>NC_092337.1:181722500-183060000 GCF_046630445.1 Rutidosis leptorrhynchoides
GGAGTCCATGCTTGTATGATATTATGTAAAAACTGCATTCAAGAAACTTATTTTTGATGTAACATATTCTTATTGTAAACCATTATGTAATGGTCGTGTGTAAACGGTATATTTTAGATTATCATTAGTTGATAATCTACGTAATGCTTTTTAAACCTTTATAGATAAAATAAAGGTTATGGTTGTTTTAAAAATGAATGCAGTCTTTAAAAAAAGTCTCATATAGAGGTCAAAACCTCGCGACGAAATCAATTAATATGGAACGTTCATAATCAATATGAACGGGACATTTCACTCACAACAATTATATTGGGTTGAAAATTCCTAGTCATGCAATGCTCTGTCAGATAATCGGTTCATCCTTAAGAAGATTTATATCCTCATTTATCTTAATTTTCGAACAAACACGCTTGATTTTCGAAAGTACTTTTTAAAAAATATCATCTAGCCAAAATTTTTGAAAACTTTACGTTGAGGACAAAGAATCTAAATAGTAGGTATACTCAAAAATCATAGTAAAATTTTAAGTTAAGAACATTTTTCTAGCATCCCATAGTTAATTACGGTGTACTACACCGTTATCCCACACTTTGAGGAACATTGTCCCTAAATTTCATTCTTAGATTTTAGGGACTAAATCCCACACATAGAGTTTGAACATGTCGGAAAATATATCTAAGCTTAATATTGGGTTGGAATCCCACACTTATTGATAAGCTTAAGATAGGGTATAGTTTAAGGATATAACAAAGCAAATTAAATAAACAAAGTAAAAGAAACGAATTATGTGACGACTCGAAAAATTTCGACTTATTTTAAATCAAACTCTTGATACGATTTAATATATTTGACACGATAAGAAAAGTCTGTTAGGATGAGTATAGATTTTAAATCAAACTCTTGTTGCGCCTCCTTTATTTGAGTAGTAAGGTTAGTGTGAATCATTATATTCATAGATTTTACTCGAATGGGTTCTCTGTCCTTTCTGCTCAAGGCGTCGGCTACCACATTTGCCTTCCCCGGGTGGTAACGAATCTCAAAGTCGTAATCATTCAACAATTCAATCCACCTACGCTACCTCATATTCAGTTGTTTCTGATTAAATATGTGTTGAAGACTTTTGTGGTCGGTATATATAATACTTTTGACATCATATAAGTAGTGCCTCCAAGTCTTTAATGCAAAAACAACCGCGCCTAATTCCAAATCATGCGTCATATAATTTTGTTCGTGAATCTTCAATTGTCTAGACGCATAAGCAATCACCTTCGTTCGTTGCATTAATACACAACCGAGACCTTGCTTTGATGCGTCACAATAAATCACAAAATCATCATTCCCTTCAGGCACTGACAATATAGGTGCCGTAATTAACTTTTTCTTTAACAATTGAAACGCTTTCTCTTGTTCATCTTTCCATTCAAATTTCTTCCCTTTATGCGTTAATGCAGTCAAGGGTTTTTCTATTCTGGAAAAATCTTGGATGAACCTTCTGTAGTAACCAGCTAGTCGTAAAAACTGGCGTATGTGTTTCAGAGTTTTCGGGGTTTCCCACTTTTCAACAGTTTCTATCTTTGCCAGATCCACCTTAATACCTTCTTTGTTCACTATGTGACCGAGGAATTGAACTTCTTCCAACTAAAATGCACACTTTGAAAACTTAGCGTACAATTCTTCCTTCATCAATACTTCTAACACCTTTCTCAAATGTTCACCGTGTTCTTGGTCATTCTTTGAGTAAATAAGTATGTCATCAATGAAAACAATGACAAACTTCTCAAGGTATGGTCCTCACACTCGGTTCATAAGGTTTATGAACACAGTTGGTGCATTAGTTAAACCAAACGGCATGACCATAAACTCATAATGACCGTAACGTGTTCTGAAAGCAGTCTTTAGAATATCATCTTCTTTCACCCGCATTTGATGATACCCGGAACGTAAGTCAATCTTTGAATAAACAGACGAGCCTTGTAGTTGATCAAATAAGTCGTCGATTCTCGGTAGTGGGTAGCGGTTCTTGATGGTAAGTTTGTTCAACTCTCGGTAGTCAATACACAACCTAAATGTACCATCCTTCTTCTTGACAAACAAAACAGGAGCTCCCCATGGTGATGTGCTTGGTCGAATGAAACCACGTTCTAATAGTTCTTGCAGTTGGCTTTGCAGTTCTTTCATCTCGCTGGGTGCGAGTCTATAAGGAGCATGAGCTATTGGTGCAGCTCCTGGTACAAGATCTATTTGAAATTCAACAGATCGATGTGGAGGTAGTCCCGGTAATTCTTTCAGAAATACATCGGGAAATTCTTTTGCGACGGGAACATCATTGATGCTCTTTTCTTCAGTTTGTACTTTCTCGACGTGTGCTAGGATAGCATAGCAACCTTTTCTTATTAGTTTTTGTGCCTTCAAATTACTAATAAGATGTAGCTTCGTGTTGCCCTTTTCTCCGTACACCATTAAGGGTTCTCCTTCTTCTCGTACAATGTGAATTGCATTTTTATAACATACGATCTCTGCTTTCACCTTCTTCAGCCAGTCCATGCCAATTATTACATCAAAACTCCCTAACTCTATGGGTATCAAATCAATCTTAAATATTTCGCTACCCAGTTTAATTTCTCGATTCCGGCATAAATAATCTGCTGAAATTAATTTACCGTTTGCTAATTAAAGTAAAAATTTACTATCCAACGTCGTCAATGGACAACTTAATTTTGCACAAAAATCTCTACTCATATAGCTTCTATCCGCACCCGAATCAAATAAAACGTAAGCAGATTTATTGTCAATAAGAAATGTACCCGTAACAAGCTCCGAGTCTTCCTGTGCCTCTGCCGCATTAATATTGAAACTCTTCCACGGCCTTGTCCATTCGTGTTCTCCTGGTTCGGGCAATTTCTAATAATGTGGCCCGATTTTTCACATTTATAACAAACTACATTGGCATAACTTGCTCCGACACTACTTGTTCTGCCATTACTCGTTCCGACACCATTTGTTCCTTTCGTTCTGTTAACCCCTGGTCCGTAGACCTCACACTTCGCCGCGCTATGACCATTTATTTTACACTTGTTGCAAAATTTGGCGCAGAACCCTTAGTGATACTTTTCACACCTTTGGCATAGCTGCTTCTGATTGTTGTTGTTGTTGTTGTTGCGGTTGTTATTGTTGTTGGGATGATTGTTGTAGTTGTTGTTGTTGTTATTGTTGTTGTTGTTGGGCCGTTTGTTGTAGTTGCGATTGATGTTGCGATTGTTGGGATAGTTGTTGTTATTATTGTTGTAATTGCTGTTGTTGTTGTATTGGTGATTCTTATCACCGTTTTCCTCCCACTTTCTTTTGACTTGCTTCACATTGGCCTCTTTAGCCGCATGTTCTTTAATTCTTTCCTCAATCTAGTTTACTAGTTTGTGAGCCATTCTACATGCCTGTTGTATGGAGGCGGGCTCGTGTGAAATTATATCTTCTTAGATTCTTTCCGGTAATCCTTTCACAAACGCGTCGATCTTCTCTTCCTCATCTTCGAACGCTCTCGGACACAATAGGCACAATCCTGTGAATCGTCTTTCGTACGTGGTAATATCAAATCCTTGGGTTCATAAACCTCTAAGTTCTGTCTTGAGCTTATTGACCTCAGTTCTGGGACGGTACTTCTCGTTCATCAAATGCTTGAATGCTGACCACGGTAGTGCGTAAGCATCATCTTGTCCCACTTGCTCTAGGTAGGTATTCCACCATGTTAACGCAGTACCTGTGAAGGTATGCGTAGCGTATTTTACTTTGTTGAAAGGACCCGTCCTAATCCATCTGGATGAAGTCACCAACAACTGGTTCCATTGCGATGATCGACTCCAAATACTGTCTTTAAAATGAGCAAATGCACAGCGGAATATTTCTTTTATACCTGAGAATAAACATGCTTTCAAGTGTCAACCAAAAGGTTGGTGAGTTCATAAGTTTATCATAAAACAATAAAATTCATCATTTTAATGGACCACAAGATTTAAATCCTGCATGGTATAAATGGGCCCGAATCCTATACCCACCTGTAATGTACATGCGATATCTTTTAAATACAGTACACCTTTCTTGTGTACGAAACCATTTTTCATAAATCTTAGTAACCGTACACATATCTTGTGCACAAAATAACATACACATAACCTGTGTATAAAATCATTCTCTCGATACATAACATTCACATCAATTGGTGGCAATTATCATGTCCACATAATTCAATGGTGGCAATTATCATGTCCACATAGTTCAATGGTGGCAATTATCATGTCCACATACTTCAATAATAATCCGCAGAACTTCTGTCTGCATAATAATTCATTCGAGGAATGTTTTGCTTGTGTCTATCTCGTCAAATATTTATAAAAGAATTTCATGTATTCGTAGTTCAAAACATATTTCAAAAGCATTTAATAAAGCAATTGTAAAAATAACGCATGTATTCTCAGTCCCAAAAATGTAAAGAGTAAAAGGGAGCAAATGAACTCACAATACTGTATTTTGTAGTAAAAATACACATGACGACATTGAACAATGCGGGATTGGCCTTGGATTCACGAACCTATATCAGTTATATATATTAAAACTTATAATCACATAATTCCTTCTATATAATATTTATATATATCATAAATGTTGTAGTTTTATACATATATATACTTTATATCTTCAGTTATATTTTTCGTGTAGTTATTTTGTAAAATAATCAATATTCATACATATAGTTATATATATATTTGTAATTGGTAAAAATCACTAATTTGTTAAATGTAATATCTATACAATTAATATTAATAATAATCATAGTTATAATAATAATAAATTTTACTAATGAGGATAACAATAATAATAATAATATAATGATAATAATAATAATAATAATAATAATAATAATAATAATAATAATAATAATAATAATAATAATAATAATAATAATAATAATTATAATAATAATAATAATAATAATAATAATAATAATAATAATAATAATAATAATAATGTTAATAATGATAATATGAATGATAATACTTAAAATTATAATTTTTAATAAAAATACTTTTTGTTAATAGTAATAATTTATAATTTTTATGATAATACTAATAACAATATTAATAATACTTCTAATAATAATACTAATACCTATGATAATAATAATTAAAATAATAATAAGTATAATAAAGATGGCTACCTCATAAAATAGGCCTTTTAAAAAAAAGAATCATGCCCATGCCCGGGCTTGAACCAGCGACCTCCCTTTCACCCAACAAACACCCAACCATTACACCACTGTTAATATGTCTGTTCTAATTCGAATTTCAATTATATTTAACCCTTTTTGTTTTCTATTTCCACTTCCTTCTTCTTCACAACAATAAAAATATCGATCTCTATTATTATTTTCATTATCATTAACTTGATATGATTATCCTGATCAAACTCGTAAACACAGTTTCATCATCTTTATCATTATCTCATCATCATCAACCTTCTTTCTTCATCCCGTCCTTATCAAAACTGTATTCATACATATCACCATCACCATCCTAATCTATACTTATCACTATCATTTATCATTATCTATTCTTATTCACAGTATCAACGACTTCCTGACATCCATATCAAGTGTAATCGCTGATTGAATAGAAACAGGAGGAGAAAACACAATAGTGCCGATTTGAAATTCATGGGTTTTGTAGATCAAGCAGTCCAATAACAATAGAATTCTCGGCCCATCATTATTAATTATTTCGGGCCAAGTGAAACCTGGTGGTCCAACAGTTTTTGATCCCTCATCATATTGTTGTCGCCCGTAGCATCCTCAAAACAGAAATAATGATAACTATCTAATGATTAAAAGGGTAAAGATTAAATGGGTTTAAAAATGTGTTGGGCTTATTATAAAACGAGTTGGAGAAAGAACTTGGAACGTGTACCACGTATTTATATTCCAAGTGGTTTTGGTTTGATAGAATTTTGAACGACAATATGAAGTGGAAATAGAAAAGCACTTACACAATCATTCTCATGTCATCTTCCATTAACATAATCATCATTAGATTACATACCGGCAATTACTTTAAATATATACTTTGTATAAATAATAACACATGTGCCATTATCTCGCCATACTCCATCATCATCATTCTTTATTACTTCACTGTTTGGAAACATTAGAAAAACGTAGCAGTCATGGGTGATTCAAAGAAGGTGATTTTAACGGTGATTATATGGGTTTTTGATTTACAATGGTGGCGGTCTTTGGTTGTTGATCAAAACTGATAAAGTACTGTAGCTGTAGGTCATGGTGGCATTCTGTTGGTGGTTATAATGGGAGTGGTGGTTTCAAATAGGTTTTAGGGTTAATGGTTAAATCGGGACAGAAGCAAAGAAAGGAACACAAGATGTGGTGGTTTTCCAACGATGACTCACGATGGTATTGTTTGATGGCACGATGAGAGGTGTGTTGGGGGTGTTAATGGTGGTGACATATGGTAATTCGATACAGAAAATGATTAAGGAAGCGGGATTGATATGGTGGTTATTGGTGGCGACCGGTTGTTCATGGTGGTAATTGTAACCGAAAATTACACAAACAGTAACGAATGATTATCAGTCGAATCAGCAATTATAGAAGTGTTGATGGTTTCTATATTATAGAAACAAGTGGTCTGGTTTCGTTAACAGTTTTCTCAAAAAGTTTCGGTTTAGTTAGATGATGAAGAGAAAAACAAAAGGTTAAGGAATTTGTGGGGAATCACATTCTCAAAGTAATAGAAGAGATATATGTTTGTGGGTTTTCTAATATTACAGCAATGTAAATGTATATATATTTTAATAAATAAAGATCGTTGATGTGATTAGAAACAGATAAAGGTGTGATAGTAGTGGGTGTCCATATTTCTTTCAGGAAAAAATAATACAGCTATTAAAGAGAATTAGATTTGTACTACTGATAACGATGTATAACAAATTTGATAGATAGGAATAAAATCACAAATAGTTAGTCAAAGATAGGAAACAAATTCAATCTTATAATTCGTAGTTTTATTACTTTTAATATTAAATAAATATTAATAATAATAATTAATATCAATAATAATAGATATAGATAATAATAATAATATTGATGATAAAAAAATAATAATTATAGAAATACAAATTTTGATATTGATAGAAATTATTAATAATACTAGTATTAACATTAATAATGATAACAGTAATAATAATAATAATATGATGTTATTAATAATAACAATAATAATGATTTAAAAAATTTTAATAATCATTAACAGTAATAATAATGATCATAATAATGTTATTAGTGATACCAATAATAGTACACATAATAATTCTAATTATAGTAATACTTATTATTAATGATAATAATAAGATTAGTAATAATAATCATTCACCTTATATATCAATTTTCTTAATTACAGAATAATAATAATAATAATAATAATAATAATAATAATAATAATAATAATAAAAATAATAGTATTGATATTAATACTGAAAGAAACAACACTATTATTATAACAACTTATAATTAAATTTAGTATATTAATATTATATGTCATTGTTTATGTAATATCTATATAATGTATATTATAGAACTAATATTGAATATTAAGTATTTATACATTTTACAATATACATATGTTAATAATTATATGTAGAAATCATATATTTATATATATATAAGTTCATTTTAATTATTTTATATCTTAATTTACCTATTTAATTTTAATGTTTATTTTATAATTTCAAATTTTATATATATACTTACATTTATATAAATGTACATATTTATTTACAAACAATCGTTCGTGAATCATTGGGAACAGTCAAAGGTCAAATGCATTCATGGAAGTAGTTCAAACATTATGAGACTCAGTTTAATAGACTTTTGCTTATCATGTCTAAATCATATAAGATTAAGTTTAAATTTGGTCGGAAATTCTTGGGTCATCACAGTACCTACCCGTTAAAGAAATTTCGTCCCGAAATTTGAGTGAGGTGGTTATGGATAACAATAAAAATATTTTCATGATGAATATGGGTTGATAAATTGAGTTTTATCATCATTGAGTAATATGGATAAAAATAATTCCATTATTCGAAGAGTACGAATGAAGCTATCTCAAAAGAGTGAAATAGGAAAGTAAAGATTCATCTTGACTTTTGACAGAGTCATGGTTGAATTCCGGAATTCAAGAGATTTAAAGAAAATATTCGAAATCTAAAAGATTTGATTCTTCGGCAAGTAAGAAAATTAAGATCTCTATAATTAAATACGGTGATCTGCCTCGATTACTCTGTCTGATATTTCCACTATAAATTAAGCTCTCCCGTTCCATTATTCTCACCATTCCTATACTTTCTTTTTTAGTTCATACATACAAAAGATTGTAAAAATGCTTAATCCAGTTCTAATCCTTGATATTTTTCTAATTATCATTTCTGTCATTCTTCTTTTCAATCTTCCATCAGAAGAATTTGTTTACTTCTACTATTACCTTGGGGTGATACTATTCTTAATTATACCGTGTCTTTATATTGCTATCCGTATTAATATCCATGGTTCGTAACTTCTGTGTTGTTATTGGGCTTAATATTTTCTCTTATATTTTGGACCTCTTTGCCTTTTTATTATCCTCTTGACCTCTAGTAAAGCGAGCAACGGTCCAGAATTCGTAAGTATGGAGTTTCGAATGGACTTAATGTTCTAAATGAGAAAGAACTTAATAGCACGATTTGATTTGTCAAATTACCAGAATCACTGAGAATAGAACTATCAAGAATATATTTTCTTGATATGTTCAGAAGTTAATTAGAATGAAAGAGTTATGTAACATGACACATGATGACGTTATAATCTGTGAATCATCATGTTCCATTTAGAAACTCAGCATGATTTACTGTAATATAATTACGTTGATCAAGTGTCATTATATTATACTAACTCATGCATCAGTTCCCAACATTACTTCAATAACATTCATATTTTAAGCTCGAAAGTTTACAGAATATAGAAACTAACAGTTTCTATATGATGTAATACTGATAGCACGAAGATATTAATGATTTCAAATAAGAATAGTTATGAAAATATCTTCAGAAATATGGAGGATATTTATAATGAAAGATACGATGATATCTTGGAATATCTAAGATCAGAGGATGATGAACAATATTGTCCACAAAGGTTTTGAGTAAGGAGCAAGATATTTGTTAATGACTTCAGCAGATATTGAATCATTTGGATTCTTTGAAGGCAGGTTTAGTCTTTGTGATTTGTCCACGGCCTTCTTCATAGTTTCACATAATCCGCTTTTCAGTACTAAATTTTCTATTGAGCGTTTCCAACACTCCATTCTTTATCATCAATTTTTCAATTGCTAAGTTGGTTTACAGTTTTTGCTGGTTCCTTCAGCTTTTTCAACATTTAGAGTATAGATTCGTAGACTGGGTGCTTTTCAGATTTTCATAATGGAAGATCATAATTCTAAGAGGTAAATGTTATATGTATACATATAACTGTTGATATAGTAACGCTGCGAGATTCAAAATACTGATTATTAATTCTCGGTAATTGGTATGGCAATTCTCGTTACAAGATGCGGATAAGTATATGATAGGGTTTTAACGAATATAATGATTTTTCAGAAAGTCAAAGATCAATGAAGTTGTTGGTAAGTTTACTGCGAATGCGGTGGGATATAAAAGATTTCCCGGTGATGATGGTGAAATGACAACGTATATATCGCGGTTATAATAAGGCAAATTCGAATGGAAGTCGAAGTTGATTTGCTGGAGCTGTGACAAAACTGACTATTGTGAAAAAGTGTTGCAAAGTTATTTTTGGTAATAACAACGCCAAAGAAGTTAGCACAGGTACCTGTTAAACGTTTACTTAGGTTTCGAGTGTTTTCGGTTGCATAACTATATGCATCAATCTTTCCTTCCTTAGATGAATTGTGGTTGGTTTATCCTCTCGATTGAGGTGTTTTTAAGTATCATGAAAGGTTTGAACACAGATCGTAATCGTCAAGATATATATGAAGTTTAGGATGAAATCAAGTGGCAAACTTGAAGAATTGTTTAGTTTCATATGTTATAATCAGTATTTTAATTCATTTTAATTGTCCAATATTATTCGTCCACATTCGATAGTCCACAGTTAACAGTCCAATAATTCATATATAGTTTAATATATAATATTCGAATTGATTAATACGTATCGTGACCCGTGTACATGTCTCAGACTCGATCACAACTCAAAGTATATATATTATTATAGAATTAACCTCAACCCTATATAGAGAACTCGATCATTACTGCATATAGAGTGTCTATGGTTATTCCAAATAATATATATATATATATATATATATATATATATATATATATATATATATATATATATATATATATATATATATATATATATATATATATATATATATATATATATATATATATATATATATATATATATATATATGATATGTCAAAACCTTGTATACGTGTCCCAATATTTAAAGTGCGTAAAATAAATACAGAAATTAAATAACGATAAATAAAATGCGTAAATTAAATAACAGAAATTAAATGATGATAAATAAAATTGCGAGAATATAAATTGCGATAAATAAACTGCGATAAATAAACTGCGATAATTAAATTGCGATAAGTAAATTGCGAAAAAATAAAATGTAATACAGAATTAACAGTTAGCTAGGAACAGTTAGCTAGGATCTTGTTAGCGTGGTTTCTTAACAAAATTTCATATTGTTAATTAGTCTGTTTCTAATCAATTTTTATTGTGTCCATTATTTCTTCATTATGCCACTTGTTGGATTCTGGTAAATCGAAATCCAAATATGAAATTGGATGAAAATGGTCATTCTGCGGTGAACGGATACGTATATTGGTGGTTGTAAGTAGAATAGTGAATGACTGTTGAATTATATTCGAAGAATGTACAGTTTAACTTATTAATGTGAAATTTAAATATTCCTCGGGTATTATCGACCCGTTAAAATATTTTCACCATTAACAGTTTGTACGAAAGAATTTTTAATTACAATCTTTATGAAAATGTACTTACATATATATTTTCTTCAGATGTAATCATAGATTTAATGAGTTAATATAATATTAATCTCATTTGATTTACCGTTATAACTAGAATACATAATCTCTAAAACATTAGAGATTACATAATCGCCATGAAGAACGAAGATAATTGATGTAGAATGATACGTAGAATGATGATTGTACTTAAGGTACTGAATGGGATGTTGAGGCATGGATTGTTGATGGTGTCGGTGCTGTTACTGATGGTACTGTTGGTGCTGGTGATGTTGCTGAAGCTGGTACATTTTGAACCATATTCTCCAAATTTATTTTTCGAGCGCGAAGTTTGTTGACTTCTTGGATTACTCCGGGATGATTGTCGGTCGGAATGAACGGATGAATAAGATTTAAAATTATAGATATTACATAATCGTTTCGAGCTATTCTGGAAATGAGGATGAAAATGGTGTTTCGGACAGGTTCGCCGGTAAACGCTTCAGGTTCATTGTCAAGAGGTGAATTCAGTTGGTGGAAGGAATCGCCTTCTTCGAGTCTCCATTGATTAAATCGACTACGAACCCATCAGATGAATTGGGGATGACTGATCGATTGATTTATTCTGGTGACACTGCTTTCGGAGCGTAGGTAAATATTCATGTCGGAATAGCTGTTGGAATAACT
Source organism: Rutidosis leptorrhynchoides (assembly GCF_046630445.1). Taxonomy (NCBI): domain Eukaryota; kingdom Viridiplantae; phylum Streptophyta; class Magnoliopsida; order Asterales; family Asteraceae; genus Rutidosis; species Rutidosis leptorrhynchoides. The sequence goes on from NC_092337.1 coordinate 181,734,285, forward strand.
ATCGGAATAATTATCGAAATCTGAGGGACTCGAACTAGTTGAGGGATTCACCTCGTACGATCAGACGAAGGATTTTTCGATAAGAAATAGATTATAGGATGTAGATTAGTACCATGCAATACATAATTTACATATGCATATATAATACTAAAATCCCATAAGTTACGGAGGAATCTACGAAAGCTGTCAGTCAAAGGTAACAATAACAGATACGCTAAGATATGAATTTATCTATACACTGTCTATGCAATAGAGGCAGTAAGACGTGTCTAGACTTTAAGGATGATAAGAAATTAATTTTTGACACTAAATGATAAGCAAAACTTTTGACATGCAGACACGGTCGAAGTCCAGACTCACTAATGCATCCTAACGACTTATCAGTTGGACACACTAATGCAGACCTGGTTCGCTAAGACCACCGCTCTGATACCAACTGAAAGGACCCGTCCTAATCCATCTGGACGAAGTCACCAACAACTGGTTCCATTGCGATGATCGACTCCAAATACTGTCTTTAAAATGAGCAAATGCACAGCGGAATATTTCTTTTATACCTGAGAATAAACATGCTTTCAAGTGTCAACCAAAAGGTTGGTGAGTTCATAAGTTTATCATAAAACAATAAAATTTATCATTTTAATAGACCACAAGATTTAAATCCTGCATGGTACAAATGGGCCCGAATCCTATACCCACCTGTAATGTACATGCGATATCTTTTAAATACAGTACACCTTTCTTGTGTACGAAACCATTTTTCATAAATTTTAGTAACCGTACACATATCTTGTGCACAAAATAACATACACATAACCTGTGTATAAAATCATTCTCTCGATACATAACATTCACATCAATTGGTGGCAATTATCATGTCCACATAATTCAATGGTGGCAATTATCATGTCCACATAGTTCAATGGTGGCAATTATCATGTCCACATAATTCAATAATAATCCGCAGAACTTCTGTCTGCATAATAATTCATTCGAGGAATGTTTTGCTTGTGTGTATCTTGTCAAACATTTATAAAAGAATTTCATGTATTCGCAGTTCAAAACATATTTCAAAAGCATTTAATAAAGCAGTTGTAAAAACAGCGCATGTATTCTCAGTCCCAAAAATGTAAAGAGTAAAAGGGAGCAAATGAACTCACAATACTGTATTTTGTAGTAAAAATACACATGACGACATTGAACAATGTGGGGTTGGCCTTGGATTCACGAACCTATATCAGTTATATATATTAAAACTTATAATCACATAATTCCTTCTATATAATATTTATATATATCATAAATGTTGTAGTTTTATACATATATATACTTTATATCTTCAGTTATATTTTTAATGTAGTTATTTTGTAAAATAATCAATATTCATACATATAGTTATATATATATTTGTAATTGGTAAAAATCACTAATTTGTTAAATGTAATATCTATACAATTAATATTAATAATAATAATAGTTATAATAATAATAAATTTTACTAATGAGGATAACAATAATAATAATAATATAATGATAATAATAATAATAATAATAATAATAATAATAATAATAATAATAATAATAATAATAATAATAATAATAATAATAATAATAATAATAATAATAATAATAATAATAATAATAATAATAATAATGATAATAATGATAATATGAACGATAATACTTAAAATGATAATTTTTAATAAAAATACTTTTTGTTAATAGTAATAATTTATAATTTTTATGATAATACTAATAATAATATTAATAATACTTCTAATAATAATACTAATACCTATGATAATAATAATTAAAATAATAATAAGCATAATAAAGATGGCTACCTCATAAAATAGGCATTTTAAAAAAAAGAATCATGCTCATGCCCGGGCTTGAACCCGCGACCTCCCTTTCACCCAACAAACACCCAACCATTACACTACTGTTAATATGTCTGTTCTAATTCGAATTTCAATTATATTTAACCCTTTTTGTTTTCTATTTCCACTTCCTTCTTCTTCACAACAATAAAAATATCGATCTCTATTATTATTTTCATTATCATTAACTTGATATGATTATCCTGATCAAACTCGTAAACACAGTTTCATCATCTTTATCATTATCTCATCATCATCAACCTTCTTTCTTCATCCCGTCCTTATCAAAACTGTATTCATACGTATCACCATCATCATTCTAATCTATACTTATCACTATCATTTATCATTATCTATTCTTATTTACAGTATCAACGACTTCCTGACATCCATATCAAGTGTAATCGCTGATTGAATAGAAACAGGAGGAGAAAACACAATAGTGCCGATTTGAAATTCATGGGTTTTGTGGATCAAGCAGTCCAATAACAATCGAATTCTCAGCCCATCATTATTAATTATTTCGGCCCAAGTGAAACCTGGTGGTCCAACAGTTTTCGATCCCTCATCATATTGTTGTCGCCCGTAGCATCCTCAAAACAGAAATAATGATAACTATCTAATGATTAAAAGGGTAAAGATTAAATGGGTTTAAAAATGTGTTGGGCTAATTATAAAACGAGTTGGAGAAAGAACTTGGAACGTGTACCACGTATTTTATATTCCAAGTGGTTTTGGTTTGATAGAATTTTGAACGACAATATGAAGTGGAAATAGAAAAGCACTTACACAATCATTCTCATGTCATCTTCCATTAACATAATCATCATTATATTACATACCGGCAATTACTTTAAATATATACTTTGTATAAATAATAACACATGTGCCATTATCTCGCCATACTCCATCATCATCATTCTTTATTACTTCACTGTTTGGAAACAACAGAAAAACGTAGCAGTCATGGGTGATTCAAAGAAGGTGATTTTAATGGTGATTATATGGGTTTTTGATTTACAATGGTGGCGGTCTTTGGTTGTTGATCAAAACCAATAAAGTACTGCAGCTGTAGGTCATGGTGGCGTTCTATTGGTGGTTATAATGGGAGTGGTGGTTTCAAATAGGTTTTAGGGTTAATGGTTAAATCGGGACAGAAGCAAAGAAAGGAACACAAGATGTGGTGGTTTTCCAACGATGACTCACGGTGGTGTTGTTTGATGGGTCTCACGATGAGAGGTGTGTTGGGGGTGTTAATGGTGGTGACATATGGTAATTTGATACAGAAAACGATTAAGGAAGCGGGATTGATATGGTGGTTATTGGTGGTGACCGGTTGTTCATGGTGGTAATTGTAACCGAAAATTACACAAACAGTAACGAATGATTATCAGTCGAATCCGCAATTGTAGAAGTGTTGATGGTTTCTATATTATAGAAACAAGTGGTCTGGTTTCGTTAACAGCTTTCTCAAAAAGTTTCGGTTTAGTTAGATGATGAAGAGAAAAACAAAAGGTTAAGGAATTTGTGGGGAATCACATTCTCAAAGTAATAGAAGAGATATATGTTTGTGGGTTTTCTAATATTACAGCTATGTAAATGTATATATATTTTAATAAATAAAGATCGTTGATGTGATTAGAAACAGATAAAGGTGTGATAGTAGTGGGTGTCCATATTTCTTTCAGGAAAAAATAATACAGCTATTAAAGAGAATTAGATTTGTACTACTGATAACGATGTATAACAAATTTGATAGATAGGAATAAAATCACAAATAGTTAGTCAAAGATAGGAAACAGATTCAATCTTATAATTCGTAGTTTTATTACTTTTAATATTAAATAAATATTAATAATAATAATTAATATCAATAATAATAGATATAGATAATAATAATAATATTGATGATAAAAAAAATAATAATAATAGAAATACAAATTTTTATATTGATAGAAATTATTAATAATACTAGTATTAACATTAATAATGATAACAGTAATAATAATAATATGATGATGTTATTAATAACAACAATAATAATGATTTTAACAAATTTAATAATCATTAATAGTAATAATAATGATAATAATAATGTTATTAGTGATACCAATAATATTACTCATAATAATTCTAATTACAGTAATACTTATTATTAATGATAATAATAAGATTAGTAATAATAATCATTCACCTTATATATCAAGTTTCTTAATTACAGAATAATAATAATAATAATAATAATAATAATAATAATAATAATAATAATAATAATAATAATAATAATAATAATAATAGTATTGATATTAATACTGCAAGAAACAACACTATTATTATAACAACTTTTAATTAAATTTAGTATATTAATATTATATGTCATTGTTTATGTAATATCTATATAATGTATATTATAGAACTAATATTGAATATTAAGTATTTATACATTTTACAATATACATATGTTAATAATTATATGTAGAAATCATATATTTATATATATAAGTTCATTTTAATTATTTTATATCTTAATTTACCTATTTAATTTTAATGTTTATTTTATAATTTCAAATTTTATATATATACTTACATTTATATAAATGTACATATTTATTTACAAACAATCGTTCGTGAATCATTGGGAACAGTCAAAGGTCAAATGCATTCATGGAAGTAGTTCAAACATTATGAGACTCAGTTTAATAGACTTTTGCGTATCGTGTCTAAATCATATAAGATTAAGTTTAAATTTGGTCGGAAATTCCCGGGTCATCACATTTGTCCTCTTCAGTACACTTACTTATGGCAAACACAGATTCGACCTTCTCGGTCCACCGTTTCAATCCGATCGGTCCTTCGGTTCCATCAAATTCCAAAGGTTTGCCGGCAGTGAATTCTTTGTAGGTGCATCCTACACGATTTCTTGTGCCGTTAGCTGTATTGCTAGATTCAGAGTTATTGTTGGTATGTAGCGCAGCCTGTACTGCGGCTATGTTTGCAGCAAGAAAGGTACGAAATTCCTCTTCGCTCATATTCATGGTTTGTCGAGTAGTCGGTGCCATTTCCTTCAAATAGTCAAATGAAACAAGTTAATCATACAGAATATTAAGAGTAGTCAATAGTATCTCGTAGCATAATATGAACTCATTTATAAAAGCTTTTTCTTCATATTTGCGTTTTATAAGTTTAAATTCGGGTAGTACCTACCCGTTAAGTTCATACTTAGTAGCTAATATACAATTCAACTACAATTCTATATGAAAAACTGATTATAATAATATTTCGCGTTCAAACTTTTACACAATATTTTACAAACTTACAATATCGCTTATTTTACATATAGCATGAAATATAGCACACAATAACTTTGATACAAGATAGTTTTGAAGATAATTCTAGCTAGTACACATGTCGTTCAGTAAAGGCAATAAAGACACGTAATTCATACGTCCAGAAACAAGTCATGCATTCTGGTTTTACTAGGACTACTTCCCATCCTTGGTCTTATGGAATATAACCGTTATGGCCGTTGATAAGATAGCGTGTTGTAACGTCGTCAAAGGGACGAGGGTTACGTAATGTCCAACAGTCCCGTAAGAATCTAAAAACCTTGTTTCTCACCCCAACTACTGATTCCATCACTTGTGGGAATATTTTATTTAGCAGTTGTAATCCGATGTTCTTTTTCTCACTTTGGTGAGAAGCGAACATCACTAACCCGTAAGCATAACATGCTTCTTTATGTTGCATGTTAGCCGCTTTTTCTAAATCACGAAGTCTTATATTCGGATATATTGAGTCAAAATAATTTCTTAACCCGTTGCGTAAAATAGCATTTGGGTTCCCCGCAATATATGCGTCAAAGTAAACACATCGTAACTTATGGATTTCCCAATGAGATATCCCCCATCTTTCGAATGAAAGCCTTTTATAAACCAAGGAATTCTTGGAACGTTCTTCGAATGTCTTACAAACTGAACTCGCCTTAAATAGTTGTGCTGAGGATTTCTGACCGACTCTAGACAAGATTTCATCAATCATGTCTCCGGGTAGGTCTCTTAAAATATTGGGTTGTCTATCCATTTTGTATTTTTATACTGTAAAATAGACAAGAGTTAGATTCATAAAAAAATACTTATTAATACAAGCAATTTTTACAAATATCATAAAGCATAAGCACACTATATTACATATATTACACCACACGAATACAACTATCTTATTCCTACTCGCTCGTTTCTTATTCTTCGGTTTTGGTTCGTTTTGCCAAGTTTCTAGGGATATATGATGTTCCCCTAATACGAGCCGTCGTTTTCCACATTGGTTTAGAAAAACCTGGTGGTTTAGAGGTTCCCGGGTTATTGTCACAACTTAAGAAATACGGGGGTTGACGATACATATAAAGTTCATCGGGTTTGGAATCAAATTTCTCTATTTTTATGCCCTTTCCTTTACTGTTCTCTTTTCCCTTATTAAATTGTGTTGGGGTAATTTCTAAAACATCATCCGAATCCTTGTCGGGATCCGATTCATCGGAGAATTGGTAATCCTCCCAATACTTTGCTTCCTTGGCGGAAACACCATTGACCATAATTATCTTTGGTCGGTTGGTTGAGGATTTTCTTCTACTTAACCGTTTTATTATTTCCCCCACTGGTTCTATTTCTTCTTCCGGTTCCGATTCTTCTTCCGGTTCCGATTCTTCTTCCGATTCTGACTCTTCTTCCGGTTCCTCTTCGGGAACTTGTGAATCAGTCCACGAATCATTCCAATTTACATTTGACTCTTCATTATTATTAGGTGAGTCAATGGGACTTGTTCTAGAGGTAGACATCTATCACATAATATCAAACATGTTAAGAGATTAATATATCACATAATATTCACATGTTAAAAATATATAGTTTCCAACAAAATTTGTTAAGCAATCTTTTTTTTTCAAGTAAACACGGTCGAAGTCCAGACTCACTAATGCATCCTAACAAACTTGATAAGACACACTAATGCAAAGTTCTGGGTCTCTAAGACAAACGCTCTGATACCAACTGAAATGTCCCGTTCATATTGATTATAAACGTTCCATATTAATTGATTTCGTTGCAAGGTTTTGACCTCTATATGAGACGTTTTTCAAAGACTGCATTCATTTTTAAAACAACCATAACCTTTATTTTATCAATAAAGGTTTCAAAAGCATTACGTAGATTATCAAATAATGATAATCTAAAATATACTGTTTACACACGACCATTACATAATGGTTTACAATAGAAATATATTACATCGACATATGTTTCTTGAATGCAGTTTTTACATAATATCATACAAACATGGACTCCAAATCTTGTCCTTATTTTGGTATACAACAGCGGAAGCTCTTAATATTCACCTGAGAATAAACATGCTTTAAACGTCAATAAAAATGTTGGTGAGTTAAAGGTTAACCTATATATATCAAATCGTAACAATAGACCACAAGATTTCATATTTCAATACACATCCCATACATAGAGATGAAAATCATTCATATGGTGAACACCTGGTAACCGACATTAACAAGATGCATATATAAGAATATCCCCATCATTCCGGGACACCCTTCAGATATGATATAAATTTCTAATTACTAAAGCATCCGGTACTTTGGATGGGGTTTGTTAGGCCCAATAGATCTATCTTTAGGATTCACGTCAATTAGGGTGTCTGTTCCCTAATTCTTAGATTACCAGACTTTATAAAAGGGGCATATTCGATTTCGATAATTCAACCATAGAATGTAGTTTCACTTACTTGCGTCTATTTTGTAAATCATTTATAAAATCTGCATGTATTCTCATCCCAAAAATATTAGATTTTAAAAGTGGGACTATAACTCACTTTCACAGATTTTTACTTCGTCGGGAAGTAAGACTTGGCCACTGGTTGATTCACGAACCTATAACAAATATGTACATATATATCAAAGTATGTTCAAAATATATTTACAACACTTTTAATTCATTTTGATGTTTTAAGTTTATTAAGTCAGCTGTCCTCGTTAGTAACCTACAACTAGTTGTCCAACGTTAAATGTACAGAAAAAAATTGATATATATTATCTTGAATCAATCCATGACCCAGTGTATACACGTCTCAGGCTAGATCACAACTTAAAGTATATATATTTTTGGAATCAACCTCAACCCTGTATAGCTAACTCCCACATTACTGTATATAGAGTGTCTATGGTTGTTCCAAATAATATATACACATGGGTCGATATGATATGTCAAAACATTTGCATACGTGTCCATGGTATCCCAAGATTACATAATATATTAGAATACATGTATAATACAATAAAAGTTAGCTAGGATATGATTAATATAGATTTGTTACCAATTTTCACGTTGCTACAACAACAAAAATTATCCAATCTTGTTTTACCCATAACTTCTTCGTTTTAAATCCGTTTTGAGTGAATCAAATTGCTATGGTTTCATATTGAACTCTATTTTATGAATCTAAACAGACAAGGTATAGGTTTTTATTCAGAAATTTAAGTTACATGTCAATTACTAAAGACGTAGTCATTTCCGTCGAAAAAACGACATCTTGATGACCATTTTGGAAAACATACTTTCACTTTGAGTTTAACCATGATTTTTGGATATAGTTTCATGTTCATAAGAAAAATAATTTTAACAGAAGAACAACTTTTAAATCAAAGTTTATCATAGTTTTTAATTAACTAACCCAAAACAGCCCGCGGTGTTACTACGACGACGTATGTCCGGTTTTACGGTGTTCTTCTTGTTTTCAGGTTTTAAATCATTAAGTTAGCATATCATATAGATATAGAACATGTGTTTAGTTGATTTTAAAAGTCAAGTTAGAAGGATTAACTTTTGTTTGCGAACAAGTTTAGAATTAACTAAACTATGTTCTAGTGATTACAAGTTTAAACCTTCGAATAACATAGCTTTATATGTAGGAATCGAATGATGTTATGAACATCATTACTACCTCAAGTTTTCTGGATAAAGCTACTGGAAATGAGAAAAATGGATCTAGCTCCAAAGGATCCTTGGATGGCTTGAAAGTTCTTGAAGTAGAATCATGACAAGTTCAAGTAAGATTTCCACTCGAAATAAGATTGTTATAGTTATAGAAATTGAATCAAAGTTTGAATATGAGTATTACCTTATATTAGAAAGATATATTATTGCAAATAAGAAAGATTTCTTGAGGTTGGATGATCACTCTACAAGATTGGAAGTAAGCTAGCAAACTTGGAAGTATTCTTGATTTTATGAAGCTAGAACTTGTAGAATTTATGAAGAACACTTAGAACTTGAAGATAGACCTTGAGAGAGATCAATTAGATGAAGAAAATTGAAGAATGAAAGTATTTGTAGGTGTTTTTGATCGTTGGTGTATGGATTAGATATAAAGGATATGTAATTTTGTTTTCATGTAAATAAGTCATGAATGATTACTCATATTTTTGTAATTTTATGAGATATTTCATGCTAGTTGCCAAATGATGATTTCCACATATGTTTGGTGACTCACATGGGCTGCTAAGAGCTAATCATTGGAGTGTATATACCAATAGTACATACATCTAAAAGCCGTGTATTGTACGAGTACGAATACGGGTGCATACGAGTAGAATTGTTGATGAAACTGAACGAGGATGTAATTGTAAGCATTTTTGTTAAGTAGAAGTATTTTGATAAGTGTCTTGAAGTCTTTCAAAAGTTTATGAATACATATTAAAACACTACATGTATATACATTTTAACTGAGTCATTAAGTCATCGTTAGTCGTTACATGTAAATGTTGTTTTGAAACCTTTAGGTTAACGATCTTGTTAAATGTTGTTAACCCAATGTTTATAATATCAAATGAGATTTTAAATTATTATATTATCATGATATTATGATGTACGAATATCTCTTAATATGATATATATACATTAAATGTCGTTACAACGATAATCGTTACATATATGTCTCGTTTCAAAATCATTAAGTTAGTAGTCTTGTTTTTACATATGTAGTTCATTGTTAATATACTTAATGATATGATTATATATCATAATATCATGTTAACTATATATATAACCATATATATGTCATCATATAGTTTTTACAAGTTTTAACGTTCGTGAATCACCGGTCAACTTGGGTGGTCAATTGTCTATATGAAACCTATTTCAATTAATCAAGTCTTAACAAGTTTGATTGCTTAACATGTTGGAAACACTTAATCATGTAAATAACAATTTCATTTAATATATATATAAACATGGAAAAGTTCGGGTCACTACATAACGCACCAGCTGTAGTGACCCGAACTTTTCCATGTTTATTTATATATTAAATGAAATTGTTATTTACATGATTAAGTGTTTCCAACATGTTAAGACTTGATTAATTGAAATAAGTTTCATATAGACAATTGACCACCCAAGTTGACCGGTGATTCACGAACGTTAAAACTTTTAAAAACTAAATGATGACATATATATGGTTATATATATAGTTAACATGATATTATGATAAGTAAACATATCATTAAGTATATTAACAATGAACTACATATGTAAAAACAAGACTACTAACTTAATGATTTTGAAACGAGACATATATGTAGCGATTATCGTTGTAACGACATTTAATGTATATATATCATATTAAGAGATATTCGTACATCATAATATCATGATAATATAATAATTTAAAATCTCATTTGATATTATAAACATTGGGTTAACAACATTTAACAAGATCGTTAACCTAAAGGTTGCAAAACAACACTTACATGTAATGACTAACGATGACTTAACGACTCAGTTAAAATGTATATACATGTAGTGTTTTAATATGTATTCATACACTTTTTAAAGACTTTAAGACACTTATCAAAATACTTCTACTTAACAAAAATGCTTACAATTACATCCTCGTTCAGTTTCATCAATAATTCTACTCGTATGCACCCGTATTCGTACTCGTACAATACACAGCTTTTAGATGTATGTACTATTGGTATATACACTACAATGATCAGCTCTTAGTAGTCCAGGTGAGTCACCTAACACATGTGGGAACCATCATTTGGAAACTAGCATGAAATATCTCATAAAATTACAAAAATATGAGTAATCATTCATGACTTATTTACATGAAAACAAAATTACATATCCTTTATATCTAATCCATACACCAACAACCAAAAACACCAACAAACACTTTCATTCTTCAATTTTCTTCATCTAATTGATCTCTCTCAAGTTCTATCTTCAAGTTCTAAGTGTTCTTCATAAATTCTACAAGTTCTAGTTTCATAAAATCAAGAATACTTCCAAGTTTGCTAGCTTACTTCCAATCTTGTAGATTGATCATCCAACCTCAAGAAATCTTTCTTATTTATAGTAAGATATCTTTCTAATATAAGGTAATACTCATATTCAAACTTTGATTCAATTTCTATAACTATAACAATCTTATTTCGAGTGGAAATCTTGCTTGAACTTATTTTCGTGTCATGATTCTACTTCAAGAACTTTCAAGCCATCCAAGATCCTTTGAAGCTAGATCCATTTGTCTCTTTTTCAGTAGGTTTATCCATAAAACTTGATGTAGTAATGATGTTCATAACATCATTCGATTCATACATATAACGCTATCTTATTCGAAGGTTTAAACTTGAAATCACTAGAACATAGTTTAGTTAATTCTAAATTTGTTCGCAAACAAAAGTTAATCCTTCTAACTTGAATTTTAAAATCAACTAAACACATGTTCTATATCTATATGATATGCTAACTTAATAATTTAAAACCTGAAAACACGAAAAACACCTTTAGGTTTGATAATTAAAAACTATGATAAACTTTGATTTAAAAGTTTTTCTTCTGGGAAAATGATTTTTCTTTTGAACATGAAACTATATACAAAAATCATGGTTAAACTCAAAATGGAAGTATGTTTTTCAAAAAGGTCATCAAGACGTCGTTCTTTCGACTGAAATGACTACCTCTTACAAAAACGACTTGTAACTTATATTTCCGACAATAAACCTATACTTTTTCTGTTTAGATTCATAAAATAGAGTTCAATATGAAACCATAGCAATTTTATTCACTCAAAACGGATTTAAAATGAAGAAGTTATGGGTAAAACAAGATTGGATATTTTTTATTTTTTTAGCTACGGGAAATATTAACAATTCTATACAAATCATATCCTAGCTAACTTATATTGTATTATACATGTATTCTAATACATTATGTAATCTTGGGATACCATAGACACGTATGCAAATGTTTTGACATATCATATCGACCCATGTATATATATTATTTGGAACAACCATAGACACTCTATATGCAGTAATGTTGGAGTTAGCTATACAGGGTTGAGGTTGATTCCAAAAATATATATACTTTGATTTGTGATCTAGCCTGAGATATGTATACACTGGGTCGTGGATTGATTCAAGATAATATATATCGATTTATTTCTGTACATCTAACTGTGGACAACTAGTTGTAGGTTACTAACGAGGACAGCTGACTTAATAAACTTAAAACATCAAAATGTATTAAAAGTGTTGTAAATATATTTTGAACATACTTTGATATATATGTACATATTTGTTATAGGTTCGTGAATCGACCAGTGGCCAAGTCTTACTTCCCGACGAAGTAAAAATCTGTGAAAGTGTGTTATAGTCCCACTTTTAAAATCTAATATTTTTGGAATGAGAATACATGCAGGTTTTATAAATGATTTACAAAATAGACACAAGTACGTGAAACTACATTCTATGGTTGAATTATCGAAATCGAATATGCCCTTTTTTATTAAGTCTGGTAATCTAAGAATTAGGGAACAGACACCCTAATTGACGCGAATCCTAAAGATAGATCTATTGGGCCTAACAAACCCCATCCAAAGTACCGAATGCTTTAGTACTTCGAAATTTATATCATATCCGAAGGGTGTCCCGGAATGATGGGGATATTCTTATATATGCATCTTGTTAATGTCGGTTACCAGGTGTTCACCATATGAATGATTTTTATCTCTATGTATGGGATGTATATTGAAATATGAAATCTTGTGATGTATTGTTACGATTTGATATATATAGGTTAAACCTATAACTCACCAACATTTTTTGTTGACGTTTTAAGCATGTTTATTCTCAGGTGATTATTAAGAGCTTCCGCTGTCGCATACTTAAATAAGGACAAGATTTGGAGTCCATGCTTGTATGATATTGTGTAAAAACTGCATTCAAGAAACTTATTTCGTTGTAACATATTTGTATTGTAAACCATTATGTAATAGTCGTGTGTAAACAGGATATTTTAGATTATCATTATTTGATAATCTACGTAAAGTTTTTTTAACCTTTATTGATGAAATAAAGGTTATGGTTTGTTTTAAAATGAATGTAGTCTTTGAAAAACGTCTCATATAGAGGTCAAAACCTCGCAACGAAATCAATTAATATGGAACGTTTTTAATCAATAAGAACGGGACATTTCAGTTGGTATCCGAGCGTTGGTCTTAGAGAACCAGAAAATTTGCATTAGTGTGTCTTATCGAGTTTGTTAGGATGCATTAGTAAGTCTGACTTCGATCGTGTTTTCTTTAAAAATGATTGCTTAACATTTTTATTGGAAACTATATATTATTAACATATAAATATAATGTGATATATTAATCTCTTAACATGTTTGATATTGTGTGATAGATGTCTACCTCTAGAACAAGTCCCATTGACTCACCTAATAATAATGAAGAGTCAAATGTAAATTGAAATGATTCGTGGACTGATTCACAAGTTCCCGAAGAGGAACCGGAAGAAGAGTCGGAACCGGAAGAAGAATCGAAACCGGAAGAAGAATCGGAACCGGAAGAAGAAATAGAGCCAGTGGGGGAAATAATAAAACGGTTAAGTAGAAGAAAATCCTCAACCAACCGACCAAAGTTAATTATGGTCAATGGTGTTTTCGCCAAGGAAGCAAAGTATTGGGAGGATTACCAAATCTCCGATGAATCGGATCCCGTAAAGGATTCCGATTATGTTATAGAAATTACCCCAACACAATTTAATAAGGCAAAAGAGAACAATAAGGGAACGGGCACAAAAATAGAGAAATTTGATTCCAAACCCGATGAACTTTATATGTATCGTCAACACCCGTATTTCTTAAGTAGTGACAATAACCCGGGAACCTCTAAACCACCAGGATTTTCTAAACCAATGTAGAAAACGACGGCTCTTATTAGGGGAACATCATATATCCCTAGAAACTTGGCAAAACGAACTAAAACCGAAGAAGAAGAAACGAGCGAGTCGGAATAAGATAGTTGTATTTGTGTGGTGTAATATATGTAATATAGTGTGCTTATGCTTTATAATATATGTAAAAATTGCTTGTATTAATAAGTATTTTTTTATGAATCTAACTCTTGTTATTTAAAGTATAAAAACACAAAATGGATAGACAACCCAATATTTTAAGAGACCTACCCGGAGACATGATTGATGAAATCTTGTCTAGAGTCGGTCAGAATTCCTCGGCACAACTATTTAAGGCGAGATTAGTTTGTAAGACATTCGAAGAACATTTCAAGAATGCCTTGGTTTATAAAAGGCTTTCGTTCGAAAGATGGGGGATATCACATTGGGAAATCCATAAGTTATGATGTGTTTACTTTGACGCATATATTGTGGGGAACCTAAATGCTATTTTACGCAACGGGTTAAGAAATTATTTTGACTCAATATATCCGAATATAGGACTTTGTGATGTAGAAAAAGTGGCTAACATGCAACATAAAGAAGCATGTTATGCTTACGGGTTAGTAAGTTCGCTTCTCACCAAAGTGAGAACAAGAACATCGGGCTACAACTATTAAACAAAACGTTCCCACAAGTGACGGAGTCGGTAATTGGGGTAAGAAATGAGGTTTTTAGGTTATTACGAGACTGTTGGTCATTACGTAACCTTCATCCTTTTGACAACGTTACAACACATTGTATTACTATCGGTCACAACGGTTATATTCCACAAAACTAAGGATGGGAAGTGGTATTAGTAAAACCAGAATACATGACTTGTTTCTGGACGTATGAATTACGTGTCTTTATTGCATTTGCTGAACGCCTTATTTATTAACTAGAATTATCTTCGCAACTACTTTGTATCAAAGTTTTATGTGCTATATTTCATGCTATATGTAAAATAGCGGTATTGTAAGTTTGCAAGTTATTGTATAAAGGTTTGAATATGATATTTTTTTTTTTTTTTTTGTGATTAGTTTTTCATATAGAATTGTTGTAGTTGAAATGGTATGTTAGCTACTAAGTATGAACTTAACGGGTAGGTACTACCCGAATTAAAGAGTATAAAACGCTAATATGAAGAAAGAGCTTTTATAATTAAGTTCATATTATGCTACGAAATACTATTGACAACTCTTGATATTCTATATGATTAACTCGTTTCATTTGACTATTTTGAAGGAAATGGCACCGACTACTCGACACACCTTGAATATGAGCGAAGAGGAATTTCGTGCCTTTCTTGCTTCAAACATAGCCGCAGTACAGGCCGCGCTACATACCAACAATAACTCTGAATCTAGCAATACAGCTAACGGCGCAAGAAATCGTGTAGGATGCTCCTACAAGGAATTCACTACCTGCAAACCTTCAGAATTTGATGGGACCGAAGGACCAATCGGATTGAAACGGTGGACCGAGAAAGTTAAATCGGTCTTTGCCATAAGTAAGTGTGCTAAAGGAGACAAAGTGAAGTACGCTACGCATACCTTCACTGGTATTGCGTTAACATGGTGGGACAAGATGCTGCTTACGCGCTACCGTGGTCAGCATTCAAGAACTTGATGAACGAGAAGTACCGTCCTAGAACCGAGGTCAATAAGCTCAAGTCAGAACTTAGAGGTTTACGAACACAGGGATTCAATATTACTTCGTACGAAAGACGATTCACGGAATTGTGCCTATTGTGTCCGAGAGCGTTCGAAGATGAGGAAAATAAGATAGACGCGTTTGTGAAAGGGTTACCGGAGAGAATCCAAGAAGATATAAGTTCACACGAGCCTGCCTCCATACAAAAGGCATGTAGAATGGCTCACAAACTAGTGAACCAGATTGAGGGAAGAATTAAAGAACAGGCGGCCGAAGAGGCCAACGTGAAGCTAGTCAAAAGAAAGTGGGAGGAAAATGGCGATAAGAGTCACCAAAACAACAACAACTATCCTAACAATCACAACATCAATCACAACTACAACAAATGGCAAAACAACAACAACAACAACAACTACAACAATCATTCCAACAACAATAACAACCGCAACAACAACAACAACAATCAGAAGCAGCTATGCCAAAGTTGTGAAAAGTATCACTCGGGGTTCTGCACTAAATTTTGCAACAAGTGTAAAAGAAATGGTCATAGCGCGGTGAAGTGTGAGGTCTACGGACCAGGGGTTAACAGAACGAAAGGAACAAATGGTGTTGAAACGAGTAATGGCGGAGTAAGTAGTGTCGGAGCAAATTATGCCAATGTAGTTTGTTATAAATGTGGAAAACCGGGCCACATTATTAGAAATTGCCCGAACCAGGAGAACACGAATGGACAAGGCCGCGGAAGAGTTTTCAATATTAATGCGGCAGAGGCATAGGAAGACCCGGAGCTTGTTACGGGTACGTTTCTTATTGACAATAAATCTGCTTACGTTTTATTTGATTCGGGTGCAGATAGAAGCTATATGAGTAGAGATTTTTGTGCTAAATTAAGTTGTCCATTGTTTGGATAGTAATTTTTTACTCAAATTAGCAAATGGTAAATTAATTTCGGCAGATAATATATGTCGGAATCGAGAAATTAAATTGGTTAGCGAAACATTTAAGATTGACTTGATACAAGTAGAGTTAGGGAGTTTTGATGTGATAATCGGTATGGACTGGTTGAAAGAAGTGAAAGCAGAGATCGTTTGTTACAAAAATGCAATTCGCATTATACGAGAAAAAGGAAAACCCTTAATGGTGTACGGAGAAAAGGGCAACACGAAGCTACATCTTATTAGTAATTTGAAGGCACAAAAACTAATACGAAAAGGTTGCTATGCTGTTCTAGCACACGTCGAGAAAGTACAAACTGAAGAAAAGAGCATCAATGATGTTCCTGTCGCAAAAGAATTTCCCGATGTATTTCCGAAAGAATTACCGGGACTACCTCCACATCGATCTGTTGAATTTCAAATAGATCTTATACCAGGAGCTGCACCAATAGCTCGTGCTCCTTACAGACTCGCACCCAGTGAGATGAAAGAACTGCAAAACCAATTACAAGAACTTTTAGAGCGTGGTTTCATTCGACCAAGCACATCACCGTGGGGAGCTCCTGTTTTGTTTTTCAAGAAGAAAGATGGTACATTCAGGTTGTGTATCGACTACCGAGAGTTGAACAAACTTACCATCAAGAACCGCTACCCACTACCGAGAATCGATGACTTATTTGATCAACTACAAGGCTCGTCTGTTTATTCAAAGATTGACTTACGTTCCGGTTATCATCAAATGCGGGTGAAAGAAGATGATATTCCAAAGACTGCTTTCAGAACACGTTACGGTCATTACGAGTTTATGGTCATGCCGTTTGGTTTAACTAATGCACCAGCTGTGTTCATGGACCTTATGAACCGAGTGTGTGGACTATACCTTGCCAAGTTTGTCATTGTTTTCATTGATGACATACTTATTTACTCAAAGAATGACCAAGAACACGGTGAACATTTGAGAAAGGTGTTAGAAGTATTGAGGAAGGAAAAATTATACGCTAAGTTTTCAAAGTGTGCATTTTGGTTGGAAGAAGTTCAATTCCTCGGTCACATAGTGAACAAAGAAGGTGTTAAGGTGGATCCGACAAAGATAGAAACTGTTGAAAAGTGGGAAACCCCGAAAATTCCGAAACACATACGCCAGTTTTTAGGACTAGCTGGTTACTACAGAAGGTACATCCAAGACTTTTCCAGAATAGCAAAACCCTTGACTGCATTAACGCATAAAGGGAAGAAATTTGAATGGAAGGATGAACAAGAGAAAGCGTTTTAGTTATTGAAGAAAAAGCTAACTACGGCACCTATATTGTCATTGCCTGAAGGGAATGATGATTTTGTGATTTATTGTGACGCATCAAAGCAAGGTCTCGGTTGTGTATTAATGCAACGAACGAAGGTGATTTCTTATGTGTCTAGACAATTGAAGATTCACGAACAAAATTATATGACGCATGATTTGGAATTAGGCGCGGTTGTTTTTGCATTAAAGACTTGGAGGCACTACTTATATGGGGTCAAAAGTATTATATATACCGACCACAAAAGTCTTCAACACATATTTAATCAGAAACAACTGAATATGAGGCAGCGTAGGTGGATTGAATTATTGAATGATTACGAATTTGAGATTCGTTACCACTCGAGGAAGGCAAATGTGGTAGCCGACGCCTTGAGCAGGAAGGACAGAGAACCCATTCGAGTAAAATCTATGAATATAATGATTCACAATAACCTTACTACTCAAATAAAGGAGGCGCAACAAGGAGTTTTAAAAGAGGGAAATTTAAAGGATGAAATACCCAAAGGATCGGAGAAGCATATTAATATTCGGGAAGACGGAACCCGGTATAGGGCTGAAAGGATTTGGGTACCAAAATTTGGAGATATGAGAGAAATGGTACTTAGAGAAGCTCATAAAACCAGATACTTAATACATCCTGGAAAGGGGAAGATGTACAAGGATCTCAAGAAACATTTTTGGTGGCCGGGTATGAAAGCCGATATTGCTAAATACGTAGGAGAATGTTTGACATGTTCTAAGGTCAAAGCTGAGCATCAAAAACCATCAGGTCTACTTCAACAACCCGAAATCCCGGAATGGAAATGGGAAAACATTATCATGGATTTCATCACTAAATTACCAAGGACTGCAAGTGGTTTTGATACTATTTGGGTAATAGTTGATCGTCTCACCAAATCAGCACACTTCCTGCCAATAAGAGAAGATGACAAGATGGAGAAGTTAGCACGACTGTATTTGAAGGAAGTCATCTCCAGACATGGAATACCAATCTCTATTATCTCTGATAGGGATGGCAGATTTATTTCAAGATTCTGGCAGACATTACAGCAAGCATTAGGAACTCGTCTAGACATGAGTACTGCCTATCATCCACAAACTGATGGGCAGAGCGAAAGGACGATACAAACGCTTGAAGACATGCTACAAGCATGTGTTATTGATTTCAGAAACAGTTGAGATCGACATCTACCATTAGCAGAATTTTCCTACAACAACAGCTACCATTCAAGCATTGAGATGGCGCCGTTTGAAGCACTTTATGGTAGAAAGTGCAGGTCTCTAATTTGTTGGAGTGAAGTGGGGGATAGACAGATTACGGGTCCGGAGATAATATAAAAAACTACCGAGAAGATCATCCAAATTCAACAACGGTTGAAAATAGCCCAAAGTCGACAAAAGAGCTACGCTGACATTAAAAGAAAAGATATAGAATTTGAAATTGGAGAGATGGTCATGCTTAAAGTTAGACCTTGGAAAAGCGTTGTTCGATTTGGTAAATGAGGGAAATTAAATCCAAGGTATATCGGACCATTCAAGATTATTGATCATGTCGGACCAGTAGCTTACCGACTTGAGTTACCTCAACAACTCGCGGCTGTACATAACACTTTCCACGTCTCAAATTTGAAGAAATGTTTTGTTAAAGAAGATCTCACTATTCCGTTAGATGAAATCCAAATCAACGAAAAACTTCAATTCATCGAAGAACCCGTCGAAATAATGGATCGTGAGGTTAAAAAACTTAAGCAAAACAAGATACCAATAGTTAAGGTTCGATGGAATGCTCGTAGAGGACCCGAGTTCACCTGGGAACGAGAAGATCAGATGAAGAAGAAATACCCGCATTTATTTCTAGAAGATACGTCAACACCTCCAACTGCTAAAATTTTGGGACGAAATTTATTTAACGGGTAGGTACTGTAGTGACCCGAACTTTTCCATGTTTATTTATATATTAAATGAAATTTTTATTTACATGATTAAGTATTTCCAACATGTTAAGCAATCAAACTTGTTAAGACTTGATTAATTGAAATAGGTTTCATATAGACAATTGACCACCCAAGTTGACCGGTGATTCACGAACGTTAAAACTTGTAAAAACTATATGATGACATATATATGGTTATATATATAGTTAACATGATATTATGATAAGTAAACATATCATTAAGTATATTAACAATGAACTACATATGTAAAAACAAGACTACTAACTTAATGATTTTGAAACGAGACATATATGTAACGATTATCGTTGTAACGACATTTAATATATATATATCATATTAAGAGATATTCGTACATCATAATATCATGATAATATAATAATTTAAAATCTAATTTGATATTATAAACATTGGGTTAACAACATTTAACAAGATCGTTAACCTAAAGGTTTCAAAACAACACTTACATGTAACGACTAACGATGACTTAACGACTCAGTTAAAATGTATATACATGTAGTGTTTTAATATGTATTCATAAACTTTTGAAAGACTTCAAGACACTTATGAAAATACTTTTACTTAACAAAAATGCTTACAATTACATCCTCGTTTAGTTTCATCAACAATTCTACTCGTACGCATCCATATTCACACTCGTACAATACACAGCTTTTAGATGTACGTACTATTAGTATATACACTCCAATGATCAGATCTTAGTAGCCCATGTGAGTCACCTAACACATGTGGGAACCATCATTTGGCAACTAGCATGAAATATCTCATAAAATTACAAAAATATGAGTAATCATTCATGACTTATTTACATGAAAACAAAATTACATATCCTTTATATCTAATCCATACACCAACGACTAAAAACACCTACAAACTGAAATGTCCCGTTCTTATTGATTAAAAACGTTCCATATTAATTGATTTCGTTGCGAGGTTTTGACCTCTATATGAGACGTTTTTCAAAGACTGCATTCATTTTTAAACAAACCATAACCTTTATTTCATCAATAAAGGTTTAAAAAGCTTTACGTAGATTATCAAATAATGATAATCTAAAATATCCTGTTTACACACGACCATTACATAATGGTTTACAATACAAATATGTTACAACAAAATAAGTTTCTTGAATGCAGTTTTTACACAATATCATACACGCATGGACTCCAAATCTTGTCCTTATTTAAGTATGCGACAGCGGAAGCTCTTAATAATCACCTGAGAATAAACATGCTTAAAACGTCAACAAAAATGTTGGTGAGTTATAGGTTTAACCTATATATATCAAATCGTAACAATAGACCACAAGATTTCATATTTCAATACACATCCCATACATAGAGATAAAAATCATTCATATGGTGAACACCTGGTAACCGACAATAACAAGATGCATATATAAGAATATCCCCATCATTCCGGGACACCCTTCGGATATGATATAAATTTCGAAGTACTAAAGCATCCGGTACTTTGGATGGGGTTTGTTAGGCCCAATAGATCTATCTTTAGGATTCGCGTCAATTAGGGTGTCTGTTCCCTAATTCTTAGATTACCAGACTTAATAAAAAGGGGCATATTCGATTTCGATAATTCAACCATAGAATGTAGTTTCACGTACTTGTGTCTATTTTGTAAATCATTTATAAAACCTGCATGTATTCTCATCCCAAAAATATTAGATTTTAAAAGTGGGACTATAACTCACTTTCACAGATTTTTACTTCGTCGGGAAGTAAGACTTGGCCACTGGTTGATTCACGAACCTATAACAATATATACATATATATCAAAGTATGTTCAAAATATATTTACAACACTTTTAATATATTTTGATGTTTTAAGTTTATTAAGTCAGCTGTCCTCGTTAGTAACCTACAACTAGTTGTCCACAGTTAGATGTACAGAAATAAATCGATAAATATTATCTTGAATCAATCCACGACCCAGTGTATACGTATCTCAGTATTGATCACAACTCAAACTATATATATTTTGGAATCAACCTCAACCCTGTATAGCTAACTCCAACATTCACATATAGAGTGTCTATGGTTGTTCCGAAATATATATAGATGTGTCGACATGATAGGTCGAAACATTGTATACGTGTCTATGGTATCTCAAGATTACATAATATATAATACAAGTTGATTAAGTTATGGTTGGAATAAATTTGTTACCAATTTTCACGTAGCTAAAATGAGAAAAATTATCCAATCTTGTTTTACCCATAACTTCTTCATTTTAAATCCGTTTTGAGTGAATCAAATTGCTATGGTTTCATATTGAACTCTATTTTATGAATCTAAACAAAAAAAGTATAGGTTTCTAGTCGGAAAAATAAGTTACAAGTCGTTTTTGTAAAGGTAGTCATTTCAGTCGAAAGAACGACGTCTAGATGACCATTTTAGAAAACATACTTCCACTTTGAGTTTAACCATAATTTTTGGATATAGTTTCATGTTCATAATAAAAATCATTTTCTCAGAATAACAACTTTTAAATCAAAGTTTATCATAGTTTTTAATTAACTAACCCAAAACAGCCCGCGGTGTTACTACGACGGCGTAAATCCGGTTTTACGGTGTTTTTCGTGTTTCCAGGTTTTAAATCATTAAGTTAGCATATCATATAGATATAGAACATGTGTTTAGTTGATTTTAAAAGTCAAGTTAGAAGGATTAACTTTTGTTTGTGAACAAGTTTAGAATTAACTAAACTATGTTCTAGTGATTACAAGTTTAAACCTTCGAATAAGATAGCTTTATATGTATGAATCGAATGATGTTATGAACATCATTACTACCTTAAGTTCCTTGGATGAACCTACTGGAAAAGAGAAAAATGGATCTAGCTTCAATGGATCCTTGGATGGCTCAAAGTTCTTGAAGCAAAATCATGACACGAAAACAAGTTCAAGTAAGATCATCACTTGAAATAAGATTGTTATAGTTATAGAAATTGAACCAAAGTTTGAATATGATTATTACCTTGTATTAGAATGATAACCTACTGTAAGAAACAAAGATTTCTTGAGGTTGGATGATCACCTTACAAGATTGGAAGTGAGCTAGCAAACTTGAAAGTATTCTTGATTTTATGAAACTAGAACTTTTGGAATTTATGAAGAACACTTAGAACTTGAAGATAGAACTTGAGAGAGTTCAATTAGATGAAGAAAATTGAAGAATGAAAGTGTTTGTAGGTGTTTTTGGTCGTTGGTGTATGGATTAGATATAAAGGATATGTAATTTTGTTTTCATGTAAATAAGTCATGAATGATTACTCATATTTTTGTAATCTTATGAGATATTTCATGCTAGTTGCCAAATGATGGTTCCCACATGTGTTAGGTGACTCACATGGGCTGCTAAGAGCTGATCATTGGAGTGTATATACCAATAGTACATACATCTAAAAGCTGTGTATTGTACGAGTACGAATACGGGTGCATACGAGTAGAATTGTTGATGAAACTGAACGAGAATGTAATTGTAAGCATTTTTGTTAAGTAGAAGTATTTTGATAAGTGTATTGAAGTCTTTCAAAAGTGTATAAATACATATTAAAACACTACATGTATATACATTTTAACTGAGTCGTTAAGTCATCGTTAGTCGTTACATGTAAGTGTTGTTTTGAAACCTTTAGGTTAACGATCTTGTTAAATGTTGTTAACCCAATGTTTATAATATCAAAAGAGATTTTAAATTATTATATTATCATGATATTATGATGTACGAATATCTCTTAATATGATATATATACATTAAATGTCGTTACAACGATAAACGTTACATATATGTCTCGTTTCAAAATCATTAAGTTAGTAGTCTTGTTTTTACATATGTAGTTCATTGTTAATATAATTAATGATATGTTTACTTATCATAATATCATGTTAACTATATATATAACCATATATATGTCATCATATAGTTTTTTTACAAGTTTTAACGTTCGTGAATCACCGGTCAACTTGGGTGGTCAATTGTCTATATGAAACCTATTTCAATTAATCAAGTCTTAACAAGTTTGATTGCTTAACATGTTGGAAACATTTAATCATGTAAACATCAATCTCAATTAATATATATAAACATGGAAAAGTTCGGGTCACTACAGTACCTACCCGTTAAATAAATTTCGTCCCGAAATTTTAAGTTGTTGAAGGTGTTGACGAATCTTCTGGAAATAGATGCGGGTATTTCTTCTTCATCTGATCTTCACGCTCCCAGGTGAACTCGGGTCCTCTACGAGCATTCCATCGAACCTTAACAATTGGTATCTTGTTTTGCTTAAGTCTTTTAACCTCACGATCCATTATTTCGACGGGTTCTTCGATGAATTGGAGTTTTTCGTTGATTTGGATTTCATCTAACGGAATAGTGAGATCTTCTTTAGCAAAACATTTCTTCAAATTCGAGACGTGGAAAGTGTTATGTACAGCCGCGAGTTGTTGAGGTAACTCAAGTCGGTAAGCTACTGGTCCGACACGATCAATAATCTTGAATGGTCCAATATACCTTGGATTTAATTTCCCTCGTTTACCAAATCGAACAACGCCTTTCCAAGGTGCAACTTTAAGCATGACCATCTCTCCAATTTCAAATTCTATATCTTTTCTTTTAATGTCAGCGTAGCTCTTTTGTCGACTTTGGGCGGTTTTCAACCGTTGTTGAATTTGGATGATCTTCTCGGTAGTTTCTTGTATAATCTCCGGACCCGTAATCTGTCTATCCCCCACTTCACTCCAACAAATCGGAGACCTGCACTTTCTACCATAAAGTGCTTCAAACGGCGCCATCTCAATGCTTGAATGGTAGCTGTTGTTGTAGGAAAATTCTGCTAACGGTAGATGTCGATCCCAACTGTTTCCGAAATCAATAACACATGCTCGTAGCATGTCTTCAAGCGTTTGTATCGTCCTTTCGCTCTGCCCATCAGTTTGTGGATGATAGGCAGTACTCATGTCTAGACGAGTTCCTAATGCTTGCTGTAATGTCTGCCAGAATCTTGAAATAAATCTGCCATCCCTATCAGAGATAATAGAGATTGGTATTCCATGTCTGGAGACGACTTCCTTCAAATACAGTCGTGCTAACTTCTCCATCTTGTCATCTTCTCTTATTGGTAGGAAGTGTGCTGATTTGGTGAGACGATCAACTATTACCCAAATAGTATCAAAACCACTTGCAGTCCTTGGCAATTTAGTGATGAAATCCATGGTAATGTTTTCCCATTTCCATTCCGGGATTTCGGGTTGTTGAAGTAGACCTGATGGTTTCTGATGCTCAGCTTTAACCTTAGAACACGTCAAACATTCTCCTACGTATTTAGCAACATCGGCTTTCATACCCGGCCACCAAAAATGTTTCTTGAGATCCTTGTACATCTTCCCCGTTCCAGGATGTATTGAGTATCTGGTTTTATGAGCTTCTCTAAGTACCATTTCTCTCATATCTCCAAATTTTGGTACCCAAATCCTTTCAGCCCTATATCGGGTTCCGTCTTCCCGAATATTAAGATGCTTCTCCGATCCTTTGGGTATTTCATCCTTTAAATTTCCCTCTTTTAAAACTCCTTGTTGCGCCTCCTTTATTTGATTAGTAATGTTATTATGAATCATTATATTCATAGATTTTACTCGAATGGGTTCTCTGTCCTTCCTGCTCAAGGCATCGGCTACCACATTTGCCTTCCCCGGGTGGTAACGAATCTCAAAATCGTAATCATTCAATAATTCAATCCACCTACGCTGTCTCATATTCAGTTGTTTCTGATTAAATATGTGTTGAAGACTTTTGTGGTCGGTATATATAATACTTTTGACCCCATATAAGTAGTGCCTCCAAGTCTTTAATGCAAAAACAACCGCGCCTAATTCCAAATCATGCGTCGTATAATTTTGTTCGTGAATCTTCAATTGTCTAGACGCATAAGCAATCACCTTCGTTCGTTGCATTAATACACAACCGAGACCTTGCTTTGATGCGTCACAATAAATCACAAAATCATCATTCCCTTCAGGCAATGACAATATAGGTGCCGTAGTTAGCTTTTTCTTCAATAACTGAAACGCTTTCTCTTGTTCATCATTCCATTCAAATTTCTTCCCTTTATGCGTTAATGCAGTCAAGGGTTTTGCTATTCTGGAAAAGTCTTGGATGAACCTTCTGTAGTAACCAGCTAGTCCTAAAAACTGGCGTATGTGTTTCGGAGTTTTCGGGGTTTCCCACTTTTCAACAGTTTCTATCTTTGCCGGATCCACCTTAATACCTTCTTTGTTCACTATGTGACCGAGGAATTGAACTTCTTCCAACCAAAATGCACACTTTGAAAACTTAGCGTACAATTCTTCCTTCCTCAATACTTCTAACACCTTTCTCAAATGTTCACCGTGTTCTTGGTCATTCTTTGAGTAAATAAGTATGTCATCAATGAAAACAATGACAAACTTGTCAAGGTATGGTCCACACACTCGGTTCATAAGGTCCATGAACACAGCTGGTGCATTAGTTAAACCAAACGGCATGACCATAAACTCGTAATGACCGTAACGTGTTCTGAAAGCAGTCTTTGGAATATCATCTTCTTTCACCCGCATTTGATGATACCCGGAACGTAAGTCAATCTTTGAATAAACAGACGAGCCTTGTAGTTGATCAAATAAGTCGTCGATTCTCGGTAGTGGGTAGCGGTTCTTGATGGTAAGTTTGTTCAACTCTCGGTAGTCGATACACAACCTGAATGTACCATCTTTCTTCTTGACAAACAAAACAGGAGCTCCCCACGGTGATGTGCTTGGTCGAATGAAACCACGCTCTAAAAGTTCTTGTAATTGGCTTTGCAGTTCTTTCATCTCGCTGGGTGCGAGTCTGTAAGGAGCACGAGCTATTGGTGCAGCTCCTGGTACAAGATCTATTTGAAATTCAACGGATCGATGTGGGGGTAATCCCGGTAATTCTTTCGGAAATACATCGGGGAATTCTTTTGCAATGGGAACATCATTGATGCTCTTTTCTTCAGTTTGTACTTTCTCGACGTGTGCTAGAACAGCATAGCAACCTTTTCTTATTAGTTTTTGTGCCTTCAAATTACTAATAAGATGTAGCTTCGTGTTGCCCTTTTCTCCGTACACCATTAAGGGTTTTCCTTTTTCTCGTATAATGCGAATTGCATTTTTGTAACAAACGATCTCCGCTTTCACTTCTTTCAACCAGTCCATACCGATTATCACATCAAAACTCCCAAACTCTACTGGTATCAAATCAATCTTAAATGTTTCGCTAACCAGTTTAATTTCTCGATTCCGACATATATTATCTGCTGAAATTAATTTACCATTTGCTAATTCGAGTAAAAATTTACTATCCAAAGGCGTCAATGGACAACTTAATTTAGCACAAAAATCTCTACTCATATAGCTTCTATCCGCACCCGAATCAAATAAAACGTAAGCAGATTTATTGTCAATAAGAAACGTACCCGTAACAAGCTCTGGGTCTTCCTGTGCCTCTACCGCATTAATATTGAAAACTCTTCCACGGCCTTGTCCATTCGTGTTCTCCTGGTTCGGGCAATTTCTAATAATGTGGCCTGATTTTCCACATTTATAACAAACTACATTGGCATAACTTGCTCCGACACTACTTGCTCCGCCATTACTCGTTCCGACACCATTTGTTCCTTTCGTTCTATTAACCCCTGGTCCGTAGACCTCACACTTCGCCGCGCTATGACCATTTCTTTTACACTTGTTGCAAAATTTGGTGCAGAACCCCGAGTGATTCTTTTCACACCTTTGGCATAGTTGCTTCTGATTGTTGTTGTTGTTGTGGTTATTATTGTTGTTGGGATGATTGTTGTAGTTGCTGTTGTTGTTGTTGTTGTTGTTGTTGGGCCGTTTGTTGTAGTTGCGATTGATGTTGCGATTGTTGGGATAATTGTTGCGATTATTGTTGTAATTGCTGTTGTTGTTGTATTGGTGATTCTTATCACCGTTTTCCTCCCACTTTCTTTTGACTTGCTTCACATTGGCCTCTTCAGCAGTCTGTTCTTTAATTCTTTCTTCAATCTGGTTCACTAGTTTGTGAGCCATTCTACATGCCTGTTGTATGGAGGCGGGCTCGTGTGAACTTATATCTTCTTGGATTCTTTCCGGTAATCCTTTCACAAACGCGTCGATCTTCTCTTCCTCATCTTCGAATGCTCCCGGACACAATAGGCACAATTCTGTGAATCGTCTTTCGTACGTGGTAATATCAAATCCTTGGGTTCGTAACCCTCTAAGTTCTGTCTTGAGCTTATTGACCTCGGTTCTGGGACGGTACTTCTCGTTCATCAAGTGCTTGAATGCTGACCACGGTAGTGCGTACACATCATCTTGTCCCACTTGCTCTAGATAGGTATTCCACCATGTTAACGCAGAACCTGTGAAGGTATGCGTAGCGTACTTCACTTTGTCCTCTTCAGTACACTTACTTATGGCAAACACCGATTCAACCTTCTCGGTCCACCGTTTCAATCCGATCGGTCCTTCGGTTCCATCAAATTCCAAAGGTTTGCAGGCAGTGAATTCTTTGTAGGTGCATCCTACACGATTTCCTGTACTGCTAGATCCAAGGTTATTGTTGGTATGTAGCGCAGCCTGTACTGCGGCTATGTTTGAAGCTAGAAAAGTACGGAATTCCTCTTCATTCATATTCACGGTGTGTCGAGTAGTCGGTGCCATTTCCTTCAAAATAGTTAAATGGAACAAGTTAATCATACAGAATATTAAGAGTAGTTAATAGTATTTCGTAGCATAATATGAACTCATTTATAAAAGCTTTTTCTTCATATTAGCGTTTTATAAGTTTAAATTCGGGTAGTACCTACCCGTTAAGTTCATACTTAGTAGCTAATATACAATTCAACTACTACAATTCTATATGAAAAACTGATTGTAATAATATTTCGCGTTCAAACTTTTATACAATATTTTACAAACTTACAATACCGCTTATTTTACATAAAGCATGAAATATAGCACACAATAACTTTGATACAAGATAGTTGTGAAGACAATTCTAGCTAGTACACAAGTCGTTCGGCAAAGGCAATAAAGACACGTAATTCATACGTCCAGAAACAAGTCATGCATTCTGGTTTTACTAGGACTACTTCCCATCCTTGGTCTTGTGCAACAATAACCGTTATGGCCGTTGATAAGACAGCGTGTTGTAACGTCATCAAAGGGACGAGGGTTACGTAATGTCCAACAGTCCCGTAATAATCTAAAAACCTCATTTCTTACCCCAATTACCGACTCCGTCACTTGTGGAAACGTTTTGTTTAATAGTTGTAGCCCGATGTTCTTGTTCTCACTTTGGTGAGAAGCGAACATTACTAATCCGTAAGCATAACATGCTTCTTTATGTTGCATGTTAGCCACTTTTTCTAAATCACGAAGTCCAATATTCGGATATATTGAGTCAAAATAATTTCTTAACCCGTTGCGTAAAATAGCATTTGGGTTCCCCGCAATATATGCGTCAAAGTAAACACATCGTAACTTATGGGTTTCCCAATGTGATATCCCCCATCTTTCAAACGAAAGTCTCTTATAAACCAAGACATTCTTGGAACGTTCTTCGAATGTCTTACAAACTGATCTCGCCTTAAATAGTTGTGCCGAAGAATTCTGGCCGACTCTAGACAAGATTTCATCAATCATGTCTCCGGGTAGGTCTCTTAAAATATTGGGTTGTCTATCCATTTTGTGTTTTTAAACTGTAAAATAGACAAGAGTTAGATTCATAAAAAAATACTTATTAATACAAGCAATTTTTACATATATTATAAAGCATAAGAACACTATATTACATATATTACACCACACGAATACAACTATCTTATTCCGACTCGCTCGTTTCTTCTTCTTCGGTTTTGGTTCGTTTTGCCAAGTTTCTAGGGATATATGATGTTCCCCTAATACGAGCCGTCGTTGTCCACATTGGTTTAGAAAAACCTGGTGGTTTAGAGGTTCCCGGGTCATTGTTACAACTTAAGGACTTCGGGGGTTGACGATACATATAAAGTTCATCGGGGTTGGAATTAGATTTCTCTATTTTTATGCCCTTTCCCTTATTATTTTCTTTTGCCTTTTTAAATTCAGTTGGGGTAATTTCTATAACATCATCGAAATTCTCGTCGGAATCCGATTCATCGGAGAATTGGTAATCCTCCCAATATTTTGCTTCCTTGGCGGAAACACCATTGACCATAATTAACTTTGGTCGGTTGGTTGAGGATTTTCTTTTACTTAACCGTTTTATTATTTCCCCCACCGGTTCTATTTCTTCATCCGGTTCCGATTCTTCTTCCGGTTCCGATTCTTCTTCCGGTTCCGACTCTTCTTCCGGTTCCTCTTCGGGAACTTGTGAATCAGTCCACAAATCATTCCAATTTACATTTGACTCTTCATTATTATTAGGTGAGTCAATGGGACTTGTTCTAGAGGTAGACATCTATCACATAATATCAAACACGTTAAGAGATTAATATATCACATAATATTCATATGTTAAAAATATATAGTTTCCAACAAAAATGTTAAGCAATCATTTTTAAAGAAAACACGGTCGAAGTCCAGACTCACTAATGCATCCTAACAAACTCGATAAGACACACTAATGCAAATTTTCTGGTTCTCTAAGACCAACGCTCGGATACCAACTGAAATGTCCCGTTCTTATTGATTAAAAACGTTCCATATTAATTGATTTCGTTGCGAGGTTTTGACCTCTATATGAGACGTTTTTCAAAGACTGCATTCATTTTTAAACAAACCATAACCTTTATTTCATCAATAAAGGTTTAAAAAGCTTTACGTAGATTATCAAATAATGATAATCTAAAATATCCTGTTTACACACGACCATTACATAATGGTTTACAATACAAATATGTTACAACAAAATAAGTTTCTTGAATGCAGTTTTTACACAATATCATACACGCATGGACTCCAAATCTTGTCCTTATTTAAGTATGCGACAGCGGAAGCTCTTAATAATCACCTGAGAATAAACATGCTTAAAACGTCAACAAAAATGTTGGTGAGTTATAGGTTTAACCTATATATATCAAATCGTAACAATAGACCACAAGATTTCATATTTCAATACACATCCCATACATAGAGATAAAAATCATTCATATGGTGAACACCTGGTAACCGACAATAACAAGATGCATATATAAGAATATCCCCATCATTCCGGGACACCCTTCGGATATGATATAAATTTCGAAGTACTAAAGCATCCGGTACTTTGGATGGGGTTTGTTAGGCCCAATAGATCTATCTTTAGGATTCGCGTCAATTAGGGTGTCTGTTCCCTAATTCTTAGATTACCAGACTTAATAAAAAGGGGCATATTCGATTTCGATAATTCAACCATAGAATGTAGTTTCACGTACTTGTGTCTATTTTGTAAATCATTTATAAAACCTGCATGTATTCTCATCCCAAAAATATTAGATTTTAAAAGTGGGACTATAACTCACTTTCACAGATTTTTACTTCGTCGGGAAGTAAGACTTGGCCACTGGTTGATTCACGAACCTATAACAATATATACATATATATCAAAGTATGTTCAAAATATATTTACAACACTTTTAATATATTTTGATGTTTTAAGTTTATTAAGTCAGCTGTCCTCGTTAGTAACCTACAACTAGTTGTCCACAGTTAGATGTACAGAAATAAATCGATAAATATTATCTTGAATCAATCCACGACCCAGTGTATACGTATCTCAGTATTGATCACAACTCAAACTATATATATTTTGGAATCAACCTCAACCCTGTATAGCTAACTCCAACATTCACATATAGAGTGTCTATGGTTGTTCCGAAATATATATAGATGTGTCGACATGATAGGTCGAAACATTGTATACGTGTCTATGGTATCTCAAGATTACATAATATATAATACAAGTTGATTAAGTTATGGTTGGAATAAATTTGTTACCAATTTTCACGTAGCTAAAATGAGAAAAATTATCCAATCTTGTTTTACCCATAACTTCTTCATTTTAAATCCGTTTTGAGTGAATCAAATTGCTATGGTTTCATATTGAACTCTATTTTATGAATCTAAACAAAAAAAGTATAGGTTTCTAGTCGGAAAAATAAGTTACAAGTCGTTTTTGTAAAGGTAGTCATTTCAGTCGAAAGAACGACGTCTAGATGACCATTTTAGAAAACATACTTCCACTTTGAGTTTAACCATAATTTTTGGATATAGTTTCATGTTCATAATAAAAATCATTTTCTCAGAATAACAACTTTTAAATCAAAGTTTATCATAGTTTTTAATTAACTAACCCAAAACAGCCCGCGGTGTTACTACGACGGCGTAAATCCGGTTTTACGGTGTTTTTCGTGTTTCCAGGTTTTAAATCATTAAGTTAGCATATCATATAGATATAGAACATGTGTTTAGTTGATTTTAAAAGTCAAGTTAGAAGGATTAACTTTTGTTTGTGAACAAGTTTAGAATTAACTAAACTATGTTCTAGTGATTACAAGTTTAAACCTTCGAATAAGATAGCTTTATATGTATGAATCGAATGATGTTATGAACATCATTACTACCTTAAGTTCCTTGGATGAACCTACTGGAAAAGAGAAAAATGGATCTAGCTTCAATGGATCCTTGGATGGCTCAAAGTTCTTGAAGCAAAATCATGACACGAAAACAAGTTCAAGTAAGATCATCACTTGAAATAAGATTGTTATAGTTATATAAATTGAACCAAAGTTTGAATATGATTATTACCTTGTATTAGAATGATAACCTACTGTAAGAAACAAAGATTTCTTGAGGTTGGATGATCACCTTACAAGATTGGAAGTGAGCTAGCAAACTTGAAAGTATTCTTGATTTTATGAAACTAGAACTTTTGGAATTTATGAAGAACACTTAGAACTTGAAGATAGAACTTGAGAGAGTTCAATTAGATGAAGAAAATTGAAGAATGAAAGTGTTTGTAGGTGTTTTTGGTCGTTGGTGTATGGATTAGATATAAAGGATATGTAATTTTGTTTTCATGTAAATAAGTCATGAATGATTACTCATATTTTTGTAATCTTATGAGATATTTCATGCTAGTTGCCAAATGATGGTTCCCACATGTGTTAGGTGACTCACATGGGCTGCTAAGAGCTGATCATTGGAGTGTATATACCAATAGTACATACATCTAAAAGCTGTGTATTGTACGAGTACGAATACGGGTGCATACGAGTAGAATTGTTGATGAAACTGAACGAGAATGTAATTGTAAGCATTTTTGTTAAGTAGAAGTATTTTGATAAGTGTATTGAAGTCTTTCAAAAGTGTATAAATACATATTAAAACACTACATGTATATACATTTTAACTGAGTCGTTAAGTCATCGTTAGTCGTTACATGTAAGTGTTGTTTTGAAACCTTTAGGTTAACGATCTTGTTAAATGTTGTTAACCCAATGTTTATAATATCAAAAGAGATTTTAAATTATTATATTATCATGATATTATGATGTACGAATATCTCTTAATATGATATATATACATTAAATGTCGTTACAACGATAAACGTTACATATATGTCTCGTTTCAAAATCATTAAGTTAGTAGTCTTGTTTTTACATATGTAGTTCATTGTTAATATAATTAATGATATGTTTACTTATCATAATATCATGTTAACTATATATATAACCATATATATGTCATCATATAGTTTTTTTACAAGTTTTAACGTTCGTGAATCACCGGTCAACTTGGGTGGTCAATTGTCTATATGAAACCTATTTCAATTAATCAAGTCTTAACAAGTTTGATTGCTTAACATGTTGGAAACATTTAATCATGTAAACATCAATCTCAATTAATATATATAAACATGGAAAAGTTCGGGTCACTACACAAACACTTTCATTCTTCAATTTTCTTCATCTAATTGATCTCTCTCAAGTTCTATCTTCAAGTTTTAAGTGTTCTTCATAAATTCTACAAGTTCTAGTTTCATAAAATCATGAATACTTCCAAGTTTGCTAGCTTACTTCCAATCTTGTAGAGTGATCATCCAACCTCAAGAAATCTTTCTTATTTACAGTAAGATATCTTTATAATATAAGGTAATCCTCATATTCAAACTTTGATTCAATTTCTATAACTATAACAATCTTATTTCGAGTGGAAATCTTACTTGAACTTGTTTTCGTGTCATGATTCTACTTCAAGAACTTTCAAGCCATCCAAGATCCTTTGAAGCTAGATCCATTTGTCTCTTTTCCAGTAGGTTTATCCACAAAACTAGAGGTAGTAATGATGTTCATAGCATCATTCGATTCATACATATAAAGCTATCTTATTCGTAGGTTTAAACTTGAAATCACTAGAACATAGTTTAGTTAATTCTAAATTTGTTCGCAAACAAAAATTAATCCTTCTAACTTGACTTTTAAAATCAACTAAACACATGTTCTAAATCTATATGATATGCTAACTTAATGATTTAAAACCTGGAAACACGAAAAACACCATAAAACTGGACATACGCCGTCGTAGTAACACCGCGGGCTATTTTAGGTTTGATAATTAAAAACTATGATAAACTTTGATTTAAAAGTTGTTCTTCTGGGAAAATGATTTTTCTTATGAACATGAAACTATATCCAAAAATCATGGTTAAACTCAAAATGGAAGTATGTTTTTCAAAATGGTCATCAAGACGTCGTTCTTTCGACTGAAATGACTACCTCTTATAAAAATGACTTGTAACTTATATTTCCGACAATAAACCTATACTTTTTATGTTTAGATTCATAAAATATAGTTCAATATGAAACCATACCAATTTGATTCACTCAAAACGGATTTAAAATGAAGAAGTTATGGGTAAAACATGATTGGATATTTTTTATTTTTGTAGCTACGGGAAATATTAACAATTCTGTACAAATCATATCCTAGCTAACTTATATTGTATTATACATGTATTCTAATATATTATGTAATCTTGGGATACCATAGACACGTATGCAAATGTTTTGACATATCATATCGACCCATGTATATATATTATTTGGAACAACCATAGACACTCTATATGCAGTAATGTTGGAGTTAGCTATACAGGGTTGAGGTTGATTCCAAAAATATATATACTTTGATTTGTGATCTAGCCTGAGATATGTATACACTGGGTCGTGGATTGATTCAAGATAATATATATCGATTTATTTCTGTACATCTAACTGTGGACAACTAATTGTAGGTTACTAACGAGGACAGCTGACTTAATAAACTTAAAACATCAAAATGTATTAAAAGTATTGTAAATATATTTTGAACATACTTTGATATATATGTACATATTTGTTATAGGTTCATGAATCGACCAGTGGCCAAGTCTTACTTCTCGACGAAGTAAAAATATGTGAAAGTGAGTTATAGTCCCACTTTTAAAATATAATATTTTTGGGATGAGAATACATGCAGGTTTTATAAATGATTTACAAAATAGACACAAGTACGTGAAACTACATTCTATGGTTGAATTATCGAAATCGAATATGCCCCTTTTTATTAAGTCTGGTAATCTAAGAATTATGGAACAGACACCCTAATTGACGCGAATCCTAAAGATAGATCTATTGGGCCTAACAAACCCCATCCAAAGTACCGGATGCTTTAGTACTTTGAAATTTATATCATATCCGAAGGGTGTCCCGGAATGATGGGGATATTCTTATATATGCATCTTGTTAATGTCGGTTACCAGGTGTTCACCATATGAATGATTTTTATCTCTATGTATGGGATGTATATTGAAATATGAAATCTTATGGTCTATGGTTACGATTTGATATATATAGGTTAAACCTATAACTCACCAACATTTTTTGTTGATGTTTTAAGCATATTTATTCTCAGGTGATTATTAAGAGCTTTCGCTGTCGCATACTTAAATAAGGACAAGATTTGGAGTCCATGCTTGTATGATATTGTGTAAAAACTGCATTCAAGAAACTTATTTCGTTGTAACATATTTGTATTGTAAACCATTATGTAATAGTCGTGTGTAAACAGGATATTTTAGATTATCATTATTTGATAATCTACGTAAAGTTTTTTTAACCTTTATTGATGAAATAAAGGTTATGGTTTGTTTTAAAATGAATGCAGTCTTTGAAAAACGTCTCATATAGAGGTCAAAATCTTGCAACGAAATCAATTAATATGGAACGTTTTTAATCAATAAGAACGGGACATTTCACCAGCTGTGTTCATGAACCTCATGAACCGAGTGTGTGGACCATATCTTGAAAAGCTTGTCATTGTATTCATTGATGACATACTTATTTACTCAAAGAATGATCAAGAGCACGAAGAACATTTAAGAAAAGTGCTAGAATCGTTGAGGAAGGAAAAATTGTACGCTAAATTTTCAAAGTGTGCATTTTGATTGAAAGAAGTTCAATTCCTCGGTCATATAGTGAGCAAAGAAGGTATTCAAGTTGATCCGGCAAAGATTGAAACCGTTGAAAAGTGCGAAACATCGAAAACCCCGACGCAAATACGCCAATTTTTGGGATTGGCTGGTTACTACAGAAGATTCATCCAAAATTTTTCCAAAATAGCAAAACCCTTGACCGCATTAACGCATAAAGGGAAGAAATTTGAATGGAAGGATGAACAAGAAAGAGCATTTCAATTGTTAAAGAAAAAGGTAACTACGACACCTATAATGTCATTGCCTGAAGGGAATGATAATTTTATGATTTATTATGATGCCTCAAAGTAAGGTCTCGATTGTGTATTAATGCAACGAACGAAGGTAATTGCTTATGCGTCCAGACAATTGAAGATTCATGAGCAAAATTATATGACTCACGATTTAGAATTGGGCGCTGTTGTTTTTGCATTAAAGACATGGAGACACTACTTAGATGGGGTTAAAAGTATTATATATACAGACCACAAAAGTCTTCAACATATATTTGATTAAAAACAATTGAACATGGGGCAGCGTAGGTGGATTGAGTTGTTGAATGATTACGATTTTGAGATTCGTTACCACCTAGGGAAGGCGAATGTGGTAGCTGATGCTTTGAAGCTCTAGATCATTTCTTGTTATTTCCAGTATGTTTACCTACTATACTTGAGGTAGTAATGGTGTTCATAACCTCATTCGATTCATATATATAAAACTATCTTATTCAAAGATTATAACTTGTAATCACTAGAACATAGTTTAGTTAACTCTAAACTTGTTCGCAAACAAAGTTAATCCTTTTAACTTAACTTTCAAAATCAACTAAAACATGTTCTATATCTATATGATATGCTAACTTAATGATTTACAACCTGGAAACACGAAGAACACCGTAAAACCGGACATACGCCGTTGTAGTAAAACCGGGGGCTGTTTTGGGTTGGAAAAATAAAACCTATCTTAATCTTTGAATTTGAAGTTTGTTTTCTGGAAAAATGATATTTCATATGAACATGATACTATATCCAAAAATCATGGTTAAACTCAAAGTGGAAGTATGTTTTTCAAAATGATCATCAAGATGTCGTTCTTTCGACGGAAATGACTACCTCTTTCAAAAACGACTTGTAACCTATATTTCTGACTATAAAATTATACTTTTTATGTTTAGTTTCATAAATTTCAGTTCATTATGTAACCATAGCAACTTGATTCACTCAAAATGGATATAAAACGAAGAAGTTATGGGTAAAACAAAATTGGATATTTTTGCTTGTTTTAGCTACGTGAAACTTTGTAATAAATCTATACTAACCATAACTTAACTAACTTATATTGTATTATACATGTAATCTAACATATATTATGTAATCTTGATAGACCATAGACACGTATACAATGTTTTGACATATCATATCGACGTCATCTATATATATTATTTGGAACAACCATAGACACTCTATATGCGGTAATGCTCGAGTTAGCTATACATGGTTGAGGTTGATTCCAAAATAATATATATACTTTGAGTTGTGATCAAGTCTGAGACTTGTATACACTGGGTCATAGATTGATTCGAGATAATATATATTGATTTATTCTGTACTACTAACCGTGGACAACTAATTGTGGACTACTAACGTTGGACTATTAACTTAGCAAATTTAAATCGTTAAAACGTAATAAAAAATGTTGTTAATATATTTCGATCATACTTTAATATATATGTATATATTTTTTATAGGTTCGTGAATCGACCCGTGGCCAAGTCTAATTCTCGACGAATTGATAATCTGTGAAAGTGAGTTATAGTCCCACTTTTAAAATATAATATTTTTGGGATGAGAATACATGCAGTTTTATTAATGTTTTACAAAATAGGCACAAGTACTTGAAACTATATTCTATGATTGAATCATTATACCGGATATCACCCTTTAGCTTGGTAGCCTAAGAATTTGGGAACAGACCTCCAAATTGACGCGAATCCTGAAGATAGATCTATGGGCCTAACGAACCCCATCCAGGTTATGGATACTTTAGTACTTCGATTTTTTATATACATATGAGTGTACCTGTATATTGGGGATATTCTAGATGTATTTTGTTAATGTCGGTTACCAGGTGTTCATCATACGAATGATTTTTCTTATACACTTGCAAGTGTATGATTATTTATTAAATGAAATCTTGTGGCCTATTAATTACAATTTAATATATATAGGCTAAACCTATAACTCACCAACATTATTGTTGACGTTTTAAGCATGTTTATTCTTAGGTGATTATTAAGAGCTTCCGCTGTTGCATGCTAAATTAAAGATAAGATTTGGAGTCAGCATGCTTGTATGATAATGTTTAAAGTAAAACTGCATTCGGAAAATAAATTGTTGTAATATATTATCGTAAGCCATTATGTAATGGTCGTATGTAAACGTTGTACTTTAGATTGCCATTAATTGGTAATCTACGCTATGTCTTTTAAACCTTTATCGATAAAGTAAAGGTTATGGTTTGTTTTAAAAATCGAATGCAGTCTTTGAAAAACGTCTCATATAGAGGTCAAAACCTCGCAACGAAACCAATTAATATGAAACGTTTATAATCGATATGAGCGTGACATTTTAGTTGGTATCGGAGCATTGGTCTTAGAGAACTAGAAATTGCATTAGTGTGCCTTATCGAGTTTGTTAGGATGCATTAGTGAGTCTGGACTTCGACCGTGTTTTTCTTTAAAAACGATTGCTTAACACGTTTGTTGGAAACTATATATTGTTAACATGTAAATAATATGTGATATATTAATCTCTTAACGTGCTTGCTATTGTGTGATAGATGTCTACCTCTAGTACAAATCCCATCGACTCACCTAATAATAATGAAGAGTCGAATGTATTTTGGGAAGATTCACAAATTCTGGAAGAAGAAGAAGAACCGGAAGAAGAGGAGCCGGAAGAAGAGGTTCCGGAGGAGGAAATATTAAGAACCACAGAAAAACAGATAAATAAAAGAAAATCCTCAACCAATGGATCAAAGTTAAAAATGGTCAATTGTGTTTCCGCCGAGGAAGCAAAATATTGGGAAACTTACCAATTCTCTGATGAATCGGATTCCGATGAGGATTCCAATGATATTATAGAAATTACCCCGGCTCAATTTAATAAGGCAAAAGAAAATAATAAGGGAAAAGCTATCAAAATAGAAAAACCCGAGTCCAAAACCGATGAACTTTATGTCAACATGAAATATCCCGATGGAATATATCGTAAACACCCGTATTTCTTAAACTTTAACTATAACCCGGGAACATCTAAGCTATCAGGTTTTCTAAACCATTTATGAAAACGACAGCTCGTATTAGAGGAGCACCATGTATCCCTAGAAAATTAGCAAAACGAACCAAGTCTGAGGAGGAGGAAGCAATTAAGTCGGAATAAAGAATTGTAATCATGCTGTGTAATATATGTACTGTAGTGTGCTTGTACCTTTATACTGTATGTAAAAATGGCTTGTAATGTTTGTATTCTATCATCCTTTACAAGATCTAATTTTTCATCTCTTTTACAGTATAAAAATACAAAATGGATGTTAAGGATAGAAAATATTTTAAAAGACTTACCAGGGGATATGATTGATGAAATCTTGTCTAGAGTTTCTCAAAATTCATCGGCTCAATTGTTTACGGCGAGATTAGTTTGTAGGAAATTTGACAGACGTTCTAGGCATGCCTTGGTTTATAAAAGGCTTTCCTTCGATAGATGGTGTATATCACATTGGGGAGACCTTAAATTACGCCATGTTTTCTTTAAGGCATTATGTGCGGGAAACCCTAACGCAATTTTTTGCTACAGGTTGAGAGCCTATTTTGAATCCACATATCCCAACATAGGACTTCGTTCTTTAGAAAGAGCTTCAAACATGCAACTTAAAGAAGCATGTTATGTTTACGGGTTAGTGATGTTCGCTTCTCACCAAATTGAGAAAAAGAACATCGGACTGCAACTTCTTAATAAAACATTCCCACATGTGACGAATTCAGTAGTTGGGGTGAGAAATAAGGTTTTTAACTTGTTACGTGGTTGTTGGATATTTCGAAACCACCATCCTTTTGACGACGTTACAACGTGCTGCCTTGCCAACGGCCACATCGGTTATTTCCCACAAGGATGGGAAATAGTATTAGTAAAACCCGAATGCATGACTTGTTACTGGTCTTATGAATTACGTGTCTTCATTGCCTTCACTAAATAATTTGAGCTTCACTAAAATTGTCTTCACAACTTCTTTGTATCAAAGTTATTATGTGCTATATTTCATGTTTTATGTAAATTGACGGTATTGTATGATTGTATGATATTGTATCGAAAGTTTAAGCTTGAAATGTTAATGAATTAAGTTTTTCATGATAGAATATTATTTCGATAGTAGTAGTTAATTTTTGCGCTAGCTATTAAGTATGAACTTTAATGGGTAGGTACTACCCAAACTAAAAATTATAAAACGCTAATATGAAGAAAAGACTTTTATAAATATGTTCATATTATGCTACGAAATAGTATTGACTACTCCTAATATTCTATATGATTAACTTAACTCTTTTGGCTATTTTTGAA
This sequence comes from Rutidosis leptorrhynchoides, assembly GCF_046630445.1. Classification (NCBI taxonomy): domain Eukaryota; kingdom Viridiplantae; phylum Streptophyta; class Magnoliopsida; order Asterales; family Asteraceae; genus Rutidosis; species Rutidosis leptorrhynchoides. The sequence goes on from NC_092337.1 coordinate 181,775,475, forward strand.
GGAAATGGCACCGACTACTCGACAGAACTTGAATTTAAGCGAAGAAGATTTACGTGCATTCCTTGCTGCAAACATAGCTGCAGTACATGCTGCAATGCAAAACAACAACAATAACTCAGGGTCTAGCAGTGGAGTTAAATCCACAGGAAACCGTGTAGGATGCTCCTACAAGGCTTTCACTACTTGTAAGCCTTTGGAATTCGACGGGACTGAAGGACCAGTTGGACTGAAACGTTGGACTGAGAAGGTCGAATCTATGTTTCCTATAAGCAAATGTGCTGAAGAAGACAAGGTAAAGTACGCCACGCATACCTTCACTGGTGCTGCGTTAACCTGGTGGAACACCTATCTCGAACAGGTGGGACAAGATGCTTCTTACACACTACTGTAGTCAGCATTTAAACACTTGATGAATGAGCAGTACCGTCCCAGAAATGAGGTCATTAAGCTCAAAACAGAGCTTAGAGAGTTACGAGCACAGGGAGTCGATATCACCACATATGAACGACGATTCACCGAGTTGTGTTTATTGTGTCCAAGAGTGTTCGAAGATGAAGAAGAGCAGATCGATGCGTTTGTAAAGGGGTTACCAGAAAGAATTTAGGAGAATGTGAGTGCGAGCGCGCCCACTTCAATGCAAAAGGCAAGCCGAATGGCTCACAAACTTATAAACCAGATCGAGGGAAGGATTAAGGAACAAGCTGCCAAGAAGGACAAAATGAAGCAAGTCAAAAGAAAGTGGGAGGAAAATAGTGACAAGGGTCACCAATACAACAACTACAACAACCGTCCCAATAAAAACAACAACCGTCCCAATAACAACAACAACAACAACAACAACCGTCCCAATAACAACAACAGCCGTCCCAACAACAACAATAATGACAACAAAAAGCAGAAAACCAGATGCCTAAGGTGTGAGAAATATCATCCAGATAATTATTATAGGGAGTTATCTAAAAATGTAGCAGAACAGGTCACAGTGCTGCAAAGTGTGGAGTCTACGGACCAAATGCCAACAGAGTGAAAGGAACAAATAATGTCGGAACATTTAATGCCGACATTACTTGTTTTGGGTGCGGAAAGAAGGGCGATTACAAAATGCATGCCCAGATGAATTGAATAAGAATGGCCAAAACCGCGAAAGAGTATTCAATATCAATGCGGCAGAAGCGCAGGAAGACCCGGAGCTTGTTACGGGTACATTTCTTATTGACGATAAACCTGCTTATGTTTTATTTGATTCGGATGCGGATAGAAGCTATATGAGTAAAGATTTTTGTGCCAAATTAAGTTGTCCTTTAACACCTTTGGATAATAAATTTTTACTCGAATTAGCAAACGGTAAATTAATTACAGCAGATAAAATATGTCGGAATAGAGAAATTAAACTGGTTGGCTAAACGTTTAAGATTAATTTGATACCAGTAGAGTTAGGGAGTTTTGACGTGATAATTGGTATGGACTGGTTGAAAAAGGAGAGAGCAGAGGTCGTATGTTACAAAAATGCAATTCGCATCGTACGTGAAAAAGGAAAACCCTTGATGGTGTACAGAGAAAAGAGCAACGCGAAGTTAAATCTTATTAGTAGTTTGAAGGCGTAAAAACTAATAAGAAAAGGTTGCTATGTCATCCTAACACACATCAAGAAAGTCAAACCCGAACAAAAGAACAACAATGATGTCCCCGTCGCAAAAGAATTTCCCGATGTATTTTTGAAAGAATTACCAGGACTACCTCCACATCGATCTGTTTAATTTCAAATAGATCTTATACCCGGAGCTGCACTGATAGCTCGTGCACCATACAGACTCGCACCCAGAGAAATGAAAGAATTACAAAGCCAATTACAAGAACTTTTGAAGCGTGGTTTTATTCGACCAAGCACATCACCGTGGGGAGCTCTTGTTTTGTTTGTCAAAAAGAAGGATGGTACATTCAGGTTGTGTATCGACTACAGAGAGTTGAACAAACTTACCATCAAGAACCGTTATCCACTACCGAGAATCGACGACTTATTTGATCAACTACAAGGCTCGTCAATTTATTCGAAGATCGATTTACGATCCGGATATCATCAAATGCTGGTGAAGGAGGATGATTATGAGTTTAGAACACGTTAGGATCATTATGAGTTTATGGTTATGCCGTTTGGATTAACTAATGCACCAGCTATGTTCATGAACCTCATGAACCGAGTGTGTGGACCATATCTTGACAAGTTTGTCATTGTCTTCATTGATGACATACTTATTTACTCAAAGAATGATCAAGAGCACGAAAAACATTTGAGAAAAGTGCTAGAATTGTTTAGGAAGGAAAAATTATACGCTAAATTTTCAAAGTGTGCATTTTGGTTGAAAGAAGTTCAATTCCTCGGTCATATAGTGAGCAAAGAAGGTATTCAAGTTGATCCGGCAAAGATTGAAACCGTTGAAAAGTGGGAAACACCGAAAACCCCGACGCAAATATGCCAATTTTTGGGATTGGCTGGTTACTACAGAAGATTCATCCAAGATTTTTCCAAAAAAGCAAAATCCTTGACCGCATTAACGCATAAAGGGAAGAAATTTGAATGGAAGGATGAACAAGAAAGAGCATTTCAAATGTTAAAGAAAAAGTTAACTACGGCACCTATATTGTCATTTCCTGAAGGGAATGATGATTTTGTGATTTATTATGATGCCTCAAAGCAAGGTCTCGGTTGTGTATTAATGCAACGAACGAAGGTAATTGCTTATGCGTCCAGACAATTAAAAATTCACGAGCAAAATTATACGACTCACGATTTAGAATTGGGCAGTATTATTTTTGCATTAAAGACCTGGAGACACTACTTATATGAGGTCAAAAGTATTATATATACTGATCACAAAAGTCTCCAACATATATTTGACCAGAAACAACTGAACATGAGGCAGCGTAGGTGGATTGAGTTGTTGAATGATTACGATTTTGAGATTCGTTACCACCCGGGGAAGGCGAATGTGGTAGCCGACGCTTTGAGTAGAAAGGACACGAAACCTATGCGGGTAAAAGCTATAAATATAATTATTAGTACTAACCTTACTACTCAAATAAAGGAGGCGCAACAGGGAGTTTTATAAGAGGGAAATTTGAAGAATGAAATACCCAAAGGATCGGAGAAACATCTTAATGTTCAGGAAGACAGAACCCGGTATAGGGCTGAAAGAATTTGGGTACCAAAGTTTGGAGATGTGAGAGAAATGGTACTTAAGGAAGCACATAAAACTAGATATTCATTACATCCTGGAGCGAGAAAGATGTACAAAGATCTCAAAAAACACTTTTGGTGGCCGGTTATGAAAGCCGATATTGCTACATACGTAGGAGAATGCTTAAGTTGTTATAAAGTTAAAGCTGAACATCAGAAACCATCAGGTCTGCTTCAACAACCTGAAATCCCAGAATGGAAATGGAAAAACATTACCATGAATTTCATTACTAAATTGCCAAGGACTGCAAGTGGTTATGATACTATTTGGGTAATAGTTGATCATCTCACCAAATCAGCACACTTTCTACCAATGCGAGAAGATGATAAAATGGAAAAGTTAGCACGACTATACTTGAAGGAAGTCGTCTCCAGACACAGAATACCAATCTCTATTATCTCTGATAGGGATGGTTGATTTGTTTCAAGATTTTGGCAGATGTTACAACAAGCATTGGGAACTCGTCTAGACATGATTACTGCTTATCATCCAAAAACTAACGGGCAGAGTGAAAGGACGATACAGACTCTTGAAGACATGCTACGAGCATGTGTTATTGATTTTGGAAACAGTTAGAATCGACATCTACCGTTAGCAGAATTTTAATACAACAACAGTTACCACTCGAGTATTTAGATGGCACCGTTTGAGGCACTTTATGGCAGAAGTATCACCTTGGAAAGGCATTGTTCATTTTGGAAAACTGGGAAAATTAAACCCGAGATACATTGGGCCATTCAAGATTATAGATCGTGTCGGAACAGTAGCTTACCGACTTGAATTACCTCAACAACTCGCCGGCGTACACGATACTTTTCATGTATCGAACCTGAAGAAATGCTTAGCCAAAGAAGATCTCACTATTCCTTTAGACGAAATCCAAATCAATGAAAAACTTCAATTCATTGAAGAACCCGTCGAAATAATGGATCGTGAGGTTAAAGGACTTAAGCAAAATAAGATACCAATCGTTAAGGTTCAATGAAATGCTCGTAGAGGACCTGAGTTCACCTGGGAGCATGAAGATCAGATGAAGAAGAAATACCCACACTTATTTCCAGATGATACGTCAACACCTCCAACTTCTTAAAATTTCGGGACGAAATTTATTTAACGGGTAGGTACTGTAGTGACACGAACTTTTCCATGATTATATATTATATGAGATTAATATTTACATGAATAAATGTTTCCAACATGTTAAGCAATCAAACTTGTTAAGACTTGATTAATTGAAACGGATTTTGTGTTAACGTTTGACCACCCAGTTTGTTCGATGATTCACGAACGTTATAACTTGTATATGATATGATATTATATATATATGAACATATATATATGTTTAACGTAATGAAATGATAAGTAAGCATCTCATTATGTATATTAACAATGAACCTTATAAATAAAACAAGACTACTAACTTAAGAAATTCAAAACGATATCTATACGTAACGATTATCGTTGTAATAACGTCTTAATATTTATATATCGTATTAAGATATATTTGTACACCATATTATCATTATAATGTAATAATTTAACATCTCATTATATATAATAATAATGAGATTAATTACATTAACGAAATTGTTAACTTAAAGGTTTCAAAACAACACTTACATGTAACAACTAACGATGACTTAACGACTTAGTTAAAATGAATATACATGTAGTGTATTAAGATGTATTGTTACACTTTTGAAAGACTTCATGACACATACCAAAGTACTTCTACTTATAAAAAATGCTTACAATTACATTCTCATTCATTTTCATCAACAATTCTACTCATATGCATCAGTATTCGTACTCGTACAATACACAGCTCCTAGATGTACATACTATTGGTATATACACTTCAATGATCAGCTCTTAGCAGCCCTTACTGAGTCATCAAACATTGGGAACCATCATTTGGCAACTATCATGAAATATCTCACAAAATTACAAACTTATGGAGCCTATATGGACACCCCCATATTCACGTGAACTAGCACACCACAAACACACTTTCATTTCAACTTTCATGCATCAAATTGATCTCTCTCTTGTTCTCTCATATTGTTCTAAGTGTTCTTCATCATTCCCTTCATAATCTACATCAATCTAACTCATAAATCCTAACCTAGATCAACTTACAAAATAACTATTCAAAAACACATCAAGAACACTTCCAAGTTTGCTAACTTACTTCCAATCTTGCAAATCCATTTCAAGTGATCATCCAACCTCACTAAATCTTTGTTATTTACAGTAGGTTATCATCCTTATTCAAGGTAATACTCATATTCAAAATTTGATCCAATTTCTACAACTATAATTATCTTAATTCAAGTAGTAATCTTACTTGAACTTATTTTCGTGTCATGATTCTACTTCAAGAACTTTCAAGCCATCAAAGATCCTTTGAAGCTCAAGTTATTTCTTCATCATTTCCAGTAGGTTTACCTACTATACTTAAGGTAGTGATTATGTTCATAACATCATTCGATTCATATATATATATATATATATATATATATATATATATATATATATATATATATATATATATATATATATATATATATATATATATATATATATATAACTATCTTATTCGAAGATTTAAACTAGTAATCACTAGAACATAGTTTAGTTAATTCTAAACTTGTTCGCAAACAAAGTTAATCCTTCTAACTTAAATTTTAAAATCAAATAAGAACATTTTCTATATCTATATGATATGCTAACATAATGATTTAAAACCTGGGAACACGAAGAACACCGTAAAACCGGACATACGCCGTCGTAGTTAAACCGGGGGCTGTTTTGGGTTGGATAATTAAAAACTATGATAACCTTTGAATTAAAAGTTGTTATTCTTGGAAAATGATATTTCTTATGAACATGAAACTATATCCAAAAATCATGGTTAAACTCAAAGTGGAAATATGTTTTTCAAAATGGTCATCAAGATGTCGTTCTTACGACGGAAATGACTACCTCTTACAAAAACGACTTGTAACCTGTATTTCTGACTATAAACTTATACTTTTTTTGTTTATTTTCATAAATTTCAATTCATTATGAAACCATAACTACTTGATTCACTCAAAATGGATTTAAAACGAAGAAGTTATGGGTAAAACAAAATTGGATATTTTTGCTTGTTTTAGCTACGTGAAACTTTGTATCAAATCTATACTAACCATAACTTAAATAACTTATATTGTATTATACATGTATTCTAACATATATTATATAATCTTGATAGACCATAGACACGTATACAATGTTTTGACATATCATATTGACATCATCTATATATATTATTTGGAACAACCATAGACACTCTATATGCGGTAATGCTCGAGTTAGCTATACAGGGTTAAGGTTAATTCCAAAATAATATATATACTTTGAGTTGTGATTAAGTCTGAGACTTGTATACACTGGGTCGTGGATTGATTCGAGATAATATATATTAATTTATTTATGTACTACTAACTGTGGGCAACTAATTGTGGACTACTAACGTTGGACTGTTAACTTAAAAAATTTAAATCGACAAAACGTAATAAAATATGTTATGAATATATTTCGATCATACTTTGATATGTATGTATATATTTGTTATAGGTTCGTGAATCGATCCGTGGCCAAGTCTTATTTTCTTACGAAGTGAAAATACGTGAAAGTGAGTTATAGTCCCACTTTTTAAAATCTAATATTTTTGGGATGAGAATACATGCTGTTTTATAAATGTTTTACAAAATAGACACAAGTACTTGAAACTACATTCTATGGTTGAATTATCGAAATCAAATATGCCCCTGTTAGCTTGGTAGCCTAAGAATTAGGGAACTGGCCCCTAATTGACGCGAATCCTAAAGATAGATCTATGGGCATTAACAAGCACCAGTCAAAAAATTTGAACTGCTTTAGTACTTCGATTTTATCATGTCCGAAGGGAGTCCCGGAATGATGGGGATATTCTATATACATCTTGTTAATGTAGGTTACCAGGTGTTCACCATATGAATGATTTTTATCTCTATGTATGGGATATATGTTTATAAGAAATGGAAATGAAATCTTGTGGTCTATTATTATTATTATGATATAGGTTAAACCTATAACTCACAAAAATTTTTGTTGACGTTTTAAGAATGTTTATTCTCAGGTAATTATTAAAAGCTTCCGCTGTTGCATGCTAAATTAAGGACACGAATTGGAGTCAGCATGCTTGTAATATATTGTTTAAAAACTACATTCGGAGATTTAAATCGATGTGTAATAATATTGTAAACCATTATGTAATGGTCGTGTGAAAAAATGTTATCTTTTAGATTATCATTACTTGATAATCTACGTTATGGTTTTAAAACCTTTATCGATAAAATAAAGGTTATGGTTTGTTTTAAAAACGAATGCAGTCTTTGAAAAACGTCTCATATAGAGGTCAATAACTCGCAAGGAAATCAATTAATATGAAACGTTTATAATCGATATGAACGGGACATTTCAGATAGTTGGTTTGATATAGTTTTATAATTAAAGTATCAAAGCAATATAATTAAAATAAGGAAACTAAGATAAGCTAGCTAGCATGCAACAGCTAAGGACAAAGAAGACGTGGTTCACCATGATTTAAGATAACGAAGTGTCGGGATGATTATAAGACACTTCTTGGATAGATATACCTTGGTGTGAACACTAGATTCCTTACTAAGCGGTTTCCCGATTAGCATGTCACGAGGAACTAGGCTTTCGTGATTCTGATCGGAGGGACTATGCTCAACTCCCGACGCTTTATCGGGTTTAAGAATATAAGCGGCCCATCTTGGATGCAATGCATACCTTGGGCTCACGAATAAAGTTTCATAGCCATATATATATATATATATATATATATATATATATATATATATATATATATATATATATATATATATATATATATATATATATATAGGGGCAGGATCAATGGGGAAGTAACCAATCGGGGGGAAGCGGGGGGAAGCAAAATTTTTTTTTTTTTGTTTTTATGAAATTTTTTTCCTGGCATCCAGATCACACGAAAATATGAACATGTAGAAAAGACACTTCGTAATGAATGTTATTATTTAGGCGGGAAAACGATCGACAAAAATAACATTCAAGATAATATTGTTCGTGAAGAATGTGAACCTTTTTTTTTTCATGTTTTGTGAAGTAAAATTTAGCCCAATTTAGAGTTTAGGGTTTAGGGTTTGTTGTTTTGGGTTTATTCCATAAACCCAAAATACCAAACCCTAAACCCAAAACTCGAAACTCTAAACCGTTCGTGTTAAAAAATCAATCTAAATCCTAAATCTAAACCCTAAATCTAAACCTTAAACCCTAAATTTCTAAACCCTAATATCTAAACCCTATAAACCCTAATATCTAAACCCTAATATCTAAACTCTAATAGCTAAAACCTCAACATACGCTCGAAAAATATGATAATTGTTATATATTACTTCTTCGAGCGTTTTTCTGCCAAAATAAAAACATTTATCACAAATTTTCTTTATTAAATGTGCATATTTTCATCCCATCTATAATGTTCGTGAACATAGTTTTTTCCAAAAATGAAAAAAAAATAGTTTTTGCTTCCCCCGGCTTCCCTCGATTGGTTACTTCCCTCTTGATCCTACCACTATATATATATATATATATATATATATATATATATATATATATATATATATATATATATATATATATATATATATATATATATATATATATATATATATATATATATATATATATATATATATATAAATATATATATATACATATATATATATATATATATATATATATATATATATATATAATATAATACTTTCTTAACACCTTAGTGTATCACCCAAATGAGTGGTTATGATTGTGTTTTGAATTAATTTCCCTCAATGGTTTCGTAAAATCTAAGGTGTATAGACAAATTAGAACCTCTTCTAGTTCTCAGTCATCCTTAAAGATTTATAAACTTAGTTTGTATTTTAGTGCTTAAATTCTCATTTATGACATATGAAATGTCCCGTTCTTATTGATTAAAAACGTTCCATATTAATTGATTTCGTTGCCAGGTTTTGACCTCTATATGAGACGTTTTTCAAATACTGCATTCATTTTTAAAACAAACCATAACCTTTATTTCATAAATAAAGGTTTAAAAAGTTTTACGTAGATTATCAAATAATGATAATCTAAAATATCCTGTTTACACACGACCATTACATAATGGTTTACAATACAAATATGTTACATCGAAATCAGTTTCTTGAATGCAGTTTTTACACAATATCGTATAAACATGGACTCCAAATCTTGTCCTTATTTTAGTATGCAACAGCGGAAGCTCTTAATATTCACCTGAGAATAAACATGCTTTAAACGTCAACAAAAATGTTGGTGAGTTATAGGTTTAACCTATATATATCAAATCGTAACAATAGACCACAAGATTTCATATTTCAATACACATCCCATACATAGAGATAAAAATCATTCATATGGTGAACACCTGGTAACCAACATTAACAAGATGCATATATAAGAATATCCCCATCATTCCGGGACACCCTTCGGATATGATATAAATTTCGAAGTACTAAAACATCCGGTACTTTGGATGGGGTTTGTTAGGCCCAATAGATCTATCTTTAGGATTCGCGTCAATTAGGGTGTCTGTTCCCTAATTCTTAGATTACCAGACTTAATAAAAAGGGGCATATTCGAATTCGATAATTCAACCATAGAATGTAGTTTCACGTACTTGTGTCTATTTTGTAAATCATTTATAAAACCTGCATGTATTCTCATCCCAAAAATATTAGATTTTAAAAGTGGGACTATAACTCACTTTCACAGATTTTTACTTCGTCGAGAAGTAAGACTTGGCCACTGTTGATTCACGAACCTATAACAATATATATATATATATATATATATTAAAGTATGTTCAAAATATATTTACAACACTTTTAATATATTTTGATGTTTTAAGTTTATTAAGTCAGTTGTCCTCGTTAGTAACCTACAACTAGTTGTCCACAGTTAGATGTACAGAAATAAATCAATAAATATTATCTTGAATCAATCCACGACCCAGTATATACGTATCTCAGTATTGATCACAACTCAAACTATATATATTTTAGAATAAACCTCAACCCTGTATAGCTAACTCCAACATTCACATATATAGTGTCTATGGTTGTTCCGAAATATATATAGATGTGTCGACATGATAGGTCGAAACATTGTATACGTGTCTATGGTATCTCAAGATTACATAATATACAATACAAGTTGATTAAGTTATGGTTGGAATAGATTTGTTACCAATTTTCACGTAGCTAAAATGAGAAAAATTATCCAATCTTGTTTTACTCATAACTTCTTCATTTTAAATCCGTTTTGAATGAATCAAATTGCTATGGTTTCATATTGAACTGTATTTTATGAATCTAAACAGAAAAAGTATAGGTTTATAGTCGGAAAAATAAGTTACAAGTCGTTTTTGTAAAGGTAGTCATTTCAGTCGAAAGAACGACGTCTAGATGACCATTTTAGAAAACATACTTCCACTTTGAGTTTAACCATAATTTTTGGATATAGTTTCATGTTCATAATAAAAATCATTTTCTCAGAATAACAACTTTTAAATCAAAGTTTATCATAGTTTTTAATTAACTAACCCAAAACAGCCCGCGGTGTTACTACGACGGCGTAAATCCGGTTTTACGGTGTTTTTCGTGTTTCCAGGTTTTAAATCATTAAGTTAGCATATCATATAGATATAGAACATGTGTTTAGTTAATTTTAAAAGTCAAGTTAGAAGGATTAACTTTTGTTTGCGAACAAGTTTAGAATTAACTAAACTATGTTCTAGTGATTACGAGTTTAAACCTTCGAATAAGATAGTTTTATATATATGAATTGAATGGTGTTATGAACATCATTACTACCTCAAGTTTAGTAGGTAAACCTACTGGAAGTGACAAGAAATGATCTAGCTTCAAAGGATCTTGGATGGCTTGAAAGTTCTTGAAGTAGGATCATGACACAAAAACAAGTTCAAGTAAGATTTTTGCTCGAATTAAGATAGTTTATAGTTATAGAAATTGAATCAAAGTTTGAATATGAATATTACCTTGAATAAGAATGATAACCTACTGTATATAACAAAGGTTTCTTGATCTTAGATGATTACTTGGAATGGATTAGAAAGCTTAGAAGTAAATTAGTAAACTTGAAGGGATTTTTGAAGTATTCTTGAAGTGTTCTTCCTATGATGATTATAGCTTGATTCTTGAAGTGATTTTTGATGAAGATGATGATTAGCTACTGGAAAAATTCGTTCATAATAGTGTGGGTGTGTTGAGAGAGAATTAGAAAGAGATTTGGAAGTGAAATGGAGTGAATGATGAGTGTTAATTGGTGAGTGGTGAGTGGGGTTAAAAGGAGTTCTAGTTAGTTGACTAGCTCATGGTAGAAGTTAAAATTGATTAGTCATACATGACATAATCAAGAGTGGAATCCCATGCTAGTTCCTATTGGTATATACCTATAGTAAGTACGTTTTGAAGCTGTGTATAATACGGGTAAGAATACGACTAGAATTCTTGATGAAAGAAAAGAATGGGAAAGTAACTGTAACCATTTTCGTTAAGTATGAGTGTTTTGATATATGTCTTGAAGTCTTCCAAAAGTATTTTAATACATCTAAATACACTACATGTATATACATTTTAATGGAGTCGTTAAGTCATCGTTAGTCGTTACATGTAAGTGTTGTTTTGAAACCTTTAAGTTAACGATCTCAATTAATATTGTTAACCCATTGTTTATTATATCTAATGAGATGTTAAATTATTATATTATCATGATATTATGATATATTAATATATCTTAATATGATATATATACATTTAAATGTCGTTACAACGATAATCGTTACATATATGTCTCGTTTCGAAATCCTTAAGTTAGTAGTCTTGTTTATATGTATATAACTCATTGTTAATATACTTATGGAGATACTTACTTATCATAATCTCATGTTAACCATATGTATATCCATATATATATCATCATGTCGTTTTTACAAGTTTTAACGTTCGTGAATCGCCGGTCAACTTGGGTGGTCAATTGTCTATATGAAACATATTTCAATTAATCAAGTCTTAACAAGTTTGATTGCTTAACATGTTGGAAACATTTAATCACGTAAATATCAATCTCATTTAATATATATAAACATGGAAAAGTTCGGGTCACTACAGTACCTACCCGTTAAATAAATTTCGTCCCGAAATTTTAAGCTGTTGAAGGTGTTGACGAATCTTCTGGAAATAGATGCGGGTATTTCTTCTTCATCTGATCTTCACGCTCCCAGGTGAACTCGGGTCCTCTACGAGCATTCCATCGAACCTTATCAATTGGTATCTAGTTTTGCTTAAGTCTTTTAACCTCACGATCCATTATTTCGACGGGTTCTTCGATGAATTGGAGTTTTTCATTGATTTGGATTTCATCTAACGGAATAGTGAGATCTTCTTTAGCAAAACATTTCTTCAAATTCGAGACGTGGAAAGTGTTATGTACAGCCACGAGTTGTTGAGGTAACTCAAGTCGGTAAGCTACTGGTCCGACACGATCAATAATCTTGAATGGTCCAATATACCTTGGATTTAATTTCCCTCGTTTACCAAATCGAACAACGCCTTTCCAAGGTGCAACTTTAAGCATGACCATCTCTCCAATTTCAAATTCTATATCTTTTCTTTTAATGTCAGCGTAGCTCTTTTGTCGACTTTGGGCGGTTTTCAACCGTTGTTGAATTTGGATGATCTTCTCGGTAGTTTCTTGTATAATCTCTGGACCCGTAATCTGTCTATCCCCCACTTCACTCCAACAAATCGGAGACCTACACTTTCTACCATAAAGTGCTTCAAACGGCGCCATCTCAATGCTTGAATGGTAGCTGTTGTTGTAGGAAAATTCTGCTAACGGTAGATGTCGATCCCAACTGTTTTCGAAATCAATAACACATGATCGTAGCATGTCTTCAAACGTTTGTATCGTCCTTTTGCTCTGCCCATCAGTTTGTGGATGATAGGCAGTACTCATGTCTAGACGAGTTCCTAATGCTTGCTGTAATGTCTGCCAGAATCTTGAAATAAATCTGCCATCCCTATCAGAGATAATAGAGATTGGTATTCCATGTCTGGAGACGACTTCCTTCAAATACAGTCGTGCTAACTTCTCCATCTTGTCATCTTCTCTTATTGGCAGAAAGTGTGCTGATTTGGTGAGACGATCAACTATTACCCAAATAGAATCAAAACCACTTGCAGTCCTTGGTAATTTAGTGATGAAATCCATGGTAATGTTTTCCCATTTCCATTCTGGGATTTCGGGTTGTTGAAGTAGACCTGATGGTTTCTGATGCTCAGCTTTGACCTTAGAACACGTCAAACATTCTCCTACATATTTAGCAACATCGGCTTTCATACCCGGCCACCAAAAATGTTTCTTGAGATCCTTGTACATCTTCCCCGTTCCAGGATGTATTGAGTATCTGGTTTTATGAGCTTCTCTAAGTACCATTTCTCTCATATCTCCAAATTTTGGTACCCAAATCCTTTCAGCCCTATACCGGGTTCCGTCTTCCCGAATATTAAGATGCTTCTCCGATCCTTTGGGTATTTCATCCTTTAAATTTCCTTCTTTTAAAACTCCTTGTTGCGCCTCCTTTATTTGAGTAGTAAGGTTATTATGAATCATTATATTCATAGATTTTACTCGAATGGGTTCTCTGTCCTTCCTGCTCAAGGCATCGGCTACCACATTTGCCTTTCCCGGGTGGTAACGAATCTCAAAGTCGTAATCATTCAATAATTCAATCCACCTACGCTGCCTCATATTCAGTTGTTTCTGATTAAATATGTGTTGAAGACTTTTGTGGTCAGTATATATAATACTTTTGACCCCATATAAGTAGTGCCTCCAAGTCTTTAATGCAAAAACAACCGCGCCTAATTCCAAATCATGCGTCGTATAATTTTGTTCGTGAATCTTCAATTGTCTAGACGCATAAGCAATCACCTTCGTTCGTTGCATTAATACACAACCGAGACCTTGCTTTGAAGCGTCACAATAAATCACAAAATCATCATTCCCTTCAGGCAATGACAATATAGGTGCCGTAGTTAGCTTTTTCTCCAATAATTGAAACGCTTTCTCATGTTCATCATTCCATTCAAATTTCTTCCCTTTATGCGTTAATGCAGTCAAGGGTTTTGCTATTCTGGAAAAGTCTTGGATGAACCTTCTGTAGTAACCAGCTAGTCCTAAAAACTGGCGTATGTGTTTCGGAGTTTTCGGGGTTTCCCACTTTTCAACAGTTTCTATCTTTGCCGGATCCACCTTAATACCTTCTTTGTTCACTATGTGACCGAGGAAATGAACTTCTTCCAACCAAAATGCACACTTTGAAAACTTAGCGTACAATTCTTCCTTCCTCAATACTTCTAACACCTTTCTCAAATGTTCACCGTGTTCTTGGTCATTCTTTGAGTAAATAAGTATGTCATCAATGAAAACAATGACAAACTTGTCAAGGTATGGTCCACACACTCGGTTCATAAGGTCCATGAACACAGCTGGTGCATTAGTTAAACCAAACGGCATGACCATAAACTCGTAATGACCGTAACGTGTTCTAAAAGCAGTCTTTGGAATATCATCTTCTTTCACCCGCATTTGATGATACCCGGAACGTAAGTCAATCTTTGAATAAACAGACGAGCCTTGTAGTTGATCAAATAAGTCGTCGATTCTCGGTAGTGGGTAGCGGTTCTTGATGGTAAGTTTGTTCAACTCTCGGTAGTCGATACACAACCTGAATGTACCATCTTTCTTCTTGACAAACAAAACAGGAGCTCCCCACGGTGATGTGCTTGGTCGAATGAAACCATGCTCTAAAAGTTCTTGTAATTGGCTTTGCAATTCTTTCATCTCGCTGGGTGCGAGTCTGTAAGGAGCACGAGCTATTGGTGCAGCTCCTGGTACAAGATCTATTTGAAATTCAACGGATCGATGTGGGGGTAATCCCGGTAATTCTTTCGGAAATACATCGAGAAATTCTTTTGCGACGGGAACATCATTGATGCTCTTTTCTTCAGTTTGTACTTTCTCGACGTGTGCTAGAACAGCATAGCAACCTTTTCTTATTAGTTTTTGTGCCTTCAAATTACTAATAAGATGTAGCTTCGTGTTGCCCTTTTCTCCGTACACCATTAAGGGTTTTCCTTTTTCTCTTATAATGCGAATTGCATTTTTGTAACAAACGATCTCTGCTTTCACTTCTTTCAACCAGTCCATACCGATTATCACATCAAAACTCCCTAACTCTACTGGTATCAAATCAATCTTAAATGTTTCGCTAACCAGTTTAATTTCTCGATTCCGACATATATTATCTGCTGAAATTAATTTACCATTTGCTAATTCGAGTAAAAATTTACTATCCAAAGGCGTCAATGGACAACTTAATTTAGCACAAAAATCACTACTCATATACCTTCTATCCTCACCCGAATCAAATAAAACGTAAGCAGATTTATTGTCAATAAGAAACGTACCCGTAACAAGCTCCGGGTCTTCCTGTGCCTCTGCCGCATTAATATTGAAAACTCTTCCGCGGCCTTGTCCATTCGTGTTCTCCTGGTTCGGGCAATTTCTAATAATGTGGCCCGGTTTTCCACATTTATAACAAACTACATTGGCATAACTTGCTCCGACACTACTTGCTCCGCCATTACTCGTTCCGACACCATTTGTTCCTTTCGTTCTATTAACCCCTGGTCCGTAGACCTCACACTTCGCCGCGCTATGACCATTTCTTTTACACTTGTTGCAAAATTTGGTGCAGAACCCCGAGTGATACTTTTCACACCTTTGGCATAGCTGCTTCTGATTGTTGTTGTTGTTGCGGTTATTATTGTTGTTGGGATGATTGTTGTAGTTGCTGTTGTTGTTGTTGTTGTTGTTGTTGGGCCGTTTGTTGTAGTTGCGATTGATGTTGCGATTGTTGGGATAATTGTTGCGATTATTGTTGTAATTGCTGTTGTTGTTGTATTGGTGATTCTTATCACCGTTTTCCTCCCACTTTCTTTTGACTTGTTTCACATTGGCCTCTTCAACAGTCTGTTCTTTAATTCTTTCTTCAATCTGGTTCACTAGTTTGTGAGCCATTCTACATGCCTGTTGTATGGAGGCGAGCTCGTGTGAACTTATATCTTCTTGGATTCTTTCCGGTAATCCTTTCACAAACGCGTCGATCTTCTCTTCCTCATCTTCGAATGCTCCCGGACACAATAGGCACAATTCTGTGAATCGTCTTTCGTACGTGGTAATATCAAATCCTTGGGTTCGTAACCCTCTAAGTTCTGTCTTGAGCTTATTGACCTCGGTTCTGGGACGGTACTTCTTGTTCATCAAGTGCTTGAATGCTGACCACGGTAGTGCGTACGCATCGTCTTGTCCCACTTGCTCTAGATAGGT
Organism: Rutidosis leptorrhynchoides; assembly: GCF_046630445.1. Lineage (NCBI taxonomy): Eukaryota > Viridiplantae > Streptophyta > Magnoliopsida > Asterales > Asteraceae > Rutidosis > Rutidosis leptorrhynchoides. Next base: position 181,792,298 of record NC_092337.1, read on the forward strand.
ATTCCACCATGTTAACGCAGAACCTGTGAAGGTATGCGTAGCGTACTTTACTTTGTCCTCTTCAGTACACTTACTTATGGCAAACACCGATTCGACCTTCTCGGTCCACCGTTTCAATCCGATCGGTCCTTCGGTTCCATCAAATTCCAAAGGTTTGCAGGCAGTGAATTCTTTGTAGGTGCATCCTACACGATTTCCTGTACTACTAGATCCAAGGTTATTGTTGGTATGTAGCGCAGCCTGTACTGCGGCTATGTTTGAAGCTAGAAAAGTACGGAATTCCTCTTCATTCATATTCACGGTGTGTCGAGTAGTCGGTGCCATTTCCTTCAAAATAGTCAAATGGAACAAGTTAATCATACAGAATATTAAGAGTAGTTAATAGTATTTCGTAGCATAATATGAACTCATTTATAAAAGCTTTTTCTTCATATTAGCGTTTTATAAGTTTAAATTCGGGTAGTACCTACCCGTTAAGTTCATACTTAGTAGCTAATATACAATTCAACTACGACAATTCTATATGAAAAACTGATTATAGTTATATTTCGCGTTCAAACTTTTATACAATATTTTACAAACTTACAATACCACTTATTTTACATAAAGCATGAAATATAGCAGACAATAACTTTGATACAAGATAGTTGTGAAGATAATTCTAGCTAGTACACAAGTTGTTCAGTAAAGGCAATAAAGACACGTAATTCATACGTCCAGAAACAAGTCATGCATTCTGGTTTTACTAGGACTACTTCCCATCCTTGGTCTTGTGGAACATAACCGTTATGGCCGTTGATAAGACAGCGTGTTGTAACGTCGTCAAAGGGACGAGGGTTACGTAATGTCCAACAGTCCCGTAACAATCTAAAAACCTCATTTCTTACCCCAATTACCGACTCCGTCACTTGTGGAAACGTTTGTTTAATAGTTGTAGCCCGATGTTCTTGTTCTCACTTTGGTGAGAAGCGAACATTACTAATCCGTAAGCATAACATGCTTCTTTATGTTGCATGTTAGCCGCTTTTTCTAAATCACGAAGTCCAATATTCGGATATATTGAGTCAAAATAAGTTCTTAACCCATTGCGTAAAATAGCATTTGGGTTCCCCGCAATATATGCGTCAAAGTAAACACATCGTAACTTATGGATTTCCCAATGTGATATCCCCCATCTTTCGAACGAAAGCCTTTTATAAACCAAGGTATTCTTGGAACGTTCTTCGAATGTCTTACAAACTGATCTCGCCTTAAATAGTTGTGCCGAAGAATTCTGACCAACTCTAGACAAGATTTCATCAATCATGTCTCCGGGTAGGTCTCTTAAAATATTGGGTTGTCTATCCATTTTGTGTTTTTATACTGTAAAATAGACAAGAGTTAGATTCATAAAAAAAATACTTATTAATACAAGCAATTTTTACATATATCATAAAGCATAAGCACACTATATTACATATATTACACCACACGAATACAACTATCTTATTCCGACTCGCTTGTTTCTTCTTCTTTGGTTTTGGTTCGTTTTCCCAAGTTTCTAGGGATATATGATGTTCCCCTAATACGAGCCGTTATTTTCCACATTGGTTTAGAAAAACCTGGTGGTTTAGAGGTTCCCGGGTCATTGTTACAACTTAAGGACTTCGGGGGTTGACGATACATATAAAGTTCATCGGGGTTGGAATTAGATTTCTCTATTTTTATGCCCTTTCCCTTATTATTTTCTTTTGCCTTTTTAAATTCAGTTGGGGTAATTTCTATAACATCATCGGAATTCTCGTCGGAATCCGATTCATCGGAGAATTGGTAATCCTCCCAATATTTTGCTTCCTTAGCGGAAACACCATTGACCATAATTAACCTTGGTCGGTTGGTTGAGGATTTTCTTTTACTTAACCGTTTTATTATTTCCCCCACCGGTTCTATTTCTTCATCCGGTTCCGATTCTTCTTCCGGTTCCGATTCTTCTTCTGGTTCCGACTCTTCTTCCGGTTCCTCTTCGGGAACTTGTGAATCAGTCCACGAATCATTCCAATTTACATTTGACTCTTCATTATTATTAGGTGAGTCAATGGGACTTGTTCTAGAGGTAGACATCTATCACATAATATCAAACGCGTTAAGAGATTAATATATCACATAATATTCACATGTTAAAAATATATAGTTTCCAACAAAATTTGTTAAGCAATCATTTTTCAAGTAAACACGGTCGAAGTCCAGACTCACTAATGCATCCTAACAAACTAGATAAGACACACTAATGCAAAATTCTGGTTCTCTAAGACCAACGCTCGGATACCAACTGAAATGTCCCGTTCTTATTGATTAAAAACGTTCCATATTAATTGATTTCGTTGCGAGGTTTTGACCTCTATATGAGACGTTTTTCAAATACTGCATTCATTTTTAAAACAAACCATAACCTTTATTTCATAAATAAAGGTTTAAAAAGTTTTACGTAGATTATCAAATAATGATAATCTAAAATATCCTGTTTACACACGACCATTACATAATGGTTTACAATACAAATATGTTACATCGAAATCAGTTTCTTGAATGCAGTTTTTACACAATATCGTATAAACATGGACTCCAAATCTTGTCCTTATTTTAGTATGCAACAGCGGAAGCTCTTAATATTCACCTGAGAATAAACATGCTTTAAACGTCAACAAAAATGTTGGTGAGTTATAGGTTTAACCTATATATATCAAATCGTAACAATAGACCACAAGATTTCATATTTCAATACACATCCCATACATAGAGATAAAAATCATTCATATGGTGAACACCTGGTAACCAACATTAACAAGATGCATATATAAGAATATCCCCATCATTCCGGGACACCCTTCGGATATGATATAAATTTCGAAGTACTAAAGCATCTGGTACTTTGAATGGGGTTTGTTAGGCCCAATAGATCTATCTTTAGGATTCGCGTCAATTAGGGTGTCTGTTCTCTAATTCTTAGATTACAAGACTTAATAAAAAGGGGCATATTCGATTTCGATAATTCAACCATAGAATGTAGTTTCACGTACTTGTGTCTATTTTGTAAATCATTTATAAAACCTGCATGTATTCTCATCCCAAAAATATTAGATTTTAAAAGTGGGACTATAACTCACTTTCACAGATTTTTACTTCGTCGAGAAGTAAGACTTGGCCACTGTTGATTCACGAACCTATAACAATATATACATATATATTAAAGTATGTTCAAAATATATTTACAACACTTTTAATATATTTTGATGTTTTAAGTTTATTAAGTCAGCTGTCCTCGTTAGTAACCTACAACTAGTTGTCCACAGTTAGATGTACAGAAATAAATCAATAAATATTATCTTGAATCAATCCACGACCCAGTGTATACGTATCTCAGTATTGATCACAACTCAAACTATATATATTTTGGAATCAACCTCAACCCTGTATAGCTAACTCCAACATTCACATATATAGTGTCTATGGTTGTTCCGAAATATATATAGATGTGTCGACATGATAGGTCGAAACATTGTATACGTGTCTATGGTATCTCAAGATTACATAATATACAATACAAGTTGATTAAGTTATGGTTGGAATAGATTTGTTACCAATTTTCACGTAGCTAAAATGAGAAAAATTATCCAATCTTGTTTTACCCATAACTTCTTCATTTTAAATCCGTTTTGAATGAATCAAATTGCTATGGTTTCATATTGAACTGTATTTTATGAATCTAAACAGAAAAAGTATAGGTTTATAGTCGGAAAAATAAGTTACAAGTCGTTTTTGTAAAGGTAGTCATTTCAGTCGAAAGAACGACGTCTAGATGACCATTTTAGAAAACATACTTCCACTTTGAGTTTAACCATAATTTTTGGATATAGTTTCATGTTCATAATAAAAATCATTTTCTCAGAATAACAACTTTTAAATCAAAGTTTATCATAGTTTTTAATTAACTAACCCAAAACAGCCCGCGGTGTTACTACAACGGCGTAAATCCGGTTTTACGGTGTTTTTCGTGTTTCCAGGTTTTAAATCATTAAGTTAGCATATCATATAGATATAGAACATGTGTTTAGTTAATTTTAAAAGTCAAGTTAGAAGGATTAACTTTTGTTTGCGAACAAGTTTAGAATTAACTAAACTATGTTCTAGTGATTACGAGTTTAAACCTTCGAATAAGATAGTTTTATATATATGAATCGAATGATGTTATGAACATCATTACTACCTCAAGTTTAGTAGGTAAACCTACTGGAAGTGACAAGAAATGATCTAGCTTCAAAGGATCTTGGATGGCTTGAAAGTTCTTGAAGTAGGATCATGACACAAAAACAAGTTCAAGTAAGATTTTTGCTCGAATTAAGATAGTTTATAGTTATAGAAATTGAATCAAAGTTTGAATATGAATATTACCTTGAATAAGAAAGATAACCTACTATATATAACAAAGGTTTCTTGATCTTAGATGATTACTTGGAATGGATTAGAAAGCTTGGAAGTAAATTAGTAAACTTGAAGGGATTTTTGAAGTATTCTTGAAGTGTTCTTCCTATGATGATTATAGCTTGATTCTTGAAGTGATTTTTGATGAAGATGATGATTAACTACTGGAAAAATTCGTTCATAATAGTGTGGGTGTGTTGAGAGAGAATTAGAAAGAGATTTGGAAGTGAAATGGAGTGAATGATGAGTGTTAATTGGTGAGTGGTGAGTGGGGTTAAAAGGAGTTCTAGTTAGTTGACTAGCTCATGGTAGAAGTTAAAATTGATTAGTCATACATGACATAATCAAGAGTGGAATCCCATGCTAGTTCCTATTGGTATATACCCATAGTAAGTACGTTTTGAAGCTGTGTATAATACGGGTAAGAATACGACTAGAATTCTTGATGAAAGAAAAGAATGGGAAAGTAACTGTAACCATTTTCGTTAAGTATGAGTGTTTTGATATATGTCTTGAAGTCTTCCAAAAGTATTTTAATACATCTAAATACACTACATGTATATACATTTTAACGGAGTCGTTAAGTCATCGTTAGTCGTTACATGTAAGTGTTGTTTTGAAACCTTTAAGTTAACGATCTCAATTAATATTGTTAACCCATTGTTTATTATATCTAATGAGATGTTAAATTATTATATTATCATGATATTATGATATATTAATATATCTTAATATGATATATATACATTTAAATGTCGTTACAACGATAATCGTTACATATATGTCTCGTTTCGAAATCCTTAAGTTAGTAGTCTTGTTTATATGTATATAACTCATTGTTAATATACTTATGGAGATACTTACTTATCATAATCTCATGTTAACCATATGTATATCCATATATATATCATCATGTCATTTTTACAAGTTTTAACGTTCGTGAATCGCCGGTCAACTTGGGTGGTCAATTGTCTATATGAAACATATTTCAATTAATCAAGTCTTAACAAGTTTGATTGCTTAACATGTTGGAAACATTTAATCATGTAAATATCAATCTCATTTAATATATATAAACATGGAAAAGTTCGGGTCACTACAACATAAACCAGTCCTTACAATCTACCCAATAAATCCCTTAGTTATCCACAATGGACTCCACTCTTGGTGTTTCCTAGAATGTACTTCTCATATAGAGGTTCCATATGTACTTACACCTATGGTGGTTTCATAGCTTCTAACCTTGACCACGCTCACTTGGTCTCGTAATACATCAACACTGTACTCTACTGTTGGACAGTATTTCCTAGAGTTTTATACTCTTGACCAATGTTTTAATCTGGTCCTACGGTAATACCCCATGTAGTTTATAGTATTTCCGATGGGTTCATGCCTTAACCAATGTATAAACACAGAAAATTAATTACCTTATAATTGTCAACTTTATAAAAGGTTTTAATCACGTTTATTGGTGGAAGGATGATAATAACGAGGTTTAATATCATAGACAGAAAGCGAGTACGAAGAGATAATCATCCCTAACTAACATTATTAAATCATGGCAAACAATCAAGCAATTATTCACATATCATGGCAACAAGCATTTCTAATATTAATAAATCATAAACATTGAACAAGAATATTATAATAAATTAATAAAAGAAAGGATAGATATTACCGAATAATTTCGGCAGAATAACACTTGTATTTCTTCATAATATCCATAGCGTTAAAATGATTGATAGCTTCTACTACTAACTATATACTAATCTCCTACTGATCACTAGAGAGTGACAGTAGAGAGATATCTACATTATTCCTAATCCCTGTACCTTTTTCTCTCTAGAATCTATAGAGAGAAAGTAGAGAGAACTAATCTCCTATAGATTACTAGAGAGCGACTATAGAGAGATGTTTTAGAGAGAGAAGTGAAGAAGGTGTGTTGAAGTACTTTTATAAGCAAATTTGATGGTACCGATCGGGCAGGCAGTTTTCTTGCAGGATGTCCAATTTCTTGGCCAGCCGTCCAAAATCATCGCAGGTCGTCCAATTTCCTTGCCGGCCGTCCAAAATCATGGCAGGGCGACCAATTTCCTGGCAGGCCTTCCAAAATCATGGCAAGGCATCCAATTTCCTAGCCGGCCATCCAAAATCATGGCAGGCCATCCAATGGGCTGGCATGCCGTTTTTCTAGAAGGTTTTCAGGGTTTCATCGTTTTCGCTCTAACTTCTTCGTTTCTTGTATGTTTTAAGCGATACTTGCTCCCACACATTCGTAATTAAGAATCCAACAACATAGGATTAACCAAATAATATTTTCCAAAATTTGTAAAATGATTAATTTAAACGTGAGTTAATCGTCTTAGCCGGTTTTTGCTCTTTTTTCTCGTTTTTCATCCGTTTTTAGTGATTCTTGAAACACAGCCTTCGTAATGACATATTCTACCAAATGAAGCAAATAAATGCTTATTTAGATGATAAAGTTTGAATCTTTATTAGTTTTAGGCTTAATATCGAGGTTAAAAATGTGACTTTTTAGCCGATATCACACCCAAATTATGAAAGTAAGCAACCCTGCTCTCGGGACTGATGATCAGTTGATTCAGTTCATTCAAGGACAATAATAGCTAAATCAGAGAATCGCATCTAGACAAGACCAGATAAATATACTCATGTGAAACCATTTGGCTATTCTTAAAAGTCTAGAAACGCAGCTCGGATAGTTATCACAACGCCATGTAACCCGACCACAAGGAAGATTACCTAGCAATACTATCCAAAATCCCCATATAGAGGAAGCTAAGCAAATGGATTCCATAATCCCAAAAGAAGAACGACAGAGAAGGTCAGCTAGGCTCAAGAACAAATAAACAAATACCCCGAAGCTGCCCACTCAAACTCCAGTTCGTGTACCTTATCCCGAAAGGCTACTGGAACAACCATCCAAGCTTGATACCTATAAACTTGATGGAAGATTCCTAGACACCATGTCCAAACTTCCCAACTAGAAGAGATACATTCTAAGGCTTCTCTTTACAAAGCAAAGGTTACCAGATTCCAACAAAATTCCACTGAGTGAAGAATGCTCGGCATTGCTCAGAAACTCTCTATCGAAGAAACTAGGAGACACGGGTCGATTAATTTTTCCATGTCCAATCTACCAATCTGGAACCATTCATGCGCAAGCAGATTTAGGAGCAAGTATCAACTTAATTCCCAATTCTATCTAAAAAAGAATAGAGCTAGGAGACTTGACACCAGCTAAAATGACAATCCAACTTGCCGATCACACAATTCGATATCCTAAGGGCTTATTTGAGAATATCTTGGTGAAAGTCGACAAATTCTTGTATCCTATGGGTTTCATAGTAATGGATATTTAGGAAGACCTACCTACGGCAATATTATTAGGGAGACCTTTCATGAACACGTCTAGGACTGTCATTGATGTGTACAATTAAACAATGATCTTGTGATCACATGGAGAGAGCGTTACCTTCAAAATTGACCGACCTACCAATCTTTTAGGACATGCAGAGATTTTTGTTATTTCCACCAGACGGATCACTTCCGATGATGAGTCCCCACCACCAGCCGATTATATCGAAATGGGTGTCGAATCACAGTCTGCTGACGACCCAGAATTGTAAGAACAAGATCCCAGCGAAGAAATAGAGGAAGATGATGAATCTGAAATGGGAGACATAGAGAAAACTACGATAGTACCCTCTCTAAGCGTAGAAGCAAATCACGAACCTCACGAAAAATTAATAAGGCTAGAGACAGAGGATCACAGTTTAATTATTCGATAAAAAAAATAGATAAGGTTGCTGAAGTTAAAGATATAGAGATTGACCCTACAAGTGCCAAAGTGAAACACCATAATACTGAAGAAACCCGTTCATCAGACGAATCTACAGATGAAAGCTATATTGATGATGACGAGGAAGAAGAGCAAAATGAAGACATTCTGGATGATTCATATTCTCCACCCACAGTAGATCAAGAGGATCCGGACTCTACTTCAGATCACTCAGAGATACCAGTCATATCTAACCATGCCGACATGATAACCTTCATCAATGATACCGATGAATTTGAAGATATTCTTGAAGCAATCCGTAGATCAACCATCTTTTTCACACCTCGTTTAAAGGAGCGGATCAAGGCTATCGAAGTTGAATAAAACCTCATCCGGAAGCATATGGATCTTTCCACCGAATGCCCGAATTACCACTCTGACTCACAAATGATCGAAGATATTCACAGCCTCTTCGTTCTCTTGGAAAGAGATAATTTTGAAAGCACACCAGACAGACTAGTGATTTACGTAACAATTGATCACCACACTGATCTGATTATCAAGTAATTACGATATGTAGTAGCAGAAGAAGGAAGACGTAACAATCCGTTCTCACATCTGGAACCCGACCGAGTCAACATTTCTACCTTTGTTACAAAGCAGTTAGCACGTATCTTTCATGAATCCACGGACTCTAGTTTCACATTTAAAGCTGAATGTTCGGAGATATACTCCAAGATGGTGATATTAATGCTTGGGTCAAGATTGCTTTTCACTTCTTTTCAGCTTCGCTCTTAATAAATTTGTGCAAAGCTACAGACTCCTACTATGGAGACCACCGATCAGAAGATTTTGAGATATTGAAGATACAGTTTTTGATACTATTTGAAGACCTCTGAAATGAACATCCCATCAGAGAAACAATCACCACAAGCACGGCCTCGATGATTGACATTGTAACATCCCATTTTCAGTTACACGTTATTTTAGACATTATTCGAATTACGAGGCATGTAAGCGTATATTAGGATCCCAAATAAAGTTTGATTTAATGTTCTAAAACCTTACCATAGGATAGTAAATCTCATTACGTTTCCAACGATATTTGATTCATCGAAAACTGAGTTACGATTTGAAAGTTACGACCAAAACAAGTTCCAGTTTCAGTCTCAGTTCAGTGGGACATCTTCAAGCCATTTTGGATGCTGTCCAAATGGCCTGACGGGCCAGCTGTGAAATTTTAAAATTTTTAAAAGAGGGTATTTGAGTCTTTTCACTTGGGGGTCGGTTGAGCCATTAAAACTGATCCAATCTCATTCTTATCCCCATTTTCACCTTCTCAAACACTCTCATCCATTCCTAGAGAGAGAGAGGAACCCATTTTAGAGAGAGAGAGAGAGCTTAGTGTGAGGAAGAAGAAGAGTGAATCGGGTCAAGTCGCGAGAGTTAAAGTTGTTCACCTCGTTCACGGCTACGTTGTGGTAGTGTTGGTAAGTCTCGACTCCGAATTTCATTTTGTTGATTTAATATTCAAGCTAGGGTTTGAGTGTGTTTAGTTGTGAAACCCGTTTATACGATGAAGTGGATTTATTGTGAATAGTTATTTTTGATATTTGGTGGGTTTTGGGTTGGTTAACGTTTTGGCCATGATTAGGCTTTGATTTTGAGTGTAATCACTTAGTTTAATGATTATGGATGTATTGAAACACTTTTGAGTGTATTTGGTTGACTAATTTTGAAATGGGTCAAAATTAGGGTTTATGTGTCAAATTGGGTAAGATAAGTGTTTAACACTTGTGATTTGATTTAATTTGTGTATTAGGGCCATTTTCACTTGTGTTAGTGATTATTGGTTAGTTTGGGCGTTTTTGAGACGTATGTCAAAATGGGTTGACTTTGAATTGGGTCAAAATTGATGATGACACTAATTTGGGTTAAATGGATGTTAAACACCTTGTTAAGTGTTAAATGATGTTTTTGGATGTAATTACTCGCGAGAAGTAATTTTGGGTTAAAATAATTTTTTAACATAAGTCAAACGTGGTCAAAAGCAATATGGGTCAATGTCGCACGTGTTGGGGTTTTGGTGTAAATGACGTTTGAAATGATTACCACCTAAGTCGTAATTTAGTGTTAAGACCTAGATTGGTCTAATTGGTGTCAAGTATAATTTAGGTTAAATTGTATTTTGTTGCGTGGGTTTGAATTACCACCCGAAGGAGTAGTTGGTTTGTGTCCATTAGGTGTTAAATGGGTGGGTTTTGGGGTGCAAAGTGTAATCCCTCAGTTAAGTGATGTTTGTGTCAGGTTCTATTTTAGAGAATGACTATTTATGTATATATTGTACCTATGTGTGTTATAGGTGGGTACTTACTCGGATTTGAGGATAGAGATTATGTTATACATGACTTGTGCGGGCATTCCAAGAGTGAGTGGAATAATTATCCATGTATGTATATAGTGTATTTATTTGTATGTTGTGGCATGATCCACGGAGCCAGAAGTGCCATAGTATGTGCGAGTGTGCTGTGATGTGGACCACGAAGCAGGTAGCATCAAGGTACTGGTGTTGTAGTGTGAACCACAGAGCTGGTAGCACTATTGCACGAGTGTTGAAGTGTAAACCACGAAGCCGGTATCGCCTCGACAAGAGTATGACTCGAGTTGTGATGTGAACCACGGAGCCGGTAGCATCAAAGTGTGAACCAAGGAGCCGGTAGCACTATAAAATGAGGTGTGAATCACGGAGCCGATATCGCCTCGACAAGAGTAAGACTCGAGTTTTGATGTGAACCACGGAGCCGATAGCATTAAAGTGTGAACCAAGGAGCCGGTACACTATAAAATGAGGTGTGAACCACGGAGCCGGTAACACCAAAGTGTGAACCAAGGAGCCGGTAGCACTATAAAAGAGTATGACTCAAATGTGTAGTGGCGTGAACCAAGGAGCCGTTAGTGTCATAGCATTACGTATGGTATGAACCACGAATCCGGTAGCTCCATGACGCGCGTATGGTTAACCATAAGGTTGTGTAAGTATTGTAGTGTAGCATATTATATTTTGGCGTATATGCTATTGTTTATGCTAGTTGCGGTATTGGAGGTTATTAGCTTTATACTTTAGATGGTATGCTAATTATATTGCTAGCATGTCTGCGGTATGTGAGTAAGTGTATGCAAGTAAGTAGATTATATATGTATATGTATCATTATTACATTTACTAAGCTTTTAGCTTACCCCTCTCGTTGTTTACCTTTTTACAGGTATTGTGTTATGAAGCTAGCTATTTGTTAGGCTAGATGCGTAGACGCGCTTGGGCTCGATGGGGTAGCTTTTGGAGCTATGGATGCGGATTGGGGATTTGGTAGTCCCCGGAATTATGCTCTTGGTATTGTGTTGGGTTATTGAGTCTTAACCCGTATTTGTGGTCTAAACACTTTTATTTAACGTGTTGTTGATGTAAAACTTGATTTGGACATTACAAAGCGTTTAGGTGTGGATTTGAAGTCTTAAAACATGTTTTGAAGTGAAATGGGACTGATCAGGTGTGTTGGACGCCGTCCAAGCTTCTTAGATGCCGTATAGTATAACGTGGGCTGGGTGTGTTCAGTCACAGAACATTTTAGTGTTACTGGACGCCGTCCTGATTGTTAGACGCCGTCCTGTCCTTTGTTACTGGACGCCGTCCAGAGGTCTGGACGCCGTTCAGATGGTCTGTTATAAAAAAAAATTTAAGTCGCGTTTTTGGTAAAACAAAGTTGGGTTGTTACAGACATTCATCGATCAACCAACAGAGCTGTAGACCATGTTCTCATCGGACTTCAAGATTTGTGACGAGCTGAAACCGAGATGAGATTTCTTCCGAAAACCCAATGTTATAAAATTCTCAAGTATCACGGCATAGGTCTTGCAAAAAGTTTACCAGCAGATAGTTTCTTGAGATAAAATCTCCAAAAAATAAATAAATAAAGTTCTAAGAAAAGGAGCAGAACTTATAAAAAGAGAAACGCTGAAGAAGAACACCACCGAAAAATACCTATCACTCCAAAGGGAGAAAAGTTCACAAGTGCTTCTCAAAAATATCAGCACTCCTATCTATCTTTCATTTTCGAAATTCATAATAAAAGTCTTTAAAAAGACTGTTTCACCCTTGGACACCCTTTAAAATAACTTCACCAGTGCAATACTCTTTTTCATCTCTTTTTCATCCTTCCAGATTGACAAATGACCTAGAAGCTATGGTTATTACAGTTTTCGTAATAGTAACAAGGAATTGAGTCTTTATCAAGCCTATGACGATGGGTGCAACATGAGTTACCATGAGTGAATTCATTTCTTGGATCTATAGGGAACCCTAAACACTTGTGTGATTTGAGTGACCCGTGAAAGCTAGCATAAGTCATGTAACCTCCCCGCATGCTTTCAGATATAGTTTCAACCCTAACATGGATGAATTACCTTATTTTTGCTCTTATAATAAAAAGCAAACCGCTTAGGCCAATAGAAAAGAAACTCCAAAAAGATTTCTTGAAGTTAAAAATGAGAAGTTTGCTTGAGGACAAGCAAAGTCTAAGTGTAGGATATTTGATATCGGCTAAAAGGTCAAAATTTCACCCCGGTATTAAGGCGCAAAAACAATAAAGCTCCAAGCTTTAATGCCAAAATACTCGTTTTGTCGGTTAAACGTGTAGATCAAGTAATTACTAAGACGGTGCTAAAAGAATTAAGAGAATCGGAGCTAAAACGAAGATTCTAGAGCAAAAACAGTGAAAGACAAGTTACGACCCCGGAAACCAAGTTACGATCCCGGGAACGAGCAAAACGATCAGAAAACAGCAAATTAGAGGCCAGCACCGGCCTGCCAAACGGCTTGCCAGCCAGCTTGATACATCACAAACGGCTTTCCTTTGCACCGGGCACCTAAAACAGCTTGTTGTTGGTGAAGCGACCCGTCCTAATCCATCCGGACGAAGTCCATATCGATTATAAACGATTTACAATAGTTGGTTACATCGCGAGCTACTTGACCTCTATATGATACATTTTACAAACATTGCATTCGTTTTTAAAAGACAAACTTTCTTTACATCGAAAGTTGACGGCATGCGTACCATTTCATAACATATTCAGCTATAATTAACTTAATAATAATCTTGATGAACTCAACGACTCGAATGCAACGTCTTTTGAAATATGTCATGAATGACTCCAAGTAATATCCTTAAAATGAGCAAATGCACAGCGGAAGATTTCTTTCAGTACCTGAGAATAAACATGCTTTAAAGTGTCAACCAAAAGGTTGGTGAGTTCATTAGTTTATCATAAATAATCATTTCATAATTTTAATAGACCACAAGATTTCATTTTTCCATTTCTCATAAACATAAGTCCCATGCATAGAGATAAAAATATCATTCATATGGATTGAACACCTGGTAACTGACATTAACAAGATGCATATAAGAATATCCCCTATCATTTCGGGAAATCCTTCGGACATGATAAAAATGAATTCGAAGTACTAAAGCATCCGGTACTTTGGATGGGGTTCGTTAGGCCCAATAGATCTATCTTTAGGATTCGCGTCAATTAGTAGATCGGTTTACTAATTCTTAGGTTACCAAGAAAAAGGGGCATATTCGGCTTCGATCATTCAACCATATAATGTAGTTTCAATTACTTGTGTCTATTTCGTAAAACAGTTATAAAAATAGCGCATGTATTCTCAGTCCCAAAAATATATATTTCAAAAGCATTTAAAAAAAGGAGTAATGAAACTCACAATCCAATATTTTGTAGTAAAAATATTCATACGGCGATACTGAACAATGCAGGGTTGGCCTCGGATTCACGAACCTATATCATTTGTATATTTATTAATATACTTAGTTGTAATTTAACAATATATATATAAATTTATTAGTTATATGCTTTTTATATTAATAATATATATATGTTTCATATATTCATTTTGTTGTATAAAATATTAATTTTCGTTATGTTATCTGTGTTAAATATAGTTATATATATATATATATATATATATATATATATATATATATATATATATATATATATATATATATATATATCATTTGTATATTAATAATAGTAGTTATAATAAAACCAAGATAATATTAATAGTGGTAAAAATGATAGTAATTATAATACTTAATATTACTAATGGGATGATAATGTTAATAATTCTATTAATGATAATAATAATGATATTAATAATAATAATTATAGAAAATATTAATTTTTCTATTAATGACAGTTATAATAATGATTTTTAATAGTTACATAATAATAATAAACATGATAATTTAAATATTAATACTTATTTTAATTATAATAATATATATTTGCATTATTATAGTTTTACTAATCATTAATTTAACCATAATAATAATAATAACCATATTGATAAAGATAATCATTTTAATAATAATAATTGTAATATTAATAATGACACTTATATTAATAATAAGGATAGTCATTATAATACATTTGTATATTTAATGATAATACTAATTTTTAATGATTATAATAAATTTAGTATGATAGTTATAATAATACATAACTTAACAATAATGATAATAATATTGTTAGTAATATTAATAATAATGGTAATCATAATAATACTTAAAATCATAATTTCTAATAATAATTATTATAGTGATAGTCATAATAATATTAATAATAACAATTATCTCAATCATGGAAATAATACTTAAAATGATAAATAAATAAGTAGTAATAATAATAATAATTTTAAGAAAAAAAAAAAAAAAAAAAACTACCTTCTAAGCCTCCTTAAAAAAACTGCACCAAGACGGGATCGAACCCGAGACCTCTCGCTCATCGCTAACACCCATAACCATTCGACCATCTCAGTTTTTCTGATATTAATCCCCTCCAAATATTTATAACTCCTTCCTTTTCTGTTTCTATGTTTCTTCATCTTTTCCAAACATAATCAGACTGAAAATCTCACCAATCCATTCACAGCTAAATAATTTGTTTGATTTATATTTAATCTTAATTAGAAACCAAATTGTAACTGTGATTTTTAAATTATTTTAACTCGATGAACAAAAAAAAAAAAAAAACCCACAACAGTCGCTGATTGTTTTTAAAAAAAAATAGAACTCGGATATTGATTTAGATTTTTAGACATTTTTAGAATGTAATTATAACGTGAAAAAGATTTTAAATGATCTATAGAAGCTTTACGAACCATCAATTTCAACAGAAACGTTAAAACATGTTCGAATTTTATGATGAACATCATTGTTGACTTTTTTAAAAATTACGTTTGACTTGGAAATTAGAAGTCAATAGGAAAAATTATATCTTCAAATTTTGCAGCAAGACCATTTGAATAAATCTTAACACAACTACATTAACACATTTTGCAATTTAATTCGAATTAGAGCCTTTTAAAAATTAAAACGTGAACAGAGTCTATACCTGTGTTCTTCACTTTTTTTTTTTAATTCAATCGTTTAACTATTGTTGTAGGTGGTAATTGGTTATGGAAGGGTTAAGTAATTTGTTTACACTTGAGTGGAATGGATCATATAGAAAAATTCAGTCGACATTGACCAAACATGAATTATTCGTTCAGTAAAAGAACAAATAAAAAAAATAAAAAAATAAAAATAGAAAACGATTGGTAACGGAATTAGTTTGTTTCTGTGATAGATTTGGATCCTCTAATCAGCCTTAGCGACTCAAACAAAATTACTACAGTATGATAGATACTTGTAATAGAATTGTAAATCTTTTTCTGATTATAATGAATTTTACTAATTAATAAATAAATATTAATAATAATAATCCAAATAAATAAAACTAATATTTATTATATCAGTATAAAACCATATATACGGGGTACATCTGTATTTATATAAGTTTTATATTAAATAAAATACTGATATCAATTTATTAATAAAATCCATTAATATTATTAATTTTGATAAGAATACTAATAATAATAATAATATTAATAATAAAAATACTAATATTAATAATGATAATATCAATAATAATAACAATAATTATACTTAAAATAATAATAATAACATTAATAATCAAACTATAATAATAATTATAACAATGATAATAATAATCTTATTAATGATAATATTTATTATTTTTAATGTTCAATATACTATTTATATCTAATAATATCTCTAATATTAATTATAATAATTAAAATTGCAACTTGACTACTGGTTATAATACTAATAATGATGTTAACAATGAAAACAACAATATTAGTAGTTATAATAACTCGAATGTATCAAATTTCATATAATAAGTTTTAATAATATTATTAGTATTGAATGAAATAATGTAACAACTATACTTGTAATTACATTTAATATAATATACAATATTATATTATGTGATAACATTTATTTAATATTTATATATTACAACTAATTGTAAATTACGTATATATTTATATATATTCATTTTAATAGTAACTTAATTATTTTATTTATTAATTTTACATTTTTAATCCTAATTAATTGAAGTGTATTTTTATGTATGTTGAAGGGACCCGTCCTAATCCATCTGGACGGATACATTACATTTGGTTACATCGCGAGGTACTTGACCTCTATATGATACATTTTACAAACATTGCATTCGTTTTTAAAAGACAAACTTTCTTCACATCAAAAGTTGATGGCATGCATACCATTTCATAATATATCCAACTATAATTGACTTAATAATAATCTTAATGAACTCAACGACTCGAATGCAACGTCTTTTGAAATATATCATGAATGACTCCAAATAATATCTCTAAAATGAGAAAATGCACAGCGGAAGATTTCTTTCATACCTGAGAATAAACATGCTTTAAAGTGTTAACCAAAAAGTTGGTGAGTTCATTAGTTTATCATAAACAATCATTTCATAATTTTAATAGACCACAAGATTTTCATTTCTCATAATTATACGTCCCATGCATAGAGACAAAATATCATTCATATGGATTGAACACCTGGTAACCGACATTAACAAGATGCATATAAGAATATCCCCTATCATTCCGGGAAATCCTTCGGACATGATATAAAACAACAGCGAAGTACTAAAGCATCCGGTACTTTGGATGGGGTTCGTCGGACCCATAGATCTATCTTTAGGATTCGCGTCAATTAGGCATGCACTAATTCTCAAAATTAGTGATGTTCCCTAATTCTTAGGCTACCAAACAAAAAGGGGCATATTCGGCTTCGATCATTCAACCATATAATGTAGTTTCGATTACTTATGTCTATTTCGTAAAACATTTATAAAAATTGTGCATGTATTCTCAGCCCAAAAATATAAAGGGTAAAAAGGCAAATGAAACTCACAATACTGTATTTTGTAGTAAAAATACATATGACGACATTGAACAATACAGGGTTGGCCTCGGATTCACAAACCTATATCATTTGTGTAATCATTAATATATATAATCGTAATCGAAAATATATATATTATTATTAGTGATATAATTTTTATATTAATAACTTATATATATTTCATTATTTAATTAAATGCATTCATTTTGTATATAAAAATATTAATATAGTTAAGTTATGTATATTAAATTTACTTTTATATAATTACGCTTTTGTTTACAAAATACTTGTTATAATAACACTAGAATAATTATACTGATAATAATAATAATTTTTATAGTACTAATAATATTATTGATAGTATTATTAATAGTTTTTATAAAAATATAGATTTAAAGTAAAGATACTTTTAGTAGTAATTATATTAATTTTCAATTATAATAGTACTTGTTAATGATATTCATATTAAAAAAAATGCTAATATTAATAATAATACTTACGTCCATATTAATAATACTAACAATTTTAAAATGATACTAATACTAATAGTAAGGATGTTAATAATAATAATAAAAGGGTAACTAACACTTGTATTAGTAATAATGATAATACTAATAGCTAATGTTCGTAAAACATAATAATAATAATACTAATAATTATGACTTTAATACTTAATGATAATAACAATAATAATAATCATGATATTCATAACAGTTAATATTAATAATAATAATATTAGTAATACTTTTAATTCTTGCAACTATGATGTTAATAATAATTGCTACATTACTAATAATAACAATAACAATCATAGTAATAATCATAATAATATCAATAATAATAATCATAATAATAAAAATAATAAAAATAATAATAATAGTGATAATGATAATAATTATAAAGAAAAAAGAAAACTACCTTTCCATGAAAATGGCTTTAAAAAAAAATTGCTCTCACAGAGAATCGAACCTAGGACCCCTTGCTAACCCGACACGTCCCTTAACCACTCTGCGGTGTCTGTTTATCTGAATTATTCCTATCCTAAATATATAAACCCATTCATTCTGTTCTATTACTTCTTCTTCTTCACAATTTTAAATCGACCAAGATCAATTTATAACAACGATTATAGTTTGATTTAGTATTGTTATCGACACAAAAACATCTAATAAATGTGATTTTTAATTAACAAACATGAAGAAAATAAAATAAAAACAGAAATAACTGTTACGCGAAAAGAAAAAAAAATATAAACTCAACAATTGATTTTGATTTTCGGACGGTTTTAGACATAGGTTACACCATAACATATGTTGCAATTCACTACTAGAAACTTTCTAACTCATCAATTGAACCAGAAACATTCAACCGAATCCTAATTTCTTGATGAACAAATAGTTTGACTTTTGGTTTCAAAAACTTTGACTCAGGAATTTGAATTCGATATGAAGAATTGGGATTTGAGATTTTACAGGAAGTTTAAGTGAATGGTTTCTAACAAGATTGCATTTAAGAATTTGGAAATTAAGTTCAAAATCGAAATATGACTGAAAAGAAGCAAAACAGAGGTCGTTGCTGTATCTTTTTTCTGTATATCCTTTCTCAAATGTAGATGACAGCTTATAAAGGGTTATTAACACATATTGTAGCAGCTATAATTGATTCAAAATTGTTTTGTAGTGATTATAGGATTTGGCAGGAATAATCTCAAGGACAGAATGAAATAAAAAAAATAAACGGTTGCTATCTTCTGTAACAGATTTGTACAATTTCGATTTGATATGTACAATTTAGATTAGAAACAAGAAATTATTAAAAGCAGAAAGGGATCCATAACAGATTTTTGACCTTTAATCTGTACTAATTAATATTTATTATTATTAATACTTTTAATAAAAATACTAATAAAAATTTCAATAATACTTATAATGCTGATAATTTTATTAATATTAATAATAATAAATAATAACAATAATATTAATAATTATTTATAATAATAATGTTAATAATGATATAGATAATAATAATAATAAAATTAACAATAATAATATGTCATAATAATAATGATTTTAATGAAATTGATAATAATAACATTATTAATGATAATTACAATAATAATGCTAATTATATTAATATTAATAATAATAACATTTATATATCAAATTTCTTATCTATAGATAATAGTAATAATAATAATAGTATTGATATTAATATTGAAAGAAATAACAAAATTATTGTAACAATTATATTAATAATTAATTTAGTACATTAGTATTACATGTTATTAATTATGTATTATAAAACTAATATTGAAATTTAAATTTTTATACATTTTAATATATATATATATATATATATATATATGTATATATATATATATGTGTGTATATATATATATATATATATATATATATATAGTAATAATTATGTATAGAAGTCATATATTTTTATATAAGTTCATTTTAATTATTTTATATCTTATTTCACATATTTAATTTTAATGTTTAAATTATATTTTATTATTTTCAATTATTATATATATATATATATATATATATATATATATATATATATATATATCTACATTTATTTATATATATTTAGTTCTAACAATTAACATTTCGACTTATTGTATATATTAAAATTCATTCTTTAAAAGATTTCAACTATGTCATAAAACGTTTTCAATATTATGAAAACTAATAATTATTTTATCAAAAGACTCGAGGTAATCATTGTGTTGAAAGTTAATCTATACTAACCTTTGTCCAGTTATCGTTAATTGACCTATTTGTTCTTACTTGTAAATAACTTTACCATTTTTCCGAATATTGTTAAAATGAAAAGATTTCTCAAATCAATGTGAACCTCTCAAAAGAGACTCATAATCATAATTCAATGTTTCTGATAAATCAATCATTTGATATTATCTTCTAATTCCATTGATAAACATATTGAAACAAATACGTTTATGTAAAGTATTATACATTTAATTCTTTGTTAATATTCTCAAGTTATAATATATACACATCTATATAATTATATCTATTTATATAAGGGTTCGTGAATCGTCGGAATTTAGTCGAGGTTAAATGAATACATGAACACAGTTCAAAGTTTTTGAAACTCAATATTATAGACTTTGCTTATCGTGTCGATTTCATATTAAGATCAAGTTTAAATTTGGTCAGAAATTCCCGGGTTGTCACAGTACCTACCCGTTAAAGAAATTTCGTCCCGAAATTTGATCGAGGCTGTCATGGCTAACAATAAAAAAATTTTCATGACGAATATGAGTTGATAAATAGAGTTTTATCATTATCGATTAATATGGATAAAACGATTCGATTATGTGAAGTACACGAGTGAAGCTGTCATAAAAGATTGAGATAGAGATTTAACTTTTGACGTAGTCACGGTGGATTTCCGGAATTCAAGGGGTTTAGAGAAAATCTTCGAAATCTATATAAAATTTGATTCTTCAGTAATTAAGGAATTTAGGATCTCTTCAATTAAATGCGATGATCTACTTCGATTGCTCTGTCTGATAATTTCATTATAAATTGACCTCTTTCGCTCCATTACTCTCACCATTCTTATACTTTCTTTCTTAGTTCCTACATCCAAAAGATTGTGAAAATGCTTAACCCAGTTCTAATCCTTGATATTTTTTTTTAATTATCGTTTCTTTCATCCTTCTTTTCAATCTTCCACCAGAAGAATCTGTTTACTTCTACTATTACCTTGGGATGATACTATACTTAATTCTATCGTGTCTTTATATTGCTATTCGTATTAATATCCACGGTTCGTAACCTCCGTGTTGTTATTGGGCTTTATATTTTCTCATATATTTTGGAGCTCTTTGCCTCTTTATTATCTTCTCGATCTTTAGTAAAGCGAGTAACGGTCATAGAATTCGTAAGTATGGAATGTCGAATGAACTTAATGTTATAAACAAGAAAGAACGTAATGGCACGATTTGATTTGTCAAATTACCAGAATCACTGAGAATAGAACTATCAACAATATACCATCTTGATGTGTTCAGAAGTTAAGCAGAATGAAAGAGTTATGTAACATGGCACATGATGACGTTATGATCTGTGAATCATCAAATCCCATTAGAAACTCAACATGACTTACTGTAATATAATCACGTTGATCAAGTGTCATTATATTATACTAACTCATGCATCAGTTCCCAACATTACTTCAATAACATTCATATTTTAACCTCAAAAGTTTACAAAATATAGAAACTAACAGTTTCTATATGATGTAACACTGATAGCACGAAGATATTAATGATTTCAGATTTGAAGAGTTATGAAAATACCCTCAAAAATATTGAAGATATTTATGATGATATTTTCAGAATTTCTAAGATCGAAGGTTAATGAAGAAAGATTTTCCACAAGATTTAATATGAATATAGAGCAAGGTTTTCTCTAAAGATTTCATTGGATACAGAATTATCTGGATTCTTTGAATATAGAGTTTGGTCCTTGTATTTGTCCTTGTCCTCCTTCATGGTTAGCTCAATCTGTTTTCTAGTTCTAACCTTTCTGAGCTTTTCCAACATACTGTTCTTTATTATCAAACTTCTAGCTGTTAAGATCGTTTACAATTTTTACTGCTTCATTCAGCTTTTTCAACATTCCGAGTATTGATTCGTAGACCGGGTGCTTTTCAAAATTTCAAAATGGAATGTCATAATTCTAAGAGATAAAGGTTATATGTATACCTATAACCGTTGTTGTAGAATTGTTGCGAGATTTAAAATACTGATTGCTGATTCCCAGTAATTGGTATGGCAATACTCGTTACAAGATGCAGACGAATATATGATAAGGTTTTATTGAACAAATATAATGGTTCTTCGAAGAGACTTAAGTCAATGAGTAATGAAGTTGCTAGTAAGTTTACTGCTAATGTCACTACAACAAAAGTGTACATATAGGACACCCAAATTGGTCCTATAATGTCACTTTATAGGACCTTTTGGCCTGATAGGACCAACATGAGATGTGTACCAACTAAGGCGGTCGTATAAAGTATGGACGCAGAAAAGTGTCCTAATAGGTAATAAGATTATAAAACCAATTACTGGGTCCTATAATATAATTAACGACCACACCGAAAAGTCCTTATACGTACATATCGAGTGACTTTTATTTAGATTGAGACATACAAAAGGGTCCTAAAAGTAAAAAAAAATTACGTTAGTACCAACAAATGGGTCCTATTTAAATTTTATAATTCTTAGGAACTAACAAAAATGGTCTCATTATTATGTTAGTACTCAAATAAGAGTCTTATTATAAAGAAAATACTGCATTAGTACCAATAAAAAATGGTCTTAATATATCGATATTCTTGTTTAGTACCAAGAAAAAAGGTTCTAATATGCACAAATGTTACTTTAGTACTACATAAAGGGTTCTAATATATAATGATTTTTAAGGTTAGGACACTAAAAAAAGTCCTAATATAAATATATTAAACTTTGAAACCACAAAATGGGTCCTTATACAATGACATTTACTTTAGTACCATGAAAATGAGTCCTAATATAATGATATTATGTCATGTTTATTATGACATTATTATACGTCCTATCAAGTCATAGTAGTTTCAGATTCGGTTCGGATATTCGGATCCTGTACGGATATTTGGTTTCGATTCAGATACGGTTCAAGCCTTGGGTCCGGTTAAGATAATCGGATCCAGATCGAATATTCGGGTCCGGTTCCAACATTTGAACCCGGTTGTGTTTTCGGATTTTGGGCGGTTTTATCACGTCCAGTTTTTATTTAATATGATTAACAATTTATACTGAAAAAATAAATATGAATAAAACATATTTATATTCATTAAATTATTCTCGTAATATGAGACACTAAACATAAAAAATCATAAATAATCCAATATATAAAACAACATATAAAAACTTCGAATAACATTTGACAAGAATGTAAAATCAACGACAAGCAATGCATAAGGTCTTGGATCAGCTTGTATCTTTATCAATCTTCATGTACCACCTACAAATAGAGACCATCAATGTATAAAACATAAAGGTGCATGTTTTATAAAAAACAATTAACAAGGACATACCAATGTTGAAAAACAAAAACATACCTGTATACAAACAGTATCAGTAGGAAAACCTAGCCCGCCCATACATACTGACACGCACTAAAGCTACGAATGTAAAAAACACATAGTAAACAGGAAGAAAGTAACTGAATTCAAGAACACTAAAAAAAACAGTAAGAGATGGGTGCATCACCAGACATAAGCACCAATGCATACAGAGGCAGATTTAACTCCACATAAAACACATACAACCTTGGTGTGCACTGAAGTTCAGGAAACTTCAGTCAAATATATAAATATCTTTTTTAAAGATTATTCTAAAAATTCTACAAATGGAACGGAGAATTAAGGAATTTTAGATGCATAAATAAATTATTGGGTTTTAAAAAGAAACTTACAAGTAAATTACGCGTTTATAATATCATGGTGACATGTCCCGATGCAATTGTGAAAGTAATCAAGTGCCTTGCATATCTACATCAAAAAAAACATAATTAAGATTTTCTAAAAGTCGTGTTAATTTTTTAATCCTTTTATTACTGTCAATATCCTTTCGTACGTAATCTACGTATTACACCACAATAATATACCTACTTGTAGCGTTTATCTTGAAGAACATTCTTAATAACAACAATCTCCCCTGTTGGGCTAGAAGGATTATTCACAGTCCATTTTCTATATACAATTATTTCTATGCTTACACCTTGGATTCTTGGTCTGAAGTTTGCAATTGATACTGAGTGTTCCATCCTGAAAGTTATAGATAAGATTATAAACAAATTAGAGCAGGTGGACTATAGGTCTAGTAAGATAATAAAATACATAAATTATTTATTTGTAGTCATGATTCTTGGTCTGAAGTTTGTAATGGTATATGAATATGCAGTGCGAGACAAGAGATACAACACCTATATGTTAGTATTTTGACGCAGAAAGTCTTTGTATGCAATAATTTTGGTCATATTTTCACCATGTTTTTCATCAGGTCTAATAAGAATTTTCAAACTTTGTTGTGATGTTGCTCAAGATAATGCGCCACAAAGGTGTTAAAGGACAAAAAATGGTTTTAGCAAGTACCTACCTATAAAGCAATAGTAGTTACATAATCCATGATAAGGAGTACTTCTTCTGTGTAACCTGACGTTCCCTAGTAGTTGAGAATTACATACTCCATGATAAAAGTTAGCAAAAATGATTGGTTTCTGTATGAATGAAAAAAAAAATAGCAATAAGTTAAAGTGACTACCAAACATACCTCTTCGCATCTCAGACTACAAAACCAATTTGCTTGAGAAGAAATCTCCGATTTCTTGCAAAGATTTGCATTTTAATCAGTTTTAAGCTGCAATTGAAGTAACAGTCATACCTAACGCCATTATACATAATTGAGACATAAGACAAAAATTCAGTTTATATACAATAAAAAACTTATTAAGTATGAATCATAAATCTGTTTATCTGGAACAAACTGCTGAACATACACATGAAGATAGTAACTACAAACAGATGAATAAATTAAGGCTGAAGAATCGTTAAAAGTGATGAATAGTTAAAACTAATGAAATATAAACTGTAAAACGTGTTAATAAATCCATTAATCACAAGTACGAATTATATCTCAATAAATTGTTCCCATAATGTACATGAAAAACACATAAATATATTAACCACGTAAACTAGAATTCGAGAAGATTATTTTTTATATCTTAAACCGTGCATCATTATTAGTTCGACGAGAATTAAATACCAGTTGAACAAGCAGCAGACTAACATTCCTACCAAGTTCCAAATTTGAGTAGATATCAAAATAATACACACGTAGTCAGAAAGTTACACAAGAAAAAATCTTACCCTATTCAAATCACTCAAGTAAATACGTTCACTATAAGGCCACAAAATTTTGATTAGGTATTGAAACTGTAGCAGCAGCACCACTTTCCGTTACTGTTAATCACTTAAATTTATTGCACAATCGAATATATTCTCAAAATCAAATTATGCCCAATTAAAGAAACATTCAATCTAAGTTGTAAAAGTAAATTAATTCTATACAACAAAATAGAAAGCTTTAATACTGAATAAATACAAACTGACTCCAGAAGCACCACCATTAACGAAAGCAAAGAGACCAGACTTTTTAGTACCATTTTTTGAATGAATGATGTTTATTACTTAGGATCCAATATTCCTATTATCATTTAATATCAACATATACAAATTAAAAATACGATATTTACAAAGGATTGATAAACGTACCTCGATTTACAAAATTATTACTTTCACTCTAAATGGTTCATTAACAAGTACAATAAAAGAAACTATCTTTAATCGCATTTCAAAAATTTTAAAGGAATATAATGAATTACGTTTTAGATCAAACCCTTTTAACAGATTATGTTAACTAAGAAGGATGAACAAATGGCGATGTCTGTTATGATCGGAGAAAACACGTCGATTCCCTGCCGTCATTGTAAGCGGTGGATTGAAAGCGGTGGATTAAAAGCGGCGGATTGTTTGGTTTGCTAGCGTTGGAATGTTCAATTGAGAAAAGGAGAAGGCTGGTACTGGAGCGACTCAAGCGGCGAATTTAGGGTTTGTCAGTTTTATTTGATTTAGACTGTTTATAATAGTTGCTAGTTGGGTATTGATGTGATCACTTTCATCGGATTGTTTGCTCCTTGTTTTTATAGTTTAGGTTTTTTTTATTGAGTTTTTGTTTTTAAACGTAATACTAATACTATACTATGGGCCCCTTGTTTAATTTAATCATAAAAATAGGTTGCCAAATTGTGTAATTGGGCCTTGTCATTACTTTGATGGCCGCCTCTTTTATCATGTCATATACATTCTTTTTTTTTTTTTTACCCAAAAGAGAATAAAAAGATGAAAGGGTGTTTTTTCCCCAAAAAATGATGAATATATAAAACGAGTCTTTTTCTCAGAAAACAAAATAAAAAAAATACAAGCAATAAGCGACTTAACTCAAGAAAACAACCGAACCTAACAATAACATAACAAATTAAACAAACTAAACCTGATCCGAGACACTAGCTACCAAT
This sequence comes from Rutidosis leptorrhynchoides, assembly GCF_046630445.1. Lineage (NCBI taxonomy): Eukaryota > Viridiplantae > Streptophyta > Magnoliopsida > Asterales > Asteraceae > Rutidosis > Rutidosis leptorrhynchoides. Next base: position 181,819,094 of record NC_092337.1, read on the forward strand.
ATCCAAGACCACCACAACGAAACAAAGAGGAACTACAACAAAAAGATAAGAGACAACCAAACTAAAACTAACGAAACCAATAAACGAACGTCGAATTACTCGACCACCTATTTACCTTGTGGGATTTGGAGCCCAGCGTGGATGCCGAACAGTCGACCTTGTCGGTAATGACCCGGTTGAAAGAGTATGTCAACACCTTTGCTGAAGAATCCCCTATGAGCATGTCGGAAGAAGGAGGAATCAACTGGTGCCTGGCTAATCCCTCAAAAATATCAATATTACCCTCTCGCTTAGAGGATCGGAAATCGGCTTGTCACAAAAAAAATACTTTGAATCGCTTCTTCAACATCCAGGTCCTCATCATTGTCCCGCAACCAAAACGAGAGACCATTAGCTCCTCCTTTCGACGAAGAACATTCACCATCGGGACCTGATATTCTTGTGATGAATGCACCAGTCCCAATAAAAACTATTACAAGCAACATTCGAACAAACAGACTTAGTTCAAACGAAACCATGACCCGCAAAAAAAGCAGAAGACGATGTCAAATTGTCTTGATAGTTTGCAACAACCTCAACCGGTTTTTTAATAACCGGGCTTGCAATCACGATAACGACCTCGTACAATTTTGATATTTACCCTTCCAATTTTGATAAATCCTTTTCTAGCATGCTCCAATCTATGTATAATACAAGTATCTTATGCATATTAATAAGTGAATCTATCAAAATTATAAACGAATATATCACTACCCAAATGAAATACTTCCTCATTATCATTTTAATAGTCTACCTTTATATGAGGTTATATGAACTGCTCCCTCCCTCAGTCTAATTTTAGTAGACTCTTTTCTTTTTTAGATGTCTTAAATTAATAGTTTACTTCCACAAATAAATAAAAATATTGTCGAAAAGTTTTTTTTATACCTTTAATTTATACATATAAAATATAAATGTAAGTAAAAAGTAATCGATAAAACTGTAAATCTAACAAAAAGTACAATAAAAGCACAATGTAGTAGTCACTTTTTAAAAAAATATATTATTTTTCTGAATAATGTTAAATTGGGACGTGTTTATAACTGACACATCTACATAGCAATTCCAGCACGTCTATATAACAAGTTTTTTTTTGTTTTTTAAAAAACGTATGGAAGACTTGTAGATAATATTAATTTTAACATGTCTAGATAGCAAGTGTTTTGTATGCCAAGAAAATTATATTGAACACGTATGTATAATATTTGTTTAACACATCAAAATAAGTTTTGTCAAAAATTATAGAAAAAATTACGCCGTTGGTACCTGTGGTTTGTCTACTTTTTCATCACAACACCTATACTTTATTTTTTGCATAGTTAGTACCTTGGTTTTGATTAAGTTTATTGAAAGGTACCCACAGTTAACGGCAGTCATGTTTCTTGGTTAATGTAATGACCCGGAATTTTCCGACCAAATTATACTTATGAGATTAATATTTACATAAATTAAACCATATCAACATGATAAGCAATCCAAATTGTTGAGACTTGTGTTTTTGAAAAGAGTTTTACACAACGTTTGACCGTCCAATATGACCGATGATATCACGAACTATATAACATACGATAATTATACGTTTGTGTATATATATGTATTTATATATATTTACCATGATTTAAGGATGGTTTAACATCTCATTGTCTACTAATGACAATGAGTTATAAGTATATTTTGAAACTACTAACTTAAGTTTTCAAAACGATAACTATACGTAACATTCTTTGATATATATACTTATAATCTATAATGCTTATACATGTATCGTATATATAATGTATTTAATCACTTTTTAAGGACTTAAATACATAAAACAATATAAGTATATTCACAAAAGATAGCTATATTTGAATTCTTGTTCCGTTTCCTCAAGATTTCTATACGTATATCTAGGGTATATGTACCTGTATCATACCCAGCTTCTATACGTATTTAATATTGGTATATACACATCAAATCAATATCCTAATCAACATTATTAATGCCCTAGATATGAGGTAACTAGGATTTGTCAAGTAGTATGAATTATTAGTAAGAAAACAAAATTAGGAATCCTTTTCTTTCTTTATAAACTAAAAACGTTTTTATAAATGAACACCATTTCTTCACTCTATTTTATCATATCTACACCCTCATTTATCTCTCAAAATACTCCTAACTTCATATTTGATCATCTCCAAGCATTTTCCCCATCATTTAGCTTCAATTACAAGCCTTAAACACCATAAGAAAACTCTTTCAAGAACATATCAAAATAACCACCCATTTGAAGAAGTTTACTTCCAACCTTTTGATCAAACTCCACCACTCTTTGATTCCAAGATTATTTCTTATCTTTTGCAGTAACTTTGTCCAAGTAACTTGAGGTAGTAACCTTGTTCATAATCTTATTCAATTCATATTCATATAGCTATCTTATTTTGTGGTATAAAATTTTAACAACAAGAACATGGTTTGAATGATTTCAAACTTGTTCGCAAACTAAATAGATCCTTCTAACTTGACTTTTAAAACACTTCAAGACCTGTAATATATCACAATGATATGCTAACCTAACAAAATATAACTTGGTTTTACAAAGAACATCTTAAAAACTGAATCTACGTCGTCAGAGTGCAACCGGGGGCTGTTTTGGGTTGGATAATTAAAAATCATCTTGAACTTTGAATTGGAAGTTCATGTTCTGGAAAAATGATATTTCTTATGAATATGTTAACACATAAAAATTTCATGGTTTAACTCAAAGTGTAAGTATTTTTAGAAAAATGATCATTAAATGTTATTTTTATGATGGAAAATGATCACTTTCATAAGTTTCACCAAAGTTTGACCTATAACCTATGATTTAGAATACAAACTAAGGTATTTTCAGTTCATATTCTTAAAATTTGACTCGATCCAAGGAAGTGGCAAGTTGAACCAACAAAAACGGAGTTGTAATGAAGAAACTACGACTAAAACAAGATTGGGTATCCGAAGCTAGTTTAGCTACGAAAATATTTGAAGAAAAAGTAAATTAATCATATCTTTTCTAATTAATATGATATTTTATATATAATTACTTATGATTTTATTTTATATATTTCAGGACCACCCGTAAACAACACGAGAAGATTAATCATAAGATCTCATGATTGTACGCAACACGTCATTTGACAACACGGTACTTTATGTACGCAACACGTCATTTCACAACATGGTACCACGGGTCGAGATTAATTCTGATCAATACGAATACGATGAGGTCTTTATTTATTTTATTTAAGCAACTAATTGTAGACCACTAACATCGGACTGCTAACTACGAACTAAGAAAATATTAAAAGTATTAAAAGTATATATATATGTAACGATTACTTAAAAATAAAATATGTTGATATATTATATATATGGTTAGGTTCGTGATATCTATCGAAGACCAAGTCGAATTAAATACCTTTAAGGCAAAAGTGAGTTTCATTTGCTCCCTTTTTAATTGCTTTTGCAATATATATTTTTGGGCTGAGAATACATGCGCTGCTTTTATAAATGTTAACAAAATAGACACAAGTACTTAAAAATATATTCTACGTTGAGTTGTACCACTGGCATATTTCCCTGTAGCTTGGTAACTACTATTTACATGGGTATTGTAAACGCGAATCCTGTTGATAGATCTATCGGGCCTGACAACCCCAACCGGACTGGACGACCAGTATTCAACGGTTGCACAGTACTTCGTTTTGGTGACTACACTTGGTACGGTGTAGTGAGATTTCATAATAAAGGGAATATGCGACGTTGATTAAATGTTAAGTATGGTTACCAAGTGCTCAACCACTTAGAATGCTTTACATACACTTGCGAGTGTATTATGTTTATGATTATGAAATCTTGTGGTCTATTAACATATTGAAATGATTGTTATGATAAACCTATGAACTCACCAACCTTTTGGTTGACACTTTAAAGTATGTTTATTCTCAGTTACGAATTAAGTCTTCCGCTGTGCATTTGCTCAATATAAGGACATTACTTGGAGCCGATCATCGCAATGGGACCAAATGTTGATGACTTCGTCCAGGTGGATTAGGACAGGTCCTTTCAGTTAACCCCTCACATGTGCCAAGCATGTGAGGGCAATATCGTCCAGTTCCATTAAACCATTCAATCCCTCGGAGATAAGGCAGATATATACAATTATTATTATTATTATTATTATTATTATTATTATTATTATTATTATTATTATATTATTATTATTATTATTATTATTATTATTATATTTAATAAGTAGACATAGTATAACAAACACTATTCAATCTCCCAGGAGATAAGGCAGATATATACAATCATACCTAATACCTATATTCGAATAGAAATACTAAATTAACTGTGAATATTATGTTGTGTGCCAGATGGATTCGAATTTGATCACATAGAGGGAGCTTAATGTTTTGAACGAACCGCAAGAGCATGATTTACCCCCGCATCCTTTCTTAATTCAACTGATAATCTATAGATAAAACAGCCCTGGTCATGTTGATGTTTATTAACAAGAAAACTAAACATATAAAAAATATAGGTGATATGATATGTATGAAATTGAATGAATATAAATATGTTACAAACCTAGACATGGCGGATAAGAGATCTCTATTGTTATTAGAATGCAAGATGACACAAAGTAAATTGTAGGCAGAAAATTCCATATGGCATCCTTTAATCCTTTCAGCATATAGGGTCTGCAATTGCGACTAGCACTGCAAAACAAATAACACATTTTATCAACAAACAGACTCTATGTATGCCATAATGGCAAAAAAAAAAAAAAAAAAAAAAAAAAAAAAAAAAAAAACCAATAAAAAATCATTAACCAATTGCATCCACAAAGCAAGTTGGCATCTTTAATATCCCTAACTCTGTATTAGAAAGATGAAACAAACAAACAACTAGCACCAATTATTAGGGTATATAGTATAAATGGGTCGGGATATATTTATCTTCTCACACACATTGTTTAAATATCAAACACATATGTTAGTTGAGATCATTAGATACGTGGTTTAATTTCATCAACAAATTGTAGAAAAATATGTAACTTATTTAATTGAACTGGAGGATATTGTCCTCACATGCTTGGCACATGTGAGGGGTTAACCAAGAAACGTGACTGCAGTTAACTGTGGGTACCTTTCAACAAACTTAATCAAAGCCAAGGTACTAACCATGCAAAAAACAAAGTATAGGTGTTGTGATGAAAAAGTGAACAAACCACAGGTACCAACGGCATAATTTTTTCTAGCCAAAAATTATACGGATTATAAACACATCTACGTAACATAGTTTAACACATCTAAATGTAACCGGATCACATATCACATACAAAAAACATTTCACTGCCTAAAAACATATGGCGCCATTCTTCCCGCTTCTTCTCTCTAATTTTATAACACTCCGTCCCTCTTAAGTCCTTTTCACACCTTCTAAACCTTGTAATCTTCCATCTCATTTAGGGCAATACACAGGTTTCCTCACTTCCTCCTACCTTTTAAGTGTGTTACTGTGTATTTCTTTTGATTTAGGACATGCTCTAGTTATTGCTAGTTGTTCATCGTGTGAGGTACTCATCAATTTTGCTATGATCGATCCTCAATCAAAACACAACATTTTATAAAATTCTTCAATCCCCAATTGAAATTTTTTTCACTGAAACCCTAAATCTGCAACTAAATTGCAGTTTTAACACGCCTTGAATGTTTATCTCGAAAGACTGTTAACAATCACAGGTTGCTAAAGGTTAGTCTCCGAATTTATTATTGTGAATAACTAGTCATTTTTTTGTGTGCTTCACACATCCTCATTTTTTTTATCACGTCTAATAATTCAGTTTTATATGGGTTTTGAGCAAACCATGGTTATCGTTTACTTTGAATTGATTATGTCCTGAAATACCTTGGCAATGTCGCTGATATAACAGGGGTATGATTACTGTCCGTTGTATTATGTATCAAGGTTGTGTTCTTACGAAGGGATCAACATCACAATGCCACTGTACACTCATATAAACGTCTGAAGGTATACGGTGATACTCATAAATTTTGAGTACTGTATTTCATATTCAGTCATATAATTATTTATTTCGTATCAAGTACTAAAATTAAAATATAATCCAATAATGGGACTGTAAGTCGTAAATTATCTTCTAATATGGTGATATAGTCAGGTAATTAGTAGAGGAGAAATTATGAATATCAATAAAAGGTACTTTTGCATTACTTTTCGTTCAGTCTTTGATTAATTGATTTGCACATGATCTAATATGCTATATATATTTGTAGAGCTGCAGTTCTGCACATAAAAAATTCCCCCGAGAACAACTTGTAAGAAACTTAGCATCTTATTAGACTATTTCATTTTTAGGTTACAATTACATACTATATTACTTCTAGGAAATAAAAAGTTGTCATAGGTTCGACACACTTCTTATATATAAGTTCAGTTGGGTTTTTTGTTGTCTCCAGTCAGTGGGTTAAATGGTTGAAACTTGAAACTTTATCAAGGTGTTGTCAAAATTGCTTCCATCCTCTGAAATGTACACTTATATGAAGCTGTTTTACTTATTAAGAAGTTGAAATGAAAATGCTCATAGGCCAAGCCATTCTAACCAATTTTGACCCGCATGAAAATTGCAATATTTCTTGAATTCTTACTACAGTATCACCATTATTTGGAACAAAAAAGTCATAATTGTTCACAATTTATAATTTGCATAAAATGGAAATGCTTTCTCCTTGCTAATGGTGATAGTGTGTGTTCCATAATGTCACAGTGATGGTGGTCAGCTGTTTATAAATCATCAGTAGTGCAGCTGTGCAGCCTATTGATTAAGCTATGGATGTGAAGTATAAGTTTTAAGGTCAGTTTTGCTAAGCACTTTCTCTGATCATTCATAATTGTTTTGCTACTACTAATTTGCAGTTAACCTTGATTATTGTGTGACTCAGTTATTTGTGAATTAGTAGAGTTTGGTTGTGCAATATCTCAAACGAGACAACTTTAAGAAGGTATAACTATTGAGGGAGCATGTAGAATGAGTGTAAAAAATATTTTGGAAGTGTTTAGTCTAGGTGTCACAAATCAGTAACTTGGTAGTTATGTTATTGTTATGCTTGGTGGTATGAAACGCAGTGATCGGGAATTGAGCTTCACGCAAAGGATGAAGCAATGGCATGATACTTATGAACTAGACCGTCTAGATGAACCGGTGACACCCAAGAAAGTGCGAAGGTCAAATTTGTTCAACCATCTTATCGACACACCAATGTTTCATAATGTGATACTAAATGCTGAATGTTTCATAATGTGATGGCGTGATGCTAAATGCTTATCATAATGTGCATCAAGTTAAGCAAAACACTGAATATTGTAATATATAAGTCGTGGCAAGTTTCTCTAAAACTTGTGGAGTTTAGATTGGCAAAGGTAAGCAAAACACTAACTTTTATTATTCGTTAGTATTAGTTCTTAGTTCTTATCCATTTGATTAGTCATATAGTTTACTTGTTGGATGAACCACATTAAATGGCACTTAATATTACAAAGGAACTCCCTATTGGATGCAGCATATGCCACTTGTATAATTTAATTGATGTTTAGTTATTTTTCTGTATCTATTTTCTGTGTCCATCGCTGCTTCACACTAAATTGGTTTAGTTGTTTAATTCACTTTGCATAAGACCTTCTGTTGTAGTTTTATTCAGTTTTTACTTCATACTTCTAACTACAAGTTCAGTGTTTTTTACTTGAATGAATTATCGAAACATAGAATAATAAGTATAAATATGAATATGAGTTACTCTATGTGGCTTTGCATGCAGATTACTTGAAAAACATATGTTTATACATTGACAATGAAAGTTCTTATTTGTGTCGTATACATACGATATTCTTTTTCCTTAATTTCGTATACATATGCTTTCTTAACAGCTTTAGAAGTAGTTATGCTATGTGTGTTAGTGGTATTTATCATAGGTTAGTTGGTTGCCTGCGTTAACTTTACTAGGTGTTTCGTTCGCAAATTATTGTTGCATAATGCTGCCTAAGAAACACCAAGAAAGGTCATCTGCTAATGTTGATTCGTCGATTTAAAATGTTGACCGCCTCACGGCTTTTGCGAATGCGTGTTATGTTTCTTCGAGGCAAACTACAGTTAGAAGTATGCTCAGTTATCGTAATCATATGGCGATCGCGTCTTCTTATCAACCATTATCGGTTATTGGTTCCCTTTGACACTTTTGGAAGTGGTTTCCAAGATTCTCAGGCTTCTGTTGTGTATCAGATCTCTTAACTCAAGTACGTATGAACGGTAAGCTTTTTGTATGTAGTCTTTGTGGTATTCTGTAGTTACAAACTTTTAAAGTCGTGGTTCTTTTGAAACTGCTTATAATAATCTTCTTTCAAATCGCAGCGGTTAATAATGAACGCGCCACAGGTTCGTTTAGTTCTAGAGATCATATATATCGATCTCCTGTTGATAATATAAAGTGTATGTTGTCTTACAAATTTTGTTGCTACATGATTATATAATTATGATTATTTTTTTGAATCTTTGTTGTTTTCTTGGCTAGATATTTCGTCATTCTATCAAGATATTGGTGACTTTAGTTATAGTTGTACCAATTGTGATTCTAATTTTTTGTTCGAAGAGCGTGTTAGATCGTGTTCTAAGGATAATCAATTATGCTACCATGGTTGTAGTGAACAAGGACGTGTGTGGGTTTCTAAAGACTTTGATCCTCCCGCTGATCAGGAAGATAACATAGTCAGTTGTACAGCTTTGGGTTCCTCTGATTACACTGAACTTCGTAAACAGGTACCAAGACGATTTTGCAACGGACCCATCAGCAGGGCTCAGGGCTCAACAGAACGCCATTCACAAACTAGAGGATGAGAAATACCAAATCAGAAAAAACACCGCATACTTCATTATATCTTCAGTTTATTACACTTTGTAATTGAGTCCCGTCCGCAATAAATGACTAATACCAACGTAGTAGAAGTTTTTCAACAAATAATGTAAATAATTAAACCCCGAATATATGTTGACCAACTGTTTCCTGTTACCCATATCAAACAGTCACAAAATGACCAAACACCAACATCATGTTAGACTACAATAACAAATATATATCAAGTGGTAATTACAACCCAATCCCAATTCATCAAAACAAAAATACATTAAACCTTTCTTACTGATAGCTTAATATATCCCAAATTCAGGCCGACTAAGTTATCATCTTAGGAAAACCCCTATGACCCATGATTTTCACTAACAGCTGCTACAATTGTCGGAATAAAATTCATTCCTCTGCATAAATAGTTAGGGTTTCATGATTTCTTATTAACCATTTTACATAAAGTCACAGTAATAGGGCCAACTTTTCACATGCGAAGGAAAGATCATCAAAGTAGAAGACCAACGTATCTGGTGCTATAATGACTGCGAAACATGCACACACAAAAAACTCTTATATATCGGAACCGATATAGGTTGCATCGACCACGGGCGACAAGACGATAATCATAGGTATAAAAAATTGTATTCGAAATAGCTTCCATCACTATCTAACCAAAATAAAAATTGCAGGTACTGTTTCAAAGTTGTGTTTGCAGACGATACATGAAAGACTGCATTTACCTTCTTCGAAGAATCAGGAACGGAACTAATTGGCCAACCATACCAAGCACTAATATCGCAAATAGAAACCACACCAAACAGCCAGCAAGCAATCACTTATCTCTAACATTTTAAATAACTAACAACATTAACCGCAAGATCGATTGCTATTCAACCGCAACAAAGCGCGGTTCGCCACCAACTTGTATCAATCAAATTCACATATATAAAACATAACTGTTCATATTCTTGCAATAGACGATATCTATCGTTTTCTTTCATACATTCTGTTAAATATTTCGTCATACCAGTTATATATCTTTTTCTTTTCAAAGATCATACCAATTATGGCTATTTAGGACACTTCAAAATTGTCTTAAAAGTTATTTTATGTGTGTTTAAGCTGTACATGGTGTTTGAAGTATGGATCTTATATATGTGGTTGAGGGTAGAAGTGTGAGGCATATTAAGGCTAATAATATGGAATGTCATCACTGTGATAACCCAGTGATAGAACATTTGAGTTCAATTTTAACTTACCTACCGTGTAAACAAATATGGCATTTTAGGACGCTTTTTAAAAGTCATAAAATGTTATTTTATACGCTATAACTTGATCAACAATAGTTTTAAATGAAACTTACTTGGATATAGCAAATTAAAACTTATGTTATTTAATTCGTCCTACTATAGAGTTGAAGTTTTTTTTTTATTATATAAAACTTAATATGATATGACTTAAGTTGTCTTATTAAATTAACACATAATGTGGTCAATGAAGCATTGCTTCAACGACATTCCTTTCATCTTGTGTGTTGGGACTGGGGTTAGGTCATGGTTTCGAGTCTCGCTCTGCCCATCCTATTAATTAATCTTCTTAAAATATGGATACCAGAATTGACCCCAAAGGAGTTTTCTCCCAGGTCCATTCAGGATTCAAACCCAGTCCGCCTGTCCCTCGGGATGGTTAAATGATCGGATTCATGTAATGCGATTCGGGTTTCCTCCCGAACACGTGTATATGTGCAAATGATGAGTGTCGTTGAAATAAATGATACGACATAAGAATGACATGTCCTATTAGCTTAAGATATGATACGACTAAGAAAATTAAATGTCCTTTGATACTATATTTAATATGACTTTTATATAAGGTGTCCTATGAAATTAACACGTAATGCGACACTAAACTGGTAAATGTCTTACAAACTACCATTTTATGATTCACAATTAAAGTGTCGTATGAAATCATATGATAATTATGACCTCGAAAACTAAAAGTGTCATAAAATTGACAATGATACGACATAAGTATTACATGTCATATTAGCTATTAGCTATATATATAATATGATTAGGACAAATAAATATCCTATTATAGTTTATTACATATGACTTTAATATAAAGTGTCCTATTAAATTAACACATAATGCGACACTAAACTGTTAAATGTCTTATAAAGTACCATTTTATGATTCACAATTAAAGTGTCCTATGAAATCATATGATAATTATGACCCCAAAAACTAAATGTATCCTAAAAATTAACAATGATACGACATAAGTATTACATGTCCTATTAGCTAAATATATAATACGACTAGGATAAATAAATGTCCTATGATAGTTTATTTCATAAGACTTTTATATAAAGTGTCCTATTGAATTAACACATAATGCGACACTAAACCGTTAAATGTCTTATAACGAAACATTTTATGATTCACAATTAAAGTGTCATATGAAATCATATGATAATTATGACTTCAAAAACTAAAGTGTCCTATTAAAGAATTTAAGTATCCTATTATATCTACTATAATACGACTCACACAAATAAATGTATTATAAAGAGTAGCTTTCATATGACCGTCATATCATGTGTCCTATTACTCTATCAAAAATAAGACACACACATTTAAATGTCTTATAAAGTCCCTTTATATGATACACAATTTAAATGTCCTATTATATCATATTACCTATTATGATAATTAGGAACCCAAAACTAATTCGTCCTAATAACATATATGTATAGGACATATGTACAAAATGTCCTATTATGGTACAATATAATAAGACTTTCTGAAATAAATGGCCTCTAAACGTATATTTCATATAACGTTCATAACAAGTGTCCTATTACATAAACACATAATGAGACACTAACGAATAAAGGTCTTATAAGCTCGTCTATTAGGATTCACTTTCTAAGTGTCCTATGAAAATATTTGATAATAGGACACACAAAAATAATGTGTCCCAGAAAAGAGCTCTTTAGGACCCCACTCTAAAAGAGTATATCATAATGGGACCCTAAATATCGTCTGGTCCTATCTAAGTAGCTTTTACGACCTTATTCTACTAGGTCTCAGGAAAAAAAGGGTCCTATAAGTGCACTTTTGTTGTAGTGTGTGGCAGAATATAAAAGGTTTTCCGGTAACAATAAAAGAGCACGCATATATATCAAGGTTTTAGTAAGGCTAATCTGACTGAAAAGTCGAAGTTGACTTGCTGGAGCTGTGACGAATTTGGCTAATTTTAAAAGAGTTGCAGTGTTATTTTTTGGTAATAACAATGCCAAAAGAGCTAGCACAGACACGTGTTAAACGTTTACTCAGGTTCCGAGTGTTTTCTGGTGCATAACTGTATGCACCAATCTTTTCTTCTGTAGATGAAGTGCGGTTGGTTCATCTTCTCGATTAAGGTATTTTCAAGAATCATGAAAGGTTTGAACGCAGAATGTAATCGTGAAGATACAAATGAGGTTTAAGATGAAATCAAGTGGCAACTTGAAGAATTGTTTAGTTTCATATGTTATAATCAATACTTTAATTCATTTTTATTTGTCCAATGTTATTCCACAGTCGATAGTCCATAGTTAATAGTCCAATAATTCACATATAGCTTAATATATAATATTCGAATTAATTAATACGTATCGTGACCCGTGTACATGTCTCAGACTCGATCACAACTCAAACTATTTATATTATTGTAGAATCAACCTCAACCCTGTATAGCGAACTCGATCATTACAGCATATAGAGTGTCTATGGTTATTCCAAATAATATATATAGATGCGTCGATATGATATGTCAAAACCTTGTATACGTGTCCCGATATTTAAATGCGTAACTAACAGTATTTAAATGACGAAAATTAAAGTGCATAAAATAAATAACAGAAATTAAATGACGATAAATAAAATTGCGAGAATTAAAATTGCAATAAAATAAATTGCGATAATTAAATTGCGATAAATAAATTGCGATAAATAAAAGGTAATACGGAATTAACAGTTAGCTAGGAACAGTTAGCTAGGAACAGTTAGCGTGGATTCTTAACAAAATTTCTCATAATTAATTTGTTTGTTTCTAACAAATTTTATTTTGTAAAATGTTTTCTTCATTATGCCATTTGTCGGATTCTGATAGGTCAAAATCCAAATATGAAATTGAATGAAAATGGTTATTCTGCGGTGAACAGATACGTATATCGGTGGATGTAAGTAGGATAGTAAATGAACATTGAATTAGATTCGAAGAATGTACAGTGTAACTTATTAATGTGAAATCTAAATATTCCTCGGGTATTACCTACCCGTTAAAATATTTTCACCATTAACAGTTTGTACGAAAGAATTTTTAATTACAATCTTTATGAAAATATATATACATATATATTTTCTTCAGATGTAATCATGGATTTAATGAGTCAATATGATATTAAACTCATTTGATTTACCGTTTGAACGAGAATATATAATCTCTAAAACATTAGAGATTACATAATCATCATGTCGAACGAAGATAAATGATGTAGAACGTCATGTAGAACGATGATTATACTCGAGGTACAGAATGAGATGTCGAAGCTGGTGATGCGGATGTTGTTGTTGGTGGTACTAGTGTTGTTGGTGCTGAGGTTGGTGATGTTACTGGTGTTGGTGATACTGCTGGTGCTTGCAAATTGGGTACCGTGCTCTCTAAAGTTAACACTCGAGCTCGGAGTTCTTTAAATTCTTCTACTAACCCTGGTGGGTTATCAGTGTGAGGTAGAGATCGGATATCTTCTCTAGTTCCGTTAATGGTAGTCTCAAGATGAGAAATTCTGGCAAAAAGGGTATAAACGGTTTTGCGAACAGGTTCGCAGGTGAGCGGGTCGAGTACTCCAAAGTTAGGTGGTAGATTCGGTTCATGATATGGAGTACCTTCTTCCCTTCTCCATACGGTGAGTATGTCGCGAACCCACCCCCATTTTATCCAGTAATCAAGGTAGTTGATTGGTTGGTGTGCTCCTGTCACACTGTCTTCGGAGTCAGAGGAACGTGGTCGATTCGTAGAGGCCATCTTACGCGATCACTGAAAAGATTTTTGGTATGAAGAGTTTAGTGACAGTAATTGATAGTTGGATGTATTCTCAATGCATAATATGCATAGATATATATAGTACCAGGATCCCTTAAATTATGGAGAGGTTTACGAGAGATATCAGGCAAGGTCTACAGTAATAGATACGCTAAGATATGAATTTTCAGATACGCTAAGATATGAATTTTTGTCTATACACTATTCATGCAGTAAATGCAGTAAAACGTGTCTAGACTAAGAATAATGGGTAGGTAATTTCCTAAGGATGATAAGCAGTTGATTTCCGACAAAAATGATAAGCAAAACTTTTGACATGCAGACACGGTCGAAGTCTAGGCTCACTAATGCATCCTAACGACTATCAGTTAGACACACTAATGCAAGACCTGGTTCGCTAAGACCACCGCTCTGATACTAACTGAAGGGACCCGTCCTAATCCATCTGGACGGATACATTACATTTGGTTACATCGCGAGGTACTTGACCTCTATATGATACATTTTACAAATATTGCATTCGTTTTTAAAAGACAAACTTTCTTCACATCAAAAGTTGACGGCATGCATACTATTTCATAATATATCCAACTATAATTGACTTAATAATAATCTAGATGAACTCAACGACTCGAATGCAACATCTTTTGAAATATATCATGAATGACTCCATGTAATATCTCTAAAATGAGCAATCACAGCGGAAGATTTCTTTCATACCTGAGAATAAACATGCTTTAAAGTGTCAACCAAAAGGTTGGTGAGTTCATTAGTTTATCATAAACAATCATTTCATAATTTTAATAGACCACAAGATTTTCATCTCTCATAAATATACGTCCCATGCATAGAGACAAAATATCATTCATAAGGATTGAACACCTGGTAACCGACATTAACAAGATGCATATAAAAATATCCCCTATCATTCCGGGAAATCCTTCGGACATGATATAAAACAACATCGAAGTACTAAAGCAACCGGTACTTTGGATGGGGTTCGTCGGGCCCATAGATATATCTTTAGGATTCGCGTCAATTAGGCGTGCACTAATTCTCAAAATTAGTGATGTTCCCTAATTCTTAGGCTACCAAGCAAAAAGAGGCATATTCGGCTTCGATCATTCAACCATATAATGTAGTTTCGATTACTTATGTCTATTTCGTAAAACATTTATAAAAATTGTGCATGTATTCTCAGCCTAAAAATATAAAGGGTAAAAAGGTAAATGAAACTCACAATACTGTATTTTGTAGTAAAAATACATATGACGACATTGAACAATGCAGGGTTAGCCTCGAATTCACGAACCTATATCAATTGTGTAATCATTAATATATATAATCGTAATCGAATAAATATATATATTATTATTAGTGATATAATTTTTATATTAATAACTTATATATATTTCATTATTTAATTAAATGCATTCATTTTGTATATAAAAATATTAATATAGTTAAGTTATGTATATTAAATTTACTTTTATATAATTACGCTTTTGTTTACAAAGTACTAGTTATAATAACACTAGAATAATTATACTGATAATAATAATAATTTTCATAGTACTAATAATATTAATGATAGTATTATTAATAGTTTTTATAAAAATATAGATTTAAAGTAAAGATACTTTTAGTAGTAGTTATATTAATTTTCAATTATAATAGTACTTGTTAATGATATTCATATTAACGAAAATGCTAATATTAATAATAATACTTACGTCCATATTAATAATACTAACAATTTTAAAATGATACTAATACTAATAGTAAGGATGTTAATAATAATAATAAAAGGGTAACTAACACTTGTATTAGTAATAATGATAATACTAATAGCTAATGTTCGTAATACATAATAATAATAATACTAATAATTATGACTTTAATACTTAATGATAATAAAAATAATAATAATCATGATATTCATAATAGTTAATATTAATAATAATAATATTAGTAATACTTTTAATTCTTGCAACTATGATGTTAATAATAATTACTACATTACCAATAATAACAATCATAGTAATAATCATAATAATATCAATAATAATAATCATAATAATAAAAATAATAACAATAATAATAATAGTGATAATGATAATAATTATAAAGAAAAAAGAAAACTACCTTTCCATGAAAATGGCTTTAAAAAAAACTGCTCCCACAGAGAATGGAACCTAGGACCCCTTGCTAACCCGACACATCCCTTAACCACTCTGCTGTGTCTGTTTATCTGAATTATTCCTATCCTAAATATATAAAACCCATTCCTTCTGTTCTATTACTTCTTCTTCTTCTTCACAATTTTAAATCAGCCAAGATCAATTTATAACAACGATTATAGTTTGATTTAGTATTGTTATCGACACAGAAACATCTAATAAATGTGATTTTTAATTAACAAACATGAAGAAAATAAAATAAAAACAGAAATAGCTGTTACGTGAAAAGGAAAAAAAAATATAAACTCAACAATTGATTTTGATTTTCGGACTGTTTTAGACAAAGATTACAACATAAAATATATTGCAATTCACTACTAGAAACTTTCTAACTCATCAATTGAACCAGAAACATTTAACCGAATCCTAATTTCTTGATGAACAAATAGTTTGACTTTTGGTTTCAAAAACTTTGACTCAGGAATTTGAATTCGATATGAAGAATTGGGATTTGAGATTTTACAGGAAGTTTAAGTGAATGGTTTCTAACAAGACTGCATTTAAGAATTTGGAAATTAAGTTTGAAATCGAAATATGACTGAAAAGAAGCAAAACAGAGGTCGTGGTTGTATCTTTTTTCTATATATCCTTTCTCAAATGTAGATGACATCTTATAAAGGGTTATTAACACATAATGTAGCAGCTATAATTGATTCAAAATTGTTTTGTAGTGATTATAGAATTTGGCAGGAATAATCTCAAGGACAGAATGAAATAAAAAAAATAAACGGTTGCTATCTTCTGTAACAGATTTGTACAATTTAGATTTGATATGTACAATTTAGATTAGAAACAAGAAATTATTAAAAGCAGAAAGGGATCCATAACAGATTTTTGACCTTTAATCTGTACTAATTAATATTAATTATTATTATTAATACTGTTAATATAAATACTAATAATAATTTCAATAATACTTATAATGCTAATAATTTTATTAATATTAATAATAATAAGTAATAACAATAATATTAATAATTATTTATAATAATAATGTTAATAATGATATAGATAATAATAATAATAATAAAATTAACAATAATAATAAGTCACAATAATAATGATTTTAATGAAATTGATAATAATAACATTATTAATGATAATTACAATAATAATGCTAATTATATTAATATTAATAGTAATAACATTTATATATCAAATTTCTTATCTATAGATAATATTAATAATAATAATAGTATTGATATTAATATTGAAAGAAATAACAAAATTATTGTAACAATTATATTAATAATTAATTTAGTACATTAGTATTACATGTTATTAATTATGTATTATAAAACTAATATTGAATATTAAATTTTTATACATTTTAACATATATATATATATATATATATATATATATATATATATATATATATATATATATATATATATATATATATATATAGTAATAATTATGTATAGAAGTCATATATTTTTATATAAGTTCATTTTAATTATTTTATATCTTATTTCACATATTTAATTTTAATGTTTAAATTATATTTTACTATTTTCAATTATTATTATATATATCTACATTTATTTATATATATTTAGTTCTAACAATTAACATTTCGACTTATTGTATATATTCAAATTCATTCTTTAAAAGATTTCAACTATGTCATAAAACGTTTTCAATATTATGAAAACTAATAATTATTTTATCAAAAGACTCGAGGAAATCATTGTGTTGAAAGTTAATCTCTACTAACCTTTATCCATTTATCGTTAATTAACCTATTTGTTCTTACTTGTAAATCACTTTACCATTTTTCCGAATATTGTTAAAATGAAAAGATTTCTCAAATCAATGTGAACCTCTCAAAAGAGACTCATAATCATAATTCAATGTTTCTGATAAATCAATCATTTGATATTATCTTCTAATTAAATTGATAAACATATTGAAACAAATACGTTTATGTAAAGTATTATACATTTAATTCGTTGTTAAGATTCTCAAGTTATAATATATACACATCTATATAATTATATCTATTTATATAAGGGTTCGTGAATCGTCGGAATTTAGTCGAGGTTAAATGAATACATGAACACAGTTCAAAGTTTTTGAAACTCAATATTATAGACTTTGCTTATCGTGTCAATTTCATATTAAGATCAAGTTTAAATTTGGTCGGAAATTCCCAGGTTGTCACATATGTAATGTATTATATATTCTCTTATATTTATAATTATGAATATATATGTATATATATATATATATATTTACAGACAATAGTTCGTGAATCGTCGAGAGTAGTCAATGGTTAAATGAATCCATGTAAACAGTTTATAAATTTTTTAGATTTGGTTTAATAGACTTTGCTTATCATGTTAAAATCATATAAAGATTAAGTTTAAATTTAGTTAAAAATTCCCGGGTCGTCACAGTTGGCACCAGCCTCCAAAAACCGACTTGCCAGCCGGCCTGCCAGCCAGCTCCCAGCCAATTTTTAAGTATAAAAAGAGGCATTTGTCATCCATTTTTCCGCACACTTCAAATCACTTCTCTTTCTCTCTCTCTCTCTATCTCTCTCTCTCTCTCTCTACAATATTAGTCATATTTTCATGGTCTTCAACTCCGTGCGGGAAACCTAGTACCCGAAGAAGAACGCCAAAGATTGTATTAGCAGTGGTCTGGAGTTTGAAGTTGTCACTTTTGTATGCGGAACTCGTTTAATCTACTGGTACTTTTACCCTTTGTCTTTATATAATGTCTTCCATTATTATGATTTATTATATTGTTACCATGATTAGCGAGTAGTTATCTTTAGTGTATGCTATGACGTAGTTAGTTATAATGCCGAAATAATGTTATGGTTTGTGTATGTTGTTAAGATGCTTTCTGATTATGCTTTAAACTCAATCGCTTTTCCAACTAATAGAACGTAGTTATCGTCGCGAACCAGGGGTTCAGAGTATACTATCTGTGTCACCCCTTGGTAAGATAAATCTATCAGATACAACTTAATTTTAACAGAGGCATACCGATTGTAGTAAGTCCACCGAGTCTTGGATTTCGACTGAGGATTCTTTCGTAGTGAAACATCTAACTAGGCCCATATTACATTGTCAGTCCTAGACCATGCTAGTGTAGTCACCAAGCATATAAACTTCGGGTGTGCATGCTGAAGCACAACGGTTATTGTAAGCTGTACCTCTGCTAAGTAAGGCCATGGAACCCGATCAGTGTTGATTAGTACACTGCACAGTCTCAAGCATTGCACCCCGCTTGAGGGATTCTTACTTAACTAAGAAACTGTTTGTTTAAACGCATAAAGGATTGGACCGTTAGGATAACCGAACGTGTTCATGGAAGTCAAACCGAATTGGCCATGGTGTTCTTTATGGTTAAACTCTTTTTAAGGGCCTAACTATCTTTTAAAACCCAATCATTAATGAAAGCATTGAAGTTTAGACATTTGTGGAATGTTAATACGTCACCCAACCGAGTCGTTCAATTGGATGGGCCGTTTGAACGTGTATGCTGTAGTCAGACTTCACGGGCGTCGGAGGTAAGGGATGTTGTTGTCTATTCAGAATCTTCAAGCTTAACGCATTATCCGATGACATGTCTTATGACAGGGGCGGTAGGACCAGTGTAGTGAATACAAGGTCACTACCTATTCATGAGCCAGCATTCCATAATCTTGGCAAAGTAACTAATGAAATCATAATATGCACTTGCTTTAAGCTTATATGAATTACAAACTTTATCGCATTTACTTTATTTTATCTTATAAGCCAGAAAAGCCAAAATTAGGTATTATACAACTACTCCTTCACTTTAGGATTATCTTATGTTATAAATATAGGTTGGATTCTACTGATCTCTTAAAAATTTGACCCTAGGTCATACTTCCCTTTACATATCAAGGAGTAGTATTATTTTGGCCTCGCTAAATATAAATTTAAAACTACTCCTTCACCTCCCGATAGCTGATTCTATTGCCTTGCGGCCTAACGACACCGCATAAATAAAAGCTTCCATTTTGGTCATATCAGGAGAAAGGCAAGTTTTTGACGCAGCTGCCGGGGAACTGGTATCAGATAATACTGCTTCTATCAAAGCTATTTGCAAGCATTTAGTGGTGTCTAAGAAAGACAATTATACACGGACTTGGTTGTTGGATTTTCTGAACAGTCACCAATTATATTGGGACCAAATGGATCCTACCTCTTCATAGACGATCTGGCCACTGGGTTTATTGAATAGTTCGTGCGAAGCTCTGTTATCGAAATACAAGGGAATCAGTAGCAAGAACCAAAAACATAATTGAATCTAGGATAATTACCTTAGATTACTTTAGATTACTATAGATTACCTTAGATAACCCTAGATTACCTTAGATTAGGATCACTTTAGACTAAATTAGGAACTTAGCATATCTACCTAAAATTTAAAATTAGAAGGCATACTCAGGGTATGACTGATATCGGCTAAAAACTCACGTTTTCACCCCCGATATTAAGCACAAAAATAATAAAGTTCTAAACTTTATCGCCAAAATAATCACTTTGTCATATGGTGAAAACGGTAAAAGACAAGTTACGACCAAGGAAATCAAGTGACTATCCAGGAAACACAGCAGACCAGGGTAAGCCATACGGCTTGCCATATGGCATGCCATCAAGCCTTGGAAAATGGCACACAAAACGGCTTGCCCTTGCAAACGGCCTGGCCATACGCCTTGCCATACTCCTGCCAACCATTTTCCAGCCATTTTACAGCATCCTGCCTGCCGTCCTGCCTGCCGTCCTGCCTGCCGTCCTACCTGTCGTCCTACCTTCCATCCTACCTACCATCCTACGTGCCGTCCTATTTGCCAATTTTATTTACAACTTTGCCACCTTGCTTTCTTATAAATAGGTGGCACATTTCACCATTTCAACACACACCTTTCTCACTTCTCTCTCTAAAACATGTCTTTATCGTCGCTCTCTAGTGATTAGTAGGAGATTAGCTCTCTTTCTACTTTCTTCCCTCTAGATTCTAGAGAGAGAGAAATACAGAGATTGGAAAAATAAGTATCTCTCTATTGTCGCTCTCTAATGATCAATAGGAGATTAGTATGCAGTTAGTAGTAGAAGCTATCAAGCATTGTAACACTGTGGATAATATGAAGAAATATAAGTGTTATTCTGCCGACATTATTCGGTAATATCTATACTTTCTTTTATTAATTTATTATAATATTCTTGTTCGATGGTTGTGATTTATTATCATTAGAAATGCTTGTTGCCATGATGTGTGAGTAATTACTTGATAGTTTTCCATGATTTAATAATGTTAGTTAGGAATGATTATAGTTTCGTATTCACTTTCTGTCTATGATATTAAACCTCGTTATTGTCGTCCTTCCACCAATAAACGTGATTAAAACCTTTTATAAAGTCGACAATTATAAGGTAATTAATTATCCGTGTTTATACATTAGTCAAGATATGAACCCATTAGAAACACTATAAAGTACATGGAGAATTATTGTAGGACCAGATCAAGACATTGGTCAAGAGTATATGACTCGAGGAAATACTGTTGCAACAGTAGAGTACGGTGTTGATGTACTATAGGACCACTTGAGCATGTTCAAGGTTAGAAGCTATCGAACCACTATAAGTGTAGTACACGGTGAATAACTAAGAGATTTATTAGGTAGATTTAAGTAAGGGCTGGTGTGACGAACCGTCCTAATCCATCTGGAAGAAGTCATCAACATTCGGTCCCATTGCGAGGTACTGTCCTAAGTATGCCATGAACGACTTCCAAGTAATATCTCTAAATGAGCGAATGCACAGCAGAAGATTTCTTTCATACCTGAGAATAAACATGCTTTAAAGTGTCAACCAAAAGGTTGGTGAGTTCATAGGTTTATCATAAACAATAACATTCATAATTTTGATAGACCACAAGATTTCAGTTTCATGAATATATGTACACTCGCAAGTGTATAAAAGTATTCTATAAGTTGTTGAGCGCTTCGGTAACCATACTTAATAATTAATGTGGTATATTCCCTTTATTATGAAATCTCCCTACACTGTACCAAATGTAGTAAAATCGAAGTACTATGCAACCGTTTACGATACTAGAGCAACTAGCCCGGTTGGGGTGGTCAAACCTGATATATCTATCAATAGGATTCGCGCTTACATGTTCTTACAACATGTAAATATTAGTTACCAAGCTATTAGGGAAGATATGCAAGGTGGTACAACTCAACGCAGAATATATTTTAAGTACTTATGTCTATTTCGCCAAAACATAAAAGCAGCGCATGTATTCTCAGCCCAAAAATATATATTGCCAAAGCAATTAAAAAGGGAGCAAATGAAACTCACTATACGATATTTTGTAGTAAAAATATGCATACGACGATATTGAACAATGCAGGTTTGGCCTCGGATTCACGAACCTATATCAATACTATATATATTAACACATATAATAATATTTAAACTAATATTATTAATATACTTGTTATATTAATAATTTTTATGTTATATTTAGTAAATAAATTAATTATAATTATTTTATATATTTTAGTATTTATATATCAGATTCTTAATAAAGTATTTTAATTATTATATAGATAATATATGTAATTCATTAAAAATATTATATATTAATGCTTATAATAAAATAAATATTTATATATATGATTATATTAAAATATGTTTTATATAACTAATACTTTATCTGGTAAAATAATATTAATAATAGAAAGTTGTAATATTTTTATAATAATGCTAATAACGATAATAATAATTATTAGTATTGATAGTAAAAATAATAATAATAATATATAAAAATCTTGATAATGATAATATTATTAATAATAATAATAAGTTATTTTATTTTTATAATAAAAACGATAATATTGATAATAATACCTAATATTAATAATAATACTAATTATGATAATAATGATATTAATAATAATAAATTACTACCTTAAGAGTATAATCCAAAAAAAAATAAAACTGTCACTGCCAGGACTCGAACCCGCGACCTCTCGATAACCATACACAAGCCCAAACCACTAAAGCACTCGTGAATTCTTGTTGTAATACGCGTATTTATATATTTAATGTATACGACCAGTTATCATCCTCCTCCAAAACTTCATCATCATCATCATTCACATACTCCGTATTATTCCATCCTCATCATCATCTTAATCATCCTTTATCATCATCTAAACTAGCATCGATCACATAACATCATCACAATTTTTGATTTTCCATCTCCATATCTCATCGTCATCATCATTTCTTCCATCCTCATTAAGCTCATCATCAACGTCATATGATTCATCATCCTTATGTCATCTCAATCATCTTCATCAATGGATCATTATCATAATAACATCACTGTATTGTCACTGAACAAAAAAAATGAAAAGAAAAAAAATAAAACAGCGACGGTTTCACTGTAATAGCAGTTTTTATGATAGTGTGGGTTACCGATGGTGATGGGTGTTCGATAGTGGTGGGGGATGATGGTGGTGATCAAAACAGAAAAAGAGAGGGTACGGTGGTGCTGGATATTGAGTTTAAGTGGTGAGTTATAATGGCTTTCGGTGGTGGTATTAGAAGGTGATGGTTGTTCACAGAAAATGAAAACTAGAAAGAGAGGTAGGGAGTGAGAAGGTTGGCATATGGTGGTTGTTCATGTGCTCCGGTGGTGGCAGCGGTGGTATCACAAGACCAAGAGAGAGGAAGAGAAATAGGGAGTTGTTCATGGTAGTTAAGTGAGGTTGTTTATGGCGATGGTGGCATGGTGAACTATGGTGGTGGCGGAGGAGGTTCGGCGAGGTGGTTGGGGTGAAGGTGGAGAGAGCCACGGTTTTGTAGGCAGGAAGCATAATTGAGATAATTGTGATGATTTTTGTTACACATTATGTGATGTTTATATATATATATATATAAAGAAATATAAAGTAAAATAAATGATATAAGAATAATATAAATCTTGTAATCAAATGAATTGTAAAAGAAAACGTGCAGGAAGTTGAGCCGCCTGAATTCTTGTCATTTCCTTCTACCGACAGTTTTCTACGGATTATGTATCATGCACTATTTGAAATTAGTGGTGAAATTTCCCGTTCGTATTGATTATAAACGTTCCATATTAATTGATTTCGTCGCGAGGTTTTAACCTCTATATGAGACGTTTTTCAAAGACTGCATTCATTTTTAAAACAACCATAACCTTTATTTTATCGATAAAGGTTTTAAAAAAACATTACGTAGATTATCAAATAATGATAATCTAAAATATACCATTTACACACGACCATTACATAATGGTTTACAATAAAAATATATTACATCGAAATAAGTTTCTTGAATACAGTTTTTTTTACACAATATCATACAATCATGGACTACAAATCTTGTTCTTATTTTAGTATGCAACAGCGGAAGCTCTTAATAATCACCTGAGAATAAACATGCTTAAAACGTCAACAAAAATTGTTGGTGAGTTATAGGTTTAACCTATATATTATTAAATTAATATAATAGACCACAAGATTTCATTTATTCAATAATCTTACACTCGCAAGTGTATAAAAATCATTCTATGATGAACACCTGGTAAACGACATTAACATAATGCATATAGAATATTCCCCGCATAGTCGCAAGTATGTCATAAATTGGCAATTGCAATCACCATATAAATCGAAGTATTAAAGCATTCCAAATTCCAGAATGGGGTTTGTTAAGCCCATAGATCTATCTTTAGGATTCGCGTCAATTAGGGGTCATTTCCCTAATTCTTAGGCTACCAGACTTGAAGGGGCAATATTCGGTTTAATAATCCAACCATAGAATGTAGTTTCGCATACTTGTGTCTATTTTGTAAAACATTTATAAAGTTGCATGTATTCTCATCCCAAAAATATTAGATTTTAAAAGTGGGACTATAACTCACTTTTACAGATTTTTCCTTCGTTTGAAATAAGACTTGACCACTGGTCGATTCACGAACCTATAACAAATATGTACATATATATCAAAGTATGATTTAAATATATTCACAACATTTTTTTATTACATTTTTATGATTTAAGTTTGTTAAGTTAGCAGTCCTCGTTAGTAACCTACAACTAGTTGTCCACAGTTAGATGTACTGAAATAAATCAATATATATTATCTCGAATCAATCCACGACCCAGTGTATACAAGTCTCAGGCTAGATCACAACTCAAAGTATATATATTATTTTGGAATCAACCTCAACCCTCTATAGCTAACTCAAACATTACTGCATATAGAGTGTGTATGGTTGTTCCGAAATATATATACAGATGGGTCAATATGATATGTCAAAACATTGTATACGTGTTTATGGTATCCCAAGATTACATAAGATGTATAATACAATATAAATTAGTTAGGATATTTTTAGTCTAGATTTGTTACAAAATTTTGGTAGCTAAAACTAGCAAATTTATCCAATTTTGTTTTACCCGTCATTTCTTCGTTTCAAATCCTTTTTGAGTGATTCAAGTTGCTATGATTTCATAATGAACTGAAATTTATGAAAATAAACAGAAAAAGTATAAGTTTATAGTTGGAAATATAGGTTACAAGGCATTTTTTAAAGAGGTAGTCATTTCCGTCGAAAGAACGACATCTTGATGACCATTTTGAAAAACATACTTCCACTTTGAGTATAACCATGATTTTTGGATATAGTTTCATGTTCATAAGAAAAATCATTTTCTGAAGAACAACTTTTAAATCATAGTTTATCATAGTCTTTAATTATCAAACCCAAAATAGCCCGCGGTGTTACTACAACGGCGTATGTCCGATTTTACGGTGTTTTTCGTGTTTTCAGGTTTTAAATCATTAAGTTAGCATATCATATAGATATAGAACATTTTTTTAGTTGATTTTAAAAGTCAAGTTAGAAGGATTAACTTTATTTGCAAACAAGTTTAGAATTAACTAAACTATGTTCTAGTGATTACATGTTCAAATCTTCGAATAAGATAGTTTTATATATATGAATTGAATGATGTTATGAACATTATTACTACCTCAAGTTTAGTAGGTAAACCTACTGGAAGTTACAAAAATTTATATAGCTTCAAAGGATTCTTGGATGGCTTTAAAGTTCTTGAAGTAGGATCATGACATGAAAACAAGTTCAAATAAGATTATCACTCGAAATATGATTGTTATAGTTATAGAAATTGAACCAAAGTTTGAATATGAGTATTACCTTGAATTAGAAAGATATCTTAATGTAAATAAGAAAGATTTCTTGAGATTGGATGATCACTTGAAATGGATTAGAAAGCTTGGAAGTAGACTTGTAAACTTGAGAGTATTCTTGATTTTATGAAACTAGAACTTATAGAATTTATGAAGAACAATTAGAACTTGAAGATAGAACTTGAGAGAGACCACTTATATGAAGAAAATTGAATAATAAAAGTGTTTGTAGGTGTTTTTGGTCGTTGGTATATGGATTAGATATAAAGGATGTGTAAGTTTGTTTTCATGTAAATAATTCATGAATGATTTATAATATTTTTTGTAATTTTTGAGATATTTCATGCTAGTTGCCAAATGATGGTTCCCACATATTTAATGACTCACATGGGCTACTAAGGAGCTGATCATTGAAGTGTATATACCAATAGTATATACATATAGAAGCTGTGTATTGTACGAGTACGAATACGGGTGCATACGAGTAGAATTGTTGATGAAAATGAATGAGGATGTAATTGTAAGCATTTTTGTTAAGTAGAAGTACTTTGATATGTATCTTGAAGTCTTTCAAAAGTGTACAAATACATCTTAATACACTACATGTATATACATTTTAACTGAGTTGTTAAGTAATCGTTAGTCGTTACATGTAAGTGTTGTTTTGAAACCTTTAAGTTAACGATCTCATTTAATGTTGTTAACCCATTATTTATTATATCTAATGAGATGTTAAATTATTACATTATAATGATATTATGATGTATGAATATATCTTAATATGATATATATATATATATATTAAAATGTCGTTACAACGATAATCGTTACATATATGTCTCGTTTCGAAATCCTTAAGTTAGTAGTCTTGTTTTTACATATGTAGTTCATTGTTAACACACTTAATGATATACTTAACTATCATTTTATCATGTTAAACATAGTGTATCTATATCTTAATATGATTCATATGTATTTTGTAAGACGTTGTTATAATGATAATCTTTATATATATCGTTTCGAGTTTCTTAATTCAATAATCTCATTTTTATGTATATCACTCATTGTTAATACACTTAGTAAGATACTTACTTATCATAATCTCATGTGAACCATATATATATATATATATATATATATATATATATATATATATATATATATATATATATAAATTTGTATATATATCATCATCATGTAGTTTTTACAAGTTTTTAACATTCTTGAATCGCCGGTCAACTTGGGTGGTCAATTGTCTACATGAAACTCATTTCAATTAATCAATTCTTAACAAGTTTGATTGCTTAACATGTTGGAAACATTTAATCATGCAAATATAGTTTTTATTTAATATATAATCATGGAAAAGTTCGGGTCAGTACAAGTGGCGGATAAAAGTCTCCGGAAAAATTCCAAAATTTTAAATTAAGTAGCTTTATTTATTTTGGTCATTATGGTATAAAATTCAGTTATTAAATATTAAATAAAAATTACATTAATATTTTACTCCCAACCCCAAGTAAAATATAAAAAGTTTTAAAATTCAACAATTAGTTCTTAAATACATTTTTAATAAACCTATAATTTATAAAACTCATTTTCGGATCACCGTTTATTTTAAAATAATATAAGTTTGAATTTAACTTGTGTAATATCCATCGAATGGCGATTGAGTGTTACTGTCGTTTACTAAATAGATTCGAAATCACAAAATATATATATATATTCTCATACTTTATTTATAGATATGTTGTAAATAACAATTATTATAATATCCAATTTTACATAATCAATTTTTAATAACAACAAAATATAATATTTCGAATTATATTTTCTATTATTATTTATATATATATACACACACATATCTATTTACAAATAGCGATTCGTGAGTCGTCGAGAACAATCGAAGGTCAATTGAATATATGAAACAGTTCAAAATTTTTGAGACTCAACATTACAGACTTTGCTTATTTTCGAAATCATATAAGATTTAAGTTTAAATTTGGTCGGAAATTTTTGGGTCGTCACAGTACCTACCCGTTAAAGAAATTTCGTCCCGAAATTTGATTGGAATGGTCATGGCTGACAATAAGTATGTCTTTGTGATGCATATAGGCTGGAAATTAAAGTTTTATCATTATTGAGTAATATAGATAAAACAATTCGATTTTTGTGAAGAGTACGAGTGAAGTTATCACAAAAAATTGAGATAGAGATTTAACTTTTGACGTAGTCACGGTGGGTTTCCGAAATTCGCGGGATTTAAAGAAAATCTTTGAAATCTGAATAAGATTTGATTCTTCGGCAAACAAGGAAATTAGGATCCTCTTTAATTAAATGCGGTAATCTGTCTCGATTGCTACATCAGATATTTCACTATAAATTAACCTTTTTTTTCGTTCCATTATTTTTACCACTCCTATATTCAATTTCTAAATTCAAAAGATTATGAAAATGCTTAATCCAGTTCTGATCATTATTCTTATTCTGACTATCGCAATGATCGTTCTTCTTTTCCAACTCTCACCGGAAGAATCAGTTTTCTTCTACTTCGCCCTTGAGGTTATAGTGTTTTTAATTCTCCCGTGTCTTTATATTGTGATAAATATTGATGTACACGATTTGTAATTTATGTGTTGTTATCGGGCTTTATATTCTCCCTTATATTTCTGAGTCCCTGCTTCCGTCTTCTTTAATCATTGTCATTCACAGTTAATGCTCCCTCCTATTTGCTGCGATTTATACCCCCTTTCTATTTCGGAGCTTCATACTTTTGTTTTCTTTTCGCAAGTAATGGTCCAGAATTCGTAGGTATGGAGTTTTGACTCATCATAATATACAAGGTAGAAAGGAAAGGTAGTAGCACGATTTGATTTGTCAAATTACCAGAATATCCAGAAAAGAACGAATCATAAAAAATATTTTCTTGATATTTTTGAGGTTGAAACATAATACAAGAGTCGTGTAACATGGCACATGATGACGGTATGATATGTGAATCATCACGTTCCATTAGAAACTCAGCATAACTTACTGCAATATAATCACGTTGATCAAGTGTCATTATATTATACTAACTCATGCATCAATTTCCAACATTACTTCAAAATTATTCATACTTCAAACTCTAAGTTTTCAGAGGTTTAGAAACTAAACAGTTTTCTTTTATGATCTAACACAGATAGAGCGGAGAGATAATTAATATCGAACAAGAATATTTATGAAGATATCTTTAGAAATATTGGGGATATTTATAATGAAAGATACGATAATACCTTAGAATTGTAGATTCAAAGTGTGATGAAGAAATTCATTCACAATGATTTAGAGCGATTAAGGAGTAAGGTATTCGCTAAAGATTTCATCAGAAACAGAATCATCAGGATTCTTTATGTACAAGTTTAGTCCTTGTGATTTATTCAGAGTCTCCTTTATGGTTTGCTCAATTCATTTTTCAGTATCAAAATCTTGGAGCTTTTTCAACACTCCATTCTTTATCCTCAAACTTTTGACGGTTTTAGTTGTCTACAGTTCCTGCTGCTTCATTCAGCTTTTTCAAAGTTCAGTGTATTGATTCATAGGCTGGGTGCTTTTCAGAATTTCAGAATGAAAGATCATAATTCTAAGAGAAAAATGTTATATATATACATATAACTGTTGCTGTAGACATGCTGTGAGATTCAAAATATTGATTTGCTAATTCTCGGTAATTGGTATGGCAATTATCGTTATAAGATGTGGATGAGTATATGAATAGGTTTTAACGAACAATTATAATGGTTCTTCGGAGAGACTTAAGCCAACGAATAATAAAGTTGCTGGTATGTTTCTAGCTAATGTGGTGGAATATTTACTGTTCTCCGGTAACGATGATGAAAGGTAACTTATATATCAAGGTTATAATAAGGCTTATTCGAATGAAAAATTGAAGCTGATTTGCTGGAGCTGTGACAAAATTGGCTAACTTGAAAAAGAATTGCAATGTTATTTTCGGTAAGAGCAATGCCAAAGGAGCTAGCACAGATACGTGTTAAATGTTTACTCAGGTTCCGAGTGTTTACAGGTGCATAACTATGTGCATCAATCTTTTCTTCCGTAGATGAAGTGCGGTTGGTTCATTTTCTCGATTGAGGTGTTTTCAAGAATCGTGAAAGGTTTGAATGCAGATTGTAATCGTCAAGATACAAATGAGGTTTAAGATGAAATCAAGTGGAAAACTTGAAGAAATGTTTAGTTTCATATGTTATAATCAATATTTTAATTCATTTTAATTGTTCAAAGTTAGTAGTCCACAATTAGTAGTCCAAAGTTAGTAATTCAATGACTCATTTGTAATTTAATATATAATATTCGAATTAATTAATACGTATCGTGACCCATTATATACAACCTCAACCCTGTATAGCTAACTCGAGCATTACTACATATAGAGTGTCTATGGTTATTTCAAATAATATATATAGATGCGTCGATATGATATGTCAAAACCTTGTGCACGTGTCCCGATATTTAAAGTGCGTAAAATAAATAACAGAAATTAAATGACAATAAATAAAATTGCGAGAATTAAAATTGCGGTAAATAAATTGCGATAATTAAATTGCGATAAATAAAATGTAATAAGGAATTAATAGTTAACTAGGAACAGTTAGCTAGGATTTTGTTAGCGTGGATTCTTAACAAACTTCCATATAATTAATCAGTTTGTTTCTAACAACTTTTATTTTGTCTATAATTTTTCTCATTTTGCCACTTGTGAAATTTTTGACTTGAATTATGATCGGTCAAAATTTGAATATGAATTTGAATAAAAAAATGGTTATTCTGTAGTGAACGGATACGTATTTCTGTGGGGTTGAATAAAATAGTTAACGATTGTTGAATTGGGATTGAATAATATACAATGTAATATGTTAATGTGAACTCTAAATATTTTTAGGCTATTACCTACCCGTTAAAATATTTTCACCATTAAAAGTTTGTAAACAGAATTTTTAATTACAATCTTTATGAAAATATATTTGCATATATATTTCCTTCAGATGTAATCACGAATTTAATGAGTCAATAAAATATTAACCTCATTTGATTTACAGTTAAAACAATATATGTAATCTCTAAAAATATTAGAAATTACAAAAATCGCTAAGCAGAACGAAGATAAACGTTATAGAACGATATATAAAATATAATTAGGTTAGAGGTATAGATTGTGATGTTGAAGCATGTGATGTTGAAACTCGGGTGGTTATTGGTACTGGTGTTGATGTTGATGGTACTGTTGGTGCCGGTGATGTTGCTGGAGCTGTTAAGTTTTGCACCATATTCTCCAAAGCCACTACTCGAGCGCGAAGCTCATTGACTTCTTCTATTACTCCGGGATGATTGTCGGTCAGAATGAGTGGATGAATAAGGTTTAGAATTTTAGATAGAAGATAATCATGACGAGCTACCCTGGAGATGAGGCTAAAAATGGTGTTTCGAATACGTTCACCGGTAAGTGCTTCAGGTTCTTCACCGAGGGTGCAGGTTGGTGGGTGGAAAGGATTGCCTTCTTCTTGTCTCCATTGGTTAAGTCGACTATGAACCCATCCCCATTTCATCCAAAATAGGTGATGGCTAAGTGGTTGATACCTTTCGGTTACACTGCTTTCGGAGCTCAAGTGAATATCCATGTCGAAATAGCTGTCGAAATCTGAGGAACTCGAACTGGTTGAGGGATCCATTTGGTACGATCAGATTAATGATTTTCGATAAGAAATAGATTATAGGATGTAGATTAGTATCCTACATTACAAAATTTATATATGCATATATAATACTAAAATCCCATAAGTTACGGAGGAATCTACGGAAACTGCCAGGCAAAGTCTACAGTAACAGATACGCTAAGATACGAATTTTATCTATACACTATCGATGTAATAGTGGCAGTAAGATGTATCTTGACTTAAGGATGATAAGCAAGTAATTTCCGACAAGAAATGATAAGCAAAACTTATAATATGCGGCTAAAGTCGAAGTCTAGACTCGCTAATGCATCCTAACAACTATCAGTTAGACACACTAATGCAAAACCTGGTTCGCTAGGACCAACGCTCTGATACCAACTTTGATGACCCGTCCTAATCCATCTGGACGAAGTCATCAACATTCGGTCCCATTGCGAGGTACTGTCCTAAGTATGATATGAACGACTTCCAAGTAATATCTCTAAATGAGCGAATGCACAGCGGAAGATTTCTTTCATACCTAAGAATAAACATGTTTTAAAGTGTCAACCAAAAGGTTGGTGAGTTCATAGATTTATCATAAACAATAACATACATAATTTTGATAGACCACAAGATTTCAGTTTCATGAATATATGTACACTCGCAAGTGTATAAAAGTATTCTATAAGTTGTTGAGCGCTTCGGTAACAATACTTAATAATTAATGTGGCATATTCCCTTTATTATGAAATCTCCCTACACTGTACCAAGTGTGGTAAAAACGAAGTACTATGCAACCGTTTACGATACTAGAGCGACTAGCCCGGTTGGGGTGGTCAAACCCGATAGATCTATCAATAGGGTTCGCGCTTACATTTTCTTACAACATGTAAATATTAGTTACCAAGCTATTAGGGAAGATATGCAAGGTGGTAAACCTCAACGTAGAATATATTTTAAGTACTTATGTCTATTTCGTCAAACATAAAAGCAGCGCATGTATTCTCAGCCCAAAAATATATATTGCAAAAGCAATTAAAAAGGGAGCAAATGAAACTCACTATACGATATTTTGTAGTAAAAATATGCATACGACGATACTGAACAATGCAGGGTTGGCCTCGGATTCACGAACCTATATCAATACGATATATATTAACACATATAATATTATTTAAACTAATATTATTAATATACTTGTTATAATTTTTATGTTATATTTAGTAAATAAATTAATTATAATTATTTTATATATTTTAGTATTTATATATCAGATTCTTAAGAAAGTATTTTAATTATTATATAGATAATATCTGTCATTCATTAGAAATATTAAATATTAATGCTTAAAATATAATTAATATTTATATATATATGATTATATTAAAATATGTTTTTATATAACTAATACTTTATCTGGTAAAATAATATTAATAATAGAAAGTTGTAATATTTTTTTAATAATGCTAATAATGATAATAATAATTATTAGTATTGATAGTAAAAATAATGATAATAATATATAAAAATCTTGATAATGATAATATTATTAATAATAATAAGTTATTTTATTTATATAATAAAAACGATAATATTGATAATAATACCTAATATTAATAATAATACTAATTATGATAATAATGATAATAATAATAATAATAAATTACTACCTTAAGAGTATAATCTCCAAAAAAATAAGAATGTCTCTGCCAGGACTCGAACCCGCGACCTCTCGATAACCATACACACGCCCAAACCACTAAATCACTCGTGAATTCTTGTTGTAATACGCGATTTATATATTTAATGTATTCGACCAGTTATCATCCTCCTCCAAAACTTCATCATCATCATCATTCACATACTCCGTATTATTCCATCCTCATCATCATCTTAATCATCCTTTATCATCATCTAAACTAGCATCGATCACATAACATCATCATGATTTTTGATTTTTGATGTTATGCGAGGGGTATACAAAATAGTATATATTTTTGCAAGGAAATACTATTAAATACGATACAATTTTACACAAGTTATTTATTTATTTATAGAGTGGATATACCTAAACCTTGCTACAACACTTATAGGCAGTGTACCTAATCATACAGTAGTGTAGTTTTTAGTAAGTCCGGTTCATCCACAGGGAACTCGCCAAGTTTAACGCTATATGTTTAAAACTATATTTGTATAAATATATATATAAATATAAGTAGTATTATTATTATAAAAGGGGGGGTTTTTACCGTTTAATGATCGGTTTGTCGATTTTAAAACTTAAGTCACAGTTAAAACCTAATGTAAAATATTAAAAATAAATATAACTTAATTTAAAGCGTAAAGTAAATGATAATAATTAAAGTGCAATAAATAAAATGACAGTAAGTAAAATTGCGATAATTGAAAAGTGCGATAATTAAAAGTGCAATTAAATATGAAATAAAGGAATTATGCTTATTTAAACTTCCGTAATCATGATGTTTGACGTGTTGATTTTAGTTTATTACCATGGGTTAATTGTCGTTTGTCCTGGATTATTCAATATGTCCGTCTGGTTTTTGTCCATAACAGTCCATCAGTCATAAATATAAAGTGCGAGTGTCCTCGTCAAATTATCCTTATATCCAAAGTTAAATATTCCAACTAATTGGGGACTTAAACTGTAACAAGGTCTTAATACTTTGTTTAATAATTACACCAGGATATCGATTGCATGTAACCCAAGGTTTTAATACTTTGTTAACAATTACGCCAAGTGTCCTTGTACATAATTCACCCCTGTTTTAATAAGTCCATTAACTATTAATCCATTCCCGTGTCCGGTTAAATGAACGATTATTAGTCCTTATAAATATCCCGCCCATCGTGTCCGATAGAGTGTATATTGTAATGTCCCGTTCTTATTGATTAAAAACGTTCCATATTAATTGATTTCGTTGCGAGGTTTTGACCTCTATATGAGACGTTTTTCAAAGACTGCATTCATTTTAAAACAAACCATAACCTTTATTTCATAAATAAAAGTTTAAAAAGCTTTACGTAGATTATCAAATAATGATAATCTAAAATATCCTGTTTACACACGACCATTACATAATGGTTTACAATACAAATATGTTACATCGAAATCAGTTTCTTGAATGCAGTTTTTACACAATATCATACAAACATGGATTCCAAATCTTGTCCTTATTTTAGTATGCAACAGCGGAAGCTCTTAGTATTCACCTGAGAATAAACATGTTTTAAACGTCAATAAAAATATTGGTGAGTTATAGGTTTAACCTATATATATCAAATCGTAACAATAGACCACAAGATTTCATATTTCAATACACATCCCATACATAGAGATAAAAATCATTCATATGGTGAACACCTGGTAACCGACATTAACAAGATGCATATATATGAATATCCCCATCATTCCGGGACACCCTTCGGATATGATATAAATTTCGAAGTACTAAAGCATCCGGTACTTTGGATGGGGTTTGTTAGGCCCAATAGATCTATCTTTAGGATTCGCGTCAATTAGGGTGTCTGTTCCCTAATTCTTAGATTACCAGACTTAATAAAAAGGGGCATATTCGATTTCTATAATTCAACCATAGAATGTAGTTTCACGTACTTGTGTCTATTTTCTAAATCATTTATAAAACCTACATGTATTCTCATCCCAAAAATATTAGATTTTAAAAGTGGGACTATAACTCACTTTCACAGATTTTTTACTTCGTCGGGAAGTAAGACTTGGCCACTGGTTGATTCACGAACCTATAACAATATATACATATATATCAAAGTATGTTCAAAATATATTTACAACACTTTTAATATATTTTGATGTTTTAAGTTTATTAAGTCAGTTGTCCTCGTTAGTAACCTACAACTAGTTGTCAACAGTTAGATGTACAGAAATAAATCGATAAATATTATCTTGAATCAATCCACGACCCACTGTATACGTATCTCAGTATTGATCACAACTCAAACTATATATATTTTGGAATCAACCTCAACCCTGTATAGCTAACTCCACATTCACATATAGAGTGTCTATGGTTGTTCTGAAATATATATAGATGTGTCAACATGATAGGTCGAAACATTGTATACGTGTATATGATATCTCAAGATTACATAATATACAATACAAGTTGATTAAGCTATGGTTGGAATAGATTTGTTACCAATTTTCACGTAGCTAAAATGAGAAAAATCATCCAATCTTGTTTTACCCATAACTTCTTCATTTTAAATCCGTTTTGAGTGAATCAAATTGCTATGGTTTCATATTGAACTCTATTTTATGAATCTAAACAGAAAAAGTATAGGTTTATAGTTGGAAAAATAAGTTACAAGTCGTTTTTGTAAAGGTAGTCATTTCAGTCGAAAGAACGACGTCTAGATGACCATTTTAGAAAACATACTTCCACTTTGAGTTTAACCATAATTTTTGGATATAGTTTCATGCTCATAATAAAAATCATTTTCCCAGAATAACAACTTTTAAATCAAAGTTTATCTTAGTTTTTTAATTAACTAACCCAAAACAGCCCGCGGTATTACTATGACGGCGTAAATCCGGTTTTACGGTGTTTTTCGTGTTTCCAGGTTTTAAATCATTAAGTTAGCATATCATATAGATATAGAACATGTGTTTAGTTGATTTTAAAAGTCAAGTTAGAAGGATTAACTTTTATTTGCGAACAAGTTTAGAATTAACTAAACTATGTTCTAGTGATTACAAGTTTAAACCTTCGAATAAGATAGCTTTATATGTATGAATCGAATGATGTTATGAACATCATTACTACCTCAAGTTCCTTGGATAAACCTACTTGAAATGAGAAAAATAGATCTAGCTTCAAAGGATCCTTGGATGGCTTGAAAGTCCTTGAAGCAGAATCATGACACGAAAACAATTTCAAGTAAGATTTCCACTCGAAATAAGATTGTTATAGTTATAGAAATTGAATTAAAGTTTGAATATGATTATTACCTTGTATTAGAAAGATAACCTACTGTAAGTAACAAAGGTTTCTTGATCTTGGATGATTACTTGGAATGGATTTAGAAAATTTGGAAGTAAACTTGCAATCTTGGAAGTATTCTTGATTTTATGAAACTAGAACTTTTGGAATTTATGAAGAACACTTAGAACTTGAAGATAGAACTTGAGAGAGATCAATTAGATGAAGAAAATTGAAGAATGAAAGTGTTTGTAGGTGTTTTTGGTCATTGGTGTATGGATTAGATATAAAGGATATGTAATTTTGTTTTCATGTAAATAAGTCATGAATGATTACTCATATTTTTGTAATTTTATGAGATATTTCATGCTAGTTGCCAAATGATGGTTCCCACATGTGTTAGGTGACTCACATGGGCTGCTAAGAGCTGATCATTGGAGTGTATATACCAATAGTACATACATCTAAAAGCTGTGTATTGTACGAGTACGAATACGGGTGCATACGAGTAGAATTGTTGATGAAACTGAACGAGGATGTAATTGTAAGCATTTTTGTTAAGTAGAAATATTTTGATAAGTGTCTTGAAGTCTTTCAAAAGTGTATGAATACATATTAAAACACTACATGTATATACATTTTAACTGAGTCGTTAAGTCATCGTTAGTCGTTACATGTAAACGTTGTTTTGAAGCCTTTAGGTTAACGATCTTGTTGAATGTTGTTAACCCATTTTTTATTATAACAAATGAGATGTTAAATTGTTATATTATCATGATATTATAATATATAATATCTCTTAGTATGATATATATACAGTTAAATGTCGTTACAACGATAATCGTTACATATATGTCTCGTTTCGAAATCATTAAGTTAGTAGTCTTATCTTTACATATGTATTTCATTGTTAATACACTTAATAATATATTTACTTATCATTTAACATAATTAACCAAGTGTATCAATATCTTAATATGATTCATATATACCTAGTAAGACGTTGTTATAACGATAATCATTATATATATCGTTTTCGAGTTTCTTAAATTAATAGTCTCATTTTTATGTATATAACTCATTGTTAAAATACCTAATGAGATACATACTTATAATAAAATCATGTTAACTATATATATAACCATATATACGTCATCGTATAGTTTTTACAAGTTTTAACGTTCGTGAATCACCGGTCAACTTGGGTGGTCAATTGTCTATATGAAACCTATTTCAATTAATCAAGTCTTAACAAGTTTGATTGCTTAAAATTTTGGAAACATTTAATCATGTAAATAAAAATTTCATTTAATATATATATAAACATGGAAAAGTTTGGGTCACTACAGTACCTACCCGTTAAATAAATTTCGTCCCGAAATTTTAAGCAGTTGGAGGTGTTGACGTGTCTTCTGGAAATAAATGCGGGTATTTCTTCTTCATCTGATCTTCTCGTTCCCAGGTGAACTCGGGTCCTCTACGAACATTCCATCGAACCTTAACAATTGGTATCTTGTTTTGCTTAAGTCTTTTAACCTCACGATCCATTATTTCGACGGGTTCTTCGATGAATTGAAGTTTTTCGTTGATTTGGATTTCATCTAATGGAATAGTGAGATCTTCTTTAGCAAAACATTTCTTCAAATTCGAGACGTGGAAAGTGTTATGTACAGCCGCGAGTTGTTGAGGTAATTCAAGTCGGTAAGCTACGGGTCCGACACGATCAATAATCTTGAATGGTCCAATATACCTTGGATTTAATTTCCCTCGTTTACCAAATTGAACAACGCCTTTCCAAGGTGCAACTTTAAGCATGACCATCTCTCCAATTTCAAATTCTATATCTTTTCTTTTAATGTCAGCGTAGCTCTTTTGTCGACTTTGGACGGTTTTCAACCGTTGTTGAATTTGGATGATCTTCTCAGTAGTTTCTTGTATTATCTCCGGACCCGTAATCTGTCTATCCCCCACTTCACTCTAACAAATCGGAGACCTGTACTTTCTACCATAAAGTGCTTCAAACGGCGCCATCTCAATGCTTGAATGGTAGCTGTTGTTGTAGGAAAATTCTGCTAACGGTAGATGTCGATCCCAACTGTTTCCAAAATCAATAACACATGCTCGTAGCATGTCTTCAAGCGTTTGTATCATCCTTTCGCTCTGCCCATTAGTTTGTGGATGATAGGCAGTACTCATGTCTAGACGAGTTCCTAATGCTTGCTGTAATGTCTGCCAGAATCTTGAAATAAATCTGCCATCCCTATCAGAGATAATAGAGATTGGTATTCCATGTCTGGATACGACTTCCTTCAAATACAATCGTGCTAACTTCTCCATCTTATCATCTTCTCTTATTGGCAGGAAGTGTGCTGATTTGGTGAGACGATCAACTATTACCCAAATAGTATCAAAACCACTTGCAGTCCTTGGCAATTTAGTGATGAAATCCATGGTAATGTTTTCCCATTTCCATTTCGGGATTTTGGGTTGTTGAAGTAGACCTGATAGTTTCTGATGCTCAGCTTTGACCTTAGAACACGTCAAACATTCTCCTATTCATAGATTTTACTCGAATGGGTTCTCTGTCCTTCCTGCTCAAGGTGTCGGCTACCACATTTTCCTTCCCCGGGTGGTAACGAATCTCAAAGTCATAATCATTCAACAATTCAATCCA
Organism: Rutidosis leptorrhynchoides; assembly: GCF_046630445.1. Classification (NCBI taxonomy): domain Eukaryota; kingdom Viridiplantae; phylum Streptophyta; class Magnoliopsida; order Asterales; family Asteraceae; genus Rutidosis; species Rutidosis leptorrhynchoides. The sequence goes on from NC_092337.1 coordinate 181,859,017, forward strand.
CCTACGCTGCCTCATATTCAGTTGTTTCTGATTAAATATGTGCTGAAGACTTTTGTGATCGGTATATATAATACTTTTGACCCCATATAAGTAGTGCCTCCAAGTCTTTAATGCAAAAACAACCGCGCCTAATTCCAAATCATGCGTCGTATAATTTTGTTCGTGAATCTTCAATTGTCTAGACGCATAAGCAATCACCTTCGTTCGTTGCATTAATACACAACCGAGACCTTGCTTTGATGCGTCACAATAAATCACAAAATCATCATTCCCTTCAGGCAATGATAATATAGGTGCCGTAGTTAGATTTTTCTTCAATAACTGAAACGCTTTCTCTTGTTCATCCTTCCATTCAAATTTCTTCCCTTTATGCGTTAATGCAGTCAAGGGTTTTGCTATTCTGGAAAAGTCTTGGATGAACCTTCTGTAGTAACCAGCTAGTCCTAAAAACTGGCGTATGTGTTTCGGAGTTTTCGGGGTTTCCCACTTTTCAACAGTTTCTATCTTTGCCGGGTCCACCTGGATACCTTCTTTGTTCACTATGTGACCGAGGAATTGAACTTCTTCCAACCAAAATGCACACTTTGAAAACTTAGCGTACAGTTTTTCTTTCCTCAATACTTCTAGCACTTTTCTCAAATGTTCTTCGTGCTCTTGATCATTCTTTGAGTAAATAAGTATGTCATCGATGAAAACAATGACAAACTTGTCAAGATATGGCCCACACACTCGGTTCATAAGATCCATGAACACGGCTGGTGCGTTAGTCAATCCAAACGGCATAACCATAAACTCGTAATGACCATAACGCGTCCTAAAAGCAGTTTTTAGAATATCATCCTCCTTTACTCGCATTTGATGATATCCAGAACGTAAATCGATCTTCGAATAAATCGACGAGCCTTGTAGTTGATCAAATAAGTCGTCAATTCTCGGCAGTGGATAACGGTTTTTGATGGTAAGTTTGTTCAACTCTCTGTAGTCAATACACAACCTAAATGTACCATCCTTCTTCTTGACAAACAAAACAGGAGCTCCCCATGGTGATGTGCTTGGTCGAATGAAACCACGTTCTAATAGTTCTTGCAGTTGGCTTTGCAGTTCTTTCATCTCGCTGGGTGCGAGTCTATAATGAGCACGAGCTATTGGTGCAGCTCCTGGTATAAGATCTATTTGAAATTCAACAGATCGATGTGGAGGTAGTCCCGGTAATTCTTTCGGAAATACATCGGGAAATTCTTTTGCGACGGGAACACCATTGATGCTCTTTTATTTAGTTTGTACTTTCTCGACGTGTGCTAGAACAGCATAACAACCTTTTCTTATTAGTTTTTGTGCCTTCAAATTACTAATAAGATGTAGCTTCATGTTGCCCTTTTCTCCGTACACCATTAAGGGTTCTCCTTCTTCTCGTACAATGCGAATTGCATTTTTATAACATACGATCTCTGCTTTCACCTTCTTCAGCCAGTCCATGCCAACTATTAAATCAAAACTCCCTAACTCTATTGGTATCAAATCAATCTTAAATATTTCGCTACCCAGTTTAATTTCTCGATTCCGGCATATATTATCTGCTGAAATTAATTTACCGTTTGCTAATTCGAGTAAAAATTTACTATCCAACGGCGTCAATGGAAAACTTAATTTAGCACAAAAATCTCTACTCATATAGCTTCTATCCGCACCCGAATCAAATAAAACGTAAGCAGATTTATTGTCAATAAGAAACGTACCCGTAACAAGCTCCGGGTCTTCCTGTGCGTCTGCCGCATTAATATTGAAAACTCTTTCGCGGCCTTGTCCATTCGTGTTCTCCTGGTTCAGGCAATTTCTAATAATGTGGCCCGGTTTTCCACATTTATAACAAACTACATTGGCATAACTTGCTCCGACACTACTTGCTCCGCCATTACTCGTTCCGACACCATTTGTTCCTTTCACTCTGTTAACCCCTGGTCCGTAGACCTCGCACTTTGCCGCGCTATAACCATTTCTTTTACACCTTTTGCAAAATTTGGTGCAGAACCCCGAGTGATACTTTTCACACCTTTGGCATAGCTGCTTCTGATTGTTGTTGTTGTTGCGGTTGTTATTGTTGTTGGGATGATTGTTGTAGTTGCTGTTGTTGTTGTTGTTGTTGTTGTTATTGTTGGGCCGTTTGTTGTAGTTGCGATTGATGTTGCGATTGTTGGGATAATTGTTGTGATTATTATTGTAATTGCTGTTGTTGTTGTATTGGTGATTCTTATCACCGTTTTCCTCCCACTTTCTTTTGACTTGCTTTACATTGGCCTCTTCAGCCGTCTGTTCTTTAATTCTTTCTTCAATCTAGTTCACTAGTTTGTGAGCCATTCTACATGCCTGTTGTATGGAGGCAGGCTCGTGTGAACTTATATCTTCTTGGATTCTTTCCGGCAATCCTTTCACAAACGGGTCGATCTTCTCTTCCTCATCTTCGAACGCTCCCGGACACAATAGGCATAATTCTGTGAATCGTCTTTCGTACGTGGTAATATCAAATCCTTGGGTTCGTAACCCTCTAAGTTCTATCTTGAGCTTATTGACCTCGGTTCTGGGACGGTACTTCTCGTTCATCAAGTGCTTGAATGCTGACCACGGTAGTGCATAAGCATCATCTTGTCCCACTTGCTCTAGATAGGTATTCTACCATGTTAACGCAGAACCTGTGAAGGTATGCGTAGCGTACTTCACTTTGTCCTCTTCAGTACACTTACTTATGGCAAACACCGATTCGACCTTCTCGGTCCACCGTTTCAATCCGATCGGTCCTTCGGTTCCATCAAATTCCAAAGGTTTGCAGGCAGTGAATTCTTTGTAGGTGCATCCTACACGATTTCCTGTACTGCTAGATCCAAGGTTATTGTTGGTATGTAGCGCAGCCTGTACTGCGGCTATGTTTGAAGCTAGAAAAGTACGGAATTCCTCTTCATTCATATTCACGGTGTGTCGAGTAGTCGGTGCCATTTCCTTCAAAATAGTCAAATGGAACAAGTTAATCATACAGAATATTAAGAGTAGTTAATAGTATTTCGTAGCATAATATGAACTCATTTATAAAAGCTTTTTCTTCATATTAGCGTTTTATAAGTTTAAATTCGGGTAGTACCTACCCGTTAAGTTCATACTTAGTAGCTAATATACAATTCAACTGCTACATTTCTATATGAAAAACTGATTATAATAATATTTCGCGTTCAAACTTTTATACAATATTTTACAAACTTACAATACCGCTTATTTTACATAAAGCATGAAATATAGCACACAATAACTTTGATACAAGATAGTTGTGAAGATAGTTCTAGCTAGTACACAAGTCGTTCAGCAAAGGCAATAAGACACGTAATTCATACGTCCAGAAACAAGTCATGCATTCTGGTTTTACTAGGACTACTTCCCATCCTTGGTCTTGTGGAACATAACCGTTATGGCCGTTGATAAGACAGCGTGTTGTAACATCGTCAAAGAGACGAGGGTTACGTAATGACCAACAGTCTCGTAATAACCTAAAAACCTCATTTCTTACCCCAATTACCGGCTCAGTCACTTGTGGGAACGTTTTGTTTAATAGTTGTAGCCCGATGTTCTTTTTCTCACTTTGGTGAGAAGCGAACATTACTAACCCGTAAGCATAGCATGCTTCTTTATGTTGCATGTTAGCCGCTTTTTCTAAATCAGGAAGTCCTATATTCTGAAACATTGAGTCAAAATAATTTCTTAACCCGTTGCGTAAAATAGCATTTGGGTTCCCCGCAATATATGCGTCAAAGTAAACACATCGTAACTTATGGGTTTCCCAATGTGATATCCCCATCTTTCAAACGAAAGTCTCTTATAAACCAAGACATTCTTGGAACGTTCTTTGAATGTCTTACAAACTGATTTCGCCGTAAATAGTTGTGCCGAAGAATTCTGACCGACTCTAGACAAGATTTCATCAATCATGTCTCCGGGTAGGTCTCTTAAAATATTGGGTTGTCTATCCATTTTGTGTTTTTATACTGTAAAATAGACAAGAGTTAGATTCATAAAAAAAATACTTATTAATACAAGCAATTTTTACATATATCATAAAGCATAAGCACACTATATTATATATATTACACCACACGAATACAACTATCTTATTCCGACTCGCTCGTTTCTTCTTCTTTGGTTTTGGTTCGTTTTGCCAAGTTTCTAGGGATATACAATGTTCCCCTAATAGGAGCTGTCGTTTTCCACAACGGTTTAGAAAAACCTGGTGGTTTAGAGGTTCCCGGGTCATTGTTACAATTTAAGGGCTTCGGGGGTTGACGATACATATAAATTTCATCGGGGTTGGAATTAGATTTCTCTATTTTTATGCCCTTTCCCTTATTATTTTCTTTTGCCTTTTTAAATTCAGTTGGGGTAATTTCTATAACATCATCGGAATTCTCGTCGGAATCCGATTCATCGGAGAATTGGTAATCCTCCCAATATTTTGCTTCCTTGGCGGAAACACCATTGACCATAATTAACCTTGGTCAGTTGGTTGAGGATTTTATTTTACTTAACCGTTTTATTATTTCCCCCACCGGTTCTATTTCCTCCTCCGGTTCCTCCTCTTCCGGTTCTGATTCTTCTTTCGGTTCTTCTTCGAGAACTTGTGAATCAGTCCAATATATATTCGACTCTTCGTTATTATTAGGTGAGTCAATGGAATTTGTGCTAGAGGTAGACATCTATCACACAATATCAAATATGTTAAGAGATTAATATATCACATAATATATACATGTTAATAATATATAGTTTCCAACAAAATTTGTTAAGCAATCATTTTTCAAGTAAACACGGTCGAAGTCCAGACTCACTAATGCATCCTAACAAACTCGATAAGACACACTAATGTAAAATTCTGGTTCTCTAAGACCAACGCTCGGATACCAACTGTAATGTCCCGTTCTTATTGATTAAAAACGTTCCATATTAATTGATTTCGTTGCGAGGTTTTGACCTCTATACGAGATGTTTTCCAAAGACTGCATTCATTTTAAAACAAACCATAACCTTTATTTCATAAATAAAAGTTTAAAAAGCTTTACGTAGATTATCAAATAATGATAATCTAAAATATCCTGTTTACACACGACCATTACATAATGGTTTACAATACAAATATGTTACATCGAAAACAGTTTCTTGAATGCAGTTTTTACACAATATCATACAAACATGGACTCCAAATCTTATCCTTATTTTAGTATGCAACAGCGGAAGCTCTTAGAATTCACCTGAGAATAAACATGCTTTAAACGTCAACAAAAATGTTGGTGAGTTATAGGTTTAACCTATATATATCAAATCGTAACAATAGACCACAAGATTTCATATTTCAATACACATCCCATACATAGAGATAAAAATCATTCATATGGTGAACACCTGGTAACCGACATTAACAAGATGCATATATATGAATATCCCCATCATTTCGGGACACCCTTCGGATATGATATAAATTTCGAAGTACTAAAGCATCTGGTACTTTGGATGGGGTTTGTTTGGCCCAATAGATCTATCTTTAGGATTCGCGTCAATTAGGGTGTCTGTTCCCTAATTCTTAGATTACCAGACTTAATAAAAAAGGGCATATTTGATTTCTATAATTCAACCATAGAATGTAGTTTCAAGTACTTGTGTCTATTTTGTAAATCATTTATAAAACCTGCATGTATTCTCATCCCAAAAATATTAGATTTTAAAAGTGGGACTATAACTCACTTTCACAGATTTTTTACTTCGTCGGGAAGTAAGACTTGGCCACTGGTTGATTCACGAACCTATAACAATATATACATATATATCAAAGTATGTTCAAAATATATTTACAACACTTTTAATATATTTTGATTTTTTAAGTTTATTAAGTCAGCTGTCCTCGTTAGTAACCTACAACTAGTTGTTCACAGTTAGATGTATAGAAATAAATCGATAAATATTTTCTTGAATCAATCCACGACCCAGTATATATGTATCTCAGTATTGATCACAACTCAAACTATATATATTTTGGAATCAACCTCAACCCTGTATAGCTAACTCCACATTCACATATAGAGTGTCTATGGTTGTTCCGAAATATATATAGATGTGTCGACATGATAGGTCAAAACATTGTATACGTGTCTATGGTATCTCAAGATTACATAATATACAATACAAGTTGATTAAGTTATGGTTGGAATAGATTTGTTACCAATTTTCACGTAGCTAAAATGAGAAAAATTATCCAATCTTGTTTTACCCATAACTTCTTCATTTTAAATCCGTTTTGAGTGAATTAAATTGCTATGGTTTCATATTGAACTCTATTTTATGAATCTAAACAGAAAAAGTATAGGTTTATTGTCAAAAAAATAAGTTACAAGTCGTTTTTGTAAAGGTAGTCATTTCAGTCGAAAGAACGACGTCTAGATGACCATTTTAGAAAACATACTTCCACTTTAAGTTTAACCATAATTTTTGGATATAGTTTCATGTTCATAATAAAAATCATTTTCCCAGAATAACAACTTTTAAATCAAAGTTTATCATAGTTTTTTAATTAACTAACCCAAAACAGCCCGCGGTGTTACTATGACGGCGTAAATCCGGTTTCACGGTGTTTTTCGTGTTTTCAGGTTTTAAATCATTAAGTTAGCATATCATATAGATATAGAACATGTGTTTAGTTGATTTTAAAATTCAAGTTAGAAGGATTAACTTTTATTTGCGAACAAGTTTAGAATTAATTAAACTATGTTCTAGTGATTACAAGTTTAAACCTTCGAATAAGATAGCTTTATATGTATGAATCGAATGATGTTATGAACATCATTACTACCTCAAGTTCCTTGGATAAACCTACTGGAAATGAGAAAAATAGATCTAGCTTCAAAGGATCCTTGGATGGCTTGAAAGTCCTTGAAGCGGAATCATGACACGAAAACAATTTCAAGTAAGATTTCCACTCGAAATAAGATTGTTATAGTTATAGAAATTGAATTAAAGTTTGAATATGATTATTACCTTGTATTAGAAAGATAACCTACTGTAATTAACAAAGGTTTCTTGATCTTGGATGATTACTTGGAATGGATTTAGAAAATTTGGAAGTAAACTTGCAATCTTGGAAGTATTCTTGATTTTATGAAACTAGAACTTTTGGAATTTATGAAGAACACTTAGAACTTGAAGATAGAACTTGAGAGAGATCAATTAGATGAAGAAAATTAAAGAATTAAAGTGTTTGTAGGTGTTTTTGATCGTTGGTGTATGGATTAGATATAAAGGATATGTAATTTTGTTTTCATGTAAATAAGTCATGAATGATTACTCATATTTTTGTAATTTTATGAGATATTTCATGCTAGTTGCCAAATGATGGTTCCCACATGTGTTAGGTGACTCACATGGGCTACTAAGAGCTGATCATTGGAGTGTATATTCCAATAGTACATACATCTAAAAGCTGTGTATTGTACGAGTACGAATACGGGTGCATACGAGTAGAATTGTTGATGAAACTGAACGAGGATGTAATTGTAAGCATTTTTGTTAAGTAGAAGTATTTTGATAAGTGTCTTGAAGTCTTTCAAAAGTGTATGAATACATATTAAAACACTACATGTATATACATTTTAACTGAGTCGTTAAGTCATCGTTAGTCGTTACATGTAAACGTTGTTTTGAAGCCTTTAGGTTAACGATCGTGTTGAATGTTGTTAACCCATTGTTTATTATAACAAATAAGATGTTAAATTGTTGTATTATCATGATATTATGATATATAATATATCTTAGTATGATATATATACAGTTAAATGTCGTTACAACGATAATCGTTACATATATGTCTCGTTTTGAAATCATTAAGTTAGTAGTCTTATTTTTACATATGTATTTCATTGTTAATACACTTAATAATATATTTACTTATCATTTAACATAATTAACCAAGTGTATCAATATCTTAATATGATTCATATGTACCTAGTAAGACGTTGTTATAACGATAATCATTATATATATCGTTTTCGAGTTTCTTAAATTAATAGTCTCATTTTTATGTATATAACTCATTGTTAAAATACCTAATGAGATACATACTTATAATAAAATCATGTTAACTATATATATAACCATATATATGTCATCGTATAGTTTTTACAAGTTTTAACGTTCGTGAATCACCGGTCAACTTGGGTGGTCAATTGTCTATATGAAACCTATTTCAATTAATCAAGTCTTAACAAGTTTGATTGCTTAACATGTTGGAAACACTTAATCATGTAAATAAAAATTTCATTTAATATATATATAAACATGGAAAAGTTCGGGTCACTACAGTACCTACCCGTTAAATAAATTTTGTCCCGAAATTTTATGCAGTTGGAGGTGTTGTCGTATCTTCTGGAAATAAATGCGGGTATTTCTTCTTCATCTGATCTTCTCGTTCCCAGGTGAACTCGGATCCTCTACGAGCATTCCATCGAACCTTAACAATTGGTATCTTGTTTTGCTTAAGTCTTTTAACCTCACGATCCATTATTTCGACGGGTTCTTCGATGAATTGAAGTTTTTCATTGATTTGGATTTCATCTAATGGAATAGTGAGATCTTCTTTAGCTAAACATTTCTTCAAATTCAAGACGTGGAAAGTGTTATGTACAGCCGCGAGTTATTGAGGTAATTCAAGTCGGTAAGCTACGGGTCCGACACAATCAATAATCTTGAATGGTCCAATATACCTTGGATTTAATTTCCCTCGTTTACCAAATCGAACAACGCCTTTCCAAGGTGCAACTTTAAGCATGACCATCTATCCAATTTTAAATTCTATATCTTTTCTTTTAATGTCAGCGTAGCTCTTTTGTCGACTTTGGGCGGTTTTCAACCGTTGTTGAATTTGGATGATCTTCTCGGTAGTTTCTTGTGTTATCTCCGGACCCGTAATCTGTCTATCCCCCACTTCACTCCAACAAATCGAAGACCTGCACTTTCTTGAATTTTGCATTTTGCGTCTTGTACTCTTGTAATTGAGACGTTTCTCATCAATAATTTGAACCTCTTGGATTGTACTTTGTACTTTTGAGCTTTTTGGTCGTTTGCGTCTTCAATTCATTGAATCTGTCTTTTGTCTTTACCTTTTATTATTTAAACGAATATCACTTGTAAATAGAACAATTGCAACTAAAAGTTTGTCTTTCTTGAGGGATAATGTTATGAAATATATGTTCGTTTTTAGCATTATCAAATATTCCCACACTTGAGCGTTGCTTGTCCTCAAGCAATATAGTCTTGAAATAAAAACACTAGAATCACTTCTTTATTCTTCACACTTTGTACATAAGTGATTTCTATACGGCGGTTATGAACAATGATGGTAAAGATGTGGTTTACAGTCCCACATGACTATAAAAATTTAGATCCTTAAGGAAATTGGATCTTTATGAAAACATTTGATCTTTTGTAAATTCAATCTAGCTTTTACCCTAGATAATTTTTCTGGAATAACCCTTCACCGGTGTTTGCAAAATTGTTTTTGTGGGTTTTGTGGGTTTTAGATTTGAAACTTTTAGCTCAAAACTTGCGGTTTTATGTCACCCACTTGCTAACCTTATATTGGGAAAGCAACACGTCCAGTATACTTGTTCCATATATTACCTTTCGGTAAACTACCATCAGGTTGTAAAGGAAAGTGTTGAACAAGCAACTGCTAAGGCAATGTTCCATGACATGCTTTTGATTATGGTCTATAACGTGTCGGATGCAATTACTATCCTTGGTAGGAGCAATAGTAAAGATCACCCTATAGTTTTTCGGTCTGGCACAAGGTCCTGTCTTCGACCATGCTATGAAACCACCGTTCTTACGGTTGACACCTGATTTGGTTTAGGTGACCTAATGAATTCCAGGTGAATTCCTAGGATTTTACGTTCAATGGTAATGAACGCCTTAAAAATGGGTTTTCAGAAAACAAATCAGTTTTAATTTGATCAAAATATTTTCTCGTTCAAGCTCGAGTTTAGATATCATTGAATTCTATGAGTTTGTAATTCTCAATCTTTAAAGTCAATCTCAAGGATTGAGTAATATCAGTCTTAAAAGCTGATTTTTAATCTTTAAGGAGATTATCCTTTCTGGGGGTCTGATTCATTAGTCTTATCAAGCTAATTTACACGGCGCCCTCTCCATTTTACGAGATAGATCCTCTCATGGTTAGGATAACTCTGACCACTTGGCGACCCTGTTTGATGCTGAGGTCCGTGGATTTCCTGCTGATTTTAGTGATGACTTTTCTAGATTTTTCGTCAACCTACAGCTGGTCTGGACGACAACTTCCTGACCTAAATCAAGAAGCGCGTTTCTTTTTCGGAAGACTTTACTTCCTTTTAATGACGGAATTGATTCATCGTGTCTTTCTTTCAAAAATCTTACAATTTACTGGGTAAAACGGTTAATTTTGTCCAATACAAAAGTATCTTCAATTATTTATACAAAAATATGTGATATATGTTTTAAATAACTTGGTAAATTTTCCCACACTTGGCTTTTATTTTCCTTTCTTTGCCTTTTTATTGTTCTCTATTCCATTTTGAATGAATTCTAACATTTTTGGTTGTTTCTCAATTTATGTCCTTTTCGAGGTAACAATAATTTCGGTGTTAACACCTAGTTTTATTGTTCATAATGTAAGATCCGGTTTCCTCGGACTGGTGGGACGCCGTCCAAATGGGCGGGACGCCATCCCAGATTAAAGGACTGGACGCCGTCCAACTTTCTGGACGCCGTCCAACTTTCTGGACGCCGTCCAGAATGGCTGGCAGACAAGCCTTTTTGTTTTTTTTTTAAATTTTAGATGGCCATTTTGGAATTTCACTTTGTGGACGAATTAAAGGCCCTAGATCAGTTTTGTTGAGCTTCATTACTCCATTTCCAACCACCAAACCTCATCCACTTCAATTCTAGAGTGAGAGTGCATTTAAGTGTGAGAAAGCTTAAATAGGAGAGGAAGAAGCTTGTTTCGGGTTCTAGCTCGAGAATTAAAGTTGTTCATCTCCTCGTTAGCTTCGTTTTGATTGTGGTGGTAAGCCCTAAACTTGATTACCTTAGTTTAATGTGTTTAAGGGTTAGGGTTTGGGTTAGTGTTGCACATAAAACCCATTTGTGAGTAATTTGGGGGTTTTGGGTAAGTTTGGGTCATGAAGACCCAAATGGTGACTAACCTAGGGTTTTGAAAGGGTAAATGGGTCTTAAAGGCCTAGAAAATCACTAGTACACTTATAGTTAATGTTAGTGGGTGTCATTTGGGTTGTAGATGACCCAAATGGGTGTGTTGACCTTGATATGGGTCAAATGGGTCTTTAATGACCTAAGTGGTCTTGCATGTGTGAAAATGAGTGAAATTGGTGATTTAAAAATGTAATAAGACCATATTTGACTAGGGTTAGGGTTTTTGGTGAATTTGACCCATTATTAGGGTTAATGGTGCAAAATGGGTCGGGATTGCACTTGGGGTCAAAATTACTTAGGAATGGTGAAAGAATTGGTTGACCGACTTGAGTTTGCGTTTAATAATATGTATAACGTGATAGGTGCGTTACTTTGAGGTTTCGCAAGCTCGGGTATCTTTTCACAAGACTTTGAGGTGAGTGGAATAATTATATGCGTAGGTATATAATGTATCTATTTGTTGTAGCATGAAATGTGTAGTGTCGAGGTGTTAAGACACCACGTTTCACGTGAAGAGTGTAGCATCGAGGTGTTAAGATGTCACTCGGGTGTAGCATCAAGGTGTTAAGATGCCACCTAGGAGTGTAGTGTCGAGGTGTTAAGACACCACTTCGTAAAATAATGAGTGAAGCATCGAGGTGTTAAGATGCCACTCGGGGTGAAGTGCCGAGGTGTTAAGGTGCCACCCTAGGGGTTAGTGGTGCAAGGTGTTAAGTGCCCTAATGGATGTTGTGAACACCGATGGCGTTTTCGCGAGCGCCGTTCCCTTGTACTATTGGTTAACCATGGTTATTTGTGTTGTAAGCATATTATATTATTCGAGTTATATTTATATGTTGTTGTTATGCTAGCTTGGGGGTATTGGTGAATTATAGCTTGTTGTTGCGATGATAAGCTAATGTTGTTTGCTAGCATGTTTGCGGTTTTGTAAGTGTATGCAAGTAGGTATAATTATATATGTATTCGTATAATTATTGCATTCACTAAGCTTTGCTTACCCTCTCGTTGTTTACTTTTTTTTATAGGCTCGGGCGTTGACAAGGGTAAGAGCGTTCAATTGGATTAGTGATCTCCCGCTTGTTTTGTTAGGGGATGCTTTTGGGTGTTAGCTTGTGGAGTTCGACCAAGATTGGGTAGTTTAACCCCAAACACCATGCTCTAGTGTCGTTTGGAACTTAAACTTATATTTGGTCGAAACTTTTATTTTTGAACGAAACTCGTAAAATGGGCAATGTGGGCCCGTTGATGTAAAACTTGATTTGATGATGAAAATCTCTTAGTTTCACTTATATTGACTTGTGATAAAAAAAGGTTTTCGTTTGAAAGTGTCGGGAAGCGGGTTTTCCGCTCGTGTGAGTTGGACCCGTGATCAGTAGCTGGAAGACCATTGGGACGCCGTCCCAATTGCTTGGACGCCGTCCCAGTTGTTTTGAGCTGGACGCCTTCCCAAACTCTGGACGTCGTCCCACCTTTCTGAGCTGGACGCCATCCAGGATTCTGGACGCCGTCCAGATGCACTGACATAGAAATTTTTTTTTTTTGGTACGCGTCCTAGGGGTTTTAAGATGTCGGGTTGTTACAAGTAGTATCAAAGCATGGTCTAAGGGATTTAGGTGACTTGAGATAGGCGCCTAGACTTAGACTTTTTGTGTGTGCGTTATGCGGGACTTGTAGGACTTTGGGTCGGATCGGGATTTGGTTAGTGCATAGGTTTATGTGAACTAATCATGCGCTATTGTTTTGTGTGGTATTTAAAATCGTCAAGCGAGATAGACGTGGTACTAGTGAGTTAATGCGATGTGCTCGCGTAACAATGATTAGCTACCATTGTTACGGGTTCAAATCGTGTCAAACAAGCGATGTACAATGATTGTTGAGCAAGACGGGGTAGTGTGGTGTATATGTATATACATATGGGTTAAGTCCTTTCGTTTTGTTGCTTAATTTACTTCGTTTTATAGAATGAAGATGAGAAATGGACACGACACCAATGACGGAGGTACGAGTGAGGACGTTGAACTCACGGTCAAGGTTGTGGCCATCTTTAAAAGGCTAAAGAGGGATTTTCTTGACGACGTTCGAAAGGTCTTCCAAGAGTCGGTCGATGGACAAGTGACCGAAATGATCAATGATCGAATGAAAGCCGCAATAGAGGAGGCTTTTGAAATGTCCCGTTCTTATTGATTAAAAACGTTCCATATTAATTGATTTCGTTGCGAGGTTTTGACCTCTATATGAGACGTTTTTCAAATACTGCATTCATTTTTAAAACAAACCATAACCTTTATTTCATAAATAAAGGTTTAAAAAGTTTTACGTAGATTATCAAATAATGATAATCTAAAATATCCTGTTTACACACGACCATTACATAATGGTTTACAATACAAATATGTTACATCGAAATCAGTTTCTTGAATGCAGTTTTTACACAATATCGTATAAACATGGACTCCAAATCTTGTCCTTATTTTAGTATGCAACAGCGGAAGCTCTTAATATTCACCTGAGAATAAACATGCTTTAAACGTCAACAAAAATGTTGGTGAGTTATAGGTTTAACCTATATATATCAAATCGTAACAATAGACCACAAGATTTCATATTTCAATACACATCCCATACATAGAGATAAAAATCATTCATATGGTGAACACCTGGTAACCAACATTAACAAGATGCATATATAAGAATATCCCCATCATTCCGGGACACCCTTCGGATATGATATAAATTTCGAAGTACTAAAGCATCCGGTACTTTGGATGGGGTTTGTTAGGCCCAATAGATCTATCTTTAGGATTCGCGTCAATTAGGGTGTCTGTTCCCTAATTCTTAGATTACCAGACTTAATAAAAAGGGGCATATTCGATTTCGATAATTCAACCATAGAATGTAGTTTCACGTACTTGTGTCTATTTTGTAAATCATTTATAAAACCTGCATGTATTCTCATCCCAAAAATATTAGATTTTAAAAGTGGGACTATAACTCACTTTCACAGATTTTTACTTCGTCGAGAAGTAAGACTTGGCCACTGTTGATTCACGAACCTATAACAATATATACATATATATTAAAGTATGTTCAAAATATATTTACAACACTTTTAATATATTTTGATGTTTTAAGTTTATTAAGTAAGCTGTCCTCGTTAGTAACCTACAACTAGTTGTCCACAGTTAGATGTACAGAAATAAATCAATAAATATTATCTTGAATCAATCCACGACCCAGTGTATACGTATCTCAGTATTGATCACAACTCAAACTATATATATTTTGGAATCAACCTCAACCCTGTATAGCTAACTCCAACATTCACATATAGAGTGTCTATGGTTGTTCCGAAATATATATAGATGTGTCGACATGATAGGTCGAAACATTGTATACGTGTCTATGGTATCTCAAGATTACATAATATACAATACAAGTTGATTAAGTTATGGTTGGAATAGATTTGTTACCAATTTTCACGTAGCTAAAATGAGAAAAATTATCCAATCTTGTTTTACCCATAACTTTTTCATTTTAAATCCGTTTTGAATGAATCAAATTGCTATGGTTTCATATTGAACTGTATTTTATGAATCTAAACATAAAAAGTATAGGTTTATAGTCGGAAAAATAAGTTACAAGTCGTTTTTGTAAAGGTAGTCATTTCAGTCGAAAGAATGACGTCTAGATGACCATTTTAGAAAACATACTTCCACTTTGAGTTTAACCATAATTTTTGGATATAGTTTCATGTTAATAATAAAAATCATTTTCTCAGAATAACAACTTTTAAATCAAAGTTTATCATAGTTTTTAATTAACTAACCCAAAACAGCCCGCGGTGTTACTACGACGGCGTAAATCCGGTTTTACGGTGTTTTTTGTGTTTCCAGGTTTTAAATCATTAAGTTAGCATATCATATAGATATAGAAAATGTGTTTAGTTAATTTTAAAAGTCAAGTTAGAAGGATTAACTTTTGTTTGCGAACAAGTTTAGAATTAACTAAACCATGTTCTAGTGATTACGAGTTTAAACCTTCGAATAAGATAGTTTTATATATATGAATCGAATGATGTTATGAACATCATTACTACCTCAAGTTTAGTAGGTAAACCTACTGGAAGTGACAAGAAATGATCTAGCTTCAAAGGATCTTGGATGGCTTGAAAGTTCTTGAAGTAGGATCATGACACAAAAACAAGTTCAAGTAAGATTTTTGCTCGAATTAAGATAGTTTATAGTTATAGAAATTGAATCAAAGTTTGAATATGAATATTACCTTGAATAAGAAAGATAACCTACTGTATATAACAAAGGTTTCTTGATCTTAGATGATTACTTGGAATGGATTAGAAAGCTTGGAAGTAAATTAGTAAACTTGAAGGGATTTTTGAAGTATTCTTGAAGTGTTCTTCCTATGATGATTATAGCTTGATTCTTGAAGTGATTTTTGATGAAGATGATGATTAACTACTGGAAAAATACGTTCATAATAGTGTGGGTGTGTTGAGAGAGAATTAGAAAGAGATTTGGAAGTGAAATGGAGTGAATGATGAGTGTTAATTGGTGAGTGGTGAGTGGGGTTAAAAGGAGTTCTAGTTAGTTGACTAGCTCATGGTAGAAGTTAAAATTGATTAGTCATACATGACATAATCAAGAGTGGAATCCCATGCTAGTTCCTATTGGTATATACCCATAGTAAGTACGTTTTGAAGCTGTGTATAATACGGGTAAGAATACGACTAGAATTCTTGATGAAAGAAAAGAATGGGAAAGTAACTGTAACCATTTTTGTTAAGTATGAGTGTTTTGATATATGTCTTGAAGTCTTCCAAAAGTATTTTAATACATCTAAATACACTACATGTATATACATTAAAACGGAGTCGTTAAGTCATCGTTAGTCGTTACATGTAAGTGTTGTTTTGAAACCTTTAAGTTAACGATCTCAATTAATATTGTTAACCCATTGTTTATTATATCTAATGAGATGTTAAATTATTATATTATCATGATATTATGATATATTAATATATCTTAATATGATATATATACATTTAAATGTCGTTACAACGATAATCGTTACATATATGTCTCGTTTCGAAATCCTTAAGTTAGTAGTCTTGTTTATATGTATATAACTCATTGTTAATATACTTATGGAGATACTTACTTATCATAATCTCATGTTAACCATATGTATATCCATATATATATCATCATGTCGTTTTTACAAGTTTTAACGTTCGTGAATCGCCGGTCAACTTGGGTGGTCAATTGTCTATATGAAACATATTTCAATTAATCAAGTCTTAACAAGTTTGATTGCTTAACATGTTGGAAACATTTAATCATGTAAATATCAATCTCATTTAATATATATAAACATGGAAAAGTTCGGTCACTACAGCTTTAGAGGCTAGAAACATTTATTCTCGAGGCGAAGGGGGTGAAGGTAATGGTGGGGGTGGAAGGCGGGACTTCCACTACAAAAATTTCAAGGATACTCAACCTCCGATGTTTAATGGGGTGCGAGATCTGTTGAAAAGCACGTGTTATATTTCCGATATCGAGGGGGCTTTCCGTACCGCAGAGTGTCCTCCCGAAAGGAAGGCGAGGTATGGTTCTAGTATGTTGAGGGAAGAAGCCAAGTTGTGGTGGGTTGACAAAATCAACTTATATGGTGAAGAGCAATGCATGAACTTGACATGGGAGGATTTTAAGAAGGAATTCTTCAAAGAATACCGAACTTCTTCTGATCTTGATAGAATTCGGGACGAGTTGCACCATTTGCAACAAGGTTCAATGGACTTGGTCACACTCAAGTCTACCTTTTTGGTAAAAACTCGTTTTTGTCCGGAATATGTGGGTGACGATCACAAGCTAATGAAAGATTTCTACCGTACTTTGAATGATGAGTTCAAGGGCAAGATTAGTCGAGGTATGGCTAAGTCTTTTGATGAGTTATTTGAATTGGCCCGGGGTTTTGAGCCAGATGTTCTAAGAAAAAGTGATTTCACGTTTTTCAAAAGAAAGTTTGAAGGTTCTAGTCATTCTAACTTTTCAAACAAGAAGAACAAGAACAAGAAGGGTTCCGAGAGTGTTAATAGCGTGAAGAAGGGCGCTTCCGGGGGTTTTTCTTATGCGTGCTACAATTGTGGGCAACCGGGTCATATGGCTCGTGAATGTCCTAAACCATCTTTCGGAAACAAGGTCACTTGTTTTAATTGCGGAAAAGAAGGGCATAAGAAGCCGGAGTGTCCCGACTTGCGAAATGATAATGTTAAGCGGTTAGAGAAGGCGGCGGGTATGGCAAGGGGTCGAAATTATTTGATGACCAATGATGAAGCCAAGCAATCAAACGAAGTTGTCTCAGGTACTTTCGTGGTTAATTCTAATCCGGCAAGAATTCTATTTGATAGCGGTGCAAATTTGTCGTTTGTGTCTCCTAAATTTGTGCCTAAACTTGATACACCGTTAGCTAAGTTAAGTTGTCCGGTAGAAGTCGAAATAGCGGACGGCAAGACGGTGCTAGTGGTTGATGTGTGTGAAAATGGTGATGTTGTTTTCGATGCCGAAACCTTTAAAATTAATCTCATTCCAATGACCTTGGGCGATTTTGATATTGTCGTTGGTATAGATTGGCTCGATCGTTATAGAGCCAATATTGCATGCCATGATAAGTTTATTCCTGTGAAGACCCCAAGTGGGGCAGAGTTGATTATTCATGGTGATAAGCGAAGGAGACCGGTGCCGATATGCACTTTTGCACGGGCACGTCGTCTCGTTGTTACCGGTGGCATGGCTTTCCTTGCCCATGTTATTGATACTCGTGATGAGCCACCACCCATTCGTGAAATTCCGGTTGTTAGTGAATTCGAAGACGTTTTTCCGGACGAGTTACCGGGTGTTCCGGAGGAAAGACAAGTTGAATTTCACATTGAGTTAGTTCCGGGAGCTATTCCCATTACTAAAACTCCTTATCGTTTAGCGCTGACAGAAATGAAAGAATTGCTAAATCAAACCCAAGAGTTACTTGAGAAGGGTTTTATTCGACCGAGTGCTTCACCATGGGGTGCTCCGGTGTTATTTGTGAAGAAAAAGGATGGTAGTATGCGGATGTGCATCGATTATCGAGAGTTGAATAAAGTGACGATCAAGAATCGCTATCCGTTACCTAGAATTGACGATTTGTTTGATCAACTTCAAGGTGCAACGTATCGACCTACGGTCCGGCTATCACCAAATGCGGGTCCGTGAGGAAGACATTGAGAAAATGGCTTTTCGAACGCGTTATGGGCATTTTGAGTTTGTTGTGATGCCTTTCGGTCTTACGAATGCACCGGCGGCATTCATGGATCTTATGAACCGAGTGTGCCAACCTATGTTGGACAAGTCGGTAATAGTGTTCATTGACGATATACTAGTCTACTCGAAAAGTATGAAAGAACATGAACGTCATTTGCGTGAAGTATTGAAGACGCTACGAAAGGAGAAGTTGTATGAAAATTCTCCAAATGTGAATTTTGGCTAAGGGAAGTTCAATTCCTTGGTCATATTGTGAATGAAAATGGTATTCAAGTAGATCCGGGGAAGATCAAGACGGTGAAGAGTTGGGGACGACCGACTACGCCTACGGAAATCCGAAGTTTTCTCGAATTGGCCGGTTATTATCGTCGGTTTATCCAAGACTTTTCTAAGATTGCTTCTCCATTGACGAAGTTGACGAGAAAGAATGCTAAGTTTGTTTGGGAGAACGAGTAAGAAATTGCTTTTCAATTGATAAAGGAGAAGTTGTGTCAAGCTCCGGTGTTAGTGTTGCCGGAAGGGGTGGAAGACATGACGGTTTATTGTGATGCTCCCTTAAATGGTCTCGGGTGTGTTCTAATGCAAAGAGGTAAAGTCATCGCTTATGCTTCTCGACAATTAAAGGAACATGAAACGAGATATCTGACTCATGATCTTGAGTTGGCGGCGGTTGTGCATGCGTTAAAAATTTGGCGCCACTACTTGTATGGTGTCAAATGTACGATTTATTCGGATCACAAGAATTTAAAACATCTTTTTACTCAACGAGATTTGAATTATCGTCAACGTAGATGGATGGATGTGGTGAAAGACTATGATTGTGAGATACTTTATCATCCGGGTAAGGCGAACGTTGTCGCGGATGCGTTGAGTCGAAAGAGTCAACATCCGGCGATACGTGTAGGATCGTTACGTTTGATTATTACTAATGATTTACTTGTGAAGCTTGGTGAGATTCAAATAGAGGCTTACGTTCACAACAAGCATACGAAACGAATTGTGGGCCAATCGGAGTTTATTACTATGGGTTCGTGTGGGTTGTTATCTTTTCAAGAAAGGGTGTGGATGCCTAAGATGGGTGATTACCGACGGGTGCTACTTGATGAAGCACATAAGTCAAAATATTCCATTCACCCGGGCGCGACGAAAATGTATCTTGACTTGAAGAAAGATTATTGGTGGCTGGGCATGAAGCGTGATGTTGTTAAATATGTTGAGCAATGTGTTACTTGTTTGCAAGTTAAAGCCAAGCACCAAAAGCAGTATGGTAAGTTGCAACCGTTAGAAATCCCGAAATGGAAATGGGAGCACATTACCATGGATTTCATAACAAAGTTACCTAAGACGGCGAGAACCCAAATTGATACGATTTGGGTGATAGTTGACCGGTTGACGAAAAGTGCTTTGTTTCTTCCCATTAAAGAAGCAATATCGTCGGAGGCCTTGGCTAAGTTGTTTATCAAGGAAGTGGTCTCTCGACACGGGGTTCCTATATCTATTGTTTCGGATAGGGATACTCGTTTTACATCTCAGTTTTGGGAAAAGTTTCACGAAGATATGGGTACACAATTGAAATTGAGCACGGCGTATCATCCTCAAACGGACGGTCAAACCGAATGTACGAATCAAACTTTGGAGGATATGTTACGGGCGTGTATTATTGATTTTGGTGGTAGTTGGGACGAGCACTTACCTTTGGTGGAATTCTCGTACAATAATAGTTATCATACTAGTATCGGGATGCCGCCATATGAGATGCTTTATGGGCGTAGGTGTCGAACCCCGAATTGTTGGGGTGAAGTGGGACAAAAGAAAATCGGGAGTACCGATTTGGTTTTGGAGACGAATAACAAGATTGATATTATACGGGATCACTTGAAGAAGGCTCAAGATAGACAAAAGTCGTATGCCGATAAACGTAGACGAACGATCGAATTTCAATTAGGTGACATGGTGATGCTTAAGGTTTCGCCATGAAAAGGTATTATTCGATTTCGAAAACGGGGAAAGTTAGCTCCTGGGTTTATTGGGCCATTCAAAGTTTTAGCTCGTGTTGGCGAAGTTTCATATCGTTTGGAATTACCCGAAGAACTTTCGGGGATCCATAATACATTTCATGTTTCCCATCTCCGTAAGTGTCTTGCGGATGATTCTTCGTGGGTGTCGTTAGACGAGATTGAGCTAAATAATAAGTTAGAGTATGTTGAAGAGCCGGTTGCTATACTTGATGAAAAGGTTAAGAAATTGAGAAATAGAGAGGTGAGGACTTTTAAAGTCCAATGGCGTCGAAGTATAGGTTCCGAGTTTATTTGGGAGCCCGAAGAGTTTGTCATGGTTTATCTTCCTGCTTGTCATGCGGCGTGGATTGCGAGGTCGCAATCCGGTTCAAGTGGGGGAGAGTTGTAAGATCCAGTTTCCTCAGACTGGTGGGACGCCGTCCAAATGGGCAGGACGCCATCCTAGATTAAAGGACTGGACGCCGTCCAACTTTCTGGACGCCGTCCAGAATGGCTGGCAGACAGGCCTTTTTGTTTTTTTGAAATTTTAGATGGGCATTTTGGTAATTTCACTTTGTGGATGAATTAAAGGCCCTAGATCAGTTTTGTTGAGCTTCATTACTCCATTTCCAACCACCAAACCTCATCCACTTCAATTCTAGAGTGAGAGTGTATTTAAGTGTGAGAAAGCTCAAATAGGAGAGGAAGAAGCTTGTTTCGGGTTCTAGCTCGAGCATTAAAGTTGTTCATCTCCTCGTTAGCTTCGTTTTGATTGTGGTGGTAAGTCCTAAACTTTATTACCTTAGTTTAATGTGTTTAAGGGTTAGGGTTTGGGTTAGTGTTGCACATAAAACCCATTTGTGAGTAATTTGGGGGTTTTGGGTAAGTTTGGGTCATGAAGACCCAAATGGTGACTAACCTAGGGTTTTGAAAGGGTAAATGGATCTTAAAGGCCTAGCAAATCACTACTACACTTATAGTTAATGTTAGTGGGTGTCATTTGGGTTGTGGATGACCCAAATGGGTGTGTTGACCTTGAAATGGGTCAAATGGGTCTTTAATGACCTAAGTGGTCTTGCATGTGTGAAAATGAGTTAAATTGGTGATTTAAAAATGTAATAAGACCATATTTGACTAGGGTTAGGGTTTTTGGTGAATTTTACCCATTATTAGGGTTAATGGTGCAAAATGGGTCGAGATTGCACTTGGGGTCAAAATGACTTAGGAATGGTGAAAGAATTGGTTGACCAACTTGAGTTTACGTTTAATAATATGTATAACATGATAGGTACGTTACTTTGAGGTTTCGCAAGCTCGGGTATCTTTTCACAAGACTTTGAGGTGAGTGGAATAATTATATGCGTAGGTATATAATGTATCTATTTGTTGTATCGTGAAATGTGTAGTGTTGAGGTGTTAAGACACCACGTTTCACGTGAAGAGTGTAGCATCGAGGTGTTAAGATGCCACCCTAGGAGTGTAGTGTCGAGGTGTTAAGACACCACTTTGTAAAATAATGAGTGAAGCATCGAGGTGTTAAGATGCCACTCGGGGTAAAGTGCTGAGGTGTTAAGGTGCCACCCTAGGGGTTAGTGGTGCGAGGTGTTAAGTGCCCTAACGGATGTTGTGAACACCGATGGCATTTTCGCGAGCCCCATTCCCTTGTACTATTGGTTAACCATGGTTATTTGTGTTGTAAGCATATTATATTATTCGAGTTATATTTATATGCGGTTGTTATGCTAGCTTGGGGGTATTGGTGAATTATAGCTTGTTATTGCGACGCTAAGCTAATGTTGTTTGCTAGCATGTTTGCGGTTGTGTAAGTGTATGCAAGTAGGTATAATTATATATGTATTCGTATAATTATTGCATTCACTAAGCTTTGCTTACCCTCTCATTGTTTACTTTTTTTTATAGGCTCGGGCATTGACAAGGGTAAGAGCGTTCAATTGGATTAGTGATCTCCTGCTTGTTTTGTTAGGGGATGCTTTTGGGTGTTAGCTTGTGGAGTTCGACCGAGATTGGGTAGTTTATCCCCAAACACCATGCTCTAGTGTCGTTTGGAACTTAAACTTATATTTGGTCGAAACTTTTATTTTTGAACGAAACTCGTAAAATGGGCGATGTGGGCCCGTTGATGTAAAACTTGATTTGATGATGAAAATCTCTTAGTTTCAATATATTGACTTGTGGTAAAAAAAGGTTTTCGTTTGAAAGTGTCGGGAAGCGGGTTTTCCGCTCTTGTGAGTTGGACCCGTGATCAGTAGCCGGAAGACCATTAGGACGCCGTCCCAATTGCTTGGACGCCGTCCCAGTTGTTTTGAGCTGGACGCCGTCCCAAACTTTGGACGCCGTCCCACCTTTCTGAGCTGGACGCCGTCCAGGATTCTGGACGCCGTCCAGATGCACTGACATAGAATTTTTTTTTTTTTGGTTCACGTCCTAGGGGATTTAAGATGTCGAGTTGTTACACATAAATATGTATAAACATGATTTTAAGTTCATTTAATTGAAAATTTTGAAAAATTTTACTAGAATTGGGTAGTCAGTATATAAGACTAGGGCTGTTCTTTATTATCAGAGAGCACTAGATTCTAATACAACTAATGCGATACTAGTATTTTTAATGGTAACCAAGTGTATAAGTTAAAATTTTAAAAATCCGAAAGAATTTAACCCCTTCCCACACTTAAGATCTTGCAATGCCCTCATTTGCAAGAAATCGGTAACAAATTAAATTATTGAGGGTGATTAGCGTAGAAAAATGATTAAATTTTACCAAAGTTTCCAAACATATTGGCGTTTGTTTGTTGAATGATAAATGGTGCACATTATTTGTTCATTCCGTCTTGTTGTTACATCACATTTGTTTTTCATTTTGTCGTCAAAATTAGTAGCTTTTGCTGAACTTAATGCCAATCTTTGAAAATGCGTTGTTTTACCCTGTTGTGTACAATTGACAATATACATACATACAAATAATAACATGCATGGTAATTTGAAATGGGACTTAAAATCCCACTTTCAAATCACATATGAAATATTAGTACAATATAATAAAAATATTAAACATTACAATAAAAGTAATATTATATGTTTAAACATAAATAAATAGAAATAATAAATAATAAAAAGATAAAAATCATAGAAATCACCAACGAGAATTATATCAATCTGGATAGGGGTTCCAGTTCATGTCGTCGGTCGGGTTCCATGGTTGGTGATAAGTGTACTGTGTAGTGACCCGAACTTTTCCATGTTTATATATATATTAAATGAAATTGTTATTTACATGATTAAGTATTTCCAACATATTAAGCAATCAAACTTGTTAAGACTTGATTAAATAAAATAGGTTTCATTAGACAATTGACCACCCAAGTTGACCAGGTGATTCACGAACGTTAAAACTTGTAAAAACTATATGATGACATATATATGGTTATATATATAGTTAACATGATATTATGATAAGTAAACATATCATTAAGTATATTAATAATGAACTACATATGTAAAAACAAGACTACTAACTTAATGATTTTGAAACGAGACATATATGTAACGATTATCGTTGTAACGACATTTAATGTATATATATATCATATTAAGAGATATTCGTACATCATAATATCATGATAATATAATAATTTAAAATCTCATTTGATATTATAAACATTGGGTTAACAACATTTAACAAGATCGTTAACCTAAAGGTTTCAAAACAACACTTACATGTAACGGCTAACGATGACTTAACGGCTCAGTTAAAATGTATATACATGTAGTGTTTTAATATGTATTCATACACTTTTGAAAGACTTCAAGACACTTATCAAAATACTTCTACTTAACAAAAATGCTTACAATTACATTCTCGTTCAGTTTCATCAACAATTCTACTCGTATGCATCCGTATTCGTACTCGTACAATACACAGCTTTTAGATGTATGTACTATTGGTATATACACTCCAATGATCAGCTCTTAGCAGCCCATGTGAGTCACCTAACACATGTGGGAACCATCATTTGGCAACTAGCATGAAATATCTCATAAAATTACAAAAATATGAGTAATCATTCATGACTTATTTACATGAAAACAAAATTACATATCCTTTATATCTAATCCATACACCAACGACCAAAAACACCTACAAACACTTTTATTCTTCAATTTTCTTCATCTAATTGATCTCTCTCAAGTTCTATCTTCAAGTTCTAAGTGTTCTTCATAAATTCTAAAAGTTCTAGTTTCATAAAATCAAGAATACTTTCAAGTTTGCTAGCTCACTTCCAATCTTGTAAGGTGATCATCCAACCTCAAGAAATCTTTGTTTCTTATAGTAGGTTATTATTCTAATACAAGGTAATAATCATATTCAAACTTTGGTTCAATTTCTATAACTATAACAATCTTATTTCAAGTGATGATCTTACTTGAACTTGTTTTCGTGTCATGATTCTGCTTCAAGAACTTCGAGCCATCCAAGGATCCATTGAAGCTAGATCCACTTTTCTCTTTTCCAGTAGGTTTATCCAAGGAACTGAAGGTAGTAATGATGTTCATAACATCATTCGATTCATACATATAAAGCTATCTTATTCGAAGGTTTAAACTTGTAATCACTAGAACATAGTTTAGTTAATTCTAAACTTGTTCGCAAATAAAATTTATTCCTTCTAACTTGACTTTTAAAATCAACTAAACACATGTTCTATATCTATATGATATGCTAACTTAATGATTTAAAACCTGGAAACACGAAAAACACCGTAAAACCGGATTTACGCCGTCGTAGTAACACCGCGGGCTGTTTTGGGTTAGTTAATTAAAAACTATGATAAACTTTGATTTAAAAGTTGTTATTCTGAGAAAATAATTTTTATTATGAACATGAAACTATATCCAAAAATTATGGTTAAACTCAAAGTGGAAGTATGTTTTCTAAAATGGTCATCTAGACGTCGTTCTTTCGACTGAAATGACTACCTTTACAAAAATGACTTGTAACTTATTTTTCCAACTATAAACCTATAATTTTTCTGTTTAGATTCATAAAATAGAGTTCAATATGAAACCATAGCAATTTGATTCACTCAAAACGGATTTAAAATGAAGAAGTTATGGGTAAAACAAGATTGGATAATTTTTCTCATTTTAGCTACGTGAAAATTGGTAACAAATCTATTCCAACCATAACTTAATCAACTTGTATTGTATATTATGTAATCTTGAGATACCATAGACACGTATACAATGTTTCGACCTATCATGTCGACACATCTATATATATTTCGGAACAACCATAGACACTCGATATGTGAATGTTGGAGTTAGCTATACAGGGTTGAGGTTGATTCCAAAATATATATAGTTTGAGTTGTGATCAATACTGAGATACGTATACACTGGGTCGTGGATTGATTCAAGATAATATTTATCGATTTATTTCTGTACATCTAACTGTGGACAACTAGTTGTAGGTTACTAACGAGGACAGCTGACTTAATAAACTTAAAACATCAAAATATATTAAAAGTGTTGTAAATATATTTTGAACATACTTTGATATATATGTATATATTGTTATAGGTTCGTGAATCAACCAGTGGCCAAGTCTTACTTCCCGACGAAGTAAAAATCTGTGAAAGTGAGTTATAGTCCCACTTTTAAAATCTAATATTTTTGGGATGAGAATACATGCAGGTTTTATAAATGATTTACAAAATAGACACAAGTACGTGAAGCTACATTCTATGGTTGAATTATCGAAATCGAATATGCCCCTTTTTATTAAGTCTGGTAATCTAAGAATTAGGGAACAGACACCCTAATTGACGCGAACTCTAAAGATAGATCTATCGGGCCCAACAAGCCCCATCCAAAGTACCGGATGCTTTAGTACTTCGAAATTATATCATGTCCAAAGGAGGATCCCGGAATGATGGGGATATTCTTATATATGCATCTTGTTAATGTCGGTTACCAGGTGTTCACCATATGAATGATTTTTATCTCTATGTATGGGATGTATATTGAAATATGAAATCTTGTGGTCTATTGTTATGATTTGATATATATAGGTTAAACCTATAACTCACCAACATTTTTGTTGATGTTTAAAGCATGTTTATTCTCAGGTGAATACTAAGAGCTTCCGCTGTTGCATACTATAATAAGGACAAGATTTGGAGTCCATGTTTGTATGATACTGTGTAAAAACTGCATTCAAGAAAATGATTTCGATGTAACATATTTGTATTGTAAACCATTATGTAATGGTCATGTGTAAACAGGATATTTTAGATTATCATTATTTGATAATCTACGTAAAGCTTTTTAAACCTTTATTTATGAAATAAAGGTTATGGTTTGTTTTAAAAATGAATGCAGTCTTTGAAAAACGTCTCATATAGAGGTCAAAACCTCGCAACGAAATCAATTAATATGGAATGTTTTTAATCAATAAGAACGGGACATTTCATATTGGTAGGCCTGGTTAGGGTCGTAGAGAGTAAATGGTGGTCTCATATCGGGCTGGTGTGGAGGATAGTTGAAATGTCCCGTTCTTATTGATTAAAAACGTTCCATATTAATTGATTTCGTTGCGAGGTTTTGACCTCTATATGAGACGTTTTTCAAAGACTGCATTCATTTTAAAACAAACCATAACCTTTATTTCATCAATAAAGGTTTAAAAAGCTTTACGTAGATTATCAAATAATGATAATATAAAATATCCTGTTTACACACGACCATTACATAATGGTTTACAATACAAATATGTTACAACAAAATAAGTTTCTTGAATGCAGTTTTTACACAATATCATACAAGCATGGACTCCAAATCTGGTCCTTATTTAAGTATGCGACAGCGGAAGATCTTAATAATCACCTGAGAATAAACATGCTTAAAACGTCAACAAAAATGTTGGTGAGTTATAGGTTTAACCTATATATATCAAATCATAATAATAGACCACAAGCTTTCATATTTCAATACACATCCCATACATAGAGATAAAAATCATTCATATGGTGAACACCTGGTAACCGACATTAACAAGATGCATATATAAGAATATCCCCATCATTCCGGGACACCCTTCGGATATGATATAAATTTCGAAGTACTAAAGCATCCGGTACTTTGGATGGGGTTTGTTAGGCCCAATAGATCTATCTTTAGGATTCGCGTCAATTAGGGTGTCTGTTCCCTAATTCTTAGATTACCAGACTTAATAAAAAGTGGCATATTCGATTTCGATAATTCAACCATAGAATGTAGTTTCACGTACTTGTGTCTATTTTGTAAATCATTTATAAAACCTGCATGTATTCTCATCCCAAAAATATTAGATTTTAAAAGTGGGACTATAACTCACTTTCACAGATTTTTACTTCGTTGGGAAGTAAGACTTGGCCACTAGTTGATTCACGAACCTATAACAATATATACATATATATCAAAGTATGTTCAAAATATATTTACAACACTTTTAATATATTTTGATGTTTTAAGTTTATTAAGTCAGCTGTCCTCGTTAGTAACCTACAACTAGTTGTCCACAGTTAGATGTACAGAAATAAATCAATAAATATTATCTTGAATCAATCCACGACCCAGTGTATACGTATCTCAGTATTGATCACAACTCAAACTATATATATTTTGGACTCAACCTCAACCCTGTATAGCTAACTCCAACATTCACATATAGAGTGTCTATGGTTGTTCCGAAATATATATAGATGTGTCGACATGATAGGTTGAAACATTGTATACGTGTCTATGGTATCTCAAGATTACATAATATACAATACAAGTTGATTAAGTTATGGTTGGAATAGATTTGTTACCAATTTTCACGTAGCTAAAATGAGAAAAATTATCCAATCTTGTTTTACCCATAACTTCTTTATTTTAAATCCGTTTGAGTGAATCAAATTGCTATGGTTTCATATTGAACTCTATTTTATGAATCTAAACAGAAAAAGTATAGGTTTATAGTCAGAAAAGTAAGTTACAAGTCGTTTTTGTAAAGGTAGTCATTTCAGTCGAAAGAACGACGTCTAGATGACCATTTTAGAAAACATACTTCCACTTTGAGTTTAACCATAATTTTTGGATATAGTTTCATGTTCATAATAAAAATCATTTTCTAAGAATAACAACTTTTAAATCAAAGTTTATCATAGTTTTTAATTAACTAACCCAAAACAGCCCGCGGTGTTACTACGACGGCGTAAATCCGGTTTTACGGTGTTTTTCGTGTTTCCAGGTTTTAAATCATTAAGTTAGCATATCATATAGATATAGAACATGTGTTTAGTTGATTTTAAAAGTCAAGTTAGAAGGATTAACTTTTGTTTGCGAACAAGTTTAGACTTAACTAAACTATGTTCTAGTGATTACAAGTTTAAACCTTCGAATAAGATAGCTTTATATATATGAATCGAATGATGTTATGAACATCATTACTACCTTAAGTTCCTTGGATAAACCTACTGGAAAAGAGAAAAATGGATCTAGCTTCAACGGATCCTTGGATGGCTCGAAGTTCTTGAAGCAGAATCATGACACGAAAACAAGTTCAGGTAAGATCATCACTTGAAATAAGATTGTTATAGTTATAGAAATTGAACCAAAGTTTGAATATGATTATTACCTTGTATTAGAATGATAACCTACTATAAGAAACAAAGATTTCTTGAGGTTGGATGATCACCTTACAAGATTGGAAGTGAGCTAGCAAACTGGAAAGTATTCTTGATTTTATGTAACTAGAACTTGTAGAATATATGAAGAACACTTAGAACTTGAAGATAGAACTTGAGGGAGATCAATTAGATGAAGAAAATTGAAGAATGAAAGTGTTTGTAGGTGTTTTTGGTCAATGGTGTATGGATTAGATATAAAGGATATGTAATATTGTTTTCATATAAATAAGTCATGAATGATTACTCATATTTTTGTAATTTTATGAGATATTTCATGCTATTTGCCAAATGATGGTTCCCACATGTGTTAGGTGACTCACATAGGCTGCTAAGAGCTGATCATTGGAGTGTATATACCAATAGTACATACATCTAAAATCTGTGTATTGTACGAGTACGAATACGGGTGCATACGAGTAGAATTGTTGATGAAACTGAACGAGGATGTAATTGTAAGCATTTTTGTTAAGTAGAAGTATTTTGATAAGTGTATTGAAGTCTTTCAAAAGTGTATAAATACATATTAAAACACTACATGTATATACATTTTAACTGAGTCGTTAAGTCATCGTTAGTCGTTACATGTAAGTGTTGTTTTGAAACCTTTAGGTTAACGATCTTGTTAAATGTTGTTAACCTAATGTTTATAATATCAAATGAGATTTTAAATTATTATATTATCATGATATTATCATGTATGAATATCTCTTAATATGATATATATACATTAAATGTCTTTACAACGATAATCGTTACATATATGTCTCGTTTAAAAATCATTAAGTTAGTAGTCTTGTTTTTACATATGTAGTTCATTGTTAATATACTTAATGATATGTTTACTTATCATAGTATCATGTTACCTATATATATATATATATCCATATATATGTCATCATATAGTTTTTACAAGTTTTAACCTTCGTGAATCACCGGTCAACTTGGGTGGTCAATTGTCTATATGAAACATATTTCAATTAATCAAGTCTTAACAAGTTTGATTGCTTAACATGTTGGAAACATTTAATCATATAAATATCAATCTCAATTAATATATATAAACATGGAAAAGTTCGGGTCACTACAGTACCTACCCGTTAAATAAATTTCGTCCCGAAATTTTAAGCTGTTGAAGGTGTTGACGAATCTTCTGGAAATAGATGCGGGTATTTCTTCTTCATCTGATCTTCACGCTCCCAGGTGAACTTGGGTCCTCTACGAGCATTACATCGAACCTTAACAATTGGTATCTTGTTTTGCTTAAGTCTTTTAACCTCACGATCCATTATTTCGACGGGTTCTTCGATGAATTGAAGTTTTTCGTTGATTTGGATTTCATCTAACGGAATAGTGAGTTTTTCTTTAGCAAAACATTTCTTCAAATTCGAGACTTGGAAAGTGTTATGTACAGCCGCGAGTTGTTGAGGTAACTCAAGTCGGTAAGCTACTGGTCCGACACGATCAATAATCTTGAATGGTCCAATATACCTTGGATTTAATTTCCCTCGTTTACCAAATCGAACAACGCCTTTCCAAGGTGCAACTTTAAGCATGACCATCTCTCCAATTTCAAATTCTATATCTTTTCTTTTAATGTCAGCGTAGCTCTTTTGTCGACTTTGGGCGGTTTTCAACCGTTGTTGAATTTGGATGATCTTCTCGGTAGTTTCTTGTATAATCTCCGGACCCGTAATCTGTCTATCCCCCATTTCACTCCAACAAATCGGAGACCTGTACTTTCTACCATAAAGTGCTTCAAACGGCGCCATCTCAATGCTTGAATGGTAGCTGTTGTTGTAGGAAAATTCTGCTAACGGTAGATGTCGATCCCAACTGTTTCCGAAATCAATAACACATGCTCGTAGCATGTCTTCAAGCGTTTGTATCGTCCTTTCACTCTGCCCTTCAGTTTGTGGATGATAGGCAGTACTCATGTCTAGACGAGTTCCTAATGCTTGCTGTAATGTCTGCCAGAATCTTGAAATAAATCTGCCATCCCTATCAGAGATAATAGAGATTGGTATTCCATGTCTGGAGACGACTTCCTTCAAATACAGTCGTGCTAACTTCTCCATCTTGTCATCTTCTCTTATTGGTAGGAAGTGTGCAGATTTGGTGAGACGATCAACTATTACCTAAATAGTATCAAAACCACTTGCAGTCCTTGGCAATTTAGTGATGAAATCCATGGTAATGTTTTCCCATTTCCATTCCGGGATTTCGGGTTGTTGAAGTAGACCTGATGGTTTCTGATGCTCAGCTTTGACCTTAGAAAACGTTAAACATTCTCCTACGTATTTAGTAACATCGGCTTTCATACCCGGCCACCAAAAATGTTTCTTGAGATCCTTGTACATCTTCCCCGTTCCAGGATGTATTGAGTATCTGGTTTTATGAGCTTCTCTAAGTACCATTTCTCTCATATCTCCAAATTTTGGTACCCAAATCCTTTCAGCCCTATACCGGGTTCCATCTTCCCGAATATTAAGATGCTTCTCCGATCCTCTGGGTATTTCATCCTTTAAATTTCCCTCTTTTAAAACTCCTTGTTGCGCCTCCTTTATTTGAGTAGTAAGGTTATTATGAATCATTATATTCATAGATTTTACTCGAATGGGTTCTCTATCCTTCCTGCTCAAGGTATCGGCTACCACATTTGCCTTCCCCGGGTGGTAACGAATCTCAAAGTCGTAATCATTCAATAATTCAATCCACCTACGCTGCCTCATATTCAGTTGTTTCTGATTAAATATGTGTTAAAGACTTTTGTGGTCGGTATATATAATACTTTTGACCCCATATAAGTAGTGCCTCTAAGTCTTTAATGCAAAAACAGCCGCGCCTAATTCTAAATCATGCGTCGTATAATTTTGTTCGTGAATCTTCAATTGTCTAGACGCATAAGCAATCACCTTCATTCATTGCATTAATACATAACCGAGACCTTGCTTTGATGCGTCACAATAAATCACAAAATCATCATTCCCTTCAGGCAATGACAATATAGGTGCCGTAGTTAGCTTTTTCTTCAATAACTGAAACGCTTTCTCTTGTTCATCATTCCATTCAAATTTCTTCCCTTTATGCGTTAATGCAGTCAAGGGTTTTGCTATTCTGGAAAAGTCTTGGATGAACCTTCTGTAGTAACCAGCTAGTCCTAAAAACTGGCGTATGTGTTTCGGAGTTTTCGGGGTTTCCCACTTTTCAACAGTTTCTATCTTTGCCGGATCCACCTTAATACCTTCTTTGTTCACTATGTGACCGAGGAATTGAACTTCTTCCAACCAAAATGCACACTTTGAAAACTTAGCGTACAATTCTTCCTTCCTCAATACTTCTAACACCTTTCTCAAATGTTCACCGTGTTCTTGGTCATTCTTTGAGTAAATAAGTATGTCATCAATGAAAACAATGACAAACTTGTCAAGGTATGGTCCACACACTCGGTTCATAAGGTCCATGAACACAGCTGGTGCATTAGTTAAACCAAACGGCATGACCATAAACTCGTAATGACCGTAAGTGTTCTAAAAGCAGTCTTTGGAATATCATCTTCTTTCACCCGCATTTGATGATACCCGGAACGTAAGTCAATCTTTGAATAAACATACGAGCCTTGTAGTTGATCAAATAAGTCGTCGATTCTTGATAGTGGGTAGCGGTTCTTGATGGTAAGTTTGTTCAACTCTCGGTAGTCGATACACAACCTGAATGTACCATCGTTCTTCTTGACAAACAAAACAGGAGCTCCCCACGGTGATGTGCTTGGTCGAATGAAACCACGCTCTAAAAGTTCTTGTAATTGGCTTTGTAGTTCTTTCATCTCGCTGGGTGCGAGTCTGTAAGGAGCACGAGCTATTGGTGCAGCTCCTGGTACAAGATCTATTTGAAATTCAACAGATCGATGTGGGGGTAATCCCGGTAATTCTTTCGGAAATACATCGGGAAATTCTTTTGCAATGGGAACATCATTGATGCTCTTTTCTTCACTTTGTACTTTCTCGACGTGTGCTAGAACAGCATAGCAACCTTTTCTTATTAGTTTTTGTGCCTTCATATTACTAATAAGATGTAGCTTCTTGTTGCCCTTTTCTCCGTACACCATTAAGGGTTTTCCTTTTTCTCGTATAATGCGAATTGCATTTTTGTAACAAACGATCTCTACTTTCACTTCTTTCAACCAGTCCATAATTTCTCGATTCCGACATATATTATCTGCTGAAATTAATTTACCATTTGCTAATTCGAGTAAAAATTTACTATCCAAAGGCGTCAATGGACAACTTAATTTAGCACAAAAATCTCTACTCATATAGCTTCTATCCGCACCCGAATGAAATAAAACGTAAGTAGATTTATTGTCAATAAGAAACGTACCCGTAACAAGCTCCGGGTCTTCCTGTACCTCTGCCGCATTAATATTGAAAACTCTTCCGCGGCCTTGTCCATTCGTGTTCTCCTGGTTCGGGCAATTTCTAATAATGTGGCCCGGTTTTCCACATTTATAACAAACTACATTGGCATAACTTGCTCCGACATTACTTGCTCCGCCATTACTCGTTCCGACACCATTTGTTCCTTTCGTTCTATTAACCCCTGGTCCGTAGACCTCACACTTCGCCACGCTATGACCATTTCTTTTACACTTGTTGCAAAATTTGGTGCAGAACCCCGAGTGATACTTTTCACACCTTTGGCATAGCTGCTTCTGATTGTTGTTGTTGTTGCGGTTATTATTGTTGTTGGGATGATTGTTGTAGTTGCTGCTGCTGTTGTTGTTGTTGTTGTTGTTGTTGTTGTTGTTGTTGTTGTTGTTGTTGTTGGGCCATTTGTTGTAGTTGCGATTGATGTTGCGATTGTTGGGATAATTGTTGCGATTATTGTTGTAATTGCTGTTGTTGTTGTATTGGTGATTCTTATCACCGTTTTCCTCCCACTTTCTTTTGACTTGCTTCACATTGGCCTCTTCAGCAGTCTGTTCTTTAATTCTTTCTTCAATCTGGTTCACTAGTTTGTGAGCCATTCTACATGCCTGTTGTATGGAGGCGGGCTCGTGTGAACTTATATCTTCTTGGATTCTTTCCGGTAATCCTTTCACAAACGCGTCGATCTTCTCTTCCTCATCTTCGAATGCTCCCGGACACAATAGGCACAATTCTGTGAATCGTCTTTCGTACGTGGTAATATCAAATCCTTGGGTTCGTAACCCTCTAAGTTCTGTCTTGAGCTTATTGACCTCGGTTCTGGGACGGTACTTCTCGTTCATTAAGTGCTTGAATGCTGACCACGGTAGTGCATACGCATCATCTTATCCCACTTGCTCTAGATAGGTATTCCACCATGTTAACGCAGAACCTGTGAAGGTATGCGTAGCGTACTTCACTTTGTCCTCTTCAGTACACTTACTTATGGCAAACACCGATTCGACCTTCTCAGTCCACCGTTTCAATCCGATCGGTCCTTCGGTTCCATCAAATTCCAAAGGTTTGCAGGCAGTGAATTCTTTGTAGGTGCATCCTACACGATTTCCTGTACTGCTAGATCCAAGGTTATTGTTGGTATGTAGCACAGCCTGTACTGTGGCTATGTTTGAAGCTAGAAAAGTACGGAATTCCTCTTCATTCATATTCACGGTGTGTCGAGTAGTCGGTGCTATTTCCTTCAAAATAGTCAAATGGAACAAGTTAATCATACAGAATATTAAGAGTAGTTAATAGTATTTCGTAGCATAATATGAACTCATTTATAAAAGCTTTTTCTTCATATTTGCGTTTTATAAGTTTAAATTCGGGTAGTACCTACCCGTTAAGTTCATACTTAGTAGCTAATATACAATTCAACTACTACAATTCTATATGAAAAACTGATTATAATAATATTTCGCGTTCAAACTTTTACACAATATTTTACAAACTTACAATACCGCTTATTTTACATATAACATGAAATATAGCACACAATAAATTTGATACAAGATGGTTGTGAAGATAATTCTAGCTAGTACACAAGTCGTTCAGCAAAGGCAATAAAGACACGTAATTCATACGTCCAGAAACAAGTCATGCATTCTGGTTTTACTAGGATTACTTCTCATCCTTGGTCTTGTGGAACATAACCGTTAAGGCCGTTGATAAGACAGCGTGTTGTAACGTCGTCAAAGGGACGAGGGTTACGTAATGTCCAACAGTCCCGTAACAATCTAAAAACCTCATTTCTTACCCCAATTACTGACTCCGTCACTTGTGGGAACGTTTTGTTTAATAGTTGTAGCCCGATGTTCTTGTTCTCACTTTGGTAAGAAGTTAACATTACTAATCCGTAAGCATAACATGCTTCTTTATGTTGCATGTTAGCCGCTTTTTCTAAATCACGAAGTCCAATATTCGGATATATTGAGTCAAAATAATTTCTTAACCCATTGCGTAAAATAGCATTTGGGTTCCCCGCAATATATGCGTCAAAGTAAACACATCGTAACTTATGGATTTCCCAATGTGATATCCCCCATCTTTCGAACGAAAGCCTTTTATAAACCAAGGCATTCTTGGAACATTCTTCGAATGTCTTACAAACTGATCTCGCCTTAAATAGTTGTGCCGAAGAATTCTGACTGACTCTAGACAAGATTTCATCAATCATGTCTCCGGGTAGGTCTCTTAAAATATTGGGTTGTCTATCCATTTTGTGTTTTTATACTGTAAAATAGACAAGAGTTAGATTCATAAAAAAAATACTTATTAATACAAGCAATTTTTACATATATCATAAAGCATAAGCACACTATACTACATATATTACACCACACGAATACAACTATCTTATTCCGACTCGCTTGTTTCTTCTTATTCGGTTTTGGTTCGTTTTGCCAAGTTTCTAGGGATATATGATGTTCCCCTAATACGAGCCGTCGTTTTCCACATTGGTTTAGAAAAACCTGGTGGTTTAGAGGTTCCCGGGTCATTGTTACAACTTAAGGACTTCGGGGGTTGACGATACATATAAAGTTCATCGGGGTTGGAATTAGATTTCTCTATTTTTATGCCCTTTCCCTTATTATTTTCTTTTGCCTTTTTAAATTCAGTTGGGGTAATTTCTATAACATCATCGGAATTCTCGTCGGAATCCGATTCATCGGAGAATTGGTAATCCTCCCAATATTTTGCTTCCTTAGCGGAAACACCATTGACCATAATTAACCTTGGTCGGTTGGTTGAGGATTTTCTTTTACTTAACCGTTTTATTATTTCCCCCACCGGTTCTATTTCTTCATCCGGTTCCGATTCTTCTTCTGGTTCCGATTCTTCTTCCGGTTCCGACTCTTCTTCCGGTTCCTCTTCGGGAACTTGTGAATCAGTCCACGAATCATTCCAATTTACATTTGACTCTTCATTATTATTAGGTGAGTCAATGGGACTTGTTCTAGAGGTAGACATCTATCACATAATATCAAACGCGTTAAGAGATTAATATATCACATAATATTCACATGTTAAAAATATATAGTTTCCAACAAAATTTGTTAAGCAATCATTTTTCAAGTAAACACGGTCGAAGTCCAGACTCACTAATGCATCCTAACAAACTCGATAAGACACACTAATGCAAAATTCTAGTTCTCTAAGACCAACGCTCGGATACCAACTGAAATGTCCCGTTCTTATTGATTAAAAATGTTCCATATTAATTGATTTCGTTGCGAGGTTTTGACCTCTATATGAGACGTTTTTCAAAGACTGCATTCATTTTAAAACAAACCATAACCTTTATTTCATCCATAAAGGTTTAAAAAGCTTTACGTAGATTATCAAATGATGATAATCTAAAATATCCTGTTTACACACGACCATTACATAATGGTTTACAATACAAATATGTTACAACAAAATAAGTTTCTTGAATGCAGTTTTTACACAATATCATACAAGCATGGACTCCAAATCTCGTCCTTATTTAAGTATGCGACAGCAGAAGCTCTTAATAATCACCTGAGAATAAACATGCTTAAAACGTCAACAAAAATGTTGGTGAGTTATAGATTTAACCTATATATATCAAATCATAATAATAGACCACAAGATTTCATATTTCAATACACATCCCATACATAGAGATAAAAATCATTCATATGGTGAACACCTGGTAACCGACATTAACAAGATGCATATATAAGAATATCCCCATCATTCCGGGACACCCTTCGGATATGATATAAATTTCGAAGTACTAAAGCATCCGGTACTTTGGATGGGGTTTGTTAGGCCCAATAGATCTATCTTTAGGATTCGCGTCAATTAGGGTGTCTGTTCCCTAATTCTTAGATTACCAGACTTAATAAAAAGGGGCATATTCGATTTCGATAATTCAACCATAGAATGTAGTTTCACGTACTTGTGTTTATTTTGTAAATCATTTATAAAACCTGCATGTATTCTCATCCCAAAAATATTAGATTTTAAAAGTGGTACTATAACTCACTTTCACAGATTTTTACTTCGTCGGGAAGTAAGACTTGGCCACTGGTTGATTCACGAACCTATAACAATATATACATATATATCAAAGTATGTTCAAAATATATTTACAACACTTTTAATATATTTTGATGTTTTAAGTTTATTAAGTCAGCTGTCCTCGTTAGTAACCTACAACTAGTTGTCCACAGTTAGATGTACAGAAATAAATCAATAAATATTATCTTGAATCAATCCACGACCCAGTGTATACGTATCTCAGTATTGATCACAACTCAAACTATATATATTTTGGACTCAACCTCAACCCTGTATAGCTAACTCCAACATTCACATATAGAGTGTATATGGTTATTCCGAAATATATATAGATGTGTCGACATGATAGGTCAAAACATTGTATACGAGTCAATGGTATCTCAAGATTACATAATATACAATACAAGTTGATTAAGTTATGGTTGGAATAGATTTGTTACCAATTTTCACGTAGCTAAAATGAGAAAAATTATCCAATCTTGTTTTACCCATAACTTCTTTATTTTAAATCCGTTTTGAATGAATAAAATTGCTATGGTTTCATATTGAACTCTATTTTATGAATCTAAACAGAAAAAGTATAGGTTTATAGTCGAAAAAGTAAGTTACAAGTCGTTTTTGTAAAGGTAGTCATTTCAGTCGAAAGAACGACGTCTAGATGACCATTTTAGAAAACATACTTCCACTTTGAGTTTAACCATAATTTTTGGATATAGTTTCATGTTCATAATAAAAATCATTTTCTAAGAATAACAACTTTTAAATCAAAGTTTATCATAGTTTTTAATTAACTAACCCAAAACAGCCCGCGGTGTTACTACGACGGCGTAAATCCGGTTTTACGGTGTTTTTCGTGTTTCCAGGTTTTAAATCATTAAGTTAGCATATCATATAGATATATAACATGTGTTTAGTTGATTTTAAAAGTCAAGTTAGAAGGATTAACTTTTGTTTGCGAACAAGTTTAGAATTAACTAAACTATGTTCTAGTGATTACAAGTTTAAACCTTCGAATAAGATAGCTTTATATATATGAATCGAATGATGTTATGAACATCATTACTACCTTAAGTTCCTTGGATCAACCTACTGGAAAAGAGAAAAATGGATCTAGCTTCAACGGATCCTTGGATGGCTCGAAGTTCTTGAAGCAGAATCATGACACGAAAACAAGTTCAAGTAAGATCATCACTTGAAATAAGATTGTTATAGTTATAGAAATTGAACCAAAGTTTGAATATGATTATTACCTTGTATTAGAATGATAACCTAATGTAAGAAACAAAGATTTCTTGAGGTTGGATGATCACCTTACAAGATTGGAAGTGAGCTAGCAAACTTGAAAGTATTCTTGATTTTATGTAACTAGAACTTGTAGAATATATGAAGAACACTTAGAACTTGAAGATAGAACTTGAGAGAGATCAATTAGATGAAGAAAATTGAAGAATGAAAGTGTTTTTAGGTGTTTTTGGTCGTTGGTGTATCGATTAGATATAAAGGATATGTAATTTTGTTTTCATGTAAATAAGTCATGAATGATTACTCATATTTTTGTAATTTTATGAGATATTTCATGCTAGTTGCAAAATGATAGTTCCAACATGTGTTAGGTGACTCACATAGGCTTCTAAGAGCTGATCATTGGAGTGTATATACCAATAGTACATACATCTTAAAGCTGTGTATTGTACGAGTACGAATACGGGTGCATACGAGTAGAATTGTTGATGAAACTGAACGAGGATGTAATTGTAAGCATTTTTGTTAAGTAGAAGTATTTTGTTAAGTGTATTGAAGTCTTTCAAAAGTGTATAAATACATATTAAAACACTACATGTATATACATTTTAACTGAGTCGTTAAGTCATCGTTAGTCGTTACATGTAAGTGTTGTTTTGAAACCTTTAGGTTAACGATCTTGTTAAATGTTGTTAAACCAATGTTTATAATATAAAATGAGATTTTAAATTATTATATTATCATGATATTATCATGTATGAATATCTCTTAACAACGATAATCGTTACATATATGTCTCGTTTAAAAATCATTAAGTTAGTAGTCTTGTTTTTACATATGTAGTTCATTGTTAATATACTTAATGATATGTTTACTTATCATAGTATCACGTTAACTATATATATATATATCCATATATATGTCATCATATAGTTTTTACAAGTTTTAACGTTCGTGAATCACCGGTCAACTTGGGTGGTTAATTGTCTATATGAAACATATTTCAATTAATCAAGTCTTAACAAGTTTGATTGCTTAACATGTTGGAAACATTTAATCATATAAATATCAATCTCAATTAATATATATAAACATGGAAAAGTTCGGGTCACTACAATAGTAAGCGGGTCGGGTCGGTACGTAGTGATCCTGAGGTGATAGCCGACTCATGATCTGACGTTGATGATAGTCCCATCTATCATGCTGTCGTTGCCTAGAATGCTCGTACTCATTCCAGGATTGCCACTGCTCTAACCGACTAAATCTATCCTCGTTTGTCATATCTACCTCATCTATACACTGGTAGACGTCAGTCATAGCCTCCCTAATGACATCCCTAATGTCATCCGCTTCCTCCATTTCCTCATCTGAACCTCTCTCTACCTGTGGATGATTACCATCATAGGGTACTGCCTGGTTGCGTCTGCTCTTTAATACCTTAGCACCCTGATAGACCATCAATCCTAAAGGCTCAACCTGTTCCCTACGTACCATAAGTGGACCCCCTTGATCCCTATCTACACCCAAATACTCTCCAATGAGAGTAACCAAAATACCTCATCCTATTACTCCCCCTTCCTGTATTCCTTCCACCATCTTAGACAAATAAAAACCAACACTGTAAGGGATATTAACAAAGCCTCTTGGGTCTCGAATACACTTTAGGTAAAATAAATCATGTAAGGTCATTTTCTCCTTGTTGTGACCTCTCTGTGTAATCGAGTTAGCCAGAAATCTATGAATTATACGAAGCTCGGCTTTGTTAATATGTAAGTAGGAGTGTGTTCCTGCCCGCCCAAAAACATTATTATCTGACATACGCCTCTAGATGGCGTTAGCATCAAAATTCCTATCTACCCTTTCACCATGATAAATCAAGTTTGTACAATCGGGTAATATCAATTCAGCGGGCGTATATATCTGTAAAGCCCTGGCCATGTCCAGCATGGACATCCTGTACATCCTACGACTAAGTATAAATCTAAGAAAACTTCTATCATTTATCCTATCTACATCCGCATTAAGTGAAATAGTACTCATAAGCTCAACGCACCATTCCTTATATAGAGGCCTACGAATGGTGAATAAACGTTCCCAATCGGGAAATGAAGAACTGACATACCTTTAGATCAGATGCAGTCTAACACAGTTAGCTAGTTGGACCTTTTTCAAAGGCTCCCAATCGATTACCCTCGGCACTTCTACATTTTTTGATACCAGTTTGAATTTGTTACTTTGATATGTTGGGTAATCTTTCCAGCTTCGATCAAATCTCAGATTAGGATGCAACTGTTCTTCATGAATCGTTGGGTGTTTACTATTGGATGCATCGGAAATACTATGTAGGCATCAACATATTCTTGTTGCGGATCATAATAAGGTACGTGTTGATCAGGTTGTTGTTGTTGTTCCTGTTGTTGCTCCGGTTCATATTGCATTTCTGGTTCAGGTTCTGGAGCAGGTTGTCTAGATGATGATTGAAAGGACCCGTTCATATACATTATAAACGATTCACAATAGTTGATTACATCGCGAGGTATTTTGACCTCTATATGATACATTTTACAAATATTGCATTCGTTTTTAAAAGACAAACTTTCTTTACAACGAAAGTTGACGGCATGCACACCATTTCATAATACATCCAACTATAATTGACATAATAATAATCTTGATGAACTCAATGACTCGAATGCAACGTCTTTCAAAATATGCCATGAATGACTCCAAGTAATATCCTTAAAATGAGCTAATGCACAGCGAAAGATTTCTTTAATACCTGAGAATAAACATGCTTTAAAGTGTCAACCAAAAGGTTGGTGAGTTCATAGGTTTATCATAACAATCATTTCAATATATTAATAGACCACAAGATTTCCGTTTATAAATATATGTACACTCGCAAGTGTATAAATGTATTCTATAAGTTGTAGGCACCCGGTAACAAGCCTTAACATTCATGTTTTACCCTCTGAAGTACACCAGATCATATGTGTTTAAAATAACCTCGAAGTACTAAAGCATCCCATAGTCAGGATGGGGTTTGTCAGGCCCAATAGATCTATCTTTAGGATTCGCGCCTACCGTACATAGACAAGTAGTTTAATGTTACCAAGCTAAGGGTATATTTCTGGTTTAAACCCACATAGAATTAGTTTTAGTACTTGTGCCTATTTTGTAAAACATTTATAAAACAGCGCATGTATTCTCAGCCCAAAAATATATATAAAAAGGGAGTAATGAAACTCACCATACTGTATTTCGTAGTAAAAATACATATAACGTCATTTAACAAGTGCAAGGTTGGCCTCGGATTCACGAACCTATATTAATTATATATATTTATATGTTTGTCAATATTTGTCTAACAATTTTTGGTCAAGTCATAGTGTACCACAATCCTAATGCTCGAGACTAATATGCAAACGTCAACAAAAGTCAACTTGACCCAAAATGACTTCTAAAATTTATACGTGTTTATTATATAACTTAACTATACTCGTTTTATATGTTTAAATATATTTATTAGATTTTATAATAATAAAAGTCATTTATTAATAAAAATTTATATTAACGTTTATATATGATAAAATATACTTTTATATATCTTAAGTAGTAAAATTTATAAAGTTCACTTAATATCTTAAAACTATAGTGATAAGTATTATTAATGTAATTATATTACGCGTGGTGAAAAATATCTTTGTATCCCCTATTTATTTGATAAAATAATATTGATCATAATAATAATAAGTAAAAGTTGTATTATTTTGTAATAATAATTATTATTATTCTATAAAAAATAGCAATATTTATATTTACTAAAAATGTTATTATGATAAAATGATAATACTAACATAATAGTAATAATGATATTTTATAATAACAATGATATTTCTATTAAAATAATAACGACGATAGTAATAATAATCATTTTAACAATAATACTAAAATTCAGTTGACTATAACTTCAAATCCGTTCATCGAAACCATTCGATATCTAAATGAAAAGTTCTTAATTTTTCGCTAGCTTTCCAATGACATGCATATCATATACCCTATCTCAGTAGCATATGTATCTAATTCAGGATTCAACAAACCTATCTAAGGACAATATCGAATGTACAAGCATGCATAATCCTATATACTCGAGCACTAGTCAGGGATACACTATTGATATATAAAAGTTAAGTTATGAGTGCTCACGTATCAATATTGAGATTCAATATTGCAGAAAAGTACGTAGACGCAACGGAGATGATAAACACTAGATTGACCTCACGAGCATACCCATGAACCATACCCTTCACCTCCATAGCTATAACCCATAATTTCCTTAGCTTCGACTCATTCAAAAAACTATTTTGAAATCACTCGGACATCACTCCGTCGTAATATTTTATGTATACTAATAATATCTTGAAATAATATAGAGCAAATATATATATATATGTAAATCGATTGAGAGAGTTTAGAGAAATATATTTTCAAGTTTCTATGAAATAATGAAACCTATTGAATTCTATTTATAATAGATTTTTGAATTATTAAAGTGAATTATTAAAGTATGAATTATTAAAGTGAATTATTAAAGTATGAATTATTAAAGTGAATTATTAAAGTATGAATTATTAAAGTAAATTATTAAAGTATGAATTATTAAAGTTAAAGTAAAGTAAAAGTAAAGTAAAGGTAAAGTTAAAGTATAGTAAAAGTATAAAAACTATGTATGTA
Organism: Rutidosis leptorrhynchoides; assembly: GCF_046630445.1. Taxonomy (NCBI): domain Eukaryota; kingdom Viridiplantae; phylum Streptophyta; class Magnoliopsida; order Asterales; family Asteraceae; genus Rutidosis; species Rutidosis leptorrhynchoides. The sequence goes on from NC_092337.1 coordinate 181,902,807, forward strand.
TAATACGCGTATAAATATATATAATATTAATTTAAATCGTTATATATATTTAATGAAATAAAATATAAATATCGTTATATTTATTATACTGGTTAAGTAATGAGTTGTCAAAAGTGATTCTAGATATTTATAAAAGTTATATGCGTTTTAATAATAAAGTTCCTTTTAAACTGAAAACGTTTTTGTACGTTTGAAAATAGATTAATAGAATATTATGGAAACCAATTCTCCACTAGCTTTTGTCTAACTTTCGTAAATGACACTTTTTATTTTTATTTATAAATAGCTTTACAAATTATTCCGAATATCGTTAAGAGGAATAGATTTCTCAAATCATAGTGGACCTCTCAACAGAGACGTGTAATCATAATTCAATGTTTCTGATAATTCAATCATTTAATATTTTTTTTTTTAATTTCGTCGATATTCATATTGAAACAAATACGTTCATATAAAGCATTATACTTTTAAATACTTTGTTGACATTTTCAATTTATAACATATACACATATACATACATATTCATATATGTTCATTTAATGGTCCGTGAATCATTGGAATTTGATCGAGGTTTAAATGAATGTATAAACATAGTTTAAAATCCTTGAGATTTAACTTAACAAGCATTGCTTATCGTGTCAGAATAATATAAAGATAAAGTTTAAATTTAGTCGGAAATTTTCGGGTCGTCACAGTACCTACCCTTTAAAGAAAGTTCGTCCCCGAAATTTGATAGAGGTCGTTATGGCTAACAATGAGAATGCTATTATGACGATTATGAAGTTTTATCATGTCTAAGAAGTATGGATAAAATAATTCGATTACTCAAAGCGTATGAGGGAAGTTACCGTAAATGAAGGAAATAAGATTATAGTGATTCGTCATATCTTTTGACGTCATCACAATTGATCTCCGAATTTAAAGAAAATCTTTGTAATCTATGTTGGATTTGATGCTTCGGTGATTAAGGAGATTATGATTCTCTTCGACTTAATACGATAATCCATCTTGATTTCTCTGTCGGGTATTTCACTATAAATCCACCTCCTTCGTTTCCTTACAACTCACACCTTCTATTCTTTCTCCCTCAACTCATATTTTAAAGTATTTGTCAATATGCTTCATCCAGTACTGATTCTCGATATACTTCTCACTTTCATATCTGTCGTTCTTCTTTTTCATCTGCCTCTGGAAGAATCTATTTTCTTCTACTATACTCTCGGTTTTATAGTGTTTTTAGTTCTTCCGTGTCTTTATATTGCTATATGCATCGATATATATGGTTTATAATTTTTGGGTGGTTGTTGGGTTTTATATCTTCCCTTATATTTCAAAGCCCCTGCTTTTGTCTTCTATAATCATTGACATCCACAGTTAATGCTCCCTTCTATTTGCTGCGATTTATACTCCAATTTCTATTTTGGAGTTTTGTCCTTTCGTTTCTTCTTCTTGCGATTAAGCAACGTTTGTAATGGTCCAGTATTCGCAGATATGAATTTCAGAATGAACATAGTTAATGTTCTAAGAAGGAAATGGTAATGGCACGATCTTGATTTGTTAATTTACCAGAATACCCTGAAAAGACCGAATCATCAAGAAAATATATTCTTGATATTTTTAGAGATTAAATAGAATACAAGAGTCGTGTAACATGGAACATGATGACGGCATGGTCTGTGAATCGTCATGTCCCATTAGAAACTCAGCATGACTTACTGTAATATAATCACGTTGATCAAGTGTCATTATATTATACTAACTCATGCTTCAGTTCCCAACACTACTTCAAAACATTCATAATTTAAACTCGAAAGTTTATAGAATATAGAAACTAATAGTTTCTTATATGATGTAACACTGATAGCACAAAGAGATAAATGACTTCAGATAAGATTAGTTGTGAAAATATCTTCAGAAATATCGCGGATATTTATAATGAAAGATATGATAATATCTTAGAATTTCTAATATTGATGGATGATGATGAAGATTTGTTTGTAAAGGTTTAGAATAAAGAGTAAGGTATTCGTTAATGACTTTAGCAGGCACTGAATCATTTGGATTCTTTGAAGGCAGATTTAGTCTTTGTGATTTGTCCACAGCCTCCTTCATAGTATGTTCAATCCGTTTTCCAGTTCCAAACCTTCTCTTTTTCTCAGCTTTACCACCTTACTATTCTTTGTCATCAAACTTTTTACTGTTAAGATCATTCACAGTTTTTGATGCTTCGTCAGCATTTCAAGAACTAGTTTGCAGTTCAAAATATTTTTCAGAACTTCACATTCAAAGTATGTAAGTCCAAGAGATAGACGTTTTACGTACACATATAACTGTTGGCGTAGACATGCTGCGAGATTTCAAAATACTGGTTACTGTTTTTCGATGATTCGTATGACAATTCTCGTTACAAGATGCGAATGAGTAAATGATGTGATTTCAATAAATATAATGATTTTTCAAAAATTCAATGATAATTGAAGGTGTTGGTAAGTTTATTGCTAAGGTGGCGAGATATGAAAGGTCCCCAGTAACGATGACGAAAGGGCAACGTATCTATCGAGGTTATAATAAGACTAGTCTGACTGAAAAGTCGAAGTTGACTTGCTGGATCTGTGACAAAACTGTCTACTTTGAAAAGGAATTGAAAAGTCATTTTAGCTAATAAATGCCAAAGGGTCTGACACGGATACGCGTCGAACTATGACTTTGGCTTCGAGAGCTTTTTAGGTACATAAATGTGGGTAATATGTGGTTGGATCATCATCTCGATTGTTCATTGTTTGAAGTGTCTTCGAAAACTTCGGAGAGTTTGAACACAGTTTGTAATCGTTAATATACATATGATGTTCTAACACGATTTTGAGGTCAAAGTATAGCTTTGAAAGATGTAGGAATCTAAGAGTGATGTCTTCTGTTAAATCATGACTTGGATTTTGATTTGTCAAAATCAGAATGCGTAATCAAATTTGGGTGAGAATGGTTGTTTTGATTTCTATACAAGAATGTATATTGTTGTGAGATTTTGGGAGTATAGTTGATGATTTGCTTAATCAGATTCGAAAAATGTAATATATTAATTGTGAATTTATATATCTCTCGGGTATTACCTACCCGTTAAAAAAAATTTCACAATTAATATTTTGTACAACAGAATTTTATTACAGTCTTTATGAAAATATATATGTGCATATTTTCTTCAGATGTAACATAGATTTAATGAGTTAATATTAAATTAAACTCATTTGATTTACGGTTGAAACTAGAACTGAATAATCCCTAAAGACTTTAGAAATTACATAACTTTTACGGAGTATTTATTCAATAAAATTGAAATTATGAATTAATACTTCGTTATTTGTTGGTGTTTGTAACCCTTGCACCATATTCTCTAAAGCCACTACTCGAGCGCGAAGCTCGTTGACTTCTTCTATTACACCGGGGTGATTGTCGGTTCGGATGAGCGGATAAATAAAATCTAAAATTTGATGTAGTATATAATCGTGACGAGATACTCTGAAAATGAGAGAGAAAATGGTGTTTCGGACCAGTTCGCCGGTAAGTGCTTCAGGTTCATCGCCAAGAGGGCAATGTGGTGGATGGAAGGGATCACCTTCTTATTGTCTCCAATTATTGAGGAGGCTACGAACCTATCCCCAATTCATTCATAATAGATGATGGCTAATTTGTTGATCCATTCCGGTCACACTGCTTTCGGAGCTTGAGTGAGATTCCATATCGAAATTCGAGGGACTTGAACTAATGACGAATTCCATTTCGTTCGATTGAATAAAGAATTTTTCGATATGAAATGATTTTTCGACTATCGGGTGGTATTCTAATTACATAGAATATCTATATATATAGCGCAAAAGATTTCGTAGATTACGGAGGAAATTACGGGATATGTCAGGCAAAGTTTACAGTAACAGATACGCTAAGATATGGATTAGCAGATACGCTAAGATATGAATTTTGTCTATACACTATTCATGCAATCAATGCAGTAAGACGTGTCTAGACTAAGAATGATAAGCAGATAATTTCTGACAAAAATGATAAGCAAAACTTTTGACATGCAGACACGGTCGAAGTCCAGGCTCATTAATGCATCATAACGACTATCAGTTAGACACACTAATGCAGACCTGGTTCGCTAAGACCACCGCTCTGATACCAACTGAAAGGACCTGTTCATATACATTATAAATGATTCACAATAGTTGATTACATCGCGAGGTATTTTGACCTCTATATGATACATTTTACAAATATTGCATTCGTTTTTAAAAGACAAACTTTCTTTACAACGAAAGTTGACGGCATGCACACCATTTCATAATACATCCAACTATAATTGACATAATAATAATCTTGATGAACTCAATGACTCGAATGCAACGTCTTTCAAAATATGCCATGAATGACTTCAAGTAATATCCTTAAAATGAGCTAATGCACAGCGGAAGATTTCTTTAATACCTGAGAATAAACATGCTTTAAAGTGTCAACCAAAAGGTTGGTGAGTTCATAGGTTTATCATAACAATCATTTCAATATATTAATAGACCACAAGATTTCCGTTTATAAATATATGTACACTCGCAAGTGTATAAATGTATTCTATAAGTTGTAGGCACCCGGTAACAAGCCTTAACGTTCATGTTTTACCCTCTGAAGTACACCAGATCATATGTGTTTAAAATAACCTCGAAGTACTAAAGCATCCCATAGTCAGGATGGGGTTTGTCAGGCCCAATAGATCTATCTTTAGGATTCGCGCCTACCGTACATAGACAAGTAGTTTAATGTTACCAAGCTAAGGGTATATTTCTGGTTTAAACCCACATAGAATTAGTTTTAGTACTTTTGCCTATTTCGTAAAACATTTATAAAACAGCGCATGTATTCTCAGCCCAAAAATATATATAAAAAGGGAGTAATGAAACTCACCATACTGTATTTCGTAGTAAAAATACATATAACGTCATTTAACAAGTGCAAGGTTGGCCTCGGATTCACGAACCTATATTAATTATATATATTTATATGTTTGTCAATATTTGTCTAACAATTTTTGGTCAAGTCATAGTGTACCACAATCCTAATGCTCGAGACTAATATGCAAAAGTCAACAAAAGTCAACTTGACCCAAAATGACTTCTAAAATTTATACGTGTTTATTATATAACTTAACTATACTCGTTTTATATGTTTAAATATATTTATTAGATTTTATAATAATAAAAGTCATTTATTAATAAAAATTTATATTAACGTTTATATATGATAAAATATACTTTTATATATCTTAAGTAGTAAAATTTATAAAGTTCACTTAATATCTTAAAACTATAGTGATAAGTATTATTAATGTAATTATATTACGCGTGGTGAAAAATATCTTTGTATCCCCTATTTATTTGATAAAATAATATTGATCATAATAATAATAAGTAAAAGTTGTATTATTTTGTAATAATAATTATTATTATTCTATAAAAAAATAGCAATATTTATATTTACTAAAATTGTTATTATGATAAAATGATAATACTAACATAATAGTAATAATGATATTTTATAATAACAATGATATTTCTATTAAAATAATAACGACGATAGTAATAATAATCATTTTAACAATAATACTAAAATTCAGTTGACTATAACTTCAAATCCGTTCATCGAAACCATTCGATATCTAAATGAAAAGTTCTTAATTTTTCGCTAGCTTTCCAATGACATGCATATCATATACCCTATCTCAGTAGCATATGTATCTAATTCAGGATTCAACAAACCTATCTAAGGACAATATCGAATGTACAAGCATGCATAATCCTATATACTCGAGCACTAGTCAGGGATACACTATTGATATATAAAAGTTAAGTTATGAGTGCTCACGTATCAATATTGATATTCAATATTGCAGAAAAGTACGTAGACGCAACGAAGATGATAAACACTAGATTGACCTCACGAGCATACCCATGAACCATACCCATCACCTCCATAGCTATAACCCATAATTTCCTTAGCTTCGACTCATTCAAAAAACTATTTTGAAATCACTCGGACATCACTCCGTCGTAATATTTTATGTATACTAATAATATCTTGAAATAATATAGAGCAAATATATATATATATGTAAATCGATTGAGAGAGTTTAGAGAAATATATTTTCAAATTTCTATGAAATAATGAAACCTATTGAATTCTATTTATAATAGATTTTTAAATTATTAAAGTGAATTATTAAAGTATGAATTATTAAAGTGAATTATTAAAGTATGAATTATTAAAGTGAATTATTAAAGTATGAATTATTAAAGTGAATTATTAAAGTATGAATTATTAAAGTAAATTATTAAAGTATGAATTATTAAAGTTAAAGTAAAGTAAAAGTAAAGTAAAGGTAAAGTTAAAGTATAGTAAAAGTATAAAAACTATGTATGTATAATACGCGTATAAATATATATAATATTAATTTAAATCGTTATATATATTTAATGAAATAAAATATAAATATCGTTATATTTATTATACTGGTTAAGTAATGAGTTGTCAAAAGTGATTCTAGATATTTATAAAAGTTATATGCGTTTAAATAATAAAGTTCCTTTTAAACTGAAAACGTTTTTGTACGTTTGAAAATAGATTAATAGAATATTATGGAAACCAATTCTCCACTAGCTTTTGTCTAACTTTCGTAAATGACACTTTTTATTTTTATTTATAAATAGCTTTACAAATTATTCCGAATATCGTTAAGAGGAATAGATTTCTCAAATCATAGTGGACCTCTCAACAGAGACTTGTAATCATAATTCAATGTTTCTGATAATTCAATCATTTAATATATTTTTTTTTTAATTTCGTCGATAATCATATTGAAACAAATACGTTCATATAAAGCATTATACTTTTAAATACTTTGTTGACATTTTCAATTTATAACATATACACATATACATACATATTCATATATGTTCATTTAATGGTCCGTGAATCATTAGAATTTGGTCGAGGTTTAAATGAATGTATAAACATAGTTTAAAATCCTTGAGATTTAACTTAACAAGCATTGCTTATCGTGTCAAAATAATATAAAGATAAAGTTTAAATTTAGTCGGAAATTTTCGGGTCGTCACAATGATGATGATGATGCACCATCAGTATCGGTATTTCTCTGCAAAACACATTAAACACAAAATTTATGCATCCAAATATGCATTAGTGTTAGCAAAATAACAACTTGAAACAATTACAATAACATGTTTAATCAAAATTAAACTTATACACATTTTCATAATTTTAACAATTCTACACTTTTTCAAATAAGCATATATGAAAATGTTTACAAAGTTCATAAGCATTCTACTCAAATAACATGTTAAAATAACCATTACTAGCAATTAAACAAGTTTAAAATGGCATTTATATCAATTTAATCAAGTTCATGAATTTTATACCTAAAAAGTCCACTTTAATTCTCAAAAATCATGTTAAGGATCAAAGTTTGGATCATTTAGCTACCTAAACATGTTACACTACTTAATTTAGCAATAATTCATGACAAAAATCGACCATAACCTGTTTATATCAAAAAGCTCTAAATTGCTCAAGAACACAAACCCTAGATTCCTAAAAATTTTGAAGTTTTTGGCTTCAAATCATATTAAATAGCATCAATCTAGGTTATACATGCATAATATACTAACAATTTAACTCTAATTATACTATAAATTAACAAAATCAAATTAGGTAAAATATTGGTAATTATCATAAAAACTAAGAATTTTAAGAGTTTAGGGATGTAATTTTTACCTTCTTGTTGAAAAATGCGAACCTATGTATGATTAGATCGGATTGTAGGATGAAATTTGGTTGAATTTGGTGAAAAAATGGCGAATTTAGGAGTGTATGTGTGTGTATGTTCGTGTATTGTGTGTGTATTGGAGTGGAGACAGAAGCAGAACTTGCTGAACTTGTAACCTGACCAGTTTTTTGACACCATGCGATCGCATGGTTTTACTGGCCAAACCCCATGCGATCGCATGGGGGTCTGTTTTTTTTAAATAAAAACCTTATACTTTTTTAAAACAAATAATTAATTTTATTTAAAATTTTGTTTCTTTTTAGGAGTGAGGGCATTTCGGATCGTTGTCCTAGACCGTCCCTCGACAAAATTTTAAAATTTGTCATTTTTATGCGCGGTTTTAAAAGCAAAGATTTTTTAGTTTTTTAAATGTTTTTGGCTTACTTTAATTCAATAAGATTAAAAATAATGATAATAAAAGTTCTCATCCCGTCCTCGGGTAAAGCAATTTTGGTTCAACGACCTAGTTTTCAACTCACGACGAATTTTAAAAATCATATGTTTAACTTAGTGAAATAAAGTAAATTTTTGTTTTTAAATTCACACCAAACTTAAATTTAAAATGCATAAAATTAAAAATTCATATTAATATTATTAAAAATTCACACCAAATTCATATTATATTTTTGTTTTTATACATACAAACTTATATTAAAAATATTAATTTTTCAAATATTTACAAACTTAAATATATTGATTTTAAAAAGTTTACAATAATAATTTAATATTAATTTTTAAAAAAAAGTAAAAATAAAATTAAAAATCTTTTTCGTCTTTTATCCCACTTTAATCAATCAAATATTATCAAAAATATACGCCCCTCTTTTCGGTAAAGTAATTTCGGTTCCATAACCTAGTTTTACTCCTGACGAATTTTTGAAATATTTTGGTTTGATTGATTAAAGATATTTATACCTTAAGAATAAACGGTAAATTTCGCAGTGATGTAATAAATTTTTGTATGATATTAATAATTTCGGTTACGCATACCTAATTTTATTGAATACCAATTTAATACTTTATAGCGAACAATTCAGCGTTTATTATCAAAAGGTTAAAAGCAATAAAAAAAAAAAAAATTGTACATACTTATCTGTGAGAAAGAATTCTCAGAGACCTGCTTTAGCCGACTCATAAGAGAGTCGTGTGATTTAGTTTTCCATAGCTACATAAGCATAACCTCGAATCTTCAATATCTTTTCTTCTAAACATATGAATGGTCCTTCTCTGCATAGTGTAACAAATTCGGTGTTTGAATATGTTTGATTATCTAAACATTTACCTTCGTGTGACCATTTTCCGCATTTGTAACATCTTTTAAGGTGTCGTGCTCTTCTTTTTGTTGCAGATTTTGATTTTCTTTTACCAAAATGTATCTTATGATGATCTTTTCTGAGTTCTTTTCTTACTTCGTCACATATGCTTCTTATTACTGACACCAGGTCACTCGGGAGTGTGTCATTATCACGTTTAGTAATCAAAGTGTGCAGCATTAGACCATGGTTCAGATCAAAGGAATTTTTCATCTCGTAAAACCTAAAAAAATAAATAATTCAGAATGGGAGGAGAAGACTAGTTCTTTAGGGTCTGCTAGGGAAAGACCATTCGGATTCCATGCTCAGAAACTGCATGAAAACAGAATATCTAACTCTAACAGAAATATATATTACCCTAAAAAGACTTGATTCTCCCCACACTTAGTTAGCTGTGGTGTTGAAATTGTGACTAACTTCATCTTCAACTTCCATTAGTTTATCTATGTAATGTTTAACTCTGTGACCATTAACTTTAAATTCAATCTCATTTGAATTTATTAACTCTATTGTTCCATACGGGAAAACTCTTTTGACTATGAATGGTCCAGACCATCATGATTTCAATTTTCCAGGAAATAGCTTGAATCGTGAATTGAAAAGAACTCTGTCTCCTTCTTTAAATTCTTTTGAACTTCTGATTCTTTTATCATGCCATTTCTTCATTCTTTCCTTATAGAATAACGAATTTTCGTATGCTTCATGTCTCAAATCTTCTAATTCGTTTAATTGACTTAACCGTAGACGTCCGGCTTCATGTAAATCAAGTTTACATGTCTTCAAAGCCCAAAATGCTTTGTGTTCAATTTCTACTGGAAGATGACATGCTTTTCCGTAAACGAGTTTAAAAGGTGTGGTTCCAATTGGAGTTTTGTAGGCTGTTCTAAAAGCCCAGAGTGCATCCTCCAATTTTATGGACCATTCCTTCAGATTTGATCCTACGGTTTTCTCTAGAATATGTTTTGAAGCTCGCTTGGTATTTTCAACTTGTCCACTTGTTTGTGGATGATAAGCGGTTGAGATTTTATGAGTTACTCTATATCTTTTGAGAACTTTCTCAAGTTGATTGTTACAAAAATGAGGACCCCGATCACTTATTAAAGCTTTCAGTGTTCCAAACCTTGCAAAAAGACATTTTAAGAAGTTGACTACAACTCATGCATCGTTAGTTGGGAGAGCTTGTGCTTCCGCCCATTTAGATACATAATCAATGGCAACGAGAATGTAGAGATTATTATGAGATTTTGGGAATGGACCCATAAAGTCAATACCCCAAATGTCAAATACTTCACATACTTGAATGACATTTTGTGGCATTTCATCAGGTTGACTTATTTTTCCGGCCCTTTGACAAGCATCACAAGATTTGCAAAGAAGGTGTGCGTCTTTGAAAATTGTAGGCCAATAGAATCCAGCATCGTAAACTTTTCTTGCTGTGAGTTGAGGCCCATAATACCCTCCTATTGGTCCTGTATGAAAATGGTTTAAGATTTGACTGGCTTCATCTCCGAATACACATCGGCGTATTATTCCATCAGGACAACTTTTAAACAAATGTGGATCTTCCCAGAAATAGTGTTTTATATCACTAAAAAATTTCTTTCGTTTTTGGTACGACAATACTTTTTCAAGGAATCCATATACTAAGTAGTTTGCATAGTATGCAAACCATGGAATTTCATTATAATCTATCTTCAATAGATATTCATCAGGAAAGTTGTCTTGTATGGCCGATTCATTTAGAACTTCTAATTCAGGATTTTCAAAACGAGAAAGATGATCAGCGGCGAGATTTTCTGCTCCCTTTTTGTCTCGGGTTTCAATATCGAACTCTTGTAAGAGTAAGATCCAACGGATTAATCGTGGTTTGGTATCTTGTTTCGAAAATAGGTATCTAAGAGCAGAATGGTCTGTATAGACCACCGTTTTTTCTAGAACGAGATATGAACGAAATTTGTCAAAAGCAAAGACAATAGCAAGGAGTTCTTTTTCAGTAGTTGTGTAATTCGTTTGTGCTCCTTGTAACGTCTTACTAGCATAATAAATAGGTTGAAATCATTTTTCAATCCTTTGTCCTAAAACGGCTCCCATTGCAAAATCACTTGCATCGCACATTAGTTCAAATGGTAGATTCCAATTTGGAGTTATCATGATCGGTGCATTAGTGAGTTTTTCTTTAAGAATATTAAAAGATTTGATGCATTCATCTGAAAAGATGAATGGAGCATCCTTTTCTAAGAGTTTATTCATAGGAGTGGCAATTTTAGAAAAATCTTTTATGAAACGTCGGTAAAAACCTGCCTGCCCTAGAAAACTCCTAACTCCTCTAACATTGGTGGGATGTGGAAGTTTAGCAATTACATCTACTTTAGCTCTATCCACTTCAATTCCTTCCTTTGAAATTTTATGTCCAAGAACGATGCCTTCTTTAACCATGAAATGGCATTTCTCCCAATTAAGAACTAGATTTGATTGTTCGCATCTAATAAGCATTCGTTCAAGATTAACTAGACATGTTTCAAATGTATCACCGAAGACTGAAAAGTCATCCATGAAAACTTCCATGCATTCTTCTATCATGTCGTGAAAAATTGCCATCATGCACCTTTGAAAGGTTGCAGGGGCGTTGCAAAGTCCAAATGGCATGCGTTTGTAAGCAAAAGTACCATAAGGGCACGTGAATGTGGTTTTCTCTTGGTCCTCGGGTGCTATTGGAATTTGAAAATATCCGGAAAAACCATCAAGAAAATAATAGTAACTATTTCTGGCTAATCTTTCCAACATTTGATCAATGAAAGGTAAGGGAAAGTGATCTTTTCTGGTGGCGTCATTTAATTTTCTATAATCAATACAGACACGCCATCCTGTTATATTCCTAGTAGGAATAAGCTCATTTTTTTCATTTGTGATGACAGTCATGCTACCTTTCTTAGGTATACATTGAACTGGGCTTACCCATGGACTATCAGAGATTGGATAAATTAAACCTGCATCTAGCAGTTTAATAATTTCTTTCTTAACAACATCTTGCATATTAGGATTTAGTCTTCGTTGATGTTGCACATACGTTTAATGACCTTCTTCCATAAGGATTTTATGTGTGCAATACGAAGGACTTATTCCTTTAATATCATGAATCTTCCATGCAATAGCTGATTTATGAGCTTTTAGCACATAAATGAGTTGAGATTTTTCATTTTCCGTAAGAGAAGACGATATTATTACAGGTAATTCAGATTCAAATGTAAATAAGCGTATTCCAAATGGTTTGGAAGTGTCTTTAACTCTAATGTCGGTGGTTCTTCTATCGATGATTTATATCGATATCTGTCTTCTTCTTTTACCATTTGAATTTCTTCTGTTGTTGGTTCTTATCCATTAGCCATAAGTGTAGCTAACATTTCAGCTTCATCAATTTGTTCAGTTCCTTCTCCTAAAGAACATTCTCCTGTTCCTTGTAATTCTGGAAATTTTTCTAACAATTCTGCATGTGAATCTATAGTTTGAATATAATAACATGTATCATCTGCAGATTCCAGTTGTTGCATAGCTCTATCAACAGAAAAGGTAACACTCTCGTCCTCTATACTTAGGGTCAGTTTCTTACCGACCACGTCTATTATTGCTTTAGCTGTGTTTAAGAATGGTCTTCCTAATATGAGAGGAACTCGAGAATCTTCTTCCATGTCCAGAATAACAAAATCTACTGGAAATACTAAAGTACCAACTTTAACTAGCATGTTTTCCATTATCCCTCTATGATATTTTACTGATCGATCAGCTAGTTGTATGCTTATTCGTGTTAGTTTCAATTCTCCAAGGTCCAGTTTAGCGTATAATGAATACGACATTAAATTTATACTAGCACCTAAATCTGCCAATGCTTCTATTGAACTAAGACTACTCAGAAAACATGGAATTGTGAAACTTCCTGGATCAGATAATTTTTCTGGTATCTTATTCAACAGTACTGCAGAACAATTAGCATTCATTGTGACAGCCGAAAGTTCTTCCATTTTCTTTCTATTTGTGATTAGATCTTTCAAGAATTTAGCATATCTTGGCATTCCTGAAATTACATCAATGAAAGGAAGATTTACATTTATTTGTTTAAACATATCCAAGAATTTGGATTGCTCGTCTTCAAGTCTCTCTTTTCTCATTTTATTCGGGTAAGGAAGTGGTGGTTGGTATGGTTTAACATAAGGTTTAGCTTTAATTGTGTTATCTTGATTAACCTTTTTAACTACCGGTTCTTTTTCCTTATCTTGCTCAGACTGTGGTTCTTGTGGAGTAGGAATAGTGTCATCAGAAATCACAGGCATTTCAGGTGGTTTAAGTGTAATACCACTTCTTGTGGTATTGGCTTTAGCTATTTCATTCCGGGGGTTAGCATTTGTATCACTAGGTAGACTTCCCGGTTTTCTTTCACATATCAACCTTGCTAGGTTGCTTACTTCTTGTTCCAAGTTTTGAATCGAAGCTTGTTGATTTCTAAATGCTTGAGCATTTTGTTCATTGGTTTGTTTCTGAGATGTGAAAAACTGCGTTTGAGATTCAACTAGCTTCGACATCATGTCTTCTAAATTTGGCTTTTTATCATCGGTTTGTGGTGGTTTGTTTTGAAAAATAGGTATTTGCTGATTGTAAGTATTGTTGGATACTTGTTGATTGCTAGGACCTTGTTGGTTGTTGTATGGAACATTTCGGTTATAATTCTGGTTTTGATTGTAGATTGGTCTTGGCGGTTGATAATTATTCTGATAATTATTTCCAGGCCTTTGGTTCATGTATGAAACATTCTCTCTTTGTTCAATTGTTTTTTCACTACTGAGAGAATCTTTTGTCAAATGTGGTCCTCCACACTGCTCACAACTAATTCGTAATGAGTGAATATCCTTAGTCATCTTTTCTATTCGTCTCTCGACAGCATCTATCTTTGCGGAAATGGAATCGAAGTCATGGCTAGAATCGGCTCTAGCTGCTTTAGATGATCTAACGATATCTTTTCCTTGGTGCCACTCATGTGAGTGGGAAGCGGTGTTATCAATAATTTTGTAAGCTTCAGTTGTGGTTTTCTTCATAATGGTAACACCAGCTGCTATGTCGATGTCTTTTCTTGTAGTGATGTCGTATCCTTGGTAGAATATTTGTACTATTTGATAAGTGTCTAAACCATGTTACGGACTTCCTCTTAATAACTTTCCAAATCTTGTCCACGCTTCATATAGAGTTTCATTTGGCTTTTGTGTGAACATAACAATTTCTCCTTGAAGTCTCACGGCTTTAGATGCCAGAAAGAATTGTGTAAGAAATTTTTCAACTAAAACGTCCCATCTATCAATCGCCCCTTCAGGTAACGATTCTAACCAATCTTTGGCTTCTCCCTTCAAAGTCCAGGGAAATAACATGAGATATATCTGTTCATCCGCCACTTCTCGGATTTTAAATAGAGTACAAATCCTATTAAAGGTACGAAGATGTTCATTTGGATCTTCCTTCGGTGCACCGCTAAATTGGCATTGATTAGTTACCATGTGTAGGATTTGTCCTTTGATTTCATAATCTGGCGCATTAATTTCTGGTTGAGTAATTGCGTGACCTTGGCCAGTGCGTTTTGCTCTCATTCGGTCTTCCATACTTAGAGGTTCCAGATTTTCCATGATTGAATTTGTTGAATCTGAATCACTAGAGGATTCTGATTTAATGGTTTGTTCCTCGACAATCTCTGTTTGAATGATTGGTGGTTCTGGAGGAAAGATTAATGGTTCAGGATCTCTGAATTGTCCCTGAATATCCTTCTGATTCTCAATTGTGAGGTCGGGTTCAAAAAATGGATTATCGGAAATTTGAATTGGAGTACTTGGTCGACTTGATGACGATTCTAAAGAAAAATTAACAGCAACAATATTGGATAGATGTCTTGATCGAGTTACAGGTGGTGAACGTTTTGCTCGGTGCATTCACTGAATATCCTAATAGTTATAAAAGATAAAAATTATATAAGTTATCAAATTAATAGACTTTTCTGATTTTTCCCACGTTTCGAATAGCCAATCGATGCAGCAGGTAGCCAGGACCCTTTAAATCAGAAGCCCACAACTCGCCACTAACAAATCCAACTATTACTACGAACCAGAAAATTTAGGATGTCTATCAATTTAACCACTTAAAATAATTTTTCGTTGAATTTTTAAAGAAATTTTAGAGAAGAAATAGAAAATTCTATGTCCTAAAAACTAGAATGTCGAGAAATAAGAAAGAAAAAGAGCGCGTCGAAAAAGTCGAAAAATAAAAGGTCGAAAAATAATAAAAAGAACGTAGCGCGTCGAAACTTAAAAGTCTAAAAACTAAGAATTAAAAGTTGCGTCTAAAGGTATTAAAGCTTATAGAAATTCTATATCCAAAACGGCAATAACTTAAAAAAAAATACTAAAATCTTAAAACGGCGTCGCAAAAATTTTAAAGCACTTAAATCTTAGTCTAAAGAAAAAGGCATTTAAGGGATTTTACGGCAAAGCCTAAAAATCTAGAAATAAAAATAACTACGGCAAAAACTATATCTTAAAACTAGTTACGAGTGATAAAAATACAAATTACGTACTAAATAATAAAAAATATACAATTTATAAAAAGAGACAAAAAATGATAAAATTACTAATTTTTATAAAAATATTATTTTTATATTATTTATTTTATAAAAGTATTAATTTATATATTAATAAAACTAATTTAAACTTAATAATATAAATTAATTAAGAAAACTAAAATTAAAAACTAATTAAAAAAACTAACCCTAATTAGGGTTTTAATTAATAATAATAATAATTAAAACTCCGTAATTAATGCAGAAATAAGTCAACCCTGGCGTGTCAGATCAGGCCATGCGATCGCATGGTCTTTGCGTTTTAAATCCATGCGGTCGCATGGAGTAGGTTTTCGGGCCAGAATCTGGGCTGCTACAGTGTAGCCCGATTACTTATATATATATATATATATATATATATATATATATATATATATATATATATATATATATATATATATATATATATATATATATATTGTAACGACCCGGATTTTTCCGATCGTTTTATACTTATGAGATTAATATTTACATAAATTAAACATTACCAACATGATAAGCAATCTAAATTGTTGAGACTTATGTTTTTGAAAAGAGTTTTACACAACGTTTGACCGTCCAAATTGACCGATGATATCACGAACTATATAACATACGATAATTATACGTTTGTGTATATATATGTATTTATATATATATTTAACATGATCTAAGGATGTTTTAACATCTCATTGTGTACTAATAACAATGAGTTATAAGTATATTTTGAAACTACTAACTTAAGTTTCAAAACGATAACTATACGTAACGTTCTTCGACATAAATACTTAAAACTTATAATGCTTATACATGTATCGTATAGATATGTATTTAATTACTTTTAAAGGGCTTACATACATAAAACAATATAAGTATATTTACAAAAGATAGCAATTTTTGAATCCTCGTTCCGTTTTCTCAAGATTTCTATACGTACATCTAGGGTATATGTACCCGTATCATACCCAGCTTCTATATGTATTTACTATTGGTATATACACAACAAATCAACATCCTAATCAACACCTAATCAGCCCTTGTTCATGCCCTCAAGGAGAGGTAATTAGAATTGTAACCTAGCATAGATTTTTATACAAAATAACAAAATTAGGAATCTTTTCTTTCTTTATAAACTAAAAACATTTTTATGAATGAACACCATTTCTTCACCCCATTTTCTCATACTTACACTCCCATTTCTCTCTCAAAATACTCTTAACTTCATACTTGATCATCTCCAAGCATTTTCCCCATCATTTAGCTTAAAAAACAACCCTTAATCATCATAAGAAAAACCATGCAAGAACACTTCAATAATCCTTCCAAAAATACAAGTTTACTTCCAACCTTTCAATCCCACTTCACTACTCTTTTGATTCCAAGATTTTTCTCATCTTTTCCAGTAGCTTTGTCCAAGTAACTTGAGGTAGTAACCTTATTCATAACCTTATTCGATTCATATTTATATAGCTATCTTATTTTGTGTTGTAAAATTTTAACAACAAGAACATAGTTTGAATGATTTCAAACTTGTTTGTAAACTAAATAGATCCTTCTAACTTAACTTTTAAAACACTTAAAGACCTGTAATATATCATAAGGATATGTTAACAAGATACAACTTGATTTTACAAAGAACACCTTAAAACTGAATCTACATCGTTGGAGTGCAACCGGGACTGTTTTGGGTTGAATAATTAAAAACCATCTTAAACTTTGAATTGGAAGTTTATGTTCTGGAAAAATGATATTTTTTATTAATATTTTAACACATAAAAATTTCATGGTTTAATTCAAAGTGTAAGTTTTTTTAGAAAAATGATCATTAAATGTTGTTTTTATGATGGATAATGATCACTTTCATAAGTTTCACCAAAGTTTGACCTATAACCTGTGATTTCGAATACAAACTAAGGTATTTTCAGTTCATATTCTTAAAATTTGACTCGATCCAAGGAAGTGGCAAGTTGAACCAACAAAAACGGAGTTGTAATGAAGAAACTACGACTAAAACAAGATTGGGTATCCGAAGTTAGTTTAGCTATGAAGATATTTGGAGAAAAAGTAAATTAATCATATCTTTTCTAATTAATATGATATTTTATATATAATTACTTATGATTTGATTTTATATATTTCAGGACCACCCGTAAACAACACAAGAAGATTAATCATAAGACCTCATGATTGTACGCAACACGTCATTTGACAACACGGTACTTTATGTACGCAACACGTCATTTGACAACATGGTACCATGGGTCGAGATTAATTCTGATCAATACGAATATGATGGGGTCTTTATTTATTTTATTTAAGCAACTAATTGTGGACCACTAACATCGGACTGCTAACTACGGACTAAGAAAATATTAAAAGTATATATATGTAATGATTACTTAAAAAGAAAATATGTTGATATATTATATATATGGTTAGGTTCGTGATATCTATCGGAGACCAAGTCGAATTAAATACCTTCAAGGCAAAAGTGAGTATATAGTCCCACTTTTAAACTCTAAATATTTCTGGATGAGAATACATGCATTTTATGATTTACGTTATGGACACAAGTGATTAAAAATATATATTCTACATTGAGTTGTACCACTGGCATACTTCCCTGTAACTTGGTAACTACTATTTACATGAGGTATTGTAAACGTGAATCCTGTTGATAGATCTATCGGGCCTGACAACCCCAACCGGACTGGACGATCAGTATTCAACGGTTGTACAGTACTTCGTTTCGGTGACTACACTTGGTACGGTGTAGTAAGATTTCATAATAAAGGGAATATGCGATGTTGATTAAATTTTAAGTATGGTTATCAAGTGCTCAACAACTTAGAATATTTTTATTAAAACGTTTATATATGAAATCTTGTGGTCTACATTTATAACGCTGCCGGCATTAAACCTATATCTCACCAACTTTATGTTGACGTTTTAAGCATGTTTATTCTCAGGTGATAACTAAAAGCTTCCGCTGCAACATGTTGAATTTAAGCAAGATCTTGAATATGCATATTTGTGTCAAAAATAAAACTGTATATCGGAGAATTTGTAATGTAAAATACGTTGGAAATCATGTTGTTATCATCACATGTAAAGTTTGTAAGGCTAAGATTATCGCTAAACGATAATCATTATTATGTTGTTTAAACCTTGTGTTTGTAATAAAAGCTATGGTTTGTATTGTAAAAACGAATGCAGTTTTTGAAAAACGTCGCATATAGAGGTCAATACCTCGCGATGAAATCATATGTTATTGTATTTGTCCTTATGGTTAAGGTCGGGTTTTGACATGTGGTATCAGAGTGTTGGTCTTAGAGAACCAGAAAATTTGCATTAGTGTGTCTTATCGAGTTTGTTAGGATGCATTAGTGAGTCTGGACTTTGACCGTGTTTGATTTAGAAAACTATTGCTTATCCTTGTTGGTTAAAAATTAATATGTAAATATTATGTGGTACTAACGTGCTAGTTGTTATGTGATAGATGTCTGGCTTAGAACTTGTTATCATATTCAGCGACTCCGAATCAGAATCTTCAGATGGTGTTCCAGTCATTAACCTATCCGATGATGAAAACTACACCTTTGGGGAAGACTCACAATTTTCGGATGAATCAATTGAAGAGGAACCGGAAAGTGATCCTGAGGAGGAAGAAATACAGGAAATCACGAAAGACAAGTTCGAAAGAGGAAAGAAACGAAAGGCTACTGAATTGGAAAATCCAAATCCCGAGCTTAGTAAGGATGTTGTGGCACCAACTCCACCAGACACTTCCACCCCTATTCCCGCTATTCCTATTAGTTCTATCTCGGCATCCAGTTCTTCAGCCCCTCAGCCAAAACGCAGGGAGACAGTCAAGATAACCTTTAAGCGATTTCTTTGAACACAAACGTTTTGGGTTAAATGATGCGCTGTTGTTTTAAACCATGGGATTATATAACATTTTAGATAATATTACTAGTGTGGTTTGCTTAATGTTTTATGTAAGATAAGCATATGTAAAATAGTGAAGTGTGAAATGCAATAATTTTCCATGGTTGAGTATTATTTGGATGGTAGTAATTAATTTATGTACTAAGCTATTAAGTATGAACTTTAACGGGTAGGTACTACCCTAGATATAATTATAAAATGCTAATAAGAAGAAAAGGCTTTTATAATAATAACTGGTTCATATTATTAATAAGCTACGATGTACTGTAAATACATACTACATCTATAATATTCCATGTGAATAATTATTTTTCTCATTCTTATTGAAGATTATGGCGCGATTGAACTGAATGACGGAACAAGAAATCGAGGAACTCATCAATCAGCGAGTGGACGACAGAATGTTATGGGTCGAGGCTGCGAGAGGTGCTGCAGTTAACCCAAATCCTCGTGTGGGATGTACTTACAGAACTTTTCAAGGTTGCAAGCCCTCATCATTCAGTGGAACAGAGGGACCGGTCGGTTTAACCCGGTGGATCGAAAAGATTGAGTCTGTGTTTAAAATCAGTGGTTGTATTGAGAAGGACATGACCAAGTATGCATCGTGCACCTTACAAGATAGTGCACTCACGTAGTGGAAAAACTATGTGAAGGCTGTAGGAGGAGATGTAGCTTATGATACTCCCTGGGAAGAATTCAAAACAATGCTAATCAACGAGTATTGTCCAAGGAATGAGGTTAGGAAGTTGGAAGCTGAATTACGAAGCCTGAAAGTTGTTGGTACTGAACTCACCAACTACAATCAGCGATTCATGGAATTAGCTTTGCTATGTCCCGAATTGGTACCAACCGAAGAACGGAAGATAGAACTGTACAAAGATGGTTTGCCTAAAAATGTCAAAGCAAATGTTACAGCATCGAAACCCAAGACTATTCACGAAGCCATCACCATGGCAAACGAGTTGATGGACCAAATTATTCTGGATAAGAACATCGATGTCAAGACATCAGAAAATAAAAGAAAGTGGGAAGGTAATCAACAATCCAACAAGAAATAAGAAACCACGCAAGGTGCGGGTAGTGGTTCAAGCTCTGGTTACAAAGGACGAAATCCTTTATGTAATAGATGCCACAAACATCACTCTGGTTATTGTAATGTGGTGTGCGAAAATTGTAATCGAAGGGGTCATCTTGCTGAAAATTGTAGGATTCCTGTTACAAATACCAATGGCACCAAGACTCCTGCCACCAATGCAAATAGAACTGCCTTGGCCACTGTTACTTGCTATGGGTGTGGGAAACAGGGTCATTATAAGAGCCAGTGCCAGAATCCAGAGAAGAATAACGGATCTGCACGTGGAAGAGCATTTATTATTAATGCTAGAGAGGCGTATGAAGACCCGGAGCTGGTTACGGGTATGTTTATCATTAATAACTTATCAGCATCTATTATATTTGATACTGGTGCTGATAGAAGTTACGTGTGTAGAGACTTTTACGCTAAATTGAATTGTTCATCATTACCTCTAGATGCTAAGTACATGATTGAGTTAGCTAATGGTAAACTAATTAAAGCCGATAAAATTTGCCGTGATTGTAAAATAAATTTAGCCGGAGAAACATTTAAGATTGATTTGATACCCATAGAATTAGGAAGTTTTGACGTAATTATCAGCATGGACTGGATGTCCAAAGTAGGAGTCGAAGTGGTGTGTACTGAAAAGGCAATTCGTATTCCTCGAAAGGATAAATCAATGATAATGATTTACGGAGATAAAGGTAACCTAAACCTAAATCTCATTAGCTGTTTGAAAGCTCAAAGTGTTTAGAAAAGGGATGTTATGCCATCCTAGCACATGTAAAGAAAGTTGAAGAAAAGGAGAAGAATATTAACGATGTAAATGTAGTAAGAGACTTTCCCGATGTATTTCTGGAAGAATTACCGGGACTACCTCCTTTCAGGTCTGTAGAATTTCAAATAGATCTTGTACCAGGAGCTGCACCGGTTGCCCGTGCTCCATATAGACTTGCACCATCCGAGTTAAAAGAACTTCAGAGTCAGTTAAAAGAATTACTGGACCGAGGATTCATACGACCAAGTACTTCACCGTGGGGAGCTCCAATTTTATTTGTTAAAAAGAAGGATGGATCTTTTAGGATGTGTATAGATTATCGTGAATTAAATAAGTTAACTATCAAGAATCGGTATCCACTACCGAGAATTGACGACTTATTTGATCAGCTGCAAGGATCATGTGTGTACTCGAAAATCCACCTAAGATCGGGCTATCATCAACTACGTGTCAAAGAAGAAGACATTCCAAAAAATGCTTTTCGGACATGTTATGGTCATTACAAATTTTTGGTTATGCCGTTTGGGTTAACTAATGCGCCAGCTGTATTCATGGACCTCATGAATCGAGTTTGTAGTCTATATTTAGATAAGTTTGTTATCGTTTTCATTGACGATATTCTTATCTATTCCAAGAGTGAGCAAGAGCATGAGCAGCATTTAAGGTTGATATTAGAGTTGTTAAGAAAAGAACAGCTATATGCCAAATTTTCTAAGTGTGCTTTTTGGTTGAAAGAAGTGCAATTTCTTGGCCACGTTGTTAGTAGCAAAGGATTTCAGGTTGATCCAGCTAAAATTGAGGCCATTGAAAAATGGGAGACTCCTAAGACACCAACGCAGATACGCCAATTTTTGGGTTTAGCTGGTTATTATAGAAGGTTTATTCAAGATTTTTCCCGAATAGCTAAACCATTAACAGCGTTAACGCAAAAAGGGAAGAAGTACGAATGGACTTCTGAGCAGGAGAGTGCATTTCAATTACTGAAGAAGAAGTTGACTACAGCACCTATTTTATCGTTACCTGAAGGGAACGATGATTTTGAGATATATTGTGACGCTTCACGACAAGGTTTTGGTTGCGTCCTTATGCAACGAAAGAAAGTTATTGCGTACGCATCCCAACAATTGAAGATTCACGAGCGAAATTATTTGACGCATAATCTAGAACTGGGAGCAGTAGTGTTTGCATTGAAGATATGGAGACACTACTTATATGGGGTTAAATGCACTGTGTTTACCGATCATAAAAGCCTTCAACATATCTTCGATCAGAAACAGCTGAACATGAGGCAACGTAGGTGGGTCGAGCTAATAAACGACTATGATTGTGAGATTCGCTATCATCCCGGGAAAGCGAATGTAGTGGCCGACGCTCTAAGCAGAAAGGAACAGGAACCAATTCGAGTACGAGCAATGAACATAAAAATTCGCATGAATCTCAACTCACAAATCAAAGAGGCTCAACGAGAAGCTCTTACTAAAGAAAACATAGGAAATGAAATAATGAAGAAGTATGAGAAGCAACTCGTTATACGGGAAGACGCAATTCGATATTTTGTAAACCGTATTTAGGTACCAAAGTTGGGTGGATTAAGGAAGTTGATATTAAACGAGGCACATGAGACAAGATACTCGATACATCCTGGAGTTGGAAAGATGTATCAAGATCTTAAGACGCATTATTGGTGGCCTAATTTAAAGACAGACGTTGCAACATATGTTGGGGAATGTTTAACTTGTTCCAAAGTTAAAGCAGAACACCAGAAGCCGTCAGGGTTACTTCAACAACCAGAAATCCCAGAATGGAAATGGGATGGTATTACCATGGATTTCATCACAAAGTTACCTAAGACTGCCTGGGGTTATGAAACCATTTGGGTAATAGTTGATCGTCTCACCAAATCTGCACATTTCTTGCCTATAAAGGAAACGGATAGAATGGAGAAACTATTACGATTATACATAAAGGAAATTGTTTCAAGGCATGGAATACCGATTTCCATTATATCCGATCGTGATAGTAGATTTACATCAAAGTTTTGGCAATCACTACAGGAGGCCATGGGAACTCGTTTAGATATGAGCACCGCATATCATCCGCAAACTGACGGGCAGAGTGAAAGAACAATTCAGACTCTTGAAGACATGCTCAGGGCATGTGTGATCGATTTTGGAAACGGATGGGATAAATATCTACCATTAGCAGAATTCTCGTATAATAACAGTTATCATGCGATCATTAAAGCTGCACCATTCGAAGCATTATATGGAAGGAAGTGTAGATCCCCTATCTGTTGGAATGAATTCGGAGATCGACAATTAACTGGTCCCAAGATCATACACAAAACGACTGAGAAGATAGTACAAATCAAGGAGAGATTGAGGACGGCCCGTAGTCGCCAAAAGAGCTACACCGATGTCTGAAGGAAACCATTAGAGTTTCAGATTGGTGACATGGTTATGCTAAAGGTGTCACCTTGGAAAGGTGTAATACGTTTTGGAAAAAGAGGTAAACTGAACCCAAGGTATGTAGGCCCGTTCAAGATCATCGAACGCATCGGACCGGTAGCTTATCGACTCGAGTTACCACAACAACTCGCCGGAGTACATAATTCATTTCACATCTCAAACCTCAAGAAATGTCTTGCAAAGGAAGATCTCACCATTCCTCTTGAAGAAATCCAAGTCGACGAGAAACTACAATTCATAGAAGAACCAGTCGAAATCATGGACCGTGAAGTTAAACGGCTCAAGCAGAGCAACATAATAATCGTTAAGGTTTGTTGGAATGCTCGAAGAGGTCCCGAGTTTACTTGGGAACGGGAGGATCAGATGAAACAAAAGTACCCACATTTGTTTCCCGAGAACGCAAAATAGGTACAACTTTAAAATTTCGGGACGAAATTTATTTAACGGGTAGGTACTGTAACGACCCAGATTTTTCCGATTGTTTTATACTTATGAGATTAATATTTACATAAATTAAACCTTACCAACATGATAAGCAATCTAAATTGTTGAGACTTATGTTTTTGAAAAGAGTTTTACACAACGTTTGACCGTCCAACTTGACCGATGATATCACGAACTATATAACATACGATAATTATACGTTTGTGTATATATATGTATTTATATATATTTAACATGATCTAAGGATGTTTTAACATCTCATTGTGTACTAATAACAATGAGTTATAAGTATATTTTGAAACTACTAACTTAAGTTTTCAAAACGATAACTATACGTAACGTTCTTCGACATAAATACTTAAAACTTATAATGCTTATACATGTATCGTATAGATATGTATTTAATCACTTTTAAAGGGCTTACATACATAAAACAATATAAGTATATTTACAAAAGATAGCTATTTTTGAATCCTCGTTCCGTTTTCTCAAGATTTCTATACGTACATCTAGGGTATATGTACCCGTATCATACCCAGCTTCTATACGTATTTACTATTGGTATATACACATCAAATCAATATCCTAATCAACACCTAGCATAGATTTTTATACAAAATAACAAAATTAGGAATCTTTTCTTTCTTTATAAACTAAAAACATTTTTATGAATGAACACCATTTCTTCACCCCATTTTCTCATACTTACACTCCCATTTCTCTCTCAAAATACTCTTAACTTCATACTTGATCATCTATAAGCATTTTCCCAATCATTTAGCTTCAAAAACAACCCTTAATCATCATAAGAAAAACCATACAAGAACACTTCAATAATCCTTCCAAAAATACAAGTTTACTTCCAACCTTTCAATCCCACTCCACCACTCTTTTGATTCCAAGATTTTTCTCATCTTTTCTAGTAGCTTTGTCCAAGTAACTTGAGGTAGTAACCTTATTCATAACCTTATTCTATTCATATTATATAGCTATCTTATTTTGTGTGGTAAAATTTTAACAACAAGAACATAGTTTGAATGATTTCAAACTTGTTTGCAAACTAAATAGATCCTTCTAACTTAACTTTTACAACACTTCAAGACCTGTAATATATCATAAGGATATGCTAACTTAACAAGATACAACTTGATTTTACAAAGAACACCTTAAAACTGAATCTACATCGTTGGAGTGCAACCGGGACTGTTTTGGGTTGGATAATTAAAAACCATCTTAAACTTTGAATTGGAAGTTTAGGTTCTGGAAAAATGATATTTTTTATTAATATGTTAACACATAAAAATTTCATGGTTTAACTCAAAGTGTAAGTTTTTTTAGAAAAATGATCATTAAATATTGTTTTTATGATGGATAATGATCACTTTCATAAGTTTCACCAAAGTTTGACCTATAACCTATGATTTCAACTACTAACTAAGGTATTTTCAGTTCATATTCTTAAAATTTGACTCGATCCAAGGAAGTGGCAAGTTGAACCAACAAAAATAGAGTTGTAATGAAGAAACTACGACTAAAACAAGATTGGGTATCCGAAGCTAGTTTAGCTATGAAAATATTTGGAGAAAAAGTAAATTAATCATATCTTTTCTAATTAATATGATATTTTATATATAATTACTTATGATTTGATTTTATATATTTCAGGACCACCCGTAAACAACACGAGAAGATTAATCATAAGACCTCATGATTGTACGCAACACGTCATTTGACAACACGGTACTTTATGTACGCAACACGTCATTTGACAACATGGTACCATGGGTTGAGATTAATTCTGATCAATACAAATATGATGGGGTCTTTATTTATTTTATTTAAGCAACTAATTGTGGACCACTAACATCGGACTGCTAACTACGGACTAAGAAAATATTAAAAGTATTAAAAGTATACATATATATATGTAACGATTACTTAAAAAGAAAATATGTTGATATATTATATATATGGTTAGGTTCGTGATATCTATCGGAGACCAAGTCGAATTAAATACCTTCAAGGCAAAAGTGAGTATATAGTCCCACTTTTAAACTCTAAATATTTCGGGATGAGAATACATGCATTTTATGATTTATGTTATGGACACAAGTGATTAAAAATATATATTCTACGTTGAGTTGTACCACTGACATACTTCCCTGTAACTTGGTAACTACTATTTACATGAGGTATTGTAAACGTGAATCCTGTTGATAGATCTATCGGGCCTGACAACCCCAACCAGACTGGACGACCAGTATTCAACGGTTGCACAGTACTTCGTTTCGGTGACTACACTTGGTATGGTGTAGTAAGATTTCATAATAAAGGGAATATGCGACGTTGATTAAATGTTAAGTATGGTTATCAAGTGCTCAACAACTTAGAATATTTTTATTAAAACGTTTATATATGAAATCTTGTGGTCTATATTTATAACGCTGCCGGCATTAAACCTATATCTCACCAACTTTATGTTGACGTTTTAAGCATGTTTATTCTCAGGTGATAACTAAAAGCTTCCGCTGCAACATGTTGAATTTAAGCAAGATCTTGAATATGCATATTTGTGTCAAAAATAAAACTTCATATCGGAGAATTTGTAATGTAAAATACGTTGGAAATCGTGTTGTTATCATCACATGTAAAGTTTGTAAGGCTAAGATTATCGCTAAACGATAATCATTATTATGTTGTTTAAACCTTGTGTTTGTAATAAAAGCTATGGTTTGTATTATAAAAACGAATGCAGTTTTTTGAAAAACGTCGCATATAGAGGTCAATACCTCGCGATGAAATCATATGTTATTGTATTCGTCCTTATGGTTAAGGTCGGGTTTTGACATATATATATATATATATATATATATATATATATATATATATATATATATATATATATATATATATATATATATTTTGTTTTATATTTAATTTTCTGTTTTTATAAAATATTTATATAAATAAAAATTTATATTTTAAGAACTAAAATAAAAATAAAGAAACTTTATAATTTTATATATATTTAACAAACTATTAAAAATATATAATTTTTCTTTTTCTTTTTTTCTTTTTGTATTTTTAATAATTAAAACGTATTTTTACAAAAGCGTATTTTTACAAAAGTAAATTAAAAATCTCTTTTTTTTTATATATATAGCGTTCCGCTTCCGGCGTTTAAGCAAGTCCCCAGCAGCGGCGCCAAAAATACTTGATGTTATGCGAGGGGTATACAAAATAGTATTTATTTTTGCAAGGAAATACTATTAAATACGATACAATTTTACACAAGTTATTTATTTATTTATAGAGTGGATATACCTAAACCTTTCTACAACACTTATAGGCAGTGTACCTAATCGTATGGTAGTGTAGTTTTTAGTAAGTCCGGTTCGTCCACAGGGAACTCGCCAAGTTTAGCGCTATATGTTTAAAATTATATTTGTATAAATATATATATAAATATAAGTAGTATTATTATTATAAAAGGGGGTTTTTACCGTTTAATGACCGGTTTGTCGATTTTAAAACTTAAGTCGTAGTTAAAACCTAATGTAAAATATTAAAAATAAATATAACTTAATTTAAAGAGTAAAGTAAATGATAATAATTAAAGTGCGATAAATAAAATGACAGTAAATAAAATTGCGATAATTGAAAAGTGCGATAATTAAAAGTGCAATTAAATATGAAATAAAGAAATTATGCTTATTTAAACTTCCGTAATCATGATGTTTGACGTGTTGATTTTAGTTTATTACCATGGGTTAATTGTCCTTTGTCCTGGATTATTTAATATGTCCATCTGGTTTTTGTCCATAACAGTCCATCAGTCATAAATATAAAGTGCGAGTGTCCTCGTCAAATTATCCTTATATCCGAAGTCAAATATTCCAACTAATTGGGGACTTAAACTGTAACAAGGTCTTAATACTTTTTTTAATAATTACACCAGGATATCGACTGCGTGTAACCCAAGGTTTTAATACTTTGTTAACAATTACGCCAAGTGTCCTTGTACATAATTCACCCCTGTTTTAATAAGTCCATTAACTATTAATCCATTCCCGTGTCCGGTTAAATGAACGATTATTAGTACTTATAAATATCCCGCCCATCGTGTCTGATCGAGTGTATATGGTTATTTATAGGTACGTCCAATTGTAAATCTTTATATTAAATTAACAAACTATCATTTAATTAAACAAATATAAAGCCCATTAATAGCCCATCGTCTAATTTCCACAAGTGTCGTTCTTTTGTCCAGACCCCAATTATGGTACAAAGTCCAATTACCCAATTTTAATATTTAGCCCAACATCATGATTACTTCGGCTTAATAATAGCGTAGCGTTACACGGACAGAATTTCGACTTACACCCTTACAACATTCGCTAACATACCCTTATTATTATTAAAATTAAAATTAAAATTATAATTATAATATATATATATATATATATATATATATATATATATATATATATATATATATATATATATATATATATATATATATATATATATATATATATATATATATATACACACGTTTGAGAGATGGAGAAAGAAAAAGATGTGTCTTTGTTCGACCAAAACTGCGAAATTTATAGGACCTGACCCAAAAATTGGGGCCATGCGATCGCATGGATTTCCTTCTTCCTGGCCATGCGATCGCATGGCCAGCTGGTTCCAGTCACATGGTTTTGTTTTCTTGTTTTGCCGACATTTTAATAAATAAATATAATATATAAATAATTTTTAGAATTATTTATATATTATATTATATTTATGTACATAGTTGACTTGTAATTTTTGCTCCGTTGCATCGCGCGTTGAGAGTTGACTTTGGTCCCGATTCTGGATTTTCCAACGTCCTTGCGTACAATTTAATATCTTGTATTTTGCATTTTGCGTCTTGTACTCTTGTAAGTTTGAGACGTTTCTCATCAATAATTTGAACCTCTTGGATTGTACTTTGTACTTTTGAGCTTTTTGGTCATTTGCGTCTTTAATTCATCGAATCTGTCTTTTGTCTTTACCTTTTATTATTTAAACGAATATCACTTGTAAATAGAACAATTGCAACTAAAAGCTTGTCTTTCTTGAGGGATAATGCTATGAAATATATGTTCGTTTTTAGCATTATCAATTTCCATTTCCATATCTCATCGTCATCATCATTTCTTCCATCCTCATTAAGCTCATCATCAACGTCATATGATTCATCATCCTTATGTCATCTCAATCATCTTCATCAATGGATCATTATCATAATAACATCACTGTATTGTCGCTGAACAAAAAAATGAAAAGAAAAAAAATAAAACAGCGACGGTTTCACTGTAGTGGCAGTTTTTATGATAGTGTGGGTTACCGATGGTGATGGGTGTTCGATAGTGGTGGGGGATGATGGTGGTGATCAAAACAGAAAACGAAAGGGTACGGTGGTGGTGACTATTGAGTTTAAGTGGTGAGTTATAATGGCTTTCGGTGGTGGTATTAGAAGGTGATGGTTGTTCACAGAAAATGCAAACTAGAGAGAGAGGTGGGGAGAGAGAAGGTTGGCGTATGGTGGTTGTTCATGTGCTCCAGTGGTGGCAGCGGTGGTATCACAAGACCAAGAGAGAGGAAGAGAAATAGGAGTTGTTCATGGTAGTTAAGTGAGGTTGTTTATGGCGATGGTGGCGTGGTGAACTATGGTGGTGGCGGCGGTGGTCCGGCGAGGTGGTTGGGGTGAAGGAGGAGAGAGCCACGGTTTTGTAGGCAATAAGCATAATTGAGACAATTGTGATGATTTTTGTTACACATTATGTGATGTTTATATATATATAAAGAAATATAAAGTAAAATAAATGATATAATAATAATATAAATCTTGTAATCAAATGAATTGTAAAAGAAAACGTGCAGGAAGTTGAGCCGCCTGAATTCTTGTCATTTCCTTCTACCGACAGTTTTCTACGGATTATGTATCATGCACTATTTGAAATTAGTGGCGGATAAAAGTCTCCAGAAAAATTCCAAAATTTTAAATTAAGTAGCTTTATTTATTTTGGTCATTATCGTATAAAATTTAGTTATTAACTATTAAATAAAAATTACATTAATATTTCACTCCCAACCCCAAGTAAAATATAAAAAGTTTTAAAATTCAACAATTAGTTCTTAAATAATATAAATTTTCGGATCACCGTTTATTCTAAAATAATATAAATTTGAATTTAACTTGTGTAATATCCATCGAATGGCGATTGAGTGTTACTGTCATTTAATAAATAGATTCAAAATCACAAAATATATATATATTCTCATACTTTATTTATAGATATGTTGTAAATAACAATTATTATAATATCCTATTTTACAAAATCAATTTTTAATAACAACAATATATAATATTTCGAATTATATTTTCAATTATTATTTATATATATATATATATATATATATATATATATATATATATATATATATATATACACACACACACACATATCAATTTACAAATAGTGATTTGTGAATCGTCGAGAACAATTGAATGTCAATTGAATATATGAAACAGTTCAAAATTTTTGAGACTCAACATTACAGACTTTGCTTGTTGTCAAAATCATATAAGATTAAAGTTTAAATTTGGTCGGAAATTTCCGGGTCGTCACAGCTGGTTTAAATCATAAATGGGAATTTAACGCACTACAAATATGAACCAAGCTTATAAATCTTTAAGGATGACTGAGAACTATAAGAGGTTCTAATTTATCTACAAACCCTTAGATTTTACCAAACCATTGACAGAATGGAATTCGAAACACAATCATAACCACTCATTTGATTGATACACTAAGGTGTTAAGAAAGGTTGGATATTATATTTATATGTCTATGCTACTTTATTCGTGTGCCCAAGGTATGCATTGCATCAAAGATGAGCCGCTTATATCCTTAAACCGGATAAAGCGTCAGAAGTTGAGCATAGTCCATTCGATCAGAATCACGATAGCCTAGTTCCTTGTGACATGATAATCGAGAAATCAGTTAGTAGGGAATCTAGTGTTTACACCAAGGTATATCTATCCAATGAGTGTCTCACAATCATCCCGACACTACGTTATCTTAAATCATGGTGAACCACGTCTTCTCTGTCCTAAGTTGTTGCATGCTAGCTAGCTAATTTTAATTATATCTCTTTAATAAATATAATTATAAATCAAATCAACCCAACTATTTCCTTTACATAATTTGATATTCCGGATAAAGTGGTGTCTAGAATAAACCTATTGGACTTGGTTGTTGGATTTTCTGAACAGTCGCCAATTTATTGGGAACAAAAGGATCCTGCCTCTCCACACAAGGTGTACCTGGCCACTAGTCTTGGATACTAAATGGTGTATAAACCCAATCTTAATTACAAAATTATCTAAATAAGCTCCATTTCAAATTCGGCCGCTCAAGGAATGACCCTAGGTCATATTTTCCCTTGCTAACCCATCGGAAGGAATAATAGAATTAGGCTCAGCATATATAAATTATACAAATAACTTATGTTGATATCCTGAATTAACGTTTAGCAACGTAACGACATCACACTAAAATAAACTATCCGATTCGGACATATAAATGACCCAAACCCGATCTAGACCAGGGCCGTTGTTATTCGTACCTGATCCAGACACAATAATCTCTAAAGCACGCAAAGAAAAAAGAATCAGAAACCGAATGGCGTTACGCGTTACTCTGTATAAAACACCAAACCCTCGATTGAAGGTCGAGGAGGACCAATCAAATTTTCAGAGATTCAAGGACACTCGTTCGAATTAAAGCATCATATTTTATAGCTCATTCAAAATGGCTGTCAATTTCATGGACTACCCAATGACGATCCTAATTGTAACCTTGATAAATTCATATCTCTTTCGAACTCCTACAAACAGTCAGGGTTTGGACAAGATATAGTCCGGCTATTATTGTTCCCCTATTCTCTCACTCATCATGCACAAACATGGTTTGAAGAAATAGAGCAAGAGGAAGAATCTGAAATGGGAGACGTAGAGAAAACTGCGATAGTACCCTCTCTAAGCTTAGAAGCAAATCATGAACGTCACAAAGAATTAATAAGGCTAGAGATGGAGGATTACAGTTTAATTATTCGATTCAAAAAGAAAACTGATAAGGTTGCTGAAGTTATAGATTTGGATTGACCGTGCAAGTGTCAAAGTGAAACACCAGGATACTGAAGAAACCCGTTCATCAGACGAATCTACAGATGAAAGCTATACAAATGATCATGAGAAAGAAGAGAAAAATGAAGACATTCAGGATGATTCATATTCTCCACCCGCAGAAAATCATGAGGAGCTGAAATCTTCTTCAGATCACTCAGAGATACCGTTCGTATCTAACCACACTTACATGATAATGTTCATTAATGATACCGATGAATTTAAAGATATTCTGGAAGCCGTCCGTAGATCAACCGTCATTTTCACACCTCGTTTAAAGGAGCAGATCAAGGCTATCGAAGATGAATAGAACCTTTATCTACCAAGAGAAGATGATAATGTTGAAATCTTAGAAGGGCGCATTCAAAACTTTATCAATACTCTTCATAATCTTTTTAAGCTATATTAAAATAACCCCATTACAAAGATTCCAAGTTCTTAAGCCAAATTTCAAAATATTAAACTAAAGGAAAGCCTTTCCAAAAAAGTACTTTCAAAAACCTAAAAACGTTTGTAAATAAAAATTAAGGCTTAAGTAAGGTAGAAATCTTGTTGGAACGAACCGAATCTCTTGCATGAGTAGGCATTATCGACCTAAATTGATTCTGGTGAGGCACCCAAATAATACCTTATAAGCAATCATCTTTAAACGCGTCACTATTTTTCGTTAAGAAAGTTTAGACCTTTGTGGAATGTTAATACGTCACCCAACCGAGTCGTTCAATTGGATGAGCCGTTTGAACGTGTATGCTGTAGTCAGACTGCACAGGCGTCGGAGGTAAGGGACGTTGCTGTGTATTCAGAATCTTCAAGCCTAACGCATTATCCGGTGACATGTCTTATGACAGGGGCGGTAGGACCAGTGTAGTGAATACAAGGTCACTACCTATTCATGAGCCAGCATTCCATAATCTCGGCAAAGTAACTAACGAAATCATAATATGCACTTGCTTTAACCTTATATGAATTATAAGCTTTATAGCATTTACTTTATTTTATCATATAAGCTAGAAATGCCAAAATTAGGTATTATACAACTACTCCTTCACTTTAGGATTATCTTATCTTATAAATATAGGTTCGATTCTACCGATCTCTTAAAAATTTGACCCTAGGTCATACTTCCCTTTACATATCAAGGAGTAGTACGATTTAGGCCTCGCTAAATATAAATTTAAAACTATTCCTTCACCTCCCGATAGCTGATTCTAATGCCTTGCGGCCTAACGACACCGCATAAATAAAAGTGTCCATTTTTGTCATATCAGGAGAAAGGCAAGTTTTTGACACAGCTGCCTGGGAACTGGTATCAGATAATACTGCTTCTATCAAAGCTATTTGCAAGCATTTAGTTATGTCTAAGAAAGATAATTATACACGGACTTGGTTGTTAGATTTTCCGAACAGTCACCAATTATATTGGGACCAAATGGATTCTGCCTCTCCGTAGTCGATCTGGCCACTGGGTTTATTGAATAGTTCGTGCGAAGCTCTGTTATCGAAATACTAGAGAATCAGTAGCAAGAACCAAAAACATAATTAAACCTAGGATAATTACCTTAGATTACTATAGATTACCTTAGATTACCTTAGAATAACCCTAGATTACCTTAGATTAAGATCACTTTAGACTATATTAGGAACTTAGCATATCTACCTAAAATTTAAAACAAGAAGGCATACTCAGTGTGTGACTGATATCGTTTTCACCCCCGATATTAAGCCCAAAATTAATAAAGTTCCAAACTTTATCGCCAAAATAATCACTTTGTCATATGGTGAAAACGGTGAAACACAAGTTACGACCAAGGAAATCAAGTGACTATCCAGGAAACACAGCAAACCAGGGCAGGCCATACGGCTTTCCATATGATCTGCCAGAATGAAAAACGGCCTGCCATCAAGCCTTGGAAAACGGAACACAAAACGGCTTGCCCTTGCAAACGGCCTGGCCATACGGCTTGCCATACGGCCTGCCAACCATTTGCCAGCCATTTTCAGCATCCTGTCTGCCATCCTGCCTGCCGTCCTACCTGTCGTCCTACCTTCCATCCTACCTGACGTCCTACCTGCCGTCCCACTTGCCAATTTTATTTACAACTTTTCCACCTTGCTTTCTTATAAATAGGTGGCACATCTCACCATTTCAACACACACCTTTCTCACTTCTCTCTCTAAAACATTTCTCTATCGTCGCTCTCTAGTGATCAGTAGGAGATTATTTCTCTTTCTACTTTCTCCCCTCTAGATTCTAGAGAGAGAAAAGTACAGAGATTGGGAAAATAAGTATCTCTCTATTGTCGCTCTCTAATGATCAATAGGAGATTAGTATGCAGTTAGTAGTAGAAGCTATCAAGCATTGTAATGCTATGGATATTATGAAGAAATACAAGTGTTATTCTGCCGACATTATTCGGTAATATCTATACCTTCTTTTATTAATTTATTATAATATTCTTGTTCGATGTTTGTGATTTATTATCATTAGAAATGCTTGTTGCCATGATGTGTGAGTAATTGCTT
The DNA here is from genome assembly GCF_046630445.1 of Rutidosis leptorrhynchoides. Classification (NCBI taxonomy): domain Eukaryota; kingdom Viridiplantae; phylum Streptophyta; class Magnoliopsida; order Asterales; family Asteraceae; genus Rutidosis; species Rutidosis leptorrhynchoides. The sequence goes on from NC_092337.1 coordinate 181,938,090, forward strand.
TATAGTTTACAATGATTTAATAATGTTAGTTAGGAATGATTATAGTTTCGTATTCACTTTCTGTCTATGATATTAAACCTCGTTATTGTCGTCCTTCCATCAATAAACGTCATTAAAACCTTTTATAAAGTTGACAATTATAAGGTAAATAATTATCCGTGTTTATACATTAGTCAAGATATGAACCCATTAGAAATACTATAAAGTACATGGAGAACTATTGTAGGACCAGATCAAGACATTGGTCAAGAGTATATGACTCGAGGAAATACTATTGCAACAGTAGAGTACAGTGTTGATGTACTATAGGACCACTTGAGCATTGTCAAGGTTAGAAGCTATGGATCCACTATAAGTGTAGTACACGGTGGATAACTAAGAGATTTATTGGGTAGATTTAAGTAAGGGCAGGTTTAAATCATAAATGGAAATTTAACGCACTAAAATATGAACCAAGCTTATAAATCTTTAAGGATGACTGAGAACTATCAGAGGTTCTAATTTGTCTACAAACCCTTAGATTTTACCAAACCATTGACAGAAAGGAATTCGAAACCCAATCATAACCACTCATTTGGGTGATACACTAAGGTGTTAAGAAAGGTTGGATATTATATTTATATGTCTATGCTACTTTATTCGTGTGCCCAAGGTATGCATTGCATCAAAGATGAGCCGCTTATATCCTTAAACCGGATAAAGCGTCGGGAGTTGAGCATAGTCCATTCGATCAGAATCACGATAGCCTAGTTCCATGTGACATGCTAATCGGGAAATCAATTAGTAGGGAATCTAGTGTTTACACCAAGGTATATCTATCCAATGAGTGTCTCACAATCATCCCGACACTACGTTATCTTAAATCATGGTGAACCACGTCTTCTCTATCCTAAGTTGTTGCATGCTAGCTAGCTTATTTTAATTATATTTCTTTAATATGTTAAATATAATTATAAATCAAATCAACCCAACTATTTACTTTACATAACTTGATATTCCGGATAAAGTGGTGTCTAGAATAAAACGGTTGGACTTGGTTGTTGGATTTTCTGAACAGTCGCCAATTTATTGGGACCAAAAGGATCCTGCCTCTCCACACAAGGTGTACCTGGCCACTAGTCTTGGATACTAAGTTGGGTACAAACCCAATCTTAATTACAAACTTATCTGAATAAGCTCCATTTCAAATTCGACCGCTCAAGGAACGACCGTAGGTCATATTTGCCCTTGCTAACCTATCGGAAGGAATAATAGATTTAGGCTCAGCATATATAAATTAAACAAATAGCTTATGTTGATATCCTGAATTAACGTTTAGCAACCTAACGACATCGCACTAAAATAAACCGTCAGATTCGGGCATATAAATGACCCAAACCCGATCTAGTTGTTATTCGTACCTGATCCAGATGCAATAATCTCTAAAGCACACAAAGAAAAAAGAATCAGAAACCGAATGGCGTTACGCGTTACTCTATATAAAACACCAAACCCTCGATTGAAGGTCGAGGAGGACCAATCAGATTCTCAGAGATTCAAGGACACTCGTTTGAATTAAAGCATCATATTTTACAGCTCATTCAAAATGGTTGTCAGTTTCATGGACTACCCAATGAAGATCCTAATTGTAACCTTGATAAATTCATATCTCTTTCAAACTCCTACAACCAGTCAGGGATTAGACAAGATATATTCTGGCTATACTTGTTCCCCTATTCTCTCACTCATCATGCACAAACATGGTTTGAAGAAATAAAGGAAAAGGAAGAATCTGAAATGGGAGACGTAGAGAAAACTACGATAGTACCATCTCTAAGCTTAGAAGCAAATCACGAACGTCACAAAGAATTAATAATTCTAGAGACGGAGGATTACAGTTTATTTATTCAATTCAAAAAGAAAACTGATAAGGTTGCTGAAGTTATAGATATAAGGATTGACCGTGCAAGTGTCAAAGTGAAACACCAGGTTACTAAAGACACCCATTCATTAGATGAATCTACAGATGAAAGCAATACCGATGATCACGAGAAAGAAGAGCAAAATGAAGACATTCAGGATGATTCATATTCTCCACCCGCAGAAAATCAAAAGGAGCCGAAATCTTCTTCAGATCATTCAGAGATACCGGTCATATCTAACCACGCTGACATGATAACGTTCATCAATGATACCGATGAATTTGAAGATATTCTAGAAGCAGTCCATAGATCAACCATCATTTTCACACCTCGTTTAAAGGAGCTGATCAAGGCTATCGAAGATTAATAGAACCTTTATCTACCAAGAGAAGATGATAATGTTGAAATCTTAGAAGGGTGCATTCAAGACTTTATCAATACTCTTCACAATCATATCTACCATGAAGAAAGGCAATGAGAGCACAATTTAGTGGTTCACACTATTCCCGAGACAAGATTTTGTCGAGATCAGAAGATCATTTACTCTAAGTTTTACAACGCCTTAGCCGGATCTGCACTTTCATTCTCCGCAAACCAATGAGCACTACTGACTCTCATCCGGAAACAAATGGATCTTTCCACAGACGCCCGACTTATCACTCTGACTCGCAAAAGATTAAAGATATTCACAGCCTCTTCGTTCTCTGGGAAAGAGATAATTTCGAAAGCACACCATACAGACTAGTGATTTACGTAACAATTGATCACCACGCTGATCTGATTATCAAGGAATTACGAGAAATAGTGTCAGAAGAAGGAAGACACAACAATCCATTCTCACTTTTGGAACCCGACCGAGTCAACATTTCCACCTTTTTTACGAAGCAGTTAGCACGTATCTTCCACGAATCCACGGACCCTTGTTTCACATTTAAAGATGGATGTCGGGAGATATATTCCAAGACAGTGACATTAATGCATGGGTCATGATTGCTTTTCACTTCTTTTCAGCTTCGCCTCTTAACAAATTTATGCAAAGCTACAGACTCCTACTGTAGAGACCACTAATCAGAAGATTTCGAGATATTGAAGATACAATTTTTACACTATTTGAAGACCTCCGAAACGAACATCCTGTCATAGAAACAATCACCACAAGTACGGCCTCGATGATTGACATTCATGGATCAACCAGCAGAGCCATAGACCATGTTCTCATCAGATTTCAAGATTTATCATGAGCTGAAACCGCCCATTATCTCTCCTTCAGAAGATCTTTGAGAGAAATACCGGATCTTCTACCACTCTTGGTCCGACATTTTCTCAGAATCTATCCACCAAGACTCACATTCCCTCTAGAAAACTACGATTACAACTACCAGAGGGGAATGTCCTCTTTTTAGGCATCATTATGGTCGAGCCAACGACCCTAAACAAAAGCCCTTCTCGGGAGGCAACCCGTGCAATAAAGTAGAGTAGAACAATAAAGGATAACAAATGAGCCTATTATAAAGGGCATAACTTCCAAGATTGCTGAAACAACCTGCCTTCACAAGCCATCCAGTATCTTCACAAACAACCACGATAATCCGTTGGGGAGTACTCGTTCCTTTTCACTCGTGACTAGCTTAAATTTAAATTATGCCACATCCTAGCTTATCACTAAGTGTGGGTTTCCAACCCAAATAAACACTAGACATATATTCCCAAAAATCTTTAACTAAAACTCTTAAGTGTGGGATATACTAGAAAATTGGAGACAATGTTCGTCTAAGTGTGGGATGTTGGTATAATCTTTTTATACTATATTAAAATAACCCCATTACAAAGATTCCTAGTTCTTAAGCCAAATTTTAAAATTTTAAACTAATGGAAAGCCTTTCCGAAAAAGTACTTTCGAAAACCTAAAAAAGTTTGTAAATAAAAATTAAGGCTTAAGTAAGGTAGAAATCTTGTTGGAACGAACTGAATCTCTTGCATGAGTAGGTATTATCGAACTAAATTGATTATGGTGAGGCACCAAATAAGACCATATAAGCAATCATCTTTAAATGCTTCGCTATTTTTCGTTGAGAGTGCCGATATCTGTACTCAGAATCAGAACTTGCTCTAGATCTACATTTCCAAGTAACGAAATGTGATATAGATATAATCTGAAGAGCTAGCCATTTGTCAAAGAAACCCTTCACACCTTCCACCACCTCTACTACATCAAACCACCATCCACATCATCTTTACTATCACCCAAAAAATCCAGAAAATGAGATTCCTTCCGAAAACCCAATGTTGTAAACTTCTCAAGTATCACGGCAAAGGTCTTGCAAAAAGTTTACCGACAGAAAGTTTCTCGAGATAAAATCTCCAAAAAAAATTAAAGTTCTGAGAAAAGGTGCAGAACTTATAAAAAGAGAAACGCCGAAGAAGAACTCGACCAAAAAAATGCCTATCACTCCAAAAGAAGAAAAGTTCACAAGTGCTTCTCAAAAATATCAGCACTCCTATCTATCATTCATTTCCAAAATTCAGAATAACAATCTTTAAAAAGACTGTTTCACCCTTTCACACCATTTAAAGTAACTTCACCTATCCAAAATTCCTTTTCATCCTTCCAGATTGACAAATAACCTAGAAGCTATGGTTATTACCGTTTTCGCATTAGTAGCAAGGATTTGAGTCTTTATCAAGCCTAAGACGATGGGTGCAACAAGACTGGCCATGAGTGAATTCATTTATTAGATCTATAGGGAACCCTAAACACTTATGTGATTTGAGTGACCCGTGAAAGCTAGCTTAAGTTATGTAATCTCTCCGCATTCTTGCAGATATAATTTCAACCCTAACATAGATGAATTACCTTATTTTTCGCTCTTAAAATAAAAAGCAAACCGCTTAGGCCAATAGAAAGGAAACTCCAAAAAGATTTTTTGAAGTTAAAAATGAGAAGTTTGCTTAAGAAAAAGCAAAGTCTAAGTGTGGGATATTTGATATCGGCTAAAAGGTCACATTTTTACCCTGGTATTAAGGCCCAAAAACAACCAATTTCCAAGCTTTATTGCCAAAACACTTGCTTTATCGGTTAAACGTGAAGATCAAGTAATTACGAAGATAGTGCAAAAAGAATCTAGAGAATAAGAGCTAAAATGAAGATTCAAGAGAGAAAATGGTGAAAGATAAGTTACGATCCCGGGAACGAGCAAAACGATCCAAGAAAACAGCAAACTAGAGGCCAGCACCAGCCTGCCAAACGACTTGCCAGCCGGCTTTCCAGCCATCTTGCCACATCAAAAACGGCTTGCCTTGGAACCGGCATGTTAAACGACTTGCCCTTGGCACCAGCCTCCAAAAACGGCTTGCAAACCGGCCTGCCAAACGGTCTGCCAGCCGGCTCCCAGCCAAATTTCAATTATAAATAAGAGGCATTTATGTTCTACAATATTAGTCATACTTTCAAGGTCTTCGACTCCCTGCGGTAAACATAGTACCTGGAGACGAACGCCGAAGATGGTATTAGGAGCAGTACGGAGTTTGAAGTTGTCACTTTTGTATTCGGAACTCGTTTAATCTACTAGTACTTCTATCCTTTCTCTTTATATAATGTCTTCCATTATTATGATTTATGATATTGTTACCATGATTGGAGAGTAGTTATCTTTAGTGTGTGCTATGATGTAGCTAGTTATAATACAGGAATAATGTTATGGTTTGTGTATTGAAAGGACCCGTCCTAATCCATCCGGACAAAGTCCACATTGATTATAAACGATTCACAATAGTTGATTACATTGCGAGGTATTTGACCTCTATAAGATACATTTTACAAACATTGCATTCGTTTTTAAAAGACATACTTTCATTACATCTAAAGTTGACGGCATGCATACCATTTCATAATATATCTAACTATAATTGACTTAATAATAATCTTGATGAACTCAATGACTCGAATGCAACGTCTTTTGAAATATGTCATGAATGACTCCAAATAATATCTTTAAAAATGAACAATTGCACAGCAGAAGACTTCTATCATAACTGAGAATAAACATGCTTTAAAGTGTCAACCAAAAGGTTGGTGAGTTCATTAGTCTAGCATAAATAATCACTTCATAATTTTAATAGACCACAAGATTTCATATTTCCATTTCTCATAAACATACGTCCCATGCATAGAGACAAAAATATCATTCATATGGATTGAACACCTGGTAATCGACATTAACATTATGCATATAAGAATATCCCCATCATTCCGGGATCCTCCTTCGGACATGATATAAATTTCGAAGTACTAAAGCATCCGGTACTTTGGATGGGGCTTGTTGGGCCCGATAGATCTATCTTTAGGATTCGCGTCAATTAGGGTGTCTGTTCCCTAATTCTTAGATTACCAGACTTAATAAAAAGGGGCATATTCGATTTCGATCATTCAACCATATAATGTAGTTTCAATTACTTGTGTCTATTTCGTAAAACAGTTATAAAAACAACGCATGTATTCTCAGTCCCAAAAATATATATTGCGAAAGCATTTAAAAAGGGAATAATGAAACTCACCTAATGTATTTTGTAGTAAAAATACATATAACGACATTGTTCAATTGTAGGGTTGGCCTCGGATTCACGAACCTTTATTATTTGTATATATATTAAAATGTATAATCGTATTCGAACAAATTTATATATTATAACTTGGATTATATATTATACTTATTTAGTTTGTGTATATATTTTAAATGTTTAATATCTATATATTTGGTTATATTAATATATCTCAATATATATATATATATATATATATATATATATATATATATATATATATATATATATATATATATATATATATATATATATATATATATATATAGTTAGTATTATAAGAAAATATACTTAATTCGTTATATATAATTATTTATATAAATAATATTATTATAATTGGTAGGTGATATATAAACTATTAATATGATTATAATATATGTATTAAGTATATTTTAGGTACAAAATATTTATTTGTAACGATAATGATAGTTTTGATAATAATGATTTACTAATAATAATAACTTTCTTAATATTGATAATACTAATTATAAATAACGATATTGTTAAATTTGATACATATGTTAATAATAATAATAGTAAAACTAATAATTATGAAACAATGATATTAATACTATTATTAGTGAAAAATAATAATAATAACTTGTATGGTTTTTATAATAATAATAATCTTAATCGTAATAATACTTATATTGGTATTAGTAATACTAATAATAATATTAACAATACTTAGTGATGTTACATAATATCAAAATGATAATAATAATCATGATATTACTAATATCTAAAAATAAAAAGTGATTTTTACTACTTATTTTAGTGATATTAATAATAATAATACTCATAATACTAATATTAACAATAACAATAATAATCAAATCAATAATACTCATGTTAATAAAAACAATAATATTAATTAATATTAATAAATAATGATAGATAAATATATAAAGACTACCTCAAAAGCTTGTCCAAAATGAAAACGCCCCATACCGGGTTCGAACCCGTGACCTCTAGCTAACCCGTAAACAACCCACACCACTTCACCGTTTCTGTTTTTTTTTTTTTTTTGAATAATATCGAATCCGAATATATTTAACCCCTAACTATATTGTTCTATCTCCTTCTTCAAAAGTTCAATGGATCCAACAACATTAAAACTATAACAACGAGTTTACGAATTTAATTATGACTTGTAAACAACCATAACTAACAAGAGTATTCTTGATAATAATATATATATATATATATATATATATATATATATATATATATATATATATATATATATATATATATATATATATATATATATATATATATATATATATATATAGCTACTGCTGTCTCTACTTGTGAAGAAAAAAAAATGATTTTCGATTTTTAAGCGTTTTTAGACTACGAACTCTTCATGAAATATTTTCCAAATCATCATTATAACACTCAGGAACCATCCATTGAACTGAAAACAACATATAATTCTTGAATTTGGAGAAAGAAGAAACAGTTGACTTTTTAAAATTAAACTTTGACTTCGAAATTCAAATTTATTTTGAGGAATTGGAACTTGAAATTTTGCAAAAAGTTTAAGTAAAGGATTTCTAACCCAACTGCATTAATACATTTTGAAATTTGTTTCGAATTCTAGCTTTTTAAATTTTGAGTTCAAGAACATAAACTCAAATTTTTGATTATGAAATTAAGATTGTTTTAGATAATAATTACTACATAAAATATGTTCTAAATGATCCTTGGAAACTTTATAGATCATCAATTAAAATTAAAACATAAAGACAAGTTCGAATTTTACCATGAACGATTTGGTTGACTTTTGGCTTCATAACTTTGACTCGAAAATTCACCCTATATCACGAATTGAAACTTGAAACTTCACAGATAGTTTGAGTATGAGATTACTAACACTTCTGTATTATTACATTTTTAAAATCGATTTGAATTCGAAATATGACCAAAAAAATTAAAGAACAGAGGTCGTGCTAAAAAAAAATTAATAAATAGATTGGCTTATCTATATTTGGTCGTTGTAATTGATATTGATTGTGATAATAAATCTGAATGACACCCATACATTACAAGTTGGTATATTTATATTAAGTTGCAGTTCAAATTTTCACTCACGAGCATAAAAAAAATATAAATAAATGAATAAAGTAGATAAGGACTTTAAACCAAATTTGTTGTATCTGAAATGAGATTATAGACAGGGACAAAACTCAGTACTATCTGATCTTGATGTGAAGCTGAATCCAGCGTGATTTTTGCCTTTATACATTATATTACATAATTATTAATAATTAATGGATATAACCATCCCAAGGTAGCCCAAGTGGTTGGGCCCTGAGATCCTTACAAGAGGTCTCAGGTTCAATTCTTGGGGTGGCCAGGGAAGGGTTGGAAACAGCCAGGGAGTATTCCTGATGGGCTGCATACACTAGAGTATGGGGTCGGATTACTCGCCTTTCCCGGGTAACCCGAATAGGGAAAACCTTACAACTTACTTAATAATAATAATAAATAAATAAATATATTAGTAGAAGTAATAATTATATAATTAACAGTTATAAATAATAATGATACTAATAATCATAGAAATGATAATAATTATATTATTAGTGATAACAATAATAGATTGTATTATTTTCTATTAATAACACTATGATATAAAAATATTAATAATAATTTGATAATATAGTTAATAATAATAATGATAATCATAATCATAATAATACTAATAATAACATAACAAATTACATGTAACAAGTTTTATGTTCATAATTTTAATAATGCTAATAATAACTATAATAATAAATAATGTATTAAATATATTTTAACTTATACTTTAATATATTACAATTATTAATTATATCTTTTTGTAATATATATATAGTAATATATATCAATGACAATGTGTTAATAACTATAAATTGAAATTATATATAGATTCATAATAATATGTATGTACATGATTATATATATTCATTTTAATTGTACTTAATTATTCTTTTTATTATTTTACATTTATAATTTCTAATCAGTTAAAGTGTATTTTATTTATGCAAAGTATTATATAAACTCTTATATTTATATTTGTATATTTATATAATTGTTTACAGACAATAGTTCGTGAATTATCGAGAGTAGTCAATGGTTAAATGAATATTTTAAAACAGTTCTAAAATATTGAGACTCAACATTACTGATTTTGCTTGTCGTGTCGGAAACATATAAAGATTAAAGTTTAAATTTGATCGGAAATTTTCGGGTCATCACATGTATGTTGTTAACATGCTTTCTGATTATGCTTTAAACTCAATCGCTTTCGAACTAATAGAACGTAGTTATCGTCTCTGTTGTTAGGAAGTCACGAACCCTGATTTAGAGTACACTATCTGCGTCACCCATTTGTAATAGAAGTCTATCGGATACAACGCAAGTTTGACTGAGGCCCACTGGTTGTAGTAAGTCCACCAAACCTTGGATTCTGAATGAGGACTCTTTCGTGGAGAAACATCTAACTAGGCCCAAAGTACATTTTCGGTCCTAGACTATGTTAGTGTAGTCACCAAGCATAAAACCTTCGTACGTGCATGCTGAAGCACAACGATTGTAAGTTGTACCTCTGCACCCGGTCAATGCTGATTAGTACACTGCACCATAACACGGTCTTATGCATTGCTCCCCGCTTGAGGGATTCTTAGATAACTAAGGAACTGTTTGTTTAAACACATAAAGGATTCGACCGTTAGGTTAACCGAACGTGTTCATGGAAATCAAACCGAATTGGCCATGGTGTTCTTTATGGTTAAACTGTTTCTAAGGGCCTAACTATCTTTTAAAACCCAATCATTAACGAAAGCATTGAAATACATCACGTCTCTCGAATATGGCATACTTTGTACTTCATTGTGCTTAAGAAAGTTTAGACCTTTGTGAAATTTTAATACGTCACCCAAACAAGTCGCTCAATTGGATGAGTCGTTTGAACGTGCTTGTAGTCAAACTGCACGGGTGTCGGGGGTAAGGGACGTTGCTGTCTATTCAAAATATTGAAGCCTAACGCCTTACCCAGTGACATGTCTTATGACAGGAGCGGTAGGACCAGTGTAGTGAATACAAGGTCACTACCTATTGCTCCTCTCCTGAAATCTTATTTCGACATCTTGCGACCTAACGACACCGCATAAATAAAACCGTCTATTTTTGTCATATCAAGAAAGGTGTGAGTTTTTGGCGCCGCTGCCGGGGAACTGGTATCATACAATACTGCTTCTATCAAACCTATTTGCAAGCTTTGAGTAGTGTCTAAGAAAGACAATTATACAAGGACTTGATTGTTGGATTTTTCGAATAGTCTCCAATTACATTTGGACCAAAAGGATCCTGCATCTCCGTAGTCGATCTGGCCACTTGGTTTGTTAAAAAGTTCGTGCGAAGCTCTGTTATCGAAGTACCGAGAAATCAGTAGCAAGAACTAAAAACATATTAAACTTAGGATAATTACTTTAGATTTCCTTATATTACCTTAGATTACCCTAGATTACCCTAGATTAGGATTACTTTAGACTAAATTAGGAACTTAGAATATCTACCTAAAATTTAAAAACAAGGGGCATACTCAGTGTATGACCCATACCTGATCTAGACCAGGGCCGTTGTTATTCGTACTTGATCTAGACACAGTAATATCTAAACCACACAAGGAAGAACGAATTAGAAACCAAATGGCATTATGCATTACTCTAGAAGAAAACACCAAACCCTCGATTGAAGGTCGAGGATGACCAATCAGATTCCCAGAGATCCAAGAACACTCATTCGAGTTAAAACATCATATTATACAACTCATATAAAATGGCTGTCAGTTTCATGGATTATCGAATGACGATCCTAACTCTCACCTTGATAAATTCATATCTCTTTCGAACTCCTACAAACAGCTAGGGATAGGACAAGATATAGTCCGGCTATACTAGTTCCCCTATTCTTTCACTCATCATGCGCAAACATGGTTTGAAGGATTGGAAAAAGATTCCATCACGTCATGGACGGAGATGGCAACTAAATTCCTAACCAAATATGTCCCTCCTTCTAAACAAACCAAGTTTAAGAATGACATCATTAACTTTAAGGAAAGTTACGATGAATCTCTTTACACTGCATGGGAGCGATTCAAAACCCTGCTGAAAAATGCCATAATCACTAGCTAGAACGTTCAACTTAAATATGTACCTTCTACAATGGTCTTACGGTAAATCATAGAATGACAATCAATGCAGCAGGTTAAGGAAATCTGATGAACCAAACCGTACATAAAGCATGGGAGTTGCTCGAAAATATGACAATGCATCATCATGACTGGAATAGTGGTGGAATAACTTCATCATCTGCTCCACTCTCTGCACTTAATAGTTAAACGGAGGCTATCAAATCCCTCACAGACAAGATGGAGTCTCTTGCCAAACAACTTGGAGAATTGAAGATGCAACCACAGTAGGTTAACCAGGCTCAGTCCTGTACTAACTTTACCAACCCGCAACCTATAAAAGAATATAAAGTTGAGTACGAGAATCCTCACGGTTCAGTCTATTACGTTCAATACCCTGATCGTCAACCAAATCCCATATTCAATTAACAATCCAGAGTTAACCAATTTTAAAGAAATAACCAACCTTTTCGCTACCGTGACCCACCTTATCCACCACAACAACCTCAATTAACCTACGACCAACCACTTCAACTCACTGGACCACCAGCTGAGGAAAAATCTCCAACCACCCTAATTTTGAAAGTAGCTAACTCTACTCTCATCATAATGATTAGTTGACTTAGTTCATTCAAGGACAGCAACAGCTAAATCAAAGAACCACGTCTAGACAAAACCCGACAGAGATACTCATGTGAAACCAATTGGCTCTGTTCAAAAGTCTAGAAACGCAACTCGGACAGTTATCACAACTCCTTGAAACCCACAAGGAAGATTACCTAGTAATACTATCCAGAATCCCCACATAGAAGAAGCTAAGTTAATGGATTCCATATTCCCATAGGAAGAACCAAGGAGGAGGTCAGCTGGGCTCAAGAAGAAATCGACAAACACTCAGAAGTTGCCCGCTCAGGATCCAGTTCATGTACCTTATCTTGGAAGGCTAATGGAAGAACCATCCAAGCTTGATACCTACAAGCATGACGGAAGATTCCTAGAAACCATGTCTAAAGTCCCCAATCAGAAGATATATATACGAAGGCTTCCCTTTACAAAGGAAAGGATACCAGACTCCAATAAAATTCCACTGAGTGAAGAATTCTCAGTAATTATGTATCCTATGGGATACACGCATGAAAATACCATTTTTATACAGAAATATGGATCAAAGAGCACAATAGCTAACAATATTTGGCAGTTTTTAGCATTTGCTGCCCAACGTACAGCAGGCCTCCCAACATCGTGCGTAAGCCCTACAGGTAGCTTCAATGCTTAAGCCCTTTTACTAAGTGCGTGAGTGGTACGCAGCGACGTCAGGACACGCCACCGACCTTCTAGATACTTCGCATAATAGAATTAATCAGTAATTGACACGTGTATTTCGAGAATTTCGGGCATTCTACGCCTATAAATAGACCCCCTAGGTCACCACATTTCACATCTGAACTTTAGTCAGAGAGAAGTACACTTTCTCTCTTACATAATTCTTTCTCTCTCTAAAAGCACATTAGCCGATTAGCAGCAATACGCTAGAAGGATCAATTACAGATTGATCCCCAGACTGATTGAGGCCACTCTATTGATCTCTAATCCATCTTCCAGGTCTGCAGAGATTATTTCTCGAGGGCAAACATCAGTCGACATCATACACTCCATGCTAAGTAGCTATTGTCCTGTACTGGTAACTTACAGTTGCTACACGGAAAATCGTACTAACAAATGGCGCCATTCATCTCAAAGACCAGCAAAAATACCAAGAGCATGAAGGCAACTGAAACAACCTCAGCAAAAGAAGCACTCGAACTAATCAATGAAAACATCATTGAGAATATACCAGTGGATCAGCTAACTCTTGAAGAAACTTCAATCGAGGAAGAAGATCAATTGGACACTGGTGCAGCAGAAGAGCCTGTGCATGAAAAAATATCACGATTGAAAAAACCATTGATAGAAAGTTCTAGTAGAGGAATGTGGAAAGCCAGGCGAGGAACACACAGTATTTCTTTTAAGAGAACATCTGATGTGAATGTTAAGCACAACAATAAAGGAAAGTCAATTTCAAAACCGCAATTGTTCAAGCTATTCAATTAGTTGAATAATTTGGTTGATGATACTGAGCATGAACGCAATGATGAAGGTTTTGTGGAAGATGATTGGGACTTTGGGGAAGAAGAAGAGCAATTCTTTATGACTGAGGAGATGGCAGGAAAGTTGTTGGATGGGATTTTGGCCAAGACGACACCATCAAGATATAAGCAGAAGTTGGCACAGCCCGCCATCCGTGCAACGGCTGTGAACAATTTGTTTGCTTTGATTACTAGATATGAAGTTATTAAACCACCAGCAATGGCAGGGTCAACCCAGTATTTTATCCCTCGAATTGCAGAATATCCATTACCAAGAAACTTGGGAATTCCATCTATCTGTGTTTATGATGGAACAACTGACCCATAAGACTTTCTTACTATGTTTGAAGGTGTTATGAGATTGCAGCATTGGGAAGATGAAACTGCGTGCCATATGTTTCTAATGGTAAGAGAATGTTTGCTAGTTTGCCACTAAGGAGTATTACCAGTTTCCTTGATTTAAGGGTAAAGTTTGTGATGCAATATCAAAGTTTAAGAAGTTGTACGCTGTCGCATCATGATGGACATGAAATAACAATGCACCAGAATGAGTCACTAAGAAATTTCATGAAACGCTACACCATCGAGTGTCAAAGAAATACCTGACATACCAGAATCTCAGCTTGTTTCAGGGTTTATTTTTTGTCTTGATTAGCGTCGCTTCATAAGTCTGATTCACGCGTTACGATATGATGTGTGACGACCGGAAAATTTTCGACCAAATTTAAACTTGATTTTATATGTTTCCGACACGATAAGCAAAGTCTATAATGTTGAGTCTCGAAAACTTTGAACTGTGTTCATGTATACATTTGACCTTGACTAATCCCGACGATTCATGAACAATTGCTGTTAATAAATATGTATGTATGTATATATATATATATATATATATATATATATATATATATATATATATATATATATATAAATAATAATGTGAAATAATAAAATACAAATTAATTAGTAGAATTAAATATATAAAATAATATATAATATAATAAAGTTATTATTAAAAAGAATCTATATATAAACATATATGATAACTATACATAATTATTATTATATGTATATTATAATATATATATATATATATATATATATATATATATATATATATATATATATATATAAATATATATATATAAGATATAAATATTAGGTGTTGAAATTTATAATATCTATTTTTATTATGAAATAATATAGTAAATAGATATATAATAATTATATATATAAAACATTATTAATGTATTCATATTTACATATATAATATATGATGAAACAACAAGTTAAAAATATAATAGTAATGACAAATTATATTATTACTACTTTTATTATTATTAATATCATTATTAGTAATATTAACAAATATTAAATATTAAAATTTTAATAAATTTAACATTATGATTATCAAAATAAATACTTAAATATAAATATTACTATAAGAATGATTAAAATTATTATTTAGTTGTAAGTTAAATATTATTTGTTATCATTATTAATATTATTATTATTATTAATATTATTACTTTTATAATTATAATTACCATTATTATTAAAGTCATTATTAATATTAACATATAAATAATATAATTTATCATTAATATTGTTAATGATGATTATTTTTATTATTATCATAATTGTTAATGTTTTTATTAATTATTATTATTATGATTTATAAAATTATTATTATTATTGATATTATTATTATTAAGCTATTTAATTATTTATTTATCAATTATAAAAACCGTATATATAAATTTTGGTAAATCAGAAATTGTTCAGGTCATTATCCATCTATTACTGATTGCTTAAACTCATACAAATCAGGAACAATATCTTCCAAATTCAGTTGCACGTCATAATCCTCTGTATTCCTTTTTAATTATATTTTCACTGAATAATTATTTGAGTCGAATCAATTTGTTATAAAACCGGGAAATTTCATTGAGATATAACGACATTCAAACAACATTACGTTCTATATCATTTATCAATTTTTTCTTTATAGCCTATAATTGCTAAATTAAATAAAAAAGGGCATGAACTCAGCCACTGCTCTGTTCTTGAGCAAAATTTTAAAAGCTCGATTTTGATATTAATTTCAAAAATCCAAAAATGCAGTTGTGTTTGGAATTCCTTGATCAATCTATCTGTAAATTTCTAAGTTTCAATTTCTCATATTGATTATCAATTTACGAGTCAAAGATTTTGAATAAAAAGTCAACCGAGAGTTCTAAGATCAAATTTGAACTCTAGGTGTCATTTCTGTTAAAATTAATGATTTATAAAGTTTTATTAAATCATTTGCAACACAATTCGTGTTAATACCTTTGTCTAAAACGACCTGGAATTTGAAATTGGATAATGAGTTCATCGTGTTCATTCGAAGACTGTTACAGTCTTTAAATCCTTAATTGTTTTTCTTGCTGTGTTGATAAATCAATTTCCTCACTTTCAGTTTATTCACGTTTCATTTTCACGATTTAATTGAATCCTTAACTTGTTGATTGATTCACACTCTGGTCGATTGAAAATATGGAAGAAGATGAAATTGGGAATAAAAAGTAATACGGGTTAAATAAATTAAAGGGTGAAATAGGTCAGATATATTGAGGCAGAGGGATGGTTTAGTGAGTGTTCGGGTAAGCGAGAGTTCTCGGGTTCGAGTCTTGCAGCAGCCATATTTTTTTAGAAAGGGCTTTATGAGGTAGTTTACTCTCATTTATTATTACTATTATTATTATTATTATTATTATTATTATTATTATTATTATTATTATTATTATTATTATTATTGTTGTTGTTGTAATATTATTATTAGTATTAAAATTATTATTATTGTTATCATTAATTCTAATACATGTAATAAATATTATTTATAATTACAAAAATGAGTAATATTGTTAATATAAGTATTAGAATTATTATAAAGTGATAATATTATTATTATTAGTATTATTATTATTAAAAAGTATGAATAACATTTATTATTATTACTATCAGTATTATTAATATTATTATTATTAGTATTATGATTATTTAAAACTTAGTATTAATGTTATCATTAAAATTATTAGTATTATTAATATTAGTAATATCCATATCATTATTATTAAAAGTATTCTGATTATGAAAATAAAAGTTTTTAAAGATATTATTATTAAGATTATATGAATATATACAAAATAATGGATTTAAAAACTATGGATAAAATTATGATTTAAGTGAATTACTAATTATTAATATTATTATCATCAATATTATTACCAACACCACCATTAATAATAATTGGTATTATCATTATTATCATCATTTTTTATTATTACTAGTATCATTATTATTTTTAAAATAACTATTAGTTATATAAAACGATATGTAATACATATAACATAATCAAGAATTAATATTTTGATATACAAAAAGAATATATGAGACATACATATATTATTATTATAAAAATGATATAATTAATAAATTATAAATATAAACTTATTCAATTACGATTATGTGTATTAATATATATACAAATGATATAGGTTCGTGAATCTGAGGCCAACCCTGCATTGTCCAATTTCGTCGTATGAATATTTTTACTACAAAATATTGTATCGTGAGTTTCATTTGCTCCCTTTTTAAATGCTTTTGCAATATATATTTTTGGGACTGAGAATACATGCACTGTTTTATAAATGCTTTACGAAATAGACACAAGTAATCGAAACTACATTCTATGGTTGATTATCGAAATCGAATATCACCCCTTTTAGCTTGGTAGCCTAAGAATTAGGGAAATGGCCCCTAATTGACGCGAATCCTAAAAATAGATCTATGGACCCTGACAAGTCCCATTCGGGTTACGAATTTTTTAGTACTTCGACGATATATACTGATTGCAACGGCCGGTATATAGCATGCAGTTTGCGAAATGCCTGTATGTGGGGGATATTCTATATGCATCCTGTCAGTTCGGTTATCAAGCATTCACCATATGAATGATTTTTATACAGATGGCTATATGCATGCATGATGTTTATGAGAAATGAAAATATGAAATCTTGTGGTCTATTAAAAATGATGGAAATGAATATTGATGATAAACTAATTAACTCACCAACCTTTTGGTTGACACTTTAAAGCATATTTATTCTCAGTTTTGAAAGAAATCTTCCGCTGTGCATTCGCTCATTTTAGAGATATTACTTGGAGTCATTCATGACATATTTCAAAAGACGTTGCATTTGAGTCGTTGAGTTCATCAAGATTATTATTAAGTTAATTATAGTTGGATATATTATGAAATGGTATGCATGCCATCAACTTTTGATGTAATGAAAGTTTGTCTTTTAAAAACAAATGCAATGTTTGTAAAATGTATCATATAGAGGTCAAATACCTCGCAATTAAATCAATTATTATGTAACATTTATAATCGATATGGACGGGGCATTTCAGTTGGTATCAGAGCGGTGGTCGTAGAGAACCAGGTCTTGCATTAGTGTCTAACTAGTAGTTGTTAGGATGCATTAATGAGTCTAGACTTCGGCCTAGTAGTTGTTAGGATACATTAATAAGTCTGGACTTGAACCTGGTCTGCATGTCAAAAGTTTTGCTTACCGTTCTTTGTCGAAAAATTATCTACCTATCATTGTTAGTCTCGACACGCCTTATTGCAATTATTGCATAGATGGTGTACAGACAAATTTATATTCCATCACATTAAACTTTGTGTGACACGTTTCCTTAATTCTCCCCATAATCTACGGGATCTTCTGTAATATATACAAGTATTCTATGTAATTAGAATATCATCTGATATCCGAAAATCATTTCATATCGAAAACCCTTTATCTAACCGTACAGGATGGAACTCGCAACTAGTTCAAATTCTTCGAATTTTGACAGCTATTCCGACAGGGATATTCACCTAAGCTCCGAAAGCAGTGTAATCGGAATGGATCAACTGATTAGCCATCATCTATTATGGATGAATTGGCGATGGATTCGTAGTCTACTTAGTCATTGGAGACAAGAAGAAGGTGATCCCTTCCATCCACCACATTTTCCTTTTGGCGAAGAACCTGAAGGACTTACCGGCGAACCAGTTCGTAATACCATTTTCTCTATTATTTCCAGGGTATCTCGTCATGACTATATACTATCTCAGATTCTAGATCTTATTCATCCACTTGTCCGAATTGATAATCATCCCAGTGTAATAGAAGAAGTCAACGAGCTTCGCGTC
Source organism: Rutidosis leptorrhynchoides (assembly GCF_046630445.1). Taxonomy (NCBI): domain Eukaryota; kingdom Viridiplantae; phylum Streptophyta; class Magnoliopsida; order Asterales; family Asteraceae; genus Rutidosis; species Rutidosis leptorrhynchoides. The sequence goes on from NC_092337.1 coordinate 181,957,143, forward strand.
CGAGTAGTGGTGGCTTTGGAGAATATGGTGCATGAAATGTCCCGTTCTTATTGATTAAAAACGTTCCATATTAATTGATTTCGTTGCGAGGTTTTGACCTCTATATGAGACGTTTTTCAAAGACTGCATTCATTTTTAAACAAACCATAACCTTTATTTCCTCAATAAAGGTTTAAAAAGCTTTACGTAGATTATCAAATAATGATAATCTAAAATATCCTGTTTACACACGACCATTACATAATGGTTTACAATACAAATATGTTACAACAAAATAAGCTTCTTGAATGCAGTTTTTACACAATATCATACAAGCATGGACTCCAAATCTTGTCCTTATTTAAGTATGCGACAGCGGAAGCTCTTAATAATCACCTGAGAATAAACATGCTTAAAACGTCAACAAAAATGTTGGTGAGTTATAGGTTTAACCTATATATATCAAATCGTAACAATAGACCACAAGATTTCATATTTCAATACACATCCCATACATAGAGATAAAAATTATTCATATGGTGAACACCTGGTAACCGACAATAACAAGATGCATATATAAGAATATCCCCATCATTCCGGGACACCCTTCGGATATGATATAAATTTCGAAGTACTAAAGCATCCGGTACTTTGGATGGGGTTTGTTAGGCCCAATAGATCTATCTTTAGGATTCGCGTCAATTAGGGTGTCTGTTCCCTAATTCTTAGATTACCAGACTTAATAAAAAGGGGCATATTCGATTTCGATAATTCAACCATAGAATGTAGTTTCACGTACTTGTGTCTATTTTGTAAATCATTTATAAAACCTGCATGTATTCTCATCCCAAAAATATTAGATTTTAAAAGTGGGACTATAACTCACTTTCACAGATTTTTACTTCGTCGGGAAGTAAGACTTGGCCACTGGTTGATTCACGAACCTATAACAATATATACATATATATCAAAGTATGTTCAAAATATATTTACAACACTTTTAATATATTTTGATGTTTTAAGTTTATTAAGTCAGCTGTCCTCGTTAGTAACCTACAACTAGTTGTCCACAGTTAGATGTACAGAAATAAATCGATAAATATTATCTTGAATCAATCCACGACCCAGTGTATACGTATCTCAGTATTGATCACAACTCAAACTATATATATTTTGGAATCAACCTCAACCCTGTATAGCTAACTCCAACATTCATATATAGAGTGTCTATGGTTGTTCCGAAATATATATAGATGTGTCGACATGATAGGTCGAAACATTGTATACGTGTCTATGGTATCTCAAGATTACATAATATATAATACAAGTTGATTAAGTTATGGTTGGAATAGATTTGTTACCAATTTTCACGTAGCTAAAATGAGAAAAATTATCCAATCTTGTTTTACCCATAACTTCTTCATTTTAAATCCGTTTTGAGTGAATCAAATTGCTATGGTTTCATATTGAACTCTATTTTATGAATCTAAACAAAAAAAGTATAGGTTTCTAGTCGGAAAAATAAGTTACAAGTCGTTTTTGTAAAGGTAGTCATTTCAGTCGAAAGAACGACGTCTAGATGACCATTTTAGAAAACATACTTCCACTTTGAGTTTAACCATAATTTTTGGATATAGTTTCATGTTCATAATAAAAATCATTTTCTCAGAATAACAACTTTTAAATCAAAGTTTATCATAGTTTTTAATTAACTAACCCAAAACAGCCCGCGGTGTTACTACGACGGCGTAAATCCGGTTTTACGGTGTTTTTCGTGTTTCCAGGTTTTAAATCATTAAGTTAGCATATCATATAGATATAGAACATGTGTTTAGTTGATTTTAAAAGTCAAGTTAGAAGGATTAACTTTTGTTTGCGAACAAGTTTAGAATTAACTAAACTATGTTCTAGTGATTACAAGTTTAAACCTTCGAATAAGATAGCTTTATATGTATGAATCGAATGATGTTATGAACATCATTACTACCTTAAGTTCCTTGGATGAACCTACTGGAAAAGAGAAAAATGGATCTAGCTTCAATGGATCCTTGGATGGCTCAAAGTTCTTGAAGCAAAATCATGACACGAAAACAAGTTCAAGTAAGATCATCACTTGAAATAAGATTGTTATAGTTATAGAAATTGAACCAAAGTTTGAATATGATTATTACCTTGTATTAGAATGATAACCTACTGTAAGAAACAAAGATTTCTTGAGGTTGGATGATCACCTTACAAGATTGGAAGTGAGCTAGCAAACTTGAAAGTATTCTTGATTTAATGAAACTAGAACTTTTGGAATTTATGAAGAACACTTAGAACTTGAAGATAGAACTTGAGAGAGTTCAATTAGATGAAGAAAATTGAAGAATGAAAGTGTTTGTAGGTGTTTTTGGTCGTTGGTGTATGGATTAGATATAAAGGATATGTAATTTTGTTTTCATGTAAATAAGTCATGAATGATTACTCATATTTTTGTAATCTTATGAGATATTTCATGCTAGTTGCCAAATGATGGTTCCCACATGTGTTAGGTGACTCACATGGGCTTCTAAGAGCTGATCATTGGAGTATATATACCAATAGTACATACATCTAAAAGCTGTGTATTGTACGAGTACGAATACGGGTGCATACGAGTAGAATTGTTGATGAAACTGAACGAGAATGTAATTGTAAGCATTTTTGTTAAGTAGAAGTATTTTGATAAGTGTATTGAAGTCTTTCAAAAGTGTATAAATACATATTAAAACACTACATGTATATACATTTTAACTGAGTCGTTAAGTCATCGTTAGTCGTTACATGTAAGTGTTGTTTTGAAACCTTTAGGTTAACGATCTTGTTAAATGTTGTTAACCCAATGTTTATAATATCAAAAGAGATTTTAAATTATTATATTATCATGATATTATGATGTACGAATATCTCTTAATATGATATATATACATTAAATGTTGTTACAACGATAAACGTTACATATATGTCTCGTTTCAAAATCATTAAGTTAGTAGTCTTGTTTTTACATATGTAGTTCATTGTTAATATAATTAATGATATGTTTACTTATCATAATATCATGTTAACTATATATATAACCATATATATGTCATCATATAGTTTTTTTTACAAGTTTTAACGTTCGTGAATCACCGGTCAACTTGGGTGGTCAATTGTCTATATGAAACCTATTTCAATTAATCAAGTCTTAACAAGTTTGATTGCTTAACATGTTGGAAACATTTAATCATGTAAACATCAATCTCAATTAATATATATAAACATGGAAAAGTTCGGGTCACTACAGTGCAAAGGTTACAAATACCAGCAGCAGCACCGGAAGCAACAGTACCACCATCAACAACACCAACAGTACCATCTCCACCACCAACAGCAACATCCGCATCCCACACCTCAACATCACAATCTATACCTTGAACATAATCCTCGTTCTACATATCATTCTGCATACTATTCTACACCATCTAGCTTGTTCTACATATCTCTCTACATCAATACGCCTCATGGAATATTCACAACAATAACCGATGAAGTATTGATTCATAACTTCATTGGAGAATCATTTTATGGCGATTATGTAATCTCTAAAGTCTTAGAGATCATTTATTCTAGTTTCAACCGAAAATCAAATGAGGTTAATATCAAATTAACTTATTAAATCCATGATTATATCTAAAGAAAATATGTATATGTATATTTTCATAAAGATTGTAATTAAAAATTCTTTTGTACAAACTATTAATGGTGAAAATATTTTAACGGGTAGGTAATACCTGAGAAATATTTAGATTTCACATTAATAAGTTACACTGTACATTCTTCGAATCTGATTCAATAGTCATTTACTATCCTACTTACATCCACAGATATACGAATCCGTTCACCACAGAATAACCATTTTCATTCAATTTTATATTTGGATTTTGACTTATCAGAATCTAACAAGTGGCATAATGAAGAAAACACTGGACAAAAATAAAATTTGTTAGAAACAAACAAATTAACTATGATAAATTTTGTTAAGAATTCACTCTAACAAAATCCTAGCTAACTGTTCCTAGCTAACTGATTACATTTAAATTCTGTTATTTATTTATCGTCATTTAAATTCTGTTATTTATTTTACGCACTTTAAATATCGTCGGATAAATCGGGACACATATACAATGTTTTGACATATCATATCGACGTCATCTATATATATTATTTGGGATAACCATAAGTCACTCTATATCGCGGTAATTCTCGAGTTAGCATATAAAGGGTCGAGGTTGATTCTAAAATAATATATATACTTTGAGTTGTGATCGAGTCTGAGACATGCATACAATGGGTCACGATACGTATTAATTAATTCGAATATTATATATATTAAACTATATATGAATTATTGAATTAATAACTGTGGACTACTATCACTGGACAATTAAAATGAATTAAATATTGATTATAACATATGAAACTAAACATTTCTTCAAGTTTGCCAATTGATTTCATCTTAAACCTCATTTGTATCTTGACAATTACAATCTGCGTTCAAACTTTTCATGATTCTTGGAAACACCTCAATCGAGAGGATGAACCAACCACACTTCATTTACGGAAGGAAAGATTTATGCATATACTTATACACCTGGAAAACTCCCAGAACCTAAGTAGAAGTTTAACACAAACCTGTGATCCATTGGCGTTGTTATTACCGAAAATAATCTTACAATCCCTCTCCAAATTAGCCAATTTTGTCACAGCTCAAGCAAATCAACATCGACTTCTCAGATGGACTAGTCTTATTATAATCTTGATATATCTGATTTCCCTTTCGTCATCGTTACCAGGGAACCGTTTATATCCCACCACATTAGCAGTAAACTTACTAGTAACTTCATTGATCTTTGACATTCCGAAAAATCATTATATTCATTAAAACCCTATCATATACTAATCTGCGTTTTGTAACGATAATTGCCATACCAATTATCGGGAATTAGCAATCAGTATTTTGAATCTCGCAACGTTTCTACATCAACAGTTATATGTATACATATAACCTTTATTTCTTAACAATTACGATCTTCCATTCTGAAATTTTGAAATTCAAATTTAATGAAACTGGTTTAGCTTCTAAATTCAAATTTAAAATTGAATGTTATTGAAATAGTGTTGGGAACTAAAGCATGAGTTAGTATAATATAATGACACTTGATCAACGTGATTATATTACAGTAAGTCATGCTGAGTTTCTAATGGAACGTGATGATTCACAGATCATAACGTCATCATGTGCCATGTTACACGACTCTTACATTCTACCTAATCTCTGAACATATCAAGAACATATATTCCTGATAGCTCTATCTTTTCTCTTGAATTCTGGTAATTTAACCAATCAAGATCGTGCTATTACAATTTCTCTCTTGGAACGTTAGCTACTATTAATTCGAATTTCCTATCTATGAAATCTGGACCATTATTCGCTTGACTTAAATTCGGGAAGAGAAAACAAAAGTATGGAACTCCAAAATATAAAGAAAATAAAGAGGGTGGATTTATAGTGAAATATCAGACAGAGCAATCAAGACAGATGTTCGTATTTAATTAAAGAGATCCGAATTTCCTTAATTACCGAAGAAACAAATCTTATTACGAAGATTTCTTCTAAAATCCTTGAATTCTGGAAATCAACCATGACTACGTCATCGGTTAAGAATAATCTGCATTTACTCATTTCAATCTTTTGTGATAGCTTCATTCGTACTTTTCACATAAACAAATCATTTTATCTATATTACTCAATGATGATAAAAACTTTAATTTCTAGCTCATATGAGTCATGAAAACATATTTATTGTCAGCCATGACGATCCCAATCAAATTTTGGGATGAAATTTCTTTAACGGGTAGGTACTGTGACGACCCGGAAATTTCCGACCAAATTTAAACTTGATTTTATATGTTTCCGACACGATAAGCAATGTCTATAATGTTGAGTCTCAAAAACTTTGAACTGTGTTCATGTATACATTTGACCTTGACTAATCCCGACGATTCACGAACAATTGTTGTTAATATATATATATATATATATGTGTGTGTGTGTGTGTGTGTGTGTGTGTGTGTGTGTGTGTGTGTGTGTGTATAAATAATAATGTGAAATAATAAAATACAAATTAATCAGTAGAATTAAATATGTAAAATAATATATAATATAATAAAGTTATTATTAAAAAGAATCTATATATAAACATATATGATAACTATACATAATTATTATTATATGTATATTGTAATATATATATATATATATATATATATATATATATATATATATATATATATATATATATATAAATATATGTGTATAAATAATAATGTGAAATAATAAAATACAAATTAATCAGTAGAATTAAATATGTAAAATAATATATAATATAATAAAGTTATTATTAAAAAAAATCTATATATAAACATATATGATAACTATACATAATTATTATATATATATATATTAGGTGTTGAAATTTATAATATCTATTTTTATTATTAAATAATATAGTAAATAGATATATATATATATATATATATATATAAATATATGTGTATAAATAATAATGTGAAATAATAAAATACAAATTAATCAGTAGAATTAAATATGTAAAATAATATATAATATAATAAAGTTATTATTAAAAAAAATCTATATATAAACATATATGATAACTATACATAATTATTATATATATATATATTAGGTGTTGAAATTTATAATATCTATTTTTATTATTAAATAATATAGTAAATAGATATATAATAATTATATATATATAACATTATTAATGTATTCATATTTACATATATAATATATGATGAAATAACAAGTTAAAAATATAATAGTAATGACAAATTATATTATTACTACTTTTATTATTATTAATATCATTATTTGTGATATTAACAAATATTAAATATTAAAATTTTAATAAATTTAAGATTATGATTATCAAAATAAATACTTAAATATAAATATTACTATAAGGATGATTAAAATTACTATTTAGTTGTAATTTAAATATTATTTGTTATTATGATTAATATTATTATTATTATTATTAATATTATTACTTTTATAATTATAATTACCATTATTATTAAAGTCATTATTAATATTAACATATAAATAATACAATTTATCATAAATATTGTTAATGATGATGATTATTATTATTATTATTATCATAACTGTTAATGTTATTATTAATTATTATTATTATGATTTATAAAATTATTATTATTATTGATATTATTATTATTATTATTAATCTATTTAATTATTTATTTATCAATTATAAAAACTGTATATATAAATTTGGTAAATCAGAAATTGTTCAGGTCGTTATCCATCTGTTGCTGATTGCTTAAACTCGTACAAATCATGAACAATATCTTCTAAATTCAGTTACACGTCGTAATCCTCTTTATTCCTTTTTAATTATATTTTCACTAATTAACTATTTGAGTTGAATCAATTTGTTATAAAACCAGGAAATTTCATTGAGATATAACGACATTCAAACAAAATTACGTTCTCTATCATTTAATAATTTTTTCTTTACAGCCTATAATTGCTAAATTAAATTAAAAAGGGCATGAACTCAGCCACTACTCTGTTCTTGAGCAACATTTTAAAAGCTCAATTTTGATATTAATTTCAAAAATCCAAAAATGCAGTTGTGTTTGGAATTCCTTGATCAATCAATCTGTAAATTTCCAAGTTTCAATTTCTCATATTGATTATCAATTTACGAGTCAAAGATTTTGAATAAGAAGTTAACCGAGAGTTCTAAGATCAAATTTGAACTCTAGGTGTCGTTTCTGTTAAAATTAATGATTTATAAAGTTTTATTAAATCATTTGCAACACAATTCGTGTTAGAACCTTTGTCTAAAACGACCTGGAATTTGAAATTGGATAATGAGTTCATCATGTTCATTCAAAGACTGTTACAGTCTTTAAATCCTTAATTGTTTTTCTTGCTGTGTTGATAAATCAATTTCCTCACTTTCGGTTTATTCACGTTTCATTTTCACGATTTAATTGAATCCTTAACTTGTTGATTAATTCACACTCTGGTCGATTGAAAATATGGAAGAAGATGAAATTGGGAATAAAAAGTAATACTGGTTAAATAAATTAAAGGGTGAAATAGATCATATATATCGAGGCAGAGGGATGGTTTAGTGAGTGTTCGAGTGAGCGAGAGTTCTCGGGTTCGAGTCTTGCAGCAGCCATATTTTTTTAGAAAGGGCTTTATGAGGTAGTTTACTCTCATTTATTATTACTATTAATATTATTATTGTTGTATTATTATTAGTATTAAAATTATTATTATTGTTATCATTAATTCTAATACATGTAATAAATATTATTTATAATTACAAAAATGAGTAATATTAGTAATATTGTTAATATAAGTATTAGAATCATTATAAAGTGATAATATTATTATTATTAGTATTATTATTATTAAAAAGTATGAATAAAATTTATTATTATTACTATCAGTATTATTAATATTATTATTATTAGTATTATGATTATTTAAAACTTAGTATTAATGTTATCATTAAAATTATCAGTATTATTAATATTAGTAATACCCATATCATTATTATTAAAAGTATTATGATTATGAAAATAAAATTTTTTAAAGATATTATTATTAAGATTATATGAATATATACAAAATTATGGATTTAAAAACTATGGATAAAATTATGATTTAAGTGAATTACTAATTATTAATATTATTATCATCAATATTATTACCAACACTACCATTAATAATAATTGGTATTATCATTATTATCATCATTTTTTATTATTACTAGTATCATTATTATTATTAAAATAACTATTAGTTATATAAAACGATATGTAATACATATAACATAATCAAGAATTAATATTTTGATATACAAAAACAATATATGAGACATATATATATTATTAATATAAAAATGATATAATTAATAAATTATAAATATAAACTTATTCAATTACGATTATGCGTATTAATATATATACAAATGATATAGGTTCGTGAATCTGAGGCCAACCCTGGTTTGTCCAATTTCGTCATATGAATATTTTTACTACAAAATATTGTATAGTGAGTTTCATTTCCTCCCTTTTTAAATGCTTTTGCAATATATATTTTTGGGACTGAGAATACATGCAGTGTTTTATAAATGCTTTACGAAATAGACACAAGTAATCGAAACTACATTCTATGGTTGGATTATCGAAATCGAATATCACCCCTTTTTAGCTTGGTAGCCTAAGAATTAGGAAAATGGCCCCTAATTGACGCGAATCCTAAAAATAGATCTATGGACCCTGACAAGTCCCATTCGGGTTACGAATATTTTAGTACTTTGACGATATATACTGATTGCGACGACCGGTATATAGCATGCATTTTGCAAAATGCCTGTATGTGGGGGATATTCTATATGCATCCTGTCAGTTCGGTTATCAAGAGTTCACCATATGAATGATTTTTATGCAGATGGCTATATGCATGCATGATGTTTATGAGAAATGAAAATATGAAATCTTGTGGTCTATTAAAAATGATGGAAATGAATATTGATGATAAACTAATGAACTCACCAACCTTTTGGTTGACACTTTAAAGCATGTTTATTCTCAGGTTTGAAAGAAATCTTCCGCTGTGCATTCGCTCATTTTAGAGATATTACTTGGAGCCATTCATGACATATTTCAAAAGATGTTGCATTTGAATCGTTGAGTTCATCAAGATTATTATTAAGTCAATTATAGTTGGATATATTATGAAATGGTATGCATGTAGTCAACTTTTGATGTAATGAAATTTGGTCTTTTAAAAACAAATGCAATGTTTGTAAAATATATCATATAGAGGTCAAATACCTCGCAATGAAATCAATTATTATGTAACGTTTATAATCGATATGGACGGGGCATTTCATGATGTCCCAAAGACATTACACCAAGAGTTGGGATATCCAAGAGTTGATAATTATCACAGAAATTTCAGACAGCAAGGCGGAGAGCGGAACAGGAATGACGATTATCAGAGACAGCGTGGTTATGATAACAATTACAAGAGGCAGCAACATGGTTGGAGGGGGAATAATCATCCGAATGACAATTACCATAAGCGAAAACCATTAGACAGACATCTACTCATCATGGCTTTAACAAAAACTCTATAGGAGACCTTTCACCCTCCACTACCAATGGAAGAGCGTCAGGGACCACAGAGTGATTTCCACGAAGCATATGGACACACCACTGACAACTGTAAGTCGTTGATTAGGGAAATCATTGCAAAGATTAAAGCAGGAGAGTTAAACCATTTGTTATCGAAAAACAATATCGGAGGAATGATCCAAATAAGCGTTTTACCTGGCAAGGAAACGTGCGTCATGGTAGACGGCATGATTGGAACAGTAGAGAAGAAAGAAAAGATGAAAGGGACCCAACCCCTGAAAGGCACATCAAGGTTATGTGGAATGAGGTGGAGAAGTATGACACAGACAGAGAGCGCAGGACGGAGCAGTGGATGTACGCTCCCTTCACATTTCACACTATCCCAAATTGGCGTCTATCAGAAGAGCATGTGGTTATCTCAGCTGTAATTATGAACACGAACATTACAAGAGTTTACACTGATATAGGAAGTGAGGAAGATATCTTATATTTGCATTGTTTCAAAGATTATCCATTCTGCATGAAGGATATGCTTCGCTACACAAATTTGAAGATCGCTGGCATCATGGGAGAATCAATGAGGGCAGTTGGTAAGGTGAAGCTGGATGTAATGTTGGGAGCACACCCTCTAGTCCGAACAAAAATTGTGGACTTATGGTTCTTGATAGCAGATCAAGATTCAATGCTTTGTTTGGAAGGCAAAATCTTCGCAAATTTGGAGTAATTACTTCAACACCACATGCAGAATTGCAATTCCCAACACCAAATGGTGTGGCTGTGATACACTTTGAATACGTTGGACCGGCAAGGGAGAGATTAGTTGTGTATGAAACTCAGGGGAACCTTGTTATGGGAGGACCGTCAAGGAAGTTGTTTAACAGAAATAATGTGAATGGGTACTTCAAACCACCCAAAATGTAGGAGCCTTAGAGGCAGGGCGCAATACGCTGCACGGAACATTATGTTAGCATGAATCGTGTAGCACAGTTTTTTTAGCATGTTTTTTATTCTTTATCAGTTCAAACAAAGCACAATACAATTTTTGTAATTTTCTGAATGAGATTGATCACCCTGTCCATATGAAGATGTTGCACAAAATATTGTATGTGCGATAAAGGAATATCAATAAAATTTTATCTTTCTCACGCAAGCGTTACGCGTTACGAATGTAGAACATGACATTCATACCTACCCACATAAGGCAAGGCATTTTCATGCCCCAAAGGTAGAGGCTCTTGTGTCAACATTATAGACACAAGGGATCGGCTAGCATAAGTGTTTACTTTGATAGAGGGCACCGAGGCAAAAATAAGATATCTCTTAATGTCATGACATACTGAATGGTTTATCACAAATGCATAAATCCATTTATATACAGAAAACATAAAAAATACAAGTGTATTTTATAAGCCGCAAAAACTTAAGCGCAATACGGAAAACGGAATACAATTCATTATCTAACAGCATACCTTAAACGGATTTATCATTATTTATGATGCATTATCAACATAAAAATATTATGATTGATTCATATTTTGTTTCAGAAGTTGATTACAAATTTTCAACACATCTTTACAAAATAAACGCCCTTATGTAGAGCGGAGGGTGGACAGCGATTTGATGCATTCTGTATATGAAAATGCAAAGGCATTCATGTTTTGCTGATAAGTTGATGAGAAACAAAAATATAATTTTGATAATTTATATAAATTATGCCATATAAATAGTAACAATTCTCAGCTTCATAAATGTATCATGCAATGACTTTTGGCCTACAGCGGATAACGGATAAAAGTTCAATACATATGCCATATCAAAAATCAGTTCAAAGCAAAAATCTTTTATATAATATGGCATATGGTATCCAAGTTTTCTATAGCCAGCAATGGTTCGACACATATGCAACATCAGGAATATGTTAATCATAAAAAAAAAACATGGAAATTTCAAAGTGATAACAAAATATATAAATATGACAAATACACAAGTTATATTGTTGTTACAGACAAATTTCAATATGTTTTCAAATGGGAACTTATAAAATATCCTTTACAGAGGCATCTTCCCTCCCACACACTTCTGCTACAGAAATAATTTTCAATGAAGAAACTTCACCTATCGCAGCCTGCAGTTTAGCTTCAGCATCAGGTTTGATATGATTTAAAATAACAGCTGGTAATGGATCAGTTTTGTTTAGAAGGGCATTGACAATTTCATCAACAACATTAGAAATGTCTTTTTCAACAGAAGTCTCAAGATATTTTTGAAAAGTTTTACCAACAAGTTCAGAACTCACTACCCTCTGTACAAGGGTAAGAATGTCATCCTTTAAATCAACAAACTTCTTTTCAGAAGCAGCAGTAGCAATAGTTTTTTCTTCAACAACACGCCTCTCTTGCTCCAACATTTTCTTCAAATCTTCAATCTCCTTTAACAATTTTTCCTTTTCCTCCATTACTTTCTCCTTCTCCATTCTCTCTGCGACACATTTTGTCTCAACCAATTGCATCGTCTCCTCCTTCTTCTTAGCCACAACTGTTGTTTTCCACTTTAAATTAACATCTTTTAAATCAACCTCCAGTTTCTTCAGCTCATGGGCATTATGAATAGCATTAGCAACAATGGTTTCTTGAGCCTCTTGCATTTTAAGACCATGCATCACATGATGATTAAGAAGCACCATGGTTGTAGCAGTAGACAGGAAACTTTGTTTATATGTCATTGTGGACAGAGAAGAAGAAAGCTCAGTAATTGTGTTTGCCTGCAAAATAAACATATATTCATAACCTGCAAACAATTATTTGTTATAAATTGATCTTCATAGATCAAGGTGTGATGTTTACCTTCAGAAAATTAACAAAACTGTCAGATTTATTGACAGGGTTCTCCAAAAAAACTTCTTAAACCAGCCAACGGCACAGCGAAAGGCGGTTGAGATGAAGAAGAAAATTGTGTTGTGCTAGTTCCCTATGAAATTAATTGATTCTTGAAGGGTGGAGTCTCAAAAGTATCATCATTGGTTTCATCATCATCATCATCAACATCATCATTATCATCTTCAACATCAACAGCTTTATTGCTCACATCCTTATTACCACCAGCAGTGGTTTCTTCATCCTCTTCTGGTAGAATCAAATCTATACAATGAAAAGATAAATGAACATGCAGTTAGCATTATAACATATTATAGACGTTATGCACATAAGTAAAAAGCATACTTCTTTTCTTCGACTTTTCAGATGCTTTCCCTGCAGCACGCTGCCAAACACACTTTGTGTGCTTGCCAGTTTTCTTAGCGCCAGAAAATTTGGGGGTGGTCTCAATGATTTCTACATCAGACGAAGAGGGTTGTGCAACACTTCCACCTTCACCTCCCGTAGGCCATTCAGGACTTTTTAATTGCTGCTCGAACTCAGCATCTTTTATTTTCTCAGCCTCAAGTTCAGCAGCAGTCTTTGGTGGTTCGGTCAAAGAAAGGGCATCCAAATTAGGTTTTTGAAACAATTTGTAGACTTGCATTTCTTCTGCAACAGATGAAAACATAAAACAATAACATATAAGGATACATTTAATTCATAATGACATAATACAATTATGGTATACTCATAAAGATACCTACCACAGCCTTTCCAGTGCAACTCATGATATCAACCGTTGTCCTCTCATCATCCGATAAAGTGATCGACTTACTTACTCCTATTTTTGTTTTCCTCCACATGCGAATATTCGCCCAAGAATCTTGTGTGACGACCCAGAGATTTCCGACCAAATTTAAACTTAACTCTTATTTCATTTCGACACGATAAGCAAAGTCTGTTAGGTTGAGTCTCAAAGATTTTGAACTAATTCATATATTCAATTGACCTTCGACCATTCTCGATGATTCACGAACAACTAATTGTAAATAGATACATATATATATATTTAAAAATATAAATACATATATTAATAGGAAATATAATTTGAAATATTATATTATTTAGTTATTAAAATTACTTTTGTAAAATAAAATAAAATAAGATATAATAAAATTTATTATTAAATTAATATATTGTTGTTGCATGACGGAATCAGTTGCTTACATAATTCGGTTGCTTTGCTGTAAATCACAAAACACGCCACTCAAGTTTTATGATCACCAACCCAATTATTTCTTTCTTCTTTTGATGTCATAACGCAACCACACACATATATATAAGATATATTTTATTAATTGGTGATATTACTAATTCAGATAAAATCACGAATCAGTTATACATCACTATCTAATATAATTTTTTATTATTTTCCTTGTCTGCTCTCAAATTTTTGTTACTTTTTATTTAATTCTTTGTTGACCAATTGGTACACAACAATACAAATCCGTGATTAACCAGTGTTTCTACTTCAATTATATTACTGTGTTTGTTGTTGATTGAACTCCACTAACTCCTCATTTTGCTGGTAATTGATTTCACATGTTTATTTGTTATATTATATTATAATATTATATTAAATATATAATTCTAATTCTGCTATTTTGGTCGAGAATCATTAAAATAAAACAATGTTTCCACTGTTACTAATTGGAAACTTTTTACATATGTTATAGTGATTAATAATTGATTTAGTGTTTGTTTGGCTTCTTTTCCCCACCACCCTAAATTCTTATGGAGTATACAACATGTAGAAATTTATATCTCTATATCACCTTCAACCTCCACTCCTTCGTTCACCTTTCTTTCCGTTTTGTAATCGAACAAGACCAACTCCTAACACCACCATTGGTTTCTGTTTTACGGCTGAAGAACAAACAAAACCCAGCCGTCAACCAACTGCCACCATCACCCCTACATGTTACTTTATTTTTCTATTGTATCATATCAAGAGACACAACCTTTTAAGCCATCATCATTGAGCTGTGTTTCCATTAATGCTGTTTAAAACGAAGACCCACTTTGCATCATTTAACCATCATTACCAACGAGCTAACTGCTACTGCTACACGTAAGAGTTTCGGTTTCTTTATCTTATCAAAGACAAACACCCCATTGCTAACTCCTCTCCCTCTTTTTTTTTTTTTTTTTTTTTTGTTTGTTGAAACACCACAAAACGCCATCAACTGCAACTTCTATATTTTCTTCCTTTCATTCAAATAGATACTGCAGCTGCACGTTTGCTTTCTGTTTCTATTGTTACTATTACTTCAATGATAATAATGACAATGATCAGTGAAGACAATCATGGTGACAATGTTAACCGAATACCCTTTTGATCGATACCACTGGTGCTATTCATTGCTACTTTTCGAACTTTGGCTACAAACATAAGTGATTGCTACCACGCGTCTCTTGTTCCCGTTTCTATATTCAATTACCATCGTCAAAACCCATAAACCAACCTTTTTACTATTACTCTTCGAAAAACACCAACCCACTTCGTGTATTGCTATTAAATTTCTGTTTTTCTTTTTCATGTCGCGAACCAACATAACCATCGTTTTTTACTGCTACGATTTGTCTATTTTGCAGCTGTTTTGCTGCTGTTACTACTTCAGTTTAGGAGAAAATAATAGAGAAGAAAGAGTGGGACTGTGATATAACAGGAGGATGATGATGATGATGATATGTATAGCATATGAGATACATATAGAATAAAATTTCCTTGGTCCCCACTCCACTTTTCTTGCTTTCTTTTAATTCGAGAGGTGGAATAATTCAACTATAATCCATCAGTGAGCTATCGATTACCTTTTATTTTTGGAATGGACACGTGATAATGATAATTAAGTGGAGTTTGATTGAAGAAAGATAGAACAAAAATACATTTAGGTAATGGATTAAAGCAGAAACGAGGTGGTAGAGGGATGGTTCAGTGGTGTCTTCGGGTAACAGTAGGTCACGAGTTCAAGCCGGCTATGGCATATTTTGTTTTTTTTTTGTTTAAGAAGATGACCGATAGAAATTATGTTAAAGGAAAATTTTGGACGAATATCAACAGAAAAGAATCGGATAGAGGGATGGCGTGTTGTGTTGAACAGGAGGTCATGGGTTCGAAACCAGGGGTGTGTATATATATATATATATATATATATATATATATATATATATATATATATATATGTATATATATATTTCTTTAATAAGATGTCTAAAGAGTTGGGTCAGTTGGGCTTCAATATTGATAGTTGGGCCGAAAGGATCTAATTAATTATTGGACTGCTTCCTTTCTTGGGCCGTGAGTTAGGTAGTAGGCCATTATGATTTGCTGTTGGGCCGATGCAACTTGGGTCTGTTTCAGTTCTTACTAGTTGGGCTAAAAACGGGTTATAATTACATAGTTTCGATATTAAGTCAGGAAAACAGCAAGTGGCTTAAAGGTTGAGGGTGTTTGTGTAAAACGAGAAGTCTCGGGTTCGAACCCGGGCATAGGCTTTTATTTTGGAACTTTTTCTTCTTGAGAGGTAGTTATTATTACTACTTTTATTATTATTAATATTATTATTATTATTATTATTATTATTATTATTATTATTATTATTATTATTATTATTTTTATTATTATCATAAGTATTAGTATTATTATTAGTAGTATTAATATCATTATAGTTATTATTAATATAAATAATAATATCATTATTATTATTTGTAAAATCATTATTTTTACAGTTATTATTATTAGTATTCATTATTATTAAAATAAACATTTTTATTAAAATTATTATTTTTATTAAAGTTATCATTTTATTAGTATTATTAAAATTTAACATTTTATTTAAACTATCATTTTTATTATTAAAAGTAACACTTTTATTATTATTAGAATTACCATAATTTTTAATATAATTAGTATAATTCTTACCATTATTATTATTAGTATTATTAATATATCAAGTAAAGATTTCCATATAAAAATATATTTATGACATAAAATCCTAACCATATTAATCCTATTGTAATAAATGTTGATTATTTATATAAGAATAAATATATTTAATTAAGTTATTAATAAAACACATGATATGAAATAACAAATAAAACCACTAATAATATATATTTGTTCGATTAAAATTACATATGTTAATAAACATAATTGAATATAGGTTCGTGAATCCGAGGCCAACCCTGCATTGTTCAGTTCCGTCGTATGCATATTTTTACTACAAAATATCGTATCGTGAGTTCATTTGATTCCTTTTTACTCTTTACATTTTTGGGACTGAGAATACATGCACTACTTTTACAACTACTTTATTAAATGATTTTGAAATACATTTTGAACTGCGAATACATGAAATGCTCTTATAATTGTTTGACGAGATAGACACAAGCAAAACATTCCTCGAATGAATTATGTGGACGTGATAATTGCCACCATTGAATTATGTGGACGTGATAATTGCCACAATTGATATGAATATTTTTCCCCTGATTATTATTGCTTGGTAACCTAAGAATTAGGGAACATCACTAATTTTGAGAATTAGTGCACGCCTAATTGACGCGAATCCTAAAGGTAGCTACCGGGTTTAACACCCCCACCCAGAATGTTCACTAGACGGAAGGGCTAGTGGGCGTAGTGTTTAGTACTTCGAAGTTTATATGATTATTATACAGATGAGATATTCTATTTTGGGGATATTATTATGCGCATTATAAATTAAGGTCGGTTACCAAGCCAGGCAATGAAAGTAAAGTGAATGTTATGTATCAAGAGAATGATTTTATACACAGGTTATGTGTATGTTATTTTTGTGCACAGAATATGTGTACGGTTACTATGATTTATGAAAAATGGATTTCGTACACGAGAAATGTGTACTGTATTTAAAAGATATCGCATGTACATTACAGGTGGGTATAGGATTTGGCCCCATTTGTACCATGCAGCATTTAAATCTTGTGGTATATCAAAATGATGAATTTTATTGTTTTATGATAAACCTATGAACTCACCAACCTTTTGGTTGACACTTGAAAGCATGTTTATTCTCAGGTATGAAAGAAATCTTTCGCTGTGCATTTAATCATATTAGAGATATTACTTGGAGTCATTCATGACATAATTCAAAAGATGTTGCATTCGAGTCATTGAGTTCATCAAGATTGATAATAAGTCATTCATAGTTTGGATATATTATGAGGTAGCATGCATGCATGTCAACTTTCGATGTAAAGAAAGTTTGTCTTTTAAAAACGAATGAAATGTTTGTAAAATGTATCATATAGAGGTCAAGTACCTCGCGATGTAACCAAATGTAATGTATTCGTCCAGATGGATTAGGACGGGTCCCTTCATCTTGAATGACCCTTTCATTGACAAAAAAGTAGGGCTCTTTCCAATTTTTTAAAGACGACTCCTTCGCTCTAGTAAAAGCCTTATTTGGCTTACAGTCGAATGTACACCAACATTTACTTACCAATCTAGTTCTAAATAACTCATGAAAAACATTTATACTTGGAATTTTACATATAGCATTACAATATATTTCAAAAAAGAATAATTTTCTGCATCCCAAGTGGATGAATTTGGCTAAGACCTATCCCGTAGTGAGCCAGAATTTCTTGAAGGAATACGGAAGGAGGAATACAAAGATTACCTATAGTTAGTTGAAGTTTATACAGTGTGATCATATTTTTTGGAGATTTATTAGCTCTATCACTTGAGGAAGGAACCATGGGGTTCAGTAATCTAAGATTCCTATGATCTATGCAAAACTGGTCTATTTCGGCTTCGGTTGTAGTGACCCGTCCTAATCCATCTGGACGAAGTCATCAACATTTGGTCCCATTGCGAGGTACTCTCCTAAATATTCCATGAACGACTCCATGTAATATCCTTAAAATGAGCAAATGCACAGCGGAAGATTTCTTTCATACCTGAGAATAAACATCCTTTAAAGTGTCAACCAAAAGGTTGGTGAGTTCATTAGTTTATCATAATCAATCATTTCCATAATTTTAATAGACCACAAGATTTCATTTATTCAATAATCATACACTCGCAAGTGTTTAAAATTCATTCATATGGATTGAACACCTGGTAACCGACATTAACAAAATGCATCTAGAATATCCCCAAAAATACTATCGAAGTACTAAAGTAGTTCAAATTCTCTGACTGGGGCTTGTCAAGGCCCATAGATCTATCTTTAGGATTCGCTTCAATTGGTGGCAATTATAATAAACACCAATTCTTAGGCTACCAAGTTCAACAAGGGCGATATCCGGTATAACGATTCAACCATAGAATGTAGTTTCTATTACTTGTGTCTATTTCGTAAAGCATTTATAAAAGCGCATGTATTCTCAGTCCCAATAATATATATATTGCAAAAGCATTTAAAAAGGGAGCAAATGAAACTCACCATACTGTATTTTATAGTAAAAATACATATGACGTTATTGAACAAGTGTAAGGTTGGCCTCGGATTCACGAACCTTTGAAGTAACAAGCATTTAAAAAGAAACGCCATTGCCCGGACTCGAACCCACGACCTCTTGCTAACCCGTGACACCCTTCAAACCATTCGACCATATCTGTTTTTCTGATTTATTCTATAGTTTTAATATAATTAAGTTGCCCTTCAGTTTCATCTTTGTAAAATTAATTTAAATCATAAGCAGCCCAAAAATAGCTATCCCAAGAACAAATTACACAATTCCAATTAACTCCTAATCGGCCCAATTAAATATATAAACCGATCTAATCTGGACATCAAGGGTTTACTGTCATACCCCCAAATAGGGCTGGAGAAATATGACTTCACAATATCACAACACAAGTATGTATAAACGAGAACGACTCTATATGAGACGTTTTAATTGATAACCAATGTATTAAAGCAGCGGAAAGTATTATGTCATTACAATAAATGTTTTAATGCAATAATATGAATGTTAAAATGCGGACTCCAATTGCAGCAAAGTCCAAATAGCACATAATCTTTAGCAATCTTCACCTGAGACAAAACATGCTTAAAGGGTCAACCAAAAAGGTTGAGTGAACAACATAGGTTTAATATATATAGTTTTATACCACAAGATTTAGTTATCAAAAGTAAATGCTGAAGTTATGATATCGAGACATAAACAAAGTTACCCCTGGACACCTTGAACTTTCAGTGTCGTTTAATCATTATTATGTAACCAAAGACCAACGGTCAAATGGTTAGAGATGTCACTCTCAATTGTAATTAACGAAAATTCCAGTTTTTAATCATTATTAAGCTTACCAAAATTCCAGTAATTAACGATATCATGGTAGGGATTTAGCATGAATCAAAGCATGTCAGCACAGTTAAACAGTTTTCAGGTACTTGTGTCTAAGCATATAACAGTTTAAAAGCAAGCATGTGTCTCACCCCAAAGTTATAAAACAGTTAAGAAACAGTAAAAAGAGGGGCTATGAAGTTCACCTTAATAGCAGATAGATATTCCACGCAAGTTAAATGATAGGAGTGTTGAACACGGAGATCTCAACCTAGAGATATAATGTTCGATTAGGTAATGTCTAATAGACATAAAGTTTGTTTATTAATATAGCAAACTATATTAACAGTGACCGTTTTCGAGAAAAGTTATATTTATATAAGTTATAGTATACTTAGTGTTATTAAGTGTTACTACATAATTAAGTGTATAAGTTATACTAATAATAGTATTATTATTTTCTTTAATCAATTACTATGTATATCTATCATTATATGTTACGTATATAATTATACCTATGTGATACATACATATATATTCTTTATTATTATTATACATGTATGTGTTCAATACTATATGATATATATATATATATATATATATATATATATATATATATATATATATATATATATATATATATATATATATATATATATATATATATATAGTAGGTGTATGTGTTACATATATAATAGTGTAGGATGATACATATACATATACTTATTACTTTTCTTATTATTAGGTTTACTAACTTATAATAATACTTACTTAATACACGTTCATACATACATACACACGTACATATACATACATATATACACATACATATACACGTATGTATATATATCTAAATATATACACAAGTATATACCTACCTATACATATGTACATACATACGCATGCATGCATGCACGTATATCATCTTCGTTATTACTTATTAATTTAACTCATGCACATGAAATCATGACCTAATTATCATAACCTTAAACTAATAGCTCTATCATAAAATTATAAGTTTTTAACATAATAACTAGTAATCTTTTTAGCCAAAATCAATTCGTACACATAATCTTTATCTATTATTACTAACTAGCTTTTTAATCACTGACCCTAATCTCTTTAATCATACTCATATTCATACTTGTTTATTTTCACTTTCATAAAATCATAACCTTTTTCATATTCAATCCATAATCATACTTAATCATACTTATTAAACTAGTTTCTTATCAATCATAATCTTTATCTACATTATCAGCAAATAAATCTCATTAACCAACTTTTAGTAATACTTTTTAACCTTATTCATAATACTTCATCATAATTCCACAACTATTATCCATAAACCTTTAACTATTTTTATCATACTTAATCTTTTAATTATAACTTTTAAGTCCTTATTCATCACCTTTTAACATTATCATTATCTTAATAACTAGCTTCCCTAACATGTTCATAATTATAATTCATCCATAACCTTTACCTATATTAATAAAAAAATCATGATCATAACTTAACCCTAATACTTATAATTTAACATGCTAAATCTTATTTCTTTTCATCTGTACATGATGTCAACTACATGTGGAGTATTACATATTACATGTATCTTTAAAATTTTAGTGCACTTAGATGTAAGACAATTCATATTCATATTTTCTTTTTACGCGCTTTTTATAACTTCAAAGAATTAAATGTATATAACGTATAATAAAAGCTTGGGTTTATAGTATACCTTAGGAGTAATCGATAACCGAAAACAAGAGTGTGTAGGTGTGTGAATCCTTTGGCCAAATAGCAGCAGATGCAGCAAAAAGTAGCAGCAACAGTGACGCAAAACAGGAGGGTTTTGGGCTATTTTTGTCGAGCAGGAAATAGTAGAAAATAGCAGCAACGAGGATGACTTATAGGCTATTTTTGGGTGGCGAATGACAGTAGAACACTGCATAAAAAGGGTGCTCGATGGTGGGTTACGGCTGCAGCAAAAAGCAGCCTATTTTGACTGTTTTTGGTGGCGGTTTAGATGAACAGAAAATAGCAGAAAGAGGGGTGTTGGTGGCGGTTCACAATAGCAGCAGGAGGCTGCAATTTGAGTCGAAAAACATAGCAGAAAGGCTGCTATTTTAGACGGCGGTTTGGCTGCAAAATAGCAGCTGGGTGGCGGTGGTATGGTGGTGGTTTCGACGGGCAGCAGCAGTAGCAAAGGAAGCTGCAAAAGACGAGCAAGGTGACGGGTTTTGGGGGTTGTTTTAGGCAGTTTTGGGGACTGCAGAAGACAGCAGAAGGGCTGTGGTGGTCGACTAAGGATGGTGAGGGTGAAGTTAAAACTGCCGAACCAAAAAGGGAGAGGAGAAGATTTGTGAGTTGATTTTGGAATGCAATTATTTATGAAGCCTAGGTCCATATATATAGTGTTAGTGATTTGAGTTTGAATCCAAATACAAATGTTAAGGATTATTCTTAGAGATTAAGAGTTGAGATTGAAATACAATTAGTCTAATATTAGGATTACTTATTTGATTTAGGTTAGGAGTTGTTTGTTATTTATCTCTAACTTGCATTTGTTTTATTTATTTATTACTTTCTATTTATTTATTTATTTATTATTATTATTATTATATATATTTTTTCTACAATTATCTTAATTAAATTAAATAGCTTTTATATAAATTTAAATGTATTCTTACTCTTTTTAACTTAGTCCCTAACTTTTATTAAATTTTATTTATTTCCCAAAAAGTTTTAGATTTACAAGAAATGTCACACTTATTTATTACTTATAGATAGTTAAAATAGTACAAATAAATATAAACCTTAATTTAACTGAGAGTGTAAAAGTTTACTATTTGGTTAATGTTTTGTCAAATCAAGTTTACGAGCACACAAAACCCTAAGGGCAAAATAGAAAAATAGAATGGAAAAGTGAGGGTTGTTATAGTACCTCCCCGTTAATTTAAACTTCGTCCTGAAGTTTTAGTAAGACTTCTCGGATGCATCAACGTTTAAGAAAATATGAGGATATTTCCGCTTCATCTGGTCTTCACGTTCCCAGGTATACTCGGGGCCTTTTCGTGAATTCCCACGGATCTTAACAACAGGACTAGAGCTTTGTTTCACGCCTATAAGCTCACGCTCCATAACCTCTATTGGTTCTTCAACGAAATGCATTTTATCATCAATGCAGATATCATCCA
The DNA here is from genome assembly GCF_046630445.1 of Rutidosis leptorrhynchoides. Lineage (NCBI taxonomy): Eukaryota > Viridiplantae > Streptophyta > Magnoliopsida > Asterales > Asteraceae > Rutidosis > Rutidosis leptorrhynchoides. Next base: position 181,980,784 of record NC_092337.1, read on the forward strand.
ATGGAATAACGAGTGTGTTAGACACTCTTTAAGGTTTGAGGTGTGAAATGATCTTTAATTAACATGAAATGTTGACTAAAAATTACCATTCGGTCAACATTTTGTTAGAGTAAAGTTTACACTTAATTACAGTGGAGACCTATTTGAGTGAGAGCTGATGTTGCATGAAATTTTAGCTAAAAGATCCTAGGTGATTAGAATATCTTGTCTTATGGACTTCATCCATGACTAGTTCTAAAAAAAAAAAATTCTTAATAGCGGTGATTTTTATAGGATCGACATGTATTCCTTCACTATAAACTACATGTCTAAGAAATTGTATGGTTCGCAGCTAAAATTCACATTTGGAAAACTTGACATACAGTTGTTCCTTCTTTAAGAGCCCTAGATCAATCGCAGATGTTGCTCATGCTCTTTCTCGCTCTTAGAATAGATTAAGATGTCATCAATGAAAACGGTTACGAATTTATCAAGATAAGTTTTGCATGCATGGTTCATAAGATCCATGAATACAGCAGGAGTACTGGTTAAATCAAAAGACATGACAAGAAACTCATAATATCTATAACGAGTTTGGATAGTAGTCTTAGAAATGTCAACTTCATTGACTCTCAATTGGTGATAACCTGACCTAAGATCAATCTTCGAATTGAGACTTGATCCTTGCAGTTGGTTAAACAGGTTATCAATATGCATGAATGGATAACGTTTTTTGATGGTTAGCTTGTTGAGATGTCGGTAATTAATACACATCCTCAACGTGCCAACTTCTTCTTACCAAACAGAACGGGTGCTCCCCACGGAGGCAAGCTAAGACGAATGTAACCTTTCTCCAAAAACTCTTGGAGTTGGCTGGATGATCTCTTCATTTCGAATGGAAGTAATCGGTATGATACCTATGCAATAGGTACAACACCGGGCATGGATAATTGACAAGTGAAGAATATTTAATATCTAGGGTTGATATTTTTAGTTGACAATATAGTGATAAGGAGTATGTAATGGTACACAATGGTCCTAAGGTTGATAAAATCTTATTCCCATCATGATCCATTAGGATTTCTGTATGACTTATCATAATATAATTACGTTGATCAAGTGTCATTATATTATTCTAAATCATACTTTTATCACTCCATAAGGTTACTACTATGTCATCTAGTCAATATTCTTCTTCTCCGAGGTGAATGATTCAATGGAAAAATGAAAGAAAAGAAAAAAAACATCATTCATTCATTTAAAAGAAAATAACCAGAGTATTATAGGAACTTAACGAAATCTTCCAAAATATAAAAGTACTAAATGGTAACATAAAGAATACTAAGAAAATGAGAAATTTAAATATCTCTAGTGGTTTCCAAAAACTCTTCATTGTGCCTCTTCATTCTTCTTCTTATCCGAACATTGATTTTTGAAATGCCCTACTCCTCCGCAGTTATAGCAAGTAGGAACGGTTGCATTTGCTGGAGTTTTGATTGATGGGATAACAACTTTACAATTCTTGGCTACGTGACCCACCTTCTCACACTTGTGCATGAAATGCCCCGTTCATATTAATTATAAACGTTTCATATTAATTGGCTTCTTTGCGAGGTTTTGACCTCTATATGAGACGTTTTTCAAATCTTGCATTCGTTTTTAAAAACAACCATAACCTTTATTATTGAATAAAGGTCTTAATGACATAATTTAGATTGTCTATCAAAGACAATCTCCTCAAATAAATAAGTTTTTACACAACCCATTACAATATGATCAAATATATTACAACAAATACTCCGAATGCAAGTTTAAACAATATAAACAATTATGCCGACTCCAAATCTTGACCTTGGGTTGGCATATGATTGCGGAAGCATTTTTAATATTCACCTGAGAATAAACATGCTTAAAATGTCAACAAAAAAATGTTGGTGAGTCATAGGTTTAATTTCTATATAATAATCATAACATTTAATAAGCCACAAGATTTCAATTAATTAAATGCGCAGGATCATTACAACTGCAAAAATTATTCATACAATGAGTCGCCTGGTAAACGACCTTAACATAGAGTGCTTAAGATATCTGGCCTCATACATTCCACTATTTAAATGTATGACAAGAACCCTTCGAAGTACTAAAGCATTTTCACTATTCGAAAATGGGGGTGGTTGATGCCCGTAGATCTACCTTTAGGATTCGCGTCAATTAGTGTTTTTCACTAATTCTTAGGTTACCAAGCATAATAATAATAAGTACAGATATCCAGTATAACAATTCAATCGTAGAATGTAGTTCCATGAACTTGTGCTTATTTTGTAAAACATTTATCAATTTTGCATGTACTCTCATCCCAAAATAATTTAAATAGTAAAAATGAGACTATAACTCACTTGTGATGATTTCCGAATAGATGGTGATAAGACTTGGTCTTTTGACAAATTCACGAACCTAATAATAATATTCTTGTGTCAAGATATATATATATATATATATATATATATATATATATATATATATATATATATATATATATATATATATATATATATATATATATATATATATGTATATATATATGTATATATAATTAATATTCCATACTTATGATACTTGTGATAATTTTAATTGTCCATTGTTAGTAGTCCAACAGTATAAATATATATATAAATAAAAATGCGTATATTGTGTTAGAATTCACTAACACTATAATATATTGTCTTAATATAATAAGACACATAATATGTATATTGTCTGAAGCAATCCGCGACCCATTGTATACATGTCTCAGCCTCGATCACAACTCAAAGTATATAATATTTTGGAATCCACTTTGACCCACAGCTAACTCGAGATTACTAAAAAATGGTGTCTAATTGTTCGCTCCAATAATATATATAGAAGAAGTTAAAATGATATGTCAAAACTTTGTATACGAGTCCACAGTGATCAAGTCATATATATATATATATATATATATATATATATATATATATATATGGTGCCTTACGATCTTTATTAAGACTATAATATATTGTCGTAGAACTTAATCACGACTATTATAAATTGTATTTCCATAAGTTCGGGAACAAGACATGTATAAATACATGTAGGATACAAGGTAAGTTAGCTAGGATAAGGTTAGCATCCATTTTTATAAATCATGTCCGTAGCTAAAAATTAAGAAAAATATCCAATTTTGTTTTACCCATAATTTCTTCGTTACAAATCCGTTTTGAGTGATTCGAGTTGCCATGGTTTTGTATCGAACTCAATATTATTAATCTTAACAGTAAAATTATAGGTTCATAGTCAAAAATGCAGCTTAGGTGTCAAATAAGAGAAGATAATCATATCCGTCGTAAGAACGACATCTTGATGACCCTTTTGAAAAACATACTTCCACTTTAAGTTTAACCATGGATTTTGGATATATTTCATATCCATATAAAATAAGAATTTTTCACCAAAGGAAATCTTTTAATTCAAAGTTTAAGATAGGTTTTTAAAATTAAACCCAAAACAGCCCCCGTTCGACTAAGACGGCGTATATTCAATTTTATGGTGTTCTTCGTGTTTACAAGTTTTATATCCTTATGTTAGCTTGACATACTATCATAATACATGTGTTGAAGTGTTTTAAAATCAAGTTAGAAGGATTAAGTTTATTTACAAATAAGTTTAGAAATAATCTAAACTATGTTCTTGTTGTTATTAGTTATAACTCAAAATAAGATAGCTATATGAATACGAATCGAATAAGATTATGAATAAGGTTACTACCTCAAATCAAATGAGTAAAGTTGCTGGAGAAATAAGGAGAATATCTTGAGTTCATAGAGACCCTTGATGGCTTGGAATTCTTGAAGTGTTCTTGATCAAGCTTTGTTATGATGATTATAACTTGGATACTTGCTGAATTGAATGGAGGTTTGAGAGAGTGTTTGAGTATGTGTTTAGAGAGTAAAATGATGTAGTTAATTAAACTGAAATGGATGGTTATTTATCCTACATGTTGGCATCAAAATGGGGACAACAACATGGCTCCATGGTTTGTAATTTTATGCATTTAGTCACACTAGTTTCCAAGCCATGGTTCCCACAAGTCTACATCATGTTTATACATGTCTCACAACTGATTGAGGGCTGCTAAGATCAATGATTTGGTATGTATATACTGTAGTGACCCGAAATTTTCCATGTTTATATAAATTAATTAAGATTGATATTTACATGATTAAATGTTTCCAACATGTTAAGCAATCAAACTTGTTAAGACTTGATTAATTGAAATATGTTTCATATAGACAATTGACCACCCAAGTTGACCGGTGATTCACGAACGTTAAAACTTATAAAAACTATACGATGACATATATATGATTATATATATAGTTAACATGTTTTTATTATAAGTATGTATCTCATTAGGTATTTTAACAATGAGTTATATACATAAAAATGAGACTATTAATTTAAGAAACTCGAAAACGATATATATAACGATTATCGTTATAACAACGTCTTACTAGGTACATATGAATCATATTAAGATATTGATACACTTGGTTAATTATGTTAAATTATAAGTAAATATATTATTAAGTGTATTAACAATGAAATACATATGTAAAAATAAGGCTACTAACTTAATGATTTCGAAACGAGACATATATGTAACGATTATCGTTGTAACGACATTTAACTGTATATACATCATACTAAGATATATTATATATCATAATATCATGATAATATAATAATTTAACATCTCATTTGTTATAATAAACAATGGGTTAACAACATTCAACAAGATCGTTAACCTAAAGGTTTCAAAACAACATTTACATGTAACGACTAACGATGACTTAACGACTCAGTTAAAATGTATATACATGTAGTGTTTTAATATGTATTCATACACTTTTGAAAGACTTCAAGACACTTATCAAAATACTTCTACTTAACAAAAATTCTTACAATTACATCCTCGTTCAGTTTCATCAACAATTCTACTCGTATGCACCCGTATTCGTACTCGTACAATACACAGCTTTTAGATGTATGTACTATTGGTATATACACTCCAATGATCAGCTCTTAGCAGCCTATGTGAGTCACCTAACACATGTGGGAACCATCATTTGGCAACTAGCATGAAATATCTCATAAAATTACAAAAATATGAGTAATCATTCATGACTTATTTACATGAAAACAAAATTACATATCCTTTATATCTAATCCATACACCAACGACCAAAAACACCTACAAACACATTCATTCTTCAATTTTCTTCATCTAATTGATCTCTCTCAAGTTCTATCTTCAAGTTCTAAGTGTTCTTCATAAATTTCAAAAGTTCTAGTTTCATAAAATCAAGAATACTTTCAAGTTTGCTAGCTCACTTCCAATCTTGTAAGGTGATCATCCAACCTCAAGAAATCTATGTTTCTTACAGTAGGTTATCATTCTAATACAAGGTAATAATCATATTCAAACTTTGGTTCAATTTCTATAACTATAACAATCTTATTTCAAGTGATGATCTTACTTGAACTTGTTTTCGTGTCATGATTCTGCTTCAAGAACTTCGAGCCATCCAAGGATCCGTTGAAGCTAGATCCATTTTTCTATTTTCCAGTAGGTTTATCCAAGGAACTTAAGGTAGTAATTATGTTCATAACATCATTCGATTCTTACATATAAAGCTATCTTATTCGAAGGTTTAAACTTGTAATCACTAGAACATAGTTTAGTTAATTCTAAACTTGTTCGCAAACAAAAGTTAATCCTTCTAACTTGACTTTTAAAATCAACTAAACACATGTTCTATATCTATATGATATGCTAACTTAATGATTTAAAACCTGGAAACACGAAAAACACCGTAAAACCGGATTTACGCCGTCGTAGTAACACCGCGGGCTGTTTTGGGTTAGTTAATTAAAAACTATGATAAACTTTGATTTAAAAGTTGTTATTCTGAGAAAATGATTTTTATTATGAACATGAAACTATATCCAAAAATTATGGTTAAACTCAAAGTGGAAGTATGTTTTCTAAAATGGTCATCTAGACGTCGTTCTTTCGACTGAAATGACTACCTTTACAAAAACGACTTGTAACTTATTTTTCTGACTATAAACCTATACTTTTTCTGTTTAGATTCATAAAATAGAGTTCAATATGAAACCATAGCAATTTTATTCACTCAAAACGGATTTAAAATGAAGAAGTTATGGGTAAAACAAGATTGGATAATTTTTCTCATTTTAGCTACGTGAAAATTGGTAACAAATCTATTCCAACCAAAACTTAATCAACTTGTATTGTATATTATGTAATCTTGAGATACCATAGACACGTATACAATGTTTCGACCTATCATGTCGACACATCTATATATATTTCGGAACAACCATAGACACTCTATATGTGAATGTTGGAGTTAGCTATACAGGGTTGAGGTTGATTACAAAATATATATAGTTTGAGTTGTGATCAATACTGAGATACGTATACACTGGGTCGTGGATTGATTCAAGATAATATTTATCGATTTATTTCTGTACATCTAACTGTGGACAAGTAGTTGTAGGTTACTAACGAGGACAGCTGACTTAATAAACTTAAAACATCAAAATATATTAAAAGTGTTGTAAATATATTTTGAACATACTTTGATATATATGTATATATTGTTATAGGTTCGTGAATCAACCAGTGGCCAAGTCTTACTTCCCGACGAAGTAAAAATCTGTGAAAGTGAGTTATAGTCCCACTTTTAAAATCTAATATTTTTGGGATGAGAATACATGCAGGTTTTATAAATGATTTACAAAATAGACACAAGTACGTGAAACTACATTCTATGGTTGAATTATCGAAATCGAATATGCCCCTTTTTATTAAGTCTGGTAATCTAAGAATTAGGGAACAGACACCCTAATTGACGCGAATCCTAAAGATAGATCTATTGGGCCTAACAAACCCCATCCAAAGTACCGGATGCTTTAGTACTTCGAAATTTATATCATATCCGAAGGGTGTCCCGGAATGATGGGGATATTCTTATATATGCATCTTGTTAATGTCGGTTACCAGGTGTTCACCATATGAATGATTTTTATCTCTATGTATGGGATGTGTATTGAAATATGAAATCTTGTGGTCTATTATTATGATTTGATATATATAGGTTAAACCTATAACTCACCAACATTTTTGTTGACGTTTTAAGCATGTTTATTCTCAGGTGATTATTAAGAGCTTCCGCTGTCGCATACTTAAATAAAGACGAGATTTGGAGTCCATGCTTGTATGATATTGTGTAAAAACTGCATTCAAGAAACTTATTTTGTTGTAACATATTTGTATTGTAAACCATTATGTAATGGTCGTGTGTAAATAGGATATTTTAGATTATCATTATTTGATAATCTACGTAAAGCTTTTTAAAACCTTTATCTATGAAATAAAGGTTATGGTTTGTTTTAAAAATGAACGCAGTCTTTGAAAAATGTCTCATATAGAGGTCAAAACCTCGCAACGAAATCAATTAATATGGAACGTTTTTAATCAATAAGAACGGGACATTTCAGTTGGTATCCGAGCGTTGGTCTTAGAGAACCAGAAAATTTGCATTAGTGTGTCTTATCGAGTTTGTTAGGATGCATTAGTGAGTCTGGACTTCGACCGTGTTTACTTGAAAAATGATTGCTTAACAAATTTTGTTGGAAACTATATATTTTTAACATGTGAATATTATGTGATATATTAATCTCTTAACGCGTTTGATATTATGTGATAGATGTCTACCTCTAGAACAAGTCCCATTGACTCACCTAATAATAATGAAGAGTCGAATGTAAATTGGAATGATTCGTGGACTGATTCACAAGTTCCCGAAGAGGAACCGGAAGAAGAGTCGGAACCGGAAGAAGAATCGGAACCGGAAGAAGAATCGGAACCGGATGAAGAAATAGAACCGGTGGGGGAAATAATAAAATGGTTAAGTAAAAGAAAATCCTCAACCAACCGACCAAGGTTAATTATGGTCAATGGTGTTTCCGCCAAGGAAGCAAAATATTGGGAGGATTACCAATTCTCCGATGAATCGGATTCCGACGAGAATTACGATGATGTTATAGAAATCACCCCAACTGAATTTAAAAAGGCAAAAGAAAATAATAAGGGAAAGGGCATAAAAATAGAGAAATCTAATTCCAACCCCGATGAACTTTATATGTATCGTCAACCCCCGAAGTCCTTAAGTTGTAACAATGACCCAGGAACCTCTAAACCACCAGGTTTTTCTAAACCAATGTGGAAAATTACGGCTCGTATTAGGGGAACATCATATATCCCTAGAAACCTAGCAAAACGAACCAAAATCGAAGAAGAAGAAACGAGCGAGTCGGAATAAGATAGTTGTATTCGTGTGGAGTAATATATGTAATATAGTGTGCTTATGCTTTATGATATATGTAAAAATTGCTTGTATTAATAAGTATTTTTTTTATGAATCTAACTCTTGTCTATTTTACAGTTTAAAAACACAAAATGGATAGACAACCCAATATTTTAAGAGACCTACCCGGAGACATGATTGATGAAATCTTGTCTAGAGTCGGTCAGAATTCCTCGGCACAACTATTTAAGGCGAGATCAGTTTGTAAGACATTCGAAGAACGTTCCAAGAATGTCTTGGTTTATAAGAGACTTTCGTTTGAAAGATGGGGGATATCACATTGGGAAACCCATAAGTTACGATGTGTTTACTTTGATGCATATATTGCGGGGAACCCAAATGCTATTTTACGCAACGGGTTAAGAAATTATTTTGACTCAATATATCCGAATATTGGACTTCGTGATTTAGAAAAAGCGGCTAACATGCAACATAAAGAAGCATGTTATGCTTATGGATTAGTAATGTTCGCTTCTCACCAAAGTGAGAACAAGAACATCGGGCTACAACTATTAAACAAAACGTTTCCACAAGTGACGGAGTCGGTAATTGGGGTAAGAAATGAGGTTTTTAGATTGTTACGGGACTGTTGGACATTACGTAACCCTCGTCCCTTTGACGACATTACAACACGCTGTCTTATCAACGGCCATAACGGTTATGTTCCACAAGACCAAGGATGGGAAGTAGTCCTAGTAAAACCAGAATGCATGACTTGTTTCTGGACGTATGAATTATGTGTCTTTATTGCCTTTGCTGAACGACTTGTGTACTAGCTAGAATTATCTTCACAACTATCTTGTATCAAAGTTATTATGTGCTATATTTCATGCTTTATGTAAAATAAGCGGTATTGTAAGTTTGTAAAATATTGTATAAAAGTTTGAACGCGAAATATTATTATAATCAGTTTTTCATATAGAATTGTAGTAGTTGAATTGTATATTAGCTACTAAGTATGAACTTAACGGGTAGGTACTACCCGAATTTAAACTTATAAAACGCTAATATGAAGAAAAAGCTTTTATAAATGAGTTCATATTATGCTACGAAATACTATTAACTACTCTTAATATTCTGTATGATTAACTTGTTCCATTTAACTATTTTGAAGGAAATGGCACCGACTACTCGACACACCGTGAATATGAATGAAGAGGAATTCCGTAATTTTCTAGCTTCAAACATAGCCGCAGTACAGGCTGCGCTACATACCAACAATAACCTTGGATCTAGCAGTACAGGAAATCGTGTAGGATGCACCTACAAAGAATTCACTGCCTGCAAACCTTTGGAATTTGATGGAACCGAAGGACCGATCGGATTGAAACGGTGGACCGAGAAGGTCGAATCGGTGTTTGCCATAAGTAAGTGTACTGAAGAGGACAAAGTGAAGTACGCTACGCATACCTTCACAGGTTCTGCGTTAACATGGTGGAATACCTATCTAGAGCAAGTGGGACAAGACGATGCGTACGCACTACCGTGGTCAGCATTCAAGCACTTGATGAACGAGAAGTACCGTCCCAGAACCGAGGTCAATAAGCTCAAGACAGAACTTAGAGGGTTACGAACCCAAGGATTTGATATTACCACGTACGAAAGACGATTCACAGAATTGTGCCTATTGTGTCCGGGAGCATTCGAAGATGAGGAAGAGAAGATCGACGCGTTTGTGAAAGGATTACCGGAAAGAATCCAAGAAGATATAAGTTCACACGAGCCCGCCTCCATACAACAGGCATGTAGAATGGCTCACAAACTAGTGAACCAGATTGAAGAAAGAATTAAAGAACAGACTGCTGAAGAGGCCAATGTGAAGCAAGTCAAAAGAAAGTGGGAGGAAAACGGTGATAAGAATCACCAATACAACAACAACAGCAATTACAACAATAATCGCAACAATTATCCCAACAATCGCAACATCAATCGCAACTACAACAAACGGCCCAACAACAACAACAACAACAACAACAACAACAACAACAGCAACTACAACAATCATCCCAACAATAATAATAACCGCAACAACAACAACAACAATCAGAAGCAGCTATGCCAAAGGTGTGAAAAGAATCACTCGGGGTTCTGCACCAAATTTTGCAACAAGTGTAAAAGAAATGGTCATAGCGCGGCGAAGTGTGAGGTCTACGGACCAGGGGTTAATAGAACGAAAGGAACAAATGGTGTCGGAACGAGTAATGGCGGAGCAAGTAGTGTCGGAGCAAGTTATGCCAATGTAGTTTGTTATAAATGTGGAAAACCGGGCCACATTATTAGAAATTGCCCGAACCAGGAGAACACGAATGGACAAGGCCGCGGAAGAGTTTTCAATATTAATGCGGCAGAGGCACAGGAAGACCCGGAGCTTGTTACGGGTACGTTTCTTATTGACAATAAATCTGCTTACGTTTTATTTGATTCGGGTACGGATAGAAGCTATATGAGTAGAGATTTTTGTGCTAAATTAAGTTGTCCATTGACGCCTTTGGATAGTAAATTTTTACTCGAATTAGCAAATGGTAAATTAATTTCAGCAGATAATATATGTCGGAATCGAGAAATTAAACTGGTTAGCGAAACATTTAAGATTGATTTGATACCAGTAGAGTTAGGGAGTTTTGATGTGATAATCGGTATGGACTGGTTGAAAGAAGTGAAAGCAGAGATCGTTTGTTACAAAAATGTAATTCGCATTATACGAGAAAAAGGAAAACCCTTAATGGTGTACGGAGAAAAGGGCAACACGAAGCTACATCTTATTAGTAATTTGAAGGCACAAAAACTAATAAGAAAAGGTTGCTATGCTGTTCTAGCACACGTCGAGAAAGTACAAACTGAAGAAAAGAGCATCAATGATGTTCCCATTGCAAAAGAATTTCCCGATGTATTTCCGAAAGAATTACCGGGATTACCCCCACATCGATCCGTTGAATTTCAAATAGATCTTGTACCAGGAGCTGCACCAATAGCTCGTGCTCCTTACAGACTCGCACCCAGCGAGATGAAAGAACTACAAAGCCAATTACAAGAAATTTTAGAGCATGGTTTCATTCGACCAAGCACATCACCGTGGGGAGCTCCTGTTTTGTTTGTCAAGAAGAAAGATGGTACATTCAGGTTGTGTATCGACTACCGAGAGTTGAACAAACTTACCATCAAGAACCGCTACCCACTACCGAGAATCGATGACTTATTTGATCAACTACAAGGCTCGTCTGTTTATTCAAAGATTGACTTACGTTCCGGGTATCATCAAATGCGGATGAAAGAAGATGATATTCCAAAGACTGCTTTCAGAACACGTTACGGTCATTACGAGTTTATGGTCATGCCGTTTAGTTTAACTAATGCACCAGCTGTGTTCATGGACCTTATGAACCGAGTGTGTGGACCATACCTTGACAAATTTGTCATTATTTTCATTGATGACATACTTATTTACTCAAAGAATGACCAAGAACACGGTGAACATTTGAGAAAGGTGTTAGAAGTATTGAGGAAGGAAGAATTGTACGCTAAGTTTTCAAAGTGTGCATTTTGGTTGGAAGAAGTTCAATTCCTCGGTCACATAGTGAACAAAGAAGGTATTAAGGTGGATCCGGCAAAGATAGAAACTGTTGAAAAGTGGGAAACTCCGAAAACTCCGAAACACATACGCCAGTTTTTAGGACTAGCTAGTTACTACAGAAGGTTCATCCAAGACTTTTCCAGAATAGCAAAACCCTTGACTGCATTAACGCATAAAGGGAAGAAATTTGAATGGAAGGATGAACAAGAGAAAGCGTTTCAGTTATTGAAGAAAAAGCTAACTACGGCACCTATATTGTCATTGCCTGAAGGGAATGATGATTTTGTGATTTATTGTGACGCATCAAAGCAAGGTCTCGGTTGTGTATTAATGCAACGAACGAAGGTGATTGCTTATGCATCTAGACAATTGAAGATTCACGAGCAAAATTATACGACGCATGATTTGGAATTAGGCGCGGTTGTTTTTGCATTAAAGACTTGGAGGCACTACTTATATGGGGTCAAAAGTATTATATATACTGACCACAAAAGTCTTCAACACATATTTAATCAGAAACAACTGAATATGAGGCAGCGTAGGTGGATTGAATTGTTGAATGATTATGACTTTGAGATTCGTTACCACCCGGGGAAGGCAAATGTGGTAGCCGATGCCTTGAGCAGGAAGGACAGAGAACCCATTCGAGTAAAATCTATGAATATAATGATTCATAATAACCTTACTACTCAAATAAAGGAGGCGCAACAAGGAGTTTTAAAAGAGGGAAATTTAAAGGATGAAATACCCAAAGGATCGGAGAAGCATCTTAATATTCGGGAAAACGGAACCCGGTATAGGGCTGAAAGGATTTGGGTACCAAAATTTGGAGATATGAGAGAAATGGTACTTAGAGAAGCTCATAAAACCAGATACTCAATACATCCTGGAACGGGGAAGATGTACAAGGATCTCAAGAAACATTTTTGGTGGCCGGGTATGAAAGCCGATGTTGCTAAATACGCAGGAGAATGTTTGACGTGTTCTAAGGTCAAAGCTGAGCATCAGAAACCATCAGGTCTACTTCAACAACCCGAAATCCCGGAATGGAAATGGGAAAACATTACAATGGATTTCATCACTAAATTGCCAAGGACTGCAAGTGGTTTTGATACTATTTGGGTAATAGTTGATCGTCTCACCAAATCAGCACACTTCCTACCAATAAGAGAAGATGACAAGATGGAGAAGTTAGCACGACTGTATTTGAAGGAAGTCGTCTCCAGACATGGAATACCAATCTCTATTATCTCTGATAGGGATGGCAGATTTATTTCAAGATTCTGGCAGACATTACAGCAAGCATTAGGAACTCGTCTAGACATGAGTACTGCCTATCATCCACAAACTGATGGGCAGAGCGAAAGTACGATACAAACGCTTGAAGACATGCTACGAGCATGTGTTATTGATTTCGGAAACAGTTGGGATCGACATCTACCGTTAGCAGAATTTTCCTACAACAACAGCTACCATTCAAGCATTGAGATGGCGCCGTTTGAAGCACTTTATGGTAGAAAGTGCAGGTCTCCGATTTGTTGGAGTGAAGTGGGGGATAGACAGATTACGGGTCCGGAGATTATACAAGAAACTACCGAGAAGATCATCCAAATTCAACAACGGTTGAAAACCGCCCAAAGTCGACAAAAGAGCTACGCTGACATTAAAAGAAAAGATATAGAATTTGAAATTGGAGAGATGGTCATGCTTAAAGTTGCACCTTGGAAAGGCGTTGTTCGATTTGGTAAACGAGGGAAACTAAATCCAAGGTATATTGGACCATTCAAGATTATTGATCGTGTCGGACCAGTAGCTTACCGACTTGAGTTACCTCAACAACTCGCGGCTGTACATAACACTTTCCACGTCTCGAATTTGAAGAAATGTTTTGCTAAAGAAGATCTCACTATTCCGTTAGATGAAATCCAAATCAACGAAAAACTTCAATTCATCGAAGAACCCGTCGAAATAATGGATCGTGAGGTTAAAAGACTTAAGCAAAACAAGATACCAATTGTTAAGGTTCGATGGAATGCTCGTAGAGGACCCGAGTTCACCTGGGAGCGTGAAGATCAGATGAAGAAGAAATACCCGCATCTATTTCCAGAAGATTCGTCAACACCTTCAACAGCTTAAAATTTCGGGACGAAATTTATTTAACGGGTAGGTACTGTAGTGACCCGAAATTTTCCATGTTTATATAAATTAATTAAGATTGATATTTACATGATTAAATGTTTCCAACATGTTAAGCAATCAAACTTGTTAAGACTTGATTAATTGAAATATGTTTCATATAGACAATTGACCACCCAAGTTGACCGGTGATTCACGAACGTTAAAACTTATAAAAACTATACGATGACATATATATGATTATATATATAGTTAACATGTTTTTATTATAAGTATGTATCTCATTAGGTATTTTAACAATGAGTTATATACATAAAAATGAGACTATTAATTTAAGAAACTCGAAAACGATATATATAACGATTATCGTTATAACAACGTCTTACTAGGTACATATGAATCATATTAAGATATTGATACACTTGGTTAATTATTTTAAATTATAAGTAAATATATTATTAAGTGTATTAACAATGAAATACATATGTAAAAATAAGGCTACTAACTTAATGATTTCGAAACGAGACATATATGTAACGATTATCGTTGTAACGACATTTAACTGTATATACATCATACTAAGATATATTATATATCATAATATCATGATAATATAATAATTTAACATCTCATTTGTTATAATAAACAATGGGTTAACAACATTCAACAAGATCGTTAACCTAAAGGTTTCAAAACAACATTTACATGTAACGACTAACGATGACTTAACGACTCAGTTAAAATGTATATACATGTAGTGTTTTAATATGTATTCATACACTTTTGAAAGACTTCAAGACACTTATCAAAATACTTCTACTTAACAAAAATGCTTACAATTACATCCTCGTTCAGTTTCATCAACAATTCTACTCGTATGCACCCGTATTCGTACTCGTACAATACACAGCTTTTAGATGTATGTACTATTGGTATATACACTCCAATGATCAGCTCTTAGCAGCCCATGTGAGTCACCTAACACATGTGGGAACCATCATTTGGCAACTAGCATGAAATATCTCATAAAATTACAAAAATATGAGTAATCATTCATGACTTATTTACATGAAAACAAAATTACATATCCTTTATATCTAATCCATACACCAACGACCAAAAACACCTACAAACACTTTCATTCTTCAATTTTCTTCATCTAATTGATCTCTCTCAAGTTCTATCTTCAAGTTCTAAGTGTTCTTCATAAATTTCAAAAGTTCTAGTTTCATAAAATCAAGAATACTTTCAAGTTTGCTAGCTCACTTCCAATCTTGTAAGGTGATCATCCAACCTCAAGAAATCTTTGTTTCTAATACAAGGTAATAATCATATTCAAACTTTGGTTCAATTTCTATAACTATAACAATCTTATTTCAAGTGATGATCTTACTTGAACTTGTTTTCGTGTCATGATTCTGCTTCAAGAACTTCGAGCCATCCAAGGATCCGTTGAAGCTAGATCCATTTTTCTCTTTTCCAGTAGGTTTATCCAATTAACTTAAGGTAGTAATGATGTTCATAACATCATTCGATTCATACATATAAAGCTATCTTATTCGAAGGTTTAAACTTGTAATCACTAGAACATAGTTTAGTTAATTCTAAACTTGTTCGCAAACAAAAGTTAATCCTTCTAACTTGACTTTTAAAATCAACTAAACACATGTTCTATATCTATATGATATGCTAACTTAATGATTTAAAACCTGGAAACACGAAAAACACCGTAAAACCGGATTTACGCCGTCGTAGTAACACCGCGGGCTGTTTTGGGTTAGTTAATTAAAAACTATGATAAACTTTGATTTAAAAGTTGTTATTCTGAGAAAATGATTTTTATTATGAACATGAAACTATATCCAAAAATTATGGTTAAACTCAAAGTGGAAGTATGTTTTCTAAAATGGTCATCTAGACGTCGTTCTTTCGACTAAAATGACTACCTTTACAAAAATGACTTGTAACTTATTTTTCCGACTATAAACCTATACTTTTTCTGTTTAGATTCATAAAATAGAGTTCAATATGAAACCATAGCAATTTTATTCACTCAAAACGGATTTAAAATGAAGAAGTTATGGGTAAAACAAGATTGGATAATTTTTCTCATTTTAGCTACGTGAAAATTGGTAACAAATCTATTCCAACCAAAACTTAATCAACTTGTATTGTATATTATGTAATCTTGAGATACCATAGACACGTATACAATGTTTCGACCTATCATGTCGACACATCTATATATATTTCGGAACAACCATAGACACTCTATATGTGAATGTTGGAGTTAGCTATACAGGGTTGAGGTTGATTCCAAAATATATATAGTTTGAGTTGTGATCAATACTGAGATACGTATACACTGGGTCGTGGATTGATTCAAGATAATATTTATCGATTTATTTCTGTACATCTAACTGTGGACAACTAGTTGTAGGTTACTAACGAGGACAGCTGACTTAATAAACTTAAAACATCAAAATATATTAAAAGTGTTGTAAATATATTTTGAACATACTTTGATATAGGTTCGTGAATCAACCAGTGGCCAAGTCTTACTTCCCGACGAAGTAAAAATCTGTGAAAGTGAGTTATAGTCCCACTTTTAAAATCTAATATTTTTGGGATGAGAATACATGCAGGTTTTATAAATGATTTACAAAATAGACACAAGTACATGAAACTACATTCTATGGTTGAATTATCAAAATCGAATATGCCCCTTTTTATTAAGTCTGGTAATCTAAGAATTAGGGAACAGACACCCTAATTGACGCGAATCCTAAAGATAGATCTATTGGGCCTAACAAACCCCATCCAAAGTACCGGATGCTTTAGTACTTCGAAATTTATATCATATCCGAAGGGTGTCCCGGAATGATGGGGATATTCTTATATATGCATCTTGTTAATGTCGGTTACCAGGTGTTCACCATATGAATGATTTTTATCTCTATGTATGGGATGTGTATTGAAATATGAAATCTTGTGGTCTATTATTATGATTTGATATATATAGGTTAAACCTATAACTCACCAACATTTTTGTTGACGTTTTAAGCATGTTTATTCTCAGGTGATTATTAAGAGCTTCCGCTGTCGCATACTTAAATAAAGACGAGATTTGGAGTCCATGCTTGTATGATATTGTGTAAAAACTGCATTCAAGAAACTTATTTTGTTGTAACATATTTGTATTGTAAACCATTATGTAATGGTCGTGTGTAAACAGGATATTTTAGATTATCATTATTTGATAATCTACGTAAAGCTTTTTAAAACCTTTATCTATGAAATAAAGGTTATGGTTTGTTTTAAAAATGAATGCAGTCTTTGAAAAATGTCTCATATAGAGGTCAAAACCTCGCAACGAAATCAATTAATATGGAACGTTTTTAATCAATAAGAACGGGACATTTCATATACCCATAGTAAATACGTATAGAAGCTGGGTATTATACGGGTATAAATACCGTATGAATACGAATAGGATTCTTGATAAAATTGAATGAGAAAATGAGTATAGCTATCTTTATTGAGTATAAATATATTGATATATATTATTAAGTCTTTCAAAAGTGTATTAATACATATTAATACAATACATATAGATACATTTTAATTTAGAAGTTATTACAACGTTAATCGTTTATTATATGTATATAGTCTTGAAGTCTTTAAGTTAGTAATCTCATTTTATGTATATAACCAATTGTTATTATATATAATGAGATCCTTAAATATCATTTTAACAAATCATAAATATATATATATCCATATATACATCATTATATAATTATTTCAAATTATGATGTTCGTGAATCGTCAGACAGACTGGGTGGTCAAACATTTGCATAAAATCCATTCCAAATATATATATCTTGACAAGTTTGATTACTTAACATGTTGGAAACATTTAATTATGTAAATATTAATCTTCAATATATTAGCGGAAAAATCCGGGTCGTTACATTACACACCCGTTAAATTAAATTTCATCCCGAAATTTATAATAGTACATATCGGAAAACAAATGTGGGTACTTCAGCTTCATTTGGTCTTCTCGTTCCCAAGTGAATTCAGGTCCTCTACGAGCATTCCACCAAACCTTAACGATTGGTATCTTACTTTGTTTGGGTCGTTTGACCTCACGATCCATAATTTCGACGGGTTCTTCGACGAAATTTAGTTTCTTGTCAATCTTAATTTCGTCTAAAGGGATAATGAGATCTTCGGTAGCTAGGCAATTCTTCAGGTTCAAAACATGAAAGGTATTGTGAATCTTTTCTAATTGTGGAGGTAGTTCAAGTCGATAGGCCACCGGCCCAATGCGTTTTTCGATCTTGAATGGCCCAATGTATCTTGGGCTCAATTTCCCTCGCTTTCTAAAATGAATAACGCCTTTCCAAGGTGATACCTTAAGCATAACCATATCACCCTCCTCAAACTCTAAAGGTTTCCTTCTAACATCAGCGTAGCTCTTTTGCCGGCTCCGGGATGTTTTCAATCGTTGCTGAATCTGAATGACCTTATCGGTAGTTTCCTGGATAATTTACGGACCTGTAATCTGTTTTTCCCCCACATCACTCCAACAAATCGAAGACCTGCACTTCCTCACATAAAGTGCCTCGAATGGTGCCGCCTCAATACTAGAATGATAGCTGTTGTTGTAGGAAAACTCATCTAATGGTAGAAGTCGATCCCAACTGCTTCCAAAATCAATAACACATGCTCGTAGCATGTCTTCGAGTGTCTGAATTGTCCTTTCACTCTGTCCATCAGTTTGTGGATGATAGGCACTACTTAAATCTAGACGAGTTCCCAACGCTTCGTGTAATGCCTGCCAGAATCTAGAAGTAAGTCTTCTATCACGATCAGAGATAATAGAGATTGGTATACCATGTCTAGAAACAACTTCTTTCAGATATAATCGTGCTAATTTCTCTATACCATCCTCTTCTTTTATTGGCAGAAAGTGTGCTGACTTAGTAAGACGATCGACTATTACCCAAATCATATCATAACCACCTGCGGTTCTCGGTAACTTAGCAATGAAATCCATGGTAATGTTTTTCCATTTCCATTATGGGATTTCAGGTTGTTGGAGTAGACTCGATGGTTTCTGATGCTCAGATTTGACTTTACAACAAGTCAAACATGCTCCTACATATATGGCTATATCGTCCTTCATTCCTGGCCACCAAAAGTTTCTCTTGAGGTCTTGGTACATTTTCCCCGCTCCAGGATGTATTGAATATCTGGTTTTATGTGCTTCATCTAGTACCACTTTCCTCAAATCCCCATTCTTTGGTACCCAAATTCTTTCAGCTAAATACCTGGTTCCGTCTTCCCGAATATTAAGCTGGTTTTCTAATCCTTTGGGTATTTCCCTTCCAAAAATTCCTTCCTTCAAAACCTCATGTTGTGCCTCTTTTATTCGAGTAGTAAGATTAGTATGAATAATCATTTTCATAGCTTTTACTCGAATAGGTTCTCTTTCCTTTCGACTTAAGGCATCGGCTACCACATTTGCTTTCCCCGGGTGGTAACGGATTTCACAATCAAAATCATTTAGCAGCTCAACCCACCTACGCTGCCTCATATTTAGTTGCTTTTGATTTAAAATATGTTGGAGACTTTTGTGGTCAGTGTATATGATGAAATTGACCCCATATAGATAATGTCTCCACATCTTTAATGCAAAAACAACGGCGCCCAATTCCAGATCGTGTATGGTGTAGTTTTGTTCATGAATTTTGAGTTGTCGAGAAGCATATGCAATCAGCTTATTCTGTTGCATAAGAACACACCCAAAACCAATTCTTGATGCGTCACAGTAGATAACAAAATCTTCCATTCCGTCAGGTAACGATAAAATAGGTGCCGTAGTCAACTTCTTTTTCAACAATTGGAAGGCACCCTCTTGTTCGGAAGTCCATTCATACTTCTTCCCCTTATGTGTCAATGCGGTTAAAGGTTTGGCTACTCGGGAGAAATCTTGAATAAATCTCCTATAATAACTGGCTAAACCCAAAAATTGACGTATTTGCATTAGAGTTTTCGGGGTCTCCCAATTTTTGATGGCTTCAATCTTGGCGGGATCAACTTTGATTCCATTACTACTGATTATGTGGCCAAGAAATTGTACTTCATTTAACTAAAAAGCACATTTAGAGAACTTAGCATAAAGTTGTTCTTTTCTTAACAGCTCTAACACAAGTCTCAAGTGTTGTTCGTGTTCTTGGTTATTCTTCGAATAGATAAGGATGTCATCAATAAAGACAATAACAAACTTATCTAAATATGGACTACATACTCGGTGCATGAGGTCCATGAAAATTGCGGGTGCATTGGTTAAACCTAATGGCATAACCATGAATTCGTAGTGGCCATAACGAGTTCTGAAGGCTGTTTTCGATATATCGGCTTCTTTAACCCTCAGTTGATGATAACCCGACCTTAAGTCGATTTTGGAGTATATGCTCGAACCTTGGAGTTGATCAAATAGATCGTCGATTCGGGGTAAAGGGTATCAGTTTTTGATGGTTACTTTGTTCAGCTCACGGTAATCGATACACATGCGAAAAGACCCATCTTTCTTTTTAACGAACAAAATTGGAGCTCTCTATGGTGACGTACTCGGTCGGATAAAACCACGTTCTAATAATTTTTATAGCTGACTTTGTAATTCTTTCATTTCGGTAGGGGCAAGTCTATATGGAGCATGAGCTATTGGTGCGGCTCCTGGTACAAGATCTATTTGGAATTCAACAGATCGGTGTGGAGGTAGTCCTGGTAATTCATCCGAAAACACCTCAGGAAATTCTCTTGCAACGAGAACGTCATCGATTTTCTTTTCTTCTTTTTCAACCTTCACGATGTGTACTAGTACGGCATAGCAACCTTTTTTTATTAGTTTGCGCGCCTTCAAACTACTAATAAGATTTAATTTTGCATTACCCTTTTCTCCGTACACCATTAAGGGTAACCCGTTTTCTCTCAAAATGAGAATCGCCTTCTCATGACAAACAACTTCGGCTTTCACCTTGGACATCCAGTCCATTCCAATAATTACATCGAAGCTTCCCAATTCCACCTGTATTAAATCAGTTGCAAACGTTTCGCTAACTAAACTAATTTTTCGATTTCGGAAAATTTTTTCAACCTTAATTAGTTTAACATTTGCTACTTCAACTATACACTTTTTATCCAAAGGCGTTAACGGACAATTTAATTTGGCACAAAATTCTCTACTCATATAACTTCTATCAGCACCCGAATCAAATAAAACATAAGCAGGTGTATTGTTGATAAGAAACGTACCCGTAACAAGCTCCGGGTCTTCCTGTGCTTTCTCCCCATTAATGTTGAAGGCTCTCCCACAGCCTTGCCTATTTCCATTCATGCACTGGTTTATGGTATGGCCCAGTTTTCCACATCCATAGCAAACAACGCCGTTATTATTTGTTCCGGCATTATTTACTCCTTTGTTTCTATTTGGTCCGTAGACTTCACACTTTGCTGCAATATGGCCATTCCTATTACACTTGGTACATAATTCTCTACAAAACCATTCCGGATGAAACGTATCACACCTGGGCATATAGTTCTTTGCCTTTTGTTGTTGTTGTTGTTGTTGTTGTTGTTGTTGTTGTTGTTGTTGTTGTTGTTGTTGTTGTTTTTGTTGTTGTTGTTGTTGTTGTTGTTGTTGTTGTTGTTGTTGTTGTTGTTGTTGTTGTTATTGTTGTTGTTGTTGTTGTTGTTGTTATTGTTGTTGTTGTTGTTGTTGTTGTTGTTAGGGTTATTGTTGTTGAGTCGTTTGTTGTTGTTATTGTTGTGATTGGGATTGTTGTTGTTGTTATTATTATTGGGATGGTTGTTGTGGTTGTTGTTGAGGTTGTTGTTGCGATTATTGTTGTTGTTGGGGTGGTTGCGATTGTTGTTGTAGTTGTTTTGATTGTTATTGTTGTACTGGTGACCCTGATCACTGTTTTCCTCCCACTTTCTTTTTCCCTGTTTCATTATGGCCTCCTCGGCCGCTTCTTTCTTAATCCTTCCTGTAATTTGGCCTATCAATTTGTGGGCTATACGGCTCGCTTTCTGTATTGTTGCAGGTTCGTTAGCACCTACATGCTCTTGGATTCGTTCTGGCAACCCTTTTATGAATGCTTCAATTTTTGCTTCTTCGTCCTCAAATGCTCCAGGACACATTAAAGCCAGTTCATTGAAACGTCACTCGTAGGTAGTGACATCTAACCCTTGGGTTGTCAGTGATTTAAGCTCTGCCTTGAGCTTGTTGATTTCGGTTCTGGGACGCTACTCTTCCGTCATCATGTGCTTGAAAGCGGACCTTAGAAGTGCGTAGGCGGTATTCTGTCATACGTAATCCATCTAGGTATTCCACCATGTCAAAGCAGTACCCCTGAAAGTATGTGTGGCATACTTAACTTTATCCTCTTCTGCGCAGTTGCTGATTGCGAACATGGCTTCAAGCTTCTCTGTCCACCGCTTTAGTCCAACGGGTCCTTCAGTTCCTTCAAACTTATTGGGTTTGCAGGCCACAAAAGCTTTGTAGGAACATCCTACCCGGTTGCCATTATTTCCTCCACTGCTGAAACCCGATTGGTTATTGTTGTTCATTGCATTCACCACTGCAGCCATATTTGCAGCGAAAGCTTGAAGTTCTTCTGTGTTCAATTGTTGTTGTCTAGTAGCTGGAGGAGCCATTTCCTTCAAAAATAGCCGACTGAGTTAATCATATAGAATTTTAGAAGTAGCCAAAAAGTATTTTGTAGTTTAATATGAACTTATTATTATAAAAGCCTTTTCTTCATATTAGCGTTTTATAGCTATAATAATGTTCATACTTAGCAGCTAACACACAAATTAACTACTAAAATTCTAATATGAAAAACTATGGTAAGTTATTATGTTACTACGTAATAATAAGTTGTAATAATAATAATAAACCTTCCATGCTTATTCTTATTATTATACAATCATAAGGAAAATTACATTGCGGATTTTCTTACAAACTTAAACACATAATATAATACATACTATACAATGCATGAAATACAGGATAGCTGCCGATGGTTCAAGAACGGCGAGATTTCTTAGATGTTGACGTTTTTTCTTTCTCGACCAAACGTTTGGATTTTCGTTTGGATAGTTCTTTTTCCAATTCCTCCCAATTGGTTCTTTCGGCTAATTGTTTGGGAGCAAAACCAACAGTCGTTATACGAGCGATCATTTTCTAAACTGGTCTCTTAGGTGGTTCAGGTGGATGATCACAAACATTTTGGGTCATAATAGGTTCATCGGGTTTAGGATCGGGTATAACAGCGAAAGATTTTCCCAAATCACATTGTGGTTCGGTAATTTCCACAACTTCTTCAGGATCCTCTTCTTCGAGTTCCTCTTCGGGATCTTCTTCTGGATCCTCTTCTGGAACCTCTACTGGCAATTGTGAATCTTCCCAATTTTCCCAACAATTTTCCACTTTAATGGTAGCACCAAAAGTTAACTTTTTCGTTGGTTCATAAGTCGTATACTTTGAATCAGCCTTCGAATCACTTGATAAGTAAATGAAATCTGAATCACTAGAGATGCTTATATGATCGGATGAAGTCATCTATCACATAATAGCAGGCACGTTAAGAGAATGATATATCTTATAATATTTATATGTTAATAATCTTATGTTTCCAACAATTTTATTAAGCAATCATTTTTAAAATAATTACGGTCGAAGTCCAGACTCACTAATGCATCAAAAATCAGTTAGACACACTAATGAAAAATTTTTTGATTCTCTAAGACCAACGCTCGGATACCAACTGAAATGCCCCGTTCATATTAATTATAAACGTTTCATATTAATTGGTTTCTTTGCGAGGTTTTGACCTCTATATGAGACGTTTTTCAAATCCTCGTTTTTAAAAACAACCATAATCTTTATTATTGAATAAAGGTATTAATGACATAATTTAGATTGTCTATCAAAGACAATCTCCTCAAATAAATAAGTTTTTACACAACCCTTTACAATATGATCAAATATATTACAACAAATACTCCGAATGAAAGTTTAAACAATATAAACAATTATGCCGACTCCAAATCTTGACCTTGGGTTGGCATATGACAACGGAAGCATTTTTAATATTCACCTGAGAATAAACATGCTTAAAACGTCAACAAAAAAATGTTGGTGAGTCATAGATTTAATTTCTATATAATAATCATAACATTTGATAATCCACAAGATTTCATTTAATTAAATGCGCAGGATCATTACAACTGCAAAAATCATTCATACTATGAGTTGCCTGGTAACCGACCTTAACATAGAGCGCTTAAGATATCTGGCATCATACATTCCACTATTCAAATGTATGACAAGAACCCTTCGAAGTACTAAAGCATTTTCACTATTCAAAAATGGGGGTGGTTGGTGCCCGTAGATCTACCTTTAGGATTCGCGTCAATTAGTGTTTTTCACTAATTCTTAGGTTACCAAGCATAATAATAATAAGTACAGATATCCGGTATAACAATTCAATCGTAGAATGTAGTTCCATGAACTTGTGCTTATTTTGTAAAACATTTATAAATTTTGAACGTATTCTCATCCCAAAATAATTTAAATAGTAAAAATGGGACAATAACTCACTTGTGATGATTTCTGAATAGATGGTGATAAGACTTGGCCTTTTGACAAATTCATGAACCTAATAATAATATTCTTGTGTCAATATATATATATATATATATATATATATATATATATATATATATATATATATATATATACATATAATTAATATTCCATACTTATGATACTTGTGATAATTTTAATTGTCCATTGTTAGTAGTCCAACGTTCGTAGTCCAATAGTACAATAGTCCAACAGTATAAATATATATAAATATAAATGCGTATATTGTGTTAGAATTCACTAACACTATAATATATTGTCTTAATATAATAAGACACATAATATGTATATTGTCTGAAGCAATCCGCGACCAATTGTATACATGTCTCAGGCTCGATCACAACTCAAAGTATATAATATTTTGGAATCCACTTTGACCCACAGCTAACTCAAGATTACTGCCAATGGTGTCTAATAGTTCGTTCCAATAATATATATAGAAGAAGTCAAAATGATATGTCAAAACTTTGTATACGAGTCCACGGTGATCAAGTCATATATATATATGGTGCCTTACGATCTTTATTAAGACTATAATATATTGTCGTAGAACTTAATCATGACTATTATAAATTGTATTTCCATAAGTTTGGGAACAAGACATGTATAAATACATGTAGGATACAAGGTAAGTTAGCTAGGAAAAGGTTAGCATCCATTTTTATAAATCATGTCCGTAGCTAAAAATTAAGAAAAATATTCAATTTTGTTTTACCCATAATTTCTTCGTTACAAATCCGTTTTGAGTGATTCGAGTTGCCATGGTTTTGTATCGAACTCAACATTATTAATCTTAACAGAAAAATTATAGGTTCATAGTCAAAAATACAGCTTAGGTGTCAAATAAGAGAAGATAGTCATATCCATCGTAAGAACGACATCTTGATGACCCTTTTGAAAAACATACTTTCACTTTGAGTTTAACCATGAATTATGAATATATTTCATATCCATATAAAATAAGAGTTTTCACCAAAGGAAATCTTTTAATTCAAAGTTTAAGATAGGTTTTTAAAATTAAACCCAAAACAGCCCCCGTTCGACTAAGACTGCGTATATTCGATTTTAAGGTGTTCTTCGTGTTTACAAGTTTTATACCCTTATGTTAGCTTGACATACTATCATAATACATGTGTTGAAATGTTTTAAAATCAAGTTAGAAGGATTAAGTTTATTTGCAAACAAGTTTAGAAATAATCTAAACTATGTTCTTGTTGTTATTAGTTATAACACAAAATAAGATAGCTATATGAATACGAATCGAATAAGATTATGAATAAGGTTACTACCTTAAATCAAATGAGTAAAGTTGCTGGAGAAATAAGGAGAATATCTTGAGTTCAAAGATACCCTTGATGGCTTGGAATTCTTGAAGTGTTCTTGATCAAGCTTTGTTATGATGATTATAACTTGGATTATGAGACCAATACTTACTGAATAGAATGGAGGTTTTGTTGGGATTTAACAAGTTTCATAATACTTTAAAACATTTTAAGAAACAAATTAAAGCGGAAGCATGTAAGTATTACCATTTAAAACTTGTATATCTTTAACCAATTAAAATTAAAACCCAATTAGGATCAAGTTATGAAATATGCTTACAAACTACAAGAATGAAAAGAGATTATACCTTCTCCAAGCTAGGTAGTAAGTGATGAAGATGATGATGATGAATGGAGCTCCAAAACAATGAAACCTCAAGTTGTTATACCCCAAGCTAACCACCAACACCCTTGCCTTTAGTTAGGATTTTATTAACACTTGAAGATTGCTTGAAAAAAAAATGAAATGAACCCTTTTTGAGCTCCTAAACGCCACGGACTAGACATCAATGGAAGAGGGATTGTGCAGTTTTTTTTTCAAGTTGTTTTGATGTGTTTTCAATGTATTTTAAGTCTCCAAGAGGTCTTGGTACTTATGTATATGGAGAATGAGAATGTTTTTGACCAAGAAAGGAATCCAGTGCATGTGAGCTTCAACTCCCATGCCACTCTCATTAGTTTATAAAATTAATTTTATAAAAGTTAAATTTTATAAAATTTGTTTTATAAAACTTCCATATTAATATTTATGTACATTATATTATATAAAACCCATTTATATAAAATGTAACATAAATTTATTAATTATTTAACCTATAAATAATTAAATCCATATTATATAAATTATTTCATAATTTATATATATATACACATCAAGTAATATTTAAGAAAACCATTTTTCTTAAAGTTCAAGTGTCGTGTATTTAATCAACGATCCATTCGCTAAGATCAAATACGAATAAGGTGTCGGTAAGCTTGTTATTGGGTATGACCCGACTTGTGTAGTGACCCGAACTTTTTCATGTTTATATATATTAATTGAGATTGATATTTACATGATTAAATGTTTCCAACATGTTAAGCAATCAAACTTATTAAGACTTGATTAATTGAAATATGTTTCATATAGACAATTGACCACCCAAGTTGACCGGTGATTCACGAACGTTAAAACTTGTAAAAACTATATGATGACATATATATGGTTATATATATAGTTAACATGATATTATGATAAGTAAACATATCATTAAGTATATTAATAATGAACTACATATGTAAAAACAAGACTACTAACTTAATGATTTTGAAACGAGACATATATGTAACGATTATCGTTGTAACGACATTTAATGTATATATATCATATTAAGAGATATTCGTACATCATAATATCATGATAATATAATAATTTAAAATCTCATTTGATATTATAAACATTGGGTTAACAAAATTTAACAATATCGTTAACCTAAAGGTTTCAAAACAACACTTACATGTAACGGCTAACGATGACTTAACGACTCAGTTAAAATGTATATACATGTAGTGTTTTAATATGTATTCACACACTTTTGAAAGACTTCAAGACACTTATCAAAATACTTCTACTTAACAAAAATGCTTACAATTACATCATCGTTCAGTTTCATCAACAATTCTACTCGTATGCATCCGTATTCGTACTCGTACAATACACAGCTTTTAGATGTATGTACTATTGGTATATACACTCCAATGATCAGCTCCTAGCAGCCCATGTGAGTCACCTAACACATGTGGGAACCATCATTTGGCAACTAGCATAAAATATCTCATAAAATTACAAAAATATGAGTAATCATTCATGACTTATTTACATGAAAACAAAATTACATATCCTTTATATCTAATCCATACACCAACGACCAAAAATACCTACAAACACTTTAATTCTTCAATTTTCTTCATCTAATTGATCTCTCTCAAGTTCTATCTTCAAGTTCTAAGTGTTCTTCATAAATTCCAAAAGTTCTGGTTTCATAAAATCAAGAATACTTTCAAGTTTGCTAGCTCACTTCCAATCTTGTAAGGTGATCATCCAACCTCAAGAAATCTTTGTTTCTTACAGTAGGTTATCATTCTAATACAAGGTAATAATCATATTCAAACTTTGGTTCAATTTCTATAACTATAACAATCTTATTTCAAGTGATGATCTTACTTGAACTTGTTTTCGTGTCATGATTCTGCTTCAAGAACTTCGAGCCATCCAAGGATCCGTTGAAGCTAGATCCATTTTTCTATTTTCCAGTAGGTTTATCCAAGGAACTTAAGGTAGTAATGATGTTCATAACATCATTTGATTCATACATATAAAGCTATCTTATTCGAAGGCTTAAACTTGTAATCACTAGAACATAGTTTAGTTAATTCTAAACTTGTTCGCAAACAAAAGTTAATCCTTCTAACTTGACTTTTAAAATCAACTAAACACATGTTCTATATCTATATGATATGCTAACTTAATGATTTAAAACCTGGAAACACAAAAAACACCGTAAAACCGGATTTACGCCGTCGTAGTAACACCGCGGGCTGTTTTGGGTTAGTTAATTAAAAACTATGATAAACTTTGATTTCAAAGTTGTTATTCTGAGAAAATGATTTTTATTATGAACATGAAACTATATCCAAAAATTATGGTTAAACTCAAAGTGGAAGTATGTTTTCTAAAATGGTCATCTAGACGTCGTTCTTTCGACTGAAATGACTACCTTTACAAAAACGACTTGTAACTTATTTTTCCGACTATAAACCTATACTTTTTCTGTTTAGATTCATAAAATAGAGTTCAATAGGAAACCATAGCAATTTGATTCACTCAAAACGGATTTAAAATGAATAAGTTATGGGTAAAACAAGATTGGATAATTTTTCTCATTTTAGCTACGTGAAAATTGGTAACAAATCTATTCCAACCATAACTTAATCAACTTGTATTGTATATTATGTAATCTTGAGATACCATAGACACGTATACAATGTTTCGACCTATCATGTCGACACATCTATATATATTTCGGAACAACCATAAACACTCTATATGTGAATGTTGGAGTTAGCTATACAGGGTTGAGGTTGATTCCAAAATATTTATAGTTTGAGTTGTGATCAATACTGAGATACGTATACACTGGGTCGTGGATTGATTCAAGATAATATTTATCGATTTATTTCTGTACATCTAACTGTGAACAACTAGTAGTAGGTTACTAACGAGGACAGCTGACTTAATAAACTTAAAACATCAAAATATATTAAAAGTGTTGTAAATATATTTTGAACATACTTTGATATATATGTATATATTGTTATAGGTTCGTGAATCAACCAGTGGCCAAGTCTTACTTTCCGACGAAGTAAAAATCTGTGAAAGTGAGTTATAGTCCCACTTTTAAAATCTAATATTTTTGGGATGAGAATACATGCAGGTTTTATAAATGATTTACAAAATAGACACAAGTACGTGAAATTACATTCTATGGTTGAATTATCGAAATCGAATATGCCCCGTTTTATTAAGTCTGGTAATCTAAGAATTAGGGAACAGACACCCTAATTGACGCGAATCCTAAAGATAGATCTATTGGGCCTAACAAACCCCATCCAAAGTACCGATATGCTTTAGTACTTCGAAATTTATATCATATCCGAAGGGTGTCCCGGAATGATGGGGATATTCTTATATATGCATCTTGTTAATGTCGGTTACCAGGTGTTCACCATATGAATGATTTTTATCTCTATGTATGGGATGTATATTGAAATATGAAATCTTGTGGTCTATTGTTACAATTAGATATATATAGGTTAAACCTATAACTCACCAACATTTTTGTTGACGTTTAAAGCATGTTTATTCTCAGGTGAATACTAAGAGCTTCCGCTGTTGCATACTAAAATAAGGACAAGATTTAGAGTCCATGTTTGTATGATATTGTGTAAAAACTGCATTCAAGAAACTGATTTCGATGTAACATATTTGTATTGTAAACCATTATGTAATGGTCGTGTGTAAACAGGATATTTTAGATTATCATTATTTGATAATCTACGTAAAGCTTTTTAAACCTTTATTTATGAAATAAAGGTTATGGTTTGTTTTAAAAATGAATGCAGTCTTTGAAAAACGTCTCATATAGAGGTCAAAACCTCGCAACGAAATCAATTAATATGGAACGTTTTTAATCAATAAGAACGGGACATTTCAGTTGGTATCCGAGCGTTGGTCTTAGAGAACCAGAATTTTGCATTAGTGTGTCTTATCGAGTTTGTTAGGATGCATTAGTGAGTCTGGACTTCGACCTTGTTTACTTGAAAAATGATTGCTTAACAAATTTTGTTGGAAACTATATATTTTTAACATGTGAATATTATGTGATATATTAATCTCTTAACGTTTTTAATACTATGTGATAGATGTCTACCTCTAATACAAGTCCCATTGACTCACTTAATAATAATGAAGAGTCAAATGTAATTTGGAATGATTCGTGGACTGATTCACAAGTTCCAGAAGAGGAACCAGAAGAAGAATCGGAACCGGAAGAAGAATCAGAACTGGAGGAGGAGGAACCGGAAGAAGAAATAGAACCGGTGGGGGAAATAATAAAATGTTTAAGTAAAAGAAAATCCTCAACCAACCGACCAAGGTTAATTATGGTCAACGGTGTTTCCGCCAAGGAAGCAAAATATTGGGAGGATTACCAATTCTCCGATGAATCGGATCCCGA
This sequence comes from Rutidosis leptorrhynchoides, assembly GCF_046630445.1. NCBI lineage: Eukaryota > Viridiplantae > Streptophyta > Magnoliopsida > Asterales > Asteraceae > Rutidosis > Rutidosis leptorrhynchoides. The sequence continues at coordinate 182,011,767 of NC_092337.1, forward strand.
CGAGGATTCCGATGATGTTATAGAAATTACCCCAACTGAATTTAAAAAGGCAAAAGAGAACAATAAGGGAAAGGGCATAAAAATAGAGAAATCTGATTCCAACCCCGATAAACTTTATATGTATCGTCAACACCCGTATTTCTTAAGTTGTAACAATAACCCGGGAACCTCTAAACCACCAGGTTTTTCTAGACCAATGTGGAATATGACGGCTCATATTAGGGGAACATCATGTATCCCCAAAAACTTAGCAAAAAGAACTAAGTTCGAAAAAGAAGAAACGAGTGAGTCGGAATAAGATAGTTGTATTTGTGCGGTGTAATATATGTAATATAGTGTGCTTATGCTTTACGATATATGTAAAAATTGCTTGTATTAATAAGTATCTTTTATGAATCTAACTCTTGTCTATTTTACAGTATAAAAACACAAAATGGATAGACAACCCAATATTTTAGAAGACTTACCAGGAGACATGATTGATGAAATCTTGTCTAGAGTCGGTCAGAATTCCTCGGCACAACTATTTATGGCAAAATCAGTTTTTAAGACATTCGAAGAACGTTCCAAGAATGCCTTGGTTTATAAAAGGCTTTCGTTTGAAAGATGGGGGATATCACATTGGGAAACCCATAAGTTACGATGTGTTTACTTTAACGCATATATTGCGGGGAACCCAAACGCTATTTTACGCAACGGGTTAAGAAATTATTTTGACTCAATGTATCCGAATATAGGACTTCATGATTTAGAAAAAGCGGCTAACATGCAACATAAAGAAGCATGTTATGCTTACGGGTTAGTAATGTTCGCTTCTCACCAAAGTGAGAAAAAGAACATTGGGCTACAACTATTAAACAAAACGTTCCCACAAGTGACGGAGTCGGTAATTGGGGTAAGAAATGAGGTTTTTAGGTTATTATGAGACTGTTGGTCATTACGTAACCTTCGTCCTTTTGACGACGTTACAACACGCTGTCATACTATCGGTCACAACGGTTACGTTCCACAAGACCAAGGATGGGAAGTGGTATTAGTAAAACCAGAATGCATGACTTGTTTCTGGACGTATGAATTACGTGTCTTTGTTGCCTTCGCTGAACGCCTTATTTATTTACTAGAATTATCTTCACAACTACTTTGTATCAAAATTTTATGTGCTATATTTCATGCTATATGTAAAAATAGCGGTATTGTAAGTTTGCAAGTTATTGTATAAAGGTTTGAATATGATATATATTTTTTTGTGATTAGTTTTTCATAAAGAATTGTAGTAGTTGAAATGGTATGTTAGCTACTAAGTATGAACTTAACGGGTATGTACTACCCGAATTAAAGAGTATAAAACGCTAATATGAAGAAAGAGCTTTTATAAATAAGTTCATATTACGCTACGAAATACTATTGACTACTCTTGATATTCTATATGATTAACTCGTTTCATTTGACTATTTCGAAGGAAATGGCACCGACTACTCGACACACCTTGAATATGAGTGAAGAGGAATTTCGTGCCTTTCTTGCTTCAAACATAGCCGCAGTACAGGCCGCGCTACATACCAACAATAACCTTGGATCTAGCAGTACAGGAAATCGTGTAGGATGCACCTACAAAGAATTCACTGCCTGCAAACCTTTGGAATTTGATGGAACTGAAGGACCGATCAGATTGAAATGGTGGACCGAGAAGTTCGAATCGGTGTTTGCCATAAGTAAGTGTACTGAAGAGGACAAAGTGAAGTACGCTACGCATACCTTCACAGGTTCTGCGTTAACATGGTAGAATACCTATCTAGAGCAAGTGGGACAAGACGATGCGTACGCACTACCGTGGTCAGCATTCAAGCACTTGATGAACGAGAAGTACCGTCCCAGAACCGAGGTCAATAAGCTCAAGACAGAACTTAGAGCGTTACGAACCCAAGGATTTGATATTACCACGTACGAAAGACGATTCACAGAATTGTGCCTATTGTGTCCGGGAGCATTCGAAGATGAGGAAGAGAAGATCGACGCGTTTGTGAAAGGATTACCGGAAAGAATCCAAGAAGATATAAGTTCACACGAGCCCGCCTCCATACAACAGGCATGTAGAATGGCTCACAAACTGGTGAACCAGATTGAAGAAAGAATTAAAGAACAGACTGCTGAAGAGGCCAATGTGAAGCAAGTCAAAAGAAAGTGGGAGGAAAACAGTGATAAGAATCACCAATACAACAACAACAGCAACTACAACAATCATCTTAACAATAATAATAACCGCAACAACAACAACAATCAGAAGCAGCGATGCCAAAGGTGTGAAAAGTATCACTCAGGGTTCTGCACCAAATTTTGCAACAAGTGTAAAAGAAATGGTCATAGCGCGGTGAAGTGTGAGGTCTACGGACCAGGGGTTAACTGAACGAAAGGAACAAATGGTGTCGGAACGAGTAATGGCGGAGCAAGTAGTGTCGGAGCAAGTTATGCCAATGTAGTTTGTTATAAATGTGGAAAAACGGGCCACATTATTAGAAATTGCCTGAACCAGGAGAACACGAATGGACAAGGCCGCGAAAGAGTTTTCAATATTAATGCGACAGAGGCACAGGAAGACCCGGAGCTTGTTACGGGTACGTTTCTTATTGACAATAAATATGCTTACGTTTTATTTGATTCGGGTGTGGATAGAAGCTATATGAGTAGAGATTTTTGTGCTAAATTAAGTTGTCCATTGACGCCTTTGGATAGTAAATTTTTACTCGAATTAGCAAATGGTAAATTAATTTCAGCAGATAATATATGTCGGAATCGAGAAATTAAACTGGTTAGCGAAACATTTAAGATTGACTTGATACCAGTAGAGTTAGGGAGTTTTAATGTGATAATCGGTATGGACTGGTTGAAAGAAGTGAAAGCAGAGATCGTTTGTTACAAAAATGCAATTCGTATTATACGAGAAAAAGGAAAACCCTTAATGGTGTACGGAGAAAAGGGCAACACGAAGCTACATCTTATTAGTAATTTGAAGGCACAAAAACTAATAAGAAAAGGTTGCTATGATGTTTTAGCACACGTCGAGAAAGTACAAACTGAAGAAAAGAGCATCAATGAAGTTCCCGTCGCAAAAGAATTTCCCGATGTATTTCCGAAAGAATTACCGGGATTACCCCCACATCGATCCGTTGAATTTCAAATAGATCTTGTACCAGGAGCTGCACCAATAGCTCGTGCTCCTTACAGACTCGCACCCAGCGATATGAAAGAACTGCAAAGCCAATTACAAGAACTTTTAAAGCGTGGTTTCATTCGACCAAGCACATCACCGTGGGGAGCTCCTGTTTTGTTTATCAAGAAGAAAGATGGTACATTCAGGTTGTGTATCGACTACCGAGAGTTGAACAAACTTACCATCAAGAACCGCTACCCACTACCGAGAATCGACGACTTATTTGATCAACTACAAGGCTCGTCTGTTTATTCAAAGATTGACTTACGTTCCGGGTATCATCAAATGCGGGTGAAAGAAGATGATATCCCAAAGACTGCTTTTAGAACACGTTACGGTCATTACGAGTTTATGGTCATGCCGTTTGGTTTAACTAATGCACCAGCTGTGTTCATGGACCTTATGAACCGACTGTGTGGACCATACCTTGACAAGTTTGTCATTGTTTTCATTGATGACATACTTATTTACTCAAAGAATGACCAAGAACACGGTGAACATTTGAGAAAGGTGTTAGAAGTATTGAGGAAGGAAGAATTGTACGCTAAATTTTCAAAGTGTGCATTTTGGTTGGAAGAAGTTCAATTCCTCGGTCACATAGTGAACAAAAAAGGTATTAAGGTGGATCCGGCAAAGATAGAAACTGTTGAAATGTGGGAAACCACGAAAACTCCGAAACACATACGCCAGTTTTTAGGACTAGCTGGTTACTACAGAAGGTTCATCCAAGACTTTTCCAGAATAGCAAAACCCTTGACTGCATTAACGCATAAAGGGAAGAAATTTGAATGGAATGATGAACAAGAGAAAGCGTTTCAGTTATTGAAGAAAAAGCTAACTACGGCACATATATTGTCATTGCCTGAAGGGAATGATGATTTTGTGATTTATTGTGACGCATCAAAGCAAGGTCTCGGTTGTGTATTAATGCAACGAACGAAGGTGATTGCTTATGCGTCTAGACAATTGAAGATTCACGAACAAAATTATACGACGCATGATTTGGAATTAGGCGCGGTTGTTTTTGCATTAAAGACTTGGAGGCACTACTTATATGGGGTCGAAAGTATTATATATACCGACCACAAAAGTCTTCAACACATATTTAATCAGAAACAACTGAATATGAGGCAGCGTAGGTGGATTGAATTATTGAATGATTACGACTTTGAGATTCGTTACCACCCAGGGAAGGCAAATGTGGCAGCCGATGTCTTGAGCAGGAAGGACAGAGAACCCATTCGAGTAAAATCTATGAATATAATGATTCATAATAACCTTATTACTCAAATAAAGGAGGCGCAACAAGGAGTTTTAAAAGAGGGAAATTTAAAGGATGAAATACCCAAAGGATCGGAGAAGCATCTTAATATTCGGGAAGACGGAACCCGGTATAGGGCTGAAAGGATTTGGGTACTAAAATTTGGAGATATGAGAGAAATGGTACTTAGAGAAGCTCATAAAACCAGATACTCAATACATCCTGGAACGGGGAAGATGTACAAGGATCTCAAGAAACATTTTTGGCGGCCGGGTATGAAAGCTGATGTTGCTAAATACGTAGGGGAATGTTTGACGTGTTCTAAGGTCAAAGCTGAGCATCAGAAACCATCAGGTCTACTTCAACAACCCGAAATCCTGGAATGGAAATGGGAAAACATTACCATGGATTTCATCACTAAATTTCCAAGGACTGCAAGTGGTTTTGATACTATTTAGGTAATAGTTGATCGTCTCACCAAATCAGCACACTTCCTACCAATAAGATAAGATGACAAGATGGATAAGTTAGCACAATTGTATTTGAAGGAAGTCGTCTCCAGACATGGAATACCAATCTCTATTATCTCTGATAGGGATGGCAGATTTATTTCAAGATTCTGGCAGACATTACAGCAAGCATTAGGAACTCGTCTAGACATGAGTACTGCCTATCATCCACAAACTGATGGGCAGAGTGAAAGGACAATACAAACGCTTGAAGACACGCTACGAGCATGTGTTATTGATTTCGGAAAAAGTTGGGATCGACACCTACCATTAGCAGAATTTTCCTACAACAACAGTTATCATTCTAGTATTGAGATGGCGCCGTTTGAGGCACTTTATGGTAGAAAGTGCAGGTCTCTGATTTGTTATAATGAAGTGGGGGATAGACAGATTACGGGTCCGGATATAATACAAGAAACTACCGAGAAGATCATCCAAATTCAACAACGGTTGAAAACCGCCCAAAGTCGACAAAAGAGCTACGCTGACATTAAAAGAAAAGATATAGAATTTGAAATTGGAGAGATGGTCATGCTCAAAGTTGCACCTTGAAAAGGCGTTGTTCGATTTGGTAAACGAGGGAAATTAAATCCAAGGTATATTGGACCATTCAAGATTATTGATCGTGTCGGACCAGTAGCTTACCGACTTGAGTTACCTCAACAACTCGCAGCTGTACATAACACTTTCCAGGTCTCGAATTTGAAGAAATGTTTTACTAAAGAAGACCTCACTATTCCGTTAGATGAAATCCAAATCAACGAAAAACTTCAATTCATCGAAGAACCCGTCGAAATAATGGATCGTGAGGTTAAAAGACTTAAGCAAAACAAGATACCAATTGTTAAGGTTCGATGGAATGCTCGTAGAGGACCTGAGTTCACCTGGGAGCGTGAAGATCAGATGAAGAAGAAATACCCGCATCTATTTCCAGAAGATTCGTCAACACCTTCAACAGCTTAAAATTTCGGGACGAAATTTATTTAACGGGTAGGTACTGTAGTGACCCGAACTTTTCCATGTTTATATATATTAATTGATATTGATATTTACATGATTAAATGTTTCCAACATGTTAAGCAATCAAACTTATTAAGACTTGATTAATTGAAATATGTTTCATATAGACAATTGACCACCCAAGTTGACCGGTATTTCACGAACGTTAAAACTTGTAAAAACTATATGATGACATATATATGGTAATATATATAGTTAACATGATATTATGATAAGTAAACATATCATTAAGTATATTAATAATGAACTACATATGTAAAAACAAGACTACTAACTTAATGATTTTGAAACGAGACATATATGTAACGATTATCGTTGTAACGACATTTAATGTATATATATCATATTAAGAGATATTCGTACATCATAATATCATGATAATATAATAATTTAAAATCTCATTTGATATTATAAACATTGGGTTAACAACATTTAACAATATCGTTAACCTAAAGGTTTCAAAACAACACTTACATGTAACGGCTAACGATGACTTAACGACTCAGTTAAAATGTATATACATGTAGTGTTTTAATATGTATTCATACACTTTTGAAAGACTTCAAGACACTTATCAAAATACTTATACTTAACAAAAATGCTTACAATTACATCCTCGTTCAGTTTCATCAACAATTCTACTCGTATGCATCCGTATTCGTACTCGTACAATACACAGCTTTTAGATGTATGTACTATTGGTATATACACTCCAATGATCAGCTATTAGCAGCCCATGTGAGTCACCTAACACATGTGGGAACCATCATTTGGCAACTAGCATGAAATATCTCATAAAATTACAAAAATATGAGTAATCATTCATGACTTATTTACATGAAAACAAAATTACATATTCTTTATATCTAATCCATACACCAACGACCAAAAACACCTACAAACACTTTAATTCTTCAATTTTCTTCATCTAATTGATCTCTCTCAAGTTCTATCTTCAAGTTCTAAGTGTTCTTCATAAATTCCAAAAGTTCTAGTTTCATAAAATCAAGAATACTTTCAAGTTTGCTAGCTCACTTCCAATCTTGTAAGGTGATCATCCAACCTCAAGAAATCTTTGTTTCTTACAGTAGGTTATCATTCTAATACAAGGTAATAATCATATTCAAACTTTGGTTCAATTTCTATAACTATAACAATCTTATTTCAAGTGATGATCTTACTTGAACTTGTTTTCGTGTCATGATTCTGCTTCAAGAACTTCGAGCCATCCAAGGATCCGTTGAAGCTAGATCCATTTTTCTCTTTTCCAGTAGGTTTATCCAAGGAACTTAAGGTAGTAATGATGTTCATAACATCATTTGATTCATACATATAAAGCTATCTTATTCGAAGGCTTAAACTTGTAATCACTAGAACATAGTTTAGTTAATTCTAAACTTGTTCGCAAACAAAAGTTAATCCTTCTAACTTGACTTTTAAAATCAACTAAACACATGTTCTATATCTATATGATATGCTAACTTAATGATTTAAAACCTGGAAACACGAAAAACACCGTAAAACCGGATTTACGCCGTCGTAGTAACACCGCGGGCTGTTTTGGGTTAGTTAATTAAAAACTATGATAAACTTTGATTTAAAAGTTGTTATTCTGAGAAAATGATTTTTATTATGAACATGAAACTATATCCAAAAATTATGGTTAAACTCAAAGTGGAAGTATGTTTTCTAAAATGGTCATCTAGACGTCGTTCTTTCGACTGAAATGACTACCTTTACAAAAATGACTTGTAACTTATTTTTCCGACTATAAACCTATACTTTTTCTGTTTAGATTCATAAAATAGAGTTCAATAGGAAACCATAGCAATTTGATTCACTCAAAACGGATTTAAAATGAAGAAGTTATGGGTAAAACAAAATTGGATAATTTTTCTCATTTTAGCTACGTGAAAATTGGTAACAAATCTATTCCAACCATAACTTAATCAACTTGTATTGTATATTATGTAATCTTGAGATACCATAGACACGTATACAATGTTTCGACCTATCATGTCGACACATCTATATATATTTCGGAACAACCATAAACACTCTATATGTGAATGTTGGAGTTAGCTATACAGGGTTGAGGTTGATTCCAAAATATATATAGTTTGAGTTGTGATCAATACTGAGATACGTATACACTGGGTCGTGGATTGATTCAAGATAATATTTATCGATTTATTTCTGTACATCTAACTGTGGACAACTAGTTGTAGGTTACTAACGAGGACAGCTGACTTAATAAACTTAAAACATCAAAATATATTAAAAGTGTTGTAAATATATTTTGAACATACTTTGATATATATGTATATATTGTTATAGGTTCGTGAATCAACCAGTGGCCAAGTCTTACTTCCCGACGAAGTAAAAATCTGTGAAAGTGAGTTATAGTCCCACTTTTAAAATCTAATATTTTTGGGATGAGAATACATGCAGGTTTTATAAATGATTTACAAAATAGACACAAGTACGTGAAACTACATTCTATGGTTGAATTATCGAAATCGAATATGCCCCGTTTTATTAAGTCTGGTAATCTAAGAATTAGGGAATAGACACCCTAATTGACGCGAATCCTAATTGACGGGTCTTTTGGTGTGCACGAGGTTCCTTGATTTGAGCAATCACACCCTCGTTGTCACAAAAGATCTCAAGAGGGTCCTGAATGGAAGGGACTACTCCTAAGTCATCGATGAATTTCTTCATCCATGCAGCTTCCTGAGCTGCCAATGAGGTAGCAATGTACTCCGACTATGTAGTGGATAATGCAACAACATCCTGTTTTGAACTCTTCCAAGAGATCGCACCTCCATTTAATGTGAAGACATAACCGGATTGTGATCGAGAATCATCACGATCAGTTGGGAAACTCGCGTCCACGTAACCTTTTACAGCGAGTTCCTCCTCACCAGACCCGTATATAAGAAACATATCCTTAGTCCTCCTAAGGTATTTCAATATACTTTTAACAGCAATCCAATGACTGTTTCCTGGGTTATTCTGGTATCTACTTGTCAAGCTAAGAGCGCATGACACATCCGATCTAGTGCATATCATTGCATACATGATTGACCCAATAGCAGATGTGTACGGGACTTTATTCATTCTCTCTTGTTCATCTTTCGTGGTGGGGCACTGAGATGAACTAAGGAGCGTTCCTCTTTGAATAGGTACTAAACCTTTCTTAGAGTTCTCCATCTTGAACCTTTTCAAGATCTTTTCAATGTATGCACTTTGATTCAAACCTATCAATTTCTTGGATCTATCCCTGTAGATCCTAATCCCCAAAATGTATTGTGCTTCTTCAAGATCCTTAATGGAGAAGTAGATTTTTAGCCAAGTCTTAACACCTTGCATTGTCAGAATATCATTTCCAAATAACAATATATCATCTACATATAATACAAGGAACATGATAGTGCTCCCACTAGCTTTCTTGTATACACAAGCTTCATCACCATTTTTAATGAAGCCAAATTTCTTGGCTTCCTCATTAAAACGATGATTCCACATTCTAGATGCTTGTTTCAATCCGTAGATTGACTTCTTTAACTTACATACTTTGTTAGGATGTTTCGGATCGACAAAACCTTCGGGCTGAACCATATAGACATCTTCCTCAAGATATCCATTTAGGAAAGTGTTCTTGACATCCATTTGCCATATTTCATAATCATAATGAGCAGCAATGGCAAATAATATCCTAATAGAGTTTAGCATTGCCACAGGCGAAAAAGTTTCATCATAGTCAACCCCTTGAGTTTGAGTGAAACCTTTTGCTACAAGTCTTGCTTTATATATATTTAAGTTTCCATACATGTCGGTTTTCATTTTGAAAATCCATTTACAATCAACTAATTTGGAGTTAGCAGGTTGTACAACTAGTTCCCAAACTTGGTTGTCATACATGGATTGCATCTCAGCATTCATGGCTTCCTGCCATTTATCTTTATCAATCCTTGATAAAGCATCTTGGTAGTTTGTTGGTTCATCCAAATCAACCACATAGCAATCATCCATGAGAAACCCATATCTCTCAGGAGGATTACTAATCCTACCAGATCTGCGAACGTCTTGTATACTTTGATCATCCATTTGATCATTCTCAACATTTTCATGTTGAGTGCTAGTGTCAACCAATTATGTATCATCTACTTGATCTTGAACCTTTTCAAGATCTATCTTCCTTTCACTATTACCTTCCACTAGGAACTTAGTTTCAAAGAATTCAGCCTTCCGAGCAACAAATACATTCTGCTCGGATGGATCATAGAAATAGTATCCCATATCATCCTTGGGATACCCTATGAAGATACACTTTGTGGATCGAGCATTCAACTTATTAAGGACGTAACGCTTAGGATAAGCTTCACATCCCTATACCTTTAAGTATGATAGAGATGGAGGTTTTCCAAACCACATCTCATGAGGAGTTCGTTCCACTTTCTTGGTTGGGGCCAAATTTAGAATACGAGTCGCGGAGCATAGACAATAACCCCAGAATGATAGAGGTAATGAGCTTCTAGCCATCATAGATCGAACCATATCCATTAGGGTTCAGTTCCTCCTTTCGGACACACCATTAAGCTGTGGTGTCCCGGGTGGAGTAAGTTGCGAGATAATCCCACAACTTCTAAGATGGACTTGGAAAGCATCGCCTAGGTATTCACCTCCTCTATCGGTACGAAGTACCTTAATTGTCTTGTTGAGTTGATTTTGTACTTCGTTTTGATATTATTTGAATGCTTCAAAAGTTTCGTCCTTGTGTCTCAATAAGTAGACATATCCGAAAAGACTGAAGTCATCAATGAAAGTAACGAAGTATCTTTCACCATTCCTAGTTATGGGCTTAAAGGGTCCACATACATCCGAATGTATTAATCCCAATAAGTCCTTAGCCCTTTCATAAGTCCCTTTGAAAGGTGCTTTAGTCATTTTGCCTTATAAACAAGATTCACATACATCAAACGAGTCTAGTTCATTTGATTTCAAAAGTCCATTCTTTTGAAGTGTATGTATTCGATTCTTGTTTATGTGACCAAGGCGGCAATGCCATAAGTAGGAATTACTCAAATCCCTTTTAAGTTTCTTGGTGTTTGCATGGTATATTGAGCTATTGTATGATGTGTCATTATGAACCAATTCATAAATACCATTCGAAGGCGAAGCCTTAAAATAGAACACATTATCTAAAGAAACATGGATGTCATCATTAATGAAATTAAGATTAAAACCATATTGTTTCAAACGGGATACAGAAATAATGTTTCGTGATAAATCGGGTGCATACAAAACATTTTTCAAAGTAAGCTCCAAACCACTTGGAAGCTTTAAAACAAAGTCTCATTGAGCTTTCACTTGCACCCTTGCTCCATTTCCCATGAAGAGACTTGTTGTTCCCGCATCTTGATCACTTCTTTTGAACCCCTGCAAAGAATTGCAAATGTGAGTTCCACATCCTGTGTCTAATACCCATGTATTAGAGGAAGTAATACTAAGCTCAATGTATACCATATATACATTACCTGAGGTTTGCCCTGCATCCCTCTTTTCCTTCAACTCCTTAAGGTAGATCGGGCAGTTTCATTTCCAGTGACCCATTTCACCGCAACCGAAGCACGGATCTTCCTTGGGGTTAGCTTTACCGGTAACCTTTTGCTTCTTGTTGTTGGTTAGGGTAACCATCTTCCCCTTTCTCTTGCCCTTGACTTGGTAGGCGGGTCCTTTCCTCTTAGCCGCCTTCGGCTTAGGAGTGTTATTGTTTTTGGACCCGCCTTCGTTGATCGTAAACACGGGTGAAGCCCTTTTACCCATGCTTGCTTCTGCCGTCCTAAGCATGGCATGTAATTCGCCAATGCTTTTATCCCATCCATTCATGTTATAATTTAACACGAATGTGTCAAACCTCTTAAACAATGAGTTAAGGATAAGGTCTGTGGCTAATTCATTAGACACGTTGCAATTTAGATGGTTGGCTCGATCAATCAGGCTTTTCACCTTAAGGACATAAGATGAAATGGATTGGGTGTCGTCCATCCGACATGCATGAAGCGCTCTAACCGTTTCAAAGCACTCGACACGAGCTTGTTGAAGGAACATCTCCTTCAACTGTGTGATCATGTCATATGCACTATGATGCTCGAAGTCCTTTTGGAGTTCGGGTATTATAGTCCCAAGCATGAGGCAAGAAACTTGCAACGAATCGGTGCAATATTTCTCCTAATAGGCCATGCCTTTCGTATCATCCTCGTCCGGTTGATCGGGAATGGGGTCTTCCAACACATACGCCCTGTCCTCAAGTTTGAGGACAATTCTTAGATTGCGGAACCAATCCATGAAGTTCGTATGATTGAGTTTTTCTTTTTCGAGGATTGACCTCAACGATAGGTTGTTAAAGTTAATAGGTGCGTTAGGAATGTTGTTGTTGTTATTGGCGGCCATCTACAAAATTTAACAAAGTTGTTTAAGTATCAATTTTAATTTAACAATCAATACCCTTTAAATCCAATTGATATTTATTAAATTTTAGAATCCAATGGTAAACCAAATTTCGGTTAGGTGACCTTTATCCCGTCATTTGATTTAGCTAGGTAGTCATTGTATGACAATTGCAATCCTTTTGCAACTTCTAAGTTATGGGATCATGCAATCCTTTTGCATGGCATATTATCTCATCAACGCCTATTTGTTCATCATGCTTCGGTGACCCTAAGTTCATGATTTCTAAATCAAGTCATCCTACTTGTGTAAACGTGTAAACTTAACATACAAGTGGTTAAGTGACCTTTATTCCACAAGTGTGCGGAATTTACCTCAATCATATTAGTTTGCTCATAACGGTTAGGTGACCTTTATCCCATTATGAGTTCCCTAATATTTTTAAGTGTTGCACAAAAGGATGGCGTTTAACTTGTTTACCTTGTTAAGTAAAGGGATTTTAAGTTTCCATTAATTCTAGTTTAAGAAAACTTATATGCCATACACCAACATGCATTTAGTGTATGGTTCATTTGAAATCCATTTTCAAGTCATGTAATTTAGCCAATTACTTGATATAAACCATTTTATATATGTGATCATTTTCTTGTTCTTAATAACCATTTATTAAGGTCTTTTGCCACTTTTAATTTAACCAATTAAATTTGTCTTTTTGCATGTTGTTAACTATTTTTAATTTAACCAATTAAATGTAGTTTTGCTTGTTGTTAACTTGTGTGATAACTTGTAGTAACCAAACATACAAATCATAATCAAACAACACAACCATGCATGCAAAACAATTATGTTCACAATCAAGCCTTTTGGTAAGCATTTTGTTTAGCCGAAAACAAAATGCCACCGGGTAATGGGTCATAACACAAAGTAGGAGATTTTACATCTCCCACTAAATCTTGCATCCAAATACAATCTTCTTGTGTTCTTCAAGTCTTCAACATCTTCATCATTTTACAAAATATATCCTAATACATTTTGTCTAAAAATGAAATTACAACCTAATCTATTTTACATACCAAATATAAAATAAATTACATAACCAAAATAATATTATTACAAACCAATTGAATAAATATTACAACCACATGAATAATTAATCAACCAAACATGCAACCATTCAAACACAAGGTCAAGGCTTGATTGTGAACTTTAACATACAACAAAATATGACCAAATTGCAAGTTCCAAACCCTTTGGAACCTCCCAAAATTCGGCCAAAATTAGAACCCACCCAAAAAATCAAAGTTTTTGCATTTTACTTGCATGCATGTTCATAAAATGCAAAAATATAGTGGGTTTAATAAATCATCACGAAGCATATTTCAACAACTTCGGCTCTAGATACCATTGTTGGGATTTAACAAGTTTCATAATACTTTAAAACATTTTAAGAAAAAAATTAAAGCGGAAGCATGTAAGTATTACCATTTAAAACTTGTATATCTTTAACCAATTAAAGTTAAAACCCAATTAAGATCAAGTTATGAAATATGCTTACAAACTACAAGAATGAAAAGAGATTATACCTTCTCCAAGCTAGGTAGTAAGTGATGAAGATGATGATGATGAATGGAGCTCCAAAACAATGAAACCTCAAGTTGTTATACCCCAAGCTAACCACCAACACCCTTGCCTTTAGTTAGGATTTTATTAACACTTGAAGATTGCTTGAAAAAAAATGAAATGAACCCTTTTTTAGCTCCTAAAGGCCACGGCCTAGACAGCAATGGAAGAGGGATTGTGCAGTTTTTTTTCAAGTTGTTTTGATGTGTTTTCAATGTATTTTAAGTCTCCAAGAGGTCTTGGTACTTATGCATATGGAGAATGAGAATGTTTTTGACCAAGAAAGGAATCTAGTGCATGTGAGCTTCAACTCCCATGCCACTCTCATTAGTTTATAAAATTAATTTTATAAAAGTTAAATTTTATAAAATTTGTTTTATAAAAATTCCATATTAATATTTATGTACATTGTATTATATAAAACCCATTTATATAAAATGTAACATAAATTTATTAATTATTTAACCTATAAATAATTAAATCCATATTATATAAATTATTCCATAATTTATATATATATACACATCAAGTAATATTTAAGAAAACCATTTTTCTTAAAGTTCAAGTGTCGTGTATTTAATCAACGATCCATTCGCTAAGATCAAATATGAATAAGGTATCGGTAAGCTTGTTATTGGGTATGACCCGACTTGGATCATAACACAATAGCCACATTAATTAAATATGTCTCTCGGGCATACGAAAAACCTTCAGGTTTGAGAGAGTGTTTGAGTATGTCTTTAGAGAGTAAAATGATGTAGTTAATTGGAATGAAATGGATGGTTATTTATCCTACATATTGGCATCAAAATGGGGACAACAACATGGCTCCATGGTTTGTAATTTTATGCATTTAGTCATACTAGTTTCCAAGCCATGGTTCCCACAAGTCTACATCATGTTTATACATGTCTCACAACTAATTGAGGGCTACTATGATCAATGATTTGGTATGTATATACCTATAGTAAGTACGTATAGAAGCTGGGTATTATACGGGTATAAATACCGTATGAATACGAATAGGATTCTTGATAAAATTGAATGAGAAAATGAGTATAGCTATCTTTATTGAGTATAAATATATTGATATATATTATTAAGTCTTTCAAAAGTGTAATAATACATATTAATACAATACATATACATACAATTTAATTTAGAAGTTATTACAACGTTAATCGTTATATATATGTATATAGTCTTGAAGTCTTTAAGTTAGTAATCTCATTTTATGTATATAACCAATTGTTATTATATATAATGAGATACTTAAATATCATTTTAACAAATCATAAGTATATATATATATATATATATATATATATATATATATATATATATATATATATATATATATATATATATCCATATATACATCATTATATAATTATTTCAAATTATGATGTTCGTGAATCATCAGACAGACTGGGTGGTCAAACATTTGCATAAAATCCATTCCAAATTTATATATCTTGACAAGTTTGATTACTTAATATGTTGGAAACATTTAATTATGTAAATATTAATCTTCAATATATTAGCGGAAAAATCCGGGTCGTTACAGTGCACTTGGCCTTACACCATCCTTCATGATGTTTCTCACATCTCTTGCAATAAGGATGTTTTCCCTTATACAACTTGTTGAATTTGCTTTTAGAATTTTCTTGCTCCATTCCTTCTCTCTTCCTTTTTGCACCTTCTTTCTCCTTATGTTTGTCGATGAAAAAGCTTGCTATTCAAGCAGCTTCTTGTATGGTACTCGGGTTCTCCAAGATAACATCTCTTCGGACTTCATTAGGCAATCCATTGATGTAGCATTGGATCCCTAGATACTCGGGAGTAGCCATGAGAGCAAACTCTTGAAATCTGTTGGTGTAGCTCATGAGATCCGCATTCACCATTTCTATATTACTGAGCCCAGGTCTTTCAGTACTCTTGTATGTAAGGGGCGGGTAGCGTATAAAACTTTGATGAGAATGAATAGTCGAAAGGTTTCGTGGTACGCCTTTGTTACCATGGCTTTGAACAGGGGGCTCGGACTTGGATCCTTCCTCAACTTCTTCTTCTTCATTCATCTCCTCCACAAACTCTTCCTCCTCGTCATCCCCATCATAATTATCATTAGTGTGGGATCCTTCCAAATGAGGGTTGTGGTGGACTAGCAGGGACATAGTTTGGGTGAGTTGGTGAAAATGGCGGGAAACTGGTCCATAAGTCGGTGTGCGGACAGATCTTTCGGAGTAGGATTCCTTGGAGTCAGAAAGGATGATCGGGTTAAGGCGAGACATCCTAAATGAAAAGAAAGAGAAATAATTAGGTAGGTTCTAAGGATGACGCAAAAGCACGAATAAAATGTAAGGGGAAAAATGCACTAAAAACTAATACAGGAAAGGTTATAGTCCTAAAGATTGCTAAGGTACCTATCTAACATATAAGGCACACATAGAATGCAATCATGGTTCTCTATAACAACCTGGCTCTGATACCACTATGTCATACCCCCAAATAGGGCCGGGATAATATGACTTCACAATATCACAACACAAGTATGTATAAACGAGAACGACTCCATATGAGATGTTTTAATTGATAACCAATGTATTAAAACAGCGGAAAATATTATGTCATTACAATAAATGTTTTAATGCAATAATATGAATGTTAAAATGCGGACTCCAATTGCAGCAAAGTCCAAATAGCACACAATCTTTAGCAATCTTCACCTGAGACAAAACATGCTTAAAGTGTCAACCAAAAAGGTTGAGTGAACAACATTGGTTTAATATATATAGTTTTAGACCACAAGATTTAGTTATCAAAAGTAAATGCTGAAGTTATGATATCGAGACATAAACAAAGTTACCCCTGGACACCTTGAACTGTCAGTGTCCTTTAATCATTATTATGTAACCAAAGACCAACGGTCAAATGGTTAGAGATGTCACTCTCAATAGTGCTATTCACAATAACTAAGCTTACCAAAATTCCAATAATTAACGATATCATGGTAGGGATTTAGCATGAATCAAAGCATGTCAGCACAGTTAAACAGTTTTCAGGTACTTGTGTCTAAGCGTAAAACAGTTTAAAAGCAAGCATGTGTCTCACCCCAAAGTTATAAAACAGTTAAGAAACAGTAAAAAGAGGGGCTATGAAGTTCACCTTAATAGCAGATAGATATTCCATGCAAGTTAAATGATCGGAGTGTTGAACACAGAGATCTCAACCTAGAGATATAATGTTCGATTAGGTAATGTCTAATAGACATAAAGTTTGTTTATTAATATAGCAAACTATATTAACAGTGACCGTTTTCGAGAAAAGTTATATTTATATAATTAATAATATACTTAGTGTTATTAAGTGTTACTATATAATTAAGTGTATAAGTTATACTAATAATAGTATTATTATTTTCTTTAATCAATTACTATGTATATCTATCATTATATGTTATGTATATAATTATACCTATGTGATACATACATATATATTCTTTATTATTATTATACATGTATGTGTTCAATACTATATGATATATATATATATATATATATATATATATATATATATATATATATATATGTATATATATATATATATGTATATATATATATATATATATACATACTAGGTGTATGTGTTACATATATAATAGTGTAGGATGATACATATACATATACTTATTACTTTTCTTATTATTAGGTTTACTAACTTATAATAATACTTATTAAATACACGTTCATACATACATACACACGTACATATACATACATATATACACATACATATACACGTATGTATATATATCTAAATATATACACAAGTATATACCTACCTATACATATGTACATACATACGCATGCATGCATGCACGTATATCATCTTTGTTATTACTTATTAATTTAACTCATGCACAGGAAATCATGACCTAATTATCATAACCTTAAACTAATAGCTCTATCATAAAATTATAAGTTTTTAACATAATAACTAGTAATCTTTTTAGCCAAAATCAATTCGTACACATAATCTTTATCTATTATTACTAACTAGCTTTTTAATCACTAACCCTAATCTCTTTAATCATACTCATATTCATACTTGTTTATTTTCACTTTCATAAAATCATAACCTTTTTCATATTCAATCCATAAATCATACTTAATCATACTTATTAAACTAGTTTCTTATCAATCATAATCTTTATCTACATTATCAGCAAATAAATCTCATTAACCAACTTTTAGTAATTCTTTTTAACCTTATTCATAATACTTCATCATAATTCCACAACTATTATCCATAAACCTTTAACTATTTTTATCATACTTAATCTTTTAATTATAACTTTTAAGTCCTTATTCATCACCTTTTAACATTATCATTATCTTAATAACTAGCTTCCCTAACATGTTCATAATTATAATTCATCCATAACCTTTACCTATATTAATAAAATAAAAAAAATCATGATCATAACTTAACCCTAATACTTATAATTTAACATGCTAAATCTTATTTCTTTTCATCTGTACATGATGTCAACTACATGTGGAGTATTACATATTACATGTATCTTTAAAATTTCAGTGCACTTAGATGTAAGACAATTCATATTCATATTTTCTTTTTACGCGCATTTTATAACTTCAAAGAATTAAATGTATATAACGTATAATAAAAGCTTGGGTTTATAGTATACCTTAGGAGTAATCGATAACTGAAAACAAGAGTGTGTGGGTATGTGAATCCTTTGGCCAAACAGCAGCAGATGCAGCAAAAAGTAGCAGCAACAGTGACGTAAAATAGGAGGGTTTTGGGTTGTTTTTGTCAAGCAGGAAATAGCAGCAATGAGGATGACTTATAGGCTGTTTTTGGGTGGTGAATGACAGCAGAATACTGCATAAAAAGGGTGCTCGATGGTGGGTTACGGCTGCAGCAAAAAGCAGCATATTTTAAGTGTTTTTGGTGGCGGTTTAGATGAACAGAAAATAGTAGAAAGAGGGGTGTTGGTGGCGGTTCACAATACCAGCAGGAGGCTGCAATTTGAGTTGAAAAACACAGCAGAAAAGCTGCTGTTTTGGGCAGCGGTTTGGCTGCAAAATAGCAGCTGGGTGGCGGTGGTATGGTGGTGGTTTCGATGGGCAGCAGCAGCAGCAAAGGAAGCTGCAAAAGACGTGCAAGGTGACGGGTTTTGGTGGTTGTTTTAGTCGGTTTTGGGGACTGCAGAAGACAACAGAAGGGCTGTGGTAGTCGACTAAGGATGGTGAGGGTGAAGTTAAAACTGTCGAACCAAAAAGGGAGAGGAGAAGATTTGTGAGTTGATTTTGGAATGCAATTATTTGTGAAGCCTAGGTCCATATATATAGTGTTAGTGATTTGAGTTTGAATCTAAATACAAATGTTAAGGATTATTCTTAGAGATTAAGAGTTGAGATTGAAATACAATTAATCTAATATTAGGATTACTTATTTATCTCTAACTTTCATTTGTTTTATTTATTTATTACTTTCTATTTATTTATTTATTTATTATTATTATTATATATTTTTTTTTTACAATTATCTTAATTAAATTAAATAGCTTTTATATAAATTTAAATGAATTCTTACTCTTTTTAACTTAGTCCCTAACTTTTATTATATTTTATTTATTTCCTAAAAAGTTTTAGATTTACAAGAAATGTCACACTTATTTATTACTTATAGATAGTTAAAATAGTACAGATAAATATAAACCTTAATTTAACTGAGAGTGTCGACTAAAAGTTTACTATTTGGTCAATGTTTTGTCAAATCAAGTTTACGAGCACACAAAACCCTAAGGGAAAAATAGAAAAATAGAATGGAAAAGTGAGGGTTGTTATATTTACGGTTTTCCCTTTTCTTTTATTTTCCCTAATCAAACTATCACCGATACATCTTCTTCATATCGAATGTATCATCACAGAGATTCATAACCTCAGGTATCATAATCATCCTTATTAATCTAGCATTCTTATCGTAACCATCATCATTCTATTGCATCATCTCCCATCATCAATAATTAACATACACCCTATATCCTCTTTTAATTACCATCATCCCATCTTAATATTAATACTTCTATGTAAATATATAATAATACCCTAAATAATGTGTGTGTGTGTGTGTGTGTATGTTTTGTCATCGAACAGGTACCAGAAACAGGAAATTGCTGTGATTGCATTGTAGTAGGCCAAGTTGCTTTAACAGTACAAGTAGCAAGATAAGTGGCCCAAAGAAAAACCAATCGATGGCCCTTGATCTGGGCATTTTCGAACAGTATAGAAACACATATATATGCATTCTGGTCTCCATTTAAACCTCCTCATAAAAATATAATATAACTAATTGTTTTGGTCGGCCAATATGTGATACTAGTCCCACTTGCCCAACAATCAGCGATATATATATATACATATATATATATACATATATATATATATATATACATATATATATATATATATATATATATATATATATATATATATATATATATATATATATATATATATATATAATCAATACATTAATTTGACCAAAACTTTAAACTATGCGAATCTATTCAATCCCGTTTCATCGTCTTCTTTAATCATCCTCAATTATTATCATTGTCATTAAAGTAACAACATAAATAATAACAGATGGTGGTGGCGGTGTTTGTTCATCCAAAACAGAAACAGAAAGAATTGAAGGAAGATGAGAAGTGACAAAATAAATCGGAAGTGGTGATGAAGTAGTGGTTTATTGAATTGTTTTGTTGGTGTTTTATCGAGCTGCAGTGGCCAAGAGAAAAGCAAGTTTATTTTGGTGGTGATTAATGATGAGTAGAAATAAAACCAAGGTGATGGGTTTATAAACGAAAATATAATATAGCAGCGACTAAGGTTGGTCTCCGTTTAAACAGAAAATAAAGACGAGTAATATGAAGTCGACGTTGGTTACTTGGTGGTGGTTCGATTTGCAGTAATACTAGAGAGAGACGTAGAGAGGGAAGGATGGTGAGGGTGTTCTTGTATCTCGGTTAATAGCTAAAAATCATAGCCACAGCATGTGTTGGAGCTTGGTTTAGTTTTGGTGTTCACCGATAAATAATAGAGAACATAAGTAGTAAGAAGGGAGGTGATGGTCGATCCATTTAACAAGAATTAAGTGGGTTTATTGGTGTTAGAACAAAACAAGCAGAAGTATGTAGGAACCAAGTTTTTCAAAGATGGTCATGGGTTGTTCATGGTGAAGATGGTGTTGGAGGATGGTGGGATTGGTGATCAAACTAGAATGAGAGTGATCGAGTTTGTGTTTGTATAAGTGTGTAATTTATATGCATGTATATATATGTTTACAATATAGATTGATTCGGATGTATAGATAGATAAAGATAGATAAAAGAAGTGAAGTGGGTTGTACCAAGAAGGAGGTCAATGATGTGGGTTATATACATATATCAATCTCTGCATATTAAACATATATAATAAGAAAGATAGAATCGAGAATGAGATTGTGAAAGTTTCAAAAGCCAATCAGTATGCACAGTAACACAATTATTAATCTCAAATTAATTAAAATGTGTGGAGTATATTATTTAATTCTGTCGACACCTTTATTAGGATATTATATCGTACCCAGTTGTTAAATCAGTGGGTGATAAAAGTCTTCAGAAAAATCCCATATTTTTAAATTAACTATAATTATTTATTTTGGTCATTATGGTATAAAATTCGATCATTTATTTATTAAATAAAATATTACATCAACTGTCCCTCTCATTTCTGGGTAAAATATAAAAAGTGTTAAAACTTAACAAATTGTTCCTAAATACATTTTTATAAGCCTAAAATTTATAGAACTCATTTTCGTATCACCGTTTATTTTAAAATTACATAAGTTTGAATTTAACTTGCTTAATATCACTCGAAACATCCAACGAGTATTACAATTATTTAATATTTATTTTTAATATACTTTATTTATATATAGAGATATATTTTTAAATAATAATTATTATATATTATTTTTATTTTACATTATTAATTTTAACAATTACGTCATATAATATTTCAATTTATATTTCCAAATAATTATATTCATCTATACATATATATTTAAATACACACAAATCTATTTACAATTATCTGTTCGTGAATCGTCGTAATTGGTCGAAGGTTAAATGAATATATGAAACAGTTCAAAATTTTTGATACTCAACATTACAGACTTTGCTTATCGTGTCGAAATCAAATTTAGATTAAGTTTAAATTTAGTCGGAAATTTTTGGGTCATCACAGTACCTACCCGTTAAAGAAATTTCGTCCCGAAATTTGATTGGGATGGTCATGGCTGACAATAAGTATGTTTTTATGACTCATATGAGTTGATAAATAGAGATTTATCACCAGTGAGTAATATAGATAAAATGATATGATTTTTGTGAAGTGTACGAGTGAAGCTATCACAAAAGAGTGAAATGAGTAAATGAAGGTTCGTCTTAACCGGTGACGTAGTCACGGTTGATTTCTGGAATTCAAGGGATTTAGAGAAAATCTTTGTAATAATATTTGATTCTTAAGGAAATTAGAATCCTATTTGGTTAAATTTGATGATCTATTTCGATTGTTCTATCGGATATTTTGCTATAAATTCACTCCCTTTGTTTCCTTTATATTTTGGAGTTTCATCCTTTTGTTTTCCTCTTCCCGACTTTAAGTCAAGTGAATACTGATCCAGAATTCGTAAGTATGAAGTTTCGAATGAACATGACTAATGTTCTAAAAAAGAAACAGTAATAGTACAATTTGACATGTTAAATTACCAGAAGTCACGGGAAAAGGTAGAACTATCAGAAAGATATGTTCTCGATACGTTTAGAGATTAGATAGAATGTAAGAGTCGTGTACATGGCACATGATGGCGTTATGGTCTATGAATCATCACGTTTCATTAGAAACTCCGCATGACTTACTGTAATATAATCACGTTGATCAAGTGTCATTATATTATACTAACTCATGCATCAATTTCCAACACTACTTCAAAATCATTCATAATTCAAACTCGAATTTTTAAAGAATTTTAGAAACTAAAGTAGTTTCCTTTATGATGTAATATAAATAGCACGAAAAGATAAATAATTTTGGACGAGAATATTTATGAAAATATCTTCAGAAATATCGAAGATATTTATAATGAAAGATACGATAATACCTTAGAATTTTAGAATCAAATTGTGATGAAGAAATTCATTCACGATGATTTAGAGCGATTAAGGAGCAAGGTATTCGCTAAAGATTTCATCAGAAACAGAATCATATGAATCCATTATGTACAAGTTTAATCCTTGTAATTTGTTCAGAGTCTCCTTCATGATTTGCTCACTTCCGGGTATTGATTCGTAGACTGGGTGCTTTTTAGAATTTCAAAATGAAAGATCATAATTCTAAGAGGTAAATGTTATATGTATACATATAACTGCTGATGTAGAAACGCTGCGAGTTTCGAAATACTGATCAATGCTTCCCGCTATTTGGTATGGCAACTATCGTTACAAGATGTCGATGAGTACATGATAGGGTTTTAATAAATAAGTATAGAAATTTTTCGGAGAGATTTAAGTCAAGGAGCAACGAGGTTGCTGGTACATCTGTTGGTAATATTGCAGAATATAAAAGGTTTCCCGGTAACAAAGGCGAAAAGACAACGTATATATCAAGGTTATAATAAGGTTGTTTCGAACGAAAAGTCGAAGTTGACTTGCTGGAGCTGTGACAAAACTGGCTATCTCGAACAGGAGTTGCAAAGTTATTTTCGGTAATAACAACGCCAAAGGAACTAGCACAGATACGTGTTAAATGTTTACTTAGTTTCTGAGAGTTTTTCAGGTGTATAACTATATTCATCAATCTTTTCTTTCGTAAATGAAGTGCGGTTGCTTCATCATCTCGATTGAGGTGTTTTCAAGAATCATGAAAGGTTTGCACCCAGATTGTAATCGTCCAGATACAAATGAGGTTTAAGATGAAATCAAGTGGCAAACTTGAAGAATTATTTAGTTACATATGTTATAGTCAGTATTTTAATTCATTTTAATTGTCCAATGTTAGTAGTCCACAGCTGATAGTCCACAGTTAACAGTCCAATAATTCATATATAGCTTAATATATAATATTCGAATTAATTAATATGTATCGTGACCCGTGTACATGTCTCAGACTCGATCACAACTCAAAGTATATATATTATTGTAGAATTAACCTCAACCCTGTATAGCTAACTCAAGCATTACTGCATATAGAGTGTCTATGGTTATTCCAAATAATATATATAGATGCGTCAATATGATATGTCAAAACCTTGTATACGTGTCCCGATATTTAAAGTGCGTAAAATAAATAACAGAAATTAAATAACGATAAATAAAATTGCGAGAATTAAAATTGCGATAAATAAGATGTAATCAGTTTGCTAGGAACAGTTAGCTAGGAACAGTTAGCGTGGATTCTTAACAAAAATTTTCTCATAGTTAATTTGTTTGTTTCTAACAAATTTTATTTTGTCCAATATTTTCTTCATTATGCCACTTGTTAGATTCTGATAGGTCAAAATCCAAATATGAAATTGAATGAAAATGATTATTCTGTGGTGAACGGATACGTATATCTGTGGATGTAAGTAGGATAGTAAATGATTATTGAATCAGATTCGAAGAATGTACAGTGTAACTTATCAATGTGAAATCAAAATATTCCTCAGTTATTTCCTACCCGTTAAAATATTTTCACCATTAACAGTTTGTACGAAAGAATTTTTAATTACAATCTTTATGAAAATATACTTACATATATATTTTCTTCAGATGTAATCATGAATTTATAGATATCGATTGTTAAATCGTTGATGAAAGATGTGAATGATAACATATGTGAATTAATTATGATAGAAGCTCTTTAAAGCTTCTTTTATCTTTCTCGGGTATTACCTACCCGTTAAAAGAAATTCACATGTCATAGTTAATATGAAAATAATTTTTAGTACGATCTCGAGATATACATAAATATATATACATATAGCTTTCAATCGTGAATAGAAAGTAATGAATTATTATTTCATAATTCATCATTCTCGGTACTCTTCGGTGTCTGTGGTACTTACGGAGCTCATGGTGATGGAAATGATGCTGGTGCGGGTGGTGTTGCTGATGGTGTTGGTATTGTTTGTGGTACCTGCGTAGTATATGCGAGCCTAGCTTCCAAATCGAACACCATCACCTCCAAGGTTTCTACTTTACGCTCGAGCCTATGAATTAGTTCTACCCATTCTTCCGTAAGGTTTGTCAATTCTTGATATTTAGTTCGAAGTCTTCTAACTTCTTCTAATAATCCTATCTGATTAGAATTTGGGAGTAGAGGATGAATACTATCTTTAATGACATCGATTCGACCTTCGAGGTGGAAAATCCGTGCGAAAAGAGTGAAAACGGTATTGCGAACAGGTTCTCCGGTAAGCGGATCGAGCACTCCGACGTTAGGTGGAAAGTTCAGCTCGTGATATGGTGTACCTTCTTCATTTCTCCATAGGGTAAGTATTTTGCGAACCCTTCCCCACTTTCTAAAGAAATCACGGTAGTTGATCGGTTGGTGCGCTCCCGTCACGCTGTCTTCGGAGTCAGAGGAACTTGGTCGATTCGTAGAGGCCATCTTACGCGATCACAGAAAAGATTTTTGGTATGAAAAGTTTAGTGGCAGCAAATGATAGTTGGATGGTATTCTCAATGCATAATATGCATAGATATATATATATATATATATATATATATATATATATATATATATATATATATATATATATAGTACCAGGATCCCTTAAATTACGGAGATATTTACGGGAGATATCAGGCAAAGTTTACCGTAATAGATACGCTAAGATATGAATTTATCTATACACTACCTATGCAATAAAGGTAGTAGGACGTGTCTAGACTTAGGAATGATAAGCAGGTAATTTTTGACACGAAATGATAAGCAAAACTTTTGACATGCAGACACGGTCGAAGTCCAGACTCACTAATGCATCTAAAAAAACTATCAGTTAGACATACTAATGCAAGACCTGGTTCGCTAAGACCACCGCTCTGATACCACCTGTAGTGACCCGTCCAAATCCATCTGGACGAAGTCATCACCATTTGGTCCCATTGCGATGTACTGTCCTAAATATGCCATGAACGACTCCATGTAATATCCTTAAAATAAGCAAATGCACAGCGAAAGATTTCTTTCATACCTGAGAATAAACATGCTTTAAAGTGTCAACCAAAAGGTTAGTGAGTTCATTAATTTATCATAATCAATCATTTCCATAATTTTAATAGACCACAAGATTTCATTTATTCAATAATCATACACTCGCAAGTGTTTAAAATTCATTCATATGGATTGAACACCTGGTAACCGACATTAACACAATGCATCTAGAATATCCCCAAAAATAAAATCGAAGTACTAAAGCAGTTCAAATTCTCTGACTTGGGCTTGTCAAGGTCCATAGACCTATCTTTAGGATTCGCGTCAATTGGTGGGAATTATAATAAACACCAATTCTTAGGTTACCAAGTTCAACAAGGGCGATATCTGGTATAACGATTCAACCATAGAATGTAGTTTTGATTAATTGTGTCTATTTCATAAAGCATTTATAAAAGCGCATGTATTCCCAGTCCCAAAAATATATATATTTCAAAAGCATTTAAAAAGGGAGCAAATGAAACTCACCATACTGTATTTCGTAGTAAAAATACATATGACATCATTGAACAAGTGTAATGTTGGCCTCGGATTCACGAACCTTTGAAGTAACAAGCATTTAAAAAGAAACGCCATTACCTAGACTCGAACCCACTACCTCTTGATAACCCGTAACACCCTTCAAACCACTC
Organism: Rutidosis leptorrhynchoides; assembly: GCF_046630445.1. Lineage (NCBI taxonomy): Eukaryota > Viridiplantae > Streptophyta > Magnoliopsida > Asterales > Asteraceae > Rutidosis > Rutidosis leptorrhynchoides. The sequence goes on from NC_092337.1 coordinate 182,038,796, forward strand.
GACCATATCTGTTTTTCTGATTTATTCTATAGTTTTAATATAATTAAGTCGCCCTTCAGTTTCATCTTTGTAAAATTCATTTAAATCATAAGCAGCCCAGCAACAGCTATCCCAATCCCAAATTACACAATTCTAATTAACTCCTAATCTGCCCAATTAAATATAAAAACCGATCTAATCTGGACATCAAGGGTTTACGGTTTTCCCTTTTCTTTTATTTTCCCTAATCAAACTATCACCGATACATCTTCATCATATCAAATGTATCATCATAGAGATTCATAACCTCAGGTATCATAATCATCCTTATTAATCAAGCATTCTTATCGTAACCATCATCATTCTATTGCATCATCTCCCATCATCAATAATTAACATACACCCTATATCCTCTTTTAATTACTGTCATCCCATCTTAATATTAATACTTCTATGTAAATATATAATAATACCCTAAATAATGTGTGTGTATGTGTGTGTTTTGTCATCGAACATGTACCAGAAATAGGAAATCGATGTGATTGCATTGTAGTGGCCCAAGTTGCTTTAACAGTCCAAGTAGCAAGATAAGTGGCCCAAAGAAAAAAAAATCGATGGCCCTTGATCTGGGCATTTTCGAACAGTATAGAAACACATATATATGCATTCCCGTCTCCTTTTAAACCTCCTCATAAAAATACAATATAACTAATTGTTTTGGTCGGCCAATATGTGATACTAGTCCCACTTGCCCAACAATCAGCGATATATATATATATATATATATATATATATATATATATATATATATATATATATATATATATATATATATATATATATATATATATATATATATATATATATATATATATATATATATATATATATATATATATATAATGAATACATTAAGTTGACAAAACTTTAAACTATGCGAATCTATTCAATCCCGTTTCATCGTCTTCTTTAATCATCCTCAATTATTATCATTGTCATTAAAGTAACAACATAAATAATAACAGATGGTGGTGGCGGTGTTTGTTCATCAAAAACAGAAACAGAAAGAATTGAAGGAAGATGAGAAGTGAAAAAATAAATCGGAAGTGGTGATGAAGTAGTGGTTTGTTGAATTGTTTTTTTGGTGTTTTGTCGAGCTGCAGTGGCCAAGAGAAAAGCAAGTTTATTTTGGTGGTGATTGATGATGAGTAGAAATAAAACCAAGGTGATGGGTTTATAAACGAAAATATAATATAGCAGCAACTAAGGTTGGTCTCCGTTTAAACAGAAAATAAAGACGAGTAACATGAAGTCGATGGTGGTTACTTGGTGGTGGTTCTATTTTTAGTAAAACTAGATAGAGACGTAGAGAGGTAAGGATGGTGAGGGTGTTCTTGTGTCTCGGTTAATAGCTAAAAAACATAGCAACAGCAGGTGTTGGAGCTTTGTTTGGTTTTTGTGTTCACCGATAAATAATAGAGAACAGAAGTAGTAAGAAGGGAGATGATGGTCGATCTATTTAACAAGAATTAAGTGGGTTTATGGGTATTGGACCAAAACAAGCATAAGTATGTAGGAACCAAGTTTTTTGAAGATGGTCATGGGTTGTTCATGGTGAAGATGGTGTTGGAGGATGGTGGGATTGGTGATCAAACGAGAATGAGAGTGATCGAGTTTGTGTTTGTATAAGTGTGTAATTTATATGCATGTATATATATGTTTACAATATAGATTGATTCGGATATATAGATAGATAAAGATAGATAAAAGAAGTGAAGTGGGTTGTTACCAAGAAGGAGGTCAATGATGTGGGTTATATACATATATCAATCTCTGCATATTAAACATATATAATAAGAAAGATAGAATTGAGAATGAGATTGTGAAAGTTTCAAAAGCCAAACAGTATGCACAGTAACATAATTATTAATCTCAAATTAATTAAAACGTGTGGAGTATATTATTTAATTCTGTCGACACCTTTATTAGGATATTATATCGTACCCGGTTGTTAAATCATTGGTGGATAAAAGTCTTCAGAAAAATCCCATATTTTTAAATTAACTATAATTATTTATTTTGGTCATTATGGTATAAAATTCGATCATTTATTTATTAAATAAAAAATTACATCATCTGTCCCTCTCATTTCTGGGTAAAATATAAAAAGTGTAACAAATTGTTCCTAAATACATTTTTTATAAGCCTAAAATTTATAGAACTCATTTTCGTATCACCATTTATTTTAAAATTACATAAGTTTGAATTTAACTTGCTTAATATCACTCGAAACATCCAACGAGTATTACAATCATTTAATATTTATTTTTAATATACTTTATTTATATATAGAGATATATTTTTAAATAATAATTATTATATATTATTTTTATTTTACATTATTAATTCTAACAATTACGTCATATAATATTTCAATTTATATTTCCAAATTATTATATTCATCTATACATATATATTTAAATACACACAAATCAATTTACAATTATCTGTTCGTGAATCGTCGGAATTAGTCGAAGGTTAAATGAATATATGAAACAGTTCAAAATTTTTTAGACTCAACATTACAGACTTTGCTTATCGTGTCGAAATCAAATTTAGATTAAGTTTAAATTTAGTCGGAAATTTTCGGGTCGTCACATCGGTGATGCTGGAAGGAATAGTACTCACATCGCGATAATCTTTCGGGGAAGAAGTGCTGCTGGATTCGACCATGGTAGTTTACAAAATAAAACAATACAAACAGAAAAGAAGAATAAGCGAGAACTGACCTTGCACAAATTAATCGCTATATGAGTAATTGCAGATATCTTCAAAGCAAATGACCGGTTTTCAGAAAAGGAAAAATGGAAGGGGAACAGATTATTATAATCAAATTAGTGGACAATGAAAGGGTGTGATCGAGCCACGTGGATAAACCAGATTAATTGTGCAACAATTTAAATTTCAAAAATAAATCAATAAGATTTTTGGGGCAAATTCATAATTAGGAATATGACGTCAACACAGAAAAAAAGACGGCTACAGCAGTTTTGTGTCTACGAGGAAAAAGACATCTTTTATTTTTAGTTTAATGACTTTATTTTTTGCAAAAATAAAGACATTAAACTGGGGGGACTTAATGGTGTATCCTATGGGATACACGCATAAAAACACCATTTTTATACAGAAATATGGATCAAAGAGCACAAAAGATAACAATATTTGGCAGTTTTTAGCATTTGCCGCCCAGCGTACAGCAGGCCGCCCAGCGTCGTGCATAAGCCCTACAGGCAGCTTCAATGCTTAAGCCCTTTTACTAAGCGTGTGAGTGGTACGGAGCCACGTCAGCACACGCCACCGACCTTCTAGATACTTCACATAATAGAATTAATCAGCAACTGACATGTGTATCCCGAGAATTTCGGGCATTCTACGCCTATAAATAGACCCCCTGGCTCACCACATTTCACATCTGAACTTCAGTCAGAGAGAAATACGCTTTCTCTCTCACACAGTTCTTTCTCACTCTAAACACACATTAGCCGTTTAGCAGCAATACGCTAGACGGATCAATTACAGATTGATCCCCAGACTGATTGAGGCCACCCCATGGATCTCTCATCCGTGTTCCGCATCTGCAGAGATTATTTCTCGAGGGCAAACATCAGTCGGAATCATACGCTCCACGCTAAGTAGCTATTTTCCTGCACTGGTACCTTACAGCTGCTACACGGAAAATCGTACCGACACTCGGTATTACTCAGAAACTCTCTACCCAAGAAGCTAGGAGTTACCGGTCGATTCATTTTTTCATGTTCAATCTACCAGGATGGAACCATTCATGCACTAGCAGATTTAGGAGCAAGTATCAATGTGACGACCCGGGAATTTTCCACCAAATTTAAACTTAATATTTATATAGTTTTGACACGATAAGCAAAGTCTATTAAACCGAGTCTCAAAATTTTTGAACTATTTCATGAAATCATTTGACCTTCGACCAGTTCCGACGATTCACGAACAACTAATTGTAACTTGATATGTGTATATATATATATAAATAATAATTAGAAATATAATTTTAAATATTGTATGTTGTTGTTACCAAAATTTATCTATGTAAAATAAAACAAAATATAATAATTGTTATTATTTAAAAACATATCTATATATATAAATAAATGTATATTAAAAATAAGTATTTAATGATTGTAATACTCGTTAGACGTTTCGATTATTATTTAGAGAAGTTTAATTCGAACTTATATTATTTTAAAATAAACGGTGATCCGAAAATGAGTTATATAAGTTATAGGCTTATTAAAAGTATATTTAGGATCTAATTATTTAATTTTAACACTTTTTATATTTCACCCATAAATGAGAGGGACAGTTGATGTAATTTTTAATTAACAAATTAAGGGTCAAATTTTATACCATAATAACCAAAATAAATAAATATAGTTAATTTAAAAATATGGGATTTTTCTTAACACTTTTTTTCGCCACTAGTTTCGCACGATACACACTCCGTGAAAACTGTCGGTAGCTTACCAACAATTAAAATTCACGTAAACCTAAATTAGGAGACTATTTTTGTTCCTTACTTTCCACCATTCTCTTAAATTCTTTGATCCCCAATTTCTGAATTAGACAAATTGCAAGTGTTATTGTTTTCTTTGATTGATTGATAACCACTTACCCCACACCCACTTGTATCCTCTTTTGCCTTTCTATTAGTTCTTTAACAAAACAAGCTCACCAACCTATATATATATATATATATATATATATATATATATATATATATATATATATATATATATTCCATAATACATCTATTTGATCAAATCAAAACATCATCATTTATCTTTTTCTGTTCCAAATGAAGACTATCTTATTCGTTTACTATTTGGAATAATGTTTTTGCACGTTTTGTTGATTTACTCATTGTGATATATTATTATTTTATTATCGTTCTATATTATATATATTTTATCTATTAGACTTGTATGACAAAACAACATCACCATCCATTTATCTATGTATCTTCTTTTTCTTCTTATGTCTACTAGAGCATCACCCATCACCCTCTTCACTTTTGATATCACACCATCCACCACCATAAAATCACCATAAACTGCCATGGTTCTACCACCTCTCTCTCTATATATATACATACGTGCATATAGACTATCGACACCCTTATCATGCAAACGACACCAAACTCGAACCAAACAAGGAAACCCAGCCGTGTTTACTACCCATCGCACCACCTTTCTTTATTTTTTTTTGTTTCACGTCCGCCGCTACCACTCTACACCACCTTACACTCCTCCTTCAAAAACTTCACGACAACCACCATTTGGTTACAATCCCACCATCACCAAACCTTTGAACAACCATCATAATCACCTAGTTTCCATGGCCACCGTAAACTGCTACCTACATGCTATTCTGTCTCAGTTCAAACTCAACCCAAAACTGTTAAAACCGTTTTCCTTTCCTTGCCTTTCCTTCTTCTTTACGTGAACCAAAATCAAAACCCACAATATTATTCTTGTTCAATACCCATTAGTTTAAATCACTTTTACTACCACCTATCTCTGCATTTTTATTTCATTTATCTACGATCCTGATTCAAACATTAACAAAGGAGCTAAACTATAAAGGTGATGTATTGTATATTAGTATACAATATTTATTCAATTTTGGAGAAAGGTGTACAAGTGGAGTAGGTTGCTTTGCTAATGGTCGACCAGAGTAACCCATGACTTCGATGGCTTTTATTTATATATATATATATTTTTTTTTTTTGCAATCTGTTATTGCTTCTAGCCAAATTCTGAGCCACCATTCTTTTTGAACCGTAAAATATTATAGCATGTTGGGCCGAGATAGATCTTGGCTCGTGGACTACTTGTTGTTGGGCTGTTAACTGCTATTTGATCTTAGGGAACAACTTGGGCTTATTCTAGTTCATTATCGGGCTGAGGGATTTAAAGGGATTTATAGGGATGATTATGACATGATAAAATGGAGATTAACGAAATGATGAGGTTAACGATGGGTCTTTGATGATGACCGTGAAGATAGATGACAAAGATTGATAGTGATCATGTAAAACGAGTACGATAATGATTATGGTTATGAATGGTAATAATACATAATGTTAATGATGATTAAATTTTTCCGTTACTGTTTGCATTATATTTTTCTCTCTTGAACGATGATCGATGATTTGATGTTGATGTGTTTGATAGAAGCTAAGACAGTAAACGAATTAATTTTGATAGTTAATGTGTTTGATTGAAGCCCAGACAGAAATAGTAAACTTTTGTTATTTGATTTAAGTATTGGGCCGTAAGAATTAGATATTGAGCCGTGAAGTTTGTTTAAGTTGTGGGCTGGTACCTAGTTCTTTTATTGGGCCAAAGAGCTTGAATAAATGATAATGATGGTGATAAACTAGTGATGATGATAGACTAGATGATGGTATTGAATGATCGATGATTAAGAAGATGATGATGGGTATAAAGAAGAAGACGGATGTATAGGTTATAAGGAATTAATATGTGTATTAAAACAGAAAAGGAATAGCGGAGTAGTGGTTAGTGGTGTGTGTGCTTATTTGAGAAGTCGCGGGTTCGAGCACGGGCATGGACATTTATTTTTTAGGCTTGATACATTGAGGTAGCCTTTTTATCATTTTTTTTTATCATTATTATTTTTATTATTATCATAAGTACTAGTATTATTATTACTAGTATTATTATCATTATATTTATTAAAATAAATATTAGTATTATTATTATTATTATTATTAGTAAAATCATTAGTTTTATAGTTATTATTATTAGTAGTATTATTATTATAATCAAAAACAACTTTTATTACTATTATTGATATGATGTTACCAAATAAACATTTTGTATATAAGAATATACTTTTAGTAATATTACATATAAGTATGTATTAATCATATTAGCATTTTTATATAATATAAATACACATATATAACAAATTAAGTATTTTAATATAATAATAACCATATATATAAATATTAATATAACTATATAAATATTAGTCATTATAAATGTATATACACAAAGTAAAAATATATAATATATAAAATAAGTTATAATATGTGAAATTGTTCAATTACGATTATATGTGTTAATATACATAATTGATATAGGTTCGTGAATCCGAGGCCAAACCCTGCACTTGTTCAGTGCCGTCATATGTATTTTTACTACAAAATACAGTATTGTAAGTTTCATCACTCCCTTTTTAAATGCTTTTGCAATATATATTTTTGGGACTGAGAATACATGCGCTTTTATAAATGTTTTACAAAATAGACACAAGTAATTGAAACTACATTATATGGTTGAATGGATCGAAGCTGAATATGCCCCTTTTAAACTTGGTAGCCTAAGAATTAGGGAACATACCCCCTAATTGATGCGAATCCTAAAAATAGATTTATCGGGCCCAACAATCCCCATTCTGGAATTTGGAATGCTTTAGTACTTCGAAATTATCATGTCCAATGGGTGTCCCGGAATGATGGGGATATTCTATATGCATCTTGTTAATGTCAGTTACCAGGTGTTCAATCCATATGAATGATTTTTATGCATGATGTTTATGAGAAATGGAAATATGAAATTTTGTGGTCTATTAAAATTATGGAAATGATTATTTATGATAAACTAATGAACTCACCAACCTTTTGGTTGACACTTGAAAGCATGTTTATTCTCAGGTACGAAAGAAATCTTCCACTGTGCATTTGCTCATTTTAGAAATATTACTTGGATTCATTCATGGCATATTTCAAAAGACGTTGCATTTGAGTCGTCGAGTTCATCAAGATTATTATTAAGTCAATTATAGTTGGATATATTATGAAATGGTATGCATGCCGTCAACTTTCGTTGTAAAGAAAGATTATCTTTTAAAATCAAATACAATGTTTGTATAATGTATCATATAGAGGTCAAGTACCTCGCGATGTAACCAAATGTAATGTATTTGTCCATATGGATTAGGAAGGGTCATGAAAATCAACCTCATACCCTATTATCTCTACAAGATATTAGAGCTAGGAGACTTAACACCAACTAAAATGACAATCCAACTTACCGATCACACAATCAGATATCTTAATGGCATAGTTGAGAACGTCTTAGTAAAAGTTGACAAATTCTTGTATCCTACGGATTTCGTATTAATGGATATTAAGGAAGACCTATATACACAAAAAGTATTAAGAAGACGTTTCATGAACACGTGCAGGACTGTCATTGATGCATACAATCAAACCTTGATCTTACGATCACAAGGGGAGAGCTTTAACTTCAAAATTGACCGACCTACTGATCTTTCTAGGCAGGCAGAGATGTTTGCTATTTCTACCAGACGTATCACTTCCGATGATGAGTCCCAACCACCAGCTGATGATATCGAAATGGGTGTCGAATCATAGTCTGTTAACGATCCAAAAATAGAAGAAAAGGATCCCAGTGAAGAAATAGAGGAAGAGTCCGAGGAGGAAGAAGAAATGGGAGACATATAGAAAAGTGCAACAATATCCTCTCTAAACTCGGAAGCAATTCACAAACATCACGAAGAAATAATGAGGCTAGATATGGAAGATCACAGTTTAATAATTCGTTTCAAAAAGAAAGCTAATAAGCCTACCGAATTTAAGGATATAGTGATTGGCCCCGCTAGTGTAGAAGTGAAACACCAGAATACTAAAGAAACCCGTTCATTAGACGAATCTACAGAAGGAAGCTATACATATGACGAGGAAGAAGAACAAAATGAAGACATTCTGGGCAATTCATATTCTCTACCAGCATCATCAGATCAAGAGGAGCCGGACTCTTCTTCAGATCACTCAGAAATACCGGTCATATCTAGTCACGCCGATATGATAACCTTCATCAATGATACCCATGAGTTTGAAGATATTCTCGAAGCCAACCGGAGATCAACAATCACATTCACACCTCGTTTAATGGAGCGGATCAAGGCTATCAAAGTTGAATACAACCTTTATCTACCAAAAGAAGATGATAATGTTGAACTCTTAGAAGGGCGCATTCAAGACTTTATCACTACTCTTCACGATCATATCTATTAGGAAGAAAGGATACGAACAATTCAGTGGTTTACACTATTCTCGAGACAAGATTTTGTTGAGATCAGAAGATCATTTACTCTAAGGTTTACAACGCCTTAGACGAATCTGCACTTTCGTTCTCAGCAAACCAACGAGCACTACTGACTCTCATCCGGAAGCATATGGATCTTTCCACCGGACGCCCGACTTATCACTCTGAATCGCAAATGAACGATAATATGCACAGCCTATTCGTTCTCTTGGAAAAAAGATAATTTCAAAAGCACACCAGACAGATGTAACGTGTAGTGACCCGGAAAATTTTGACTAATTTTAATCAAACTCTCGATATGATATTGTATTTCCAACACGATAAGCAAAGTCTGTTAGGTTGGATCTCAAAAATTATGAACTATTTCATATATTCAATGGACCTTCGACCATTCCCGACGATTCACGAACAACTATTTGTAAATACTTACATATATATTTAAATATAGATATATATATAATAAACTATATAAAATATATATATAAATATTACTTGTAAATATATAATATTATATTTAGTTGTTTAAAAGAATATAATTAATATATTTATTTACTTAAACTTATTAATTAAGATTTGATATATATATATATATATATATATATATATATATATATATATATATATATATATATATATATATATATAATGTGTATATTGAAAATGATTGATTTCGAGCCTATTAGTAAACGTCAGTAACACTCGGTTGACGTTAGTTTTAATATAGATATATTACATGTCCATGAAGAACTAAAATAAAAATTGAACTATAAATCGATTACGAAGATGTTAGATTTGTTAAAAATATTTTTACCTTTTTAAGTTTAAATATTAGTACTCCGTACATATAAATTGGAACAAAAAATAAATAAGTATCGAACCTTTTTGATCAGGTTTCAAACAGTTAATAAGTGAAATAATTAAATATATTTAATCTAAAAATTAGGGATTTTTAGGGACACTTTTATCCGTAACTGTTTAGCAATGAACTACGATATAGTACCCTGTGCAACTGTCGGCAGAACTAAACAAGTTTATATTCCCGTGAATTATATTATTAAAGTTACTGTACTTTCTTTTATTCTTGGCCACAACTTAAATATGAATATGAATTATATATACATATACATGTTACCATTTTTTTTAAAACACAAGTATTAACCAGCCTCTTTCACCATGTATTACAACCGCCACCCGCACGTCATCCACCACCTTAGATTATCACCCATGACCACCGGTACCTTCATTGATCACCACCTCGACCCATAATAACTCACCCCCGTGCACTATTAAACATAACCACCACCATCCGTGAACCTTGCACTATCTTCGTCAACAACCCAACACAACACCATAATTAGCACCTCCATACGCCACCCTAGATTCACCTTACCATCTCCACCATCATCCCATGATAAGAACAACAGCCAAGGGTCACGTTTATTTTTTTATTTTATAGATTTTTTTTTATTCTTTTTTTTTTTTGCTGTTGATTGCCACCACTTGAAGTCACCTCAACCAACACCCATTAACACCCAAATTTGTGGTTACTATTACTGTTATTGTTTCGGTTCATCAAAACGAACAGTACAGTGATGGTAGCGATGATGAATATCGAAGGTGATAATCGTAATAATAATGGATAGATTTTGGATTATGATGGCGGTGATAATGAAGAGGATGGTGTCGAGATGATGCACAACGTGAAGGATGATGATGGTGAGTGAAGATGATGACATGATGATGAGAAGATGATGGTGATAATGGTATACAACGATGATGATGTTGTGATGATGATGGCTATAACGAGTGAAGAGCTGAGATGATAATGATAATTTTTTTTTTACTGATATTAAAAAAATGAGTGCGAAGAACTCGTTGATGATAATCAATTTTTGGGGAAGATGATACCAGTTTCATATAGGTTAAATATTTAACTGCGCGAATTATTAAAAGAATAATCTTATGGTTCAACGGTTAGGGGTGGTGTTGTTGAGCGAGAGGTCTTGTGTTCGATTCTCCCCTGCTGCAGTTTTTCTTTTTATTCTTTCCTGAGCCAAATGACTTCCTGTTGGGCCTGTCTTTGATGATGGGCTATTTAACTAAATATAGACTGAGATGATGGGCCGTTTGTAGTTAATGGGATTGTTTAGATGGGGTGTGGCCCAATATACAAGCAGGCTATTGATAATCATGTTAAATATAAACGAATTAGGAGGTAAATCACAGAAATAGAATTGGACGATTGGTTAAGGAGTGTGTTGGTGTGATGACCCGAAAATTTCTGACCAAATTTAAACTAAATCTTTGTATGATTAACATTTCCGACACGATTAGCAAAGTCTGTAAAACTGAATCTCAAAATTTTTGAACTATTCAAATACCTTTCGGTTGTTCTCGATGATTCACGAACAATTATATGTATATTGATACATATATATATACTATAACTTGAAAACATAACAATGTATTAATTTTTTTAATACCGTACATTAAACTTATTGGTTTAAATATTTATTTGAATATATATGATAAGTTGGAATATTAATTGTATGAATAACTTGCAACATATATTTAAAACATGTTTATGAATGTGGAAAATATATATTAACTTGGTCATAAAACGATTTGTTATTATATATATATCAACAAATAGCGAGACAATGATTTATAGAAGTAAATGACCAAAACACTCGAAAGTTTAAGATATACTTTGAGTGGTATTGTTTAGGGATAATTTAAGGCTATATTTTGACAAAGATACGTGACACGAAACGTAAAATGCAAGTTTTCTCAGCGTATGAAAGGACATTTGAAAAACCGGAACCGGGACATAAGTCGAGTGATGACGTACGACTTATCAGAACAAAAATTACAAGTCAACTATGCATGTGAATTTAATATAATATATAATTAATTATATAAATTAAATATATTATATATATAATATAAAATTATGTCGATAAACAAGAAGTTAAAAATTTGTGAGCTATCCCAAGGTGCCATGCGATCGCATGGCCTTGAAGAACAAATCCCATGCGATCACATGGGGTACTTTTTCAGAAAATGTTCTATATATTGCTCAGTTTTCACACTCTTTCTCTAAATCATATATTACTCCGTATTTATTTTATTTATTATTATTATTATTATTATTATTATTATTATTATTATTATTAAGATTAATATTATTATTAATCTTATTATTATTAATATTATTAATTAGTATTATACATAAAATACTACGACGAGGTTATGAGCGTGTCACTTTCAAAATGGTTTTCAAGCGGGATAGAGCTAAGGAAAATATGGGTTATTGCCAATGAGGTTATGGGTAATATTCATGGGTATTATTTGCAAGTCAAACCTAGTGTTATCATCTCCGTTACGTCTACGTACTTTTCTACAATATTGAATCTCAATATTGATATGTTGAGATCTACGGTTATTTGGTAATCCGTGTTTCGATCACATTTTGGTGAACGACTTTATATGCTGCCAAGGTGAGTTTCATTTGCTCCCTTTTTAATTGCTTTTGCAATCTATATTTTTGGGCTGAGAATACATGCATTTTATTTTAAACGCAATGGATACAAGTACATACTAAATTCTACACTGAGTTTGAACCGAAAATCCCTTAGCTTTGGTAACTGTTAACTGCTAGTTATAAGAACTGGTGGGCGCGAGTAGTAGTATATGGATCCATAGGGTTTGATATCCCCGTCCGAGCTAGAGCACTAGCCTTTTAACGGACGTATGCTATTTGAGAAGCGTACACGTTGGTTTGCGTGTATTATTAAGATGATTATACAAAGGGTACAAATTATATATACGTTAAGTTTAGTTACCAGGGTGCTCAATTTCGTAGAATATTTTGATAAACGTTTCTGGATGAAACAACTGAAATCTTGTGATCCACCTTTATATACAGATTATGCGCAACATTAAAACTATGAACTCACCAACCTTTGTGTTGACACTTGTTAGCATGTTTATTCTCAGGTTTCCTAGAAGTCTTCCGCTTTTTGCTTAGATGTTAAACAAGCTATGTGCATGGAGCCTTACATGACATATTTTTCAAGGAGACGTTGCATTCACCAAATCATCACCATGTATCTTATTTTGACTACATTGTCAACGGAAATACTGTTGTAAACTATTATTTATGGTGATTGTCTATATGTAGAAATCATCAGATGTCGAAAACCTTTGATTTAAATATTCATTTATGGTGTGCCTTTTCAAAAGAATGCAATGTTTACAAAATGTATCATATAGAGGTCAAATACCTCGCAATGAAATCAATGAATGACGTGTTCGTCCATATGGATTTGGAGTAATCATCACAGTTGGTATCAGAGCGTTGGTCCTAGCGAACCAGGTCTTGCATGAGTGTGTCTAACTGATAGTTGTTAGGATGCATTAGTAAGTCTGGACTTCGACCGTGTCTGCATGTCAAAAGTTTTTCTTTTCATTTTTTGTCGGAAATTACCTGCTTATCATTCCTAGTCTAGACACGTCTTAGTGCATTGATTGCATGAATAGCGTATAGACAAAATTCATATCTTAGCGTATTTCCTGACATCTTCTGAAAATTTCTCCTTGATTTATGGAATTTGGTATTATATATACATATGTAAATTATGTATTGAAGAATACCAAACTACATTCTATAATCTAATTCATATAAAAAAAATCATCTCCCTAATTATACAAGATGGATCCCGTATCTAGTTCAAATTCCTTAAACTCTGACAGCTATTCCGATATGGATATTCACCTGAATTCTGAAGACAGTGTAACCGAAATGGATCAACCAATTAGCCATCATCTATTCTGAATGAATTGGGGATGGGTTCGTAGCCTACTTAATTATTGGAGACAAGAAGAAGGCGATCCCTTCCATCCACCACATTGCCCTCTTGGCGAAGAACCTGAAGCACTTACCGGCGAACCTGTTCGTAATACCATTTTCTCTCTCATCTCCAGAATATCTCGTCATGATCATATACTCTCTCAAATTCTGGATCTTATTCATCCGCTCATCCGAACCGCCAATCATCCCGGTGTAGTAGAAGAAGTCAACTAGCTTCACGCTCGGGTAGTGGCTGTGGAGAATATGGTGCAAAGGTTACAAGCACCAGCAGAATCTCCGGCATCAACAGTACCACCGACAACAACACCAACAGTACCATTACCACCACCAACAACATCCGCACCGCAAGCCTCAACATCACAATATGTACCTTGAACATCAACGTCATACGCATCGTAGTTACCAAGAAATACCAGCAACAATAACCGATGAAGTATTAACTTATTTCCCCTGAAGAAATTTTATGTATATTTAATATATATGAATTTTGAAATCAAAATAAATCTTTTCGTACTAAGCTATTACGTGTGAATCTTAACTGGTAGGTACTACTCGGTTAGTTCATATTACTAATATGAAATGATGTACATCCTTCCTTAACAACTTAACCATTGTTAACTACAATCTCTGTTTCAACTTATTGAATTCCATTTCATAATAAACCAAGTGTATTATTCAATTACATAATTGATTTTACATTTTCATTTTCGATGTACTCGAAACTTTCCAGAAAACATCATATGTGCCTTGTAAGGTTCACAAAGATTCCACAAGCATCAATATCCTTCACCGAGAAATAAGAATAAATAATGGAGTATCGATTACATTAGCGAAATACTCCGCAAAGATTATGTAATCTTTAATGTTTTAGAGATTAATCATTTCTAAGTCAAGTCGAAAATCAAATGAGCTTAATATGATATTAACTCATTAAATCTGTATTAGATTTGAAAAAAAAAATTAAATAAATATATATACATACATATATTTTCATAAAGACGGTAAAAAAAAAAAATTCTTTTGTACAAAGTATTAATTGTGAAATCTTTAACGGGTAGGTACTACTCGAGAAATATTTAAGTTCACAATTAATATGTTACACTGTACATTCTTCAATTTTGATTCAAAAATCATTAACTATACTCACTATCTTCACAATGATATACAATCATTTCATACAAATTCAATCACATATTCTGATATCGACGGATCAGAATCCAAGCCGTAACTCTGAACCGGTGACATCATTCTTAGATCTCTACATCTTTCAAAGCTATACTTTGACTTCAAAACTAAGCAAGATCCTTTAGCATTGTTTTTACCGAAAATAACCTTGCAATTCCTTTTCAAAGTATCCAGTATTATCAACCATTCAACCAGTCAACGATGACCTTTCAGACTTGTAATTTTGGCATATACGTTTTCGTTACTGGGGAACCTTTCATGTTCCACCACATTAGCAGTAAATTTACCAACAACTTCATTGATCTTTGACCTTCCGAAAAATCTTTATACTCATTGAAACCGTATCATGTACTCATCCACATCTTGTAACGGCAATTGCCATACCAACTATCGGGAATTAGCAATCAGTATTTTGAAATCTTGTAGCACGTCTACGCCAACAGTTATATGTGTACATATAACGTCTACCTCCTGGACTTACATACTTCGAATGTGAAGTTTCCAAAAAACACCCCAAACTATGAAACTAGTTCTCCGAATTTTGGAAAAATGTTGATGAAGCAGCAAAAACTGTAAACGACCTTAACAGTCAAAAGTTTGATGATAAAGAATAGTATGGTGGTAAAGCTGAGAAAAAGAAAAAGTTTGGAACTGGAAAACGGATTGAGCAAAGTATGAAAGAGGCTGTGGATAAATTATAAGGACGAAACCTGTCTTCAAAGAATCCAAATGATTCAGTATCTGCTGAAGCCATTAACGAATACCTTGCTTCCGAATCTAAACCATTGCGGACAATATTCTTCACCATCCTCTGATATTAGAAATTCTAAGAGATCATCGTATCTTTCATTATAAATATCCTCCATATTTCTGGAGATAATTTCATAATCATTTTTATCGAAAATCAATTTTCTCTTTACGATATCTGTGTTACACCATAAAAGAAACTATTTTAGTTTCTAAATTCTGAAACTTTCAAGTTTAAAATATAAATATTTTGAAGTAATGTTGGGAATTGAAGCATGAGTTAATATAATATAATGACACTTGATCAACGTGATTATATTACAGTAAGTCATTCTGAGTTTCTAATGGAATGTGATAAAGGTTCACATATCATACCCTCATCATGAACCATGTTACATAACTCTTTCATTCTATATAATCTCTAAAAATATCAAGAAAATATTTTCTTAATGATTCGGTCTTTTTCGAGGTATTCTGGTAATTTGACAAGTCAGATTGTACTATTACCATTTCTTTCTTAGAACATTAGTTATGTTCATCTGAAACTTCATACCTACGAATTCTGGACCATTATTCGCTTGATTTAAAGTCGGGAGGATAAAACAAAAGCATGAAGCTTCAAAATATCAATGGGAGTATAAATCAAAGTAAATTGGAGAGAGTATTAACTGTGGATGTCAATGATTATGGAAAGACAGAAGCAGAGACATCGAAATATAAGGAAATATATAAAACCCAACAACCACCCAGAAATTACAAACCGTGTATATCAATGCGTATAGCAATATAAAGACACGGGAGAATGAAAAACACTATAACCCCAAGGTAATGGTAGAAGAAAATAACTTCCTCCGGTGGTAGATAAAAAAGAAGAATGACAGATATGAAAGTTAGGAGTATATCAAGAATCAGAACTGGATGAAGCATTTTTACAATCTTTTAAAAATAGATAATGAGGAAGAAGATGTAAGAGTGATGAAAATAATGAAACAGAAGAGGTCAATTTATAGCGAAATATCAAACATAGCAATCGAGGCAAATTACGCATTTAATCAAAAGAAATCTTAATTTCCTTAAATTTTGAAGAATCAAATCTTATTTAGATTATGAAGATTTTCTATTCCTTAAATTACGGAAATCAATCGTTAATACGTCAAGAGTTAAGACGAATCTCTATTCTTCATTTCACTTTTTTACGATAACTTCTCTCATACGCTTCGAAAAATCGGATTGTTTTATCCATATTATTTAACGGTGATAAAACTCTATTTATCAACACATATACGGCATGAAAACATTTTTATTGTTAGTCATGATGACCTCACTCAAATTTCGGGACGAAATTTCTTTAACGGGTAGGTACTGTGATGACCCGAAAATTTCTGACCATATTTAAACTTAATCTTTGTATGATTAACATTTCTGACACGATTAGCAAAGTCTGTAAAACTGAATCTCAAAATTTTTGAACTATTCAAATACCTTTCGGTTGTTCTCGACGATTCGCGAACAATTATATGTATATAGATACATATATATATATATATACTATAACTTGAAAACATAACAATGTATTAATTTTTTTAATACCGTACATTAAACTTATTGGTTTAAATATTTATTTGAATATATATGATTAGTTGGAATATTAATTGTATGAATAACTTGCGACATATATTTAAAACGTGTTTATGAATGTTGAAAATATATATTAACTTGGTCATAAAACGATTTGTTATTATATATATATATATCAACAAATAGCGAGACGATGATTTATAGAAGTAAATGACCAAAACACTCGAAAGTTTAAGATATACTTTGAGTGGTATAGTTTAGGGATAATTTAAGGCTATATTTTGACAAAGGTACGTGACACGAAACGTAAAATGCAAGTTTTCTCAGCGTACGAAAGGACATTTGAAAAACCGGAACCGAGACATAAGTCGAGTGATGACGTACGACTTATCAGAACAAAAATTACAAGTCAACTATGCATGTGAATTTAATATAATATATAATTTATTATATAAATTAAATATATTATATATATAATATAAAATTATGTCGACAAACAAGAAGTTAAAAATTTGTGAGCTGTCCCAGGGTGCCATGCGATCGCATGGCCTTGAAGCACAAATCCCATGCGATCGCATGGGGTACTTTTTCAGAAAATGTTCTATAAATTGCTCAGTTTTCACACTCTTTCTCTAAATCATATATTACTCCGTATTTATTTTATTTATTATTATTATTATTATTATTATTATTATTATTATTATTATTATTATTATTATTATTATTAAGATTAATATTATTATTATTAATCTTATTATTATTAATATTATTAATTAGTACTATACATAAAATACTACGACGAGGTTATGAGCGTGTCACTTTCAAAATGGTTTTCAAGCGGGATAGAGCTAAGGAAATTATGGGTTATTGCCAATGAGGTTATGGGTAATATTCATGGGTATTATTTGCAAGTCAAACCTAATGTTATCATCTCCGTTACGTCTACGTACTTTTCTACAATATTGAATCTCAATATTGATATGTTGAGATCTACGGTTATTTGGTAATCCGTGTTTCGATCACATTTTGGTGAGCGACTTTATATGCTGCCAAGGTGAGTTTCATTTGCTCCCTTTTTAATTGCTTTTGCAATCTATATTTTTGGGCTGAGAATACATGCATTTTATTTTAAACGCAATGGATACAAGTACATACTAAATTCTACACTGAGTTTGAACCGAAAATCCCTTAGCTTTGGTAACTGTTAACTGCCAGTTATAAGAACTGGTGGGCACGAGTAGTAGTATATGGATCCATAGGGTTTGATATCCCCGTCCGAGCTAGAGCACTAGTCTTTTAACGGACGTATGCTATTTGAGAAGCGTACACGTTGGTTTGCGTGTATTATTAAGATGATTATACAAAGGGTACAAATTATATATACGTTAAGTTTAGTTACCAGGGTGCTCAATTTCGTAGAATATTTTGATAAACGTTTCTGGATGAAACAACTGAAATCTTGTGATCCACCTTTATATACATATTATGCGCAACATTAAAACTATGAACTCACCAACCTTTGTGTTGACACTTGTTAGCATGTTTATTCTCGGGTTTCCTAGAAGTCTTCCGCTGTTTGCTTAGATGTTAAACAAGCTATGTGCATGGAGTCTTACATGACATATTTTTCAAGGAGACGTTGCATTCACCAAATCATCACCATGTATCTTATTTTGACTGCATTGTCAACGGAAATACTGTTGTAAACTATTATTTATGGTGATTGTCTATATGTAGAAATAATCAAATGTCGAAAACCTTTGATTTAAATATTCATTTATGGTGTGCCTTTTCAAAAGAATGCAATGTTTACAAAATGTATCATATAGAGGTCAAATACCTCGCAATGAAATCAATGAATGACGTGTTCGTCCATATGGATTTGGAGCAATCGTCACAGTTGGCTTGAGTGAGAGGTCGTGGGTTCGAGCCCGGTCTGGGGCATTCATTTTTGGAAAGACTTTTAAAAGGTAGTTTTATTAGTTTTATTATTATTATTATTATTATTATTATTATCATGCTTAATATCATTATTTCTAAAAATAATTTTTTTTAGATATTATAGTTATTATTATTATTATGACTACTATTATTAAAAGAACCGTTATTTTTGAAATTATCATTTTTATTAAAATTACATTTCTATTTTCATTAAAATTATTAGTATTATCAAAAGTATCATTATTATTAAAATTTTCATTACTTAAAACTACCTTTTTATTTAAAATTTCAATATCATTATATTACTATAACAAATAAATATTTTGTAAATAAAAAATATACTTATACTATAACTATATTAATATTACCTATAATTATATATTAAAAATATTAACATTTCTATTATATATATACCAAATAAACACACATATAACATAAGATATACAAATATAAATAAAATATATATTAGAATCTAGTACAAATTATATATAAACTACAACACTAAATATATAAATATTATATAATTAATAGATGGAATTATTGAATTACGATTATATGTGTTAATATATATAACTGATATAGGTTCGTGAATCCAAGGACAACCCTACACTTGTTTAATGTCACCATATGTATTTTTACTACAAAATACATTAGGTGAGTTTCATTTGCTCCCTTTTACTCTTTACATTTTGGGACTGAGAATACATGCGCTGTTTTTACAACTGCTTTATTAAATGCTTTTGAAATATATTTTGAACTGCGAATGCATGAAATGCTTTTATAAATGTCTGACGAGATAGACACAAGCTAAACATTCCTCGAATGAATTATTATGCAGACAGAAGTTCTGCGGATTATTGTTGAATTATGTGGACATGATAATTGCCACCGTTAAAATATGGGGACATGATAATTGCCACCGTTGAATTATGTGGACATGATAATTGCCACCATTGAATTATGTGGATATGATAATTGCCACCGTTGAATTATGTGGACATGATAATTGCCACCAATTGATATTAATGTTATGTATCGAGAGAATGATTTTATACACAGGTTATGTGTATGTTATTTTTGTGCACGAGATATGTGTACGGTTACTAAGATTTATGAAAAAGGATTTCGTACATGAGAAAGGTGTACTGTATTTAAAAGATATCGCATGTACATTACATGTGGGTATAGGATTCGGGCCCATTTGTACCATGCAGGATTTAAATCTTGTAGTCTATCAAAATGTTGAATTTTTATTGTTTTATGATAAACTTATGAACTCAATAACCTTTTGGTTGACACTTTAAAGCATGTTTATTCTCAGGTATGAAAGAAATCTTTCGCTGTGCATTTGTTCATACTACATGGAGTCGTTTATAGAGGTCAGAACCTCGCAATAGGACCAACTGTCGAAGACATCGTCCAGATGGATTAGGACGGGGCGCTTCAGTTGGTATCAGAGCTGGTATAACTGCGTCCATGTATGGCGGGTTAGTCGTAAAGGAGGTTCTCACAGTGTGACCTTTGGCAAAGCATTGGCTCTTACTCCTTGCGATCCCTTACGAGGGTTGGCAATTGCCGAGAGGCAGGCCCTAAAATCAGTATCTGAGGTACACTCAGTGGTCACCAGGCGGTTAGCTAGGAAGGTACTGGGTGGGACGTGTGGTGTCCCCAACTGACCTTCAATTGGTATCAGAGCGGTGGTCTTAGCGAACCAGGTCTTGCATTAGTGTGTCTAGCTGATAGTTGTTAGGATGCATTAGTGAGTCTGGACTTTGACCGTGTCTGCATGTCAAAAGTTTTGCTTATCATTTCGTGTCAAAAATCATCTGCTTATCATCCTTAGGAAAATTACCTACTTATCATTCTTAGACTAGACACATCTTATTGCATTGACTGCATGAATAGTGTATAGACAAAATTCATATCTTAGCGTATCTGCTAATTCATATCTTAGCGTATCTGTTATTGTTATCTTTGCCTGACAGCTTCTGTAGATTCCTCCGTAACTTATGAGATTTTAGTATTATATATGCATATGTAAATTATGTATTACAGGATACTAATCTACATCCTATAATCTATTTCTTATCGAAAAATCCTTTACTCTATCTTACGAGATGGAACTCGCAACTAGTTCAAATCCCTCGGATTTCGATAGCTATTCTGACATGGATGTTCACCTAAGCTCCGGAAGCAGCGTCACCAGAATGAATCAACCAATCAGTCATCCCCAATTCATCTAATGGGTTCGTAGCCTCCTCAATCATTGGAGACAAGAAAAAGACGATCCCTTCCATCCACCACATTGCCCTCTCGGCGAAGAACCTGAAGCACTTACCGGCGAACCTGTCCGAAACACCATTTTCTCTCTCATTTCCAGAGTATCTCGTCACAATTATATTCTATCCACAATTCTAAACCTTATTCAGCCGCTCGTTCCGACCGACAATCATTCCAGAATAATGGAAGAAGTCAACAAGCTTCGCGCTCGAGTAATCAATTTGGAGAATATGGTGCAAAAAGTATCAGCTTCAGCAACATCAACGGCACCAATAGTACCACCAACAACCTAAGTTTCAACATCACATGCCTCAACATTGTAATCTATACCTCAAGCATAATTTTTGTTCTACATCTTGTCCTACATCGATTATCTTCGTTCTACGTATCGTTCTACATCCTTGATCTTCGTTCGACATGACGATTATGTAATCTCTAATGTTTTAGAGATTATGTATTCTTGTTCTAACAGTAAAGCAAATGAGATTAATATCATATTAACTCATTAAATCTATGATTACATCTAAAGAAAATATATATGTAAGTATATTTTCAAAAAAATTGTAATTAAAAATTCTTTCGTACTAACTGTTAATGGTAAAAATATTTTAACGGGTAGGTAATACCCGAGGAATATTTAGATTTCACATTAATAGGTTACACTGTACATTCCTCGAATCTGATTCAACAATCATTTACTATCTTACTTACATCCACAGATATACGTATCCGTTCACCGCAGAATACTCATTTTCATTCAATTTCATATTTGGATTTTGACCTATCAGAATCCAACAAGTGGCATAATGAAGAAAACATTTGACAAAATAAAATTTGTTAGAAACAAACAAATTAACTATGAGAAAATTTTGTTAAGAATCCACGCTAACAAAATCCTAGCTAACTATTCCTAACTAACTGATTACATTTTACTTATTGCAATTTAATTATCGCAATTTACATTCTCGCAATTTACATTCACGCAATTTACATTCTCGCACTTTATTTATCGTCATTTAATTTCTGTTATTTATTTTTACGCACTTTAAATATCGGGACACGTATACAAGGTTTTGACATATCATATCGACGCATCTATATATATTATTTGGAATAACCATAGACACTCTATATGCTGTAATGATCGAGTTCGCTATACAGGGTTGAGGTTGATTCTACAATAATATATATAGTTTGAGTTGTGATCGAGTCTGAGACATGTACACGGGTCACGATACGTATTAATTAATTCGAGTATTATATATTTAACTATATATGAATTATTGAATTGCTAACTATGGACTATCGACTGTGGACTAATGACATTGGACAATTAAAATGAATTAAAATATTGATTATAACATATGAAACTAAACATTTCTTCAAGTTTGCCACTTGATTTCATCTTAAACCTCATTTGTATCTTGACGATTACAATCTGCGTTCAAACCTTTCATGATTCTTGAAAACACCTCAATCAAGAGGATGAATCAACTGCAATTCATCTACAGAAGAATAGATTGATGCATATAGTTATGTACCCGAAAAACTCTCGAAACCAGAGTAAACGTTTAACACGTATCTGTGCTAGCTCCTTTGGCGTTGTTATTACCGAAAATAACTTTAAAATCCCTTTCCAAATTAGCCAATTTTGTCACTGCTCCAGCAAATCAACTTTGACTTTCATTCGGATTGAACTTATTATAACTTTGATATATAAACCTGCCTTTCATCATTGTTACCGGGAAACCATTTATATCCCATCATATTAGCAGAAAAATTTTCAGCAACTTCAATACTCATTGGCTTAAGTATCTCCGAAGCATCGTTATATTTGTCCATTAAAACCCTATCATATATTCATCCGCATCTTATAACCAGAATTGTCATACCAATTACCAGAAATCAGCAATCAGTATTTTAAATCTCGCAACGTTTCTACGTCAACAGTTATATGTATACATATAACATCTATCTTTTAGAATTACGACCTTCAATTCTGAAATTCTGAAAAGCACCCAGTCTATGAATCAATGCTCTGAATGTTGAAAAAGCTAAATGAAGCAGCAGAAACTGTAAACAACCTTAACAGTCGAAAGTTTGATGATAAAGAATGGAGTGTTGGAAACGCCCAATAGAAAATTTAGTACCGAAAAACGGATTATGCGAAACTATAAAGGAGATTGTGGACAAATCACAAGGACTAAACCTGTACTTAACGAATTTAGATGACTCTGTATCTGATGAAATCTTCAGCGAAAATCTTGCTCCTTATTTATTCTAAATCCTTGCAAAAGGATTTTCTTTATCAACCTTCGATCTTAGAAGTTCCAAAATATCGTCATAAATATCTTCGATATTTCTGAAGATATTTTCATAACTATCCTTATCTGAAATCAGTTATCTTTTCACGTCATCTGTATTACACCATAAAGGAAACTGTTTAGTTTCTATATTCTATAAACCTTCGAATTTAAAATATGAATGTTATTGAAGTAGTGTTGGGAACTGATGCATGAGTTAGTATAATATAATGACACTTGATCAACGTGATTATATTACAGTAAGTCATGCTGAGTTTCCAAATAGAACATGATGATTTACAGATTATAACGTCATCATGTGTCATGTTACATAACTCTTTCATTCTGATTAACTTCTGAACATATCAAGAAAATATATTCTTGATAGTTCTATTCTCAGTGATTCTGGTAATTTGACAAATCAAATCGTGCTATTACGTTCTTTCTCGTTTAGAACATTAAGTTCATTCGAAACTCCATACTTACGAATTCTGGACCATTACTCGCTTTACTAGAGATCGAGAGGATAATAAAAAGGCAAAGAGCTCCAAAATATAAGAGAAAATATAAAGCTCAATAACAACATGAAAGTTACAAACCGTAGATATTAATAGGAATAGAAATATAAAGACACGGCATAATTAAGAATAGTATCACCCCAAGGTTATATTAAAGGTAAACAGATTTTTCTGGTGGAAGATTGAAAAGAGGGATGACAGAAATGATAATTAGGAAAATATCAGGGATTAGAACTGGATGAAACATATTGACGAATGTTTTAAAAATTTGAATTGAATGAGAAAGAATAGAAAGTGGAAGTTGTAGAAATAAGGAATCGAAGGGAATGGATTTATAGTGAAATATCCGACAGAGCAATCGAGACAGATTATCGTATTTAATTATAGAGATCTTAATCTTAATTTCCTTAGTAGCCGAAGAATCAAATCTTTCAGATACCGAAGATTTTCTTTGAAATCCCTTGAATTCCGGAATTCAATCATGACTAGTCAAAAGTTATGATGAAACTTGTTTTTCTCATTTCACTCTTTTGTGATAACTTCATTCATACTCTTCAAATAATCGAATTGATTATTCATATTACTCAACGTTGATAAAACTCTAGTTATCAACTCATATTCGTCATGAAAACATTTTTATTGTTAACCATGACAACTCTACTCAAATTTCGGGACGAAATTTCTTTAACGGGTAGGTACTGTAGTGACCCGGAAAATTTCGACTAATTTTAAATCAAACTCTCGATACGATATTGTATTTCCAACACGATAAGCAAAGTCTGTTAGGTTGGATCTCAAAAATTATGAACTATTTCATATATTCAATTGACCTTCGACCATTCCCGACGATTCACGAACAACTATTTGTAAATACTTACATATATATTTAAATATATATATATATATATATATATATATATATATATATATATATATATAATAAAATATATAAAATATATATATATAAATATTACTTGTAAATATATAATATTATATTTAGTTGTTTAAAAGAATATAATTAATATATTTATTTACTTAAACTTGGTAATTAAGATTTGATATATATATATATATATATATATATATATATATATATATATATATATATATATATATATATATATATAATGTGTATATTGAAAATGATTGATTTCGAGCCTAATTAGTAAACGTCAGTAACACTCGATTGACGTTTCATTAGTTTTAATATAGATATATTACATGTCCATGAAGGACTAAAATAAAAATTGAACTGTAAATCGATTACGAAGATATTAGATTTGTTAAAAATATTTTTACCTTTTTAAGTTTAAATATTAGTACTCCGTACATATAAATTGGAACAGAAAATAAATAATTATCAAACCTTTTTGATCAGGTTTCAAACAGTTAATGAGTGAAATAATTAAATATATTTAATCTAAAAATTAGGGATTTTTATTTAGGGACACTTTTATCCGTAACTGTTTAGCAGTGAACTACGATATAGTACCCTGTGCAACTGTCGGCAGAACTTAACAAGTTTATATTCCCGTGAATTATATTATTAAGGTTACTGTACTTTCTTTTATTCTTGTCCACAACTTAAATATGAATATGAATTATATATACATATACATGTTACCATTTTTTTTAAAACATAAGTATTTACCACCCTCTTTCATCATGTATTACAACCGCCACCCTCACGTCATCCACCACCTTAGATTATCACCCATGACCACCGGTACCTTCATTGATCACCACCTCGACCCATAATAACTCACCCCCGTACGCTATTAACCATAACCACCACCATCCGTGAACCTTTCACTATCTTCGTCAATAACCCACCACAACACCATAATTAGCACCTCCATACGCCACCATAGATTCACCTCACCATCTCCACCATCATCCCACGACAAGAACAACAGCCAAGGGTCACGTTTATTTTTTTTATTTTATTGATTTAATTTTTTTTTTTTTTTTTTGCTGTTGATCTCCACCACTTGAAGTCACCTCAACCAACACCCATTAACACCCAAATTTGTGGTTACTATTACTGTTATTGTTTCGGTTCATCAAGACGAACAGTACAGTGATGGTAGCGATGATGAATATCGAAGGTGATAATCGTAATAATGATAGATAGATTTTGGATTATGATGGCGGTGATAATGAAGAGGATGGTGTCGAGATGATGAACAACGTGAAGGATGATGATGGAGAGTGAAGATGACGACATGATGATGAGAAGATGATGGTGATAATGGTATACAACGATGATGATGTTGTGATGATGATGGCTATAACGAGTGAAGAGCTGAGATGATAATGATAATATTTTTTTTTACTGATATTAAAAAAAATGAGTGCGAAGAACTCGTTGATGATAATCAATTTTTGGGGAAGATGATACCAGTTTCATATAGGTTAAATATTTAACTGCGCGAGTTATTAAAAGAATAGTCTTATGGTTCAACGGTTAGGGGTGGTGTTGTTGAGCGAGAGGTCTTGTGTTCGATTCTCCCCTGCTGCAGTTTTTCTTTTTATTCTTTCCTGAGCCAAATGACTTCCTGTTGGGCCTGTCTTTGATGATGGGCTATTTAACTAAATATAGACTGAGATGATGGGCCGTTTGTGGTTAATGGGATTGTTTAGATGGGCTGTGGCCCAATATACAAGCAGGCTTTGATAATCATGTTAAATATAAACGAATTAGGAGGTAAATCACAGAAATAGAATTGGACGATTGTTAAGGAGTGTGTTGGCTTGAGTGAGAGGTCGTGGGTTCGAGCCCGGTCTGGGGCATTCATTTTTGGAAAGACTTTTAAAAGGTAGTTTTATTAGTTTTATTATTATTATTATTATTATCATGATTAATATCATTATTACTAAAAATAAATTTTTTTAGATATTATAGTTATTATTATTATTATGATTACTATTATTAAAAGAACCATTATTTTTGAAATTATCATTTTTAATAAAATTACATTTCTATTTTCATTAAAATTATTAGTATTATCAAAAGTATCATTATTATTAAAATTTTCATTACTTAAAACTACCTTTTTATTTAAAATTTCATTATCATTATATTACTATAACAAATAAATATTTTGTAAATAAAAAATATACTTATACTATAACTATATTAATATTACCTATAATTATATATTAAAAATATTAACATTTCTATTATATATATACCAAATAAACACACATATAACATAAGATATATAAATATAAATAAAATATATATTAGAATCTAGTACAAATTATATATAAACTACAACACTAAATATATAAATATTATATAATTAATAGATGGAATTATTGAATTACGATTATATGTGTTAATATATATAACTGATATAGGTTTGTGAATCCAAGGCCAACCCTACACTTGTTTAATGTCACCATATGTATTTTTACGACAAAATACATTAGGTGAGTTTCATTTGCTCCATTTTACTCTTTACATTTTTGGGACTGAGAATACATGCGCTGTTTTTACAACTGCTTTATTAAATACTTTTGAAATATATTTTGAACTGCGAATACATGAAATACTTTTATAAATGTTTGATGAGATAGACACAAGCAAAACATTCCTCGAATGAATTATTATGTAGACAGAAGTTCTGCGGATTATTGTTGAATTATGTGGACATGATAATTGCCACCGTTGAAATATGGGGACATGATAATTGCTACCGTTGAATTATGTGGACATGATAATTACCACCGTTCAATTATGTGGATATGATAATTGCCACCGTTGAATTATGTGGACATGATAATTGCCACCAATTGATATGAATGTTATGTATCGAGAGAATGATTTTATACACAGGTTATGTGTATGTTATTTTTATGCACGAGATATATGTACGGTTATTAAGATTTATGAAAAAGGATTTCATACACAAGAAAGGAGTACTGTATTTAAAAGATATCGCATGTACATTACAGGTGGGTATAGGATTCGGGCCCATTTGTACCATGCAGAATTTAAATCTTGTGGTCTATCAAAATGTTGAATTTTTATTATTTTATGATAAACTTATGAACTCACCAACCTTTTGGTTGACACTTTAAAGCATGTTTATTCTCAGTTATGAAAGAAATCTTCTGCTGTGTATTTGTTCATACTACATGGAGTCGTTTATGGCATATAGAGGTCAGAACCTCGCAATGGGACCAACTGGCGAAGACTTCGTCCAGATGGATTAGGACGGGGCGCTTCATAACGACCCAACCCATTATACAATCGAATATGCGTAATAAAAAAAAATTATTTTATTTTTTACAACAGAGGGGTGCGCGGCGCGCAGTGCCTTATGTGCGCGCAAACTGCCTGACATCCCGCTATCCAAATTTATCAATTTTCGCTTAATGATCTCCCACTTCCCGACACTTTTAGATGAAACGCTTTTCACAACACATTATAATAAGAAAAACTAACACGTTTCAATAATAAAACAAGTTTTACGACACCGGGCCCACATATGGCCAAATTACGAGTTTCGTACAAAATACAAGTTTCGACCAATTTAGTTTAAATTCCAAACGACACTAGAGCATGATGTTTGGGGGTTAAACTACCAAAATTCTTGGTTAAACTTCAAAAGCTAAACGTCCAAAAGCTCCTCCTAACATAACAAAGCGGGATCACTAGTCCAAACGAATACCCTTTTCCTTGTCCACGCCGGAACCTATAAAAAAGGTAAACAACGAGAGGGTAAGCAAAACGCTTAGTGAATGCAATAGTTATACACATACATATATAATGTACCTACTTGCAACCAATTACTCATATACCGCATACGTGCTAGCAATAATTAGCATACTAACTCCAAGTATAAAGCTAATAACATCAAGTACCTCAACTAGCATATACAATAGCATATACGCCAAATAATAATATGCTACACTACAACACATACACAAGTTATATGGTTAACCATAACGCTATGGTGCTACCAGCTCGTAGTTCACACCATATGTAATGCTATGACGCTACCGGCTCCTTGGTTCATGTAACTATGCATTTGAGTCATGCTCCTTTATAGTGCTACCAGCTCGTGGTTCACACTTTGGCGCTACCGGCTTGTGGTTCACGCCTTATTTTATACTGCTACCTGCTCGTGGTTCACACTTCATTTATAGTGCTACCGGCTCGTGGTTCACACTTTATTTTATAGTTCTACCGGCTCGTGGTTCATACTTTGATGCTACCGGCTCGTAGTTTACATCATGACACTCATCACATACATGTTATGGTACTACCGGCTCGTTGGTTCATACCATAACATTCACAAATAAATACACTATATACATACGTGCATAATTATTCCACTCACCTTAACGCCTTGGTGAATGGTAACTCGAGCTCGCAACCTTCAATGTAACACACCTATTACATTATGCACAATATTAATCATACGTTCAAGTTGTTGAACCAACTCACTCACCACTCGGGTGTCATTTGACCCCTAGTGCAAATGCGACCCATTTGCATCATTAACTCTAACACTAGGTTATCGCATTTTCACACTCAATAGACCACTTAGGTCACCAAAGACTCCTTTGACCCATCTCAAGGTTAACACACCCATTTTGGGTCATCAACATACCCAAATAATACCCATTTACTTAATATCTAGGTGTGCTAGTAATTAACTAATCAATTAGGACTCATAAACACCAATTAACACTTTAAAACCCTAGGTTAGTTATTATTGAGTCCTCATGACTCAATCTTACCCAAGAACCCTCAAAATCACCATTAATGGGTTTTATGTTCATCACTAACCCAAAACCCTAACCCTTAACCAATTTAAATAAGGAAATCAAGATTAGAGCTTACCACCACAATCAAAACGTAGCTAGTGATTAGATGAACAACTTTAATACACGCGCTTTGGCCCGAAAACAACTTCTTCCTTCTTGATTTGAGATTTCTCTCTCTAAATGGGTTTCTCACTCTAGGAATTGAATTGGAGAGATGATGAGGTTGGTGGATGTGAACTAAAGAATCCAACCAGCCTTTTAGTGTCTTTAAATCTGGCCTCAAGTGAAAAAACCAAAATGCCCCACGTTTAAATAAAATTAAAAGCAGGAATCTATACACAGGAGAAGTGCGCGGCGCGCACCCTTACACCTGCGCGACGCGCACAGAGGTCTGGGAAGGCTCTGACCTCTGTTTAATTACACACTACTTCCCACACTTTATGTACCCTATTTACACTTCTGTACAATAATTATTCGGGTCTTACAACTCTCCCCCACTTGAATCGGAGCGCGTCCTCGCAATCCAAGCCGCATGACAAGAGGGAAGATAAACTAACACAAACTCTTCGGGCTCCCAAGTAAACTCTAAACCTTTACTACGACGCCATTGAACTTTAAAAGTTCTCACTTCTTTATTTCTCAACCTTTTTACCTTTTCACTTTGACGACCCGAAAAATCTCGACTAATTTTGAATCAAACTCTCGATACGATTTAATATATTTTGACACGATAGGAAAAGTCTGTTAGGTTGAGTCTCGAAAATTTTGAACTGTTTCGTATATGCAATTACCCTTCAACTATCTCCGACGATTCACGAACCATTAATTGTAAATAAATGTGTATACATATAAATATAAATATATGTATATATATATATATATAATAACTTAAAATAATAATATAAGATTTAATCGTTAGAACTGGAAATATAAAATAATATACGATATAATTAAATTGTTATTAAAATAAATCTATATATATATATATATATATATATATATATATATATATATATATATATATATATATATATATATATATATATATATATATAGAGAGAGAGAGTATATCAAATATAATTATTTAATAATTGTAATACTTGTTGGACATTTCGATTATTATTTAGAGAAGTTTAATTCGAACTTATATGATTTTAAAATAAACGATGATCCGAAAATGACTTCTATAAATTTTAGGCTTACTAAAAATGTATTTAGGATCTAGTTATTAAATTTTAATGCTTTTTATATTTTACACAAAATCGAGCGGGACAGTTGATGTAATTTTTATTTAATAAATTAATGATCGAATTTTATGCCATAATGACTGAAATAAATAAATATAGACAACATAAAAATTTGGGATTTTTCTGTGTACTTTTATCCGCTATTGATTAGCAAAGGAGTACGAAATCCAGTCCGTGAAAGGAATCGTAGACGACGGCTAAGAATTCACACGTTTATATATTTATATTATATTATAATTATTAATTATATTATTATTAATAAATATATGTTACTGTTTCTGTTTTCGTTTCAATGATTACACCTCTTTCTCTAATCTATATACATATACATGCATACTGAGGGAGACACACACCACTACCTACAATCATTCTCAAACACCAACTTGTTGATATATGCTACCACTATTTTCCTTTTTGTTCAATTAAACCCATAACCGAAACCATGGTGACACGTTACTCTTGCTATGGTTTATGCTTCCGGTTCAACACAAAAACTAAACAACTAGTTACCACAAACCATATTGACAACCATCAAACCACTTTCTATATATATACATGAGAACATATACATATACTTGATAAACAACTCAATCACAACCGTGATCACCATCACTCGCCACCTTAAACCCACCACCTGTGTTTTTATCAAGCACCAAATCCATCATCACCAAAGATAAACACCCATCGATCACTAATTATTTGCAGCTGATCGAACTTGTTTCCTGTCCAAAAACCGTCCAACGAAACTATTCTATTCTACTTCATATTCATCATCATAGTTGCTTTCGTTATTTTTTTACAGCTCACACACAAGCCCAAAGGGCTGTTAAAATGATCTCGTTGTTGCTAATGTTTCCTTGATCGAACAATACTATCAACCCTGCACAAACCCTTTCGATAAATGCTATTGTTAATCGAGAACCAAACTCATAAACCACTACTATAATTGCAGCCAAGAACCACCCAAAATGCACCCTAAAAACACGACCAAAAACTGTTGTTACGAGTATTATTTTTTTTCTGTTATTTGTCTATCATAACCGAACACCATCACTGCTACTCCTGTCTTCTGTTTTGTTCAATGATTAAACCACCACCAGAGCATCAATTAATCATCACCACCATCACCTGCTACACTACACAACTTCTATTTTTGATTAAACTATTGCTCGACAGTAATAAAGAAGATGATGCTATTGTGATTGTGTGTCAGGCGAACCCCACCTTCCACTAAACCCATGTTGTCACCTTTCTTGATTTCTTCTCCATGAAATCCACCACCACACCTGCAAACGCCTTCGAATTTCCTGCAAGTAAATTCCTTTTACTACTATTTTGTTTTCCCATTTCTTATCTCAGCCGATAACCCTTTTGATTTAATGTTACTGAACCGATTCTGGTAACTATATATAACTTGGGTCAAGTTGCTTTTGGACTTATAATACAACTTGGTTATATAATAATAATATATATATATAAGCATATTATCAATTATTCAAATGGAACAAACAAGAGTTAAATGGCCAACAATTTTGAGTCATGATTGGCGATTTATCTATTTCTCTTACTTCCTTGGATGCCCCACTTGTTTATTAATGATATCGTTTTTTTCTGCTGAGTAATTGAAGTCATCGATGGACCAAGTTTATACAAGCCCAACATAACACATTCATTGAATTTAAACAACCCACACATATATTTGGGCTTTTTAATAAATTGGACTCTTGATGTAACTTGGACCACCAAGCACCACCACAACCCACTTACGAAATCACCCTAACCGTCACCATTATTGTTTATGCTGCTACTGCTACGCTACTGTTGCTAATGCACAAGTTGGAGCGAAAAATTGATCATTTAAATGATATCGGTTGTTAACTCAGGGAAGAAAGAACTAGTATGAATTTCATTTATTTTTATTCGACACCCCAAGCAAAACCCACTAAACTTTCTAACATTCAAACAACACCAATCTCATTCTTCTGTTTTGATCTGACTACTTTGGTTGTTGTTGTTATTCGGTGACGAGAAATAATGATGATGATAATGATGAATTATAAAGATGATGATGATTAGAGTTAGATGATAGTTTAAATGAATACATGATGACGAGTTGTGATAATAAATTGCTGTTGTGTTCGACTAAAACCCCGTTCATTAAACCACTCGTTCAGTTGCTACTTGAAAAGAATGATAACTATTAAGTTACCATGAGCAACCCACCATTCGATCACCTAAGCCTACTGCTTATTTTCTGTTTCGAACAAACCCCCCAAACCCAGAAACTAGAAACCCTCAGTATTTCTATTCACAAACTTGCAACTATTATGGTCGTTGTGAGAAGACGATGATGATGACCGATGACACGATGATGATAAATGATGAATGGTGAGGGTACGGCGATGATGAATAATGATGAACGATGATGGAAAGACCGAATAACTCATTTATGTTTCCTATTAATTTTTCTGTCGACAGTAATCCTCCACAACTTGGGCTCTTTTCATTTAAATGGACTTTTGTTACTTGGGCTCTTAAGATGACTTGGGCCACGAATGGCAAACTCATCGGTTTCTATATTTTTTTTGTGTTGTTCGAAGACAACACAAACACACACACATTAATTAAGTGACGATGATGAACGAGATCGATGTTATGATGTACATGGTATAATCTCTACTATTATCATCATTATTATTAAGATTATTATTATTAATATTATTTTTATTATTATCATTATTATTATTATTTCTAACAATATTATTATTATTATTTTTTTATTATTATTATTATTAGTAGTATTATCATTATTATTAAAAGTATTATCATTTTTATTATTATTATTATTATTTTTATCATTACTATTATTATTGTAGTATTATTATAATTATTATTATTATTTTTAAACAAATGTTATCTATATAAAAAATATATTACAAGTAAACTAATATTACATACTAATATGTTTTTGATATACTAACTAATATATTATTAATATAACATTAACTAAATTATATATCATATATTTATTATAAGTATAATTATATATATAAAGATATTAACTTTAATAAATTATGAAATATAAGTAAACTTAGTTGATTAAATGGGATATGTGTTAATATATATACAATTGATATAGGTTCGTGAATCCGAGGCCAACCATGCATTGTTCAGTTTCGTCGTATGCATATTTTTACTACACAATATCGTATCACGAGTTCATTTGATTCCTTTTTACTCTTTATATTTTTGGGACTGAGAACACATGCGCTGTTTTTACAACTGTTTTATTAAACGCCTTTGAAATTTATATTTTTGGACTGAGAATACATGAGATGCTTTTATAAATGTTTAACGAGATAGACACAAGTAAAACATTCCTCGAATGAATTATTATACAGATAGAAGTTCTGATGATTATTATTGAATTAGTTGGACGTTATAATTGCCACTAATTGATGTGAATTTTCCCCCTTAATTATTATAGATTGGTAACCTAAGAATTAGGAAACGGGTATGGCCCCTAATTCACGAGAATCCTAAAGGTAGCTACCAGGTTTAACACCCCCACCCAGAATGTTCACTAGACGGAAGAGCTAGTGGACGTGGTGTTTAGTACTTTGAGGTTTATATATTATTACAGACTGAAAGTTCTGTTTATTTTGGGGATATTTATGATGCGCATTAAATGTTAACGTCGGTTACCAAGCCAAGCAAAGAAAGCAAAGTGAAAGTTATATATCGAGAGAATGATTTTTATACACAGGTTATGTGTATGATATTTTGTACACGAGATATGTGTACGGTTATTAAGCATTTTGAAAAATGATTTCATACACGAGATATGTGTACTGTATTTAAAGGAAATCGCATGTACATTACAGGTGGGTGTAGTATTCGGGCCTATTTGTAACATGCACATTTAAATCTTGTGGTCTATCAAAATTATGAATTTTATTGTTTATGATAAACCTATGAACTCACCAACCTTTTGGTTGACACTTTTAAAACACGTTTATTCTCAGGTCTGAAAGAAATCTTCCACTGTGCATTTGCTCATCTTAAAGATATTACATGGAGTCGTTCATGGCATATAGAGGTCAGAACCTCGCAATGGGACCATCTATTGAAGACTTCGTCCAGGTGGATAAGGACGGGTCGTTATATTCATCGAGTATAGCAATCGGCTCCTTAACATAATCTAACTTGTTATTTAGCTCAATCTCGTCTAATGGCACCCATGATGAATCATCCGCAAGACACTTATGGAGATGGGAAACATTAAATGTATTATGGATCCCCGCAAGCTCTTCGGGTAATTCTAAACGATACGCAACTTCACCAGCACGAGCTAAAATTTTAAATGGCCCAATGAACCAAGGAGCTAACTTTTCCCGTTTTTGAAACCGAATAATACCCTTCCATGGCGAAACCTTAAGCATCACCATGTCACCTTCTTGGAACTCAATTAGACGTCTACGCTTATTGGCATACGACTTTTGTCTATCTTGAGTCGTTTTCAAATGAGTCCGAATCATCTCAATCTTACTATTCATCTCTAAAACCAAATCGGTACTCCCGATTTCCCTTTGTCCCTCTTCACCCCCAACAAATCGGAGTTCAGCACCTTCGCCCGTAAAGTATCTCATAAGATGGCATTCCAATACTAGCATGGTAACTATTGTTGTACGAGAATTCCACCAAAGGCAAGTGCTCATCCCCACTACCACCGAAATTGATAATACACGCCCGTAACATATCGTCCAATGTTTGATTCGTACATTCGGTTTGACCTTCCGTTTGAGGGTGGTACACCGTGCTCATTCTCAATTGTGTACCCATATCTTCATGAAACTTATTCCAAAACTGAGACGTAAAACGAGTGTCTCGATCCGAAATAATAGATATAGGAACCCCATGTCTCGATATCACCTCCTTGATAAACAACTTTTACAAAGCCTCCGAAGATATCATTTCCTGAATGGGAAGAAACAAAGCACTTTTCGTCAATCGATCAACTATCACCCAAATCGTATCAAATTGGGTTCTCGCCGTCTTTGGTAACTTGGTAATGAAATCCATGGTTATGTGCTCCCATTTTCATTTTGGAATTTCTAACGGTTGTAACTTACCGTACGGCTTTTGGTGTTCGGCTTTAACTTGCAAACACATGACGCATTGTTCAACATACTTAACAACATCACGTTTCATGCCTAGCCACCAATACTCTTTCTTCAAATCAAGATACATCTTCGTCACGCCCGGATGAATGGAATACTTTGAATTATGCCATTCATCAAGTAGCACTTGTCGGAAATCTCCCATTCTAGGCACCCACACTCTTCCTTGAAAGAACAACAAACCATGCGGGCCTAAGGTAATTGACTCTGTTTGCTCCACGATTCGTTCTTCATACTTGTTGTTAACAAAAGCTTCAATTTGAATCTCACCAAGCTTTACAAGAAAATTGTTAGCAATAATCATGCGTAACAATCCTACTCGTATCGCCGGATGTTGACTCTTTCGACTCAACGCATCCGTGACAACATTCGCCTTACCCAGATGGTAAAGAATCTCACAATCGTAATCTTTCACCACATCCATCCACCTACGTTGTCGATAATTCAAATCTCATTGGTTAAAAAGATGTTTCAAACTTTTATGATCAGAATAAATTGTACACTTGACACCATACAAGTAGTGGCGCCAAATTTTCAACGCATGCACAACCGCCGCCAATTCAAGATCGTGAGTCGGGTATCTCCTTTCGTGTTACTTTAATTGATGAGAGGCATAAGCGATGACTTTACCTCGTTACATTATAACACATCCGATCCCATTTAATGAGGCATCACAATAAATCGTCATATCATCTGTACCCTCTGGTAACACCAAGACTGGAGCTTGACACAACTTCTCCTTCAACAATTGGAAAGCGATATCTTGCTCATTTTCCCAATTAAATCTCGCGTTCTTTCTTGTCAACTTCGTTAACGGAGAAGCGATCTTAGAAAAGTATTGGATAAAATGACGATAATAACCGGCCAATCCGAGAAAACTTTGAATTTCTGTAGGTGTAATCGGTTGTTCCCAACTTTTACCGTCTCTATCTTCCCTGAATCTACATGAATACCTTCTTTGTTCACAATATGGCCAAGGAATTGAACCTCCCTTAGCTAAAATTCACACTTGGAGAGTTTAGAATAATTTCTCCTTCCACAACGTCTTCAACACTTCATGCAAATGGCGTTCATGTTCCTTCATACTCTTAGAATAGACAAGTATGTCGTCAATGAACACAATTACCGACTTGTCCAACATAGGTTGGCACACTCGGTTCATAAGATCCATGAATGCCGTCGGTGCATTCGTAAGACCAAAAGGCATAACTACAAACTCAAAATGCCCGTAACGAGTTCGAAAGGCCGTTTTCTTAATATCTTCCTCACGGACCCGCATTTGGTGATAGCCGGACCGTAAGTCAATCTTAGAAAAATACGTCGCGCCTTGGAGTTGATCAAACAAATCGTCAATCCGAGGCAATGGATAACGATTCTTGATCGTCACTTTATTCAACTCCCGATAATCGATGCACATTCGCATGCTACCATCTTTTTCTTCACGAATAAAACCGGAGCGCCCCATGGCGAAGCACTCGTTCGGATAAAAACCTTTTCAAGAAACTCTTAGGTTTGATTTAACAACTCTTGCATTTGCGTTGATGCTAAACGATAAGGAGTTTTAGTAATGGGAGTAGCACCCGGAACCAACTCAATGCGAAACTCAACTTGTCTTTCTGCCGGAACACCCGGTAATTCATCCGGAAAAACGTTTTCGAATTCATTAACCACCGGAATTTCACGAATGGATGGTGGCTCTTCACGAGTATCAACTACATGGGCAAGAAAAGCCATGCCACCACTAGTAAAAAAACGACGTGCCCGTGCATAAGTGCATAATGGCACAAGTCTTCTTCGTTTTTCGCCATGAATAATTAACTCTCCCCCATTTGGGGTCTTTACACGAATAGACTTCTAATGGCATGCGATATCGGCTCTATAACGATCAAGCCAATCCATACCAACAACAATATCAAACTCACCCAAAGTCATCAGAATGAGATCAATTTTAAACGTCTCGGCACCAAATACAACATTACAATCTTTAGAAACATCAACCCCTAGCACCATCTTACTATCCGCTATTTCGACTTCTACCGGATGACTTAACTTAGCTAGCGGTTTATTGAGTTTAGGCACAAATCTCGGAGACACGAACGACAAATTAGCACCACTATCAAAAAGTATCCTTGTCGGATTAGAGTTAACCATGAAAGTACCTGAGATAACTTCATTGGATTGTTTTGCTTCATCGTTAGTCATCAAGTAGTTGCGACCCCTAGCTGTACCTGCCACTTTTTCTAACTTCTTCACTTGGTCACCATACAAATCGGGACACTCCGTCCTTCGATGCCCCTCCTTTTGACAATTGTAACAAGTAAATTTGTTCGGCGCCTTGGTACAATCACGGGTCATGTGCCCTTTTTAATTACAATTAAAACACGTGGGTCCATAACTCAAAGAACCACCTTTCTTCACACTATTAACACTCTCGTAACCCTTCTTGTTCTTCTTGCTTGAAAAACTCGAATGACTCGAACCTTCAAATTTTCTCTTAGAGAAAGAGAAATCACTTCTTTTTGGGACTTCTGGTTCGAAACCCCGAGCCAACTCATACAACTCTTCAAAAGACTTAGCCATTCTCTGACTAATCTTACGTTTCAATTCATCGTTTAAAGTGCGATAGAAATCTAACATCAACATCCGGTCATCACCAACGTACTCCGGACAAAAACGAGTCTTTGACAAGAAAGTAGACTTGAGAGTAACCAATTCCATCGAACCTTATCGCAAATTGCGCAACTCGTCACGGATTGTGTTTAAGTTGGCTTGAGTTCGATATTCAACAAAGAACTCCTTTTTAAACTCTTCCCACGACAAGCTCATGCATTATTCTTCACCATACAATTGGATTTTATCATCCCACCACAACTTCGCCTCCTCACGCAACATGCTAGAACCATACCTCGTCTTCTTCTCGGGAGGACATTCCGCAGTTTAGAAAGCCCCCTTGATGTCGGAGATCCAACATGTACTCTTCAATGGATCCCTTACTCTATTAAACATAGGAGGTTGAGCATCCTTGAAATTTTTGTAATGGAAGTCGCGCCTTCCATATCCACCATTACCATCACCCCCTTTGCACTGAGGATAAATGTTTCTAGCTTCTAATGCCTCTTCGATTGTGACATTCATTCGCTCGTTGATTAACTCGGTTACTTGCCCATCAATCGATTTTTGGAAAACCTTTCGGATATCGTTGAGAAATTCCTGTTTTTGGTTTTTAAAGATGGCCTCAACCTTGGTATTTAAAGATGGCCACAATGAAATGAAGGACAAGACATAAATATACCACACCTCTCCGTCTTGCTCAACAATTGTCGTACATCGCTTGCTTGACATAACTTGAACCCGTAACAATGGTAGCTAGTCATTGTTACGCGAGCACGTCGCATTAACTTGCTAGTACAATGTCTATCTCGCTTAATGATTGCAAACACAACACAAAACAATTAGAGCAAGGTTAGTTCACATAAGCCTAAGCACTAACCAATACCCGGTCCGACCCGTCTCCTACAAGTCCCCCATAAAACACATACACAATAAAGTCTAAGTCTAGGCACCTATCTCAAGTTGCCCAAATCTCTTAGACCATGCTCTGATACCACTTGTAACGACCCAACCCGTTATACAATCGAATATGCGTAATAAAAAAATTTTATTTTTTATTTACAACAGAGGGGTGCGCGGCGCGCAAACTGCTTGACAGCCCGCTGTCCAAATTTATCAATTTTCGCTTAATGATCTCCCACTTCCCGACACTTTTAGACAAAACGCTTTTCACAACACATTATAATAAGAAAAACTAACACGTTTCAACAATAAAACAAGTTCTACTACACCGGGCCCACATATGGCCGAATTACGAGTTTCGTACAAAATACAAGTTTCGACCAATTTAGTTTAAATTCCAAACGATGTGACGACCCGGAAATTTCCGATCAAATTTAAACTTAATCTTTGAATGATTCCGACACGATAAGCAAAGTCTGTAATATTGAAGTCTCAAAAACTGTGAACTATTTTCATTGATTCATTTAACCTTCGACCACTCCCGACGATTCACGAACAACTATTTGTAAATAGATGCATATATATTTAAAAATATAAATATATATGTTAATTTGAAATATAATTTGAAATATTATATTATTTAGTTATTAGAATTAATTTTGTAAAATAATATAAGATATAATAAAGTATTATTAAAATGAATATACATATATATATAGTATATTAAATGTAATTATTTAATGATTGTAATACTCGTTGGACGTTTCGATTATTATTTAGAGAGGTTCAATTCGAATTTATGTAATATCAAAATAAACGGTGATCTGAAAATAAGTTATATGAATTGTAGCTTTGTTAAAAATATAATTAGAACCGATTTGATTAGTTTTAACATTTAGTATTTTTACTTGAGATTGGGAGCTAATAATTAATTTAATTTTTATTCAATAATTGTAAATAATTAATGACCAAATTTTTATACGTTAATGATTAAAATAAATAAATATATTTAAATTAAAATTTTGAAATTTATCCGAGTACTTTTTATCTGCCACTGATTAACGTCGGGGTACGAAATTTAGTCCGTAATAGGCGACGACTAACTAATTGCACGTTTTAATTTTCAAATATTATTATATTATTATTTAAAAATAGTATATTCACCAGTGAATTAGCAATATTATTGAATGTTTACTATGCTTTACTATTCGATTTACTGTGCCTCCTTTTGTTTCTTGTTTTCTTACTAAACGAATCTACCTCTATATTATACTCCCTCCGTCCCAGATTAATTGTCTCCAGACAAAAAATACACAGTTTTAGGAAATCCCACTAACTTTATTTCTCCACCAATGAAATATCTTCTCTCCAGATCCACCAATGAAATATCTCCTTTCCTTTCTATTTATGGAAGTAGACAATTAATTTGGGACATCCCAAAATGGAATACTGGACAATAATTTAGGGACGGAGGGAGTATAAAATTAAATTATGTACACATGCAAACATATAGATTCAACTATCCAACCCCTTCTCTTTTCTCTCTCAAATATCGTTGAGCACCAACATCACCATCTTTACTCTCTCTCTCTCTCTCTCTCTCTCTCTCAACCATAATACCATCTACAACTCGTAAACAACCACCATCACTATCGTTTCTATTTTGCTTACTGCTTGCTCG
The DNA here is from genome assembly GCF_046630445.1 of Rutidosis leptorrhynchoides. Lineage (NCBI taxonomy): Eukaryota > Viridiplantae > Streptophyta > Magnoliopsida > Asterales > Asteraceae > Rutidosis > Rutidosis leptorrhynchoides. The sequence goes on from NC_092337.1 coordinate 182,080,790, forward strand.
TGATTAATAAATTGTAGCTGTCATTTCTTGTTCTAATTCAACCAACCCATATCATCATCCACAGCTATTCATTTCATGTTTTACAAGTTGAAACTCTTCATATTGGTAACCACTATTTTTATAACCAAACCAAACCATTGAATTGTTTGTTGCTGCTATATCTGTTTTATCTTTACAATGCTATTGCTACACGGGATTTCTACTTTCTGGTTATGTTCGAACAGCCCATTTTCCGTCACCAAGAACCTTCCACCTTGAGCCACCATGTTCACTACCATCATCAATCATCAATTATCAATTAAAACGTTACCCGATAATCAACTCAAAACACCATCAGGCTATAACCAACAAACTAACTACTACTTTCGTTTTTTTGTGTTTTGAAGTTCGACAACCCACAAAACTTATAGACCCATAAATCGTTAAACCCAATTGAAACTTTTGCTTTGGGTTCCTTCCTATTACCACCGTGACATCCTCAACCCACACCACACTATAATCGTGAACCACCACCATCATAAACCCATTTTAATCACCACCAAACGCCATATCTTTTAAACTGTTACAGCCTCATGTTGATATTATTATTCAAGTTAAAGAAGAATCGAACATACCTGAACTATGAACAACGTATTACTACTGCTTGGCCCTCTATCCTCTTCTTGGTTGTAATAATACTCAACAACCACCTAGCTTCTTTTATTTTATTTTATTTCTCTCTATTTTCTAGTTAAACAAACAAACAACCTACGTTTATATATTTTATTTTATTTTTGCTATAGGAAATAATGTGCAAGTGGGACGGTTTATGAGAGTATGGCCGACACATTGGAGCTTTTGAAAAGCAGTGTTTCATTATATTATTAAAGTGATATATGCACTTGAATTTCCAACAGTCAATTATCAAACAAAATCCCACTTGTTAAAGGTGAAATATGATGATGAAGTTAAGTGGATAGTGATGGTTTACGATCCTGTTACAAGTTCTAAACACGATATAGCATTGGGCTGCAGGATCTATTTTTCTCTTTTGGGCCGTATAAAAAATTGAGTTGTTAGGCCAAGACCCAATAAATATTCTTTTCTGTCCAGCCTACGAAAGACCAACAACAAAACCGCTGTACATCTTCTATTTTCTGTAACAAAGTTTGATGGTGGAATATTACACTGCAACTATCTTTTTGGTTGATGATCCAAGGTGATAATGATAATGATCATGGGAGATGGGAAAGCTGATGAATCGTGATTTTTTTAGTAACTAGATTCAGTCACGATAAGAACGGATGATGATGATGATGAACGTGATATGATGAACATGTTTATGATTGAATGCTTGATTATGATTCGATAAAGAAGATGTCTGTTATGAATTATGTGGTTAAAGTAATATGACGATGATGATTAAGAAAGTAAGATGATGAGGATATGAAAGTAAGTGATGACCTATTATGATCATGATTCATCAGACGAGGTTGATGAGAATAATGATCGATGAAGAGGAGATGTATGAGATTGATGACGAATGACGAGAAGCAGAAGACCCATCTGTTGCTCCTATTGCTCGAATTACCCTAACCTAATTAAATCACGATTCTGTATTAGACCTTTAAATTGATTTTGGGTCGTTCATGTTTAAATGAGGTTACAAAATGGGCTGACATTTGGGCTGCTACTATGTTCAAACCCAATTCTTGATGGCGTATTTGATACTGAAACGTGATTAATTGTTGCATGATTGAAGGGAAATAGGAATGTGTCGGGTTAAATAACTTAAATCTGTGATATAAATCAGAAATAGATAAACAGAGGGATGGTTAGACGTGTTTGGTGATGAGTGAGAGGTCTCGGGTTCAAGCCTTGTCTTGGGCATTTTTTTTAGGAAAAGCTTTTCAGGTAGTAATCACTTCTATTATTATTATTATTATTATTATTATTATCATATCATTATTATTATGAATATAAATGATAATATTATTAATATTATTATCATTAACATGAATGTAAGCATTATATTTATCACGATTATTAAAAGAAAAACATTTTTATAAAAAAAAAACTATCATTTTTATTAGAAGTATCATTTCTATTATTATTATTATTATTATTATTATTATTATTATTATTATTATTATTATTATTATTATTATTATTATTATTATTATTATTATTATTATTTTCATTATGGTTATAAATATAAAGGTTATAGATACCAGTATTATTATGAAAAGAATTAAATTATAATGGTTTATTAATAAAATTATTATTATCATTTATATTGATATTATTATTATTATTATTATTATTATTATTATTATTATTATTATTATTATTATTATTATTATTATTATTATTATTATTATTATTATTATTACTACTACTACTTCATTATAATTATAGTATTATTATTACTACAAATAAAATGAGTAGTATTACTATCAAAATTAATATTATCATTATTAAATCTAATTATTATTATTATTATTAAAACTATTTTAAAATTATTAAAGTCATTATTTTAACAAACCAAAAGTTATCTATATAAAAATATATCTAATACATATATAATAACTATATAAATATTATACACTATTTTGTTTTTTTTTAAATAAAATTTTATTATTAATTATTATATAATTATAATTAAGTTACATATAAGATATAAATATACTTTAGTATAATCAAATATATAAATATTATTATTAATACCATATAGAAATAAATACTTAAATATATAGTATTAACATAACATATATATATATATAGATATATATAGATATATATACATAACATTTGAAATAACGAATACATTACTATTTTAAATAAATAATATATAACTAATATATACAAACTGGTTTGATTATTATTATATGTTTATTATATGTTTTAATATATATAACTGATATAGGTTCTTGAATCCGAGGCCAACCCTGCATTGTTCAATGTCGTTATATGTATTTTTACTACAAAATACAATATGTGAGTTTCATTACTCCCTTTTTATATATATTTTTGAGACTGAGAATACATGCGCCGATTTTATTAATGTTTTACGAAATAGACACAAGTGATCAAAAACTACATTCTATGGCTGGATTATGAATATCGAATATCACCCTTTTCAGTTTGGTAACATAATGATTAGGAAACGGGTATGGCCCCTAATCGACGCGAATCCTAAAGATAGATCTATGTACCTCGACAAGTCCCATCCGGGGTACGGATGCTTTAGTACTTCGAGATTATTATTATTATTATACAGACGAGAGGTTCTGTTAGGGGATATTCTATGCATTAAAGTTAAGTCGGTTATCAAGTGATCACCATATGAATGATTTTTAATTTGCGGGTTACGCGTGTTATTTTGTACTCGGGTTACGTGTACAATTAAATATCTGAAATCTTGTGGTCTATTAAAATGATGGAAATGAATGTTTTTGATAAACTAATGAACTCACCAACTTTTTGGTTGACACTTGAAAGCATGTTTATTCTCAAGTATGAAAGAAATCTTCCGCTGTGCATTTGCTCATTTTATAGATATTACTTGGAGTCATTCATGACATATTTCAAAAGACGTTGCATTCGAGTCATTGAGTTCATCAAGACTATTATCAAGTCATTTATAGTTGGATATATTAAGAAGTAGGTATACATGCTGTTAACTTTCGATGTTATAAAAGTTTGTTTTTTAAAAACGAATGCAATGTTTGTAAAATGTATCACTTAGAGGTCAAGTACCTCGCGATGTAACCAAATGTAATGTATTCGTCCGGATGGATTAGGACGGGTCATTAAAAACGACACTAGAGCATGATGTTTGGGGGTTAAACTACTTAAATTCTTGGTCAAACTTCAAAAGCTAAACGTTCAAAAGCTCCTCCTAACATAACAAAGCGGGATCACTAGTCCAAACGAATACCCTTTCCCTTGTCCACGCCGGAGCCTATAAAAAAGGTAAACAACGAGAGGGTTAGCAAAACGCTTAGTGAATGTAATAGTTATACACATACATATATAATGTACCTACTTCCAACCACTTACTCATATACCGCATACGTGCTAGCAATAATTAGCATACTAGCTCCAAGTATAAAGCTAATAACCTCAAGTACCTCAACTAGCATACACAATAGCATATACCCCAAACAATAATATGCTACACTACAATACATACACAAGTTATATGGTTAACCATAACGCTATGGTGCTACCGGCTCGTGGTTTACACCATACGTAATGCTATGACGCTACCGGCTCCTTGGTTCACGCCACTACGCATTTGAGTCATACAACTTTATAGTGCTACCGGCTCGTGGTTCACACTTCATTTATAGTGCTACTGACTCGTGGTTCATACTTTATTTTATAGTACTATCGGCTCGTGGTTCACACATTGGTGCTACCGGCTCATGGTTCACATCATGACACTAGTCACATACATGTTATGGTACTACCGGCTCGTTGGTTCATACCATAACATTCACAAATAAATACATTATATACATACATGCATAACCACTCACCTTAACGCCTTGGTGAACGGTAACTCGAGCTCACAACCTTCAATGTAACGCACCTATTACATTATGCACAATATTAATCATACGTTCAAGTTGGTGAACCAACTCACTCACCACTCGGGTGTCATTTGACCCCTAGCGCAAATGCGACCCATTTGCACCATTAACTCTAACACTAGGTTATCGCATTTTCACACTCAATAGACCACTTAGGTCACCAAAGACTCCTTTGACCCATCTCAAGGTTAACACACCTATTTTGGGTGATCAACATACCCAAATAACACCCATTTACTTAATATCTATGTGTGCTAGTAATTAACTAACCAATTAAGACTCATAAACACCAATTAACACTTTAAAATCCTAGGTTAGTTATTATTGAGTCCTCATGACTCAATCTTACCCAAGAACCCTCAAAATCACCATTAATGGATTTTATGTTCATCACTAACCCAAAACCCTAACCCTTAACCAAATTAAATAAGGAAATCAAGATTAGAGCTTACCACCACAATCACAACTCAGCTAGTGATTAGATGAACAACTTTAATACACGCGCTTTGGCCCGAAATCAACTTCTTCCTTCTTGATTTGAGCTTTCTCTCTCTAAATGGGTTTCTCACTCTAGGAATTGAATGGGAGAGATGATGAGGTTAGTGGATGTGAACTAAAGACTCCAATCAGCCTTTTAGTGGCTTTAAATCCGGCCTCAAGTGAAAAGACCAAAATGCCCCACGTTTAAATTAGATTAAAAGCAGGAATCTGTGCACAGGAGAAGTGCGCGGTGCGCACCCTTACACCTGCGCAGCGCGCACAGAGGTCTGGGCAGGCTCTGACCTCTGTTTAATTACACACTGCTTCCCACACTTTATGTACCCTATTTACACTTCTGTACAATAATTATTCGGGTCTTAGAACAGACTAGTGATCTACGTAACAATTGATCACCATGCTAATCTGATCATCAAGGAATTACTAGACATAGTAGCAGAAGAAGGAAGACGCAACAATCCATTCTCACATCTGGAGCCCGACCGAGTCAACATTGCCAACTTTATTACAAAGCAATTGGTAAGTATCTTCCACGAGTCCACATATCCTAATTTCACATTTAAAGGTGGATGCCGGGAGATATATTCCAAGATGGTGACGTTAATACTTGGGTCAAGATTGCTTTTCAATTCTTTCTAACTTCGCCTCTTAACAAATCTTTGCCGAGCTACAGATTCCTTCTGTGGAGACCACCGTTTAGAAGATTTTGAGATATTGACGATACAATATTTGACACTATTCGAAGACCTCCGAAATGAACACCCAGTTAGAGAAACAATCACCACAAGTATGACCTCGATGATAAACATTCATGGATCAATCAGCAGAGCCGTAGATCGTGTTCTCATCGGACTCCAAGATTTGTCACGAGCTGAAACCACCCATTATCTCGCCTTTTGAAGATCTTCAAGAGAAATACTAGATCTTTTACAACTTTTGGTCAGGCATTTTCTCATAATCTATCCACCAAGACTCACGTTCCCCCAAGAAAACTACGATTACTACTTCCAGAGGGGAATGTCTGCTTTTCAACATTAGGCATCATTATGGTCGAGCCAACGATCCTAAACAAAAGCGCTAGAGGACGTAACTTCCAACCTGCCTTCACAGCCATCCAGTTTCTTCACAAAGCAACTCGAAAATCCGTTGGGGAGTACCCGTTCCTTTCCACTCGTTATTAGCTCTAAAAATTATGTCACATCCTAGCTTATCACTAAGTGTGGGATTCCAACACAATAAACAATAGGCAAATAATCCTGAAAATCTTTAACTAAAACACCTAAGTGTGGGATACACTAGGAACATTTGGGACAATGTTCGTCTAAGTGTGGGATGTTGGTTTAACCTTTTAAATTCCATATCACAATAAACCCGTTACAAAGATTCTTAGTTCTTAACACAAATTTCAAAAATTTTAAACAAAAGAAAATCTTTCCGAAAAAGTACTTTCAAAAACTAAAAACGTTTATAAATAAAATTAAGGCTTAACAAAGGTAGAAATGTTGTTGGGATGAACCGAATCTCTAATAGACATTGCATGACTAGGCATTATCTACCTAAATTGACTATGGTGAGGCACCCAAATAAGACCATATAAGTAGTCATCTTTAATGATTCCCTATTTTCCGTTGAGAGATGTCTGTGCCCAGAATCAGAACTTGTTCTAGATCTGCATTTTCGAGTAACGAAATGTGATATAGGTATAACCAGAAGAGGTAGCCATTTGTCAAAGAAACCCTACACCACCACCTCTACCACAACAAACTGTCATCCACATCATCTTCACTATCATCCGAAAAAATCCAGAAAATGAGTTTTCCTCGGAAAAACCCAATGTTATAAACTTCTAAAGTATCACGCCAAAGGTCTTGCAAAAGGTTTACTGGAAGAAAGTTTCTCGAGATAAAATCTCCAAAAAAAGAGAAGTTGTGTTATTTAAAGTTCTGAAAAAAGAGCAGAACTTATACAAAAAAATGGAGAACCGCAAAAGAAAAACTCGACCGAAAAATAGCTGCGAAAAATCACTCCTAAAAAGAAAAAAGTTCAAAGAACTCGGAAGTGCTCCTCAAAATATCAGCACTCCTATCTATCTTTCCTTTCTGAAATTCAGAATAAACATCTTTAAAAAGACTGTTTTACCCCTTTATATCCTTAAAAACAACTTCACCACCACTCCAAAATTCCTTTTCACTCTTCCAAATTGACAAATGACCTAGAAGCTATGGTATTACCACTTTCACATTAGTAGCAAGGATTTGAGTCTTTATCAAGGTTATAACGATGAATGCAACATGACTGGCTATGAATGAATTCATTTCTTAGAACTATAGGGAACCATAAACACTTGTGTGATTTAAATGACCCGTGAAAGCTAGCCTAAGTCGTGTAACCTCCTTGCAGGCTTGCAGAGATAGTTTCAACCCTAACATAGAGGACTCACCTTATTTTCCGCTCTTATAATAAAAAAGCAAACCGCTTAGGCTAATAGAATGGAAACTTCGAAAAGATTTCTTGAAATTAAAAACGAGTAGTTTGCTTGAGGACAAGTAAAGTATAAATGTGGGATATTTGATAGCGGCTAAAAAGTCACGTTTTCAACCCGATATTAAGGCCCAAAAATAATAAAGTTCTAAATTTATCGCCAAAATAAAACGAAGATTCTAGAGCGAAAACAATGAAATACAAGTTACGACCCCGAAGACCAAGTTACGATCCCAGGAAAGAGCAAGATGATCCAAGCAAAACAGCAAGTCAGAGCCCACACCAGCCTGCCAAACCGACTTGCCACACCGGCTTTCCAGTGTGGCACCGGCTTGCCAAATCAACCCTGCACCGGGCATGGGAAACGGGTTAGGCAGCTGGCTTGCCTGGCACCGGTCACCCACGCTGGCCTGTGGCACCGGCTTGCCAGGCTGGCTTGCTAGTTGTTTCCAGCCAAACTCATGTGTATAAAATGGGACATCTGTCATCCGTTTTTCCACACACTTCAATTCACTTCTCTATCTGTTTCTACTATAAGTAGTCATACTTTCGAGGTCTTCGACTCCGAGCGAGAAAATTAGTACCCAGAGAAGAACGCCGAAGATTGTATTAGAAGCGGTTTAGAGTTTGAAGTTGTCACTTTTATATTTTCGTAACTCGTTTAATCTACTGGTACTTCTATCCTTTGTCTTTATATAATGTCTTCCATTATTATGATTTATGATATTGTTACCATGATTTGCGAGTAGTTATCTTTAGTGTATGTTGTGATGTAGTTATTTATAATGCCGAAATAATATATAGTTTGTGTATGTTGTTGAGATGCTTTTCGATTATGCTTTAAACTCAATCGCTTTTCTAACTAATAGAACGTAGTTATTGGCTCTGTTATTGGGAAGTCGTGAACCCCGATTCAGAGTACACTATCTGTGTCACCCCTTGGTAAGAGAATTCTATCGGATACAACGCAAGCTTGACTGAGGCACACCAGTTGTAGTAAGTCCACCGAGCTTTGGATTCCGACTGAAGACTCTTTCGTAGTGAAACATCTAACTAGGCCCATAGTACATTGTCGGTCCTAGACCATGCTAGTGTAGTCACCAAGCATATAAACTTCATACGTGCATGCTGAAGCACAACGGTTGTTGTAAGCTGTACCTCTACTAAGTAAGGTCATGGAATCTGGTCAGTACACTTCACCATAACGTGGTCTCAAGCATTGCACCTCGCTTGAGAGATTCATAGTTAACTATGGAACTGTTCGTTTAAACTCATAAAGGAATGGCCCGTTAGGATAACCGAACGTGTTCATGGAAGTCACACCGACTTGGCCATGGTGTTCTTTATGGTTAAAATCTTTTTAGGACCTAACTATCTTTTAAAACCAATCATTAATGAAAGCATCGACACACATCGCGTCTCTCGGATATGGAATACCTTGTACCTCATTATGCTTAAGAAAGTTTAGACCTTTTGGAACATTAATACGTAACCTAACCGAGTCGCTCAATTGGATGCGTCGTTTGAATGTGTATGCCTGTAGTCAAGCTGCACGGGCGTCGGGGGTATGAGATGTTGCTGTCTATTCAGAATCTTTAAGCCTAACGCATTACCTAGTGATATGTCTTATGACAAGGGCGGTAGGACCAGTGTAATAAATACAAGGTCACTACCTATTCAAGAGCCAGCATTCCATAATCTCAACAAAGTAACTAACGAAATCATAGTATGCACTTGCTTTAACCTTATATGAATTACAAATTTTATCGCATTTACTTTATTTTATCTTATAAACTAGAAAACCCAAAATTAGGTAATTTACAACTACTCCTCTACTTTAGGATCATCTTAAGCTATATATAGGTTCGATTATACTGACTTTTTAAAAATTCGACCGTAGGTCATACTTCCCTTACTCACCATAATAAGGAGTAGTACGATTTATGCCCCTCTAAATATAAATTTAAAACAATTGCTCCTCTCCTTATAGCTAATTCCGACGTCTTGCGACGTAACGAAACTGCATAAATAAAACCGTTCGTTTTGGTCATATCAAGCATAACCCCGGGGATTTACCAAGTCCCCAATCCAAGTCCGAATATCCGAAAGCTACCCCATCATAAGCTCAAGCAACCCAAAAGCAACTAGTCTCGCAACTAGAAGTCTTCTTCTTAATAACCGATACCTATAAAAAGGTAACAACAACGAGGGGTAAGCTTACGCTTAGTGAATGCAACAATTATATATATATATATATATATATATATATATATATATATATATATATGTATATATATATATATATACATACATACATACATATATAATCTACTTATTTGCCTTGACTTCCAAAAATACCGCATACGAGCTAGCAATCCAATTAGCATACAATCACAATGTATAATGCTAAATAATCACAATTCACAACAAGCTAGCATCACAAAAAACATATATTCATCACAATATAATATGCTAATACAAAAATCACACAACCATGGTTAACCATAAGCACAAAGGAATGGTACTGGCGAATGACCATCGGTGTTCCCAACAACCATTAGTGTACATACTCCTTGTACCACTAACCAGTGGGTGCTATCGAACGCCCGAACTTTAAACCCACCCGTCAGGTCGAACGCCCGAACTTTAAACCCACACTTCATGTAACACCCTAGGCAAATCCCACATCGCCCACGAACATGGTTGATCATGGGATTATAAGGTAATACTCACGCTTAAATGACACAATGCGTTTTGGGATCACATGCTGAGTAGAAGTGCGAGTACGTTGTGGTTAAGCGTGCTCGGGCGAGAGCACTACCAGGATGGGTGACCTCCTGGGAAAGTGTTTCTCGTGTGTGATCGCCAAGAAAAATCCGTGCGCCTGCGGGCAAAGTGGACAATATTGTGGTCATGTTAAGTTGGGGTGTTACAGAATGGTATCAGAGCCACTCATGTGCCGTTGGGGGTGGTGGGACAAACCTCATCGAGGACGATGAGTCCCTAAGGGGGGGTGAATGTAACACCCTAGGCAAATCCCACATCGCCCACGAACATGAGTGATCATGGGATTATAAGGTAATACTGACGCTTAAATGACACAACGCGTTTTCGGAACACATGCTGAGTAGAAGTGCGAGTACATTATGGTTAAGCGTGCTCGGGCGAGAGCACTACGAGGATGGGTGACCTCCTGGGAAAGTGCTTCTCGTGTGTGATCGCCAAGAAAAAGCCGTGCGCCTGCGGGCAAAGCGGACAATATTGTGGTCATGTTAAGTTGGGGTGTTACACTTCACGCCCACGCACACGCACACATGATGATATGGTATCGAACGCCTGAACTTTAAACCCATATCACATGCCAACACATGATGATGAGGTATCAACGCCCGAACTTTAAACCCTTATCACATGCCAACACGATGTGGTATTGACGCCCGAACTTTAAACCTATATCGCATCCCACAAAAGTAAATACAACATATACATACACGTATAATTATTCCACTCACCTTGAAATGCCCTCACAAGTCATGTAATATGATTTCCGTCCACACATCCGAGCAATAGTTACCTATATCACACATGGGCACAATATTCACATAAATATACATTCTCTAAAAGAGAATTGCTCACCAAAACCCGCCCATTTAACACTTTATGGACACAATCCAACTACCACTTCGGGTGGTAAGTCAAACCCACACTCTAAATTATTAACCTAAATTTATACTTGACACCAAATTGACCAACCCAGGTCCCGACACTAGATTACTACTTAGGTAGTGATCATGCTAAAACATCACTTACACCAAAACTACAACACGTGCAATATTGACCCATATCACACTTTTCCTCCTTAGAATTATGTCAAATTCAACCCAAAATCACTAACGGCTAGTGATTAGGCCTTAAACCACCAAGTAACAACATAAACCAAGTACTTAAGTACTTATTACATCCACAATAGCCTCAAATCCTAGTTTGACACCAAATCGAGGTCAACACCCATTTTGACCAACAAACATGTTCTTATGAACTTCAAAATCAACAATACACTTACAATATAGTGATTAACACTCAAATCCATGATAAATATAACCAAATTTGTTATCAAACCCTAAACCCAAAATAATTTGGTTTACTTACACAACACATACAACAAAACTCACAATTTCATAAGAATTGGGGTTTATAACCCAACACTAACTCAAACCCTAACCCTAAATTGAAATCAAACAATAAAATTCGGATGTAGGGTTTACCTTAGCACCACGACGAGTCCTAGTAGCTAGAATCATCAAGATGCACCAAGATTCCACTCCAATTTAGGCAAGAATCATCACCTTCTTCATCATTTGAAGCTTCCTCTCTCTACAACTCTCCTCTCTCTCTCTCTAGAGTTTGGTTGTGAAAATGAGGATAAGATTGAGATTTAGATCAGATCTCAAGCCATATACACGTTCATATGTGAAAAGACCAAAGTTCCCCTTTTTAAAACCCAAAACCGTGTTCCAAAAAGTTCATGCTAGACACGCATCGCGATAGCGATAGGGTATGTCGCGACCGCGATCCATCAAACCAAAAACCTGGTACTTCTGCCAACATATCGCGATCGCGATGGTGTTGTTCGCAACCGCGATCCCCACCAGTTTTAGCATTTTCTTATTTTGATCACTCTTAGGTCAAACATGGTAAATTTTACATTCTTTAGGATCGCTTACATACCTTGCAACCTGAACGACTTCCAAAATAACATGTATTTGAATACGGGGTGTTACACTTTGTCCATGCTTATAATAATTTACAACCATATTTATAAAATAATGCTCTTTTGATTATCTCATTAAAACACGGATTGTTTTATATTAATTGACACACACTTGATTTTAAATAACATCTACATGTTGATTTAATAATATATAATAACATCAACATAATTGAAGATCTATAACATATCATTCAAAAGTTTTTCTTCAAGAAAACTCGTAATTTCATAGGTCCTTCAATTATATCGCACATATACTAATCTGCCGTGCAAAATAATTTGATCAACATGAAAATTACAAAATAAAAGACTTAAATTTAATATATTAAATGCATTAAATACTTTAATGTTTGGGTTAAAGCTATAAATACGCTATATACTTTTACTTTTGTTCCAATATAGGGTATATACCCAATAAATTACTAGTGTAGGTTAGGTTAGATACTTTCAAAATGTGCTCTAATGTAGGGTATTGGTGACCGGTTACCTTCTATTAGTGTAGGCTGTTGGTGTAGGTTATATACCTTCATTTGAGTTCCGATGTAGGCTATATACAAAAATTATTTGTTCCGATGTAGGCGATAAACTCACTTTTGTTCGCTCATTTTTGTTTTATTCGGTTAACAAGTTCAATCCGTTCATATTAGCACAGTTTTTGAAAATATATAGCCAACATTGATATTTTATTAGGTATATAACCTACATTGGAACAAAATTGAAAGTATATATAGTGTATTTTTAGCTTTAACCTTTAATGTTAAAGGCTTGCTAAATAAATGGAACTAGACAAATATTTGTATGATGACTTGGGCCATACTAGAACATTGGGGGTTTTCACTTTCTTCATTAAACTTTAGATATTGTATTTGGGCTAAAATATAAACGAACCGAGTAATATAGAAGGGGATTATCACCTAAATGCCCATTTTTTCTACCTTTTTGACTAATAACCCATAAAATAAAAAAGTTGACAATTTGCCCTCGCAAGGCGCAAGGGCGCAAGGTGCCTCTTTGCGACCTTCCTCCCTGGTGGACGCAAGGACGCAAGGTGCATCTTGCGACCTTGCTCCCCGGGGACGCAAAGTGCCTCTTGCTCCCGCCTGCATGTCAAAATTAAAGTTTTCTTCGGGCATTTCATCAAACACCTTGTGTATGCCTTACATTTTCTATTTATTCTTGATCATCTTTCATGGTAAACTATTTCATTGGCTAGAAATGGTGACAATGTTGTGTGATGTTTATATGACCGATCTCAACAGCCACTTAAAGTCACCTGATCCAACATTATTTTTATCTATATAATAGGATGTTTACGACACATAATTGTTTCAGTACAGTGTATTATTTTGTTTGTTTGATAAATGTAGTTATCTTGGTTTGGTATTCACAATAGCTATTTTGGTGTGTTATTCAGCTCCAACAAAGATTCTCGATAGTTTACCATGAAAGATGATCAAGAATAAATATCAAATATAAGGTGCACGTAAGATGTTTGATGAAATGTCTGAAAGAAATCTTTAAATATGACATGCATGCGGGAGCAAGAAGCACCTTGCGTCCTTGCGTCCCCGGGGAGCAAGGTCGCAAGAGGCACCTTGCGTCCTTGCGTCCACCTGGGAGCAAGGTCGCAAAAATGCACCTTGCGCCCTTGCGCCTTGTGCGAGCAAATTGTCAATTTTTTTATTTTAAGGGTTATGAGTCAAAAATGATAGAAAAAAATGGGCGTTTAGGTAATAATCCCATATACATGGACTATCATAAGATGGTGCCCCCTGTTTTCATGGTGCTCTAAGCCATTGCCCTTGTCCATGCAGCCCATAGGAAGCCCGCCCCTACATGTTACCAAAATATATGTTCTAGTTTATTGTCGTCATGAATTGTAAATGCATACTTAATGTTATTACTCCGTATTATCATTCTTTGCATTTTTACAATACTTCAATAACTCTTGCTGCATCATTATGTGAGTGTGAGTGTAGTTTATAATTCTTATAAAATTATGGAAATCAGTCCCAAGAAATGAAAGTTCTTTGGGTCTTGCAATGTTTTTCAAGTTCAATCACCCCCATAATTTGTCTACCGGTCAACCCTGCTTCCTTTAACAAGATAATACGTTTCACATCTTCCATTGTAATGTTACTATAAGAAAATAGGAAAGGGGGTGGATTTGAAATTGTTAATTGATTTGTGATTAATTTATTAGTAGTTATAACTAGTTTAACTGGCTCGCGCGATGCCGCGGGGCCTTTCGGGTTGCATATTTATAATTAACGTAGCGTTATGTATTTACAGAAGTAAAAACGTTTTGCTACGGATGTTTTTAGATACACGTAGTTAGTACCTAGTATATCTAATGACATGTGCGATTTTATGTAACGACCCTGGATTTTCCAACGTTTATTTATTAATAATTATTATTAATACTTGTGATTTAATGAATGTATTGTTTATATATATTTACTTGTTACCATACTTGACTTTTAAATGCCCGAAACGTCTTTGGATACACGTACATTACACGAATAATATTTTTGAGTATTATTTACATTCATGATTAAGTTTTATTAATCATTTTTAATTAACTATGGATACTAGTTAATTACTTGGGCTTTTGTTGGATTAACTTATTAAATACTTGAACTTGGGCTTTGATTAGTGTTAATGGACTTAAGAGCCCACTCTACTTCTTTAATGGACTAGTTAGCCCATTTTATTATTACTAGTATTACTTTCAAACTAAACTAGCTTAGTTAGTAAAGGAAAGACTTGTTACATGTTACTTGCACCTTATCCCCATGAAAGCACACCTATTAATCAACTTTTGAGCCATAACCATGCAAGTGACTAGTGAGTATTTCCCTCTCCCCCTTGGATGTGTAAACCGTCGGTTTTGGGTGAAGTAAAGGGGAGAGTTTGTTCATTTTTTTGTATTACTTACTCACTTGTTTTCTCATTTCTCACACACACACAAATAATACTTGCAACTTTCTCTCATTTCTCTCTCAAATTGTAAGCAACAAGACTTCTTTCTCTCTTCCTTTTCTTGCTCAAAACCGTAACATATACCTCTCATATCATCATCATTTGTTTGTTTTATCACTTGTTCTTGGTTGTTGTTTTGTTACTTGTTCTTTGTTATTATTTACTTAGTGGTTAACAAGAATCAAACTCTTTAGTTTGTTCTTCATTTATCTTGTTTATAACAAGAACATACAAGAACTAAACTCTCTAGTTTATGTTCTACATTTAATGTTTTGAAAGATTTAAGGTTCATGTGTTGTTAAACTCATACTTGAAGTTCATGTTGTAAACTTAAAAGTTTACTTCCTTAAAGATCAAGACTTTGGCTTGAATCTTTAAAAGTATGAGAACCATGAACTTGTTACTTGATTAATTAGTTTATATAACAACCCTCACTTTTCGACTTCCGATTTTACTAAAATACCTAGAGTTGTTATATACGAATAAATTTAACGTTGACCGAATAAACGTACGCTTAAAATAAATAATATAATTATAAATATTATAAATAAGATTATGATATATAATATAACATAATTACATCAATGAATATATATATAATATTTATATTACTTTTGTTATTTAGTTAATAGAATATATAATTAACTAAATAATAAATAATATTATAACATTTATAAAACTAATAGAAACTATAAATTAATAATCATAAATTTTAATTTTTATAAAATCTAAATATAATAATAATTTTTATATAAAATTCGTATTTAATAATTAAACAAATATAGAAATAAAATGTTAAATGTTCTTAGAAATATATTAAACAATTTTTTTTTTTAGAATTTTATACAAAAAAAAAAATCAAAACTATATCTACTTTTAATAAATAAATACAAAAATACAAACTACTTTTTCTTTTAAGATTTACTTTAATAAAAATACAAACTACTTTTCTTTTAAGATTTACTTTTAATAAAAATACAAACTAATTTTTCTTATTTTAACTTTTAAGATTTACTTTTAATAAAAATTTACTTTTAATAAAAATACAAACTACTTTTTCTTATTTTAACTTTTAAGATTTACTTTTAATAAAAATACAAACTACTTTTTCTTATTTTAACTTTTAAGATTTTACTTTTAATAAAAATACAAAATACTTTTTCTTATTTTAACTTTTAAGATTTTACTTTTAATAAAAATACAAACTACTTTTTCTTATTTTAACATTTAAGATTTTACTTTTAATAAAAATACAAACTACTTTTTCTTATTTTAACTTTTAAGATTTACTTATTTTATTTAATTTTTTTTTTTACCTAACAATTTCAACTATAATTACCACGTACATTTCTCATTTCAAACTTACACCTTAATCTCTCATTTCTCTCTTAAAGAACTACTTCTAGTTGATATCTCGGTCACTTACTTGCTTTACTTTCCTTTCTTGCGTGGAATACTTCAACTGCTATTTAAGGTGAGTTTCATTTGCTCCTTTTTTAATTGCTTTGCAATTTACATTTTTGGGCTGAGAATACATGCGCTGTTTTATAACTGTTTTATGAAATGAATACAAACACTAAAACTGATTTTGCGTGAGTTTCATTTGCTTCCCTTTTACTCTTTACATTTTTGGGGCTGAGAATTTTACAATAATTATATGCGTGAGTTTCATTACTCCCTTTTTATATATATTTTTGGGCTGAGAATACATGCGATGTTTTATAAATGTTTTACGAAATAGGCACAAGTACTAAAACTAATTCTACGTGGGTTAGAATCAAAAATCCCCTAGCTTGGTAACTTTAACTATTGGTTTATGAACTGGTAGGCGCGAATCCTAGAGATAGATCTATCGGGTCTTACACCCCCACCCAGATGTTGTTCTAGTCACTACTAAACTAGAAGAACGGGTGTTTAGTACTTCGAGATTAACGTAACGCACTTGATTCGGTGCAAATATTATTATAACTCAGGGGTACACACTCTTGTTAAGGCTAGTTACCGGGTGCCCACAACTTATAGAATGCTTTTATACACTTGGTAATGTACGGATATTTATGAAACTGAAATCTTGTGGCCTATTATTATAACGAAAATGATTGATTTTGATAACTAATAAACTCACCAACCTTTTTGGTTGACACTTTAAGCATGTTTTGTCTCAGGCGACGAATAAGATGATTGCCATGATTGCTACCTGATGATTTGAATGCTGCTACATGGAGTCTTCATTTCATTACATTTACTTTGCATTAAGACTATTATTATTATTTCAGTTTAAATTTGATGTAAAACTTTTAATGCTTCCGCTGTTTTATTAATAAATGTTTTATTCAAAACGTCTCATATAGAGTCGTTCTCGTTTATACAACTGTGATTTGATATAATTAGTCACAAATACCCTAGGCCCTATTTTGGGGGTGTGACAGATTGGTATCAGAGCAGGTTATTGTAGAGAACCAGGATTGCATTTTATGTGTGCCTTATACAATTAGGTACCTTAGCAATGTAGGACTACAACTTTCCTTGACCATAGTGCCTTTAATTGATAAATGCTACACTATACCTTAGAAACTATACTTAAATCTTAAGATTACAACATACACGATAATGTGAAATTACTCGAACGTCAACGCTACTTAAGGCCTAGGGTGATCCTTGGTACCACTATGGGACGCTTGTGGATTTCGAATGCCAAACTTAGATTTTGGTCGAGAATTCATGGGCCAACCGGTAACAATTGATCATTCAAGTGACTCGGCGGTGGTATAGATGTTTGGGTATGGTGCACAATATCAAACCTGACTATAGTGATCATACAACACTTAGTCACTTACGCACTTAATAAGTGGTGAACTTATTAAGAACAACTCACTTAGTCATCTATCCTGGTTTTGTGTATTACATATGTATTACATGAAATATTATCCAAGATTTTTGAAACTCCTATAATTCATACTCAAACGTATATAACTCCCTGTTATATCACGTACCTATATGCCTTATGCCTTTATGCATCGGTTTGCGAACCGAGAAATGTCATTGGGTTATCACAGTATACGAATTGAAAGTCTTTAATCGAAAGATTATTAGATTATATACTTATCATTTTATAATCTCGACACGTCATACTGCCATTATTGGAGTATAGACAAATCATATCTTAGCATATCTATTCCCAATAGACCTTGTCTAACACTTTTCCTAAATTTCCTCCGTAAATTACGGAAATCTTTCTGCTATATATACGTATTCAAGGAGATGAATATATCATTCAATATTCAACACCCATTTCATATCAAACCCTATTCCAAACACATAATATGGATTTCTCACTTGATTCCTCAAGTTCTTCTAGCTCCAAAGATAGCGTGACAGGAGCACACCCACCGATCAATTACCGTGATTTCTTTAGAAAATGGGGATGGGTTCGCGAAATACTCACCCTATGGAGAAATGAAGAAGGTACTCCTTATCACGAGCCAAACTTACCACCAAACGTCGGAGTACTCGATCAGCTTACCGGCGAACCTGTTCGCAATACCGTTTTCACTCTTTTCGCAAGGATTTTCCGCCTCGAAGGTCGACTCGATGTAACCAACGACAATATTCGTCCTCTACTCCCGAATTCTAACCAGAAAGGGTTATTAGAAGAAGTTAGAAGACTTCGAACTAAATATCAAGAATTGACAAACCTTACAGAGGAATGGGTAGAACAAATCCATAGACTCGAGCGTAAAGTAGAAACCCTGGAGGAAATAGTCCGCGATTTGGTAGCTAGGCTCACACTTACTAACCAAGTACCACAAGTGTAGCGACCCCGACAAATCGTCAAGTGACGGCGTCGGCTACGTGGGTCCCATTACCTGATTATAAGTCTTTAAGATAACGTTTGACCAAAATATGTCGCCTTCATTTCAAAATAAAGCTTGTTTCAAAGTTTACAAGAATTGTTCAACCAAAAGTTAAGTTACAACGTTATAGATACGATTGAAATCTAGGCGACACGGTTTAAAGTAAAGTCAAAAGACGCTCCATGAAATGCATGTATACTCGACATCCAATGCAAGTATCAAATAATGAGCGGAAGCATGTATCATGTATCGTTCAAGGACCTGAGAAAAACATAGAAATCTGTCAACGAAAACGTTGGTGAAATCATAGGTTTAAGTAAGTAAGTACAAGTGAACCACAAGATTTGCATCAATGAAATAATAGTAATACATTCCAAAAGTTTGTTTCACGAGCACCCAATTATCAAAGCTTAACATTCCTTCCATTGTATACCCCATCACTTAGTGCTAGAACAAACACTGATTCTCGAAAATATATTTCATCCGTAGACGGTAGCGAACCGTCAAGGATGAGGGTTGTCAACCCATATGGCCATATAACATAAGTTCTCGCTTACACCCGGCAAGTGTAACTAATGATAATCGAATTGAGGATTTTGTTCTAAACTCGTATGTAGAATGTTTGTTTTCCCGTTCTTGTGTTCACTTAGTTCAAAAGAATCGTTTATGTTTTCTCATCCCAAATATAAGTTCAAAAAGAGTAAAAGTGGGACTATGATCTCACCTTGAGTACAAGAGTTAATAAAGTACTTCAACAAGTAACCGTGTGCAAGGACAAGGCTAGTCTTGACCTAAACATATAGGTTATATCAATAACGGTAAACACAAACGGTCAAAGATGTTCAATTAGTCCTATGGCTCGTTACGACTCGATTATGAAGCATGTGAGTCAAATTGTCAAGTTTCATGCAAGATACAAGTATAGAATCATGTTAGAAAGATTGCATAATTAATTGGTTAAGTTTGACAAAAAGTCAAACTTGGTCAAAGTCAACGAAAAAGTCAACATGTTCGGGTCGGGTCTCGGACAAATTTTCTATGCTAGTTATTCATATATAAGCATGTTAGAACAAGTTGCATGCGAATTGGAAGTCTAAAACATGGCAAACATTTCACGTGAAACGGACATTGGAGACAGAAGCTGGGCACGGCTTATGCCGCGCCGCGGCCAGGACTGTCGCGCCGCGACAATGGCCGTGGCCTGGTCCCAGGCCTGTTTCACTTGTTCAAGGCTTGGTCAATTTTCAAACAAACGCAAAACTCAAACCGTAAACAACTAGAAGGCGTATCTTATACCGTTGGAAAGCTCTTTTGACAAGGAACACAACTAAACATGTTTCACCAAACAAAAACATCATTTATAATAGCCGAAAACTCATCAAGTGATCATTAAACGTTCATTTTTAAGGTTTCAAGTTCTTCAAATGCAATTTGAGTTTCGGGAAACCAATTCACACATATAATATGCCGTTTTGAAGGTAATGAAACATACATTACAACAAAACACTAACAATTAACATTCCATGGCATTCAAGCATCCAAAAATTCATCTCAAGAACTATCAAACCCTAGTCAAACATCTCAAAATCAATAATCATGTTTTTGGAGTTTCCTTAATCAACCTATACATCAAAATGAAGCTAATGATACTAGTAACACTTTTAAAACATGCACTTTAACAATCTAACAACATTTGTTCATCCAAAATCAAGGATTTAGCAAGTAATTTCATATTGAACTAGTTACACCAAAAATAACGAATCGAGCATACAAATTACATACACGACATCACAATGAGCCATAGACACTAATTAACAACTTTATAACTCAAAAATCTCAAGAACACATAAAATTAGTGATTTTAGAAAGTTACCCAAATGAGATGAAGTTGGTATCAAATTGAAGAGGATGAAGAGAGGATTCCAAATATGTATTTTGTTTTGATTGAAGCTTGCTAGATCATGAATGGATGATGAATCTTGATGATGAAGATTGAAAGAAAAATTGAAAGTGTTAAAGGAAAATGGAAATGAAAATGGAAATGAATGAATGGATGAGAAAGGGTGTTGACTAGTTGACCTAGTCACACCTTTGATCACTTGGCAAAAATGGTCCCTCTAGTTCGGGTGCGGGTGCGTGAATTAACCAAACGAATTATTTTAAATTACACGAGAGTACGGGAGACGTTATCTTCCAACAACGAGAATATTTAAAATGTTACATAACAAAGGATACGAATCTAGATACGAAGGGTATTATTTAAAAAGAAAAAGACGGGCGTTAAAATAATTTAACGGAAAAATGCGGGATGTTACATTATCCACACCTCAAAAGAAATTTCGTCCCGAAATTTAGTTGGAAGTAGTAGTCGATATCTCTTACTCGAGACTTTACGTTGTCCATGCAATGAATAAGTGAAAGTACGTCCTTGAGTGTTCTCATGAGTTGGATAGTCAGGGTTTTACGTTGCATTAAGGTTCGGTTTTTACGATCCCCGGTTTCAACTGGTTTTCCTATGAAGAGAAGTTTGTCATCGATAGTTGATGTATCCAGCAGGATTGCACGTTCCTGTTCCGCAGGACACGTTTCTAAGTTTGTTACACGAAATGTAGGGTAAACGGAAACTTAATTGAGTCGGAAGTTCTAAACGGTAGGGAGCGGTTCCAATACGCCCCAAGGTTTCAAAAGGGTTAACATGTCGCGGGTTTAACTTTCCCTGATTCCCGAAACGGATTACACCCTTCCAAGGTGCGGGTTCTCAATATTACGCGGTTACACACTGGGATTTGTGAGGTTCTCCTCTAAGTTTGGTATAACTCTTCTGGCGACAATGGGTTGTCTCGAGCCCTTCTCGGACTTGAATGATCTCGATTGTTGTTTCTTGATGGAGTTCAGATTTCGGTGGTTGATGCTTTGGTTAAATGAACAGGGGTATGACATTAGCGGTCATATAGGGTTTCGGAAAGTGCGTGTGAACACACGAGTGGTAACTACTGTTGTAAGAGGGATCTACTAAAAGCGACCATGCAAGTTTGAAACATGTCTTTCGAAGACGTAAATCGTTCGTTTGTTCGGTTCGTCTGTTTGTGGGTGGTACGCGGTACTCATGTCTAAGCGGGTCTCCAAGGTTTCTTGTAAAACTAGAAGTGAAACGAGTATTTTGATACGGGATAATTGACAAGGATACACCGTGTTGGAATAGAATCTCTTAAGATATGTTTGAACAAGTCAGTTAGGGTTCACAAAAAAATGTTCGTTAGGACTATTCACCCTCGTGGCGAATACTAATGTAATGTGAGGAGTTTCTCTACCCATGGAGAAATGTTACAAGGAGTTTCCTTAAACGGAAATGCGAGCGATAAAGATAGGAGTGAAATGAGGACTTAGAATAGGATGAGTTTACATCTCGAGGTTGCCATAACGTGCCTCTAGTTGTCAAAAGTTGAAGTCTGAAAGAGAAACGAGATAGTACACGTAGTTGTATAGTTCGGGGTTGAATAATAGTTGGCCGATTATCAGGAACACAATGACATTAAGTCAAAGAAGAGTGAAGTATCATTGGATTGTGTGTTATCTTAAGTTCCAGTAATATCAGACGGTAACGGTGAAATATCAGAGGTGTGTAGTGTGGTACGTGATGACGAGAAAATTGATCGGATCCACAATTTAGTATTCGACTTCTTCGTGCAAAATAACGAATTTTAGTTACGTTAATTTTTGAGTCGAGAGAGTATGCCTTTCGGCGTTCATGTAGAAATATTTCCATGTTTGAGTTCCATCTGTTGCTATACGATTTTAACTAGAAATGTTGGTGTGAAGAATCACGCTCAAGGTTCGAACACGGAGAGGTTTAAAGTTTTCCCTTAGTGAGTTAACGAGTTTAAAAGTCGGGTAACACGAGAAAAGTCAGAAATGAATCTTCGGTGATAACAGGCGAGTTCTAAGATTTTACGAATACAAGTCTGAGTTGAGAGAGTTTCATGATCACGTGTGGCTTGATTTCGAGATTGATTGTAATGCCTTGACCATTAACATCATGGTCTAGAAAATTTGACTTCGTTTAACAGAAATTCTCACTCGGAGAATTTGGTATAGAGTTGCTCTTTTCTCAAAGTTCGAGCGTAAGATGATGATGTTGTTCGTTTGCCTTCTTTACTTGAATAAGTTAAGATGTCATCCATAAATACGATAACAGATTTGTCTAGATAAGTTGCATACGTGGTTTAGGAGGTTCATGAATACGGACGGAGTCCTAAATAAATCAAACGGTACTAAGAGAGATTTACAACTAACGTTGCGAGTTCGGAAAAGACTCAGGAGACATCGTCTCCCTTAACCCCCAATTGATGATAACCGGAACGGAGGTCGTTTTGGAATACACACGGGATTCATGCAAGAAATCATGAGGTCATGGATGCGAGGGAGAGGGTATCGGTTTCCAACCGAAAATTACTCAGTTCACGATAATCTATACAAGATGATGGGGAAACCTTTTTTTTTTTTTTTTTTTTTTTTTTTTTTAACGAATAAGTTCCGAGCTCCCTAGTTCTATAGGTGTCAAGTCAAAAGTCTTAACGTATATCCTCCAATAAAATTTATAGGCACACAATATTTTCCGTTGATCACTTAAATTGCCTAAGTAATGTCTAGGGGAAAAAAAAGGTGAAGTGCAAAGAGTATGAGTCAGAGCCTTGTTTATAAAACGTCTAACGGTAACCGAATCGAATAAACATGAAACGTGAGAATTTCGAGAAGAAACATACCCGTGACTAGTCCATCGTCGTCTCGGGCATCCTAGGCGTTGATGTTGAAAGTTTAACGGCGTGCGTTGGGGTTGATTTTCTTATTTGGGCACGCACTCCTAAAATGACCCGGTTGGCCACATTCAAAACAAACACCCGTCTTGGGTGCATTGGGCTCCTTTTGAGCGACGGGAGCGGTATTCCTACAATCGTGGGCTACATGGCCACTTCTTTGACACTTCAAGCAAAAAGGTTTGCCACATTCACCTAAATGATGTTTGTAGCACTCGTTACAATACGGTAGGTGTCCGGTATAACCTTTCTTGTCGTTGGGGATGAAGGGCTTCTTGGCGGGGTTGTTGTTATTGTTGTGGTTGCTTGATTGAGAGGCTTCCCATGTTCTTTTGTTGTTACTCGGGTGGTTCTCGACCATTGGTGCCGGTGCTTCCATTTCATTCACCGTTTCTAAGGCTTGGCGGGCCATTGTTAAAGCCTCTTGTAGGTTAGTGGGTTGAGATGTCATTAACTTGTGTTGAATGCTCTTAGGGAGGCCATCCATGTAAAGTTCGACTCTTAGGGATTCGGGAGTCATGAGATTTGGACACATTGAGACTAGTTCGGTAAACCGTTGATTATAAGCTCCGAGGTCATTCCCGACCGTTCTTAAATTCCTTAGCCCTTGCTCGAGCCTTCGAGTCTCATCGCGCGGGAAGTATTTGGTGATCATTCTTTCTCTTAATTCGGTCCAAGAGAGTGTAAGGGCTTCATCGATACCCACTGATTGTACATACGTGTTCCACCATGAGAGAGCAATACCGGTGAAAGTGAGGGTGGAAAACTTGACCTTATCTTGGTCTCGACAACCGCTTGTGTTAAAAACGGTCTCCATTTGTTCAAACCATCGGGTGAGAGTAACCGGTCCTCCGGTTCCATCGAAAGTGGGAGGATTGTACTTCATGAAGTTCTTGTAGGAGCAACCTTCGATTGAATTACCGGCTCCATGATTGTTGTTGTTAGAAAAGTGATCGGCCACGGCCGTACCCACGGCGGTGGTTATCATTCGTTGAAGAGCTTGTTCTAGAGTTTCGAGAGGAGTATTGTGTTGACCTTGGTGAGCCATTGTTCCTTCATGAGACAAGAATATCGTTGGTTAGTATTTTCAACAATACTAACCGTGGCATGGAATAAGGATAGAGAGAAAATTTTCCTTGACTCGCCTTAAATTCTCTATGTCATAATGTCGGAACGTCCATGTGAATCACCGTAATATAATCCCGGAAATTATATTACCCTGATTCTCATGTGCATTTAACATTACTTCATAAAGTCAAGGTGGCGCACCAACAAAATTTATCAACGTAAGATCAAGATCGAATACGAGTTAGATATGATAGAAGAGTTCGAGTATAAATGCACAGTTAGTCAAATAATTCCTACTTCAGTCTATATGCCGGTTGTAGTCTAGATTCACCTATGTACCCTATGACTCGGGGTGAACACAAATGAACTCTAAATCCCTACAACCAAGGCTCTGATACCACCTGTAGCGACCCCGACAAATCGTCAAGTGACGGCGTCGGCTACGTGGGTCCCATTACCTGATTATAAGTCTTTAAGATAACGTTTGACCAAAATATGTCGCCTTCATTTCAAAATAAAGCTTGTTTCAAAGTTTACAAGAATTGTTCAACCAAAAGTTAAGTTACAACGTTATAGATACGATTGAAATCTAGGCGACACGGTTTAAAGTAAAGTCAAAAGACGCTCCATGAAATGCATGTATACTCGACATCCAATGCAAGTATCAAATAATGAGCGGAAGCATGTATCATGTATCGTTCAAGGACCTGAGAAAAACATAGAAATCTGTCAACGAAAACGTTGGTGAAATCATAGGTTTAAGTAAGTAAGTACAAGTGAACCACAAGATTTGCATCAATGAAATAATAGTAATACATTCCAAAAGTTTGTTTCACGAGCACCCAATTATCAAAGCTTAACATTCCTTCCATTGTATACCCCATCACTTAGTGCTAGAACAAACACTGATTCTCGAAAATATATTTCATCCGTAGACGGTAGCGAACCGTCAAGGATGAGGGTTGTCAACCCATATGGCCATATAACATAAGTTCTCGCTTACACCCGGCAAGTGTAACTAATGATAATCGAATTGAGGATTTTGTTCTAAACTCGTATGTAGAATGTTTGTTTTCCCGTTCTTGTGTTCACTTAGTTCAAAAGAATCGTTTATGTTTTCTCATCCCAAATATAAGTTCAAAAAGAGTAAAAGTGGGACTATGATCTCACCTTGAGTACAAGAGTTAATAAAGTACTTCAACAAGTAACCGTGTGCAAGGACAAGGCTAGTCTTGACCTAAACATATAGGTTATATCAATAACGGTAAACACAAACGGTCAAAGATGTTCAATTAGTCCTATGGCTCGTTACGACTCGATTATGAAGCATGTGAGTCAAATTGTCAAGTTTCATGCAAGATACAAGTATAGAATCATGTTAGAAAGATTGCATAATTAATTGGTTAAGTTTGACAAAAAGTCAAACTTGGTCAAAGTCAACGAAAAAGTCAACATGTTCGGGTCGGGTCTCGGACAAATTTTCTATGCTAGTTATTCATATATAAGCATGTTAGAACAAGTTGCATGCGAATTGGAAGTCTAAAACATGGCAAACATTTCACGTGAAACGGACATTGGAGACAGAAGCTGGGCACGGCTTATGCCGCGCCGCGGCCAGGACTGTCGCGCCGCGACAATGGCCGTGGCCTGGTCCCAGGCCTGTTTCACTTGTTCAAGGCTTGGTCAATTTTCAAACAAACGCAAAACTCAAACCGTAAACAACTAGAAGGCGTATCTTATACCGTTGGAAAGCTCTTTTGACAAGGAACACAACTAAACATGTTTCACCAAACAAAAACATCATTTATAATAGCCGAAAACTCATCAAGTGATCATTAAACGTTCATTTTTAAGGTTTCAAGTTCTTCAAATGCAATTTGAGTTTCGGGAAACCAATTCACACATATAATATGCCGTTTTGAAGGTAATGAAACATACATTACAACAAAACACTAACAATTAACATTCCATGGCATTCAAGCATCCAAAAATTCATCTCAAGAACTATCAAACCCTAGTCAAACATCTCAAAATCAATAATCATGTTTTTGGAGTTTCCTTAATCAACCTATACATCAAAATGAAGCTAATGATACTAGTAACACTTTTAAAACATGCACTTTAACAATCTAACAACATTTGTTCATCCAAAATCAAGGATTTAACAAGTAATTTCATATTGAACTAGTTACACCAAAAATAACGAATCGAGCATACAAATTACATACACGACATCACAATGAGCCATAGACACTAATTAACAACTTTATAACTCAAAAATCTCAAGAACACATAAAATTAGTGATTTTAGAAAGTTACCCAAATGAGATGAAGTTGGTATCAAATTGAAGAGGATGAAGAGAGGATTCCAAATATGTATTTTGTTTTGATTGAAGCTTGCTAGATCATGAATGGATGATGAATCTTGATGATGAAGATTGAAAGAAAAATTGAAAGTGTTAAAGGAAAATGGAAATGAAAATGGAAATGAATGAATGGATGAGAAAGGGTGTTGACTAGTTGACCTAGTCACACCTTTGATCACTTGGCAAAAATGGTCCCTCTAGTTCGGGTGCGGGTGCGTGAATTAACCAAACGAATTATTTTAAATTACACGAGAGTACGGGAGACGTTATCTTCCAACAACGAGAATATTTAAAATGTTACATAACAAAGGATACGAATCTAGATACGAAGGGTATTATTTAAAAAGAAAAAGACGGGCGTTAAAATAATTTAACGGAAAAATGCGGGATGTTACAACAAGCAGCACCAACAGCAGCACCAGCAGCAGCACCAGCACCAGCACAACCAATACTATTAGCATCACCACCAACAGCATCAGCTTCACCAACAAGAACATCAGCATCCCACGTCTCAACATCATATTCGGTACCTCAAACATCGACATCATACGCCCATAGATACTAAGGAATATTAGTAATAATGAGTTGAGATGTATTGACTCATTCTTCCTGAAGAATTATATATGTATACTTTATATATATATGGTTTGGAACAATAATAAATCTTTTCGTACTAAACTATTACGTGTGAATCTTAACTAGTATGTACTACTTGGTTAATTCATATCACTAATACGCTATGATGTACATCCTTCGTTAATGACTTAACAATCATTAATCACTGCTTCGGTACAATAAACTCCATTTCATAATAAACTAAGTGTATTATTCAAATGCATGTGTGATTTTACACTCCTATTTTCGATGTACTCGAAAACATCATTTGTGCCTTATGAATTTCACAAGAAATCCACGAGCATCAACATCATATACTGAGGTATATTAATAACAATGAACGATGAAGTATTGATTCATAACTTCATTAAAGAAATATTCCGCGACGATTATGTAATCTCTAAAGTTTTGGAGATTATTTATTCTCGTTTCAACCGTAAATCAAATGAGTTTATTATTATATTAACTTATTAAATCCATAATTACATCTGAAGAAAATATATATGTATGTATATTTTCATAAAGATTGTATTTAAAAATTCTTTTGTACAAACTGTTGATTGTGAAAATATTTTAACGGGTAGGTAATACCCAAGAAATATCTAACATTCACATTAATATATTACATTGTACATTCTTCAAAATCCTTAAAAATATATCGGATTGATAATCAATGATTCAGATCAGTTAACCTTGAGAATTCTGATGAAGCAGCAAAAGCTGTAGATGGCCTTAATGACTAGAAGCTTGATAATAAAGAATTGTGTGTTGGAAAAGCTCAAAAGAAAATCTGGTATTGAAAGACGGATTGAGCAAAACATGAAGGAGACCAAGGACAAATCCCAAGGACTAAACCTATAACCAAAGAATCTAGATGATTCGATTTCTGAAGGAAATCACAGAAGATCTTTTTACGCATTCTAAATCCTTACTGAAGAATTTCTTCATTATCCATCGATTTTAGAAATTCTAAAATATCATCGTATCTTTCGTTATAAATATCCTCGATATTTCTAAAGATATCTTCATAACGATTCTTGTCCGTAATTAATTATCTCTTTGTAATATCTTTATTACATCATAAAGGAAAACTGTTTAAGTTTCTATATTCCGTAAAATTTAAATTCAAATTTTGAATGATTTGAAGTAGTGTTGAGAATTGAAGCATGAGTTAGTATAATATAATAACGTCAGGCCAACGTGATTATATTACAGTAAGTCATGCTAAATTTTTAATGGAAGATGATGATTCATAGACTTTATAATCATCATTTGCCATGTTACACGACTCTTACATTCTACTTAATCTCTGAACATATCAAGAAAATATATTCTTGATAGTTCTATCCTCAGTAATTCTGGTAATTTACCAAATCAAATCGTGATATTACGCTTAGAACAGTAGGTCCATTCGAAACTTCATACCTACAAATTCTGGACCATTACTCGCTTTACTTAGAGTCGAGAGGAGAATAAAAAGGCAAAGAGCTTCGACATATAAGGGAAAATATGTAGCCCAATAACGATACCGAAATTACAAACCGTGTATATCAATACGTATTGCAACGTAAAGACATGGGAGAATTAAAAACACTATAACCCCAAGGTAATAGTAGAAGAAAACAAATTCCTCTGGTGGTAAATGAAAAAGAAGAATGACTGAAATGATAGTCAGAAAAATATCCAGGATAAGAACTGGATGGAGCATTCTCACAATCTTTGGAAGTATGAATTGAGGAAGAAAGTATAGAAGTGGTGAAGATAATGAAACGGAAGAAGCTAATTTATAGCAAAATTCCAAACACAGCAATTGAAGCAATTCACCTCATTTAATCAAAGAAAATTTCAAATTCCTTAATTACCGGAGAATCAAATCTTATGGATTACGAAGATTTCCTTTAATCCCTTGAATTCCGGAAATCAATAGTGACTACGTCAAAAGTTAAGGCGAACATTTAATTTCTCATTCACTCTTTTACAATAGCTTCATTTATACGCTTCCTATAATCAAATCGTTTTATACATATTATTCAGTAGTGATAAAACTTTATTTTTTCAACTTATATTCATCATTACAATATTCTTGTTGTAAACAATGATGATCTCTATCAAACTTCATGACTATAATTTTCATGAACTACTCTCTGTTTTGTCTACCCTAATATTGTGACATAAACACTCAAAGTTTTAAATAAGCTCAATACTATTCATAACACATTTCATGTGTTCAGTTTACTAAAATGCTTGTATAACACCATCATCCCTTTTGAGGATAACCTAGTCAAATGACACTCTTATTAATCCTTTAGATAACCTCCACATTAATGATAAAATGCACTTTATAGAAGAACCTGTAAGAAATTAGGGTTCGTATTATTTAAATGCATGAAACAGAACAATATTCTATCCGTTGGAATTCACGAAAGGCCCCGAACCTACCTGGGAACGTGAAGACCAGATAAAACGTAAATATCCTCGTCTAGGTACGAACAACGCCGATTGATGGCAAAAACTAAATTTCAGGACGAAATTTCTTTTAACGGGTAGGTACTATAACAACCCTCACTTTTCGACTTCCGATTTTACTAAAATACCTAGAGTTGTTATATACGAATAAATTTAACGTTGACCGAATAAACGTACGCTTAAAATAAATAATATAATTATAAATATTATAAATAAGATTATGATATATAATATAACATAATTACATCAATGAATATATATATAATATTTATATTACTTTTGTTATTTAATTAATAGAATATATAATTAACCAAATAATAAATAATATTATAACATTTATAAAACTAATAGAAACTATAAATTAATAATCATAAATTTTAATTTTTATAAAATCTAAATATAATAATAATTTTTATATAAAATTCCTATTTAATAATTAAACAAATATAGAAATAAAATGTTAAATGTTCTTAGAAATATATTAAACAAATTTTTTTTTTAGAATTTTATACAAAAAAAAAATCAAAACTATATCTACTTTTAATAAATAAATACAAAAATACAAACTACTTTTTCTTTTAAGATTTACTTTTAATAAAAATACAAACTACTTTTCTTTTAAGATTTACTTTTAATAAAAATACAAACTAATTTTTCTTATTTTAACTTTTAAGATTTACTTTTAATAAAAATACAAACTACTTTTTCTTATTTTAACTTTTAAGATTTACTTTTAATAAAAATACAAACTACTTTTTCTTATTTTAACTTTTAAGATTTACTTTTAATAAAAATACAAACTACTTTTTCTTATTTTAACTTGTAAGATTTACTTTTAATAAAAATACAAAATACTTTTTCTTATTTTAACTTTTAAGATTTTACTTTTAATAAAAATACAAACTACTTTTTCTTATTTTAACTTTTAAGATTTTACTTTTAATAAAAATACAAACTACTTTTTCTTATTTTAACTTTTAAGATTTACTTTTAATAAAAATAAAAAATACTTTTTCTTATTTTAACATTTAAGATTTTACTTTTAATAAAAATACAAACTACTTTTTCTTATTTTAACTTTTAAGATTTACTTATTTTATTTTAATTTTTTTTTTACCTAACATTTTCAACTATAAATACCACATACATTTCTCATTTCAAACTTACACCTTAATCTCTCATTTCTCTCTTAAAGAACTACTTCTAGTTGATATCTCGGTCACTTACTTGCTTTACTTTCCTTTCTTGCGTGGAATACTTCAACTGCTATTTAAGGTGAGTTTCATTTGCTCCCTTTTTAATTGCTTTGCAATTTACATTTTTGGGCTGAGAATACATGCGCTGTTTTATAACTGTTTTATGAATTGAATACAAACACTAAAACTGATTTTGCGTGAGTTTCATTTGCTTCCCTTTTACTCTTTACATTTTTGGGGCTGAGAATTTTACAATAATTATATGCGTGAGTTTCATTACTCCCTTTTTATATATATTTTTGGGCTGAGAATACATGCGATGTTTTATAAATGTTTTACGAAATAGGCACAAGTACTAAAACTAATTCTACGTGGGTTAGAATCAAAAATCCCCTAGCTTGGTAACTTTAACTATTGGTTTATGAACTGGTAGGCGCGAATCCTAGAGATAGATCTATCGGGTCTTACACCCCCACCCAGATGTTGTTCTAGTCACTACTAAACTAGAAGAACGGGTGTTTAGTACTTCGAGATTAACGTAACGCACTTGATTCGGTGCAAATATTATTATAACTCAGGGGTACACACTCTTGTTAAGGCTAGTTACCGGGTGCCCACAACTTATAGAATGCTTTTATACACTTGCTAGTGTACGGATATTTATGAAACTGAAATCTTGTGGCCTATTATTATAACGAAAATGATTGATTTTGATAAACTAATGAACTCACCAACCTTTTTGGTTGACACTTTAAGCATGTTTTGTCTCAGGTGACGAATAAGATGATTGCCATGATTGCTACCTGATGAATTGAATGCTGCTACATGGAGTCTTCATTTCATTACATTTACTTTGCATTAAGACTATTATTATTATTTCAGTTTAAATTTGATGTAAAACTTTTAATGCTTCCGCTGTTTTATTAATAAATGTTTTATTCAAAACGTCTCATATAGAGTCGTTCTCGTTTATACAACTGTGATTTGATATAATTAGTCACAAATACCCTAGGCCCTATTTTGGGGGTGTGACAGATTATTTCTTCATTTCTTGTACATTTAAATTCGTGTTTGTTGGATAAATGGTCAAGTGTTACAAGTTAATCTTGATCTCATACTTTCTTGAACTAAAGTTAACTTTAAAAGTTCAAGAACATGGAAGTATAACTTTCTAGTTATAACTTCAAATACTTATGTAAGATCTAAGTTCATATAGCTTATGGTCTTCTAACTTTGTCATAATCAAGAGCTTATGAGCTTACATACACTTTACAAGATGATAATCTAAGTTTTATAGCTTATGGTTCCATTAAAGTAAAGATTCAAGTATTATTACTTAGGATTTAACTTAATAACTTTAGATCTAGACCTTTGGGTCATGGATCTTCAAGATCTAACTAAGAACTATGTTCTACATCTTAAGATCTTGATTAGTTAGTTTACTTTCAAGTTTGTAGTTCAAATATTACTTTTATAGTTCATGTATATGTCGGATCTAAGATTTTGATGTAACTTTGGTTCATCAAGCTACTTGCAACACTTAAATAAGTTGTGCTACATGTCTTAGACTTACACAAGTGTTATGATGGTCAAACCTTGGTTAAGATGATGTAAACACATCAACGAGTTATACACTTGAAGCTATATGCATCAAGGATGAGAACCGTGATAAGCATCGAGTACCAAGAAACCACCAGAACCTACGGTTTTACTGTTTCTGGGTCTGATCAGTATGACCTGGGCTACTGTAAAGATGATTTTTAGTCTCTGTTCTAGTAGATAACTTTTCATTTAGGACTCGTCTTAATCCGAGTTACGGTTTAGGATTTATGGCCCTCCGATCGTCACTATGTCCTTTTATCGTTGTGCTGAAAATTCTGACCTACTCGCACTTAGACCGTCGCCACGGTCAAACGAAGACGATTTTGCTTCTGGAATTTTTACCATAATTAAAGGACTCATATACGGAGCCATGACCACTGGTCTCACCTTATTTCAGTAAGTATAGAGGCCGTGGTGACTGATCCAATTCAGCCTTTGTTTTAAACTCTTTTCTAGAACGAAACTTACTTTACACCTTTTGTTTGATGATGAATGATGATGACCTTTAAGACCTAATTTACATACATTTAAACCTATTGGGATGATTTACTGACTTAGTACTATTTGACTTAGGTTGAGGACTTTCCGGACCTACGTACTTGCTTATTTCCCAACTCGACTAAACTACTACTTTACCACTGTGAGTTATAGCATCCCTTTTTTATTTTAACTATTTTGGGAACTGAGAATACATGAGCATTTTACGTTTTACATACTAGGAACGAGTACTTAAACTTATATATGTGTGGGTTATACAACGGCATAAATATTCCCTTTAGCTCGGTAACGTTTAGTCATTGGTTTTTGAACCGGTGAACGCGAATCTTAGATATGGATCCATAGGGTTTGACATCCCCACTCGGGCTAGTAGCGCTAGCATTTAACGGGTGTTTAATACTTCGTAAACATACGCACTTGCCAAGTGTACTTTCAGGGGGTTATAAACGTTAAGTTAGTTACCAAGTGCCCACGGTTAAACATATACTATATCATACTGTTTTGAAACGCTCTTTGTAGCACTGAAATCTCGTGGCCTACCTTACATTACTGTTATACTTAAACTATAGCTCACCCACCTTTGTGTTGACGTTTTTAAGCGTGTTTTTCTCAGGTGCTTAAGGTTAGCTGCTTCCGCTGTTGTACTATTCTTGCTGTAGACACCCGCTGCTTTAGAGATGTCACCGCATGAACATTTATCTTGCATTCATAAACATTATTACTTTTGAAACTATGATTTGTAATGACCATTGGGGTTACGTACAATTATTAATTGCTTCTATTCATAGAAGCATACTTTTGATGTAATACATTCGACGTTAGTTATGACGTCATCTTTTATCATGAATGCAAACGTATTTTGAAATAGCATATAGTGTTTGACCTTGTAATGATCCTGTTGTTGATGATTCGTACACGATGGTTTTGTACGGGGCATCACATTTGGTATCAGAGCATTGGTTGTAGGGAATTAGGTTGCATTAGTGAGTCTAAGACCGACCCGAGTAGGATTCACTAATAGGACTAATCTACAACTTGCTAGTTTACTTGTTTCTGCTGAATTTGCTGCATGCTGCTGCTTACTTTTACTACTATATGACGTATGCTATTACATGATTTCACTACTGCATGCTATTATCTGCTTTCGATTGCATGATACTTGTCGTTATTGCCATACTACTTACTGTTACACATGATTTAGACTGTTGTAGTTACTTGGCCTAATACGTGCTTGCTTTATGAATTACTGACATGGAAAATTTATTTTTCCTTGTTCAGATATTGGATATACCACCTGCTATCATTTTGGGCAGCTCAGACTCTTCAGCCACTTCACCTGCCACTGTTTCCGATCCCCCGATCCCGTCGACGACACACTCTAGTGACCCAGGCGCTTCGTCCTCCGGAGCTAGTAGTCATGCACCTGCCCCAGTGGGTACTGTCGACGGAGCCCAGGACCTCCCGGAGATTCCATCTCCACTAGCCCCAGTACCTCAGGAGCCACAGCACCATCTCGATGGTGTTGCGATTCCCGCGGAATTTGGGGAAGGTCCATTCCGTAATCAGTATCGCCATTGGTGCCGACGCGCTCCTGATGGACGACTCGTGCTGATCCCGCCTTTTAGATACCGAGAGATGATTGCCGCCCGAGGAGAGCCAGTACAGCCACCCGTGCAGCTACCTCCACATTATTCTGATGACCCTTCATCCGATGACTCATCCACAGACGACTCTAGTGACGATGACTCAGACGAGGAGGACCTTGATGATGCACCTATTCAGCCACCCTCCACCCCGCCGAAGAAGCGGTACCGTTTCGACGGCACCATTATTTCGGGGATCAACGGAGGTCGAGCATTCACTGACGCATTTGGTCGGCGTCGTAGGGTTACCGCCCGTAAGCAGCTTGTGCCGTATCCTGCTGATCCCTTCATCCGTAAGCCTTACTGCCTCGCAGCCTCTACTTCTGGAGCCGGACCGTCAGCACCACCAGCACCACCCGTACCGACTGCACCACTTACCCCACCATCTCCCTCTATCGAGGAACTAACAAGGGAGGTGGAGATCCTCCGTGCTCGGGTAACTGAGCTCGAGGACCAGATGTCTCATGTATTGGACATCCTACACCCACCTTCACCGTAGGGCTTTTGTAGTAGATTTCATTATGTAATCTAGTTGTAGTTTTATGTTTCACTTATGTATTGTACGAACCTTTACAGATGTATGCAACTTAATATTAATAAATGGAACTTTGCGTTATTTAATTCTTGCACGATATTCTATTTAAGTTACTGTATGATGATTCTGTGGTATTTGTACCTGGATTGCATTACTTAATAAACATGTGATGTGTTGATTCCATGTTGGTTATCATATACTGTATTATTACTATTTGAATACTGGGTTTTGACTTGAGTCAAAATTTTTGTTTAGAACACCATGGCCAACGGACGATCCACACCTACCGTAGCCCAAATCGAGGATATGATCAATGAACGAGTCATCGCAGCTTTAGCGGAAAGGAACCTCCAAGCTCCACCGCCACCACCACCGGTTATCTCGCCCATTCGTAATGGGTGCACGTACAAAGAGTTCCAAAGCTGCAAACCCCACAACTTCAGTGGAACATAGGGGCCGGTTGGTCTCACTAGATGGTTTGAGAAGTTAGAATCTGTGTTTCGAGTTAGTAACTGTTCAGAGGAGAATAAAACCAAGTTTGCTTCATGCACGCTGTCTGACGGCGCACTAACGTGGTGGAACACGTTGGCTCAAGCAAAAGGTATTGATGAGGCGTTTGCTACTCCATGGGAGGAGTTCAAAGGAGCCCTGATTGAGGAATATTGCCCTAGGACCGAAATCCAGAAGATGGAGATTGAATTTATGCAGTTAAAGGCTGTTGGGAACGACCTGGGTAGTTACAACCGGAGGTTTTTGGAATTAGCCATGATGTGTCCGACAATGGTTACCCCGGAGTTTAAACGAATGGAAAGGTACTTCTGGGGACTTCCTAAGAGCATTAAGGGAAACGTCACCTCGTCCAAGCCACCCAATGTCCCGGAAGCAATGCGCATGGCGCATACTTTAATGAACCAAATCACCATCGATGAACCGGAGAAGGCTAAGTCTGAAGCGGGTAGTAGTGAGAAGCGCAAATGGGATAACAACAGGGGAAGGACCTATGATCAAAACTCGGTGAAGCGACATGAGGGTTTCAAAGGAAACAACAACGGTGGGAACTCCAACCCCAACTACAAGGGAACCTTACCTCAATGCAAGCGGTGCTACAAGCACCATACTGGGTATTATAACGTTGTTTGTGAAAAGTGCCAACGGACTGGACATATCGGTAAGGACTGCAAGGTCACCACCCTGAATGTGAAGGCGAACCCCAATGGACCGAAAAAGTGCTACGAATGCGGACAAACGGGCCATTTCAGAAATGCGTGCCCCAACAAAAGAAAAGACGGTGGACTGCCGCGTAGTAGAGCTTTCAACGTTAATGCAAGAGATGCACGCGAGAATCCCGACTTGGTGACAGGTATATTCACTATCAACAATCTTTTAGCTTATGTCCTATTTGATACTGGTGCCGATAGAAGTTATGTATGTAGACACTTTTGCGATAAGATTAATTGGTCGTTAGTCCTGTTAAAGGAGAGTATGCTTGTCGAGGTCGCCAATGGAAAACTTGAGAAAGTTGACCATATTAGTCGAGGAGCTATTATCAACATAGCTGGTGCAGATTTTGAAATTGATTTGATACCCATCAAATTGGGAAGTTTTGACGTGATCGTCGGCATGGATTGGTTGACCAAGATAAGGGCCGATATTATCTGTGGAGATAAAGCTCTACGTATACCACAAGGAGATGGTGAGTCACTGATCATTTACGGAGAGAGATATACCTCGAAGCTGAACCTCATTAGTTGCGTGAAAGCGTAAAAGATCATGAAGAAGGGACGTCTTGCTTTCTAGCACATGTGAAAACCGTAGAAACCGAGGTGAAGAGTGTGAACGACGTTCGAATTGTGAACGAATTTTTCGATGTCTTTCAGATCGACTTAGTACCAGGAGCTGCACCTGTAGCTCGCGCACCTTATAGACTCGCACCTTCCGAGATGCAAGAATTACAGAGTCAACTACAAGAACTGCTAGACTGTGGATTTATCCCACTAAGTTTCTCGCCTTGGGGCGCACCTGTGTTGTTTGTGAAGAAGAAGGATGGATCCTTCCGTATGTGTATCGACTACCGTGAACTCAACAAATTAACGATCAAGAATCGGTATCCTCTTCCCCGCATTGACGATCTTTTTGATCAACTACAAGGATCGAGCGTTTACTCCAAGATCGATTTGTGATCCGGTTATCACCAGTTGAGGGTGAAAGAAAGCGATGTAATAAAGACTGCATTCAGAACTCGTTATGGTCATTATGAGTTTCTCGTGTTGCCATTCGGTCTAACCAACGCACCTGCCATGTTCATGGACCTTATGAACCGTGTCTGCAAACCATACCTGGATAAGTTCGTTATCGTCTTTATAGATGATATCCTCATCTACTCTAAGAGCGAAGAAGAGCATGAACAACATCTCCGACTAGTACTTGAACTCTTGAGGCAAGAGCAACTTTATGCCAAATTCTCCAAGTGTGAATTTTGGTAGAAGGAAGTCCAATTTCTGGGTCATGTTGTGAGCGACCAGGGTATCAAAGTTGACCCCACCAAGATTGAAGGTATCAGCAAATGGGAGACCCCCACTACTCTAACTCACATCCGCCAATTTCTAGGTCTCGCCGGTTACTACCGAAGATTTATCGAAGGTTTCTCTCTAATTGCGCGTCCTTTGACCGCGCTGACTCACAAAGGGAAGAAGTTCATTTGGGAACCCGCACACGAATCAGCATTTCAAACATTGAAGAAGAAGTTGACCATCGCACCTATCTTATCACTTCCTGAAGGCAGTGACGATTTCGTCGTTTATTGCGATGCTTCGAAGGGTGGTAAAGGTTATCGCTTATGCCTCCCGACAATTGAAGATTCATGAACGGAACTACACTACTCACGATCTCGAACTCGGAGCCGTTGTCTTTGCGCTCAAATTGTGGGGACACTATCTGTATGGAACTAAGAGCACTATCTTCACCGACCACAAAAGCCTCCAGCACATCTTTGATCAGAAGCAGCTGAATATGAGACAGCGTCGATGGATCGAGACATTGAACGACTACGATTGTGAACTTCGTTAACACCCTGGCAAGGCCAATGTTGTAGCTGACGCTTTAAGTCGAAAGGAGAGGACGGCACCTCTTCGTGTTAGGGCTCTGAACATCACCATCCATTTGAATCTCAATAGTCAGATCCGAGTAGCCCAAGATGAGGCTCTCAAGGAGGAGAATATATCTCGTGAACATTTGAACATTCTTGTCTCTTGATTCGAGGTTAGGGAGTCTGGACTCCGATGTTATGCCGGAAGAATTTGGGTACCTTGTTATGGAGATCTACGAAACCTTATATTAGATGAAGCCCACAAGTCGAGATATTCGATTCATCCTGGAGCGGGCAAAATGTA
The DNA here is from genome assembly GCF_046630445.1 of Rutidosis leptorrhynchoides. Classification (NCBI taxonomy): domain Eukaryota; kingdom Viridiplantae; phylum Streptophyta; class Magnoliopsida; order Asterales; family Asteraceae; genus Rutidosis; species Rutidosis leptorrhynchoides. Next base: position 182,120,142 of record NC_092337.1, read on the forward strand.
CCACGACCTTAAAGAACAGTATTGGTGGCCGAATCTTAAGAAGGACGTTGCAACTTATGTTGGTAAGCGTTTGACTTGCTCAAAGGATTAAGCCGAGCATCAGAGACCCTCTGGGTTACTTCAGCAATCGGAAATCCCGCAATGGAACGATGGATTTCATCACCAAGCTACCAAAGACGGTGGGCGGATACGATACCATTTGGGTTATCGTTGACCGTCTTACTAAATCTGCACACTTCTTAGCGATGAAGGACACGGATACGATGGAGAGACTCGCTCAACTATAAATCAAAGAGGTTGTTGATAATGCTAAAAACGAACATATATTTCATAGCATTATCCCTCAATAAAGACAAGCTTTTAGTTGCAATTGTTCTATTTACAAGTGATATTCGTTTAAATAATAAAAGGTGAAGACAAAAGACAGATTCGACGAATTGAAGACGCAAACGACCAAAAAGCTCAAAAGTACAAATTACAATCAAAGTGGTTCCAATTATTGATAAGAAACGTCTCAAAATTACAAGAGTACAAGATGCGAAACGCAAAATACAAGATATTAAATTGTACGCAAGGACGTTCGAAAATCCGGAACCGGGACCAAAGTCAACTCTCAACGCTCGACGCAACGGACTAAAAATTACAAGTCAACTATGCAACTTTTAATAAGCATAAATAAGCATAATTCTTTTATTTTCATATTTAATTGCACTTTTAATTATCGTACTCTTTAATTATCGCAATTTTATTTTATCGCATTTTTATTTATCGCAATTTCATTATTGTTATTTATTTATTTTACGCTTTAAATTAAGTCTTTTATTTATATTTTACATTAGGTTTTAACTGCGACTAAAGTTTTAAAATCGACAAACCGGTCATTAAACGGTAAAAACCCCCTTTTATAATAATAATATTACTTATATATATATATTTGTATTTTTATAAATTTAAAACTAATATAGCGTTAAGCTTGTTTAAGTGTATCCCTGTGGAACGAACCGGACTTACTAAAAACTACACTACTGTACGATTAGGTACACTGCCTATAAGTGTTGTAGCAAGGTTTAGGTATATCCATTCTATAAATAAATAAATAAATATCTTGTGTAAAATTGTATCGTATTTAATAGTATTTCGTTGTAAAAATAATACTATTTCCTAGTACACCTCGCACACATCAAGTATTTTTGGCGCCGCTGCCGGGGAACACTAAAACGCCGGAAGCGCAACGCTATAAAAAAAAGATTTTTATTAATTTTTAGTTTACTTTTATAAAAATACGTTTTTAAAAAAAATATGTTTTAGTTTCCAAAAATATAAAAAGAAAAACAAAATTTATATTTTTGTTGTTAAGAGTTGTTAAAATTTATAAAAGTATTTTTATTTTAGTTTTTAAAATTAAATTTTTATTTAAGATATTTATATTTTATTCAATATAAATCATAAAACAGAAAAGAAAAAAAATATAAAAGTTTACGGGCTATACTGTAGCAGCCCAACCCACCTGGCCCGAAAACCTACTTCATGCGATCGCATGAATTTTTAAGGTGAGGACCATGCGATCGCATGGCCCTGACAGACACGCCACAAACAACCCTAAAACAGCAATCATTACAGTAATTATTATTATTATTTAATTTAAACCCTAATTTGGGTTAGATTATTTAATTAGTTAATTTAGTTTTTATTTAATTTGTATTTTAAGTTTAATTAGTTTAATTAAATTATAAAATTAATACTTTTATAAAATAAATAATATAAAAATAATATTTTTATAAAAATTGTACTTTTTACAACTTTAAGTATATTTTTTATATTTTGTTTCTTTTTATTCGTTTTAGCGTAATATTTGTATTTTTCGCTCGTATTTAATTCTAAGATATAGTTTTTGCCATAGTTATTTTTATTTCTAGATTTTTAGGCTTTGCCGTAAAATCTCTTAAGTGCTTTTTCTTTAGACTAAGATTTAGATGCTTTAGAATTTTGCGACGCCTTTTTAAGATTTTAGTACCCTTTTTAAGTTATTGCCATTTTGGATATAGTTTTTCTTTTAAGCTTTAATATTTTTAGACGCAACTTTTAATTCTTAGTTTGTAATTCCTTTTTAAGTTTCGACGTGCTACATTCTTATTTTTATTTTTCGACGCCTATTATTTTTCGATCTTTTATTTTTCGACCTTTTTCGATAGCTCTTTTTCTTTCTTATTTCTCGACATTCTAGTTTTAGGACTTAGATTTTTTTTTCCTTCTATTTCTTCTCTAAAATTTCTTTAAATTACGAAAAATTATTTTTAAGTGGTTAAATTGATAGACATCAAAATTTTCTGGTTCGTAGTAATAGTTGGATTTGTACGTGGACCGGGTTATTGAAGCCAAACAGTACTCAATTATATTGAGACCAAACGAATCCTGCCCCTCTGCTGCATCTTTTGGCTATTCGAAACGTGGGCAAAATCAGAAAAGTCTATTAATTTGATAACTTATATAATTTTTCTTATTTTTATAACTAATAGGATATTCAGTGAATGCACCGAGCAAAACGTTCACCACCTTTTGTACGTTCACCACCTGTAACTCGATCAAGACATCTAGCAAATATTGTCGCCGTTGATTTTTCTTTAGAATCGTCATCCAGTTGATCAATTACTCCAATTCAAATTTCTGATAATCCATTTTTTGAACCCGACCTCACAATTGAGAATCCGGAGAATATTCAGGGACAATTCATAGATCCTGAACCATTAATCTTTCCTCCGGAACCACCAATCATTCAAACAGAGATTGTTGAGGAATGAACCATTAAATCAGAATCCTCTAGTGATTCAGATTCAAAAAATTCAATCATGGAGAATCTGGAACCTCTAAGTATGGAAGACCGAATGAGAGCTAAACGTACTGGCCAAGGTCACGCAATTACTCAACCTGACATTAATGCGCCAGATTATGAAATCAAGGGACAAATCCTACACATGGTAACAAATCAATGCCAATTTAGTGGTGCACCGAAGGAAGATCCAAATGAATATCTTCGTACCTTTAATAGGATCTGCACTCTATTTAAAATCAGAGAAGTGGAGGATGAACAGATATATCTCATGTTATTTCCCTGGACTTTAAAGGGAGAAGCCAAAGATTGGTTGGAATCATTACCTGAAGGGGCGATTGATACATGGGACGTTCTAGTTGAAAATTTTCTTAAACAATTCTTTCCGGCATCTAAAGCCGTTAGACTTCAAGGAGAAATTGTTACTTTCACACAGAAGCCAAATGAAACTTTATATGAGGCTTGGACAAGATTTGGAAAATTACTAAGAGGATGTTCGCAACATGGTTTAGACACTTGTCGAATAGTACAAATATTCTACCAAGGATGCGACATCACTACAAGAAAAGACATAGATATAGCAGCTGGTGGTTCCATTATGAAGAAAACAGCAACTGATGCTTATAAAATTATTGATAACACAGCTTCCTACTCACATGAGTGGCACCAAGAAAAAGATATCGTTAGATCATCTAAAGCAGCTAGATCCGATTCTAGCCATGACTTAGATTCCATTTCTGCAAAGATAGATGCTGTTGAAAGACGAATGAAAAAGATGACTAAAGATATCCACTCAATACGAATTAGTTGTGAGCAGTGTGGAGGACCACATTTGACAAAAGATTGTCTCAGTATTGAACTAACAATGGAATAAAGAGAGAATGTTTTATACATAAACCAAAGGCCTGGAAATAATTATCAGAATAATTATCAACCGCCAAGACCAATTTACAATCAAAATCAGAATTATAACCGAAATGTTCTATACAACAACCAACAAGGTCCTAGTAATCAACAAGTATCCAATAATACTTACAATCAGCAAAGACCTAATTTTCAAAATAAACCACCACAAACCGATGATAAAAAGCCAAATTTAGAAGACATGATGTCGAAGCTAGTTGATTCTCAAACTCAATTTTTCACATCACAGAAACAAACGAATGAACAAAATGCTCAAGCATTTAGAAATTAACAAGCTTCTATTCAAAATTTGGAACAAGAAGTAAGTAACCTAGCAAGGTTAATAGGTGAAAGAAAACCGGGAAGTCTACCTAGTGATACAAATGCTAACCCCCGGAATAAAACAGCTAAAGCCATTACCACAAGAAGTGGTATTACACTTAAACCACCTGAAATACCTGTAATTTCTGATGAAGCTATTCCTACTCCACAAGAACCACAACCTGAGCAAGATAAGGAAACAGAACCGGTAGTTGAAAAGGTTAAAGAAGATAACACAGTTAAGGCTAAACCTTATGTTAAACCATACCAACCACCACTTCCTTACCCGAGTAAAATGAGAAAAGAAAGACTTGAAGCCGAGCAATCCAAATTCTTGGATATGTTTAAACAGATTAATTTAAATCTTCCTTTCATTGATGTGATTTCAGGAATGCCTAGATATGCTAAATTCTTGAAAGATCTAATCACAAATAGAAAGAAAATGGAAGAACTCTCGGCTGTTACTATGAATGCTAATTGTTCAGCAGTGCTGTTGCATAAGATACCAGAAAAATTATCTGATCCAGGAAGTTTCACGATTCCATGTTTTCTGGGTAGTCTTAGTTCAATAGAAGCTTTGGCAGATTTAGGTGCTAGTATAAATCTAATGCCGTATTCATTATAATCTAAACTAGACCTTGGAGAATTGAAACCAACACGAATAAGCATACAACTAGCCGATCGATCAGTAAAATATCCTAGAGGGATAATGGAGAACATGCTAGTTAAAGTTGGTACTTTAGTATTTCCAGTAGATTTTGTTATTCTGGACATGGAAGAAGATTCTCGAGTACCTCTCATATTAGGAAGACCATTCTTAAACACGACCAAAGCAATACTAGACGTGTTTGGTAAGAAACTGACCCTAAGTATAGAGGACGAGAGTGTTATCTTTTCAGTTGATAGAGCCATGCAACAACCGCAATCTGCAGATGATACATGTTATTATATTCAAACTATAGAATCACATGCAGAATTGTTAGAAGAATTTCCAGAATTACAAGGAACAGGAGAATGTTCTTTAGGAGAAGGAACTGAACCAATTGATGAAACTGAAATGTTAGCTACACTTATGGCTAATGGATATGAACCAACAACAGAAGAAATTCAAATGTTAAAAGAAGAAGACAGATATCGATATAAATCATCGATAGAAGAACCACCGACATTAGAGTTAAAGCCACTTCCAAACCATTTGAAATACGCTTATTTACATGGTAAATCTGAATTACCTGTAATAATATCGTCTTCTCTTACTGATAATGAAAAATCTCAACTCATTTCCGTGTTAAAAGCTCATAAACCAGCTATTGCATGGAAGATTTATGATATTAAAGGAATAAGTCCTACGTATTGCACACAAAAAATCCTTATGGAAGAAGGTCATAAAACGTATGTGCAACGCCAACGAAGACTAAATCCTAATATGTAAGATGTTGTTAAGAAAGAAATTATTAAACTGCTAGATGCATGTTTAATTTATCCAATTCCTGATAGTCCATGGGTAAGCCCAGTTCAATGCGTACCTAAGAAGGGTAGCATGACTGTCATTACAAATGAGAAAAATGAGCTTATTCCTACTAGGACTGTAACAGGATGGCGTGTTTGTATTGATTATAGAAAATTAAATGACGCCACCAGAAAAGATCACTTTCCCTTACCTTTTATTGATCAAATGTTGGAAAGATTAGCCGGAAATAGTTACTATTGTTTTCTTGATGGTTTTTCCGGATATTTTCAAATTCCAATAGCACCCGAGGACCAAGAGAAAACCACATTCACGTACCCTTATGGTACTTTTGCTTACAAACGCATGCCATTTGGACTTTGAAACGTCCCTGCAACCTTTCAAAGGTGCATGATGGCGATCTTTCACGACATGATAGAAGAATGCATGGAAGTTTTCATGGATGACTTTTCAGTCTTCGGTGATACTTAAGAAACATGTCTAGTTAATCTTGAACGAATGCTTATTAGATGCGAACAATCAAATCTAGTTCTTAATTGGGAGAAATGCCATTTCATGGTTAAAGAAGGCATCGTTCTTGGTCATAAAATCTCAAAGGAAGGAATTGAAGTGGATAGAGCTAAAATAGATGTAATTGCTAAACTTCCACATCCCACCAATGTTAGAGGAGTTAGGAGTTTTCTAGGGCATGCCGGTTTTTACCGACGTTTCATAAAAGATTTTTCTAAAATTGTCACTCCTATGAATAAACTCCTAGAAAAGGATGCTCCATTCATCTTTTCAGATGAATGCATCAAATCTTTTAATATACTTAAAGAAAAACTCACTAATGCGCCGATCATGATAACTCCAAATTGGAATCTACCGTTTGAACTTATGTGTGATGCAAGTGATTTTGCAATGGGAGCCGTTTTTGGACAAAGGATTGAAAAACGATTTCAACCTATATATTATGCTAGTAAGACGTTACAAGGAGCACAAAAAAATTATACAACTACTGAAAAAGAACTCCTTGCTATTGTCTTTGCTTTTGACAAATTTCGTTCATATCTCGTTCTAGCTAAAACGGTGGTCTATACCGACCATTCTGCTCTTAGATACCTATTTTCGAAACAAGATGCCAAACCACGATTAATCCGCTAGATCTTACTCTTACAAGAGTTCGATATTGAAATTCGAGATAAAAAGGGAGCAGAAAATCTCGCCGATGATCATCTTTCTCGTCTTGAAAATCCCGAATTAGAAGTTCTAAATGAATCGGCCATACAAGACAACTTTCCTGATGAATATCTATTGAAGATAGATTATAATAAAATTCCATAGTTTGCAGACTATGCAAACTACTTAGTATGTGGATTCCTTGAAAAAGGATTGTCGTACCAAAAACGAAAGAAATTCTTTAGTGATATAAAACACTATTTCTGGGAAGATTCACATTTGTTTAAAAGTTGTCCTGATGGAATAATATGCCGATGTGTATTCGGAGATGAAGCTAGTCAAATCTTAAACCATTGTCACACAGGATCAACAGGAGGGCATTATGGGTCTCAACTCACAGCAAGAAAAGTTTATGATGCTGGATTCTATTGGCCTACAATTTTTAAAGACGCACACCTTCTTTGCAAATCCTGTTATGCTTGTCAAAGGGCCTGAAAAATAAGTCAACATGATGAAATGCCACAAAATGTCATTCAAGTATGTGAAGTATTTGACATTTGGGGTATTGACTTTATGGGTCCATTTCCAAAATCTCATAATAATCTCTACATTCTCGTTGCCATTAATTATGTATCTAAATGGGCGAAGCACAAGCTCTCCCGACTAACGATGCAAGAGTTATAGTCAACTTTTTAAAACATCTTTTTGCAAGGTTCGGAACACCGAAAGCTTTAATAAGTGATCGGGGTACTCATTTTTGTAATAATCAACTTGAGAAAGTTCTTAAAAGATATGGAGTAACTCATAAAATCTCCACTGCTTATCATCCACAAACAAGTGGACAAGTTGAAAATACCAATCGAGATTTAAAACGTATTCTAGAGAAAACCGTAGGATCAAATCCAAAGGAATGGTCCATTAAATCGGAGGATGCACTCTGGGCTTTTAGAACAGCCTATAAAACTCCAATTGGAACCACACCTTTTAAACTCGTTTATGGAAAAGCATGTCATCTTCCAGTAGAAATTGAGCACAAAGTATTTTGGGCTTTGAAGACACGTAATCTTGATTTAGATGAAGCCGGACATCTACGATTAAGTCAGTTAAACGAATTAGAAGAATTAAGACAAGAAGCATACGAAAATTCGTTAATCTATAAGGAAAGAACGAAGAAATGGCATGATAAAAGAATCAGAAGTTCAAAAAAATTTAAAGAAGGAGATAGAGTTCTTCTTTTCAATTCACGATTTAAGCTATTTACTGGAAAATTGAAATCAAGATGGTCTGGACCATTTATAGTCAAAAGAGTTTTCCCATACGGAACAGTAGAATTAACAAATTCAAATGGGATTGAATTTAAGGTTAATGGTCACAGAGTTAAACATTACATAGATAGTCCAATGGAAGTTGACAACGAAGTTAATCATAATTTCAACACCACAGCTAACTAAGTGTGGGGAGAATCAAGTCTTTAAAGGGTAATATGTATTTCTGTTAGAGTTAGATTTTCTGTTTTCGTGTAGTTCTCGAAAATGGAATCCGAATGGTCTTTCCCTAGTAGACCCTACAGAACTAGTCTTCTCCCCCCATTCTGAATTTTTATTTTTTTAGGTTTTACGAGATGAAGACTTCCTGTGAATTAAACCATGGTCTAATGCTACACGCTTTGATCACTAAACGTAATAATGACACCCTTCCAAGTGAAATAGTATCATTAATCAGAGGTAAATTGGACGGAGTAAGAAAAGAATCCAGGAACGAAAATAATAAGTTACAATTTGGTAAAGGAAAATCAAAATCCGCACCGAAAAGAAGAGCACGACACCTTGAAAGATGTCACAAATGCGGAAAAATGGTCACACGAAGGTAAATGTTCAAATAATCAAACCTATTCAAATACCGAATTTGTTACGCGATGCAGAGATGGACCGTTCATATGTTTAGAAGAAAAAACGTTGAATGCTCGAGGTTACGCCTATGTAGCTATGGAAAACCAATTAGTCTGACTATCTTATGAGTAGGCTAAAGCATATCACTAAGAATACTATTTCACAGGTAAGTATGTACAGTTTTTATTTTTATTTTTATTTTTATTTTTAACCTTTTGATAATAAACGCTAATTTGTTCGCTATAAAGTATTAAATTGGTATTCGATAAAATTAGGTATGCGTGACCGAAATTATTGATATCATACAAAAATTTATTACATCACTGCGAAATTTACCGTTTATTCTTAAGGTATAAATATCTTTAATCAATCAACCCAAAATATTTCAGAAATTCGTCAGGAGTAAAACTAGGTAAAATAGCGGAAATTACTTTACCGAAAAGAGGGGCGTATGTTTTTGATAATATTTGATTGATTAAAGTGGGATAAAAGACCAAAAAGATTTTTAATTTTGTTTTTACTTTGTTTTTAAAATTAATATTAAATTAATATTGTAAACCTTTTAAAATCAATATATTTAAGTTTGTAAATATTTGAAATATTAATATTTTTAATATAAGTTTGTATGTATAAAAACAAAAATATAATAAAAGTTTGGTGTGACTTTTCAATTTTCATAATATGAATTTTTAATTTTATACATTTTAAATTTAAGTTTGGTGTGAATTTAAAAACAAAAATTTACTTTAATTCGCTAAGTTAAAAATTGATTTCTAAAAATTCGTCGTGAGTTGAAGACTAGGTCATTGTACCGAAATTGCTTTACCCAAGGAAGGGACGAGAACTTTTATTATCATTATTTTTAATCTTATTGAACTAAAGTATGCCAAAAACATTTAAAAAACCCAAAAATCTTTACTTTTAAAACCGCGCTTTGAATTGACAAATTTTAAAATTTTGTCGAGGGACAGACTAGGACAACGATCCGAAACGCCCTCATCCTAAAAAGAAACAAATTTTTAAATTTTTATTAAATATATGTTTTATAAGTTATAAGGTTTTATATATAAAATAAAAAAATAAAAAAGCCAAAATCACTGTACCCGGACCCCCATGCGATCGCATGGGGTTTGCACTCCAACCTCATGCGATCGCATGAGGCGGTATTTCAGGCCAGATTGTTAAAACCCAGCGAGCTGCTCTGTCTACTCCACAAACACACACATACACACGAAACTCTCTCAAATCTTCACAAAATTTCACCATTTTTTCACCATAATTCGTCAAATTTCTCGCTCTAATCATGAAATTGTTCAGAAGTTTATCAAGAAAGGTAACAATTACACACCTAAACCTCTTTAAATTTAATTTTTAGTGTTCTTGAGCTATATTTTTCATAATTTGATTTTGTTAATTTCTAGTGTAATTAGTGTTAAATTGTTAGTATTTTATGCATGTATAACCTAGATTGATGCTATTTAACATGATTTGAAGCCAAAAACTTCAAAATTTTTAGAAATCTAGGGTTTGTGTTCTTGAGCAATTTGGGGCTTTTTGATATAAACAGGTTATGGCCAATTTTTGTCATGAATTATTGCTAAATTGAGTAGTGTAACATGTTTAGGTTGTTAAATGATCCAAACATTGATCCTAAACATGATTTTTGGAGATTAAAGTGGACTTTTTAGGTGCAAAATTCATGAACTTGATTAATTTGATATAATTGCCATTTGAGACTTGTTTAATTGTTAGTAATGACTATTTCGACATGTTATTTGAGTTAAATGCTTATGAACTTTGTCTACATTTTCATATGTGCTTATTTGAAAAAGTATAGAATTGTAAAAATTATGAAAATGCATATAAGTTTAAGTTTGATTTAACATGTTATTGTGGTTAATTTAAGTTGTTATTTTGTTAACACTAATGCATATTTGGATGCACAAATTTTGTGTTTAATGTGTTTTGCAGAGAGCCGATACTGGAGGTTCATCATCATCATCATCATCTAGGCGACCTGCTCCAACTCCATAACCAGAACCAGAAATGCAATATGAACCCAAACAAGAACCACAACAGGAACAACAACATTAGCCTGATCAACACGTACCTTATTATGATCCGCTACAGTTTGTTAATGAATTCATAGTATTTTCGATGCATCCGCCTGTAGAATACCCAACGATTCCTGAACACACATTGCATCCTAATATGAGATTTGATAGACGATGGAGAGATTACCCGGCATATCAAAGTAATAAATTCAAATTAATAACGAAAGAGGTAGAGGTGCCTAGGGTAATTGATTGGGGTCCTTTGGAAAGGGTCCAACTTGCTGACCGTGTTTGGGAGCATTTGATACAAAGGTATGGCAGTTCTTCTTTTACAGATTAGGAACAATTATTCACCATTCGTAGACCTGTATATAAGGAATGGTGTGTAGAACTTATGAGTACTATAGCGTTAAATGTAGATGTAGATAGATTAGATGATAGAAGTTTTCTTAGGTTTATACTTGGCGGTAGGATGTACAGGATGTGCATGCTGGACATGGCTAGGGCATTACAGATATATACGCCCGCTGAATTGCTACTACCCGATTGTATGAATTTGATTTATCGTGGTGAAAGGGTAGATAGGAATTTTGACGCGAACGCCGTTTGGAGGCGTATGTCTAATTATAATGTTTTTGGGCGGGGAGGAACACATACCTACTTACATATTCACAAAGCTAAGCTTCGTATAATTCATAGATTTTTGGCTAACTCGATTACACAGAGAGGTCACAACAAGGAAAAATTAACCTTACATGATTTATTTTACCTAAAGTGTATTCGAGACCCAAGAGGCTTTGTTAATATCCCTTACTGTGTTGGTTTTTATTTATCTAAGATGGTTGAAGGAATACAGGAAGGGGAGATTATAGGAGGAGGTATTTTTGTTACTCTCATTGGAGAGTATTTAAGTGTAGATAAGAACCAAGGGGGTCCACTTTTGGAATGTAGGGAACAGGTTGAGCTTTTAGGATTGAGGGTTTATGCGGGTGCTAAGGTATTGAAGAGTAGACGCAACCAGGCAATACCCTATGTAGGTAGTCATCCTCAGGTAGAGAGAGGCTCAGATGAGGAGATGAAGGAAGCGGATGACATTAGGGATGTCATTCGGGAGGCTATGACTGATGTCTACCAGCGTGTAGATGAGGTAGACATGACAAATGCGGAGAGATTTCGTCGAATGGAGCAGTGGCAAGCCCGGAATGATTACGAGCATTCCAGGCAATGACAGCATGATAGATGGGACTATCATCAGCGTCAGATTATGAGCCGGCTGTCACCTCAGGAGCCCTACATCCTGACCCGACCAGCTTACTATCCTCCACACCAGCCCGAGATGAGACCGCCTTATACTCTCTACGACCCTAACCAGGCATACCAGTACACCTATCACCAACCATGGAACCCGGATGATGATATGAACTGGAACCCCTATCCATGATTGATATAGTTCCTGTTGGTAATTTATATGATTTTTAATTTTTATTATTTCTGTTTATTTATGTTTAAACACATTATATTATGATACTTTTATTGTAATGTTTAATATTTTTATTATACTAATGCTTCATATTTGATTTGAAAGTGGGATTTTAAGTCCCATTTCAAATTACCATGCATGTTTATATTTGTATTGTATGTATATTGTCGTTTGTACAAAACAGGGTAAAACAGCACATTTTCAAAGACTAGCATTAAGTTCAGCAAAAACTAGTACTTTTGACGACAAAACAAAAAACAAATGTGATGTAACAAGACGGAATGAACAAATGATATGCACCATTTATCATTCAACATACAAACGCCAATATGTTTGGAAACTTTGGTAAAATTTAATCATTTTTCTACGCTAATCACCCTCAATAATTTAAATTGTTACCGATTTCTTGCAAATGAGGGTATTGCAAGATCTTAAGTGTGGGAAGGGGTTAAATTATTTCGGAATTTTAAAAATTTTTGATTTAAACACTTGGTTACCATTAAAAATACTAGTAACGCAGTAGTTGTATTAGAATCTAGTGCTCTCTGATAATAAAGAACAGCCCTAGTCTTATATACTGACTATCCAATTCTAGTAAAATTTTTCAAAATTTTCAATTAAATGAATTCAAAATCATGTTTATACATATTAATGAATGATAAAACTAGGTGTTAACACCGAAATTATTGTTACCTCGAAAAGGACATAAATTGAGAAACAAACCAAAATGTTAGAATTCATTTAAAATGAAATAGAGGACAATAAAAAGGAAAATAAAAGCCAAGTGTGGGAAAATTTACCAAGATATTTTAAACATGTATCACATATTTCTGTAACAAATAATTGAAGATACTTTTGCTTTGGAATAAACTAAACAGTTTTACCCGATTTAATGTAAGAAAGATGGATCTACACGATGAATCAATTCCATCATTAAAAGAAAGTAAAGTCTTCCGAAAAAGACACGCGCTTCTTGATTTAGGTCATGAAGTTATCGTCCAGACCAGCTGTAGGTTGACGAAAAATCTAGAAAAGTCATCACTAAAATCAGCAGGAAATCCACGGACCTCAGCATCAAACAGGGTCGCCAAGTGGTCAGACTTGTCCTAACCCTAAGAGGATCTGTCTCATAAAATGGGGAGGACGCCATCCAAATTAGCTTGATAAGACTAATGAATCAGATCCCCAGAAAGGATAATCTCTTTAAAGATCAAAAATCAGCTTTTAAGCCTGATATTACTCAATCCTAGAGATTGACCTTAAAGATTGAGAATTACAAACTCATGGAATTCAATGATATCTAAACTCGAGCTTGAACGAGAAAATATTTTGATCAAAATTACAAACCGATTTATTTTCTGAAAACCTATTTTTAATGCGTTCATTACCATTGAACGTAAAATCCTAGGAATTCACCTGGAATTCATTAGGTCACCTGAACCAAATTGGGTGTCAACCGTAAGAACGGTGGTTGCATAGCATGGTCAAAGACAGGACCTTATGCCAGACCGGAAAATTATAAGGGTGAGCTTTACTATTGCTCCTACTAAGGATAGTAATTGCATCCGACACATTATAGACCATAATTAAAAGCATGTCAGGGGACATTGCCTTAACAGTTGCTTGTTCAACGCTTTCCTTTACAACCGGACGGTAGTTTATCGAAAGGTAATATACGGAGCAAGTATACTGGACGTGTTGCTTTCCCAATACAAGGTTAGCAAGTGGGAGACACAAAACCACAAGTTTTGAATTAAAATTTTCAAATCTGAAACCCACCAAACCCACAAAAATATTTTGCAAATACCGGTGAAGGGTTATTCTGGAAAACCTATTTAGGGTAAAAGCTAGATTGTATTTTCAAAAGATCAAATGTTTTCATAAAGATCCAATTTCCTTAATGGATCTAAATTTTCATAGTCATGTGAGACTGTAAACCACAACGTTACTACCATTGTTTATATCGCCGTATAGAAATCACTAATGTACAAAGTGTGAAGAATAAAGAAGTGATTCTAGTATTTTTATTTCAAGACTATATTGCTTGAGGACAAGCAACGCTCAAGTGTGGGAATATTTGATAATGCTAAAAATGAACATATATTTCATAGCATTATCCCTCAAGAAAGACAAGCTTTTAGTTGCAATTGTTCTATTTACAAGTGATATTCGTTTAAATAATAAAAGGTGAAGACAAAAGACAGATTCGACGAATTGAAGATGCAAACGACCAAAAAGCTCAAAAGTACAAATTACAATCAAAGTGGTTCCAATTAGTGATAAGAAACGTCTTAAAATTACAAGAGTACAAGATGCGAAACGCAAAATACAAGATATTAAATTGTACGCAAGGACGTTCGAAAATCCGGAACCGTGACCAAAGTCAACTCTCAACGCTCGACGCAATGGACTAAAAATTACAAGTCAACTACGCACATGAATATAATATAATATATAATTAATTCTTAAAATTAATATATATATTATATTATATAATAAAAACCGTCGGCAGAAGAAACAAAGACATGTGAGCTGAATTCCAGGGCCATGCGATCGCATGGCCTGGAAGGCAAAAAGCCATGCGATCGCATGGCAGTAGGTAGCAGCTGACATGCCTATAAAATTCAAGTTTTTGCTCATTATATAACACATCTTTTTCTTTCTATATATATATATATATATATATATATATATATATATATATATATATATATATATATATATATATATATATATATATATATATATATATATATATATTTTAATTTTAATTTTAATTTTAATTTCTAATAATAAGGGTATGTTAGCGAATGTTGTAAGGGTGTAAGTCGAAATTCTGTCCGTGTAACGCTACGCTATTTTTAATCATTGTAAGTTATGTTCAACCTTTTTAATTTAATATCTCATAGCTAAGTTATTATTATGCTTATTTAATACCAAAGTAATCATGATGTTGGGCTAAAAAATATTAAAATTGGGTAATTGGGCTTTGTACCATAATTGGGGTTTGGACAAAAGAACGACACTTGTGGAAATTAGACTATGGGCTATTAATGGACTTTATATTTATTTAACTAAATGATAGTTTGTTAATTTTAATATAAAGATTTACAATTGGACGTACCTGGAAATAACTATATACACTCAATCGGACACGATGGGCGGGATATTTATATGTACGAATAATCGTTCATTTAATCGGACACGGAAATGGATTAATAGTTAATAGACTTATTAAAACAGGGGTGAAATTATGTACAAGGACACTTGGCATAATTGATAACAAAGTATTAAAACCTTGGGTTACACGCAGTCGATAACCTGGTGTAATTATTAAACAAAGTATTAAAACCTTGTTACAGTTTAAGTTCCCAATTAGTTGGAATATTTGACTTCAGATATAAGGATAATTTGACGAGGATACTCGCACTTTATATTTATAACTGATGGACTGTTATGGATAAAAACCAGACGGACATATTGAATAATCCAGGACAAAGGACAATTAACCCATGGGAATAAACTAAAAATCAACACGTCAAACATCATGATTACGGAAGTTTAAATAAGCATAATTCTTTTATTTTCATATTTAATTGCACTTTTAATTATCGTACTCTTTAATTATCGCAATTTTATTTTATCGCATTTTTATTTATCGAAATTTCATTATTGTTATTTATTTTACGATTTAAATTAAGTCTTTTATTTATATTTTACATTAGGTTTTAACTGCGACTAAAGTTTTAAAATCGACAAACCGGTCATTAAATGGTAAAAACCCCCCTTTTATAATAATAATATTACTTATATATATATATATATATTTGTATTTTTATAAATTTAAAACTAATATAGCATTAAGCTTGTTTAAGTGTATCCCTGTAGAACGAACCGGACATACTAAAAACTACACTACTGTATGATTAGGTACACTGCCTATAAGTGTTGTAGCAAGGTTTAGGTATATCCATTCTATAAATAAATAAATATCTTGTGTAAAATTGTATCGTATTTAATAGTATTTCGTTGTAAAAATAATACTATTTCCTAGTACACCTCGCACACATCAGTTGTATCTCGTCATGGTGTACCTTTATCGATCATCTCAGATCGCGATCCCCGTTTTGCTTCCAGATTTTGGCATTCTTTACAAGAAGCCATGGGAACTCGTCTCGACATGAGTACTGTTTATCACCCACAGACCGACGGGCAAAGTGAACGAACGATTCAGACTTTGGAGGACATGTTATGTGCATGTGTCATTGATTTTGGAAAGGCCTGGGAAAGCTATTTTCCACTCGCCGAATTCTCTTACAACAACAGTTATCACTCGAGCATTAATGCTGCACCTTTTGAAGCGTTGTATGGCCGCAAGTGCCGATCTCCTATTTGTTGGGCTGACGTAAGCGAAAAGCAAATCACCGTACCCGAAGTAGTCCACGAAACGACGGAGAAGATTGCTCAGATTCAAACGAGACTTAAGACTGCCCGCGATCGGCAAAAGAGTTATACCGATCTTAAACGTAAAGACTTTGAATTCAACGTGGGTGACCGTGTAATGTTGAAGGTTGCACCTTGGAAAGGTGTGATTCGTTTTGGAAAACGTGGAAAGTTGAACCCACGATACATTGGTCCTTTCAAAATCTTGGAACGTGTTGGACCCATTTCTTACCGTTTGGATCTTCCAACACAATTGAGCTCAGTTCATCCTACCTTCCACGTGTCAAACTTGAAGAAGTGTCTTGCTGCACCCGAACTTATCATACCACTGGAAGAACTTACGATTGACGAAAAACTCCACTTTGTGGAAGAGCCTGTTGAAATTATGGATCGTGAGATCAAAACTTTGAAACGCAACAAGATTCTGATTGTTCAAGCATGATGGAATGCCAAACAAGGACCTGAGTTTACTTGGGAACAAGAGGATCAAATGATGCAGAAGTATCCTCACCTTTTCCCGACATCTCCATCTACCTCAGCTTAAAATTTCGGGACAAAATTTTCTTTAACAGGTGGGTAATGTAACGACCCTGGATTTTCCAACGTTTATTTATTAATAATTATTATTAATACTTGTGATTTAATGAATGTATTGTTTATATACATTTATTTGTTACCATACTTGACTTTCAAATGCCCGAAACATCTTTGTGACACACGTACATTACACGAATAATATTTTCGAGTATTATTTACATTCATGATTAAGTTTTATTAATAATTTTTAATTAACTATGGATACTAGTTAATTACTTGGGCTTTTGTTGGATTAATTTATTAATTACTTGAACTTGGGCTTTGATTAGTGTTAATGGACTTAAGAGCCCACTCTACTTCTTTAATGGACTAGTTAGCCCATTTTATTATTACTAGTATTACTTTCAAACTAAACTAGCTTAGTTAGTAAAGGAAAGACTTGTTACATGTTACTTGCACCTTATCCCCATGAAAGCACACCAATTAACCCACTTTTGAGCCATAACCATGCAAGTGACTAGTGAGTATTTCCCTCTCCCCCTTGGATGTGTAAACCGTCAGTTTTGGGTGAAGTAAAGGGGAGAGTTTGTTCATTTTTTTGTATTACTTACTCACTTGTTTTCTCATTTCTCACACACACACACAAATAATACTTGCAACTTTCTCTCATTTCTCTCTCAAATTGTAAGCAATAAGACTTCTTTCTCTCTTCCTTTTCTTGCTCAAAACCGTAACATATACCTCTCATATCATCATCATTTGTTTGTTTTATCACTTGTTCTTGGTTGTTGTTTTGTTACTTGTTCTTTGTTATTATTTACTTACTAGTTAACAAGAATTAAACTCTTTAGTTTGTTATTCATTTATCTTGTTCATAACAAGAACATACACGAACTAAACTCTCTAGTTTATGTTCTACATTTAATGTTTTGAAAGATTTAAGGTTCATGTGTTGTTAAACTCATACTTGAAGTTCATGTTGTAAACTTAAAAGTTTACTTCCTTAAAGATCAAAACTTTGTCTTGAATCTTTAAAAGTATGAGAACCATGAACTTGTTACTTGATTAATTAGTTTATTTCTTCATTTCTTGTACATTTAAATTCGTGTTTGTTGGATAAATGGTCAAGTGTTACAAGTTAATCTTAATCTCATACTTTCTTGAACTAAAGTTAACTTTAAAAGTTCAAGAACATGGAAGTATAACTTTCTAGTTATAACTTCAAATACTTATGTAAGATCTAAGTTCATATAGCTTATGGTCTTCTAACTTTGTCATAATCAAGAGCTTATGAGCTTACATACACTTTACAAGATGATAATCTAAGTTTTATAGCTTATGGTTTCATTAAAGTAAAGATTCAAGTATTATTACTTAGGATTTAACTTAATAACTTTAGATCTAGACCTTTGGGTCTTGGATCTTCAAGATCTAACTAAGAACTATGTTCTACATCTTAAGATCTGGATTAGTTAGTTTACTTTCAAGTTTGTAGTTCAAATATTACTTTTATAGTTCATGTATATGTCTGATCTAAGATATTGATGTAACTTTGGTTCATCAAGCTACTTGCAACACTTAAATGAGTTGTGCTACATGTCTTAGACTTACACAAGTGTTATGATGGTCAAACCTTGGTTAAGATGATGTAAACACATCAACGAGTTGTACACTTGAAGCTATATGCATCAAGGATGAGAACCGTGATAAGCATCGAGTACTAAGAAACCACCGGAACATACTGTTTTACTGTTTCTGTGTCTGATCAGTATGACCTGTGAAATGTCCCGTTCTTATTGATTAAAAACGTTCCATATTAATTGATTTCGTTGCGAGTTTTTGACCTCTATATGAGACGTTTTTCAAAGACTGCATTCATTTTTAAAACAAACCATAACCTTTATTTCATAAATAAAGGTTTAAAAAGCTTTACGTAGATTATCAAATAATGATAATCTAAAATATCCTGTTTACACACGACCATTACATAATGGTTTACAATACAAATATGTTACATCGAAATCATTTCCTTGAATGCAGTTTTTACACAATATCATACAAACATGGACTCCAAATCTTGTCCTTATTTTAGTATGCAACAACGGAAGCTCTTAGTATTCACCTGAGAATAAACATGCTTTAAACGTCAACAAAAATGTTGGTGAGTTATAAGTTTAACCTATATATATCAAATCGTAACAATACACCACAAGATTTCATATTTCAATACACATCCCATACATAGAGATAAAAATCATTCATATGGTGAACACCTGGTAACCGACATTAACAAGATGCATATATAAGAATATCCCCATCATTCCGGGACACCCTTCGGATATGATATAAATTTCGAAGTACTAAAGCATCCGGTACTTTGGATGGGGTTTGTTAGGCCCAATAGATCTATCTTTAGGATTCGTGTCAATTAGGGTGTCTGTTCCCTAATTCTTAGATTACCAGACTTAATAAAAAGGGGCATATTCGATTTCGATAATTCAACCATAGAATGTAGTTTCACGTACTTGTGTCTATTTTGTAAATCATTTATAAAACCTGCATGTATTCTCATCCCAAAAATATTAGATTTTAAAAGTGGGACTATAACTCACTTTCACAGATTTTTACTTCGTCGGGAAGTAAGACTTGGCCACTGGTTGATTCACGAACCTATAACAATATATACATATATATCAAAGTATGTTCAAAATATATTTACAAAACTTTTAATATATTTTGATGTTTTAAGTTTATTAAGTCAGCTGTCCTCGTTAATAACCTACAACTAGTTGTCCACAGTTAGATGTACAGAAATAAATTGATAAATATTATCTTGAATCAATCCACGACCCAGTGTATATGTATCTTGGTATTGATCACAACTAAAACTATATATATTTTGGAATCAACCTCAACCCTGTATAGCTAACTCCAACATTCACATATAGAGTGTCTATGGTTGTTCCGAAATATATATAGATGTGTCGACATGATAGGTCGAAACATTGTATACGTGTCTATGGTATCTCAAGATTACATAATATACAATACAATTTGATTAAGTTATGGTTGGAATAGATTTGTTACCAATTTTCACGTAGCTAAAATGAGAAAAATTATCCAATCTTGTTTTACCCATAACTTCTTCATTTTAAATCCGTTTTGAGTGAATCAAATTGCTATGGTTTCATATTGAACTCTATTTTATGAATCTAAACAGAAAAAGTATAGGTTTATAGTCGGAAAAATAAGTTACAAGTCGTTTTTGTAAAGGTAGTCATTTCAGTCGAAAGAACGACGTCTAGATGACCATTTTAGAAAACATACTTCCACTTTGACTTTAACCATAATTTTTGGATATAGTTTCATGTTCATAATAAAAATCATTTTCTCAGAATAACAACTTTTAAATCAAAGTTTATCATAGTTTTTAATTAACTAACCCAAAACAGCCCGCGGTGTTACTACGACGGCGTAAATCCGGTTTTACGGTGTTTTTCGTGTTTCCGGGTTTTAAATCATTAAGTTAGCATATCATATAGATATAGCACATGTGTTTAGTTGATTTTAAAAGTCATGTTATAAGGATTAACTTTTATTTGCGAACAAGTTTAGAATTAACTAAACTATGTTCTAGTGATTACAAGTTTAAACCTTCGAATAAGATAGCTTTATATGTGTGAATCGAATGATGTTATGAACATCATTACTACCTCAAGTTCCTTGGATAAACCTACTGGAAATTAGAAAAATAGTTCTAGCTTCAAAGGATCCTTGGATGGCTTGAAAGTTCTTGAAGCAGAATCATGACACGAAAACAATTTCAAGTAAGATTTCCACTCAAAATAAGATTGTTATAGTTATAGAAATTGAATTAAAGTTTGAATATGATTATTACCTTGTATTAGAAAGATAACCTACTGTAAGTAACAAAGGTTTCTTGATCTTGGATGATTACTTGGAATGGATTTAGAAAACTTGGAAGTAAACTTGCAATCTTGGAAGTATTCTTGATTTTATGAAACTAGAACTTTTGGAATTTATGAAGAACACTTAGAACTTGAAGATAGAACTTGAGAGAGATAAATTAGATGAATAAAATTGAAGAATGAAAGTGTTTGTAGGTGTTTTTGGTCGTTGGTGTATGGATTAGATATAAAGGATATGTAATTTTGTTTTCATGTAAATAAGTCATGAATGATTACTCATATTTTTGTAATTTTATGAGATATTTCATGCTAGTTGCCAAATGATGGTTCCTACATGTGTTAGGTGACTCACATAGGCTGCTAAGAGCTTATCGGTGGAGTGTATATACCAATAGTACATACATCTAAAAGCTGTGTATTGTACGAGTACGAATACGGGTGCATACGAGTAGAATTGTTGATGAAACTGAACGAGGATGTAATTGTAAGAATTTTTGTTAAGTAGAAGTATTTTGATATGTGTCTTGAAGTCTTTCAAAAGTGTATGAATACATATTAAAACACTACATGTATATACATTTTATCTGAGTCGTTAAGTCATTGTTAGTCGTTACATGTAAATGTTGTTTTGAAACCTTTAGGTTAACGATCTTGTTGAATGTTGTTAACCCATTGTTTATTATAACAAATGAGATGTTAAATTGTTATATTATCATGATATTATGATATATAATATATCTTAGTATGATATATATACAGTTAAATGTCGTTACAACGATAATCGTTACATATATGTCTCGTTTCGAAATCATTAAGTTAGTAGTCTTATTTTTACATATGTATTTCATTGTTAATACACTTAATAATATATTTACTTATCATTTAACATAATTAATCAAGTGTATCAATATCTTAATATGATTCATATGTACCTAATAAGACGTTGTTATAACGATAATCGTTATATATATCGTTTTCGAGTTTCTTAAATTAATAGTCTCATTTTTATGTATATAACTCATTGTTAAAATACCTAATGAGATACATACTTATAATAAAATCATGTTAACTATATATATAACCATATATATGTTATCGTATAGTTTTTACAAGTTTTAACGTTCGTGAATCACCGGTCAACTTGGGTGGTCAATTGTCTATATGAAACCTATTTCAATTAATCAAGTCTTAACAAGTTTGATTGCTTAACATGTTGGAAACACTTAATCATGTAAATAACAATTTCATTTAATATATATATAAACATGGAAAAGTTCGGGTCACTACAGTACCTACCCGTTAAATAAATTTCGTCCCGAAATTTTAAGCAGTTGGAGGTGTTGACGTATCTTCTGGAAATAAGTGCGGGTATTTCTTCTTCATCTAATCTTCTAATTCCCAGGTTAACTCGGGTCCTCTACGAGCATTCTATTGAACCTTAACAATCGGTATCTTGTTTTGTTTATGTCTCATAACCTCACGATCCATTATTTCGACGGGTTCTTCAATGAATTGAAGTTTTTCATTGATTTGGATTTTGTCCAACGGAATAGTGAGATCTTCTTTAGCAAAATATTTCTTCAAATTTGAGATGTGGAAAGTATTATGTACAGCCGTGAGTTGTTGAGGTAGCTCCAGTTGGTAAGCTACTGGTCCGACACGATCTATAATCTTGAATGGTCCAATGTACCTTGGATTTAGTTTCCCCCGTTTACCAAATCGAACAACGCCTTTCCAAGGTGAAACTTTAAGCATGACCATTTCTCTAATTTCAAACTCTATATCTTTTCTTTTACTGTCCGCGTAGCTCTTTTGTCGACTCTGGGCGGTTTTCAATCTTTGTTGAATTTGGATGATTTTCTCGGTAGTTTCTTGTATTATCTCCGGACCCGTAATCTGTCTATCCCCCACTTCACTCCAACAAATCGGAGACCTGCACTTTCTACCATAAAGTGCTTCAAACGACGCCATCTCAATGCTTGAATGGTAGCTGTTGTTGTAGGAAAATTCTGCTAACGGTAGATGTCGATCCAAACTGTTTCTGAAATCAATAACACAAGCTCGTAGCATGTCTTCAAGCATTTGTATCGTCCTTTCGCTCTGCCCATCAGTTTGTGGATGATAGGCAGTACTCATGTCTAGACGAGTTCCCAATGCTTGCTGTAATGTCTGCCAGAATCTTGAAATAAATCTGCCATCCCTATCAGAGATAATAGATATTGGTATTCCATGTATGGAGACGACTTCCTTCAAATACAGTCGTGCTAACTTCTCCATCTTGTCATCTTCTCTTATTGGCAGGAAGTGTGCTGACTTGGTGAGACGATCAACTATTACCCAAATAGTATCATAACCACTTGCAGTCCTTGGCAATTTAGTAATGAAATCCATGGTAATGTTTTCCCATTTCCATTTCGGGATTTCAGGTTGTTGTAGTAGACCTGATGGTTTCTGATGTTCAGCTTTGACCTTAGAACACGTCAAACATTCTCCTACATATTTAGCAATATCAGCTTTCATACCTGGCCACCAAAAATGTTTCTTAAGATCCTTGTACATCTTCCCCGTTCCAGGATGTATTGAGTATCTGGTTTTATGAGCATCTCTAAGTACCATTTCTCTTATATCTCCAAATTTTGGTACCCAAATTCTTTTAGCCCTATACCGGGTTCCGTCTTCCCGAATATTAAGATGCTTCTCCGATCCTTTGGGTATTTCATCCTTTAAATTTCCCTCTTTTAAAACTCCTTGTTGCGCCTCCTTTATTTGAGTAGTAAGGTTAGTGTGAATCATTATATTCATAGATTTTACTCGAATGAGTTCTCTGTCCTTTCTACTCAAGGCATCGGCTACCATATTTGCCTTCCCCGGGTGGTAACGAATCTCAAAGTCGTAATCATTCAACAATTCAATCCACCTACGCTGCCTCATATTCAGTTGTTTCTGATTAAATATGTGTTGAAGACTTTTGTGGTTGGTATATATAATACTTTTGACCCCATATAAGTTGTGCCTCCAAGTCTTTAATGCAAAACCAACCGCGCCTAATTCCAAATCATGTGTCGTATAATTTTGCTCGTGAATCTTCAATTGTCTAGACGCATAAGCAATCACCTTCATTCGTTGCATTAATACACAACCGAGACCTTGCTTTGATGCGTCACAATAAATCACAAAATCATCATTCCCTTCAGGCAATGACAATATAGGTGCCGTAGTTAGCTTTTTCTTCAATAATTGAAACGCCTCCTCTTGTTCATCCTTCCATTCAAATTTCTTCCCTTTATGCGTTAATGCAGTCAAGGGTTTTGCTATTTTGGAGAAATCTTGGATGAATATTCTGTAGTAACCAGCCAATCCTAAAAATTGACGTATATGCTTCGGAGTTTTTGGGGTTTTCCACTTTTCAACGATTTTGATCTTTGCCGGGTCCACCTGGATACCTTCTTTGTTCACTATGTGACCGAGGAATTGAACTTCTTCCAACCAAAATGCACACTTTGAAAACTTAGCGTACAGTTTTTCTTTCCTCAATACTTCTAGCACTTTTCTCAAATGTTCTTCGTGCTCTTGATCATTCTTTGAGTAAATAAGTATGTCATCGATGAAAACAATGACAAACTTGTCAAGATATGGCCCACACACTCAACTCATAAGGTCCATGAACACAGCTGGTGCGTTAGTCAATCCAAACGGCATAACCATAAACTCGTAATGACCATAACGCGTCCTAAAAGCAGTTTTTGGAATATCATCCTCCTTTACTCGCATTTGATGATATCCAGAATGTAAATCGATCTTCGAATAAACCGACGAGCCTTGTAGTTGATCAAATAAGTCGTCAATTCTCGGCAGTGGATAACGGTTTTTGATGGTAAGTTTGTTCAACTCTCTGTAGTCAATACACAACCTAAACGTACCATCCTTCTTCTTGACAAACAAAACAGGAGCTCCCCATGGTGATGTGCTTGATCGAATGAAACCACGTTCTAATAGTTCTTGCAGTTGGCTTTACAGTTCTTTCATCTCACTGGGTGCGAGTCTATAAGGAGCACGAGCTATTGGTGCAGCTCCTGGTACAAGATCTATTTGAAATTCAACAGATCGATGTGGAGGTAGTCCCGGTAATTCTTTCGGAAATACATCGGGAAATTCTTTTGCGACGGGAACATCATTGATGCTCTTTTCTTCAGTTTGTACTTTCTCGACGTGTGCTAGAATAGCATAACAACCTTTTCTTATTAGTTTTTGTGCCTTCAAATTACTAATAAGATGTAGCTTCAAGTTGCCCTTTTCTCCGTACACCATTAAGGGTTCTCCTTCTTCTCGTACAATGCGAATTGCAGCTTTATAACATACGATCTCTGCTTTCACCTTCTTCAGCCAGTCCATGCCAACTATTACATCAAAACTCCCTAACTCTACTGGTATCAAATCAATCTTAAATATTTCGCTACCTAGTTTAATTTCTCGATTCCGACATATATTATCTGCTGAAATTAATTTACCGTTTGCTAATTCGAGTAAAAATTTACTATCCAACGGCGTCAATGGACAACTTAATTTAGCACAAAAATCTATACTCATATAGCTTCTATCCGCACCCGAATCAAATAAAACGTAAGCAGATTTATTGTCAATAAGAAACGTACCCGTAACAAGTGTTGGGTTTTAACAAGTTTCATAATACTTAGAACATTTTAAGAAACAAATTAAAGCGGAAGCATGTAAGTATTACCATTTAAAACTTGTATTCCTTTAACCTTTTAAAGTTAAAACCCAATTAGGATCAAGTTGTGATATATGCTTACAGACTACAAGATAGTAAAGAGTTTATACCTTCTCCTAGCTAGGTAGTAAGTGATGAAGATGATGATGATGAATGGAGCTTCAAAAGTATGAAACCTCAAGTTGTTATACCCCAAACTTTGCACCAACACCTTGTACTTTGGTTAGGATTTTTAACACTTGAATCAGACTTGCAAAAACCAAATTTATGAACCCCTTTGAGCACCCAATAGCCCACGGCAGCAGCAGCAGATTTTTGAAGGTTTTTGTGCAGTTTTTTTTGCAAGTATTAGATGTGTGTTTGCATGTGGTGGTGGTCTCCAACAATTCCCTTGGTTATATGCATTTAGAATACAAGTAACCAAGTAAAAGCAAGTCAAAATGGCATGCTTGTGAAGACTCCCATGCCACTTCCATATAAGTAATTAAAATAAGTTTTATAAAAGATTAATCTTTTATAAAACTATTTCATAATACTTACATTCTTTAATTTATATAAACATTATATATATAAAACCAATTTATATAAAATGTAATATAAATTAACTAATTATTTAACCTATAAATAATTAAATCCATATTATATAAATTATTCCATAATTTATATAAATACACATCAAGTAATATTTAAGAAAACCATTTTTCTTATAGTTCAAGTGTCGCGTATTTGATCAATGAACCAATCGTTAAAATCAAATACAAATAAGGTGTCAGTAAGTTTGTTATTGGGTATGACGCGACTTGGATCAAAACATATTAGCCACGTTAATTTAATATGTCTCTCGGGCATACGAAATACTTTCAATCTCCCACTTGCACGAGAAACATAAGAAATTAATGCAAGTGATGGATACAGCCTAACACACCATCCATCACCCCTAATATGTTATGACTTTGTGCCATTCAATAATATCATCCCTTTCGAGTTCCCATCTCGAATATGATCAGGTGAATCTTTCATTATTTCCTTTCGTCCTAGATGTCATGTTAAATCCAGGAGATACAGAGTGATCACTCTCTTATAGATTTAACTTTTCAGGCCTTAGACATCTGACTCTCAACGAATAAGAGGGACAAATTCCATCTTGACTACATACGTCCTAGATATACACTTTGTAGTATACCTGAGTTCTTCCTTATGTACTACCATATTTCAGAATAGCGAAGGAAAGAATCAAGGCACAATACTTGGTGAATATCCGAACCCAATATGTATCTCAGGTCAGAGGATACAATGATATTCTCCTTTACTCAAGATTACATGTGATCAACCACAAAGGCTCTATACAGTAATTCTTGAGAGCGGGTCTTCCAATATTTGTGTCCCACAAATATCTATGAACCTTGGTCGCAACCTTGCCCCACATTCACCATTTGAATGCTAACCAATCCAAGTTCATAATAGTCTAGACCTCACACTTGTTCCCACAAATGTGATCGACTACGGAAATTTTGAATAATTGCTTATTCATGGATGAAATATGCAAAATAGGAACATAACTCAAATAAATTAACGCCATAGTTATATTAATGAGTTTGAATAATTTCGTTCCGGTACAATACATAAAATAGATCATATCCAATCACTAGAATATTGAAGCCCTAATGCACAAACATGTCCCTCATGTTTTGGCCCATGTAAAAGCTTCGTGAGTGGATCCGCAACATTATGATCTGTATGAACTTTGCGAATACATATATTTCCTTTTTCAACTTCATCCCTTATGTAGTTGAATCTCCGCTCAATGTGACGAGTCTTTTGATGGGCACGAGGTTCCTTGATTTGAGCAATCGCACCCTCGTTGTCACAAAAGATCTCAAGAGGGTCCTGAATGGAAGGGACCACTCCTAAGTCGTCGATGAATTTCTTCATCCATGCAGCTTCCTGTGCTGCCAATGAGGCGGCAATGTACTCCGACTCTGTAGTGGATAACGCAACAACCTCCTGTTTCGAACTCTTCCAAGAGACCGCACCTCCATTTAATGTAAATACATAACCGGATTGTGATCGAGAATCATCTCGATCAGTTTGGAAGCTCGCGTCCACGTAACCTTTTACAGCGAGTTCCTCCTCACCAGACCCATATATTAGAAACATATCCTTAGTCCTCCTAAGGTATTTCAATATGCTTTTAACAGCAATCCAATGACTATTTCCTGGGTTATTCTGGTATCTACTTGTCAAGCTTAGAGCGCATGACACATCCGGTCTAGTACATATCATTGCATACATGATAGACCCAATAGCAGATGCGTATAGGACTTTCTTCATTCTCTCTTGTTCATCTTTCGTGGTAGGACACTGAGATGAACTGAGAACGGTTCCCTTTTGAATAGGTACCAAACCTCTCTTAGAGTTTTCCATCTTGAACCTTTTCAAGATTTTATCAATGTATGTACTTTGACTTAAACCTATCAATCTCTTGGATCTATTCCTATAGATCCCTATCCCCAATATGTATTGTGCATCTCCAAGATCCTTAATGGAGAAGCAACTCTTTAGCCAAGTTTTGACTCCTTGCATTGTGGTAATATCATTCCCAAATAATAATATATCATCCACATATAGTACAAGGAACATGATAGTGCTCCCACTAGCTTTCTTATATACACAAGCTTCATCACCATTTTTAATGAAGCCAAATTTCTCGGCTTCCTCATTAAAACGATGATTCCACATTCTAGATGCTTGTTTCAATCCGTAGATTGACTTCTTTAACTTGCATACACTTTTAGGATATTTTGGATCAACAAAACCTTCAGGCTGGACCATATAGACATCTTCCATAAGATATCCATTTAGGAAAGTTGTTTTGACATCCATTTGCCATATTTCATAGTCGTAGTGAGCAGCAATGGCAAATAATATCCTAATAGACTTTAGCATTGCCACTGGCGAGAAAGTTTCATCATAATCAACCCCTTGAGTTTGAGTGAAACCTTTTGCTACAAGTCTAGCTTTATATGTATCCAAGTTTACATGTATGTCGGTTTTCTTCTTGAAAAGCCATTTGCAATCAACTAGCTTAGAGCTAGGAGGTTGCTCAACAAGTTCCCACACTTGGTTTTCATACATGGATTGCATCTCGGCGTTCATGGCTTCCTGCCATTTATCTTTATCAATCCTTGATAAAGCATCTTGGTAGTTTGTTGGTTCATCCAAATCAACCGTATAGCAACCATCTATGAGAAACCCATATCTCTCAGGAGGATTGCTAATCCTACCAGATCTACGAATGTCTTGTGTATTTTGATCATCCATTTGATCACTATCAACATTTTCATGTTGAGTGCTAGTGTCAACCAATTGTGTATCATCTACTTGATCTTGAACCTCTTCAAGATCTATCTTCCTTTCACTATTTCCTTCCATTAGGAACTTAGTTTCAAGGAATTCCGCCTTCCGAGCAACAAATACATTCTGCTCGGATGGATCATAGAAATAGTATCCCATATCATCCTTGGGATATCCTATGAAGATACACTTCGTGGATCGAGCATTCAACTTATTAGGGACGTAACGCTTAGGATAAGCTTCACATCCCCATACCTTTAAGTATGATAGAGATGGAGGTTTACCAAACCACATCTCGTGAGGAGTTCGTTCCACTTTCTTGGTTGGGGCCATATTTAAAATACGAGCCGCGGAGCTTAGACAATAACCCCAAAATGATAGAGGTAACGAGCTTCTTACCATCATAGATCGAACCATATCCATTAGGGTTCGGTTCCTCCTTTCGGAAACTCCATTAAGTTGGGGTGTTCTGGGTGGAGTAAGTTGTGAGATAATCCCACAACTCCTAAGATGAACTTGGAAGGCATCGCTTAGGTATTCACCTCCTCTATCGGTACGAAGTACCTTAATTGTCCTATTGAGTTGATTTTGTACTTCGTTTTGATATTCTTTGAATGCTTCAAACGTTTCGTCCTTGTGTCTTAATAAGTAGACATATCCGAAACGACTAAAGTCATCAATGAAAGTAACAAAGTATCTTTCACCATTCCTAGTCATGGGTTTAAAGGGTCCACATACATCCGAATGTATTAATCTCAATAAGTCTTTAGCCCTTTCATAAGTCCCTTTGAAAGGTGCTTTAGTCATCTTGCCTTGTAAACAAGATTCACATATATCAAACGAATCCATTTCATTTGATTTCAAAAGTCCATTCCTTTGAAGTGTATGTATTCGGTTCTTGTTTATGTGACCAAGGCGACAATGCCATAAGTAGGAATCACTCAAATCCCTTTTGAGTTTCTTGGTGCTTGTATGGTACATTGAGCTACTAGATAATGTGTCATCGTGAACCAATTCATAAATTCCATTTGAAGGTGAAGCCTTGAAATAGAATACATTATCTAAATAAAAGTGGATATCATCATTAACAAAATTAGGATTAAAACCACATTGTTTCAAACGGGAAATAGAAATAATGTTTCGACATAAGTCGGGTGCATACAAAACATCATTCAAAATAAGTTCCAAGCCACTTGGAAGTTTTAACACAAAGTCTCCTTGAGCTTTCACTTGCACTTTAGCTCCATTCCCCATGAAGAGACTTGATGTTCCCGTTTGCTTGTTACTTCTTTTGAACCCCTGCAAAGAATTGCAAATGTGAGTTCCACATCCAGTGTCTAATACCCATGTATTAGAAGAAGTAATGTTAAGCTCTATATATACCATATATATATTACCTGAGGATTGCCCCGCATCCCTCTTCTCCTTCAACTCCTTAAGGTAGACCGGACAGTTTCGTTTCCAATGACCCATCTCACCGCAACCGAAACATGGGTCTTCCTTGGGGTTTGCCTTTTCGACTACCTTTTGCTTCTTAGCCTTGTTGATGGTTGGGGTAACCATCTTCCCCTTCCCTTTGCCTTGGTAAGCGGGTCCTTTTCTCTTAGCCACCTTTGGCTTAGAGGTCTTACCTTTGGACCCACCTTGATCGATTGTTAACACGGGTAAAGCCCTTTTACCCATGCTAGTTTCAGCCGTTCTAAGCATACCGTGAAGCTCACCTATGCTCTTATCCATCCCATTCATATTGTAATTAATTACAAATTGATCAAACCTTTTTGATAGGGAGTTAAGGATAAGATCGGTGGCTAACTCATTGGAAATGTTTAGGTTAAGACGGTTAGCACGATCGATAAGGCTTTTCATCTTAAGTACATAAGATGAAACCGATTGGGTATCGTCCATACGACAAGCATGTAGCGCCCAAACCGTTTCGAATCGCTCGACACGCGCTTGTTGAAGGAACATCTCCTTCAATTGCGTTATCATGTCTTATGCACTATGATGCTCGAAATCCTTTTGGAGTTCGGGTATCATAGTCCCAAGCATTAAGCATGAGACTTGAAGGGAGTCGTGGCAATACTTATCGTAAGAGGCCATTGCCTCCACATCATTCTCATCCGGTTGATCGGGAATGGGGTCCTCAAGCACATACATTTTATCCTCTTGTTTGAGGACAATCCGAAGATTGCGGAACCAATCCATAAAGTTTGTATGGTTGAGTTTGTCTTTCTCTAAGAGAGACCTTAATGATAGGTGGTTTAGATTAAGTGGTGCGTTTGGAATGTTGTTGTTGTTATTGGCGGCCATCTACAAAATTAACAAAGTTCGTTTAAGTATCGATTTTAATTTAACATTCAATACCCTTTAAATCAAATTGAATTATTAAATTCTAGAATCCAACGATAAACCAAATTTCGGTTAGGTGACCTTTATCCCGCAATTTGATTTAGCTAGGTAGTCAATAAATGACAATTGCAATCCATTTGCAACTTCTAGAGTATGGGATCATGCAATCCTTTTGCATGGAATATTTGTCCCATCAACGCCTATTTGTTCTTCATGCTTCGGTGACCCTAAGTTCATGATTCCCAAATCAAGTCGTCCTACTTGTATTGACTTGTAAATTTAACATACATGTGGTTAGGTGACCTTTATCCCACAAGCATGCGAAATTTACCTTAATCATATTAGTTTGCTCATAACGGTTAGGTGACCTTTATCCCATCATGAGTTCCCTAATACTTTTAAGTGTCACACAATAGGATGGCGTTAAACTTGTTTACCTTGTTAGTGAAAGGGATTTTGAGTTTTCGTTAATTCTAGTTTGAGAAAACTTTTGCACCATACACCAACATGCATTTAGTGTATGGTTTATTTGAAAATCCATTTTCATGTTATGTAATAAAGCCAATTTTATTACATTGATATAAACCATTTTATCATGTTCTTAATAACCGATTATTAATGTCCTTTTAGCCGTTTTTAATTTAACCATTTAAATTGACGTTTTGCATGTCGTTAATAATGTCAATTTTAACCAATTTAAATTGCCATTTTAGTTTGTTGTTAACTTGTGTGATTAACTTGTAGCATACAAACATACAATCCACATAATCATACAAAACAACCACGCATGCAAAATCATATGTTCACAATCAAGCCATTTTTGGTAGACATTTGTTTAGCCGAAAACAAATGCCACCGGTTAAGGGTAATAACACAAAGTAGGAGATTTTAAAATCTCCCACTTAATCTTGCATCCAAATGCTTCTTCATGTGTTCTTCAAGTCTTCATCATCTTCATCATTTTACAAAATATATCCTAATACATTTTGTCTAGAAAATGAAATACAACCTAATCTATTTTACATACCAAATATAAAATAAATTACATAACCAAATGAATATTATTACAAACCAATTGAATAATTATTACATGCCTTTTGAATGAATGATAATACATACCAAATGAATCATAAATCAACCAAACACACATGCATGCAACACAAGGTCAAGGCTAGGATTGTGAACATTACATACAACCAAAATTAGACCAAATGGAAGAACCCAAAAACCCATTTTGGGTCTCCTTAAATTCGGCCTAAATACCAAACCCACCCAAACCCTTAAATTTTTGCATTTTACTTACATGCATGTTCATAAAATGCAAAATATAGTGGGTTTAACATATCATCTCGAAGCATATTTCATCAACTTCGGCTCTAGATACCATTGTTGGGTTTTAACAAGTTTCATAATACTTAGAACATTTTAAGAAATAAATTAAAGCGGAAGCATGTAAGTATTACCATTTAAAACTTGTATTCCTTTAACCTTTTAAAGTTAAAACCCAATTAGGATCAAGTTGTGATATATGCTTACAAACTACAAGATAGTAAAGAGTTTATACCTTCTCCTAGCTAGGTAGTAAGTGATGAAGATGATGATGATGAATGGAGCTTCAAAAGTATGAAACCTCAAGTTGTTATACCCTAAACTTTGCACCAACACCTTGTACTTTGGTTAGGATTTTTAACACTTGAATCAGACTTGCAAAAACCAAATTTATGAACCCCTTTGAGCACCCAATAGCCCACGGCAGCAGCAGCAGATTTTTGAAGGTTTTTGTGCAGTTTTTTTTGCAAGTATTAGATGTGTGTTTGCATGTGGTGGTGGTCTCCAACAATTCCCTTGGTTATATGCATTTAGAATACAAGTAACCAAGTAAAAGCAAGTCAAAATGGCATGCTTGTGAAGACTCCCATGCCACTTCCATATAAGTAATTAAAATAAGTTTTATAAAAGATTAATCTTTTATAAAACTATTTCATAATACTTACATTCTTTAATTTATATAAACATTATATATATAAAACCAATTTATATAAAATGTAATATAAATTAACTAATTATTTAACCTACAAATAATTAAATCCATATTATATAAATTATTCCATAATTTATATAAATACACATCAAGTAATATTTAAGAAAACCATTTTTCTTATAGTTCAAGTGTCGCGTATTTGATCAATGAACCAATCGTTAAAATCAAATACAAATAAGGTGTCAGTAAGTTTGTTATTGGGTATGACCCGACTTGGATCAAAACATATTAGCCACGTTAATTTAATATGTCTCTCGGGCATACGAAATACTTTCAACAAGCTCCGGGTCTTCCTGTGCCTCTACCGCATTAATATTGAAAACTCTTCCGCGGCCTTGTCCATTCGTGTTCTCCTGGTTCGGGCAATTTCTAATAATGTGGCCCGGTTTTCCACATTTATAACAAACTACATTGGCATAACTTGCTCCGAAACTACTTGCTCCGCCATTACTCGTTCCGACACCATTTGTTCCTTTCGTTCTATTAACCCCTGGTCCGTAGACCTCACACTTCGCCACGCTATGACCATTTCTTTTACACTTGTTGCAAAATTTGGTGCAGAACCCCAAGTGATACTTTTCACACCTTTGGCATAGCTGCTTTTGATTGTTGTTGTTGTTGTTGCGGTTGTAATTGTTGTTGGGATGATTGTTGTAGTAGTTGTTGTTGTTGTTGTTGTTGGGCCGTTTGTTGTAGTTACGATTGATGTTGCGATTGTTGGGATAATTGTTGCGATTATTATTGTAATTGCTGCTGTTGTTGTTGTATTGGTGATTCTTATCACTGTTTTCCTCCCACTTTCTTTTGACTTGCTTCACATTAGCCTCTTCAGCCGTCTGTTCTTTAATTCTTTCCTCAATCTGGTTCACTAGTTTGTGAGCCATTCTACATGCCTGTGGTATGGAGGCGGGCTCGTGTGAACTTATATCTTCTTGGATTCTTTCCGGTAATCCTTTCACAAACGCGTCGATCTTCTCTTCCTCATCTTCGAACGCTCCCGGACACAATAGGCACAATTCTGTGAATCGTCTTTCGTACGTGGTAATATCAAATCCTTGGGTTCGTAACCCTCTAAGTTCTGTCTTGAGCTTATTGACCTCGGTTCTGGGACGGTACTTCTCGTTCATCAAGTGCTTGAATGCTGACCACGGTAGTGCGTACGCATCATCTTGTCCCACTTGCTCTAGATAGGTATTCCACCATGTTAACGCAGAACCTGTGAAGGTATGCATAGCGTACTTCACTTTGTTCTCTTCAGTACACTTACTTATGGCAAACACCGATTCGACCTTCTCGGTCCACCGTTTCAATCCGATCGGTCCTTCGGTTCCATCAAATTCCAAAGGTTTGTAGGTACTGAATTCTTTGTAGGTGCATCTTACAAAATTTCCTGTACTGCTAGATCCAAGGTTATTGTTGGTATGTAGCGCAGCCTGTACTGCGGCTATGTTTGAAGCTAGAAAAGTACAGAATTCCTCTTCATTCATATTCACGGTGTGACGAGTAGTCGGTGCCATTTCCTTCAAAATAGTCAAATGGAACAAGTTAATCATACAGAATATTAAGAGTAGTTAATAGTATTTCGTAGCATAATATGAACTCATTTATAAAAGCTTTTTCTTCATATTAGCGTTTTATATGTTTAAATTCGGGTAGTACCTACCCGTTAAGTTCATACTTAGTAGCCAATATACAATTCAACTACTACAATTCTATATGAAAAACTGATTATAATAATATTTCGCGTTCAAACTTTTATACAATATTTTACAAACTTACAATACCGCTTATTTTACATAAAGCATGAAACATAGCACACAATAACTTTGATACAAGATAGTTGTGAAGATAATTCTAGCTAGTACACAAGTCGTTCAGCAAAGGCAATAAAGACACGTAATTCATACGTCCAGAAACAAGTCATGCATTCTGGTTTTACTAGGACTACTTCCCATCCTTGGTCTTGTGGAACATAACCGTTATGGCCGTTGATAAGACAGCGTGTTGTAACGTCGTCAAAGGGATGAGGGGTATGTAATGACCAACAGTCTCGTAATAACCTAAAAACCTCATTTCTTACCCCAATTACCGACTCCGTCACTTGTGGGAACGTTTTGTTTAATAGTTGTAGCCCGATGTTCTTTTTCTCAGTTTGGTGAGAAGCGAACATTACTAACCCGTAAGCATAGCATGCTTCTTTAAGTTGCATGTTAGCCGCTTTTTCTAAATCATGAAGTCCTATATTCGGATACATTGAGTCAAAATAATTTCTTAACCCGTTGCGTAAAATAGCATTTGGGTTCCCCGCAATATATGCGTCAAAGTAAACACATCGTAACTTATGGGTTTCCCAATGTGATATCCCCCATCTTTCAAACGAAAGTCTCTTATAAACCAAGACATTCTTGGAACGTTCTTCGAATGTCTTACAAACTGATTTCGCCGTAAATAGTTGTGCCGAAGAATTTTGACCAACTCTTGACAAGATTTCATCAATCATGTCTCCGGGTAGGTCTCTTAAAATATTGGGTTGTCTATCCATTTTGTGTTTTTATACTGTAAAATAGACAAGAGTTAGATTCATAAAAAAATACTTATTAATACAAGCAATTTTTACATATATCATAAAGCATAAGCACACTATATTACATATATTACACCACATGAATACAACTATCTTATTCTGACTCGCTCATTTCTTCTTCTTCGGTTTTGGTTCATTTTGTCAAGTTTCTAGGGATATATGATGTTCCCCTAATACGAGCTGTCATTTTCCACAACGGTTTAGAAAAACCTGGTGGTTTAGAGGTTCCCGGGTCATTGTTACAACTTAAGGGCTTCGGGGGTTGATGATACATATAAAGTTCATCGGGGTTGGAATTAGATTTCTATATTTTTATGCCCTTTCCCTTATTATTTTCTTTTGCCTTTTTAAATTCAGTTGGGGTAATTTCTATAACATCATCGGAATTCTCGTCGGAATCCGATTCATCGGAGAATTGGTAATCCTCCCAATATTTTGCTTCCTTGGCGGAAACACCATTGACCATAATTAATCTTGGTCTGTTGGTTGAGGTAGACATCTATCACACTGGTTCTATTTCCTCCACTGGTTCTATTTCCTTAACTGTTTTATTATTCCCCCCACGGGTTCTATTTCCTCCTCCGGTTCCTCCTCTTTCGGTTCTGATTCTTCTTCCGGTTCTGATTCTTCTTCCGGTTCTTCTTCGGGAACTTGTGAATCTGTCCAATATATATTCGACTCTTCGTTATTATTAGGTGAGTCAATGGGATTTGTGCTAGAGGTAGACATTTATCACACAATATCAAACATGTTAAGAGATTAATATATCACATAATATATACATGTTAATAATATATAGTTTCCAACAAAAATGTTAAGCAATCTTTTTTAAAGAAAACACGGTCGAACTCCAGACTCACTAATGCATCCTAACAAACTCGATAAGACACACTAATGCAAATTTCTGGTTCTCTAAGACCAACGCTCTGATACCAACTGAAATGTCCCGTTCTTATTGATTAAAAACGTTCCATATTAATTGATTTCGTTGCGAGGTTTTGACCTCTATATGAGACGTTTTTCAAAGACTGCATTCATTTTTAAAACAAACCATAACCTTTATTTCATAAATAAAGGTTTAAAAAGCTTTACGTAGATTATCAAATAATGATAATCTAAAATATCCTGTTTACACACGACCATTACATAATGGTTTACAATACAAATATGTTACATCGAAATCAGTTCCTTGAATGCAGTTTTTACACAATATCATACAAACATGGACTCCAAATCTTGTCCTTATTTTAGTATGCAACAGCGGAAGCTCTTAGTATTCACCTGAGAATAAACATGCTTTAAACGTTAACAAAAATGTTGGTGAGTTATAGGTTTAACCTATATATATCAAATCGTAACAATACACCACAAGATTTCATATTTCAATACACATCCCATACATAGAGATAAAAATCATTCATATGGTGAACACCTGGTAACCGACATTAACAAGATGCATATATAAGAATATCCCCATCATTCCGGGACACCCTTCGGATATGATATAAATTTCGAAGTACTAAAGCATCCGGTACTTTGGATGGGGTTTGTTAGGCCCAATAGATCTATCTTTAGGATTCGCGTCAATTAGGGTGTCTGTTCCCTAATTCTTAGATTACCAGACTTAATAAAAAGGGGCGTATTCGATTTCGATAATTCAACCATAGAATGTAGTTTCACGTACTTGTGTCTATTTTGTAAATCATTTATAAAACCTGCATGTATTCTCATCCCAAAAATATTAGATTTTAAAAGTTGGACTATAACTCACTTTCATAGATTTTTACTTCGTCGGGAAGTAAGACTTGGCCACTGGTTGATTCACGAACCTATAACAATATATACATATATATCAAAGTATGTTCAAAATATATTTACAACACTTTTAATATATTTTGATGTTTTAAGTTTATTAAGTCAGCTGTCCTCGTTAGTAACCTACAACTAGTTGTCCACAGTTAGATGTACAGAAATAAATCGATAAATATTATCTTGAATCAATCCACGACCCAGTGTATACGTATCTCAGTATTGATCACAACTCAAACTATATATATTTTGGAATCAACCTCAACCCTGTATAGCTAACTCCAACATTCACATATAGAGTGTCTATGGTTGTTCCGAAATATATATAGATGTGTCGACATGATAGGTCGAAACATTGTATACGTGTCTATGGTATCTCAAGATTACATAATATACAATACAAGTTGATTAAGTTATGGTTGGAATAGATTTGTTACCAATTTTCACGTAGCTAAAATGAGAAAAATTATCCAATCTTGTTTTATCCATAACTTCTTCATTTTTAATCCGTTTTGAGTGAATCAAATTGCTATGGTTTCATATTGAACTCTATTTTAGGAATCTAAACAGAAAATGTATAGGTTTATAGTCGAAAAAATAAGTTACAAGTCATTTTTGTAAAGGTAGTCATTTCAGTCGAAAGAACGACGTCTAGATGACCATTTAAGAAAACATACTTCCACTTTGAGTTTAACCATAATTTTTGGATATAGTTTCATGTTCATAATAAAAATCATTTTCTCAGAAAAACAACTTTTAAATCAAAGTTTATCATAGTTTTTAATTAACTAACCCAAAACAGCCCGCGGTGTTACTACGACGGCGTAAATCCGGTTTTACGGTGTTTTTCGTGTTTCCAAGTTTTAAATCATTAAGTTAGCATATCATATAGATATAGAACATGTGTTTAGTTGATTTTAAAAGTCAAGTTAGAAGGATTAACTTTTATTTGCGAACAAGTTTAGAATTAACTAAACTATGTTCTAGTGATTACAAGCTCAAACCTTCGAATAAGATAGCTTTATATGTATGAATCGAATGATGTTATGAACATCATTACTACCTCAAGTTCTTTGGATAAACCTACTGGAAATGAGAAAAATAGATCTAGCTTCAAAGGATCCTTGGATGGCTTGAAAGTTCTTGAAGCAGAATCATGACACGAAAACAATTTCAAGTAAGATTTCCACTCAAAATAAGATTGTTATAGTTATAGAAATTGAATTAAAGTTTGAATATGATTATTACCTTGTATTAGAAAGATAACCTACTGTAAGTAACAAAGGTTTCTTGATCTTGGATGATTACTTGGAATGGATTTAGAAAACTTGGAAGTAAACTTGCAATCTTGGAAGTATTCTTGATTTTATGCAACTAGAACTTTTGGAATTTATGAAGAACACTTAGAACTTGAAGATAGAACTTGAGAGAGATCAATTAGATGAAGAAAATTGAAGAATGAAAGTGTTTGTAGGTGTTTTTGGTCGTGGGTGTATGGATTAGATATAAAGGATATGTAATTTTGTTTTCATGTAAATAAGTCATGAATGATTACTCATATTTTTGTAATTTTATGAGATATTTCATGCTAGTTGCCAAATGATGGTTCCCACATGTGTTAGGTGACTCACATGGGCTGCTAAGAGCTGATCATTGGAGTGTATATACCAATAGTACATACATCTAAAAGCTGTGTATTGTACGAGTACGAATACGGGTGCGTACGAGTAGAATTGTTGATGAAACTGAATGAGGATGTAATTGTAAGCATTTTTGTTAAGTAGAAGTATTTTAATAAGTGTCTTGAAGTCTTTCAAAAGTGTATGAATACATATTAAAACACTACATGTATATACATTTTATCTGAGTCGTCAAGTCATCGTTAGTCGTTACATGTAAATGTTGTTTTGAAACCTTTAGGTTAACGATCTTGTTGAATGTTGTTAACCTATTATTTATTATAACAAATGAGATGTTAAATTGTTATATTATCATGATATTATGATATATAATATATCTTAGTATGATATATATACAGTTAAATGTCGTTACAACGATAATCGTTACATATATGTCTCGTTTCGAAATCATTAAGTTAGTAGTCTTATTTTTACATATGTATTTCATTGTTAATACACTTAATAATATATTTACTTATAATTTAACATAATTAATCAAGTGTATCAATATCTTAATATGATTCATATGTACCTAGTAAGACGTTGTTATAACGATAATCGTTATATATATCGTTTTCGAGTTTCTTAAATTAATAGTCTCATTTTTATGTATATAACTCATTGTTAAAATACCTAATGAGATAAATAATTATAATAAAATCATGTTAACTATATATATAACCATATATATGTCATCGTATAGTTTTTACAAGTTTTAACGTTCGTGAATCACCGGTCAACTTGGGTGGTCAATTGTCTATATGAAACCTATTTCAATTAATCAAGCCTTAACAAGTTTGATTGCTTAACATGTTGGAAACACTTAATCATGTAAATAACAATTTCATTTAATATATATATAAACATGGAAAAGTTCGGGTCACTACAACCTGGGCTACTGTAAAGATGATTTTCAGTTAGCTCTATTCGAGTAGATAAATTTTCATTTAGGACTTGTCTTAATCCGAGTTACGGTTTAGGATTTATGGCCCTCTGATCGTCACTATGTCCTTTTATCGTTGTGCTGAAAATTCTGACCTACTCGCACTTTGACCGTCGCCACGGTCAAACGAAGTCGAGTTTGCTTCTGGAATTTTTACCACAATTAAAGGACTCATAT
This sequence comes from Rutidosis leptorrhynchoides, assembly GCF_046630445.1. Lineage (NCBI taxonomy): Eukaryota > Viridiplantae > Streptophyta > Magnoliopsida > Asterales > Asteraceae > Rutidosis > Rutidosis leptorrhynchoides. The sequence goes on from NC_092337.1 coordinate 182,160,816, forward strand.
ATGGAGCCATGGCCACTGGTCTCACCTTATTTCAGTAAGTATAGAGGCCGTGGTGACTGATCCAATTTAGAGTTTGTTTTAAACTCTTTTCTAGAACGAAACTTACTTTACACCTTTTGTTTGATGATGAATGATGATGACCTTTAAGACCTAATTTACATACATTTAAACCTATTGGGATGATTTAATGACTTAGTACTATTTGACTTAGGTTGAGGACTTTCCGGACCTACGTACTTGCTTATTTCCCGACTCGACTAAACTACTACTTTACCACTGTGAGTTATAGCATCCCTTTTTACTTTAACTATTTTGGGAACTTAGAATACATGCGCATTTTACGTTTTACATACTAGGCACGAGTACTTAAACTTATATATGTGTGGGTTATATAATGGCATAAACATTCCCTTTAGCTCGGTAACGTTTAGTCATTGGTTTTTGAACCGGTGAACGCGAATCTTAGATATGGATCCATAGAGTTTGACATCCCCACTCGGGCTAGTAGTGCTAGCATTTAACGGGTGTTTAATACTTCGGAAACATACGCACTTGCCAAGTGTACTTTCAGGGGGTTATAAACGTTAAGTTAGTGAAGCGACCCGTTCATATCGAATATAAACGTCACGTACTCATTGGTGTCATTGCGAGGTATTGACCTCTATATGTGACATTTTTCAAAATCTGCATACGTTTTTATAATACAAACCATAACCTTTATTATAATCAAAGGTTCAAACAGCATAATAATGATTACCGTTTAGTGATAATCTTAGTTTTACAAACTTTACATTTGATAATAACAATATGATTTCCAACATATTTAACATTACAAATCTTCCGATATGCAGTTTTATTTTTCACACAAATATGCATACTCCAAATCCTGCTTAAATTCGGCATAATGCAGCGGAAGCTTTTAATTATCACCTGAGAATAAACATGCTTAAAATGTCAACATAAAGTTGGTGAGATATAGGTTTAATGCTAGCAGCGTTATAAATATAAACCACAAGATTTAATATACATAAACGTTTTAATAAAAATATTCTAAGTGGTTGAGCACTCGATAACCATACTTAACATTTAATCAACGTCGCATATTCCCTTTATTATGAAATCTCACTACACCGTACCAAGTGTAGTCACCGAAACGAAGTACTGTGCAACCGTTGAATACTGGTCGTCCAGTCCGGTTGGGGTTGTCAGGCCCGATAGATCTATCAACAGGATTCACGTTTACAATACCGCATGTAAATAATAGTTACCAAGTTACAGGGAAGTATGCCAGTGGTACAACTCAACGTAGAATATATATTTTTAATCACTTGTGTCCATAACGTAAATCATAAAATGCATGTATTCTCATCCCGAAATATTTAAAGTTTAAAAGTGGGACTATATACTCACTTTTGCCTTGAAGATATTTAACACGACTTGGTCTCCGATAGATATCACGAACCTAACCATATATATAATATATCAACATATTTTCTTTTCAAATAATCGTTACATATATACTTATAATACTTTTAATATCTATTAGTCCGTAGTTAGCAGTCCGATGTTAGTGGTCCACAATTAGTTGCTCAATAAAATAAATAAAGACCCCATCATATTCGTATTGATCAGAATTAATCTCGACCCATGGTACCATGTTGTCAAATGACGTGTTGCATACATAAAGTACCGTGTTGTCAAATGACGTGTTGCGTACAATCATGAGGTCTTATAATTAATCTTCTCGTGTTGTTTACGGGTGGTCCTGAAATATGTAAAATCAAATCATGAATAAATATATATAAAATATCATTTTAATTAGCCAAGATATGATTAGTTTGGTTTTAGTCAAAATATTTTCGTAGCTAAACTAGCTTCGAATACCCGATTTTGTTTTAGTCATAGTTTCTTCAATACAACTCCGTTTTTGTTGATTCAACTTGCCACTTCCTTGGATAGAGTCATTATTTTTGAATATGAACTGTAAATACCTTAGTTTACATTTGAAATCACAGGTTATAGGTCAAACTTGGGTGAATCTTATGAAAGTGATCATTTCCGTCGTAAAAACAACATTTAGATGATCATTTTTACAAAAATACTTACACTTTGAGTTACACCATGAGATATTTATATATTAACATATTCATAAGAAATATCATTTTTCCAGAAAATAAACTTCCAATTCAATGTTTAAGATGGTTTTTAATTATCCAACCCAAAACAGCCCCCGGTTGCACTCCAACGATGTAGATTCAGTTTTAAGGTGTTTTTTGTAAAATAAAGTTGTATCTTGTTAAGTTTGCATATCATTATGATATATTACAGGTCTTGAAGTGTTTTAAAAGTCAAGTTAGAAGGATCTATTTAGTTTGCAAACAAGTTTGAAATCATTCAAACTATGTTCTTGTTGTTATAATTTGTAACTCAAAATAAGATAGCTATATGAATATGAATCGAATAAGATTATGAATAAGGTTACTACCTTAAGTTACTTGGATAAAGCTACTATAAAGGAAGTATAACTCTTGATCCTAAAGAGTGGTGAAGTTGGATTGAAAGATTGGAAGTAATATTGCAACTTCTTGATTCTAGGTTGTTTTTATGATGATTAAAGCTTGTAATTGAAGCTAAATGATGGGGAAAATGCTTGGAGATGATCAAGTATGAAGTTTGGAGTGTTTTAAGAGAGAAATGGGAGTGTAAGTATGAGAAAATGGAATAAAGAAATGGTGTTCATGCATAAAAACATTTTTAGTTTATAAAGAAAGAAAAGATTCCTAATTTTGTTTTCTTGCTAAATAATTCATGCTACTTGACAAATGGTTTGTTCTACATGTTCCTTAATCATTTAAGGCTACTAAGGATGATAATTTATGTGTATATACCCATAGTATTTACATCTAGAAGCTGCGTACAATACGGTTACATATACCCTAGGTATACGTGTAGAAATTTTGAGGAAACGGAACGAGAATTCAAATATAACTATCTTTTGTGAATATACTTATATTGTTCTATGTATTTAAGCCCTTTAAAAGTGATTAAATACGTATTTATACGATACTTATATAAGCATTATAGGTTATAGGTATATATATCAAAGAACGTTACGTATAGTTACCGTTTTGAAAACTTAAGTTAGTAGTCTCAAAGTATACTTATAACTCATTATTATTAATACACAATGATATGTTAAACCATCCTTAGATCATGTTAAATATGTATAAATACGTATATGTACATAATCGTATAATTATCGTATGTTATATAGTTCGTGATATCATCGGTCAAATTGGACGGTCAAACGTTGTGTAAAACTCTTTTCAAAAACACAAGACTCAACAATTTGGATTGCTTATCATGTTGATAATGTTTAATTTATGAAAATATTAATCTCATATGTATAAAAAGGTCGGAAAAATCCAGGTCGTTACAGTACCTACCCGTTAAATAAATTTCGTCCCGAAATTTTAAAGTTGTACCTATTTTGTGTTCTCGGGAAACAAATGTGGGTACTTTTGTTTCATATGATCCTCTCGTTCCCAAGTAAACTCGGGACCCCTTCGAGCATTCCAACGAACCCTAACGATTGGTATGTTGCTCTGAAACAACCCAACCCGTACTCCGTACGATAATTATTTTTTTTTATAAATATAATACACATTTACGCGCCAATTAAATATGTAACCCATTCCACACGATTCGTCAAAACATACTACGAGTTTAATGTTTACAAAAAGGCACAAAGGCCATTAACGAATGTGATACAAGTTTGACCAACAATAAATGATAGTTTATAAACCAAACGACACTCGAGCATGGTTTGGGGCTAAACTACCCAAAACGTTCGGCCACTTCAAAAGCTATCCCAAAAGCATCCCCTGTCAACACAAACGGAAGACAACTAATCCAACCGTATGCCCTTACCCTTGTCCAAACCGGAACCTATAAAAATGGTAAACAACGAGAGGGTAAGCAATGCTTAGTGAATGCAATAGTTATACATACATATATATAACCCATCTATTTGCAATCACAAATTCCAAATACCTCGTACGAACATGTAACTCACATAGCGAGTCAATCATACCCGAAATACCAACAAGTCGTACATTGACACAAAATCTCATTAGCATATACTCAACACCATATATATATATAATGCTAAACTAATCACAACACAATATGGTTAACCATAACGCTATGGTGCTACCGGCACGTGGTTCACACCATACGCATTTGAGTCTCACTCTTTTATAGTGCTACCGGCACATGGTTCACACTTTGACGCTACCGGCACGTGGTTCACGCCTCATTTTATAGTGCTTCGGCACATGGTTCACACTCGATGCTACCGGCACGTGGTTCACATCCTATATCCATCCCATACATGTTATGGCACTACCGGCACATGGTTCATACCATAACATTCACAAATAAACACGCCATATACATGAACATATAATTATTCCACTCACCTTAACACAAGGACGATGATTTAGCACTTCCGAGCTTCAACGCAATGTACCTAAATCATTAAGTGCACATTTAATTTCACAACTAGTGGAATTAACCACAATACACCCACTTAAGCATTTAATGACCCAATTTGCATTAAATGACTCAACTACACACAACCGCCCATAAATGACCAAGACTCGACTTTAATCACTAAGACTAGTGAAGTAAGGTCTATTAACTTCAATTAACACAAAACTTAAGGTAATCCATACCCATTTCATCTAATTAGGTCAACTAGTACATTTTGACCCATTTTATGTCAAACTTAACCATTAACACATCTTTCATAATTCTTAAAGTGTATTAGTGACTAACAACACCAATTTACACTTACAACCTCGAATCACAAGGCCAAAACCCTAGATTGTGGCTATTAGGGTTTCATTACATCAACATACCCCAAACTCACCCATTTTACCCTCAAATGGGTCATACAAATCACTAGTACCCAAAACCCTAGTCATCAACCAATAAAAACTCAAACTTAGAGTTAGAACTTACCGAGACTATCAACGCGTAGCTAGAGACAAGGAGAACAACTTTAAATCTCGCTCCTAGGTTTGATTCACAAATCTCCAACTTCAAATCTCAAGATCAAGCTAGGTGGGTTTTGTGTTTTGGGAGAGAAATAGGAAAGAAAATGGAAATGAAAATGAAATAAATGGATGTGTGGTGGAGAGTTAATGCTCCCACCATATTTACATGTCAAATTACCATTTTGTCCCTCAAAGTCATTTAATTTAAGCTAAAACCGGAATCAGAACTGCAGGACTGTCGCGGCGCGGCCATAATCGTCGCGGCGCGACTCATAAAGGGAAAATGGACCCTTGTTAACCCAATCTCTGATCCAGGTTTGCTTTGTTTGTTGCGTCGCGACCCAAATCGTCGCGGTGCAGCATTAGCCTGATCCTGGTCACTTCGACCATTTAACACAAACCAAGGTTCCAATACACGTCTAACTCTCATATCTAAGTCTCACAAGACTTAACACTAACCGAAACTCCTTTAAGACTTATTTTACGCAGACATTAACAAGTACATATATATCCATGCATTTACGCATAAGTTAACGAGTTATAAACGTACAATTGATTAAGTGAGTACCTTTCGCTACGTACGGGAAAGCGGGATGTTACAACTCTCCCCCACTTGAATCGAAGCGTGTCCTCGCGATCCAAGCTGTATGACAAGAAGGGAGATAAACCAACACAAACTCTTCGGGCTCCCAAGTAAACTCGGAACCCTTACTATGACGCCATTGAACTTTAAAAGTCCTAACCTCTTTATATCTCAACCTTTTGACCTTCTCATCAAGTATGGCAATCGGTTCCTCGATATACTCTAACTTATTATTTAGCTCAATCTCGTCTAATGGCACCCAAGACGAATCATCCGCAAGACACTTAAGGAGATGGGAAACATGAAATGTATTATGGATCCCCGCAAGATCTTCGGGTAATTCCAAACGATATGCGACTTCACCAACACGAGCTAAAACCTTAAATGGTCCAATAAACCGAGGAGCTAACTTTCCTCGTTTCCGAAATCGAATAATACCCTTCCATGGCGAAACCTTAAGCATCACCATGTCACCTTCTTGAAATTCGATCGTTCGTCTACGTTTGTCGGCATACGACTTTTGCCTATCTTGATCCTTCTTCAAATGCTCTCGAATCACACCAATCTTGCTATTCGTCTCTAAAACCAAATCGGTACTCCCGATTTCCTTTTGTCCCACTTCACCCCAACAAATCGGGGTTTGACATCTACGCCCATAAAGCATCTCATAAGGTGACATTCCAATACTAGTATGATAACTATTATTGTACGAGAATTCCACCAAAGGTAAGTGCTCGTCCCAACTACCACCAAAATCGATAATGCCCGCACGTAACATATCTTCCAAAGTTTGATTCGTACGTTCGGTTTGACCGTCCGTTTGAGGATGATACGCCGTGCTCAATTTCAATTGTGTACCCATATCCTCATGAAACTTTTCCCAAAACCGAGATGTAAAACGAGTATCTCGATCCGAAATAATCGATATAGGAACACCGTGTCGAGAGATGACTTCCTTGATAAACAACTTAGCCAAGGTCTCCGACGATATCGCTTCCTTGATGGGAAGAAACAAAGCACTTTTCGTCAATCGATCAACTATAACCCAAATCGAATCAAATTGGGTCCTCGCCGTTTTAGGTAACTTTGTGATGAAATCCATGGTAATGTGCTCCCATTTCCACTTCGGGATTTCTAACGGTTGTAACTTACCATACGGCTTTTGGTGCTCGGCCTTAACTTGCAAACACGTGACGCATTGCTCAACGTACTTTACAACATCATGTTTCATGCCCGGCTACCAATAATCTTTCTTCAAGTCAAGATACATTTTCGTTGCGCCCAGATGAATGGAATACGTTGACTTATGTGCTTCATCAAGTAGCACTCATCGATAATCCCCCATCTTAGGCACCCACACTCTTCCTTGAAAAGACAACAAACCCCGCGAGCCCATAGTAATGAACTCTGTTTGCCCCACAATCCGCTCTTCATGCTTGTTGTGAACATATGCTTCTATTTGAATCTCACCAAGCTTTACAAGGAAATCGTTAGTAATAATCATGTGTAACGATCCTACTCGTATCACCGGATGTTGACTCTTTCGACTCAAGGCGTCCGCGACCACGTTCGCCTTTCCCGGATGGTAAAGTATCTCACAATCATAATCCTTTACCACATCCATCCACCTACGTTGACGATAATTCGAATCTCGTTGAGTAAAGAGATGTTTCAAACTCTTATGGTCCTAATAAATCGTACACTTGACACCATACAAGTAGTGGCGCCAAATTTTCAACGCATGAACCACCACCGCCAATTCAATTTCGTGAGTCGGGTATCTCTTTTCGTGTTCCTTTAATTGTCGAGAGGCGTAAGCGATGACTTTACCTCTTTGCATCAAAACACACCCGAGCCCATTTAAAGAAGCATCACAATAAATTGTCATATCTTCTACCCCTTCCGACAACACTAACACCGGAGCTTGACATAATTTCTCTTTTAACAATCGAAAAGCGATTTCTTGCTCATTCTCCCAATTGAATCTTACGTTCTTCCTCATCAATTTAGTCAAAGGAGAAGCAATCTTAGAAAAGTCTTGGATAAACTGACGATAATAACCGGCCAATCCGAGAAAACTTCGGACGTCCGTAGGTGTAGTCGGTTGTCTCCAACTCTTCACCGTCTCTATCTTCCCCGGATCTACTTGAATACCGTCTTTGTTCATAATGTGGCCAAGGAATTGAACCTCCCTTAGCCAAAATTCACATTTGGAGAACTTAGCATACAACTTCTCCTTTCGTAACGTGTTCAATACTTCACGCAAATGACGTTCATGTTCGTTCATACTCTTCGAGTAGACTAGTATGTCGTCAATGAACACAATCACTGACTTGTCCAATATGGGTTGGCACACTCGGTTCATAAGATCCATGAATGCCGCCGGTGCATTCGTAAGACCAAAAGGCATAACTACGAACTCAAAATGCCCATAACGCGTTCGAAAAGCCGTTTACTCAATATCTTCCTCACGGACCCGCATTTGGTGATAGCTGGACCGTAGATCGATCTTAGAGAAATACGTCGCACCTTGGAGTTGGTCAAACAAATCGTCAATCCGAGGCAACGGATAACGATTCTTGATCGTCACTTTATTCAACTCCCGATAATCGATGCACATCCGCATACTACCATCCTTCTTTTTCACGAATAAAACCGGAGCGCCCCACGGCGAAGCACTCGGTCGAATAAAACCCTTCTCAATCAACTCTCGGGTTTGATTTAGCAACTCCTGCATTTCCGTCGGTGCTAAACGATAAGGAGTTTTAACAATGGGAGTAGCTCCCGGAACCAACTCAATGCGAAATTCAACTTGTCTTTCCGCCAGAACACCCGGTAACTCATCCGGAAAAACGTCTTCGAATTCACTAACCACCGGAATTTCACGAATGGGTGGTGGCTCGTCACGAGTATCAACAAAATGGGCAAGAAAAGCCATGCCACCACTAACAAGAAAACGACGTGCCCGTGCGAAAGAACATATCGGCACAAGTATTCTTCGCTTATCGCCGTGAATAACTAGCTCTCCCCCACTTGGGATCTTCACGCGGATAAACTTTTCATGGCATGCAATATCGGCTCTATTTCGATCGAGCCAATCCATACCAACAACGATATCAAAATCGCCCAAAGTCATCGGGATAAGATCAATCTTAAAGTTTTCGGCACCAAAAACTACGTCACAATTCTTACACACATCAACCACTAGCACAGTCTTGCCGTCCGCTATTTCGACTTCTACCGGACGACTTAACTTAGCTAATGGTCTATCAAGTTTAGGCACAAATTTTGGAGATACAAACGACAAATTTGCACCGCTATCAAATAAAATCCTTGCCGGATTAGAGTTAACCATGAAAGTTGTAGTGACCCGAACTTTTCCATGTTTATATATATTAATTGAGATTGATATTTACATGATTAAATGTTTCCAACATGTTAAACAATCAACTTGTTAAGACTTGATTAATTGAAATATGTTTCATATAGACAATTGACCACCCAAGTTGACCGGTGATTCACGAACGTTAAAACTTGTAAAAAAAAAACTATATGATGACATATATATGGATATATATATATAGTTAACATGATACTATGATAAGTAAACATATCATTAAGTATATTAACAATGAACTACATATGTAAAAACAAGACTACTAACTTAATGATTTTTTAAACGAGACATATATGTAACGATTATCGTTGTAAAGACATTTAATGTATATATATCATAATAAGAGATATTCATACATGATAATATCATGATAATATAATAATTTAAAATCTCATTTGATATTATAAACATTGGGTTAACAACAATTAACAAGATCGTTAACCTAAAGGTTTCAAAACAACACTTACATGTAACGACTAACGATGACTTAACGACTCAGTTAAAATGTATATACATGTAGTGTTTTAATATGTATTTATGCACTTTTGAAAGACTTCAATACACTTATCAAAATACTTCTACTTAACAAAAATGCTTACAATTACATCCTCGTTCAGTTTCATCAACAATTCTACTCGTATGCACCCGTATTCGTACTCGTACAATACACAGCTTTTAGATGTATGTAATATTGGTATATACACTCCAATGATCAGCTCTTAGCAGCCCATGTGAGTCACCTAACACATGTGGGAACCATCATTTGGCAACTAGCATGAAATATCTCATAAAATTACAAAAATATGAGTAATCATTCATGACTTATTTACATGAAAACAAAATTACATATCCTTTATATCTAATCCATACACCAACGACCAAAAACACCTACAAACACTTTAATTCTTCAATTTTCTTCATCTAATTGATCTCTCTCAAGTTCTATCTTCAAGTTCTAAGTGTTCTTCATATATTCTACAAGTTCTAATTACATAAAATCAAGAATACTTTCAAGTTTGCTAGCTCACTTCCAATCTTGTAAGGTGATCATCCAACCTCAAGAAATCTTTGTTTCTTACAGTAGGTTATCATTCTAATACAAGGTAATAATCATATTCAAACTTTGGTTCAATTTCTATAACTATAACAATCTTATTTCAAGTGATGATCTTACTTGAACTTGTTTTCGTGTCATGATTCTGCTTCAAGAACTTCGAGCCATCCAAGGATCCGTTGAAGCTAGATCCATTTTTCTATTTTCCAGTAGGTTTATCCAAGGAACTTAAGGTAGTAATGATGTTCATAACATCATTCGATTCATACATATAAAGCTATCTTATTCGAAGGTTTAAACTTGTAATCACTAGAACATAGTTTAGTTAATTCTAAACTTGTTCGCAAATAAAAGTTAATCCTTCTAACATGACTTTTAAAATCAACTAAACACATGTGCTATATCTATATGATATGCTAACTTAATGATTTAAAACCCGGAAACACGAAAAACACCGTAAAACCGGATTTACGCCGTCGTAGTAACACCGCGGGCTGTTTTGGGTTAGTTAATTAAAAACTATGATAAACTTTGATTTAAAAGTTGTTATTCTGAGAAAATGATTTTTATTATGAACATGAAACTATATCTAAAAATTATGGTTAAACTCAAAGTGGAAGTATGTTTTCTTAAATGGTCATCTAGACGTCGTTCTTTCGACTGAAATGACTACCTTTACAAAAATGACTTGTAACTTATTTTTCTGACAATAAACCTATAATTTTTCTGTTTATATTCATAAAATAGAGTTTAATATGAAACCATAGCAATTTGATTCACTCAAAACGGATTTAAAATGAAGAAGTTATGGGTAAAACAAGATTGGATAATTTTTCTCATTTTAGCTACGTGAAAATTGGTAACAAATCTATTCCAACCATAACTTAATCAACTTGTATTGTATATTATGTAATCTTGAGATACCATAGACACGTATACAATATTTCAACCTATCATGTCGACACATCTATATATATTTCGGAACAACCATAGACACTCTATATGTGAATGTTGGAGTTAGCTATACAGGGTTGAGGTTGATTCCAAAATATATATAGTTTGAGTTGTGATCAATACTGAGATACGTATACACTGGGTCGTGGATTGATTCAAGATAATATTTATCGATTTATTTCTGTACATCTAACTGTGGACAACTAGTTGTAGGTTACTAACGAGGACAGCTGACTTAATAAACTTAAAACATCAAAATATATTAAAAGTGTTGTAAATATATTTTGAACATACTTTGATATATATGTATATATTGTTATAGGTTCGTGAATCAACCAGTGGCCAAGTCTTACTTCCCGACGAAGTAAAAATCTGTGAAAGTGAGTTATAGTCCCACTTTTAAAATCTAATATTTTTGGGATGAGAATACATGCAGGTTTTATAAATGATTTACAAAATAGACACAAGTACGTGAAACTACATTCTATGGTTGAATTATCAAAATCGAGTATGCCCCTTTTTATTAAGTCTGGTAATCTAAGAATTAGGGAACAGACACCCTAATTGACGCGAATCCTAAAGATAGATCTATTGGGCTTAACAAACCTCATCCAAAGTACCGGATGCTTTAGTACTTCGAAATTTATATCATATCCGAAGGGTGTCCCGGAATGATGGGGATATTCTTATATATGCATCTTGTTAATGTCGGTTACCAGGTGTTCACCATATGAATGATTTTTATCTCTATGTATGGGATGTGTATTGAAATATGAAATCTTGTGGTCTATTATTATGATTTGATATATATAGGTTAAACCTATAATTCACCAACATTTTTGTTGACGTTTTAAGCATGTTTATTCTCAGGTCATTATTAAGAGCTTCCGCTGTCGCATACTTAAATAAGGACGAGATTTGGAGTCCATGCTTGTATGATATTGTGTAAAAACTGCATTCAAGAAACTTATTTTGTTGTAACATATTTGTATTGTAAACCATTATGTAATGGTTGTGTGTAAACATGATATTTTAGATTATCATTATTTGATAATCTACGTAAAGCTTTTTAAACCTTTATTGATGAAATAAAGGTTATGGTTTGTTTTAAAATGAATGCAGTCTTTGAAAAACGTCTCATATAGAGGTCAAAACCTCGCAACGAAATCAATTAATATGGAACGTTTTTAATCAATAAGAATGGGACATTTCAGTTGGTATCCGAGCGTTGGTCTTAGAGAACCAGAAAATTTGCATTAGTGTGTCTTATCGAGTTTGTTAGGATGCATTAGTGAGTTTGGACTTCGACCGTGTTTTCTTTAAAAATGATTGCTTAACATTTTTGTTGAAAACTATATATTATTAACATGTATATATTATGTGATATATTAATCTCTTAACATGTTTGATATTGTGTGATAGATGTCTACCTCTAGCACAAATACCATTGACTCACCTAATAATAACGAAGAGTCGAATATATATTGGACTGATTCACAAGTTCCTGAAGAGGAACCGGAAGAAGAATCAGAACCGGAAGAAGAATCAGAACCGGAAGAGGAGGAATCGGAGGAGGAAATAGAACCGGTGGGGGAAATAATAAAACGGTTAAGTAAAAGAAAATCCTCAACCAACCGACCAAGGTTAATTATGGTCAATGGTGTTTCCGCCAAGGAAGCAAAATATTGGGAGGATTACCAATTCTCCGATGAATCGGATTCCGACGAGAATTTCGATGATGTTATAGAAATTACCCCAACTGAATTTAAAAAAGCAAAAGAAAATAATAAGGGAAAGGGCATAAAAATAGAGAAATCTAATTCCAACCCCGATGAACTTTATATGTATCGTCAACCCCCGAAGTCCTTAAGTTGTAACAATGACCCGGGAACCTCTAAACCACCAGGTTTTTCTAAACCGTTGTGGAAAACGACAGCTAGTATTAGGGGAACATCATATATCCCTAGAAACTTGGCAAAACGAACCAAAACCGAAGAAGAAGAAACGAGCGAGTCGGAATAAGATAGTTGTATTCGTGTGGTGTAATATATGTAATATAGTGTGCTTATGCTTTATGATATATGTAAAAATTGCTTGTATTAATAAGTATTTTTTATGAATCTAACTCTTGTCTATTTTACAGTTTAAAAACACAAAATGGATAGACAACCCAATATTTTAAGAGACCTACCCGGAGACATGATTGATGAAATCTTGTCTAGAGTCGGTCAGAATTCTTCGGCACAACTATTTAAGGCAAGATCAGTTTGTAAGACATTCGAAGAACGTTCCAAGAATGCCTTGGTTTATAAAAGGCTTTCGTTCGAAAGATGGGGGATATCACATTGGGAAATCCATAAGTTACGATGTGTTTACTTTGACGCATATATTGCGGGGAACCCAAATGCTATTTTATGCAATGGGTTAAGAAATTATTTTGACTCAATATATCCGAATATTGGACTTCGTGATTTAGAAAAAGCGGCTAACATGCAACATAAAGAAGCATGTTATGCTTACGGATTAGTAATGTTCGCTTCTCACCAAAGTGAGAACAAGAACATCGGCCTACAACTATTAAACAAAACGTTCCCATAAGTGACGGAGTCGGTAATTGGGGTAAGAAATGAGGTTTTTAGATTGTTACGGGACTGTTGGACATTACGTAACCCTCGTCCCTTTGACGACGTTACAACACGCTGTTTTATCAACGGCCATAACGGTTATGTTCCACAAGACCAAGGATGGGAAGTAATCCTAGTAAAACCAGAATGCATGACTTGTTTCTGGACGTATGAATTACGTGTCTTTATTGCCTTTGCTGAACGACTTGTGTACTAGCTAGAATTATCTTCACAACCATCTTGTATCAAATTTATTTTGTGCTGTATTTCATGCTATATGTAAAATAAGCGGTATTGTAAGTTTGTAAAATATTGTGTAAAAGTTTGAACGCGAAATATTATTATAATCAGTTTTTCATATAGAATTGTAGTAGTTGAATTGTATATTAGCTACTAAGTATGAACTTAACGGGTAGGTACTACCCGAATTTAAACTTATAAAACGCTAATATGAAGAAAAAGCTTTTATAAATGAGTTCATATTATGCTACGAAATACTATTAACTACTCTTAATATTCTGTATGATTAACTTGTTCCATTTGACTATTTGAAGGAAATGGCACCGACTACTCGACACACCGTGAATATGAATGAAGAGGAATTCCGTACTTTTCTAGCTTCAAACATAGCCGCAGTACAGGCTGCGCTACATACCAACAATAACCTTGGATCCAGCAGTACAGGAAATCGTGTAGGATGCACCTACAAAGAATTCACTACCTGCAAACCTTTGGAATTTGATGGAACCGAAGGACCGATCGGATTGAAACGGTGGACCGAGAAGGTCGAATCGGTGTTTGCCATAAGTAAGTGTACTGAAGAGGACAAAGTGAAGTACGCTACGCATACCGTCACAGGTTCTGCGTTAACATGGTGGAATACCTATCTAGAGCAAGTGGGACAAGACGATGCGTACGCACTACCGTGGTCAGCATTCAAGCACTTGATGAACGAGAAGTACCGTCCCAGAACCGAGGTCAATAAGCTCAAGACAGAACTTAGAGGGTTACGAACCCAAGGATTTGATATTACCACGTACGAAAGACGATTCACAGAATTGTGCCTATTGTGTCCGGGAGCATTCGAAGATGAGGAAGAGAAGATCGACGCGTTTGTGAAAGGATTACCGGAAAGAATCCAAGAAGATATAAGTTCACACGAGCCCGCCTCCATACAACAGGCATGTAGAATGGCTCACAAACTAGTGAACCAGATTGAAGAAAGAATTAAAGAACAGACTGCTGAAGAGGCCAATGTGAAGCAAGTCAAAAGAAAGTGGGAGGAAAACGGTGATAAGAATTACCAATACAACAACAACAGCAATTACAACAATAATCGCAACAATTATCCCAACAATCGCAACATCAATCCCAACTACAACAAACGGCCCAACAACAACAACAACAACAACAACAGCAGCTACAACAATCATCTTAACAACAATAATAACCGCAACAACAACAACAATCAGAAGCAGCTATGCCAAAGGTGTGAAATGTATCACTCGGGGTTCTGCACCAAATTTTGTAACAAGTGTAAAAGAAATGGTCATAGCGCAGCGAAGTTTGAGGTCTACGGACCAAGGGTTAATAGAACGAAAGGAACAAATGGTGTCGGAACGAGTAATGGCGGAGCAAGTAGTGTCGGAGCAAGTTATGCCAATGTAGTTTGTTATAAATGTGGAAAACCGGGCCACATTATTAGAAATTGCCCGAACCAGGAGAACACGAATGGACAAGGCCGCGGAAGAGTTTTCAATATTAATGCGGCAGAGGCACAGGAAGACCCGGAGCTTGTTACGGGTACGTTTCTTATTGACAATAAATCTGCTTACGTTTTATTTGATTCGGGTGCGGATAGAAGCTATATGAGTAGAGATTTTTGTGCTAAATTAAGTTGTCCATTGACGCCTTTGGATAGTAAATTTTTACTCAAATTAGCAAATGGTAAATTAATTTCAGCAGATAATATATGTCGGAATCGAGAAATTAAACTGGTTAGCGAAATATTTAAGATTGATTTGATACCAGTAGAGTTAGGGAGTTTTGATGTGATAATCGGTATGGACTGGTTGAAAGAAGTGAAAGCAGAGATCGTTTGTTACAAAAATGCAATTCGCATTATACGAGAAAAAGGAAAACCCTTAATGGTGTACGGAGAAAAGGGCAACACGAAGCTACATCTTATTAGTAATTTGAAGGCACAAAAACTAATAAGAAAAGGTTGCTATGCTGTTCTAGCACACGTCGAGAAAGTACAAACTGAAGAAAAGAGCATCAATGATGTTCCCATTGCAAAAGAATTTCCCGATGTATTTCCGAAAGAATTACCGGGATTACCCCCACATCGATCCGTTGAATTTCAAATAGATCTTGTACCAGGAGCTGCACCAATAGCTCGTGCTCCTTACAGACTCGCACCCAGTGAGATGAAAGAACTGCAAAGCCAATTACAAGAACTTTTAGAGTGTGGTTTCATTCGACCAAGCACATCACCGTGGGGAGCTCCTGTTTTGTTTGTCAAGAAGAAAGATGGTACATTCAGGTTGTGTATCGACTACCGAGAGTTGAACAAACTTACCATCAAGAACCGCTACCCACTACCGAGAATCGACGACTTATTTGATCAACTACAAGGCTCGTCTGTTTATTCAAAGATTGACTTACGTTCCGGGTATCATCAAATGCGGATGAAAGAAGATGATATTCCAAAGACTGCTTTTAGAACACGTTACGGTCATTACGAGTTTATGGTCATGCCATTTGGTTTAACTAATGCACCAGCTGTGTTCATGAACCTTATGAACCGAGTGTGTGGACCATACCTTGACAAGTTTGTCATTGTTTTCATTGATGACATACTTATTTACTCAAAGAATGACCAAGAACACGGTGAACATTTGAGAAAGGTGTTAGAAGTATTGAGGAAGGAAGAATTGTACGCTAAGTTTTCAAAGTGTGCATTTTGGTTGGAAGAAGTTCAATTCCTCGGTCACATAGTGAACAAAAAAGGTATTAAAGTGGATCCGGCAAAGATAGAAACTTTTGAAAAGTGGGAAACCCCGAAAACTCCAAAACACATACGCCAGTTTTTAGGACTAGCTGGTTACTACAGAAGGTTCATCCAAGACTTTTCCAGAATAGCAAAACCCTTGACTGCATTAACGCATAAAGGGAAGAAATTTGAATGGAATGATGAACAAGAGAAAGCGTTTCAGTTATTGAAGAAAAAGCTAACTACGGCACCTATATTGTCATTGCCTGAAGGGAATGATGATTTTGTGATTTATTGTGACGCATCAAAGCAAGGTTTCGGTTGTGTATTAATGCAACGAACGAAGGTGATTGCTTATGGGTCTAGACAATTGAAGATTCACGAACAAAATTATACGATGCATGATTTGGAATTAGGCGCGGTTGTTTTTGCATTAAAGACTTGGAGGCACTACTTATATGGGGTCAAAAGTATTATATATACCGACCACAAAAGTCTTCAACACATATTTAATCAGAAACAACTGAATATGAGGCAGCGTAGGTGGATTGAATTATTGAATGATTACGACTTTGAGATTCGTTACCACCCGGGAAAGGCAAATGTGGTAGCCGATGCCTTGAGCAGGAAGGACAGAGAACCCATTCGAGTAAAATCTATGAATATAATGATTCATAATAACCTTACTACTCAAATAAAGGAGGCGCAACAAGGAGTTTTAAAAGAGGGAAATTTAAAGGATGAAATACCCAAAGGATCGGAGAAGCATCTTAATATTCGAGAAGACGGAACCCGGTATAGGGCTGAAAGGATTTGGGTACCAAAATTTGGAGATATGAGAGAAATGGTACTTAGAGAAGCTCATAAAACCAGATACTCAATACATCCTGGAACGGGGAAGATGTACAAGGATCTCAAGAAACATTTTTGGTGGCCGGGTATGAAAGCCGATGTTGCTAAATACGTAGGAGAATGTTTGACGTGTTCTAAGGTTAAAGCTGAGCATCAGAAACCATCAGGTCTACTTCAACAACCCGAAATCCCGGAATGGAAATGGGAAAACATTACCATGGATTTCATCACTAAATTGCCAAGGACTGCAAGTGGTTTTGATACTATTTGGGTAATAGTTGATCGTCTCACCAAATCAGCACACTTCTTGCCAATAAGAGAAGATGACAAGATGGAGAAGTTAGCACGACTGTATTTGAAGGAAGTCATCTCCAGACATGGAATACCAATCTCTATTATCTCTGATAGGGATAGCAGATTTATTTCAAGATTCTGGCAGACATTACAGCAAGCATTAGGAACTCGTCTAGACATGAGTACTGCCTATCATCCACAAACTGATGGGCAGAGCAAAAGGACGATACAAACGCTTGAAGACATGCTACGAGCATGTGTTATTGATTTCGGAAACAGTTGGGATCGACATCTACCGTTAGCAGAATTTTCCTACAACAACAGCTACCATTCAAGCATTGAGATGGCGCCGTTTGAAGCACTTTATGGTAGAAAGTGCAGGTCTCCGATTTGTTGGAGTGAAGTGGGGGATAGACAGATTACGGGTCCGGAGATTATACAAGAAACTACCGAGAAGATCATCCAAATTCAACAACGGTTGAAAACCGCCCAAAGTCGACAAAAGAGCTACGCTGACATTAAAAGAAAAGATATAGAATTTGAAATTGGAGAGATGGTCATGCTTAAAGTTGCACCTTGGAAAGGCGTTGTTCGATTTGGTAAACGAGGGAAATTAAATCCAAGGTATATTGGACCATTCAAGATTATTGATCGTGTCGGACCAGTAGCTTACCGACTTGAGTTACCTCAACAACTCGCGGCTGTACATAACACTTTCCACGTCTCAAATTTGAAGAAATGTTTTGCTAAAGAAGATCTCACTATTCCGTTAGATGAAATCCAAATCAACGAAAAACTTCAATTCATCGAAGAACCCGTCGAAATAATGGATCGTGAGGTTAAAAGACTTAAGCAAAACAAGATACCAATTGTTAAGGTTCGATGGAAT
The DNA here is from genome assembly GCF_046630445.1 of Rutidosis leptorrhynchoides. Taxonomy (NCBI): domain Eukaryota; kingdom Viridiplantae; phylum Streptophyta; class Magnoliopsida; order Asterales; family Asteraceae; genus Rutidosis; species Rutidosis leptorrhynchoides. Next base: position 182,179,518 of record NC_092337.1, read on the forward strand.
GCTCGTAGAGGACCCGAGTTCACCTGGGAGCGTGAAGATCAGATGAATAAGAAATACCCGCATCTATTTCCAGAAGATTCGTCAACACCTTCAACAGCTTAAAATTTCAGGACGAAATTTATTTAACGGGTAGGTAATGTAGTGACCCGAACTTTTCCATGTTTATATATATTAATTGAGATTGATATTTACATGATTAAATGTTTCCAACATGTTAAACAATCAACTTGTTAAGACTTGATTAATTGAAATATGTTTCATATAGACAATTGACCACCCAAGTTGACCGGTGATTCACGAACGTTAAAACTTGTAAAAAAAAACTATATGATGACATATATATGGATATATATATAGTTAACATGATACTATGATAAGTAAACATATCATTAAGTATATTAACAATGAACTACATATGTAAAAACAAGACTACTAACTTAATGATTTTTTAAACGAGACATATATGTAACGATTATCGTTGTAAAGACATTTAATGTATATATATCATAATAAGAGATATTCATACATGATAATATCATGATAATATAATAATTTAAAATCTCATTTGATATTATAAACATTGGGTTAACAACAATTAACAAGATCGTTAACCTAAAGGTTTCAAAACAACACTTACATGTAACGACTAACGATGACTTAACGACTCAGTTAAAATGTATATACATGTAGTGTTTTAATATGTATTTATACACTTTTGAAAGACTTCAATACACTTATCAAAATACTTCTACTTAACAAAAATGCTTACAATTACATCCTCGTTCAGTTTCATCAACAATTCTACTCGTATGCACCCGTATTCGTACTCGTACAATACACAGCTTTTAGATGTATGTACTATTGGTATATACACTCCAATGATCAGCTCTTAGCAGCCCATGTGAGTCACCTAACACATGTGGGAACCATCATTTGGCAACTAGCATGAAATATCTCATAAAATTACAAAAATATGAGTAATCATTCATGACTTATTTACATGAAAACAAAATTACATATCCTTTATATCTAATCCATACACCAACGACCAAAAACACCTACAAACACTTTCATTCTTCAATTTTCTTCATCTAATTGATCTCTCTCAAGTTCTATCTTCAAGTTCTAAGTGTTCTTCATATATTCTACAAGTTCTAGTTACATAAAATCAAGAATACTTTCAAGTTTGCTAGCTCACTTCCAATCTTGTAAGGTGATCATCCAACCTCAAGAAATCTTTGTTTCTTACAGTAGGTTATCATTCTAATACAAGGTAATAATCATATTCAAACTTTGGTTCAATTTCTATGACTATAACAATCTTATTTCAAGTGATGATCTTACTTGAACTTGTTTTCGTGTCATGATTCTGCTTCAAGAACTTCGAGCCATCCAAGGATCCGTTGAAGCTAGATCCATTTTTCTATTTTCCAGTAGGTTTATCCAAGGAACTTAAGGTAGTAATGATGTTCATAACATCATTCGATTCATACATATAAAGCTATCTTATTCGAAGGTTTAAACTTGTAATCACTAGAACATAGTTTAGTTAATTCTAAATTTGTTCGCAAACAAAAGTTAATCCTTCTAACTTGACTTTTAAAATCAACTAAACACATGTTCTATATCTATATGATATGCTAACTTAATGATTTAAAACCTGGAAACACGAAAAATACCGTAAAACCGGATTTACGCCGTCGTAGTAACACCGCGGGCTGTTTTAGGTTAGTTAATTAAAAACTATGATAAACTTTTATTTAAAAGTTGTTATTCTGAGAAAATGATTTTTATTATGAACATGAAACTATATCCAAAAATTATGGTTAAACTCAAAGTGGAAGTATGTTTTCTAAAATGGTCATCTAGAAGTCGTTCTTTCGACTGAAATGACTACCTTTACAAAAATGACTTGTAACTTATTTTTTTGACTATAAACCTATACTTTTTCTGTTTAGATTCATAAAATAGAGTTCAATATGAAACCATAGCAATTTGATTCACTCAAAACGGATTTAAAATGAAGAAGTTATAGGTAAAACAAGATTGGATAATTTTTCTCATTTTAGCTACGTGAAAATTGGTAACAAATCTATTCCAACCATAACTTAATCAACTTGTATTGTATATTATGTAATCTTGAGATACCATAGACACGTATACAATGTTTCGACCTATCATGTCGACACATCTATATATATTTCGGAACAACCATAGACACTCTATATGTGAATGTTGGAGTTAGCTATACAGGGTTGAGGTTGATTCCAAAATATATATAGTTTGAGTTGTGATCAATACTGAGATACCTATACACTGGGTCGTGGATTGATTCAAGATAATATTTATCGATTTATTTCTGTACATCTAACTGTGGACAACTAGTTGTAGGTTACTAACGAGGACAGCTGACTTAATAAACTTAAAACATCAAAATATATTAAAAGTGTTGTAAATATATTTTGAACATACTTTGATATATATGTATATATTGTTATAGGTTCGTGAATCAACCAGTGGCCAAGTCTTACTTCCCGACGAAGTAAAACTCTGTGAAAGTGAGTTATAGTCCCACTTTTAAAATCTAATATTTTTGGGATGAGAATACATGCAGGTTTTATAAATGATTTACAAAATAGACACAAGTACGTGAAACTACATTCTATGGTTGAATTATCGAAATCGAGTATGCCCCTTTTTATTAAGTCTGGTAATCTAAGAATTAGGGAACAGACACCCTAATTGACGCGAATCCTAAAGATAGATCTATTGGGCTTAACAAACCCCATCCAAAGTACCGGATGCTTTAGTACTTCGAAATTTATATCATATCCGAAGGGTGTCCCGGAATGATGGGGATATTCTTATATATGCATCTTGTTAATGTCGGTTACCAGGTGTTCACCATATGAATGATTTTTATCTCTATGTATGGGATGTGTATTGAAATATGAAATCTTGTGGTCTATTATTATGATTTGATATATATAGGTTAAACCTATAATTCACCAACATTTTTGTTGACGTTTTAAGCATGTTTATTCTCAGGTGATTATTAAGAGCTTCCGCTGTCTCATACTTAAATAAGGACGAGATTTGGAGTCCATGCTTGTATGATATTGTGTAAAAACTGCATTCAAGAAACTTATTTTGTTGTAACATATTTGTATTGTAAACCATTATGTAATGGTTGTGTGTAAACAGGATATTTTAGATTATCATTATTTGATAATCTACGTAAAGCTTTTTAAACCTTTATTGATGAAATAAAGGTTATGGTTTGTTTTAAAATGAATGCAGTCTTTGAAAAACGTCTCATATAGAGGTCAAAACCTCGCAACGAAATCAATTAATATGGAACGTTTTTAATCAATAAGAACGGGACATTTCAAAAGTACCTGAGACAACATCGTGGGATTGCTTGGCTTCGTCGTTCGTCATCAAATAGTTTCGCCCTCGAGTCGTACCCGCCGCCTTCTCTAGCCTTTTAACATTATCGTTGTTCAAATCGGGACACTCTAACTTTCGGTGTCCTTCCTTACCACAATTATAGCAAGTGAATTTGTTCGGGCCATTGGTACAATCACGGACCATGTGTCCCCTTTGTTTACAATTAAAACACGTGGGCCTGAAACCCCCGAAAGCACCCTTCTTCACACTATTTACGCTTTCGGAGCCTTTCTTATTCTTTTTATTTGAAAAGTTCGAATGACTCGAACCTTCAAACTTTCTCTTTGAAAACGAGAAATCACTCTTCCTCGTAACCTCCGGTTCAAAACCCCGAGCCAACTCGAATAGCTCTTCAAAAGTCTTAGCCATTCCCCGACTAATCTTACCCTTTAACTCATCGTTCAAGGTACGGTAGAAATCCTTCATTAGCTTGTGATCGTCACCAACATATTCCGGGCAAAAACGAGTCTTTGCCAAAAAGGTAGACTTGAGAGTAACCAAGTCCATTGAACCTTATTGCAAATGATGCAACTCGTCCTGGATTCTATCAAGGTTGGAAGAAGTTCGGTATTCTTGGAAGAATTCCTTCTTAAACTCCTCCTATGTCAAGCTCATACATTGCTCTTCACCATATAAATTGATTTTATCGTCCCACCACAACTTGCCTTCTTCACGTAACATGCTAGACCCATATATCGTCTTCTTCTCAGGAGGACATTCCGCGGTACGGAAAGCTCCCTCGATATCGGAAATCCAACAAGTGCTTTTCAATGGATCCCTCACCCCATTAAACATCGGAGGTTGAGTATCCTTGAAATTCTTGAAGTGGAAGTCCCATCTTCCTCCACCTCCTTCACTGCGAGGATAAATGTTTCTAGCATCAAGGGCCTCTTCGATAGTGGCCTTCATTCATTCATTTATCAAATCTGTCACTTGCCCATCGACCGAATCTTGGAAGACCTTTCGGACGTCCGTAAGAAAATCCGCTTTTAACCTTTTAAAAACAGCCTCAACCTTAGCCGAAAATTCAACGTCCTCTCTTGTACTTCCGTTATCATGATCGGGTCCGTTTCTCATCTTCATTCTATAAAACGGAAAGGGTTAAACCATGAACGAAAAGCATAACACGTGAGTATATACATGCGTACCACACTACCCCATCTTGCTCAACAATCGTCGTACATTACTCGTTTGACACGATTTGCACTCGTAACAACGGTAGCTAATCGTTGTTACGCTAGCAAGTCGCATTAACTCGCTAGTACAACGTCCGTCTTGCTTGATGATTGCTAAACACAATACAAAACAATTAGCACAAGGTTAGTTCATATAAACTAAGGCACTAACAATTCCCGATTAGACCCAAAGTCCTACAAGTCCCGCATAAAGCGCTCACACAATAAAGTCCAAGTCTAGGCACCTATCTCAAGTCGCCTAAATCCCTTAGACCATGCTCTGACACCACTTGAAACAACCCAACCCGTACTCCGTACGATAATTTTTTTTTTTTTAAATATAATACACATTTACGCGCCAATTAAATATGTAACCCATTCCACACGATTCGTCAAAACATACTACGAGTTTAATGTTTACAAAAAGCCACAAAGGCCATTAACGAATGTGATACAAGTTTGACCAACAACAAATGATAGTTTATAAACCAAACCACACTCGAGCATGGTTTGGGGCTAAACTACCCAAAAACGTTCAGCCACTTCAAAAGCTATCCTAAAAGCATCCCCTGTCAACACAAACGGAAGACAACTAATCCAACCGTATACCCTTACCCTTGTCCAAGCCGGAACCTATAAAAATGGTAAACAACAAGAGGGTAAGCAATGCTTAGTGAATGCAATAGTTATACATACATATATATAACCCATCTATTTGCAATCACAAATTCCAAATACCTCGTACGAACATGTAACTCACATAGCAAGTCAATCATACCCGAAATACCAACAAGTCGTACATTGACACAAAATCTCATTAGCATATACTCAACACCATATATATATAATGCTAAACTAATCACAACACAATATGGTTAACCATAACGCTATGGTGCTACCGACACGTGGTTCACACCATACGCATTTGAGTCTCACTCTTTTATAGTGCTACCGGCACATGGTTCACACTTTGACGGTACCGGCACATGGTTCACGCCTCATTTTATAGTGCTACCGGCACGTGGTTCACACTCGATGCTACCGACACGTGGTTCACATCCTATATCCGTCCCATACATGTTATGGCACTACCGGCACATGGTTCATACCATAACATTCACAAATAAACACGCCATATACATGAACGTATAATTATTCCACTCACCTTAACACAAGGACGATGATTTAGCACTTCCGAGCTTCAACGCAATGTACCTAAATCATTAAGTGCACATTCAATTTCACAACTAGTGGAATTAACCACAATACACCCACTTGAGCATTTAATGACCCAATTTGCATTAAATGACTCAACTACACACAACCGCCCATAAATGGCCAAGACTCGACTTTAATCACTAAGACTAGTGAAGTAAGGTCTATTAACTTCAATTAACACAAAACTTAGGGTAATCCATACCCATTTCATCTAATTAGGTCAACTAGTACATTTTGACCCATTTTATGTCAAACTTAACCATTAACACATCTTTCATAATTCTTAAAGTGTATTAGTGACTAACAACACCAATTTACACTTACAACCTCGAATCATAAGGCCAAAACCCTAGATTGTGGCTATTAGGGTTTCATTACATCAACATACCCCAAACTCACCCATTTTACCCTCAAATGGGTCATACAAATCACTAGTACCCAAAACCCTAGTCATTAACCAATAAAAACTCAAACTTAGAGTTAGAACTTACCGAGACTATCAACGCGTAGCTAGAGACAAGGAGAACAACTTTAAATCTCGCTCCTAGGTTTGATTCACAAATCTCCAACTTCAAATCTCAAGATCAAGCTAGGTGGGTTTTGTGTTTTGGGAGAGAAATAGGAAAGAAAATGGAAATGAAAATGAAATAAATGGATGTGTGGTGGAGAGTTAATGCTCCCACCAGATTTACATGTCAAATTACCATTTTGTCCCTCAAAGTCATTTAATTTAAGCTAAAACCTGAATCAGAACTGCAGGACTGTCACGGTGCGGCCATAATCATCGCGGCGCGACACATAAAGGGAAAATGGACCCTTCTTAACCCAATCTGTGATCCAGGTTTGCTTTGTTTGTCGCGTCGCGACCCAATTCGTCGCGGCGCGGCATTAGCATGATCCTGGTCACTTCGACCATTTAACATAAACCAAGGTTCCAATACACGTCTAACTCTCATATCTAAGTCTCATAAGACTTAACACTAACCGAAACTCCTTTAAGACTTATTTTACGTACACATTAACAAGTACATATATATCCATGCATTTACGCATAAGTTAACGAGTTATAAACGTACAATTGATTAAGTGAGTACCTTTCACTACATACAGGAAAACGGGATGTTACATGCTCTGCTTGAGCTGTTTAACTTCACGGTCCATGATTTCGACTGGTTCTTCTATGAATTGTAGTTTCTCGTCGACTTGGATTTCTTCAAGAGGAATGGTGAGGTCTTCCTTTGCAAGACACTTCTTAAGGTTTGAAACGTGAAACGTATTATGTACTCTGGCGAGTTGTTATGGTAACTCAAGTCGATAAGCTACCGGTCCAATACGTTCAATGATCTTGAACGGGCCTACATACCTTGGGTTCAGTTTACCCCTTTTTCCAAAACGTATTACACCTTTCCAAGGTGACACATTTAGCATAACCATGTCACCGATCTGAAACTCTAATGGTTTCCTTCGGACATCGACGTAGCTCTTTTGGCGACTACGGGCTGTTTTCAATCTCTCCTTGATTTGTACTATCTTCTCAGTAGTTTCATGTATGATCTCGGGACCAGTTAATCGTCGATCTCCTACTTCATTCCAACAGATAGGGGATCTACACTTCCTTCCATACAGTGCTTCGAATGGTGCAGCTTTAATGCTCGCATGATAACTATTATTATACGAGAATTCTGCTAATGGTAGATATTTATCCCATCCGTTTCCACAATCGATCACACATGCCCTGAGCATGTCTTCAAGAGTCTGAATTGTTCTTTCACTCTGCCCGTCAGTTTGCAGATGATATACGGTGCTCATATCCAAACGAGTTCCCAGGGCCTCCTGTAGTGATTGCCAGAACTTTGATGTAAATCTACTATCACGATCGGATATAATGGAAATAGGTATTCCATGCCTTGAAACAATTTCCTTTATGTATAATCGTAATAGTTTCTCCATTCTATCCGTTTCTTTTATAGGCAAGAAATGTGCAGATTTGGTGAGACGATCAACTATTACCCAAATGGTGTTATAACCCCATGCAGTCTTGGGTAACTTCGTGATAAAATCCATGGTAATACCGTCCCACTTCCATTCTGGGATTTCTAGTTGTTGAAGTAACCCTGACAGCTTCTGGTGTTCTGCTTTGACTTTGGAACAAGTTAAACATTCCTCGACATATGCTGCAACGTCTGTCTTTAAATTAGGCCACCAATAATGCGTCTTAAGATCTTGATACATCTTTCCAACTCCATGATGTATCGAGTATCTTGTCTTATGTACCTCGTTCAATATCAACTTCCTTAATCCACCTAACTTTGGTACCCAAATACGTTTTGCAAAATATCGAATTCCGTCTTCCCGTATAACGAGTTGTTTCTCATACTTCTTCATTATTTCATTTCCTATGTTTTCCTTAGTAAGAGCTTCTCGTTGAGCCTCTTTGAATTGTGATTTGAGATTCAAACGAATTTTTATTTTCATCGCTCGTACTCGAATTGGCTCTCGTTCCTTTCTGCTTAGAGCTTCCGCCACTACATTCGCTTTCCCGGGATGATAGCGAATCTTACAATCATAGTCGTTTATCAGCTCGACCCACCTACGTTGCCTCATGTTCAGCTGTTTTTGATCGAAAATATGTTGAAGGCTTTTATGATCGGTAAACACAGTGCATTTAACCCCATATAAGTAGTGTCTCCATATCTTCAATGCAAACACTACTACTCCCAGTTCTAGATCATGCGTCGTATAATTTCGCTCGTGAATCTTCAATTGTCGGGATACGTACGCAATAAATTTCTTTCGTTGCATAAGGATGCAACCAAAACCTTGTCGCGAAGCGTCACAATATATCTCAAAATCATCGTTCCCTTCAGGTAACGATAAAATAGGCGCTGTAGTCAACTTCTTCTTCAGTAATTGAAATGCACTCTCCTACTCAGAAGTCCATTCGTACTTCTTCCCTTTTTGCGTTAACGCTGTCAATGGTTTAGCTATTCTGGAAAAATCTTGAATAAACCTTCTATAATAACCGGCTAAACCCAAAAATTGACGTATTTGTGTTGGTGTCTTAGGAGTCTCCCATTTTTCAATGGCCTCAATTTTAGTTGGATCAACCATGAATTCCTTTGCTACTAACAACGTGGCCAAGAAATTGCACTTCTTTCAACCAAAATGCACACTTATAAAATTTGGAGTATAACGGTTCTTTTCTTAACAATTCTAATACCAACCTTAAATGCTACTCATGCTCTTGCTCATTTTTGGAATAGATAAGAATATCGTCAATGAAAATGATAACAAACTTATCTAGATACGGACTACAAACTCGATTCATGAGGTCCATGAATACAGCTGGCGCATTCGTCAATCCAAACGGCATGACCAAAAATTCGTAATGACCGTAGCGTGTCCGGAAAGCAGTTTTCAGAATATCTTCTTCTTTGACGCATAGTTGATGATAACCCGATCTTAGGTCGATTTTCAAATAAATACATGATCCTTGCAGTTGATCAAATAAGTCGTCAATTCTCGGTAGTGGATACCAATTCTTGATAGTTAACTTATTTAATTCACGGTAATCTATACACATTCGGAAGGATCCATCTTTCTTCTTGACAAATAAAATCAGAGCTCCCCACGGTGAAGTGCTCGGTCGAATGAAACCACGGTCCAGTAATTCTTGTAACTGGCTTTGTAACTCTTTCATCTCAGATGGTGCAAGTCTGTATGGAGCACGAGCCACTGGTGCAGCTCCCGGTACTAGATCTATTTGAAATTCTACAGATCTAAATGGAGGTAATCCCGGTAACTCTTCCGGAAAGACTTCAAGAAAATCTCTTGCCACAGGCACGTCGTTGATGCACTTCTCTTTTTCTTTCGTTTCGACTTTATTAACATGTTCTAGGATAGCATAGCACCCTTTCTACAAGCACTTTTGAGCTTTTAAACAGCTAATGAGTTTTAACTTTGAGTTACCCTTCTCTCCATAAATCATTACCGGCATTTTATCCTTACGAGGAATGCGAATTGCCTTTTTGGCACACACAACTTCAGCTCCTATTTTGGACATCCAGTCCATGCCGACTATTACATCAAAACTTCCTAATTCTATGGGTATCAAATCAATTTTAAACATTTCTCCGGCTAAATTTATTTTACAATCACGGTATATTTTATCGGCTTTAATTAGTTTACCATTAGCTAACTCAATCATGTACTTAGCATCTAGAGGTAATGATGAACAATTCAATTTAGCGTAAAAGTCTCTACACATATAACTTCTATCGGCACCAGTATCAAATATAATAGATGCTGATAAGTTATTAATTGTAAACGTACCCGTAACAAGCTCCGGGTCTTCACACGCCTCTCTAGCATTAATCATAAATGCTCTTCCACGTGCAGATCCATTATTCTTCTCTGGATTCGGGCACTGGCTCTTATAATGACCCTGTTTCCCACACCCATAACAAGTAACAGTGGCCAAAGCATTTCTATTTGCATTGGTGGCAGGAGTCTTGGTGCCATTTGTATTTGTAACGGGAACCCTACAATCTTCAGTAAGATGACCCCTTCGATTACAATTGTTGCACACGACATTACAATAACCAGAGTGATGTTTGTGGCATATGTTACATAAAGGATTTCGTCCCTTGTAACCTGAGCTTGAACCACTACACGCACCTTGCGTGGCTTCTTGTTTCTTGTTGGATTGTTGATGATTACCTTCCCACTTTCTTTTGTTTTCCGATGTCTGACATTGGTGTTCTTATCCAGAATAATTTGGTCCATCAACTCGTTTGCCATGGTAATGGTTTCATGAATAGTTTTGGGTTTCGATGCTGTAACATTTGCCTTGAAATTTTTAGGCAAACCATCTTTGTACAGTTCTATCTTCCGTTCTTCGGTTGGTACCAATTCGGGACATAGCAAAGCTAATTCCATGAATCACTGATTGTAGTTGGTGAGTTCAGTACCAACAACTTTCAGGCTTCGTAATTCAGCTTCCAATTTCCTAACCTCGTTCCTTAGACAATACTCGTTGATTAGCATTGTTTTGAATTCTTACCATGGAGTATCATAAGCTACATCTCCTCCTACGGCCTTCACATAGTTTTTCCACCATGTGAATGCACTATCTTGTAAGGTGCATGATGCATACTTGGTCATGTCCTTCTCATTACAACCACTGATTTTAAATACAGACTCAATCTTTTCAATCCACCGGGTTAAACCGATCGGTCCTTCTGTTCCACTGAATGATGAGGGCTTACAACCTTGAAAAGTTTTGTAGTGCATCCCACACAAGGATTTGGGTTAACTGCAGCACCTCTTGCAGCCTCGACCCATAACAATCTGTCGTTCACTCACTGATTGATGAGTTCCTCGATTTCTTGTTCCGTCATTCGGTTTAATCGCGCCATATTCTTCAATAAGAATGAAAAAAAATAATTATTCACATGAAATATTATAGATGTAGTGTGTATTTACAGTACATCATAGCTTATTAATAATATGAACCAGTTATTATTATAAAAGTCTTTTCTTCTTATTAGAGTTTTATAATTATATCTAGGGTAGTACCTACCCGTTAAAGTTCATACTTAATAGCTTAGTATGGAAATCAATTACTACCACCCAAATAATACTCAACCATGGAAAATTATTGCATTTCACACTTCACTATTTTACATATGCTTATTTTACATCAAACATCAAGCAAACCACACTAGTAATATTATATAAAATGTTATATGATCCCATGGTTTAAAATAACAGCGCATCATTTAACCCAAAACATTTATTTTAAAAAAAACGCTTAACGCTTATCCTGGCTGTCTCCCTACATTTTGGCTGAGGGACCAAAGAACTGGATGTCGGGATAGAACTAATAGGAATAGTGGGAATAGGGGTGGAAGTGTCTGGTGGAGTTGGTGCCACAACATCCTCACTAAACTCGGGATTTGGATTTTCCAATTCAGTAGCCTTTCGTTTCTTTCCTCGTTCGAACTTATCTTTCGTAATTTCCTGTATTTCTTCCTCCTCAGGATCACTTTCCGGTTCCTATTCAATTGATTCATCCGTAAATTGTGAGTCTTCCCCAAAGGTGTCGTTTTCATCATCGGATAGGTTAATGACTGGAATACTATCTGAGGATTCTGGTTCGGAGTCGCTGAATGTGATAACTATTTCTAAGCCAGAGATCTATCACACAACAACAAGCACGTTAGTACCACATAATATTTACATATTAATTTTTAACCAACAAGGATAAGCAATAGTTTTCGAAATCAAACACGGTCGAAGTCCAAACTCACTAATGCATCCTAACAAACTCGATAAGGCACACTAATGCAAATTTTCTGGTTCTCTAAGACCAATGCTCTGATACCACCTGAAGCGTCCCGTTCATATCGAATATAAATGTCACGTAATCATTGGTGTCATTGTGAGGTATTGACCTCTATATGTGACATTTTTCAAAATCTGCATACGTTTTTATAATACAAACCATAACCTTTATTATAATCAAAGGTTCAAATAGCATAATAATGATTACCGTTTAGCGATAATCTTAGTTTTACAAACTTTACATTTGATAATAACAATACGATTTCCAACATATTTCACATTACAAATCTTCCGATATGCAGTTTTATTTTTGACACAAATATGCATACTCCAAATCCTGCTTAAATTCGGCATAATGCAGCGGAAGCTTTTAATTATCACCTGAGAATAAACATGCTTAAAATGTCAACATAAAGTTGGTGAGATATAGGTTTAATGCTAGCAGCGTTATAAATATAGACCACAAGATTTAATATACATAAACGTTTTAATAAAAATATTCTAAGTGGTTGAGCACTCGATAACCATACTTAATATTTAATCAACGTCGCATATTCCCTTTATTATGAAATCTCACTACACCGTACCAAGTGTAGTCACCGAAACGAAGTACTGTGCAACCGTTGAATACTGGTCGTCCAGTCCGGTTGGGGTTGTCAGGCCCGACAGATCTATCAACAGGATTCGCGTTTACAATATCGCATGTAAATAGTAGTTACTAAGTTACAGGGAAGTATGCCAGTGGTACAACTCAACGTAGAATATATATTTTTAATCACTTTTGTCCATAACGTAAATCATAAAATGCATGTATTCTCATCCCGAAATATTTAGAGTTTAAAAGTGGGACTATATACTCACTTTTGCCTTGAAGATATTTAACACGACTTGTATATCAACATATTTTCTTTTCAAATAATCGTTACATATATACTTATAATACTTTTAATATCTATTAGTCCGTAGTTAGCAGTCCGATGTTAGTGGTCCACAATTAGTTGCTCAATAAAATAAATAAAGACCCCATCGTATTCGTATTGATCAGAATTAATCTCGACCCATGGTACCATGTTGTCAAATGACGTGTTGCGTACATAAAGTACCGTGTTGTCAAATGACGTGTTGCGTACAATCATGAGGTCTTATAATTAATCTTCTCGTGTTGTTTACGGGTGGTCCTGAAATATGTAAAATCAAATCATGAATAAATATATATAAAATATCATGTTAATTAGCCAAGATATGATTAGTTTGGTTTTAGTCAAAATATTTTCGTAGCTAAACTAGCTTCGGATACCCGATTTTGTTTTAGTCGTAGTTTCTTCAAAACAACTCCGTTTTTGTTGATTCAACTTGCCACATCCTTAGATCGAGTCATTATTTATGAATATGAACTGTAAATACCTTAGTTTATATTCAAAATCACAGGTTATAGGTCAAACTTGGGTGAATCTTATGAAAGTGATCATTTCCGTTGTAAAAAACAACATCTAGATGATCATTTTTACAAAAATACTTACACTTTGAGTTACACCATGAGATTTTTATATATTAACATATGAAATGTCCCGTTCTTATTGATTAAAAACGTTCCATATTAATTGATTTTGTTGCGAGGTTTTGACCTCTATATGAGACGTTTTTCAAAGACTGCATTCATTTTTAAAACAAACCATAACCTTTATTTCATAAATAAAGGTTTAAAAAGCTTTACGTAGATTATCAAATAATGATAATATAAAATATCCTGTTTACACACGACCATTACATAATGGTTTACAATACAAATATGTTACATCGAAATCAGTTTCTTGAATGCAGTTTTTACACAATATGATACAAACATGGACTCCAAATCTTGTCCTTATTTTAGTATGCAGCAGCGGAAGCTCTTAGTATTCACCTGAGAATAAACATTGTAATGACCCGCACTTTTTCGACCGTTCTATACTTATAAGAATAATATTTACATAAATTAAACCTTACCAACATGATAAGCAATCCAAATTGATGAGATTTATGTTTTTGAAAAGAGTTTACACAACGTTTGACCGTCTAGTTTGACCGATGATATCACGAACTATACAATATATGATAATTATACGTTTGTGTATATATATGTATACATACATATTTAACATGATCTAAGAATGTTATAATATCTTATTTTGTATTAATAACAATAAGTTATAAGTATATTTTGAAACTACTAACTTAAGTTTTCAAAACGATAACCATACGTAACGTTAATTGACATAAATACTTATGACCTATAATGTTTATACATATATCGTATAAGTAATGTATTTAATCACTTTTTAAGGACTTAAATACATAAAACAATATAAGTGTATTCACAAAAGATAGCTATATTTGAATCCTCATTCCATTTTTCAAAAAATTTCTATACGTATATCTAGAGTATATGTACTCGTATCATACCTAGCTCCTATACGTATTTACTATTGGTATATACATATAAAATCACCACCAACCAGCCCTTGTTCAATGCCTTATGTATAAGGTAATTACTTTGTATGATTGCTTGACTAAATACATAAGATTACAAGCTTGAAATTTGTCCATGTCCCCCCCTTGATCACGTTTTAAAGGAGTAAGAAGTACTCCATTTTTGATTCACTTTTACTTCAAATCTTTAGCTAAAAACACACACACACTCTCAAGAGCCTTAAACTCCATAACCATTCAGCAAGAAACCATGAAGATCTAGCCATAGAAACAAGCCTTAAACACCATAAGAAAACCTTTACAAAAACACTTCAAGAATCCTTTCCAAGAACACAAACTTACTTCCAATCTTTCATCCAATTCCATCACCCTTTTGGTTATAGGTTCTTACTCCTCTTTTACAGCAATCTTGTCCAAGTAACTGGAGGTAGTAACTTTGTTCATAACCTTATTCGATTCATATATATATAGCTATCTTATTTTGTGGTATAAAATTTTAACAACAAGAACATAGTTTGAATGTTTTCAAACTTGTTTGCAAACTAAATATATCCTTCTAACTTAACTTTTAAAATACTTCAAGACCTGTAATATAACATAAATATATGCTAATTTAACAAGGTATAACTTGGTTTTTCAAAGAACACCTTAAAAACTGAATTTACGACGTCGGAGTGTAACCGGGGGCTGTTTTGGGTTGGATAATTAAAAACCATCTTGAACTTTGAATTGGAGGTTTATATTCTGGAAAAATGATATTTCTTATGAATATGTTAACACATAAAAATTTCATGATTTAATTCAAAGTATAAGTATTTTTAGAAAAATGGTCATTAAATGATATTTTTGTAACAAAAATGATTAACTTCATAAGTTTCACTAAAGTTTGACCTATGACCTGTGATTTCGAATACAAACTAAGGTATTTACAGTTCATATTCTTAAAGAGGGACTCGATCCAAGGAAGTGGCAAGTTGAACCAACGAAAACGGAGTTGTAACGAAGAAACTACGACCAAAACGAGATCGGATATCTAAGACTAGTTTAGCTACGAAAATAATTGGAGAAAATTAAATAAATCACATATTTTTAAAATAACATGATATTTCATATATATGTACTCATAATTTAATTTTATATGGTTCAGGATCACCCGTAAACAATACGAGAAGATTAATCATAAGATTCCCATGATTGTACGTAACACGTCATTTGACAACACCGGTACTTTATGTACGCAACACGTCATTTGACAACACCGGTACCGTGGGTCAAGATTAATCTCGACCAATACATATACGATGGGGGTTTTATTTATTTCGTTGGGGGTTTATTAAACACCTAAAAATGAACCATTTAAAATTGAATTACTAACATCGGACTGCTAACTACGGACTAAGGAATTATTAAAAGTATTAAAAGTATTATAAGTATATATATGTGACGATTGTTTAAAAAGAAAAGGTATTGATATATTATATATGGATAGGTTCGTGATATCAATCGGAGACCAAGTCAAAATTACATATCTTCAAGATGAAAGTGAGTATATAGTCCCACTTTTAAAACTCTAAGTATTTCGGGATGAGAATACATGTATTTTATGTTTTACGTTAAGGACACAAGTAACTGAAAAATATATTCTACGTTGAGTTGTACCACTGGCATACTTCCCTGTAGCTTGGTAACTGTTATTTACAGCGGTATTGTAAACGCGAATCCTGTTGATAGATCTATCGGGCCTGACAACCCCAACCAGACTGGACGACCAGTATTCAACGGTTGCACAGTACTTCGTTTTGTGACTACACTTGGTACGGTGTAGTAAGATTTCATAATAAAGGGAATATGCGACGTGATTAAATGTTAAGTATGGTTACCAAGTGCTCAACCACTTAGAATATTTTTATTAAAACGTTTATATATGAAATCTTATGGTCTATATATATATATATATTGCTGCCGGCATTAAACCTATATCTCACCAACTTTATGTTGATGTTTTAAACATGTCTATTCTCAGGTGATAATTAGAAGCTTCCGCTGCAACATGTTGAATTTAAGCAAGATCTTGAGTATGTATATTTGTGTCAAAAATAAAATTGCATATCCGAGGAATTGTAATGTAAAATATGCTAGAAATCGTATTGTTATCATCACATGTAAAGTTTGTAAGTCTAAGATTATCGCTAAACGATAATCATCTTTTTATTGTCTAAAGCTTGTATTAAAATAAGAGTTATGGTTTGTAATGTAAAATAAATGCAGTTGTTCTTTTAAAAATGTCGCATATAGAGGTCAATACCTCGCAATGAAATCATACGTTATCTAACTCGTTCTTATGGTTAAGGTCGGGTTATGACATGTGGTATCAGAGCGGTGGTCTTAGCGAACCAGGTTTGCATTAGTGTGTCTAACTAATAAGTCGTTAGGATACATTAGTAAGTCTGGACTTTGACCGGATCTGATTTAACAAACATTGCTTATCATTGTTGGTTAAAATTTATATGTACTAATGGGTTAGTTGTTGTGTGATAGATGTCGGGCTCAAAACTTATTATCACATTCAGCGACTCCGAATCAGAATCTTCAGATGGTGTTTCAGTCATTAACCTATCCGATGACGAAAATAATATCTTTGGGGAAAACTCACAAATTCCGGATGAACCAACAATAAAGAACCCGGAAAGTGAACCCGAGGAGGAAAGTGAACCCGAGGAGGAAAGTGAACCCGAGGAAGAAATACAAGAAATTACGAAAGACAAATTCGAACTAGGAAAGAAACGAAAGGCTAATGAATTAGAAAATTCAAATCCTGAGTTTAGTAAGGATGATGTGGCACCAACTCCACTAGACACTACCACCCCTATTCCCGCCATTCCTATTCATTCTATCCCGGCATCCAGTTCTTCAGTCCCACAGCCAAAATATAGGCAGACAGCCAGGATAAGCGTTAAGCGATTCTTTGAACCTAAACGTCCTAGAAAATAGACCAAACGATGCGCTGCTGTATTAAACCATCGGATCATATAATGTTTTGTATAATATTATTAGTGTGGTTTGCTTAATGTTCGATGTAAGATAAGCATATGTAAAATAGTGAAGTGTGAAATGCAATAATTTTCCATGGTTAAGTATTATTTGGGTGGTAGTAATTGATTTTCGTACTAAGCTATTAAGTATGAACTTTAACGGGTAGGTACTACCCTAGATATAATTATAAAATGCTAATAAGAAGAAAAGGCTTTTATAATAATAACTGGTTCATATTATTAATAAGCTACGATGTACTGTAAATACATACTACATCTATAATATTCCATGTGAATAATTATTTTTTTTCTTATTGAAGATTATGGCGCGATTGAACCGAATGACGGAACAAGAAATCCAGGAACTCATCAATCAGCGAGTGAACGACAGAATGTTATGGGTCGAGGCTGCAAGAGCTGCTGCAGTTAACCCAAATCCTCATGTAGGATGTACCTACAAAACTTTTCAAGCTTGCAAGCCCTCATCATTCAGTGGAACGGAAGGACCGATCGGTTTAACCCGGTGGATAGAAAAGATGGAGACTGTGTTTAAAATAAGTGGTTGTGTTGAAAAGGACATGACCAAGTATGCATCGTGCACTTTACAAGATAGTTCACTCACGTGGTGGAAAAATTATGTGAAGGCTGTAGGAGGAGATGTAGCTTATGATACTCCTTGGGAAGAATTCAAAACAATGTTAATCAACGAGTATTGTCCAAGGAACGAGGTTAGGAAGTTGGAAGATGAATTACGAAGCCTGAAGGTTGTTGGTACTGTAATCACCAACTACAATCAGCGATTCATGGAATTAGTTTTGCTATGTCCTGAATTGGTTCCAACCGAAGAACGGAAGATTGAAATGTACAAAGATGGTTTGCCCAAAAAGATCAAGGCAAATGTTACAGCATCGAAACTAAGACAATTCATGAAGCTATAACCATGGCAAACGAGCTAATGGATTAGGTCATCTTGGATAAGAAAGCATCCAATACTGATGTGAAGGTATCAGGTAACAAAAGAAAGTGGAATGGAAGTTATGATCGAGGTAATCAACAACAATCTTTTAAGAAACAAGAAACCACGCAAGGTGCGGGTAGTGGTTCAGGCTTTGGTTACAAAGGACAAAATCCTTTATGCAACCGATGCCACAAACATCACTCTGGTTACTGTAATGTGGTATGCAACAAATGTAATCGAAAGGGTCATCTTGCTGAAGATTGTAGGGCTCTCGTTATAAATTCAAATGGTACCAAGACTCCTGCCACCAATGCAAATAGAACTGCTTTGGCTACCATTACTTGTTATGGGTGTGGAAAACAGGGTCATTATAAGAGCCAGTGTCCGAATCCAGAGAAGAATATCGGACCTGCACGAGGGAGAGCATTTGTTATTAATGCTAGAGAGGCGTGTGAAGACCCGGAGCTTGTTACGGGTACGTTTACCATTAATAACTTATCCGCATCTATTATATTTGATACTGGTGCTGATAGAAGTTACGTGTGTAGAGACTTTCACGCTAAATTGAATTGTTCATCATTACCTCTAGATGCTAAGTACATGATTGAGTTAGCTAATGGTAAACTAATTAAAGCCGATAAAATTTGCCGTGATTGTAAAATAAATTTAGCCGGAGAAACATTTAAGATTGATTTGATACCCGTAGAATTAGGAAGTTTTGATGTAATAGTCGGCATGGACTGGATGTCCAAAATAGGAGCTGAAGTTGTGTGCGCCAAGAAGGCAATTTGCATTCCTCGTAAGGATAAAACGCCAGTAATGATTTATGGAGAGAAGGGTAACTCAAAGCTAAAACTCATTAGTTATTTGAAAGCTCAAAAGTGCTTGAAGAAAGGGTGCTATGCTATCTTAGCACATGTTAATAAAGTCGAAAAGAAAGAAAAAGAGAAGTGCATCAATGACGTGCCTGTGGCAAGAGATTTTCCTGAAGTATTTCCGGAAGAGTTGCCGGGATTACCTCCATTTAGATCTGTAGAATTTCAAATAGATCTTGTACCAGGAGCTGCACCGGTTGCCCGTGCTCCATATAGACTTGCACCGTCCGAATTAAAAGAACTTCAAAGTCAGTTAAAAGAATTACTGGACCGTGGATTCATACGACCAAGCACTTCACCGTGGGGAGCTCCAATTTTATTTGTTAAGAAGAAAGATGGATCTTTTAGGATGTGTATAGATTATCGTGAATTAAATAAGTTAACTATCAAGAATCGGTATCCACTACCGAGAATTGATGACTTATTTGATCAACTGCAAGGATCATGTGTTTATTCGAAAATCGACCTAAGATCGGGTTATCATCAATTACGTGTCAAAGAAGAGGACATTCCGAAAACTGCTTTTCGGACACGTTATGGTCATTACGAATTTTTGGTCATGCCGTTTGGATTGACGAATGCGCCAGCTGTATTCATGGACCTCATGAATCGAGTTTGTAGTCCATATTTAGATAAGTTTGTTATCGTTTTCATTGATGATATTCTTATCTATTCCAAGAGTGAGCAAGAGCATGAGCAGCATTTAAGGTTGATATTAGAGTTGTTGAGAAAAGAACAGCTATATGCTAAATTTTCTAAATGTGCTTTCTGGTTGAAAGAAGTGCAATTTCTTGGCCACGTTGTTAGTAGCAAAGGAATTCAGGTTGATCCAGCAAAAATTGAAGCCATTGAAAAATGAGAGACTCCTAAGACACCAACGCAGATACGCCAATTTTTGGGTTTAGCCGGTTATTATAGAAGGTTTATTCAAGATTTTTCCCGAATAGCTAAGCCGTTGACAGCGTTAACGCAAAAAGGGAAGAAATATGAATGGACATCTGAGCAGGAGAGTGCATTTCAATTACTAAAGAAGAAGTTAACTACGGCGCCTATTTTATCGTTACCAGAAGGGAACGATGATTTTGAAATATATTGTGACGCTTCGCGACAAGGTTTTGGTTGCGTTCTTATGCAACGGAAGAAAGTTATTGCATACGCATCCCGACAATTGAAGATTCACGAGCGAAATTATACGACGCATGATCTAGAATTGGGAGCAGTCGTGTTTGCATTGAAGATGTGGAGACACTACTTGTATGGAGTTAAATGCACTGTGTTTACTGATCATAAAAGCCTTCAACATATTTTTGATCAGAAACAGCTGAACATGAGGCAACGTAGGTGGTTCGAGCTGATAAACGACTATGATTGTGAAATTCGTTATCATCCCGGGAAGGCGAACGTGGTGGCCGATGCTCTAAGTAGAAAAGAATGAGAACCAATTCGAGTACGAGCGATGAACATAAAAATTCGCATGAATCTCAACTCACAAATCAAAGAAGTTCAACGAGAAGCACTTACTAAAGAAAACATAAGAAATGAAATAATGAAGAAGTATGAGAAGCAACTCGTTATACGGGAAGACGAAATTCGATATTTTTCAAACCGTATTTGGGTACCGAAGTTGGGTGGATTAAGGAAGTTGATATTGAACGAGGCACATAAGACAAGATACTCGATACATCCTGGAGTTAGAAAGATGTATCAAGATCTTAAGACACATTATTGGTGGCCTAATTTAAGGACAGACGTTGCAACATATGTTGGGGAATGTTTAACTTGTTCCAAGGTCAAAGCAGAACACCAGAAGCCGTCAGGGTTACTTCAATAACCAGAAATCCCAGAATGGAAATGGGATGGTATTACCATGGATTTCATCACGAAGTTACCAAAGACTGCCTGGGGATATGACACCATTTGGGTAATTGTTGATCGTCTTACCAAATCTGCACATTTCTTGCCTATAAAGGAAACAGATAGAATGGAGAAATTATTACGATTATATATAAAGGAAATAGTTTCAAGGCATGGAATACCTATTTCCATTATATCCGATCGTGATAGTAGATTTACATCAAAGTTCTGGCAATCACTACATGAGGCCCTAGGAACTCGTTTGGATATGAGTATCGCATATCATCCGCAAACTGACGGGCAGAGTGAAAGAATAATTCAGACTCTTGAAGACATGCTTAGGGCATGTGTGATCGATTTTGGAAACGGATGGGATAAGTATTTACCGTTAGCAGAATTCTCGTATAATAATAGTTATCATGCGAGCATTAAAGCTGCACCATTCGAAGCACTGTATGGAAGGAAGTGTAGATCTCCTATCTGTTGGAATGAAGTAGGAGATTGACAATTAACTGGTCCCGAGATCATACATGAAACTACTGAAAAGATAGTACAAATCAAGGAGAGATTGAGAACGGCCCGTAGTCGCCAAAAGAGCTACGCCGATGTCCGAAGAAAACCATTAGAGTTTCAGATCGGGGACATGGTTATGTTAAAGGTGTCACCGTGGAAAGGTGTAATACGCTTCGGAAAAAGGGGTAAACTGAACCCAAGATATGTAGGCCCGTTCAAGATTATGGAACGCATTGGGCCGGTAGCTTATCGACTCGAGTTACCGCAACAACTCGCCGGAGTACATAATACCTTTCACGTCTCAAACCTTAAGAAGTGTCTTGCAAAGGAAGATTTCACCATTCCTCTTGAAGAAATCCATGTCGACGAGAAACTACAATTCATCGAAGAACCAATCTAAATCATGGACCGTGAAGTTAAACAGCTCAAGCAGAGCAACATACCGATCGTTAAGGTTCGTTGGAATGCTCGAAGGGGTCCCGAGTTTACTTGGGAACGAGAGGATCAGATGAAACAAAAGTATCCACACTTGTTTCTCGATGACGCAAAATAGGTACAATTTTAAAATTTCGGGACGAAATTTATTTAACGGGTAGGTACTGTAATGACCCGCACTTTTTCGATCGTTCTATACTTATAAGAATAATATTTACATAAATTAAGCCTTACCAACATGATAAGCAATCCAAATTGATGAGATTTATGTTTTTGAAAAGAGTTTACACAACGTTTGACCGTCTAGTTTGACCGATGATATCACGAACTATACAATATATGATAATTATACGTTTGTGTATATATATGTATACATACATATTTAACATGATCTAAGAATGTTATAATATCTTATTTTGTATTAATAACAATAAGTTATAAGTATATTTTGAAACTACTAACTTAAGTTTTCAAAACGATAACCATACGTAACGTTAATTGACATAAATACTTATGACCTATAATGTTTATACATATATCGTATAAGTAATGTATTTAATCACTTTTTAAGGACTTAAATACATAAAACAATATAAGTGTATTCACAAAAGATAGCTATATTTGAATCCTCATTCCATTTTTCACAAAATTTCTATACGTATATCTAGAGTATATGTACTCGTATCATACCTAGCTCCTATACGTATTTACTATTGGTATATACACATCAAATCACCACCAACCAGCCCTTGTTCAATGCCTTATGTATAAGGTAATTACTTTGTATGATTGCTTGACTAAATACATAAGATTACAAGCTTGAAATTTGTCCATGTCCCCCCCTTGATCACGTTTTTAAGGAGTAAGAAGTACTCCATTTTTGATTCACTTTTACTTCAAATCTTTAGCTAAAAACACACACACTCTCAAGAGCCTTAAACTCCATAACCATTCAGCAAGAAACCATGAAGATCTAGCCATAGAAACAAGCCTTAAACACCATAAGAAAACCTTTACAAAAACACTTCAAGAATCCTTTCCAAGAACACAAACTTACTTCCAATCTTTCATCCAATTCCATCACCCTTTTGGTTCTAGGTTCTTACTCTTCTTTTACAGCAATCTTGTCCAAGTAACTGGAGATAGTAACTTTGTTCATAACCTTATTCGATTCATATATATATAGCTATCTTATTTTGTGGTATAAAATTTTAACAACAAGAACATAGTTTGAATGTTTTCAAACTTGTTTGCAAACTAAATAGATCCTTCTAACTTAACTTTTAAAATACTTCAAGACCTATAATATAACATAAATATATGCTAATTTAACAAGGTATAACTTGGTTTTTCAAAGAACACCTTAAAAACTGAATTTACGACGTCGGAGTGTAACCGGGGGCTGTTTTGGGTTGGATAATTAAAAACCATCTTGAACTTTGAATTGGAGGTTTATATTCTGGAAAAATAATATTTCTTATGAATATGTTAACACATAAAAATTTCATGATTTAATTCAAAGTATAAGTATTTTTAGAAAAATGGTCATTAAATGATATTTTTGTAACAAAAATGATTAACTTCATAAGTTTCACTAAAGTTTGACCTATGACCTGTGATTTCGAATACAAACTAAGGTATTTACAGTTCATATTCTTAAAGAGGGACTCGATCCAAGGAAGTGGCAAGTTGAACCAACGAAAACGGAGTTGTAACGAAGAAACTATGACCAAAACGAGATCGGATATCTAAGACTAGTTTAGCTACGAAAATAATTGGTGAAAATTAAATAAATCACATATTTTTAAAATAACATGATATTTCATATATATGTACTCATAATTTAATTTTATATGGTTCAGGATCACCCGTAAACAATACGAGAAGATTAATCATAAGATTCCCATGATTGTACGCAACACGTCATTTGACAACACCGGTACTTTATGTACGCAACACGTCATTTGACAACACCGGTACCGTGGGTCAAGATTAATCTCGACCAATACATATACGATGGGGGTTTTATTTATTTCGTTGGGGGTTTATTAAACACCTAAAAATGAACCATTTAAAATTGAATTACTAACATCGGACTGCTAACTACGGACTAAGGAATTATTAAAAGTATTAAAAGTATTATAAGTATATATATGTGACGATTGTTTAAAAAGAAAAGGTATTGATATATTATATATGGATAGGTTCGTGATATCAATCGGAGACCAAGTCAAAATTACATATCTTCAAGACGAAAGTGAGTATATAGTCCCACTTTTAAAACTCTAAGTATTTCGGGATGAGAATACATGTATTTTATGTTTTACGTTAAGGACACAAGTAACTGAAAAATATATTCTACGTTGAGTTGTACCACTGGCATACTTCCCTGTAGCTTGGTAACTGTTATTTACAGCGGTATTGTAAACACGAATCCTGTTGATAGATCTATCGAGCCTGACAACCCCAACCGGACTGGACGACCAGTATTCAACGGTTGCACAGTACTTCGTTTTGTGACTACACTTGGTACGGTGTAGTAAGATTTCATAATAAAGGGAATATGCGACGTGATTAAATGTTAAGTATGGTTACCAAGTGCTCAACCACTTAGAATATTTTTATTAAAACGTTTATATATGAAATCTTGTGGTCTATATATATATATATTGCTGCCGGCATTAAACCTATATCTCACCAACTTTATGTTGACATTTTAAACATGTCTATTCTCAGGTGATAATTAGAAGCTTCCGCTGCAACATGTTGAATTTAAGCAAGATCTTGAGTATGCATATTTGTGTCAAAAATAAAACTGCATATCCGAGGAATTGTAATGTAAAATATGCTAGAAATCGTATTGTTATCATCACATGTAAAGTTTGTAAGTCTAAGATTATCGCTAAACGATAATCATCTTTTTATTGTCTAAAGCTTGTATTAAAATAAGAGTTATGGTTTGTAATGTAAAATAAATGCAGTTGTTCTTTTAAAAATGTCGCATATAGAGGTCAATACCTCGCAATGAAATCATACGTTATCTAACTCGTTCTTATGGTTAAGGTCGGGTTATGACAAACATGCTTTAAACGTCAACAAAAATGTTGGTTAGTTATAGGTTTAACCTATATATATCAAATCGTAACAATAGACCACAAGATTTCATATTTCAATACACATCCCATACATAGAGATAAAAATCATTCATATGGTGAACACCTGGTAACCGACATTAACAAGATGCATATATAAGAATATCCCCATCATTCCGGGACACCCTTCGGATATGATATAAATTTCGAAGTACTAAAGCATCCGGTACTTTGGATGGGGTTTGTTAGGCCCAATAGATCTATCTTTAGGATTCGGGTCAATTAGGGTGTCTGTTCCCTAATTCTTAGATTACCAGACTTAATAAAAAGGGGCATATTCGATTTCAATAATTCAACCATAGAATGTAGTTTCACGTACTTGTGTCTATTTTGTAAATCATTTATAAAACCTGCATGTATTCTCATCCCAAAAATATTAGATTTTAAAAGTGGAACTATAACTCACTTTCACAGATTTTTACTTCGTCGGGAAGTAAGACTTGACCACTGGTTGATTCACGAACCTATAACAATATATACATATATATTAAAGTATGTTCAAAATATATTTACAACACTTTTAATATATTTTGATGTTTTAAGTTTATTAAGTCAGCTGTCCTCGTTAGTAACCTACAACTAGTTGTCCACAGTTAGATGTACAGAAATAAATCGATAAATATTATCTTGAATCAATCCACGACCCAGTGTATACGTATCTCAGTATTGATCACAACTCAAACTATATATATTTTGGAATCAACCTCAACCCTGTATAGCTAACTCCAACATTCACATATAGAGTGTCTATGGTTGTTCCGAAATATATATAGATGTGTCGACATTATAGGTCGAAACATTGTATACGTATCTATGGTATCTCAAGATTACATAATATACAATACAAGTTGATTAAGTTATGGTTGGAATAGATTTGTTACCAATTTTCACGTAGCCAAAATGAGAAAAATTATCCAATCTTGTTTTACCCATAACTTCTTCATTTTAAATCCGTTTTGAGTGAATCAAATTGCTATGGTTTCATATTGAACTCTATTTTATGAATCTAAATAGAAAAAGTATAGGTTTTGAAATGTCCCGTTCTTATTGATTAAAAACGTTCCATATTAATTGATTTCGTTGCGAGGTTTTGACCTCTATATGAGACGTTTTTCAAAGACTGCATTCATTTTAAAACAAACCATAACCTTTATTTCATCAATAAAGGTTTAAAAAGCTTTACGTAGATTATCAAATAATGATAATCTAAAATATCCTGTTTACACACGACCATTACATAATGGTTTACAATACAAATATGTTACAACAAAATAAGTTTCTTGAATGCAGTTTTTACACAATATCATACAAGCATGGACTCCAAATCTCGTCCTTATTTAAGTATGCGACAGCGGAAGCTCTTAATAATCACCTGAGAATAAACATGCTTAAAACGTCAACAAAAATGTTGGTGAGTTATAGGTTTAACCTATATATATCAAATCATAATAATAGACCACAAGATTTCATATTTCAATACACATCCCATACATAGAGATAAAAATCATTCATATGGTGAACACCTGGTAACCGACATTAACAAGATGCATATATAAGAATATCCCCATCATTCCGGGACACCCTTCGGATATGATATAAATTTCGAAGTACTAAAGCATCCGGTACTTTGGATGGGGTTTGTTAGGCCCAATAGATCTATCTTTAGGATTCGCGTCAATTAGGGTGTCTGTTCCCTAATTCATAGATTACCAGACTTAATAAAAAGGGGCATATTCGATTTCGATAATTCAACCATAGAATGTAGTTTCACGTACTTGTGTCTATTTTGTAAATCATTTATAAAACCTGCATGTATTCTCATCCCAAAAATATTAGATTTTAAAAGTGGGACTATAACTCACTTTCACAGATTTTTACTTCGTCGGGAAGTAAGACTTGGCCACTGGTTGATTCACGAACCTATAACAATATATACATATATATCAAAGTATGTTCAAAATATATTTACAACACTTTTAATATATTTTGATGTTTTAAGTTTATTAAGTCAGCTGTCCTCGTTAGTACCCTACAACTAGTTGTCCACAGTTAGATGTACAGAAATAAATCGATAAATATTATCTTGAATCAATCCATGACCCAGTGTATACGTATCTCAGTATTGATCACAACTCAAACTATATATATTTTGGAATCAACCTCAACCCTGTATAGCTAACTCCAACATTCACATATAGAGTGTCTATGGTTGTTCCGAAATATATATAGATGTGTCGACATGATAGGTCGAAACATTGTATACGTGTCTATGGTATCTCAAGATTACATAATATACAATACAAGTTGATTAAGTTATGGTTGGAATAGATTTGTTACAAATTTTCACGTAGCTAAAATGAGAAAAATTATCCAATCTTGTTTTACCCATAACTTCTTCATTTTAAATCCGTTTTGAGTGAATCAAATTGCTATGGTTTCATATTGAACTCTATTTTATGAATCTAAACAGAAAAAGTATAGGTTTATAGTCGGAAAAATAAGTTACAAGTCGTTTTTGTAAAGGTAGTCATTTCAGTCGAAAGAACGACGTCTAGATGACCATTTTAGAAAACATACTTCCACTTTGAGTTTAACCATAATTTTTAGATATAGTTTCATGTTCATAATAAAAATCATTTTCTCAGAATAACAACTTTTAAATCAAAGTTTATCATAGTTTTTAATTAACTAACCCAAAACAGCCCGCGGTGTTACTACGACGGCGTAAATCCGGTTTTACGGTGTTTTTCGTGTTTCCAGGTTTTAAATCAGTAAGTTAGCATATCATATAGATATAGAACATGTGTTTAGTTGATTTTAAAAGTCAAGTTAGAAGGATTAATTTTTGTTTGCGAACAAGTTTAGAATTAACTAAACTATGTTCTAGTGATTACAAGTTTAAACCTTCGAATAAGATAGCTTTATATGTATAAATCGAATGATGTTATGAACATCATTACTACCTTAATTTCCTTGGATAAACCTACTAGAAAAGAGAAAAAATGGATCTAGCTTCAATGGATCCTTGGATGGCTCGAAGTTCTTGAAGCAAAATCATGACACGAAAACAAGTTCAAGTAAGATCATCACTTGAAATAAGATTGTTATAGTTATAGAAATTGAACCAAAGTTTGAATATGATTATTACCTTGTATTAGAATGATAACCTACTGTAAGAAACAAAGATTTCTTGAGGTTGGATGATCACCTTACAAGATTGGAAGTGAGCTAGCAAACTTGAAAGTATTCTTGATTTTATGAAACTAGAACTTTTGGAATTTATGAAGAACACTTAGAACTTGAAGATAGAACTTGAGAGAGTTCAATTAGATGAAGAAAATTGAAGAATGAAAGTGTTTGTAGGTGTTTTTGGTCGTTGGTGTATGGATTAGATATAAAGGATATGTAATTTTGTTTTCATGTAAATAAGTCATGAATGATTACTCATATTTTTGTAATTTTATGAGATATTTCATGCTAGTTGCCAAATGATGGTTCCCACATGTGTTAGGTGACTCACATGGGCTGCTAAGAGCTGATCATTGGAGTGTATATACCAATAGTACATACATCTAAAAGCTGTGTATTGTACGAGTACGAATACGGGTGCATACGAGTAGAATTGTTGATGAAACTGAACGAGGATGTAATTGTAAGCATTTTTGTTAAGTAGAAGTATTTTGATAAGTGTATTGAAGTCTTTCAAAAGTGTATAAATACATATTAAAATACTACATGTATATACATTTTAACTGAGTCGTTAAGTCATCGTTAGTCGTTACATGTAAGTGTTGTTTTGAAACCTTTAGGTTAACGATCTTGTTAAATGTTGTTAACCCAATGTTTATAATATCAAATGAGATTTTAAATTATTATATTATCATGATATTATCATGTATGAATATCTCTTAATATGATATATATACATTAAATGTCTTTACAACGATAATCGTTACATATATGTCTCGTTTAAAAATCATTAAGTTAGTAGTCTTGTTTTTACATATGTAGTTCATTGTTAATATACTTTATGATATGTTTTCTTATCATAGTATCATGTTAACTATATATATATATATATCCATATATATGTCATCATATAGTTTTTACAAGTTTTAACGTTCGTGAATCACCGATCAACTTGGGTGGTCAATTGTCTATATGAAACCTATTTCAATTAATCAAGTCTTAACAAGTTTGATTGCTTAACATGTTGGAAACATTTAATCATGTAAATATCAATCTCAATTAATATATATAAACATGGAAAAGTTCGGGTCACTACAGTACCTACCCGTTAAATAAATTTCGTCCCGAAATTTTAAGCTGTTGAAAGTGTTGACGAATCTTCTAGAAATAGATGCGGGTATTTCTTCTTCATCTGATCTTCACGCTCCCAGGTGAACTCGGGTCCTCTACGAGCATTCCATCGAACCTTAACAATTGGTATCTTGTTTTGCTTAAGTCTTTTAACCTCACGATCCATTATTTCGACGGGTTCTTCGATGAATTGAAGTTTTTCGTTGATTTGAATTTCATCTAACGGAATAGTGAGATCTTCTTTAGCAAAACATTTCTTCAAATTCGAGACGTGGAAAGTGTTATGTACAGCCACGAGTTGTTGAGGTAACTCAAGTCGGTAAGCTACTGGTCCGACACGATCAATAATCTTGAATGGTCCAATATACCTTGGATTTAATTTCCCTCGTTTACCAAATCGAACAACGCCTTTCCAAGGTGCAACTTTAAGCATGACCATCTCTCCAATTTCAAATTCTATATCTTTTCTTTTAATGTCAGCGTAGCTCTTTTGTCGACTTTGGGCGGTTTTCAACCGTTGTTGAATTTGGATGATCTTCTCGGTAGTTTCTTGTATAATCTCCGGACCCGTAATCTGTCTATCCCCCACTTCACTCCAACAAATCGGAGACCTGCACTTTCTACCATAAAGTGCTTCAAACGGCGCCATCTCAATGCTTGAATGGTAGCTGTTGTTGTAGGAAAATTCTGCTAACGGTAGATGTCGATCCCAACTGTTTCCGAAATCAATAACACATGCTCGTAGCATGTCTTCAAGCGTTTATATCGTCCTTTCGCTCTGCCCATCAGTTTGTGGATGATAGGCAGTACTCATGTCTAGACGAGTTCCTAATGCTTGCTGTAATGTCTGCCAGAATCTTGAAATAAATCTGCCATCCCTATCAGAGATAATAGAGATTGGTATTCCATGTCTGGAGACGACTTCCTTCAAATACAGTCGTGCTAACTTCTCCATCTTGTCATCTTCTCTTATTGGCAGGAAGTGTGCTGATTTGGTGAGACGATCAACTATTACCCAAATAGTATCAAAACCACTTGCAGTCCTTGGCAATTTAGTGATGAAATCCATGGTAATGTTTTCCCATTTCCACTCCGGGATTTCGGGTTGTTGAAGTAGACCTGATGGTTTCTGATGCTCAGCTTTGACCTTAGAACACGTCAAACATTCTCCTACGTATTTAGCAACATCGGCTTTCATACCCGGCCACCAAAAATGTTTCTTGAGATCCTTGTACATCTTCCCCGTTCCAGGATGTATTGAGTATCTGGTTTTATGAGCTTCTCTAAGTACCATTTCTCTCATATCTCCAAATTTTGGTACCCAAATCCTTTCAGCCCTATACCGGGTTCCATCTTCCCGAATATTAAGATGCTTCTCCGATCCTTTGGGTATTTCATCCTTTAAATTTCCCTCTTTTAAAACTCCTTGTTGCGCCTCCTTTATTTGAGTAGTAATGTTATTATGAATCATTATATTCATAGATTTTACTCGAATGGGTTCTCTGTCCTTCCTGCTCAAGGCATCGGCTACCACATTTGCCTTCCCCGGGTGGTAACGAATCTCAAAGTCGTAATCATTCAATAATTCAATCCACCTACGCTGCCTCATATTCAGTTGTTTCTGATTAAATATGTGTTGAAGACTTTTGTGGTCGGTATATATAATACTTTTGACCCCATATAAGTAGTGCCTCCAAGTCTTTAATGCAAAAACAACCGCGCCTAATTCCAAATCATGCGTCGTATAATTTTGTTCGTGAATCTTCAATTGTCTAGACGCATAAGCAATCACCTTCGTTCGTTGCATTAATACACAACCGAGACCTTGCTTTGATGCATCACAATAAATCACAAAATCATCATTCCCTTCAGGCAATGACAATATAGGTGCCGTAGTTAGCTTTTTCTTCAATAACTGAAACGCTTTCTCTTGTTCATCATTCCATTCAAATTTCTTCCCTTTATGCGTTAATGCAGTCAAGGGTTTTGCTATTCTGGAAAAGTCTTGGATGAACCTTCTGTAGTAACCAGCTAGTCCTAAAAACTGGCGTATGTGTTTCGGAGTTTTCGGGGTTTCCCACTTTTCAACAGTTTCTATCTTTGCCGGATCCACCTTAATACCTTCTTTGTTCACTATGTGACCGAGGAATTGAACTTCTTCCAACCAAAATGCACACTTTGAAAACTTAGCGTACAATTCTTCCTTCCTCAATACTTCTAACACCTTTCTCAAATGTTCACCGTGTTCTTGGTCATTCTTTGAGTAAATAAGTATGTCATCAATGAAAACAATGACAAACTTGTCAAGGTATGGTCCACACACTCGGTTCATAAGGTCCATGAACACAGCTGGTGCATTAGTTAAACCAAACGGCATGACCATAAACTCGTAATGACCGTAACGTGTTCTGAAAGCAGTCTTTGGAATATCATCTTCTTTCACCCGCATTTGATGATACCCGGAACGTAAGTCAATCTTTGAATAAACAGACGAGCCTTGTAGTTGATCAAATAAGTCGTCGATTCTCGGTAGTGGGTAGCGGTTCTTGATGGTAAGTTTGTTCAACTCTCGGTAGTCGATACACAACCTGAATGTACCATCTTTCTTCTTGACAAACAAAACAGGAGCTCCCCACGGTGATGTGCTTGGTCGAATGAAACCACGCTCTAAAAGTTCTTGTAATTGGCTTTACAGTTCTTTCATCTCGCTGGGTGCGAGTCTGTAAGGAGCACGAGCTATTGGTGCAGCTCCTGGTACAAGATCTATTTGAAATTCAACGGGTCGATGTGGGGGTAATCCCGGTAATTCTTTCGGAAATACATCAGGAAATTCTTTTGCAATGGCAACATCATTGATGCTCTTTTCTTCAGTTTGTACTTTCTCGACGTGTGCTAGAACAGCATAGCAACCTTTTCTTATTAGTTTTTGTGCCTTCAAATTACTAATAAGATGTAGCTTCGTGTTGCCCTTTTCTCCGTACACCATTAAGGGTTTTCCTTTTTCTCGTATAATGCGAATTGCATTTTTGTAACAAACGATCTCTGCTTTCACTTCTTTCAACCAGTCCATACCGATTATCACATCAAAACTCCCTAACTCTACTGGTATCAAATCAATCTTAATTGTTTCGCTAACCAGTTTAATTTCTCGATTCCGACATATATTATCTGCTGAAATTAATTTACCATTTGCTAATTCGAGTAAAAATTTACTATCCAAAGGCGTCAATGGACAACTTAATTTAGCACAAAAATCTCTACTCATATAGCTTCTATCCGCACCCGAATCAAATAAAACGTAAGCAGATTTATTGTCAATAAGAAACGTACCCGTAACAAGCTCCGGGTCTTCCTGTGCCTCTGCCGCATTAATATTGAAAACTCTTCCGCGGCCTTGTCCATTCGTGTTCTCCTGGTTCGGGCAATTTCTAATAATGTGACCCGGTTTTCCACATTTATAACAGACTACATTGGCATAACTTGCTCCGACACTACTTGCTCCGCCATTACTCATTCCGACACCATTTGTTCCTTTCGTTCTATTAACCCCTGGTCCGTAGACCTCACACTTCGCCGCGCTATGACCATTTCTTTTACACTTGTTGCAAAATTTGGTGCAGAACCCCGAGTGATACTTTTCACACCTTTGGCATAGCTGCTTCTGATTGTTGTTGTTGTTGCGGTTATTATTGTTGTTGGGATGATTGTTGTAGTTGCTGCTATTATTGTTGTTGTTGTTGTTGGGCCGTTTGTTGTAGTTGCGATTGATGTTGCGATTGTTGGGGTAATTGTTGCGATTATTGTTGTAATTGCTGTTGTTGTTGTATTGGTGATTCTTATCACCGTTTTCCTCCCACTTTCTTTTGACTTGCTTCACATTGGCCTCTTCAGCAGTCTGTTCTTTAATTCTTTCTTCAATCTGGTTCACTAGTTTGTGAGCCATTCTACATGCCTGTTGTATGGAGGCGGGCTCGTGTGAACTTATATCTTCTTGGATTCTTTCCGATAATCCTTTCACAAACGCGTCGATATTCTCTTCCTCATCTTCGAATGCTCCCGGACACAATAGGCACAATTCTGTGAATCGTCTTTCGTACGTGGTAATATCAAATCCTTGGGTTCGTAACCCTCTAAGTTCTGTCTTGAGCTTATTGACCTCGGTTGTGGGACGGTACTTCTCGTTCATCAAGTGCTTGAATGCTGACCACGGTAGTGCGTACGCATCGTCTTGTCCCACTTGCTCTAGATAGGTATTCCACCATGTTAACGCAGAACCTGTGAAGGTATGCGTAGCATACTTCACTTTGTCCTCTTCAGTACACTTACTTATGGCAAACACCGATTCGACCTTCTCGGTCTACCGTTTCAATCCGATCGGTCCTTCGGTTCCATCAAATTCCAAAGGTTTGCAGGCAGTGAATTCTTTGTAGGTGCATCCTACACGATTTCCTGTACTGCCAGATCCAAGGTTATTGTTGGTATGTAGCGCAGCCTGTACTGCGGCTATGTTTGAAGCTAGAAAAGTACGGAATTCCTCTTCATTCATATTCACGGTGTGTCGAGTAGTCGGTGCCATTTCCTTCAAAATAGTCAAATGGAACAAGTTAATCATACAGAATATTAAGAGTAGTTAATAGTATTTCGTAGCATAATATGAACTCATTTATAAAAGCTTTTTCTTCATATTAGCGTTTTATAAGTTTAAATTCGGGTAGTACCTACCCGTTAAGTTCATACTTAGTAGCTAATATACAATTCAACTACTACAATTCTATATGAAAAACTGATTATAATAATATTTCGCGTTCAAACTTTTATACAATATTTTACAAACTTACAATACCGCTTATTTTACATAAAGCATGAAATATAGTACACAATAACTTTGATACAAGATAGTTGTGAAGATAATTCTAGCTAGTACACAAGTCGTTCAGCAAAGGCAATAAAGACACGTAATTCATACGTCCAGAAACAAGTCATGCATTCTGGTTTTACTAGGACTACTTCCCATCCTTGGTCTTGTGGAACATAACCGTTATGGCCGTTGATAAGACAGCGTGTTGTAACGTCATCAAATGGACGAGGGTTACGTAATGACCAACAGTCTCGTAATAACCTAAAAACCTCATTTCTTACCCCAATTACCGACTCCGTCACTTGTGGGAACATTTTGTTTAATAGTTGTAGCCCGATGTTCTTGTCCTCACTTTGGTGAGAAGCGAACATTACTAACCCGTAAGCATAACATGCTTCTTTATGTTGCATGTTAGCCGCTTTTTCTAAATCACGAAGTACTATATTCGGATATACTGAGTCAAAATAATTTCTTAACCCGTTGCGTAAAATAGCATTTGGGTTGCCCGCAATATATGCGTCAAAGTAAACACATCGTAACTTATGGATTTCCCAATGTGATATCCCCCATCTTCCGAACGAAAGCCTTTTATAAACCAAGGCATTCTTGGAACGTTCTTCGAATGTCTTACAAACTGATCTCGCCTTAAATAGTTGTGCCGAGGAATTCTGACCGACTCTAGACAAGATTTCATCAATCATGTCTCCGGGTAGGTCTCTTAAAATATTGGGTTGTCTATCCATTTTGTGTTTTTAAACTGTAAAATAGACAAGAGTTAGATTCATAAAAAAAATACTTATTAATACAAGCAATTTTTACATATATCATAAAGCATAAGAACACTATATTCCATATATTACACCACACGAATACAACTATCTTATTCCGACTCGCTCGTTTCTTCTTCTTCGGTTTTGGTTCGTTTTGCCAAGTTTCTAGGGATATATGATGTTCCCCTAATACGAGCCGTCGTTGTCCACATTGGTTTAGAAAAACCTGGTGGTTTAGAGGTTCCCGGGTCATTGTTACAACTTAAGGACTTCGGGGGTTGACGATACATATAAAGTTCATCGGGGTTGGAATTAGATTTCTCTATTTTTATGCCCTTTCCCTTATTATTTTCTTTTGCCTTTTTAAATTCAGTTGGGGTAATTTCTATAACATCATCGGAATTCTCGTCGGAATCCGATTCATCGGAGAATTGGTAATCCTCCCAATATTTTGCTTCCTTGGCGGAAACACCATTGACCATAATTAACTTTGGTCGGTTGGTTGAAGATTTTCTTTTACTTAACCGTTTTATTATTTCCCCCACCGGTTCTATTTCTTCATCCGGTTCCGATTCTTCTTCCGGTTCCGATTCTTCTTTCGGTTCCGACTCTTCTTCCGGTTCCGACTCTTCTTCCGGTTCCTCTTCGGGAACTTGTGAATCAGTCCACAAATCATTCCAATTTACATTTGACTCTTCATTATTATTAGGTGAGTCAATGGGACTTGTTCTAGAGGTAGACATCTATCACATAATATTAAACACGTTAAGAGATTAATATATCACATAATATTCATATGTTAAAAATATATAGTTTCCAAAAAAAATGTTAAGCAATCATTTTTAAAGAAAACACGGTCGAAGTCCAGACTCACTAATGCATCCTAACAAACTCGATAAGACACACTAATGCAAATTTTCTGGTTCTCTAAGACCAACGCTCTGATACCAACTGAAATGTCCCGTTCTTATTGATTAAAAACGTTCCATATTAATTGATTTCGTTGCGAGGTTTTGACCTCTATATGAGACGTTTTTCAAAGACTGCATTCATTTTAAAACAAACCATAACCTTTATTTCATCAATAAAGGTTTAAAAAGCTTTACGTAGATTATCAAATAATGATAATCTAAAATATCCTGTTTACACACGACCATTACATAATGGTTTACAATACAAATATGTTACAACAAAATAAGTTTCTTGAATGCAGTTTTTACACAATATCATACAAGCATGGACTCCAAATCTCGTCCTTATTTAAGTATGCGACAGCGGAAGCTCTTAATAATCACCTGAGAATAAACATGCTTAAAACGTCAACAAAAATGTTGGTGAGTTATAGGTTTAACCTATATATATCAAATCATAATAATAGACCACAAGATTTCATATTTCAATACACATCCCATACATAGAGATAAAAATCATTCATATGGTGAACACCTGGTAACCGACATTAACAAGATGCATATATAAGAATATCCCCATCATTCCGGGACACCCTTCGGATATGATATAAATTTCGAAGTACTAAAGCATCCGGTACTTTGGATGGGGTTTGTTAGGCCCAATAGATCTATCTTTAGGATTCGCGTCAATTAGGGTGTCTGTTCCCTAATTCATAGATTACCAGACTTAATAAAAAGGGGCATATTCGATTTCGATAATTCAACCATAGAATGTAGTTTCACGTACTTGTGTCTATTTTGTAAATCATTTATAAAACCTGCATGTATTCTCATCCCAAAAATATTAGATTTTAAAAGTGGGACTATAACTCACTTTCACAGATTTTTACTTCGTCGGGAAGTAAGACTTGGCCACTGGTTGATTCACGAACCTATAACAATATATACATATATATCAAAGTATGTTCAAAATATATTTACAACACTTTTAATATATTTTGATGTTTTAAGTTTATTAAGTCAGCTGTCCTCGTTAGTACCCTACAACTAGTTGTCCACAGTTAGATGTACAGAAATAAATCGATAAATATTATCTTGAATCAATCCATGACCCAGTGTATACGTATCTCAGTATTGATCACAACTCAAACTATATATATTTTGGAATCAACCTCAACCCTGTATAGCTAACTCCAACATTCACATATAGAGTGTCTATGGTTGTTCCGAAATATATATAGATGTGTCGACATGATAGGTCGAAACATTGTATACGTGTCTATGGTATCTCAAGATTACATAATATACAATACAAGTTGATTAAGTTATGGTTGGAATAGATTTGTTACAAATTTTCACGTAGCTAAAATGAGAAAAATTATCCAATCTTGTTTTACCCATAACTTCTTCATTTTAAATCCGTTTTGAGTGAATCAAATTGCTATGGTTTCATATTGAACTCTATTTTATGAATCTAAACAGAAAAAGTATAGGTTTATAGTCGGAAAAATAAGTTACAAGTCGTTTTTGTAAAGGTAGTCATTTCAGTCGAAAGAACGACGTCTAGATGACCATTTTAGAAAACATACTTCCACTTTGAGTTTAACCATAATTTTTAGATATAGTTTCATGTTCATAATAAAAATCATTTTCTCAGAATAACAACTTTTAAATCAAAGTTTATCATAGTTTTTAATTAACTAACCCAAAACAGCCCGCGGTGTTACTACGACGGCGTAAATCCGGTTTTACGGTGTTTTTCGTGTTTCCAGGTTTTAAATCAGTAAGTTAGCATATCATATAGATATAGAACATGTGTTTAGTTGATTTTAAAAGTCAAGTTAGAAGGATTAATTTTTGTTTGCGAACAAGTTTAGAATTAACTAAACTATGTTCTAGTGATTACAAGTTTAAACCTTCGAATAAGATAGCTTTATATGTATAAATCGAATGATGTTATGAACATCATTACTACCTTAATTTCCTTGGATAAACCTACTAGAAAAGAGAAAAAATGGATCTAGCTTCAATGGATCCTTGGATGGCTCGAAGTTCTTGAAGCAAAATCATGACACGAAAACAAGTTCAAGTAAGATCATCACTTGAAATAAGATTGTTATAGTTATAGAAATTGAACCAAAGTTTGAATATGATTATTACCTTGTATTAGAATGATAACCTACTGTAAGAAACAAAGATTTCTTGAGGTTGGATGATCACCTTACAAGATTGGAAGTGAGCTAGCAAACTTGAAAGTATTCTTGATTTTATGAAACTAGAACTTTTGGAATTTATGAAGAACACTTAGAACTTGAAGATAGAACTTGAGAGAGTTCAATTAGATGAAGAAAATTGAAGAATGAAAGTGTTTGTAGGTGTTTTTGGTCGTTGGTGTATGGATTAGATATAAAGGATATGTAATTTTGTTTTCATGTAAATAAGTCATGAATGATTACTCATATTTTTGTAATTTTATGAGATATTTCATGCTAGTTGCCAAATGATGGTTCCCACATGTGTTAGGTGACTCACATGGGCTGCTAAGAGCTGATCATTGGAGTGTATATACCAATAGTACATACATCTAAAAGCTGTGTATTGTACGAGTACGAATACGGGTGCATACGAGTAGAATTGTTGATGAAACTGAACGAGGATGTAATTGTAAGCATTTTTGTTAAGTAGAAGTATTTTGATAAGTGTATTGAAGTCTTTCAAAAGTGTATAAATACATATTAAAATACTACATGTATATACATTTTAACTGAGTCGTTAAGTCATCGTTAGTCGTTACATGTAAGTGTTGTTTTGAAACCTTTAGGTTAACGATCTTGTTAAATGTTGTTAACCCAATGTTTATAATATCAAATGAGATTTTAAATTATTATATTATCATGATATTATCATGTATGAATATCTCTTAATATGATATATATACATTAAATGTCTTTACAACGATAATCGTTACATATATGTCTCGTTTAAAAATCATTAAGTTAGTAGTCTTGTTTTTACATATGTAGTTCATTGTTAATATACTTTATGATATGTTTTCTTATCATAGTATCATGTTAACTATATATATATATATCCATATATATGTCATCATATAGTTTTTACAAGTTTTAACGTTCGTGAATCACCGATCAACTTGGGTGGTCAATTGTCTATATGAAACCTATTTCAATTAATCAAGTCTTAACAAGTTTGATTGCTTAACATGTTGGAAACATTTAATCATGTAAATATCAATCTCAATTAATATATATAAACATGGAAAAGTTCGGGTCACTACAGGTTTATAGTCAGAAAAATAGGTTACAAGTCGTTTTTGTAAAGGTAGTCATTTCAGTCGAAAGAACGACGTCTAGATGACCATTTTAGAAAACATATTTCCACTTTGAGTTTAACCATAATTTTTGGATATAGTTTCATATTCATAATAAAAATAATTTTCCCAGAATAACAACTTTTAAATCAAAGTTTATCATAGTTTTTAATTAACTAACCCAAAACAGCCCGCGGTGTTACTACAACGGCGTAAATTCGGTTTTACGGTGTTTTTCGTGTTTCCAGGTTTTAAATCATTAAGTTAGCATATCATATAGATATAGAACATGTGTTTAGTTGATTTTAAAAGTCAAGTTAGAAGGATTAACTTTTATTTGCGAACAAGTTTAGAATTAACTAAACTATGTTCTAGTGATTACAAGTTTAAACCTTTGAAAAAGATAGCTTTATATGTATGAATCGAATGATGTTATGAACATCATTACTACCTCAAGTTCCTTGGATAAACCTACTAGAAATGAGAAAAATAGATCTAGCTTCAAAGGATCCTTGGATGGCTTGAAAGTTCTTGAAGCAGAATCATGACACGAAAACAATTTCAAGTAAGATTTCCACTCGAAATAAGATTGTTATAGTTATAGAAATTGAATTAAAGTTTTAATATGATTATTACCTTGTATTAGAAAGATAACCTACTGTAAGTAACAAAGGTTTCTTGATCTTGGATGATTACTTGGAATGGATTTAGAAAACTTGGAAGTAAACTTGCAATCTTGGAAGTATTCTTGATTTTATGCAACTAGAACTTTTGGAATTTATGAAGAACACTTAGAACTTGAAGATAGAACTTGAGAGAGATCAATTAGATGAAGAAAATTGAAGAATGAAAGTGTTTGTAGGTGTTTTTGGTCGTTGGTGTATGGATTAGATATAAAGGATATGTAATTTTGTTTTCATGTAAATAAGTCATGAATGATTACTCATATTTTTGTAATTTTATGAGATATTTCATGCTAGTTTCCAAATGATGGTTCCCACATGTGTTAGGTGACTCACATGGGCTACTAAGAGCTGATCATTGGAGTGTATATACCAATAGTACATACATCTAAAAGCTGTGTATTGTACGAGTACGAATACGGGTGCATACGAGTAGAATTGTTGATGAAACTGAACGAGGATGTAATTGTAAGCATTTTTGTTAAGTAGAAGTATTTTGATAAGTGTCTTGAAGTCTTTCAAAAGTGTATGAATACATATTAAAACACTACATGTTTATACATTTTAACTGAGTCGTTAAGTCATCGTTAGTCGTTACATGTAAATGTTGTTTTGAAACCTTTAGGTTAACGATCTTGTTGAATGTTGTTAACCCATTGTTTATTATAACAAATGAGATGTTAAATTGTTATATTATCATGATATTATGATATATAATATATCTTAATATGATATATATACAGTTAAATGTCGTTATAACGATAATCGTTACATATATGTCTCGTTTCGAAATCATTAAGTTAGTAGTCTTATTTTTACATATGAATTTCATTGTTAATACACTTAATAATATATTTACTTATCATTTAACATAATTAACCAAGTGTATCAATATCTTAATATGATTCATATGTACCTAGTAAGACGTTGTTATAACGATAATCGTTATATATATCGTTTTCGAGTTTCTTAAATTATTAGTCTCATTTTTATGTATATAACTCATTGTTAAAATACCTAATGAGATACATACTTATAATAAAATCATGTTAACTATATATATAACCATATATATGTCATCGTATAGTTTTTACAAGTTTTAACATTCGTGAATCACCGGTCAACTTGGGTGGTCAATTGTCTATATGAAACCTATTTCAATTAATCAAGTCTTAACAAGTTTGATTGCTTAACATGTTGGAAACACTTAATCATGTAAATAAAATTTTTATTTAATATACATATAAACATGGAAAAGTTCGGGTCACTACAGTACCTACCCGTTAAATAAATTTCGTCCCGAAATTTTAAGCAGTTGGAGGTGTTGACGTATCTTCTGGAAATAAATGCGGGTATTTCTTCTTCATCTGATCTTCATGCTCCCAGGTGAACTCGGGTCCTCTACGAGCATTCCATCGAACCTTAACAATCGGTATCTTGTTTTGTTTAAGTCTCTTAACCTCACGATCCATTATTTCGACGGGTTCTTCAATGAATTGAAGTTTTTCATTGATTTGGATTTTGTCCAACGGAATAGTGAGATCTTCTTTAGCAAAATATTTCTTCAAATTTGAGACGTGGAAAGTGTTATGTATAGCCGCGAGTTGTTGAGGTAGCTCCAGTTGGTAAGCTACTGGTCCGACACGATCTATAATCTTGAATGGTCCAATGTACCTTGGATTTAGTTTCCCTCGTTTACCAAATCGAACAACGCCTTTCCAAGGTGAAACCTTAAGCATGACCATTTCTCCAATTTCAAACTCTATATCTTTTTTTTACTGTCCACGTAGCTCTTTAGTTGACTCTGGGCGGTTTTCAATCTTTGTTGAATTTGGATGATTTTCTCGGTAGTTTCTTGTATTATCTCCGGACCCATAATCTGTCTATCTCCCACTTCACTCCAACAAATCGGAGACCTGCACTTTCTACCATAAAGTGCTTCAAACGGCGCCATCTCAATGTTTGAATGGTAGCTGTTGTTGTAGGAAAATTCTGCTAACGGTAGATGTCGATCCCAACTGTTTTCGAAATCAATAACACAAGCTCGTAGCATGTCTTCAAGCGTTTGTATCATCCTTTCGCTCTGTCCATCAGTTTGTGGATGATAGGCAGTACTCATGTCTAGACGAGTTCCCAATGCTTGCTGTAATATCTGCCAGAATCTTGAAGTAAATCTGCCATCCCTATCAGAGATAATAGAGATTGGTATTCCATGTCTGGAGACGACTTCCTTCAAATACAGTCGTGCTAACTTCTCCATCTTGTCATCTTCTCTTATTGGCAGGAAGTGTGCTGACTTGGTGAGACGATCAACTATTACCCAAATAGTATCATAACCACTTGCAGTCCTTGGCAATTTAGTAATGAAATCCATGGTAATGTTTTCCCATTTCCATTCCGGGATTTCAGGTTGTTGTAGTAGACCTGATGGTTTCTGATGTTCAGCTTTAACCTTAGAACACGTCAAACATTCTCCTACATATTCAGCAATATCGGCTTTCATACCTGGCCACCAAAAATGTTTCTTAAGATTCTTGTACATCTTCCCCGTTCCAGGATGTATTGAGTATCTGGTTTTATGAGCTTCTCTAAGTACCATTTCTCTCATATCTCCAAATTTTGGTACCCAAATTCTTTCAGCCCTATACTGGGTTCCGTCTTCCTGAATATTAAGATGCTTCTCCTATCCTTTGGGTATTTCATCCTTTAAATTTCCCTCTTTTAAAACTCCTTGTTGCGCCTCCTTTATTTGAGTAGTAAGGTTAGTGTGAATCATTATATTCATAGATTTTACTCGAATGGTTCTCTGTCTTTTCTACTCAAGGCGTCGGCTACCACATTTGCCTTCCCCGGGTGGTAACGAATCTCAAAGTCATAATCATTAAACAATTCAATCCACCTACGCTGCCTCATATTCAGTTGTTTCTGATTAAATATATGTTGAAGACTTTTGTGGTCGGTATATATAATACTTTTGACCCCATATAAGTAGTGCCTCCAAGTCTTTAATGCAAAAACAACCGCGCCTAATTCCAAATCATGCGTCGTATAATTTTGCTCGTGAATCTTCAATTGTCTAGACGCATAAGCAATCACCTTCGTCCGTTGCATTAATACACAACCGAGACCTTGCTTTGATGCGTCACAATAAATCACAAAATCATCATTCCATTCAGGCAATGACAATATAGGTGTCGCAGTTAGCTTTTTCTTCAATA
Organism: Rutidosis leptorrhynchoides; assembly: GCF_046630445.1. NCBI lineage: Eukaryota > Viridiplantae > Streptophyta > Magnoliopsida > Asterales > Asteraceae > Rutidosis > Rutidosis leptorrhynchoides. Next base: position 182,223,082 of record NC_092337.1, read on the forward strand.
AGTGAAACGCCTTCTCTTATTCATCCTTCCATTCAAATTTCTTCCCTTTATGCATTAATGCAGTCAAGGGTTTTGCTATTTTGGAGAAATCTTGGATGAATCTTCTGTAGTAACCAGCCAATCCTAAAAATTGACGTATATGCTTCAGAGTTTTTTGGGGTTTCCCAATTTTCAACGGTTTCGATCTTTGCCGGGTCCACCTGGATACCTTCTTTGTTCACTATGTGACCGAGGAATTGAACTTCTTCCATCCAAAATGCACACTTTGAAAACTTAGCGTACAGTTTTTCTTTCCTCAATACTTCTAGCACTTTTCTCAAATGTTCTTCGTGCTCTTGATCATTCTTTGAGTAAATAAGTATGTCATCGATGAAAACAATGATAAACTTGTTAAGATATGGCCCACACACTCGGTTCATAAGCTCCATGAACATAGCTGGTGCGTTAGTCAATCCAAACGGCATAACCATAAACTCGTAATGACCATAACGCGTCCTAAAAGCAGTTTTTGGAATATCATCCTCCTTTACTCGCATTTGATGATATCCAAAACGTAAATCGATCTTCGAATAAATCGACGAGCCTTGTAGTTGATCAAAGAAGTCATCAATTCTCGGCAGTGGATAACGGTTTTTGATGGTAAGTTTGTTCAACTCTCTATAGTCAATACACAACCTAAATGTACCATCCTTCTTCTTGACAAACAAAACAGGAGCTCCCCATGGTGATGTGCTTGGTCGAATGAAAGCACGTTCTAATAGTTCTTGCAGTTGGCTTTGCAGTTCTTTCATCTCGCTGGGTGCGAGTCTATAAGGAGCACGAGCTATTGGTGTAGCTCCTGGTACAAGATCTATTTGAAATTCAACAGATCGATGTGGAGGTGGTCCCGGTAATTCTTTCGGAAATACATCGGGAAATTCTTTTGCGACGGGAACATCATTGATGCTCTTTTCTTCAGTTTGTACTTTCTCGATGTGTGCTAGAACAGCATAGCAACCTTTTCTTATTAGTTTTTGTGCCTTCAAATTACTAATAAGATGTAGCTTCATGTTGCCCTTTTCTCCGTACACCATTAAGGGTTCTCCTTCTTCTCGTACAATGCGAATTGCATTTTTATAACATACGATCTCTGCTTTCACCTTCTTCAGCCAGTCCATGCCAACTATTACATCAAAACTCCCTAACTCTACTGGTATCAAATCAATCTTAAATATTTCGCTACCCAGTTTAATTTCTCGATTCCGGCATATATTATCTGCTGAAATTAATTTACCGTTTGCTAATTCGAGTAAAAATTTACTATCCAACAGCGTCAATGGAAAACTTAATTTAGCACAAAAATCTCTACTCATATAGCTTCTATCCTCACCCGAATCAAATAAAACGTAAGCAGATTTATTGTCAATAAGAAACGTACTAGTAACAAGCTCCGGGTCTTTCTGTGCCTCTGCCGCATTAATATTGAAAAATCTTCCGCGGCCTTGTCCATTCGTGTTCTCCTGGTTCGGTCAATTTCTAATAATGTGGCCCGGTTTTCCACATTTATAACAAACTACATTGGCATAACTTGCTCCGACACTACTTGCTCTGCCATTACTCGTTATGACACCATTTGTTCCTTTCGTTCTGTTAACCCCTAGTCCGTAGACCTCACACTTCGCCGTGCTATGACCATTTCTTTTACACTTGTTACAAAATTTGGTGCAGAACCCCGAGTGATACTTTTCACACTTTTGGCATAGCTGCTTCTGATTGTTGTTGTTGTTGCGATTGTTATTGTTGTTGGGATGATTGTTGTAGTTGTTGTTGTTGTTGTTGTTGTTGTTGTTGTTGTTGTTGTTGTTGTTGTTGTTGTTGTTGTTGTTGTTGTTGGGCCGTTTGTTGTAGTTGCGATTGATGTTGCGATTGTTGGGATAATTGTTGCGATTATTATTGTAATTGCTGTTGTTGTTGTATTGGTGATTCTTATCACCGTTTTCCTCCCACTTTCTTTTGACTTGCTTCACATTGGCCTCTTCAGCCGTCTGTTCTTTAATTCTTTCCTCAATCTGGTTCACTAGTTTGTGAGCCATTCTACATGCCTGTTGTATGGAGGCGGGCTCGTGTGAACTTATATCTTCTTGGATTCTTTTCGGTAATCCTTTCACAAACGCGTCGATCTTCTCTTCCTCATCTTCGAACGCTCCCGGACACAATAGGCACAATTTTGTGAATCATCTTTCGTACGTGGTAATATCAAATCCTTGGGTTCGTAACCCTCTAAGTTCTGTCTTGAGCTTATTGACCTCGGTTCTGGGACGGTACTTCTCGTTCATCAAGTGCTTGAATGCTGACCACGGTAGTGCGTACGCATCATCTTGTCCCACTTGCTCTAGATAGTTATTCCACCATGTTAACGCAGAACCTGTGAAGGTATGCGTAGCGTACTTCACTTTGTCCTCTTCAGTACACTTACTTATGGCAAACACTGATTCGACCTTCTCATTCCACCATTTCAATCCGATCGGTCCTTCGGTTCCATCAAATTCTAAAGGTTTGCAGGCAGTGAATTCTTTGTAGGTGTATCCTACACGATTTTTTGTACTGCTAGATCCAAGGTTATTGTTGGTATGTAGCGCAGCCTGTACTGCGGCTATGTTTGAAGCTAGAAAAGTACGGAATTCCTCTTCATTCATATTCACATTGTGTCGAGTAGTCGGTGCCATTTCCTTCAAAATAGTCAAATGGAACAAGTTAATCATACAGAATATTAAGAGTAGTTAATAGTATTTCGTAGCATAATATGAACTCATTTATAAAAGCTTTTTCTTCATATTAGCGTTTTATAAGTTTAAATTCGGGTAGTACCTACCCGTTAAGTTCATACTTAGTAGCTAATATACAATTCAACTACTACAATTCTATATGAAAAACTGATTATAATAATATTTCGCGTTCAAACTTTTATACAATATTTTACAAACTTACAATACCGCTTATTTTACATAAAGCATGAAATATAGCACACAATAACTTTGATACAAGATAGTTGTGAAGATAATTCTAGCTAGTACACAAGTCGTTCAGCAAAGGCAATAAAGACACGTAATTCATTCGTCCAGAAACAAGTCATGCATTCTGGTTTTACTAGGACTACTTCCCATCCTTGGTTTTGTGGAACATAACCGTTATGGCCGTTGATAAGACAGCGTGTTGTAACGTCATCAAAGGGACGAGGGTTACGCAATGACCAACAGTCTCGTAATAACCTAAAAACCTCATTTCTTACCCCAATTACCGACTCCGTCACTTGTGGGAATGTTTTGTTTAATAGTTGTAGCCCGATGTTTTTTTTCTCACTTTGGTGAGAAGCGAACATTACTAACCCGTAAGTATAGCATGCTTCTTTATGTTGCATGTTAGCCGCTTTTTCTAAATCATGAAGTCCTATATTCGGATACATTGAGTCAAAATAATTTCTTAACCCGTTGCGTAAAATAGCATTTGGGTTCCCCGCATTATATGCGTCAAAGTAAACACATCGTAACTTAAGGGTTTCCCAATGTGATATCCCCCATCTTTCAAACGAAAGTCTCTTATAAACCAAGACATTCTTGGAATGTTCTTCGAATGTCTTACAAACTGATTTCGCCGTAAATAGTTGTGCCGAAGAATTCTGACCGACTCTAGACAAGATTTCATCAATCATGTCTCCGGGTAGGTCTCTTAAAATATTGGGTTGTCTATCCATTTTGTGTTTTTATACTGTAAAATAGACAAGAGTTAGATTCATAAAAAAAATACTTATTAATACAAGCAATTTTTACATATATCATAAAGCATAAGCAAACTATATTACATATATTACACCACACGAATACAACTATCATATTCCGACTCGCTCGTTTCTTCTTCTTCGGTTTTGGTTCGTTTTGCCAAGTTTCTAGGGATATATGATGTTCCCCTAATACGAGCTGTCATTTTCCACAACGGTTTAGAAAAACCTGGTGGTTTAGAGGTTCCCGGGTCATTGTTACAACTTAAGGGCTTCGGGGGTTGACGATACATATAAAGTTCATCGGGGTTGGAATTAGATTTCTCTATTTTTATGCCCTTTCCCTTATTATTTTCTTTTGCCTTTTTAAATTCAGTTGGGGTAATTTCTATAACATCATCGGAATTCTCGTCGGAATCCGATTCATCGGAGAATTGGTAATCCTCCCAATATTTTGCTTCCTTGGCGGAAACACCATTGACCATAATTAACCTTGGTCGGTTGGTTGAGGATTTTCTTTTACTTAACCGTTTTATTATTTCCCCCACCGGTTCTATTTCCTCCTCCGGTTCCTCCTCTTCCGGTTCTGATTCTTCTTCCGGTTCTTCTTTGGGAACTTGTGAATCAGTCCAATATATATTCTACTCTTCGTTATTATTAGGTGAGTCAATGGGATTTGTGCTAGAGGTAGACATCTATCACACAATATCAAATATGTTAAGAGATTAATATATCACATAATATATACATGTTAATAATATATAGTTTCCAACAAAAATGTTAAGCAATCATTTTTAAAGAAAATACGGTCGAAGTCCAGACTCACTAATGAATCCTAACAAACTCGATAAGACACACTAATACAAATTTTTTGGTTCTCTAAGACCAACGCTCGGATACCAACTGAAATGTCCCGTTCTTATTGATTAAAAACGTTCCATATTAATTGATTTCGTTGCGAGGTTTTGACCTCTATATTAGACGTTTTTCAAAGACTGCATTCATTTTTAAAACAAACCATAACCTTTATTTCATAAATAAAGTTTTAAAAAGCTTTACGTAGATTATCAAATAATGATAATCTAAAATATCCTGTTTACACACGACCATTACATAATGGTTTACAATACAAATATGTTACATCAAAATCAGTTTCTTTAATGCAGTTTTTACACAATATCATACAAACATGGACTCCAAATCTTGTCCTTATTTTAGTATGCAACAGCGAAAGCTCTTAGTATTCACCCGAGAATAAACATGCTTTAAACGTCAACAAAAATGTTGGTGAGTTATAGGTTTAACCTATATATATCAAATCGTAACAATAGACCACAAGATTTCATATTTCAATACACATCCCATACATAGAGATAAATATCATTCATATGGTGAACACCTGGTAACCGACATTAACAAGATGCATATATAAGAATATCCCCATCATTCCGGGACACCCTTCGGATATGATATAAATTTCGAAGTACTAAAGCATCCGGTACTTTGGATGGGGTTTGTTAGTCCCAATAGATCTATCTTTAGGATTCGCGTCAATTAGGGTGTCTGTTCCCTAATTCTTAGATTACCAGACTTAATAAAAAGGGGCATATTCGATTTCGATAATTCAACCATAGAATGTAGTTTCACGTACTTGTGTCTATTTTGTAAATCATTTATAAAACCTGCATTTATTCTCATCCCAAAAATATTAGATTTTAAAAGTGGGACTATAACTCACTTTCACAGATTTTTACTTCGTCGGGAAGTAAGACTTGGCCACTGGTTGATTCACGAACCTATAACAATATATACATATATATCAAAGTATATTCAAAATATATTTACAACACTTTTAATATATTTTGATGTTTTAAGTTTATTAAGTCAGCTGTCCTCGTTAGTAACCTACAACTAGTTGTTCACAGTTAGATGTACAGAAATAAATCGATAAATATTATCTTGAATCAATCCACGACCCAGTGTATACGTATCTCAGTATTGATCACAACTCAAACTATATATATTTTGGAATCAACCTCAACCCTGTATAGCTAACTCCAACATTCACATATAGAGTGTTTATGGTTGTTCCAAAATATATATAGATGTGTCGACATGATAGGTCAAAACATTGTATACGTGTCTATGGTATCTCAAGATTACATAATATACAAAACAAGTTGATTAAGTTATGGTTGGAATAGATTTGTTACCAATTTTCACGTAGCTAAAATGAGAAAAATTATCCAATCTTGTTTTACCCATAACTTCTTCATTTTAAATCCGTTTCGAGTGAATCAAATTGCTATGGTTTCATATTGAACTCTATTTTATGAATATAAACAGAAAAAGTATAGGTTTATAGTCAAAAAAATAGGTTACAAGTTGTTTTTGTAAAGGTAGTCATTTCAGTCGAAAGAACGACATCTAGATGACCATTTTAGAAAACATACTTCCACTTTGAGTTTAACCATAAGTTTTGGATATAGTTTCATGTTCATAATAAAAATAATTTTCCCAGAATAACAACTTTTAAATCAAAGTTTATCATAGTTTTTAATTAACTAACCCAAAACAGCCCGCGGTGTTACTACGACGGCGTAAATCCGGTTTTACGGTGTTTTTCGTGTTTCCAGGTTTTAAATCATTAAGTTAGCATATCATATAGATATAGAACATGTGTTTAGTTGATTTTAAAAGTCAAGTTAGAAGGATTAACTTTTATTTGCGAACAAGTTTAGAATTAACTAAACTATGTTCTAGTGATTACAAGTTTAAACCTTCGAATAAGATAGCTTTATATGTATGAATCGAATGATGTTATGAACATCATTACTACCTCAAGTTTCTTGGATAAATCTACTGGAAATGAGAAAAATAGATCTAGCTTCAAAGGATCCTTGGATGGCTTGAAAGTTCTTGAAGCAGAATCATGACACGAAAACAATTTCAAGTAAGATTTCCACTCGAAATAAGATTGTTATAGTTATAGAAATTGAATTAAAGTTTGAATATGATTATTACCTTGTATTAAAAAGATAACCTACTGTAAGTAACAAAGGTTTCTTGATCTTGGATGATTACTTGGAATGGATTTAGAAAACTTGGAAGTAAACTTGCAATCTTGGAAGTATTCTTGATTTTATGCAACTAAAACTTTTGGAATTTATGAAGAACACTTAGAACTTGAAGATAGAACTTGAGAGAGATCAATTAGATGAAGAAAATTGAAGAATGAAAGTGTTTGTAGGTTTTTTGGTCGTTGGTGTATGGATTAGATATAAACGATATGTAATTTTGTTTTTATGTAAATAAGTCATGAATGATTACTCATATTTTTGTAATTTTATGAGATATTTCATGCTAGTTACCAAATGATGGTTCCCACATGTGTTAGGTGACTCACATGGGCTGCTAAGAGCTAATCATTGGAGTGTATATACCAATAGTACATACATCTAAAAGCTGTGTATTGTACGAGTACGAATACGGGTGCATACGAGTAGAATTGTTGATGAAACTGAACGAGGATGTAATTGTAAGCATTTTTGTTAAGTAGAAGTATTGTGATAAGTGTCTTGAAGTCTTTAAAAAGTGTATGAATACATATTAAAACACTACATGTATATACATTTTAACTGAGTCGTTAAGTCATCGTTAGTCGTTACATGTAAATGTTGTTTTGAAACCTTTAGGTTAACGATCTTGTTGAATGTTGTTAACCCATTGTTTATTATAATAAATTAGATGTTAAATTGTTATATTATCATGATATTATGATATATAATATATCTTAGTATGATATATATACAGTTAAATGTCGTTACAACGATAATCGTTACATATATGTCTCGTTTCGAAATCATTAAGTTAGTAGTCTTATTTTTACATATGTATTTCATTGTTAATATACTTAATAATATATTTACTTATCATTTAACATAATTAACCAAGTGTATCAATATCTTAATATGATTCATATGTACCTTGTAAGACGTTGTTATAACGATAATCGTTATATATATCGTTTTCGAGTTTCTTAAATTAATAGTCTCATTTTTATGTATATAACTCATTGTTAAAATACCTAATGAGATACATACTTATAATAAAATCATGTTAACTATATATAACCATATATATGTCATCGTATAGTTTTTACAAGTTTTAACGTTCGTGAATCACCGGTCAACTTGGGTGGTCAATTATCTATATGAAACCTATTTCAATTAATCAAGTCTTAACAAGTTTGATTGCTTAACATGTTGGAAACACTTAATCATGTAAATAACAATTTTATTTAATATATATATAAACATGGAAAAGTTCGGGTTACTACAACATATTCATAAGAAATATCATTTTTCCAGAATATAAACTTCCAATTCAAAGTTTAAGATGGTTTTTAATTATCCAACCCAAAACAGCCCCCGGTTGCACTCCAACGATGTAGATTCAGTTTTAAGATGTTCTTTGTAAAATCAAGTTGTATCTTGTTAAGTTAGCATATCATTATGATATATTACAGGTCTTGAAGTGTTTTAAAACTCAAGTTAGAAGGATCTATTTAGTTTGCGAACAAGTTTGAAATCATTCAAACTATGTTCTTGTAGTTATAATTTGTAACTCAAAATAAGATAGCTATATGAATATGAATCGAATAAGATTATGAATAAGGTTACTACCTCAAGTTACTTGGATAAAGCTACCGGAAAGAAAGTATAACTCTTGATCCTAAAGAGTGGTGAAGTTGGATTGAAAGATTGGAAGTAATATTGCAACTTCTTGATTCTAGGTTGTTTTTATGATGATTAAAGCTTGTAATTGAAGCTAAATGATGGGGAAAATGCTTGGAGATGATCAAGTATGAAGTTAGGAGTGTTTTGAGAGAGAAATGGGAGAGTAAGTATGAGAAAATGGAATGAAGAAATGGTGTTCATGCATAAAAACGTTTTTAGTTTATAAAGAAAGAAAAGATTCCTAATTTTGTTTTCTTGCTAAATAATTCATGCTACTTGACAAATGGTTGGTTCCACATGTTCCTTAATCATTTAAGGCTGATAAGGATGATAATTGATATGTATATACCCATAGTATATACATCTAAAAGCTGCGTACAATACGGTTACATATACCCTAGGTATACGTGTAGAAATCTTGAGGAAACGGAATGAGAATTCAAATATAACTATCTTTTGTGAATATACTTATATTGTTCTATGTATTTAAGCCCTTTAAAAGTGATTAAATACATATTTATACGATACTTGTATAAGCATTATAGGTTATAGGTACATATATCAAAGAACATTACGTATAGTTACCGTTTTGAAAACTTAAGTTAGTAGTCTCAAAGTATACTTATAACTCATTGTTATTAATACACAATGATATGTTAAACCATCCTTAGATCATGTTAAATATGTATAAATACGTATATGTACATAATCGTATAATTATCGTATGTTATATAGTTCGTGATATCATCGGTCAAATTGGACAGTCAAAAGTTGTGTAAAACTCTTTTCAAAAACACAAGACTCAACAATTTGGATTGCTTATCATGTTGATAATGTTTAATTTACGTAAATATTAATCTCATATGTATAAAACGATCAGAAAAATCCGGGTCGTTACAGTTAGTTACCAAGTGCCCACGGTTAAACATATACTATATCATACTGTTTTGAAACGCTCTTTGTAGCACTGAAATCTCGTGGCCTACCTTACATTACTATTATACTTAAACTATAGCTCACCAACCTTTGTGTTGACGTTTTTAAGCGTGTTTTTCTCAGGTGCTTAAGGTTAGCTGCTTCCGCTGTTGTACTAGTCTTGCTGTAGACACCCGCTGCTTTAGAGATGTCACCGCATGAACGTTTATCATGCATTCATAAACATTATTACTTTTGAAACTATGATTTGTAATGACCATTGGGGTCACGTACAATTATTAATAGCTTCTATTCATAGAAGCATACTTTTGATGTAAAACATTCGACGTTAGTTATGACGTCATCTTTTATCATGAATGCAAACGTATTTTGAAATAGCATATAGTGTTTGACCTTGTAATGATCATGTTGTTGATGATTCGTACATGATGGTTTTGTACGGGGCATCACATTTTAACGTAAGGAAGATTGCATAGAAAAAGGGAAACATGTGATTGAATTTTTTTTTATATAGTAAAATGACGATTTTCAGTTAATTTGTGCTAAAAACTTTAAACACCAAGTTTTTGATCAAATCACCGAATTAAAGACTAAAATTTTGAAGATATAATCACGAAACGCTAACAAACTTGATCAAATCACCAAATTAAAGTCGCTTTCCGGTTGAAATTTTGTTTTGAAAAAAAAATGAATTTTGTTTGAAAAAAAATTTTGAATTTTTTTTTTCAATCACATGTGATTGGATTTCATGTGATTGTGTTTTACAATCACATTTGATTGGATTTGAAATGTTAAATTTTAAAAAAAATAAAAGAAAAAATTTTCAAAAAAATTTTATTTAAAAAAAATTAAATTTTTTTTCAATCGCATGTGATTGTTGTGCCACATGTCGCGCTCTGATTGATCCGTTGGATTTCAAGCAAATTATTAGATTCAAGGGATTACAACTCATCTTTAAATATAACAAAAATTTTCTAATGATACTTTATTTAAAATCTAAATGAAGAGAGTATGACATATACTCATATACCGTACCAAATCATTGGCTATATGATGGTAATCACGCATTAGTACGGTTGCGTTGCTTTGTTTTTTCTTAGACCTTATTTAGTGGTGATGGGCGTGATGGGGTGTGATGAGTGTTTTTGTGGGGTATAGTGGTGATTTGGCAAAGGTGATGGCGTGATAGTGTGATGAAGTTTGTAGTGGTATGACGTGATAGTTGTGTGATAGAGAGTATGTCCCACCATTTTTATTTTCTTTTTCATATTTTTTTTGAGTTATTTATTATTATTTTTAATATATTAATTATATTAATTAGTTTAAAATATTTTTTTGTTAGTTATTATTCCGTATATTTATTTATATTTATGTTGTGATTTTCATTTATTTCGAGTTTAGGGTTTAAGTTGTAAATTCATACAAAGTATAGGGATTACAAGTGTAAATTGATTTCTTTTATCCCCTTCATCGAACAAACAGATTTGGAATGAATTCATTGTCTTCTTCATCTCATTTTCTTCAGCAATTAAAATCAAAATGCACCCAAATAATTAAAATAAAAATGCACCCAAAAATTGCAATCGAAATAGAAAATATTACATGGAAGCTTCTGATTGGGCAACACTCCCTCACGCCACCAACCTTCTTCCGTGAAGCAGCCATCGCGCCGGCGAATTTTGCAGCTCATCACACCGTGCTGCGGCGCCATGGTGGCGTGATGGTGGTGATTACGGAGCCACCACGCTGCGTTAAATAAGGTCTTATGTGATTATCGTATTTTGTTTATTTATTTTTAATTTTTACTATTGATGGTAGTAATTGATCATTGTTCTATTTATATATATATTTTTTATGAATTTAATCGCAAACTAAATGTTCTCATAAAATTTGGAAAAAATTAAGGAAAAAAGAAAGAAAAACATTTTTCTTAAAAATTATATTTTATTTGATTTTGCAATTAGAATACGTAATAAATTATAAATAGGCATTTAAAAATGAAGATAATGAAATAACAAAATTAAAGAGTAAAAGTTGACAGAAAAAATAATAAGAAATGAAAAAATAATTTTGATGAAATATGAATAAAAGAATGTTGGAAGGACAAATAAAAAAAATGAAAAAGTAAAAAAGGTTTAAAGTCAAAATATAGAGTTGTATTCATTTGCATCCTTAATTCAAATTAAGTTTCAAGGGACAAATCTCACCCTTAGATCTGATTTTCATCACATGTGATCGGATTTTACAATCATATGTGATTGGATTTGACAATCACATGTGATTGAGTTTTGCAATCACGTGTGATTGAGCTTTTTACAATCACATTTGATTGACATGCAGAATCACATGTGATTGGGTTTTTACAATCACATGTGATTGACTTTTATCGAATTGTAATGATGATAAACAATAGCGAGCGAGAGTCTTCATATGAACTTGAAGAGTAACCTTTTCGAATAAAACACTTTCAAGTTGTGATTCTTTCATCAAAGTTGTTCAAAATCAATCCATAAACACTCGTGAAACATTAACAGAAGCTAAATCATCAAATAAATCATAAATTTAATGATGAACACAAACAAATGACTTTTTTCTCGAACCTTTGACCTTGAAATTCGAATTCGCTTCTTCGATTTAGGAACTGAGATTTTGCAGATAGTTTCACGATGAGATTTTGAATACTTCTACATTTTCACATTTTCTCAAATCGTTCCTGATTGATCCGGAGACCTAATCGCCAAGACTTTTTGAAGAACGGAGAACACGAATCAAATAGCTTCAAATATGTTGTTGATTCAATTTGATGATGAACGAGGTTAAGAATTATGATATAGTTATGTATTTCAGCTCAATTTATTGTAAGAATCATCATGAGAATAATTCACAATTTGAAGGTGATGAAGAACATGAACGTACTATTGCGATTCCTCACAATTTGAAGATGGTGAGAAATAATCTGAAATACCCCGTTCATATCGATTATAAACGTTTCATATTAATTGGTTTCATTGCGAGGTTTTGACCTCTATATGAGACGTCTTTCAAAGACTGCATTCGATTTTAAAACAAATCATAACCTTTATTTTATCGACAAAGGTTTAAAAGGCCTAACGTAGATTATCAAGTAATGATAATCTAAAATATAACGTTTACACACGACCATTACATAATGGTTTACAATAATATTATACAAAAATATAAGTTTCCGAATGCAGTTTTTAAACAATATCATACAACCTGCTGACTCCAAATCTTGTCCTTAATTTAGCATGCAACAGCGGAAGCTTTTAATAATCACCTGAGAATAAACATGCTTAAAAAGTCAACAAAAATGTTGGTGAGTTATAGGTTTAACCTATATATATATATATATATATATATATATATATATATATATATATATATATATATATATATATATATATATATATATATATATATATATATATATATATATATATCCGCCTTTTTCCGTTTACTTTTCCGTTTAACTATTTAAATTCCGTTATATGTTTATGACATCCCTCGTTAATACGCGTTTTAAAAATATCTCGTTTAGGTAATTCCCGCACCCGAATGAAACTAGAGGGACCAAACTTGCCAAAGTGCTAAACCTTTGACTAGGTCAAAGGTCAACACTCCATCTCCTCCATTCACTTTATCAATTTCTTTTCTCTTTTCTTTTAACACTTTCAAACTATCTCTAAAACTCCATCTCCAAGAATCATCATCTAAATTCGTTCAAGAAATCTTCAATCAAAACAAATTACATATTTGAACTCCTTGCAACTTCCTCTTCGATTCCATACCGATTACATCTCATTTGGGTAACTTTCTAAAATTACTAGATTTTGTGTTCTTCATGTTTTTAAGTTATAAAGTTGTTAATTAGTGTCTATGGCTCAAGTCTAACATGATTATATGATTTACATGCTCGATTTCGTTGTTTGAAATAACTAGCTTGAATATGAACTTTGGTGTGTTTGATTTGATGATTTGGTTGCTTGAATGTTGTTAAATGTTATAAATGCATGTATTAAATGTGTTCCTAACATCACTAGCTTCAATTTGATGTGTAGGTTGCTTGAGAAAACTCCATAAACTTGATTAGTTATTTTGGTGAATTTGAGTTAGGGTTTGATAAGCTTGAAATGAATATTTGATGCATTGAATACCAGAATTATTGTTAGTAAGTAGTTAGTTGTATTGTATGCTTGATTATCTACAAAACGGCGTGTTTTATGTATGCATTAAATGCCCGAATCATAAATGTACACTTGTAAAATTTGGAGCATTAAATGTGTGCATTGATTGATCATTTAATTTGAAAAGTCGATTATTGCAAAAAAAAAAAAAAAAGATTTGGTTGTTGAAATATGCTTAGTCGTGTTCCTTGTCAAATTACCTTTCCAACGATATAAGATACGAGTTCTAAGTATTTACGATTTGTGTTTTGTGTTAGTTTGAATGTTTATTTGAGACTTAGAAAACTAAAACTGGCCAGGTACCAGCTCGCGTGTAATGCCGCGGCGCGGCCAGCCTTTGTCGCGGCGCGACACAAGGCGTGTCCAGCTTCTGACCACCTTGTCCAATATACGAAAAATGTTTGTCACGCTATGGACCTCCGATTCACATGGGACTTGTTCTAACATGCTTATATATGAATAAAAACCTCAGAAAAATAGTTCGGGACCCGACCCGAACGTGTTGACTTTTTCGTTGACTTTGACCGACCAAAGTTTGACTTTTTGTCAAACTTAACCAAATGATTATGCAATCTTTCTAACTTGTTTCTATACTTGTATCTTGCATGAAACTTGGACAATTTGATTCACATGCTACATAATCGAGTCGTAACGAGCCATAGGACTAATTGAACATCTTTGACCTATCGTGTTTACCGTTATTGATACGACCTATTTGTTTAGGTCAAGACTAGCATTGTTCTTTGCACACGTTACTTGTTGAAGTACTTATTACTCATGTACACAAGGTGAGATCATAGTCCCAACTTTCAAAAACTTTTATGCTTTAAACTATGGGATGAGAAACATATACGTATCATACTTTTACACTTTGAACACAAGTACGAAAATGAACATTCCACGTACGGGTTTGAACAAAAAGCCTCAATTCAATTATCATTAGTTACACTTGCAGGGTGTAAACGTGAACTTATATTATGTGATCACATGGGCTTGACGAGCCTAATTCGGACGGTTCGCTACCGTTAGCGGATGAAATATATTTTCGAGTCTAGTGTATGTTCTAACACTACGCAAAGGGTGCAAAACAGTTAAATTTGATAATTGGGTGCCCGCGAAACAAATAACAACTTTGGAATGCAAATGATTTTGATAATCATATTATATTAAATCTTGTGGTTCAAATGCAACGTTTACTAAAACACCTATGATTTCACCAACGTTTTCGTTGACAAATTTCTATATGTTTTCTCAGGTCCTTGAGCGCTACTTGATACATGCTTCCGCACTCTTTTTGATACTTGCTTGGATGTCGAGTATACATGCATAGTTGGAGCGTCTTTTGACAACTTTTAAATTGTGTCGCATAGGTTTCATTCGTACGTTAAACTTTGTAATGTAACTAGTCTTTGAACTACTTTTGTAAATTTGAAACATCCTTTTACTTATGAAATGAATGCGACATATTTTGGTCAAACGTCATGTTAAAGACTTATGACCACGTAACGGGACCTAAGTAGTCGGCGCCGTCAAACATGATTTGGTCGGGTCGCTACAGATGGTATCAGAGCGTTGGTTACAGGGATTTAGAGTTCATTGGTGTCTACCCCGAGTCATAGGGTACATTAGTGAGTCTAGACTACAACCGGCATATAGACTTGAAGTAGGAATTACTTGACTACTTGTGCATTATACTCGAACTCTTCTATCATATCTAATTCTTATTCAATCTTAATCTCACGTTACTTGATTTAATTAACGCGCCAGCTTGACTTAGTGAAATAATGTCGAATGCACATGTGAATTAGGGTAATATAATTTCCGGGATTATATTACGGTGACTCATATGAACGTTCCGACATTATGGCATAAACAATTTAAGGCGAGTCAAGGAAAATTTCTCTCTATCCTTATTCTATATCATGGTTAGTATTATTAAAAATACTAATCAACGGTATTCTTGTGTTTTGAAGAAACAATGCCTCCTCGTCGTGTGCCACGCCATGAGACTCCTGAACAAGCTCTACAATGAATGATAGCCACCGCCGTGGATGCGGCCATGGCCAGTCACTCCTCCAACAACAACAATAACAACAACCACAACAACAATCAAGGGGCCGGTAACTCAAGCGAAGGGTGCTCCTATAAAGCTTTCATGGGGTGCAAACCTCATACTTTTGATGGGACCGGGGGACCGGTTGTACTCACTCGATGGTTCAAACAAACGGAAGCCGTCTTTAGCATAAGCGGTTGTCGGGACCAAGATAAGGTCAAATACTCCACTCACACTTTTGCCGGTGTCGCCCTCACATGGTGGAACACCTATGTACAATCGGTGGGTACCGATGAAGCTCACACCCTCTCTTGGGCCGACTTAAGGGAAAAGATGATCGTCGAATTTTTCCCTTGTGAAGAAACCCGAAAGCTTGACCAAGAGCTAAGAACTTTAAAGGCGGTCGGAAACGATCTCAAGGCCTACAATCAACGATTCGCCGAGCTATCCTTGATGTGTCCCAACCTCGTGAACCCCGAATCTCAAAGGGTTGAACTCTATATGGATGGTCTTCCAAAGAGCATCAAACAAGGAGTGATGTCATCCAAACCCGCTAACCTACAACAAGCCTTAAACATGGCCCGCCAATTGATCGAAACGGTTGATGAAATTGTAGTTCCGGCACCTAAGGCCGAGGATAAAACGGGCGGCAATAAAAGAAAATGGGAAGCCCTCCAATCAAGCAACAACTACAACAACAACTTCATCAAAATGCCTTTCACCTCCGACGCCAAGAAAAGTTATGGCGGAAATAAACCCTTTTGCAACAAATGCCACAAACACCACTATGGTGAATGTAGCAATCTATTTTGCCACCGGTGCCAAAAGGGTGGTCATGTGGCCAACGATTGTAGAAGTGCCACCCCCGTCACTCAAAAAGTGCCCAATGCACCAAAACCGGGTACTTGTTATGAATGTGGCCAAACGGGTCATTTTAGAAATACATGTCCGAAAAAGAAAGCCAACCCCAACACACGCGGCCGAGCTTTCAACATCAACACCGAGGAAGCCCGAGATGACAATGAATTAGTCACGGGTACGTTTCTCCTCAACAACACTTATGTTACTTGTTTATTCGATTCGGGTGCCGATAAGAGTTTTGTATCCAAGACTTTGACTCATTCTTTTAGCACTCCACCACTTCCACTAGATACTACTTATACCATTGAAGTGGCCAACGGGAAACTATTGAGTGCCGACACATATTACCGGGGGTGTACGTTAAACATTTTGGGTAATGAGTTTGAAATTGACTTGATACCCGTGGAACTAGGAAGCATCGAGGTAATAATCGGTATGAATTGGCTAGCTAAAATGAAATCTCACATCCTTTATGATCTTAACGCAATCCGGATTCCTATCGAGAACGGCGAACCTTTAATCGTCTATGGCGATAAGAGTTGCACCGGACTCAACCTCGTTTCATGCATTAAAGTTAGAAAACTACTCTGTAAGGGTTGTTTTGCGATCCTTGCTCACGTTAAGAAATTCGAGTTCGATGAGAAGCACATCGATGATGTGCCAATTGTTAGTGACTATTCCGATGTATTTCCTGACGAATTGCCGGGTCTTCCACCTCATCGACCAGTTGAATTCCAAATCAATCTTATTCCGGGTGCGGCACCCATAGCACGTGCACCATATAGACTCGCTCCATCCGAAATGCAAGAATTGCAAAGTCAAATCCAAGAACTACTTGATCGTGGTTTTATCCAACCTAGCAATTCACCTTTGGGCGCTCCGATTTTGTTTGTTAAAAAGAAAGACGGATCCCTACGAATGTGCATTGATTATCGTGAACTAAACAAATTGACGGTTAAAAACCGATATCCTCTTCCTCGCATCGATGACCTCTTTGATCAACTACAAGGGTCTTGTGTATATTCAAAAATCGATCTCCGCTCGGGTATTCATCAATTAAGGGTTAAGGGGGAATATGTCTCCAAAACCGCTTTTCGAACTCATTATGGTAGTTATGAATTCCTTGTCATGCTATTTGGTCTCACTAACGCACCGGCGGTGTTCATGGATCTTATGAACCGCGTGTGCAAACCGTATCTTGACAAATTCGTTATCGTGTTCATCGATGATATTTTGGTTTATTCTAAAAGCGAAGAAGAACACGAGGAACACCTCCGACTTGTGCTTGAACTTTTAAGAGAAGAACGAATCTATGCCAAATTCTCCAAGTGTGAATTTTGGTTGAAGGAAGTTCAATTTCTTGGTCATGTTGTAAGTGACCAAGGTATTAAAGTCGATCCATCAAAAATCGAAGCCATTAGTAAATGGGAGACTCCTACTACTCCTACTCACATTCGTCAATTCTTGGGTCTCACCGGATACTATCGTAGATTCATCAAAGATTTCTCTTTGGTCACTCGTCCTCTAACCGCGTTAACTCATAAGGGAAGAAAATTTGTTTGGGCGACCGAACAAGAATCCGCATTTCAAATCTTGAAAAAAAAGCTAACCACCGCTCCTATCTTGTCACTTCCCGAAGGCAACGATGATTTTGTTGTGTATTGCGACGCCTCGAAACATGGTTTTGGGTGTGTGTTGATGCAACAAACGAAACTCATTTCTTATGCTTCTCGACAACTCAAAATTCATGAACGAAACTACACGACACATGATCTCGAACTCGGAGCCGTTGTCTTTGCACTTAAAATGTGGAGACACTATCTTTATGGAGCCAAGAGTACCATCTTCACCGATCACAAAAGTCTCCAAGACATCTTCGACCAAAAGCAGCTAAACATGAGACAACGAAGATGGATTGAAACCTTAAACGATTACGATTGCGAGCTTCGTTACCATCCCGGGAAGGCAAACGTAGTAGCCGATGCCTTAAGTCGAAAAGAAAGAGCGGTGCCTCTTCGTGTCCGAGCTTTAAACATCACCATCCACACCAACCTTAATAGCCAAATTTGGGTAGCCCAAGATGAGGCTCTCAAGGATGAAAACGTTTCACATGAGCTCTTGAACATTCTCGTCTCTCGATTCGAAATTAGGGAGACCGGACTCCGATATTTCGCCGAAAGGATTTGGGTGCCTAGATATGGGGATCTACGAAGCCTTATTTTAGATGAAGCCCATAAGTCACGATACTCGATTCACTCCGGTGCCAATAAGATGTACCACGACCTTAAAGAACAATATTGGTGGCCGAACATCAAAAGGGACGTAGCTACTTATGTTGCCAAGTGTTTGACATGTTCCAAAGTCAAAGCCGAACACCAAAGACCGTCTGGGTTACTTCAACAACCCGAAATCCCGCAATGGAAGTGGAAAAGAATAACAATGGATTTTATCACCAAACTACCAAAAACGACGGGTGGTTATGACACTATTTGGGTTATTGTTGACCGTCTCACCAAATCCGCACACTTTCTCGCCATGAAGGAAACAGACAAAATGGAGAAACTTGCACAACTTTACATTAAGGAGATCGTAGCCCGACACGGTGTACCTTTATCGATTATCTCCGACCGAGATGGCCGTTTTGTTTCTAGATTTTGGCGTACCTTGCAAGAAGCGTTGGGAACGCGTTTAGACATGAGCACCGCATATCACCCTCAAACCGATGGACAAAGCGAATGCACAATTCAAACCTTGGAGGACATGTTACGAGCTTGCGTGGTTGATTTTGGAGAAGCTTGGGACAAGCACTTACCTCTCGTCGAGTTCTCTTACAATAATAGTTATCACGCGAGTATAAAAGCCGCACCTTTTGAAGCGATATATGGCTGAAAATGTCGTTCACCTTTTTGTTGAGCCTAGGTAGGCGACGTGCAAATCACCGGACCCGAACTCATTCACGAAACCACCGAGAAGATCGTACAAATCCGAGATAGGCTTCGGACGGCCCGGAGTCGTCAAAAGTGCTACACCGACAAAAGACGCAACGACCTCGAATTTCAAGTCGGTGACGTAATGTTAAAAGTCGCACCTTGGAAAGGTGTAATCCGTTTTGGGAAACGCGGGAAGCTAAATCCGAGGTATATTGGTCCTTTCGAAATCTTGGAGCGTATTGGAACCGTTGCTTATCGTTTAGATCTTCCACCTCAATTGAGCTCCGTTCATCCTACCTTCCATGTGTCTAACTTGAAAAAGTGCCTTGCCGAACCCGATATCGTCATTCCTCTCGAGGAGCTTACTATTGATGACAAACTTCATTTTGTGGAGGAACCGGTTGAAATTGTGGACACCTCCGTCAAGACATTGAAACAAAGCCGAATTCAGATTGTTAAAGTCCGTTGGAACGCCAAAAGAGGACTCGAGTTTACTTGGGAAAGGCAAGATCAAATGCAAAGGAAATACCCTCATCTATTCCCGGTTCCGGAAACGCAAGATTCCGAGGAAGAAACAGCGACTACTACGCCTACTTAAATTTCGGGACGAAATTTCTTTTAAGGAGTAGGTAATGTAACATCCCGCCTTTTTTCATTTACTTTTCCGTTTAACTATTTAAATTCCGTTATATGTTTATGACATCCCTCCTTAATACGCGTTTTAAAAATATCTCGTTTAGGTAATTTCCGCACCCGAATGAAACTAGAGGGACCAAACTTGCCAAAGTGCCAAACCTTTGACTAGATCAAAGGTCAACACTCCATCTCCTCCATTCACTTTATCAATTTCTTTTCTCTTTTCTTTTAACACTTACATACTATCTCTAAAACTCCATCTCCAAGAATCATCATCTAAATTCGTTCAAGAAAGCTTCAATCAAAACAAATTACATATTTGAACTCCTTGCAACTTCCTCTTTGATTTCATACCAATTACATCTCATTTGGGTAAATTTCTAAAATCACTAGATTTTGTGTTCTTGATGTTTTTAAGTTATAAAGTTGTTAATTAGTGTCTATGGCTCAAGTCTAACATGATTGTATGATTTACATGCTCGATTTCGTTGTTTGAAGTAACTAGCTTGAATATGAACTTTGGTGTGTTTGATTTGATGATTTGGTTGCTTGAATGTTGTTAAATGTTATAAATGCATGTATTAAATGTGTTCCTAACATCACTAGCTTCAATTTGATGTGTAGGTTACTTGAGAAAACTCCATAAACTTGATTAGTGATTTTGGTGAATTTGAGTTAGGGTTTGATAAGCTTGAAATGAATATTTGATGCATTGAATGCCATGAATTATTGTTAGTAAGTAGTTTGTTGTATTGTATGCTTGATTATCTACAAAACGGCGTGTTTTATGTATGCATTAAATGCCCGAATCATAAATGAGCACTTGTAAAATTTGGAGCATTAAATGTGTGCATTGATTGATCATTTGATTTGAAAAGTCGATTATTGCAACAACAAAAATTGGTTGTTGAAATGTGCTTAGTCGTGTTCCTTGTCAAATTACCTTTCCAACGATATAAGATACGAGTTCTAAGTGTTTACGGTTTGTGTTTTGTGATAGTTTGAATGTTTATTTGAGACTTAGAAAACTGAAACTGGCCAGGTACCAGCTCGCGTGTAATGCCGCGGCGCGGCCAGCCTTTGTCGCGGTGCGACATAAAGCGTGTCCAGCTTCTTACCACCTTGTCCAATATACGAAAAATGTTTGGCACGCTATGGACCTTCGATTCACATGAGACTTGTTCTAACATGCTTATATATGAATAAAAACCTCAGAAAAATAGTTCGGGACCCGACCCGAACGTGTTGACTTTTTCGTTGACTTTGACCGACCAAAGTTTGACTTTTTGTCAAACTTAACCAAATGATTATGCAATCTTTCTAACTTGTTTCTATACTTGTATCTTGCATGAAACTTGGACAATTTGATTCACATGCTACATAATCGAGTCGTAACGAGCCATAGGACTAATTGAACATCTTTGACCTATCGTGTTTACCGTTATTGATACGACCTATTTGTTTAGGTCAAGACTAGCATTGTTCTTTGCACACATTACTTGTTGAAGTACTTATTACTCGTGTACACAAGGTGAGATCATAGTTCCATCTTTCAACAACTTTTATGCTTTAAACTATGGGATGAGAAACATATACGTATCATACTTTTACACTTTGAACACAAGTACGAAAACGAACATTCCACGTACGGGTTTGAACAAAAAGCCTCAATTCAATTATCATTAGTTACACTTGTAGGGTGTAAACGTGAACTTATATTATGTGATCACATGGGCTTGGCGAGCCTCATTCGGACGGTTCGCTACCGTTAGCGGTTGAAATATATTTTCGGGTCTAGTGTATGTTCTAACACTACGCAAAGGGTGCAAAACAGTTAAGTTTGATAATTGGGTGCCCGCGAAGCAAATAACAACTTTGGAATGAAAATGATTTTGATAATCATATTATATTAATCATATTAGCATTGTTCCGACGATTCACGAACGTCATAACTTGTAAAAATGATATAATGGTATACATATGGATATATATATATATATATATATATATATATATATATATATATATATATATATATATATATATATATATATATATATATATATATAACTTGATAAAATGGTAATTAAGTATCTCATTAAGTATATTAACTGATCAAGCATATTTTCACGAAGTCAAGGTGAACCTACGCTTGAGTACATGATAGGGTTTATGGACTTAACAATATTCGAACCTCCGACATTTAGTCGTGGACAACCCACATCGGTATCGTTTCGATTCCGACAGGGTGGCTGATTTGAGAGTCCACCAACAACCCAGCATACGGGGTTGAGTGGCCCAAAGACATGAAGCTTTTATAGTTCAAGACATACCTGAAAATCTTTACGTATTAGATCGTATGAAGCTTTGTTCGTACGATGATGATGTGTATGCTTTTCGTTACTTATGAGTAACCGAATATGTTTTTAGGGTTTATGAGCTATTTATTTATAGGCTCACGAATTAAGGTTTTAATAGAATCTCTTCCCTAATTAAATGCGATCTCATCCTAACTAACTTTCGTTATTTAAGGAAAAGAATCCGAATTAATTATACCGTACATTCTTCTAGAATATACTGGACCCTTATGTAAGTATACGAAACTCACATTAGATGGTATAGGCGCATAGAGTGCGACTATACCCGTGCCATATGTCTTACATGGCAATTAGTGTGCGCTTCAGGGCTTTGGATGCGTAATCCGCATAATCAAGCGAATATGCGTATCATTATTAACAATGAATTATATACATAAAATTAGACTACTAACTTAAGGGTTTCGAAACGATATATATATATATATATATATATATATATATATATATATATATATATATGTAACATTTAACGACGTAATAACTCTGAAGTTAAAATGTATATATATGTATCGTATTAAGATGTAGTAATACACTTTTAAAAGATTTAAATACATATATCAAAATACTTATACTCAACAAAGATAGCTATACTCGTATTCGCATTCGATTTTCTCAAGAATTCTACTCGTATTCATACGGTATTTTTACCCGTATAATACACAGCTTCTAGACGTATTTACTATTGGTATATACCAATAAAAATCTGCTCCTTAGCAGCCCTAAATGATTAAGAAACATGTGGAACCAACCATTTGACAACTAGCATGACTTATAAGCATGAAAACAAAACCATACATATATATATATATATATATATATATATATATATATATATATATATATATATATATATATATAGATATATATATATATATATATAAACTATATATATCTATATATCTATATGCACATTTTTATGTATATATAAATACCATGACTTATAAATTGATTTGTTACCTGTAACTCCGACTATAAGCCAATACTTTTACAGTTAGTTTTGGAAAATTTAGTTCAGTACAAAACCATAGCAATTTAATTCACTCAAAACCGATTTGTAATGAAGAAATTATGGACAAAACAATATTGGTTAGGAAAGCTAGTTTTCGCTACGGTTTTAAATTGATAAAATCTATACTAACCATATCCTAGCTAAATTTTCCTATATCCTACATGTATTTAAACATTTCATGACTATTTCATTGTAATATACTAGTCTTGGTTAATTCCGAGACAATATAATATAATCTTCATTAGTTAAGACATCAGTTATGCAATACGTTCGGATAAATTGTAAGACACCATGTACACAATACGTCTGGGTTAATTCTAAGACAATATGCGTACAATGGGTCATGATTGATTCTAGAAAAATACGTATACAATACGTCTTGATTAAATTTTAAGATTATATATCTGACTATTGGACTATTGGACTATATTTGGACTACTAACATTGGACTACTAACTTGACAAATTAAATCATCACACGTAATTGAAAATATGATATGAATATAATTGTATTATATTTTGATATATATATATATATAAATATAATATATATATATATATATATATATATATATATATATATATATATATATATATATATATATATATATATATATATATATATATATATATATATAATTTTTATAGGTTCGTGAATCGTTTTGAGGCCAAGTCTAATTTTCAACGATTTGAAAAATCTATTCAAGTGAGTTATAGTCCCATTTTTACTATCTAATATTTTTGGGATGAGAATACATGCAGTTTTGTCAATATTTACAAAATAGATACAAGTATTTGAAACTACATTCTATGATTGAATTATTATACCGGATATACCTGTTTTTGTTTGGTAACCTAACAATTAGTGAACTGGACACTAATTAACGCGAATCCTAAAGATAGATCTATGGGCATTGACACGCCCCAGTCAGAGAATTTGAACTGCTTTCGTACTTCGAGTTTTGGTATGCAGATTGCGAGTGCCTGTATATTGGGGATATTCTATATGCATTTTGTTAATGTCGGTTACCAGGTGTTCATCATATGAATGATTTTTATACAGATTGCGATATGCCTGTATGCTGTTTATGAAAAATGAAATCTTGTGGTCTATTATGATGATTTATTATATAGGTTAAATCTATGACTCACCAACATTTTTATTGACGTTTTTAAGCATGTTTTACTCTCAAGTGATTAGAGCTTCCACTGTTGCATGCTATTTAAAGTCAATATTTGAAGTCAGCATGCTTGTGTTAAAATGATTAAAACTGCATTCGGGAATCTTTTGTTGTAACATATTATTAACCATTATATAATGGTTGCGTGTAAAACTTGTATTTTTAGATTATCATTGATTGATAATCTATTTTATGACATTTAAACCTTTATCAATAACATAAAGGTCATGGTTTGTTTTTAAAACGAATGCATGCTTTGAAAAATGTCTCATATAGAGGTTAAAACCTCGCAATGAAACCAAATAATATGAAACATTTATAATCGATATGAACGGGGCATTTCAGTTGGTATCAGAGCGTTGGTCTTAGAGAACAGGAAATTTGTATTAGTGTGTCTAACCGAGTTTGTTAGGATGCATTAGTGAGTCTGGACTTCGACCGTGTCTGCTTTAAAAACGATTGCTTATCACTTTTGTTGGAAACTATATATTCTTAACATGTAAATATTATAAGATATATTAATCTCTTAATATGCTTTCTATTATGTGATAGATGACTTTATCCGATCACATTAGTTTATCAAGCAACTCCGATCACCTTATTCTCTCAAGCGACTCAGATATTGAGTCAAACCCTTCAACCATTGTACCAAGGATAAAGCTAGTCGATGGTGTCACCGATGAAGAAGAAAAATACTGAGAAGATTCACAATTTCTAGAGGAACCGAAAGAGGATTTCGAGAAGAATTCCGAAGAGGAATCTGATATCGGCTAAAAAGTCACGTTTTCACCCCGGTATTAAGGCCCAAAAAGAAGAAAGATTCGAACTTTATCTGCAAAATACCCACTTCGTCAGTTAGAATTGAAGAACAAGTAATTACGAAGGCGTTGCAAAAAGAATCAAGAGAATCGGAGCTAAAACGAAGATTCTAGAGCAAAAACGGTGAACGACAAGAAATCAAGTTACGATCCAGGGAATCAAGGCTGACCAGCACACCATACGGCTTCCCATACGGCCTGCCATATGGCCTGATAGTATGGAAACAGCCTGCCAGAAACGTGCCAACAAACTGCCGACCATGCGGTCTGCTAGCCATACGGCCTGCTAAATACGCCTTGCCATACGCCCTGCCGGCCTGCCAGGCGTATGATGGCAATTTCCAAGTCTATTTAAAGGGTCTTTGTCATTCATTCCAATACACACTTCAATTCACTTCTTTCTCTCTCTTGTACAATATTAGTCATACTCTCAAGGCCTTCGACTCTGTGCGGGAAACCTAGTACCCGGAGAAGAACGCTGAAGATTGTATTAGGAGCGGTCTGGAGTCTTGAAGTTGTCACTTTTGTATTCGGAACTCGTTTAATCTACTGGTACTTCTATCCTTTATCTTATATAATGTTTTATGATATTATTGTCATGATTAGCGAGTAGTTATATTTAGTATATGCTATGATGTAAGCAGTTATAATGCTGAAATAATATTATGGTTTGTGTATGCTGTCGAAATGCATTCCGATTATGCTTTAAACTCAATCGTTTTTCCACCTAATAGAACGTAGTTATAGGCTCTATTATTGGGAAGTCGCGAACCCCGATTCAGAGTACACTATCTGTGTCACCCCTTGGTAAGAGAAGTCTATCGGATACAACGTAAGATCGACCGAGGCACACCGGTTGTAGTAAGTCTATCGAGCTTTGGATTCTGACTGAGGACTCTTTCGTAGTGAAACATCTGACTAGACCCTTAGTACATTGTCGGTACTAGACCATGCTAGTGTAGTCACCAAGCATATAAAATTCGTACGTACACGCTGAAGCACAGCGGTTGTTATAAGTTGTACCTCTGCTAAGTAAGGCCATGGAACACGGTTATTTTTGACCAATACACTGCACCATAACGCGGTCTCAAGCATTGCACCCAGCTTGAGGGATTCTTAGTTAATTAAGGAAATGTTTGTTTAGAAACATAAAGGATTGGACCGTTAGGATAACCGAACGTGTTCATGGAAGTCGACTTGACTTGTCATGGTGTTCTTTATGGTTGAACTCTTTTTAAGGGCCTAACTATCTTTTACCAATCATTAATGAAAGCATTGAGGCACATCACGTCTCTCGGATATGGTAAACCATGTATTCTATTATGCTTAAGAAATTTTAGACCATTTTGGAATGTTAATACGTCACCCAACCGAGTTGCTCAATTGGATGAGCCGTCTGAACGTGTATGCCTGTAGTCAGACTGCACGGCCGTCGGGGGTAAGGGACGTTGCTGTCTATTCAGAATCTTCAAGCCTAACGCAGTACTTAGTGACATGTCTTATGACAGGGGCGTTTAGGACCAGTGTAATGAATACATGGCCTATGCCTTTTCATGAGCCAGCATTCCATAATCTCGGCAACATAACTAACGAAATCATAGTATGCACTTACTTTAACCTTATCTAAATTACAAATTTTATCGCATTTACTTTATCTGTCTTTTTAAATTAGAAAATCCTAAAAATAAATATCCACTACTCCCTAACTATCTTAGGCTAAAATATAGGTTCGATGTTACTGATATCTCATAAATTCGACTCTAGGTCATACTTCCCTTACTTATAAGGAGTAGTAAGATTTAGGCCCCGCTAAATATAAATTTAAAACCGTACCTTCTCCCACGAGTGGCTGATCTTGGCGAGCCGCGGCCTAACGACACTGCGCAATAAAAACCGTCCGTTTCGGCCATATCAAGAGAAGAGTAGTTAGTTTTTGGCGCCGCTGCCGGGGAACTGGTATCAGGCAATACTGATCTCTATCAAACTTATTCACAAGCATTTAGTGGTGTCTAAGAAAGAAAATTATACACGGACTTGGTTATTGGATTTTTCGAACAGTCGTCATTTATATTGGGACCAAAAGGATCCTGCCTCTCCGTAGTCGGCCTGGCCACTTGGTTTGTTGAATAGTTCGTGCGAAGCTTTGTTACCAAAATACCAGGGAATCAGTAGCCAGAACCAAAAACATATTCCACCATAGGATAGTTAGTTATTTAATTAGATTACTTTAGACTACCTTAGATTAGATTACCTTAGATAAAATTAGATTATCCTTAGAATTAGATTAACTTAGTTTAGTTTAGCTTATTATAATTTTAGTTTATTTGCAAATAATTAAAAACAAAAAGGCATACCTAGTGTATGACCCAAACCCGATCTAGACCAGGGCCGTTGTTATTCGTACCTGATCCAGACGCAATAATCTCTAAAGCACGCAAGGAAGCACGAATCAGAAACCAAATGGCGTTACGCGTTACTTTAGCAGAAAATACCAAACCCTCGATCGAAGGTCGAGGAGGACCAATCAGATTTCCAGAGATTCAAGGACACTCGTTCGAGTTAAAACATCACATCATCCAGCTCATTCAGAATAGCTGTCAGTTGGATGGATTACCGAATGACGATCCTAATTCTCACCTTGATAATTTCATATCTCTTTCGAACTCCTACAAACAGCCAGGGATAGGACAAGATATAGTCCGGCTATACTTGTTCCCCTATTCTCTCACTCATCATGCTCAAACTTGGTTTGAAGGATTGGAAAAAGATTCCATCACGTCATGGACGGAGACGGCTACTAAATTCCTAACCAAATATTTCCCCCCTTCTAAACAAACCAAGCTGAAGGATGACATCATTCACTTCGAACAAAGTTATGATGAATCTCTTTACACCGCATGGGAGCGATTCAAAACCCTGCTGAAAAAATGCCCTAATCACCAGCTAGAACGGTCAGCCCAAATCTGTACCTTCTATAATGGTCTTAGGGTAAATCATAGGATGACGATCGATGCAGCAGCTCAAGGGAATCTGATGAACCAAACCGCAGACGAAGCATCGGAGTTGCTCGAAAACATGATAGTGCATCATCATGACTGGAACAGTGGTGAAACAACTTCATCATCTGCCCCACTCTCTGCACTTAACAATCAAGCTGAGGCCATCAAATCCCTCACGGACATGATGAAATCCCTTGCTAAACAACTCGGAGAATTGAAGACGCAGCCGCAGCAGGTTAACCAAGCTCAGGCTTGTGTTAATTGTACCAACGCGCAACCTACTGAAGATTATCAAGTTGAGTACGAAAACCCTGACAGTTCAGTCTATTACGTCCAATACCCAGCTCGTCCACCAAATACCGGATTCAATCAACCACCTAGGGTTAATCAATTTCAGCGAGGTAATCAACCTTTCCGCTATCGTTATCCACCTTATCCAGCCCAACAATCTCAATTGACCTACGATCAACCACTTCTACTCACTGGTCCCCCAGTTGAGGAAAATTCCCCTACCACCCAGATTACAAAAGCAGCTAACCCCACTCTCAGAGCTGATGATCAGTTAACTCAGTTCATCCAAGGTCAACAACAGCTAAATCAGATAACTGTAACCAGACAAGATCAGACGGAGATACTAATGAGAAATCAATTGGCTCTGCTCAAAAGTTTGGAAACGCAGCTCGGACAGTTATCACAACGCCTTGAAACCCGACCGCAGGGAAGATTGCCAAGTAATACTATCCAGAATCCCCACATAGAAGAGGCAAAGCAAATGGATTCCATAATCCCAGAGGAAGAACCACGGAGAAGGTCAACTAGGCTCAAGAACAAATCAATATATACTCAGAAGCTGACCCCTGAAACTCCAGTTCGCGTACCTTATCCTGGAAGGCTACAAGAAGAACCATCCAAACTTGATTCCTTCAAACTAGATGGCAGATTCTTGGGCACCATGTCCAAAGTTCCTAACCAGAAGAGATACATCCGAAGGCTTCTTTCTACAAAGGAGAGGATACCAGACTCTAACAAAATCCCACTGAGTGAAGAATGCTCTGCATTACTCAGAAACTCTCTACAACCAAAGCTAGGAGATACAGGCCGATTCATTTTCCCGTGTTCAATCTACCAATCTGGAACCATTCATGCGCTAGCAGATTTGGGAGCAAGTATCAACCTAATCCCCCACTCTCTCTACAAGAGATTAGAGTTAGGAGACTTGTCACCAACCAAAATAACAATCCAACTTGCTGATCATACAATTCGGTATCCTAAGGGCATAGTTGAGAACGTCTTGGTGAAAGTTGACAAATTCTTGTATCCTACGGATTTCGTAGTGATGGATATTAAGGAAGACCTACACACCCCAATAGTGTTAGGGAGACCTTTCATGAATACGGCTAGGACTGTTATTAATGTGTACAATCAAAACTTGATCTTACGATCACATGGGGAGAGCGTTACGTTCAAAATTGACCGACCAACTGATCTTTCTAGACAGGCAGAGATGTTTGCTATTTCCACCAGACGGATCACTTCCGATGACGAGTCACCACCAGCCGATGATATCGAAATGGGTGTCGAATCACAGTCTGTAAATGACCCAGAAATGGAAGAAGAGGATCCCAGCGAAGAAATAGAGGAAGAGGAAGAATCTGAGGAGGAAGAGGAAATGGAAGACGTAAAAGAAACTGCGACAGTACCGGTTCCAGCACTGAGCGTCATGAAGAAATAATGAGGCTTGAAACGGATGATCACAGTTTAATCATTCGCTTCAAGAAGAAGACCAACAAGGCTGAGGTTAAGGATATAGAAATTGATCCTGTAAGTATCAAAGTGGAGAATCAGAATACTGAAGAAACCCGTTCATCGGACGCATCCTCAGAGGAACCAGACACTGATGATGATGAGGAAGAGCATCATGAAGACATTCTGACTAACTCACACTCTCTAACCAAAGCAGATCAAGGGGAGCCGGACTCTTATTCAGATCAAATTCCGATTATATCCACACATGCAGACATGATGACCTTCATCAATGATACCGATGAATTCGAAGACATTCTCGAAGCCATCCGAAAGTCAACCATTGACTTTTCGCTACGCTTAACAGAACAAATTATGGCTATCAGAGAAGAACACCACCTCTATCTCCAAAGAGAAGACAATGATGTTGAAATCCTAGAAGAATGCATTCAAGACTTTATCAATTCTCTTCACGATCATACCTATCACGAAGAAAGGCAACGAGAGCATAATTCAGTGGTTCGCACTTTTCTTGAGACAAGATTATATCAATATCAGAAGATAATTTACTCTAAGGTATACAACGCCTTAGCCGGATCTGCACTTCCGTTCTCACGAAACCAACGAGCACTACTGACTCTCATCCGGAAGCATATGGATCTTTCCACCGGACGCCCGACTTATCACTCTGATTTGTAAATGATCGAGGATATTCACAGCTTTTTCGCCTTTCTGGATAGAGATAATTTCGAAAGCACACCAGACAGACTAGTGATTTACGTAACAATTGATCACCACGCTGATCTGATTATCAAAGAGTTACAAGATGCTGTTATGGAGGAAGCAAGGCGAAACAATCCGTTCTCTCATCTTGAACCAGATCGAGTCAACATTGCTACCTATGTTACGAAGCAGCTATCACGTATCTTCCACGAGTTTCACATTTAAAGCTGGATGTCGGGAGATATACTCAAAGACGGTGACACTAATACTCGGATCAGGATTGCTGTTTACTTCTTTCCAGCTTCGTCTCTTAACTAATTTGTGCAAAGCTACCAACTCTTACTGTGGAGATCACCGTTCCGAAGACTTCGAGATTCTAAAGATACAGTTTCTTACGTTGTTTGAAGACCTCCAAAATGAGCATCCCATCAGAGAAATCATCAACACCAGCACTGCTTCTATGATCGACATTCATGGGTCAACCAGCAGGGCTGTAGATCATATTCTCATTGGACTTCAAGACTTACCAAGAGCCGAAACTGCGCACTACTTATCTTTCAGAAGATCTTCAAGAGAAGTACCGGACTTGTTACCACTATTGGTCTGACACTTTCTCAGGACTTATCCACCAAGACTTACATTCCCTCGAGAAGACCAAGATCACAACCATCAGCGAGGAATGTTTGCTTTTTGAAGCATCACTACGGTCGAGCCAACGACCTTAAACAAAAGCGCTTCTCGGGAGGCAACCCGTGCAATAAAGTAGAGTAGAAGAATAAAGGATGACAAATGAGCTGATAAAGAAGCAAGGAAGCCAGCCGCATCTGCTAGGGGTATTTCTTTCTTTTCGCTACTAGCTCAAGATTCAAAATATGCCACATCCTAGCTTTTCATTAAATGTGGGATAACACCCAATAAAAACACTAGACAAATACTACCAAATCTTCAACTCCTAAGTGTGATACACTAGGAACATTTAGGACAATGTTTGTCTAAGTGTGGGATGTTGGTATCTTTTTATGCTGTATTATAATAAACCATTACGAAGATTCCAAGTCCTTAAGCCAAATTTCAAAGTTTTTGCAAAAGAAACCCTTTTCGAAAGAGTATTTTTGAAAACCTAAAACGTTTGTCAATAAAAATAAGGCTTAAGTAAGGTGGAATTCTTGTTAGATTGAAATCTCTAATAGAGCATTGCATGACAAAGGCATTATCGACCTAAATTGATTATGGCGAGGCACCCCAAATAAGACCAGCATTCATCTTTAATGCTTCACTATTTTCCATTGAGAGTGCCGATGTCTGTGCTCAGAATTAGAACTTGCTTTACATCTACATCTCCAAGCAGCGAAACGCGATTCGGTTGTAAATAGCTAGCCATTTGTCAAACATAAACCTTCCGTACCTCCACTGCTTCTACTCCACCACCACATCCATATCACCTTTACCATCTCTCGAAAAATCCAGAAAATGAGATTCCTTCCAAAAACCCGATGTTATAAACCTCTCAAGTATCATGGCAAAGGTTTTGAAAAAATTTACCTGCAAAAAGTTTCTCGAGATGAAGTCTCCAAAAAAAAAAGTTCTGAAAAAAGGAGCAGAACTAAGTAAGAGAAATGCCGAAGAGAACTTGACCGAAAATGATTATCAAATGAAGAAAAAGTTCAAAAGTGCTTCTCAAAATACTTCAGCACTCCTATCCGAATAAAAGTCTGTATAAAGACTACACTACCCTTTTCTCACCCTTCAAAAACAACTTCACTACCACTCTAAAATTCCTTTCCCATCATTGACAAATGACCTATTAAACTGAGATTACTACCGTTCTCGCGTTAGCAGCAAGGATTTGAGTCTTTATCAAGCCTATGACGATGGGTGCAGCATGACTGGCTATGAGCGTACTTCATTTCTTAGATCTATAGGGAACCCTAAACACTTAAGTGATTTGAGTGACCCGTGAAAACTAGCCTATGTCATGTAACCTCCTCGCATGCTTGCAGAGATAATTTCAATACTAACATAGATGCTCACCTTATCTTTTTACTCTTATAATAAAAGCAAACCGCTTAGGCTACTAGAAAAGAAACACCGAAAAGATTCTTAAAAAAATGAGAGTTTGCTTAAGGACAAGCAAAGTCTAAGTGTGGGATATTTGATATCGGCTAAAAAGTCACGTTTTCACCGCGGTATTAAGGCCCAAAAACAAGAAAGATTCGAACTTTATCGGCAAAATACCCACGTCGTCGGTTAGAAATGAAGAAAAAGTAATTACGAAGGCGGTGCAAAAAGAATCAAGAGAATCGGAGCTAAAACGAAGATTCTAGAGTAAAAACGGTAAAAGACAAGAAATCAAGTTACGATCCAGGGAATCAAGGCTGACCAGCACACCATACGGCTTACCATATGGCCTGCCATATGGCCTGCCAGTATGGAAATGGCCTGCCAGATACGTGCCAACAAACGGCCCACCATGCGGTCTGCCAGCCATACGGCCTGCCAAATACGTCTTGCCATACGCCCTGCCATGCGGCCTGCCAGGCGTATGCTGGCAATTTCCAAGTCTATTTAAAGGGTCTTTGTCATTCATTCCAACACACACTTCAATTCACTTCTTTCTCTCACTTGTACAATATTAGTCATACTCTCAAGGCCTTCGACTCCGTGCGGGAAACCTAGTACCCGGAGAAGAACGCTGAAGATTGTATTAGGAGCGGTCTGGAGTCTTGAAGTTGTCACTTTTGTATTCGGAACTCGTTTAATCTACTGGTACTTCTATCCTTTATCTTATATAATATTTTATGATATTATTTCCATGATTAGCGAGTAGTTATCTTTAGTGTATGCTATGATGTAAGCAGTTATAATGCCGAAATAATATTATGGTTTGTGTATGCTGTCGAAATGCTTTCCGATTATGCTTTGAATTCAATCTCTTTTCCAACTAATAGAACGTAGTTATAGGCTCTGTAATTGGGAAGTCGCGAACCCCGATTCAGAGTACACTATCTGTAGTGACCTGAACTTTTTCATGTTTATATATATTAATTGAGATTGATATTTACATGATTAAATGTTTCCAACATGTTAAGCAATCAAACTTGTTAAGACTTGATTAATTGAAATATGTTTCATATAGACAATTGACCACCCAAGTTGATCGGTGATTCACGAACGTTAAAACTTGTAAAAACTATATGATGACATATATATGGATATATATATATATATATATAGTTAACATGATACTATGATAAGAAAACATATCATAAAGTATATTAACAATGAACTACATATGTAAAAACAAGACTACTAACTTAATGATTTTTAAACGAGACATATATGTAACGATTATCGTTGTAAAGACATTTAATGTATATATATCATATTAAGAGATATTCATACATGATAATATCATGATAATATAATAATTTAAAATCTCATTTGATATTATAAACATTGGGTTAACAACATTTAACAAGATCGTTAACCTAAAGGTTTCAAAACAACACTTACATGTAACGACTAACGATGACTTAACGACTCAGTTAAAATGTATATACATGTAGTTTTTTAATATGTATTTATACACTTTTGAAAGACTTCAATACACTTATCAAAATACTTCTACTTAACAAAAATGCTTACAATTACATCCTCGTTCAGTTTCATCAACAGTTCTACTCGTATGCACCCGTATTCGTACTCGTACAATACACAGCTTTTAGATGTATGTACTATTGGTATATACACACCAATGATCAGCTCTTAGCAGCCCATGTGAGTCACCTAACACATGTGGGAACCATCATTTGGCAACTAGCATGAAATATCTCATAAAATTACAAAAATATGAGTAATCATTCATGACTTATTTACATGAAAACAAAATTACATATCCTTTATATCTAATCCATACACCAACGACCAAAAACACCTACAAACACTTTCATTCTTCAATTTTCTTCATCTAATTGATCTCTCTCAAGTTCTATCTTCAAGTTCTAAGTGTTCTTCATAAATTCCAAAAGTTCTAGTTTCATAAAATCAAGAATACTTTCAAGTTTGCTAGCTCACTTCCAATCTTGTAAGGTGATCATCCAACCTCAAGAAATCTTTGTTTCTTACAGTAGGTTATCATTCTAATACAAGGTAATAATCATATTCAAACTTTGGTTCAATTTCTATAACTATAACAATCTTATTTCAAGTGATGATCTTACTTGAACTTGTTTTCGTGTCATGATTCTGCTTCAAGAACTTCGAGCCATCCAAGGATCCATTGAAGCTAGATCCATTTTTCTCTTTTCCAGTAGGTTTATCCAAGGAACTTAAGGTAGTAATGATGTTCATAACATCATTCGATTCATACATATAAAGCTATCTTATTCGAAGGTTTAAACTTGTAATCACTAGAACATAGTTTAGTTAATTCTAAACTTGTTCGCAAACAAAAGTTAATCCTTCTAACTTGACTTTTAAAATCAACTAAACACATTTTCTATATCTATATGATATGCTAAATTAATGATTTAAAACCTGGAAACACGAAAAACACCGTAAAACCGGATTTACGCCGTCGTAGTAACACCGCGAGCTGTTTTGGGTTAGTTAATTAAAAACTATGATAAACTTTGATTTAAAAGTTGTTATTCTGAGAAAATGATTTTTATTATGAACATGAAACTATATCCAAAAATTATGGTTAAACTCAAAGTGGAAGTATGTTTTCTAAAATGGTCATCTAGACGTCGTTCTTTCGACTGAAATGACTACCTTTACAAAAACGACTTGTAACTTATTTTTCCGACTATAAACCTATACTTTTTCTGTTTAGATTCATAAAATAGAGTTCAATATGAAACCATAGCAATTTGATTCACTCAAAACGGATTTAAAATGAAGAAGTTATGGGTAAAACAAGATTGAATAATTTTTCTCATTTTAGCTACGTGAAAATTGGTAACAAATCTATTCCAACCATAACTTAATCAACTTGTATTGTATATTATGTAATCTTGAGATACCATAGACACGTATACAATGTTTCGACCTATCATGTCGACACATCTATATATATTTTGGAACAACCATAGACACTTTATATGTGAATGTTGGAGTTAGCTATACAGGGTTGAGGTTGATTCCAAAATATATATAGTTTGAGTTGTGATCAATACTGAGATACGTATACACTGGGTCGTGGATTGATTCAAGATAATAATTATCGATTTATTTCTGTACATCTAACTGTGGACAACTAGTTGTAGGTTACTAACGAGGACAGCTGACTTAATAAACTTAAAACATCAAAATATATTAAAAGTGTTGTAAATATATTTTGAACATACTTTGATATATATGTATATATTGTTATAGGTTCGTGAATCAACCAGTGGCCAAGTCTTACTTCCCGACGAAGTAAAAATCTGTGAAAGTGAGTTATAGTCCCACTTTTAAAATCTAATATTTTTGGGATGAGAATACATGCAGGTTTTATAAATGATTTACAAAATAGACACAAGTACGTGAAACTACATTCTATGGTTGAATTATCGAAATCGAATATGCCCCTTTTTATTAAGTCTGGTAATCTAAGAATTAGGGAACAGACACCCTAATTGACGCGAATCCTAAAGATAGATCTATTGGGCCTAACAAACCCCATCCAAAGTACCGGATGCTTTAGTACCCCATCCAAAGTACCGGATGTTGGTGAGTTATTAAGTCTGCTTTAGTACTTCGAAGGAGGATCCCGGAATGATGGGGATATTCTTATATGCATCTTGTTAATGTCGGTTACCAGGTGTTCACCATATGAATGATTTTTATCTCTATGTATGGGATGTGTATTGAAATATGAAATCTTGTGGTCTATTGTTACGATTTGATATATATAGGTTAAACCTATAACTCACCAACATTTTTGTTGACGTTTAAAGCATGTTTATTCTCAGGTGAATATTAAGAGCTTCCGCTGTTGCATACTAAAATAAGGACAAGATTTGGAGTCCATGTTTGTATGATATTGTGTAAAAACTGCATTCAAAAAACTGATTTCGATGTAACATATTTGTATTGTAAACCATTATGTAATGGTCGTGTGTAAACAGGATATTTTAGATTATCATTATTTGATAATCTACATAAAGCTTTTTAAACCTTTATTGATGAAATAAAGGTTATGGTTTGTTTTAAAATGAATGCAGTCTTTGAAAAACGTCTCATATAGAGGTCAAAACCTCGCAACGAAATCAATTAATATGGAACGTTTTTAATCAATAAGAACGGGACATTTCACTATCTGTGTCACCCCTTGGTAAGAGAAGTCTATCGGATACAACGTAAGATCGACCGAGGCACACCGGTTGTAGTAAGTCTATCGAGCTTTGGATTCCGATTGAGGACTCTTTCGTAGTGAAACATCTTACTAGACCCTTAGTACATTGTCGGTCCTAGACCATGCTAGTGTAGTCACCAAGCATATAAACTTCGTACGTGCATGCTGAAGGACAGCAATTGTTGTAAGCTGTACCTCTGCTAAGTAAGGCCATGGAACACGGTTAGTGTTGACAAGTACACTGCACCATAACGTGGTCTCAAGCATTGCACCCCACTTGAGGGATTCTTAGTTAATTAAGGAAATGTTTGTTTAGACACATAAAGGATTGGACCGTTAGGATAACCGAACGTGTTCATGGAAGTCGACTTGACTTGACCATGGTGTTCTTTATGGTTGAACTCTTTTTAAGGGCCTAACTATCTTTTACCAATCATTAACGAAAGCATTGAGGCACATCACGTCTCTCGGATATGGTAAACCATGTATTCTATTATGCGTAAGAAAGTTTAGACCATTTTGGAATGTTAATACGTCACCCAACCGAGTCGCTCAATTGGATGAGCCGTCTGAACGTGTATGCCTGTAGTCAGACTGCACGGGCGTCGGGGGTAAGGGACATTACTGTCTATTCAGAATCTCCAAGCCTAACGCAGTACCCAGTGACATGTCTTATGACAGGGGCGTTTAGGACCAGTGTAATGAATACAGGGCCTCTGCCTATTCATGAGCCAACATTCCATAATCTCCGCAACATAACTGACGAAATCATAGTATGCACTTACTTTAACCTTATCTGAATTACAAATTTTATCGCATTTACTTTATCTGTCTTTTTAAATTAGAAAATCCTAAAAATAAATATCCACTACTCCCTAACTATCTTAGGCTAAAATATAGGTTCGATGTTACTGATATCTCAAAAATACGACTCTAGGTCATACTTCCCTTACTTATAAGGAGTAGTAAGATTTCGGCCCCGCTAAATATAAATTTAAAACAGTACCTTCTCCCACGAGTGGCTGATCCTGGCGAGCCGCGGCCTAACGACACCGTTCAATAAAAACCGTCCGTTTAGGCCATATCAGAATCCGATGAAGTTGTAGAATCTACACCGGCACAGTTTAATATAGGAAAGAAAAATAACAGGCGGAAATCTTTATCTATCAAAATAGAGAAACCCGATCCAAAACCCTGTGGACCTTTAGTTATCAAGAATAACCCAGATCAATCATACCATAAACGCCCGTACTACTTAAAGTTTGATTATCGACCTGGAATATCTAAGAGACTAGATTTTTCTGAAAAGTGTGAGAAAAGGAATGCTCGTATTAGGGGTGGTACGAACTTCGGAAAACAGTTGGCAAAACAAACTAAGTCCAAAAAAGAAGAATCAAATAAATCTGAATGAAGAGTTCGCAGTTATTAACTTTTACCATGCCTTGTAATATATGTATTTTAACGTGTGTTTAAGTTTGTGTGAAAATCTGCGATGTAATATCCTTATTCCCATATAATAATAAATATAAGCATGGAAGGTTTATTATTATTATTACTACTTATTATGTGATAACATAATAACTTACCATAGTTTTTCATGATAGATTTGTAGTAGTTAATTTGTGTATTAGCTATCAAGTATGAACTTTAACGGGCAGGTACTACCCGAATTACAATTATAAAACGCTAATATGAAGAAAAAGCTTTTATAATAATAAGTTCATATGATGCTACAAAATACTATTGACTATTCCTAATATTCTATATGATTAACTTAACTCTTTTGGCTATTTTTGAAGGAAATGACATCAACTACCAGACAAACCTTGAACATGAGCGAAGAAGATTTTCATGCTTTCCTTACTGCGAACATAGCCGTAGTGCAGGCCGCATTGCACAACAACAACAACCATTCAGGGTCTAGCAGTGGAACTAACTCCATAGGAAATCGTGTAGGATGCTCCTACAAGGCTTTCATTGCCTGTAAACCCCTTAAGTTCGATGGAACCGAAGGACCAGTAGGGCTAAAATGGTGGACCGAGAAGGTTGGATCTGTATTTGCAATAAGCATATGTGCGTAAGAGGATAGGGTGAAATATGCCACACAT
This sequence comes from Rutidosis leptorrhynchoides, assembly GCF_046630445.1. Lineage (NCBI taxonomy): Eukaryota > Viridiplantae > Streptophyta > Magnoliopsida > Asterales > Asteraceae > Rutidosis > Rutidosis leptorrhynchoides. Next base: position 182,262,491 of record NC_092337.1, read on the forward strand.
ACTTTCACAGGTACTGAGTTAACATGGTGGAACACCTATCTCGAGCAAGTGGGAAAAAATACTGCTTACGCACTACCGTGGTCAACATTCAAACACATGCTGAATGAGCAGTACTGTCTCAGGAATGAGGTCAATAACCTCAAGACTGAGCTGAGAGAATTACGAACTCAAGGAATCGATATCACCACATTCGAGCGACGATTCACAGAGTTGTCTCAATTATGTCCGGGAGTGTTTGAGGATGACGAAGAACAAATTGACGCATTTGTGAGGGGACTGCCGATGAGAATTCAGGAGAATGTAAGTTCATACACACCCACCTCAATGCAGAACGCAAGTAGAATGGCTCACAAACTCATAGGCCAGATTGAGGAAAGAATGAAATGGCAGGCGGCCGAGGGGACAAAAATGAAAGAAGGCAAGAGAAAGTGGGAAGAAAACAGTGATAGAGGTCACCAATACAACAACAACAATCATAACAATAATCGCAACATTAATTGCAACAACAATCATAACCCCAACAACAACTACAACAGTCATCCCAACAACAATAACAACCGCAAAAATAACAATCCCAACAATAACAACAATGAAAACAAGAGGCAGAAAAGTAAATACCTAAGGTGTGTTACATACCATCTGGATAGTTTTTGTAAGGAGTTATGCACCAAATGCAATAGATCGGGTTATAGTGCAGTGAATTGTGAAGTCTGTGGACCAGCGGCCTACATAAATAAAGGAACAAATAATGTCGGAGCAAATAATGCCGTTGTTATTTATTTCGGATGCAAAAAGCGGGTCATTTCAGAAATGAGTGCCCAAACAAGGGGAATGATATTAGGCAAGGTCGTGGAAGAGCCTTAAACATTAATGCAGCAGAAGTGCAGGAAGACCCGGAGCTTGTTACGGGTACGTTTCTTATTGACGATAAACCTGCTTATGTTTTATATGATTTGGGTGCGGATTGGAGCTATATGAGTAGAGATTTTTGTGCCAAATTAAGTTGTCCATCAATGCCTTTGAATAATAAGTGTTTACTTGAATTAGCAAACGGTAAACTAGTTAAAGCCGATAAAATATGCCGGAACCGAAAAATTAAACTGGTTGGCGAAACGTTTAAAATTAATTTGATGCCAGTAGAATTGGGGAGTTTTGATGTAATAATTGGCATGGACTGGATGATCAAAGAGAGAGCAGAGATCATTTGTTACAAGAATGCGATTCGCATTCTGCGCGAAAAGGGAAGACCCTTAATGGTGTACGAAGAAAAGGGTAATGCAAAGTTAAATCTTATTACTAGCTTGAAGGAGTAAAAGCTAATAAGAAAATGTTGCTATGCCATTCTAGCACACGTCGAGAAAGTCAAACCTGAAGAAAAGAACATCAATGATGTTCCCGTCGCAAAAGAATTTCCCGATGTATTTCCGATACCGGGACTACCTCCACAATGATCCGTCGAATTTCAAATAGATCTTATACCAGGAGCTGCACCAATAGCCCGTGCTCCATATAGACTTGCACCCACCAAAATGAAGGAATTATAAAGTCAACTACAAGAACTATTAGAGCGTGATTTCCTTCGACCAAGCACATCACCGTGGGGAGCTCCTATTTTGTTTTTCAAGAAGAAGAATGGTACGTTTAGGTTGTGTATCGACTACCAAGAGTTGAACAAGCTTACCATTAAGAACTATTATCCACTACCAAGAATCGACGATTTATTTAATCAACTGCAAGGTTCGTCTGTTTATTTGAAGATCGATTTACGTTTCGGTTATCATCAAATGTGGGTTAAGGAGGATGATATCCTAAAGACTGCTTTTAGAACGCATTACGGTCATTATGAGTTTATGGTTATGCTGTTTGGATTAACTAACACACCATCTGTGTTCATGGACCTCATGAACCGAATGTGTGGACCATATCTGGACAAGTTTGTCATTGTTTTCATCGATGACATATTTATTTACTCTAAGAATGACCAAGAGCACGAAGAACATTTGAGATTGGTGCTAGAATTGTTTAGGAAGGAAGAACTGTACGCTAAGTTTTCTAAGTGTGCATTTTGGTTGAAGGAAGTGCAATTCCTCGTTTACATAGTGAGCAAAGAAGGCATTCAGGTTGATCCGGCAAAGATTGAAGCCGTTGAAAAGTGGAAAACCCCGAAAACTCCAACACACATACGTTAATTTTTAGGATTGGCTGGTTACTACGGGAGGTTCATCCAAGACTTTTCCAGAGTGGCGAAACCCATGACTGCATTAATGCATAAAGGGAAGAAGTTCGACTGGAAGGATGAGCAAGAAAATGCGTTTCAATTGTTGAAGAAAAAGTTAACTACAGCACTTATATTGTCATTACCCGAATGGAATGATAATTTTGTGATTTATTGTGACACTTCAAAGCAAGGTCTCGGTTGCGTGTTAATGCAACGTACGAAGGTGATTGCTTATGCTTCTAGAAAATTGAAGATTCACGAGCAAAATTACACGACACACGATTTGGAATTGGGCGCTATTGTTTTTTCATTAAAGATGTGGAGACATTAATTATATGGGGTCAAATGTATCATATATACCAACCACAAAAGTCTCCAACATATATTTGATTAAAAGCAACTGAACATGAGGTAGCATAGGTGGGTTGAGCTGCTAAATGATTATGACTGTGAGATTTGTTTCCACCTGGAGAAGGCAAATGTAGTAGCCGACGTCTTGAGAAGAAAGTAAAGGGAACCTATCCCAGTAAAAGCTATGAATATAACTATTCATACTTACCTTACTACTCAAATAAAAGAGGCACAACAGAGAGTTTTAAAAGGAGGAAGTTTTGAGAATGAAATACCCAAAGGATTGGATAAACAACTTAATATTCGGGAAGATGAAACCCGGTATTTGGCTGAAAGAATTGGGGTATCAAAGTCTGGGGATTCGAGAAAAGTGGTACTTGATGAAGCACATAAAACTAGATAATCAATACATCCTGGAGTGGGGAAAATGTACCAAGACCTCAAGAAACACTTTTGGTAGCCAATTATGAAAGCTGATATTGCTACATATGTAGGGAGATGTTTCACTTGTTCTAAAGTCAAAACTGAACATAAAAAACCATCAGGTCTACTTCAGTAACCTGAAATCCCGGAATAGAAATGGGAAATGTTACCATGGATTTCATTACTAAGTTACTGAGAACTGTGTGACGACCCGAAAATTTTCGACCAAATTTAAACTTAATCTTTATATGATTTCGACACGATAAGCAAAGTCTGTTAAACTGAGTCTAAAAAATTTTGAACTGTTTCATATATTCACTTGATCTTTGACTATTCCCGACGATTCACGAACCACTATCTGTAAATAATTATATATATATATATATATATATATATATATATATATATATATATATATATATATATATATATATATATATATATATATATATATATATATACATATTAAATTGAAGTAGAAACTTATATGATTTAATTCAGTTGTGTAAATAAAATAATATATGATATTACTATAAATCTATATATATATATATATATATATATATATATATATATGAAAAGTATATTGAAAATATATATATATATATATATATATATATATATATATATATATATATATATATATATATATATATATATATATATATATATATGATTTAGAATTTATTTAATAAACGCTTGTAGTACACATTTGTCATCTTGATAGTTATTAATCAAGTTAAAAATGAACTTATGTGATTTTAAAGTAAACCGTGATCCGAAAATAAGTTTTATAACTTATAGGCTTATTAATAATATATCGAGAATTTATTTGATAAATTTTAACAATAACTATATTTTACTTGGGGTTGGGAGTGAATAACTAATGTAATTGTTATTTAATAATTAATGACTGAATTTTAAACTATAATGATCAGAATAAATAATTATAACTAATACAAAATTTTGGGATTTTTCTGAGACTTTTATTTGCCACTGATTTAATAACGGAGCACAAAATCTAGTCCCCAAAATAGTGTCGGTAGAATAAGTTTAAAAGATTGGATGCTTTATGTATCCTCGTGATACAATTGATTTTACTTTATATTATAATATTTATATTATATTTATAGTGAGTGCATTTGTATGGGTATATATATGTTATAAGCATATACCTATGGATAACCTTCAAACGAGAAACCAACACTCTTCCATCGCCGACACCTTGAACCACCGGCCACCACTGTCTCCGACCACCTATCACCACCTCGATCACCCTAAACCCGTCACTAGAATCATCCCCACTTAGTTGTTATGTTCTTGCAATCGTCACTCGCCATTTCCTATAACCATAGCACCACCCTAGCTCCACACTATCACGAACCACCACCCTCAGCTATATTGTCCAGCTCGACAAACCACATACCACCACCTTTATTATTATTATTATTATTATTATTATTATTTTTCTCAGTCAGCATGCTCGATCACAACAAGAAAATGATACACTCGAAACCTGCTGGTTGTGTATGTTTTTCTAATTTAGTCAGGCTCGAAAACACCTACTCATGACTGCTAATATCGATTCAATAACACTATCACTGCTACCGTGTGTACGTTTATGTCTTTGATACGGTTCAAACCCAGCACAATCGTAACTTACTCGATTTCTGTTTCGCTACTGTCGCTAACTGCTGCTATTTGTTATGATTATTAGTTGCTATTACTATTATTTTTCCTGTTATAACGAAGCACCACAAAAATCATTGTTTGACCGAGCCTATCTCAGCTGCTGCAACATCCAGTGTAATATTTTTTTTAGCTGTCAATTACTTCTGGCCCAACAGGCTGCTTCATTACTTCTGGCCCAACAGGCTGCTTCATTACTTCTGGCCCAACAGGCTGTTTCATTTCTTCCAGCCCAATCATATTGTAGACCACTCCATGCAAACCCAATACTTTTACTTGTTACTACTTTCGTTTTCTGTTGTTATTTGAATAAACGCCACCCTCCTACTGCTCCTGATACCGTTCAAGAATGAGGTTATTCAAATGATGTTATCCGATTTTGGTATTTGAATGATCGATCATGAGTAACGTATATTATGATGTTATTAAGATAAATGACGACGGTGATGATTAATTTGTGATAGAGAGAAGATGAGTGATGAAGTTTGATGATGATATGTTACAACGAATGAAGATGATGCCGCATTGCTGTTCGAACGACAACATAAGCTGTAACTTGTCATCTGTTGATTTGTTATTGTGACTAGTCGAGAACACCACCACCATCGACAACACATATTCGATTTTCCTTGCTTGATCACTCTAAAGGGTATAACCAAAACTTAACCCTTTTAAATCCTTAGCTAAGATTATGTTTAAACATAAAAATGATGGTATTATCCTTATAATTATTGTTATGGTATTATCATATTATTATAAGTATTATTACAAATTACAGTGATGTTATTATTAGTAATATTATTATTATTAGAATTATAATGATTGTGAAAATAAAAATTTTAGTAGTGTTGTTAAGGTGGTGATTATAAATATAAAGATTATAAATATAAATATAAATGTTATTACGAAAATGATTAAAACTATAATTAAGATTCAAATGAGATATTATTATTTTTATCATTAATATTTTTATCATTAATATTATTATTATTATTATTATTATTATTATTATTATTATTATTATTATTATTATTATTATTATTATTATTATTATTATTATTATTATTATTATTATTATTATTATTATTATTATTATTATTATTATTATTATTATTATTATTATTATTATTATTATTATTATTATTATTATTATTATTATTATTATTATCATTATCATTATTATTATCATCATTATTAATTATTATTATTATTATTATTATTATTAAAAGTATCAATTTTATTATTATTATCACTATTAGAAAAATTATCATTTTTATCAAAATTAGTATTATTATTATTATCATTATTATTATTTTGACAACAATATTATTATTTTTATATTATTATTGTTATTATTAATACTAGTACCAATATTATTATCATAATAACTACTACTATTATTATTGTAAAATAAAACAACTTTTTATTTATTATTATTATCAAGTTTATTTTATCAAATAACTATTAGTTATATAAAATCATAGTTACTACATATAACATAACTATAGTAATACTTTTATAATAAATATTAATAATTAGGTTATTAATGAAACACATAATTAAAATAACAATTAAATTACTAATAATATATAAATTTGTTCGATTACCATTATATGTGTTAATATATACATCAACGATATAGGTTCGTGAATCCGAGGCCAACCCTACATTGTTCAGTTTCCATCGTATGCATATTTTTACTACAAAGTATCGTATAGTGAGTTTCATTTGCTCCCTTTTACTAAATTCTTTTGGAATATATATATTTGGGACTGAGAATACATGAAATGCTTTTATAAATATTTGACGAGATAGACACAAGAAAAACATTCCTTGAATGAATTATTATACAGATGAGAGGTTGTGTGGATTATTATATCGAATATTTCCCCCTGATTATTATAGCTTGGTAACCTAAGAATTAAGGAAATGGCCCCTAATTGACGCGAATCCTAAAGGTAGCTACCGGGTTTAACACCCCCACCCAGAATTTTTACTAGATGGAAGAGCTAGTGGGCATGGTGTTTAGTACTTTGAAGTTTATATATTATACAGACGAGATGTTCTGTTTTTGGGGATATTATTGATACTCATTATATGTTAAGGTCGGTTACCATGTTGAGCAATGAAAGCAAAGTGAATGTTATGTATCGAGAGAATGATATTTATACACAGGTTATGTGTATTATTTTTGTGCACGAGATATGTGTACGGTTATTAAAAATTGCGAGGCAACCTACGGGGGAGAAAAGGATACGAACCTACTCTGCCAAGCATTATGAAAAATGGTTTAGTACACGAGATATGTGTACTGTATTTAAATCTTGTGGTCTATCAAAATGATGAATTTTATTGTTTATGATAAACCTATGAACTCACCAACCTTTTAGTTGACATTTTTAAAACATGTTTATTCTCAGGTATTAAAGAAATCTTCCACTGTGCATTTGCTCATTTTAGAGATACTACTTGGAGTCATTCATGACATATTTCAAAAGATGTTGCATTCGAGTCATTGAGTTCAACAAGATTATTATTAAGTCATTTATAGTTGGATATATTATGAAATGGTATGCATGCCTGTCAACTTTCGTTGAAATGAAAGTTTGTCTTTTAAAAACGAATGCAATATTTATAAAATGTATCATATAGAGGTCAAATACCTCGCAATGAAATCAATTATTATGTAACATTTATAATCAATATGAACGGGGCATTTCAAACTACAGGTGGTTATGATACGATTTGTGTAACAGTCAATCGTCTTACCAAATCAGCTCACTTTTTGCCAATGAAGGAGACAGACAAAATGGATAGATTAGCACGCTTATATTTAAAAGAAGTCATTTCCAGACATGGTGTACCTATCTCCATCATATCTGATCGTGACTCCCGATTCATATCACGGTTTTGGCAGTCATTAGAAGAATCATTGGGAACCCGATTAGGTATGAGCACCACTTATCTCCCACAGACATATGGTCAAAGTGAAAGGACGATACAAATGTAAGAAGACCTGTTACGGGCGTGCGTGATTGACTTTGGAACCAGTTGGGATCGACAATTACCTTTGGCAGAATTCTCATACAACAACAGCTATCATATGAGCATCAACGCAGCGACATTTGAAGCACTTTATGGTAGAAAGTGTAGATCTCCTATTTATTGGAGCTAAGTTAGAGATAGATAACTTACTGGACCAGAGATTATTCACAAAACCACCGAAAAGATTATTCAAATACAGCAGCGATTGAAAACGGCCAGGAGCCGCCAAAAGAGTTATGCTGATGTAAGAAGGAAATCGCTAAAATTTCAAGAGGGCAACAAAGTGATGATGAAAGTATCACCTTGGAAAGGAGTCATACTATTCGGGAAGCGAGGAAAGCTAAGCCTTAAGTACGTAAGACCCTTTGGAATCACTGAAAAAATTGGAAAAGTTGCTTATCGATTAAAGCTACCGGAAGAACTTAGTGGTGTTCACGACATATTTCATGTGTCCAATTTGAAGAAATGTTTAGCTGAAGAGGATGTCATAATTCCTCTTTACGAAATACAGATCAATGATAAACTCCATTTCATAGAAGAACCTGTTGAAATCATGGACCGTGAAGTCAACAATTAAAACATAACAGCATACCGATTGTACTTGTTCGTTGGAATGCTAGACGTGGGCTCGAGTTCACCATGGAGTGTTAAGATTAGATGAAGCATAAATATCCGCATTTATTTCCAGATGACGTGTCAACATCTATAACTGCTTAAATTTCAGGAGGAAATTTATTTTAACAGGTAGGTACTGTAACAACCCAGATGTTTCGGTAAATATATATATGAGATTAATATTTAAATAAATAAATATTTCCAACATGTTAAGCAATCAAATTTTTTAAGACTTGAATAATTGAAACGGGTTTTATATAAACGTTTGACCACCCAGTTCGTCCGATAATTCACGAACGTCATAACTTGTAAAAATGATATAATGGTATATATATATATATATATATATATATATATATATATATATATATATAACTTGATAAAATGGTAATTAAGTATCTCATTAAGTATATTAACAATGAATTATATACATAAAATGAGACTAATAACTTACGGGTTTCGAAATGATATATAGATATGTAACATTTAACGACGTAATAACTCTTAAGTGAAAATGATGAATTTTATTGTTTATGATAAACCTATGAACTCACCAACCTTTTAGTTGACATTTTTAAAACATGTTTATTCTCAGGTATTAAAGAAATCTTCCACTGTGCATTTGCTCATTTTAGAGATACTACTTGGAGTCATTAATGACATATTTTAAAAGACGTTGCATTCGAGTCGTTGAGTTCAACAAGATTATTATTAAGTCATTTATAGTTGGATATATTATGAAATGGTATGCATGTCTGTCAACTTTCGTTGAAATGAAAGTTTGTCTTTTAAAAACGAATGTAATGTTTTTAAAATGTATCATATAGAGGTCAAATACCTCACAATGAAATCAATTATTATGTAACGTTTATAATCGATATGAACGGGGCATTTCAGTTGGTATCAGAGCGGTGGTCTTAGCGAACCATGCCTTGCATTAGTGTGTCTAACTGATAGTTGTTTAGATGCATTAGTGGGTCTGGACTTCGACCGTGTCTGCATGTCAAAAGTTTTGCTTATCATTTCGTGTCAAAAATTACATGTTTATCATTCTTAGGGAATCACTTGCTTATCATTCTTAGTCTAGACACGTCTTACTGCATTGATTGCATGAATAGTGTATAGACAAAATTCATATCTTAGCGTTTCTGTTACTGTAAACTTTGCCTGACATATTCCGTAAATTCCTCCGTAATCTACGAAATATTTTGTTCTATATATACGGATATTCTATGTAATTAGAATACCATCCGATAGCCGAAAATCATTTCATATTGAAAAATCCTTTATTCAATCGTACGAAATGGAACTCGCCACTAGTTCAAGTTCTTCGAAATCCGACATGGAAACATACTTGAGCTCCGAAAACAGTATAATCGAAATGGATTAACAAATCAGTCATCACCAATTCTGGATGAATCTGGAATGGGTTCGTAGTCGACTTAATTAATGGAGATGAGAAAAAGGCGATCCTTTCCACCAACCGAATTCACCTCTTGGTGAAGAACCTGAAGCACTGACCGGCGAACCTATTCGTAATACCATTTTCTCTCTCATTTCCAGAGTATCTCATCAGGATTATATTCTATTCACAATTCTAAACCTTATTTATCCGCTCGTTCCGACCGACAATCATCCCGGAGTAATGGAAGAAGTTAACGAGCTTCGCGCTCGAGTAATCAATTTGGAGAATATGGTGTAAAACTTAACAGCTTCAGCAACATCACCAGCACCACCAGCACCACCAGCATCAGCACCAGTACCATCAACAACCACATCCGCACCGCAAACCTCAACTTCACAATCTGTCCCACGAGCATCAACGTCGTACGCACTATAGATACAAAGGAGTACTAATAAAAATCAACGATGAAGTATTGATTCATAACTTCATTGGAGAACTATTAGGCGGCGATTATGTAATCTCTAAAGTCTTAGGGATTATTTATTCTAGCTCTAACCGTAAATTAGATGAGTTTAATATCATATTAACTCATTCAATCCATGATTACATCTGAAGAAAATATACATGTATATATGTTTTCATAAAGATTGTAATTAAAAATTCTTTTGTAGAAACTGTTAATGATGAAAATATTTTAACGGGTAGGTAATACCCAAGGAATATTTAGATTTCAAATTAATAAGTTACACTGTACATTCTTCGAATCTGATTCAACCGTCATTTACTATCCTACTTACATCCACAGATATACGTATTCATTCACCGCAGAATAACCATTTTCAGTCAATTTCATACTTGGATTTTGACATATCAGAATCCAACAAGTGGCATAATGAAGAAAACATTGGAAAAAATAAAATTTGTTAGAAACAAACTAATTAACTATGAGCAATTTTGTTAAGAATCCACACTAACAAAATCCTAGCTAACTGTTCCTAGCTAACGGTTAATTCCTTATTACATTTTATTTATCGCAATTTATTTATCGCAATTTTAATTCTCACAATTTTATTTATCGTTAATTAATTTCTGTTATTTATTTTACGCACTTTAAATATCGTCGTATAAATCGGGACACATATACAAGGTTTTGACATATCATATCGACGTCATCTATATATATTATTTGGAATAACCGTAAGTCACTCTATATCGGGGTAATGCTTGAGTTAGCATATAAAGGGTCGAGGTTGATTCTAAATAATATATATACTTTGAGTTGTGATCGAGTCTGAGACATGTATACAATAGGTCACGATACGTATTAATTAATTCGAATATTATATATTAAAATATATATGAATTATTAAACTACTAACTGTGGACTACTAACTGTGAACTACTAACATTCGACAATTAAAATGAATTAAAATATTGATTATAACATATGAAACTAAACATTCCTTCAAGGTTGCCACTTGATTTCATCTTAAACCTCATTTGTATCTTGACGATTACAATCTGCGGTCAAACCTTTCATAATTCTTGAAAACACCTCAATCGAGAGGATGAACTAACCACACTTCATCTACGGAAGAAAAGATTGATGCATATAGTTATGCACCTGAAAACACTCGGAACCTGAGTAAACGTTTAAAACGTATCTGTGATGTGACGACCCGGAAATTTCCAACCAAATTCAAACTTAACCTTTATATGATTTCGACACGATAAGCAAAGTCTATAATAATGAGTCTTAAAATTTTTGGAACTGTTTAGATGGATTCAGTTAACCTTTGAATTTTCCCGACGATTCACGAACGAATGTTATTAATAAATATGTATGTGTATATATATAAATATAATTATAAGTGTACATATTAACTTAAATTAAATACAAACAAATCATTTAAATTGAATAGAAAATTTAAAGTAATATATATAATAATTAAGTTACTAATAAAATGAATATATTATATAATTAGTAAATATAACATAAATAATAATGTATAATATTAAGTACAAGTTAAAATATAGTTGATATAATATTATTACTTTCTGTGTAATTATTAAAATAAATATATTAATATTAATATCAGAGTTAATAATAGTATGATATAATTATGAAATCATATATATATAAATTATTAGATTATTATTAGTATTGTTAATATTATTATTATCATTTGATTTATATTGTTAAAATTAGTATTATGATCAGTGTTACTAATAATATTATTATTATTATCATTTTTTTATTTATCATTATTGTTATTATATCATTATACTGTTATTATATTTACTTTTATTATTATAAGTATTTCTATTATTATTATTATTATTATTATTAGTATTTCGATTTATAAAATTAATAAAAAGTATTATTAATATAATTTTTATTAATTAGAATTATTATTATTACTTATATATATATATATTTGCTATTAATATTGATTATATACTTTATAAATACTGATATAATATATATACAGCTATATATAACAAATAAATAAATAAAATATAGTTATAACAGATATGTATAATTATATAATAGATAAATTAATAAATAAATAAATACTGCTATATATAAAAATACAGGTATTTATATATAAACATTAAAACTAATTAGTTAATTATATATAATTACTATTATTATACGCATGAATATCTATCTGTTCTTATTATATTTATTTATGTTAAACCCGTGATCAATAATCGATCATCATCACTAGAATACAATTAAAACACTGCTCCAATTATTGAATTAACATCCCCTTTATCGTCATATAATTCTGGTAGCTGTCGTAAATAAAGAAAAATAACACAGAATGATAATAAACCGAATCATTTTTTTCTCTGTATTTTCAACTTTTTGGCAAAAAATTAAAAATTGAATCAATTGTAAAAATCTAATATTGCAGTTTTGTTAGTCATCATTCGTTCAATCTTTCTGCAAATTTTCAAATGTTAATTCGCGAAATCTAGGATGAATTTGACAGTCAAAATTTTTCAATCAAAAAGTCAATTTAAGTGTTCATGGAGAAATTCGAATTTATTATAGTGTTTTGTGTTAAATTGATGATACAGAAAGGTTCTAATAAGGATTTTTAAACTTTTTCATGTTGAAAGCTAGGGCTAAAACATTGTAAAAATTCGAAAGTCAAAATGAGTTCATAACGGGTTCAGGAAGTTGTCTGATTTTTTTTATTTTTTTTATTTTTTTATTTCGATTAATTCAAAAAAATTAGCAAATCGTTTCTGTATATACTTTAAGTCATAAAACAAATCAATTAACTCATTTTAATTGGGTTTGATCCTTAATCGATTTTTGGTTTGAAGAAGATGATGAGGTGTGAATACGGGTTATAATTATATGGGAATGGTTTTAATTCAGAAAAACATAACCGGTCGAGTGGTTTGGAGAGTTGATGTTGTACTCGAGGTCGTGGGTTCAATCCAGACTGTTGTCAATGTTTTTTTTTCTTTTGAGGTATAACCTTTATTATTATTATTATTATTATTATTATTATTATTATTATTATTATTATTATTATTATTATTATTATTATTATTATTATTATTATTATTATTATTATTATTATTATTATTATTGTTATTAATATTGTTATTGTTATTATTGTTATTATTAGTCTTACAATTATCAATATTAGTATTAGTATCATAGTTATAAGTATTATAAATACTATTATTATTATTATTATTATTATTATTATTATTATTAATACTAGTATAATTTATAGTAATGTAATTAATAAGATTATTATCATTATTATTAGTATTACCATTAGTACTATTATTATCATTTAAAAAATATTAGTATTATCACTACTAACATTATCATTATTAGTATTATTATTGTTATTATTAATAGGGTTATGAACATATCCATAATTTTTATATTATAAAATTTATAATAAAAGTTGATAGAGCAAAAATTATGAAAATGGTATAACATTAAATTATAGGGACTATAGATATAGGTTTGGAAACTAAACATGAAGTTTATGGTAAATCTGATTATTATTATTATTAACACTGCTATTATAATAATAATAATAATAATAATAATAATAATAATAATAATAATAATAATAATAATAATTATTATTATTATTATTATTATTATTATTATTATTATTATTGTTATTGTTATTGTTATTATTATTATTATTATTATTATTATTATTATTATTATTATTATTATTATTATTATTATTATTATTATTATTATTATTATTATTATTATCAATATATTATTAAAAGAATTTATCACTTTTATTAAAAGTATTATTCTTACTAAAATTAACATTATCATTAAAGTTAATATCTTTATTAAGATTATCATTATTAAGATTAATATTATTATTAATAATATTACTATCAATATTACGACTATCACTCTTATCATTTTTAGTATTATTACAAGTAAATATTTTAATATAAAGATGCACTGCAATAATATTAATATTACATATCATTATATTTTTATTATTAAAATGATATTAACTAAACTATATAAAGTATCAATTAATACATAAATATATATTGTTATCATATATAAACCCTAATATAGATTTTTAACATATTAAAGAATGATAAATAATAATTATATAAGATATATAAATTAAATATATTAAACTATCTATATCTATATAACATATAATATAACAAATATATAATCATTAATAATATATATAAATTTGCTCGATTACTCTTACATGTATATTAACAAATATACAAATGATATAGGTTCGTGAATCTGAGGCCAACCCTACATTATTTAATATAGTCATATGTTGAGTCCCCAAAATAATTAAGGATTTAATTATGACAAAACTGTAATTTATTTGCAATAAAGTGTTATGTGCAGTCAGCACAAGTTTGTTCATGTATAGACAGCAGATATTGCTGTGTCGAGTGTTTAGTTTGCTGCTCAGTCTACCAGCACAAGGTAGACAGTGTTCTTCAATCAGCACAGGATGTGTACTCAGTAAATCAAGAACATGAAGTGGCTCAGCAATGAAGAACCAGCACAGCTGAAATGCAACTCACTACACAAGACAGCTATGATCCATTATAAGCATAGTCGTTTCCCGAGTGGTCTACATCAATGGTACTATTCAACAGAAGTCAAAGACAAAGTTGAACAGAAAAGGACACGCGTCGGCGGCTGACAAGTGACCTTACAAGACCACGTGGGAATGTAGAAGGTTAACACATGTGCAGAAATGGGTTATACTTTGTCATCACTAGGGAACACAACATTCTATTTGTTTAATCAAATAGTGGTGCCAAACCGAATTGGGGTGTTCCTGCAAATAGCTAACAAAGAGGAAAGAAGAGAGCATGCTCTCTGATATAGTTGTCTCCACAAGTACAGATATCCTATGTACCAGTGGACAATAGAACCATTACACGGTTAATAGGACTACTATAAATTGTTGTATCCACTATTGTTACAAATAGTGGTGTGGGTTTATTTTATAGAGTCAAAACGTGTAATAGCTGTTAGTTTACCTCTTAGCTATAATCTAGGTAATCTGTATCAACCAACTATCATTCTGCCAAGGATAGTTGTGATTCTTTGTGATTCAATCAATAAAGAATAACTGGTGAATATTACCTGTGACTCTATTTATTTGCATGCTTGAATACTAATCGAGTTTAACTGTTTAGTTAACTGAAAAGAAATTGTATTAACCCCCCCTCTACAATACTCCTGTTGTTATCAAGGGACCAACAACTGGTATCAGAGCTTCAGTCTTGATAATTAATATCTTGGATCTGAATTCTCTCATGGCTGCATATTCTAATACAGCTTACCTAGAAAATGGCTCATCCAATAGACCACCCAAATTTGATGAAGATGAGTATGAAACTTGGAAGGCAAGATTCATGCTTCACCTTGAGTCTATTGACCCACTCATGCCTGGTATCGCCACAGATGGTCCATTTGTGCGAACTGAGACTATTGGTAGTGCACCAGCTACAGCTGACACTCCTGCTATTCCTGGCAGAGAGGTTATTCTCACTCCTTCTAGATGGGATGTTGAGGATAAACGTCGTGTTGGACTTGACCCTAAGATCAGAACCTTGTTAGCTATAACTTTGCCTAACCCACTGTTCAAACTGATTAAGGGAAAAGAAAATGCCAAGCTTATGTTGGACTATCTAGATGTTACCTATGAGGGTATGGGAGAAGTTAGACAGAACAGAATGATTGCTTTAAAATGAGAATATGAAATGTTCTTTGCCTACAAGAACGAAACCCTTAAGCAAACCTTCATTAGGTTTAACTCCTTGATTGCTAGCCTGATCACTCTGAATGTCACCTATAATGAGTTTGAACAAGTTAACAAATTCATAGATTCACTGCCCATTAAATGGAAATCTATTACTGACCCCTTAAGAACCACTCAGACCCTAAAGAACTTTAGCATGTCTTCTCTCTACAGTTCACTTTGGAACCATGAGAAGGCAGAGGATAAATTTGAACTTAACTTGAAAGAAAACTTTAGGTCTGCCCCCACCACTTGAAAATCTTCTAATACAGATGATACTGCTCTTATTGCTGCTGCTAAAAATAAAGCTCAAAAGGCTTTACTGGTTCAAAAGTTGCTGGCAGAAGAAGAGTCAGCTGGGAGTGATGTGGATAGTGAAATGTCCCGTTCATATTGATTATAAACGTTCCATATTAATTGATTACGCTGCGAGGTTTTGACCTCTATATGAGACGTTTTTCAAAGACTGCATTCATTTTTAAAACAACCATAACCTATATTTTATCAATAAAGGTTTCAAAAGCATTACGTAGATTATCAAATAATGATAATCTAAAATATACTGTTTACACACGACCATTACATAATGGTTTACAATAGAAATATATTACATCGATATATGTTTCTTAATGCAGTTTTTACATAATATCATACAAACATGGACTCCAAATCTTGTCCTTATTTTAGTATGCAACAGTGGAAGCTCTTAATATTCACCTGAGAATAAACATGCTTTAAATGTCAACAAAAATGTTGGTGAGTTATAGGTTTAACCTATATATATCAAATCGTAACAATAGACCACAAGATTTCATATTTCAATATACATCCCATACATAGAGATAAAAATCATTCATATGGTGAACACCTGGTAACCGACATTAACAAGATGCATATATAAGAATATCCCCATCATTCCGGGACACCCTTCGGATATGATATAAATTTCGAAGTACTAAAGCATCCGATACTTTGGATGGGGTTTGTTAGGCCCAATAGATCTATCTTTAGGATTCGCGTCAATTAGGGTGTCTGTTCCCTAATTCTTAGATTACCAGACTTAATAAAAAGGGGCATATTCAATTTCGATATTTCAACCATAGAATGTAGTTTCACGTACTTGTGTCTATTTTGTAAATCATTTATAAAACCTGCATGTATTCTCATCCCAAAAATATTAGATTTTAAAAGTGGGACTATAACTCACTTTCACAGATTTTTTACTTCGTCAGGAAGTAAGACTTGGCCACTGGTCGATTCACGAACCTATAACAAATATGTACATATATATCAAAGTATGTTCAAAATATATTTACAACACTTTTAATACATTTTGATGTTTTAAGTTCATTAAGTCAGCTGTCCTCGTTAGTAACCTGCAACTAGTTGTCCACAGTAGATGTACAGAAATAAATCGATATATATTATCTTGAATCAATCCACGACCCAGTGTATACATATCTCAGTATTGATCACAACTCAAACTATATATATTTTGGAATCAACCTCAACCCTGTATAGCTAACTCCAACATTCACATATAGAGTGTCTATGGTTGTTCCGAAATATATATAGATGTGTCGACATGATAGGTCGAAACATTGTATACGTGTCTATGTTATCTCAAGATTATATAATATACAATACAAGTTGATTAAGTTATGGTTGGAATAGATTTGTTACCAATTTTCACGTAGCTAAAATGAGAAAAATTATCCAATCTTGTTTTACCCATAACTTCTTCATTTTAAATCCGTTTTGAGTGAATCAAATTTCTATGGTTTCTTATTGAACTCTATTTTATGAATCTAAACAGAAAAAGTATAGGTTTATAGTCGGAAAAATAAGTTACAAGTCATTTTTGTAAAGGTAGTCATTTCAGTCGAAAGCACGACGTCTAGATGACCATTTTAGAAAACATACTTCCACTTTGAGTTTAACCATGATTTTTGGATATAGTTTCATGTTCATAATAAAAATCATTTTACCAGAATAACAACTTTTAAATCAAAGTTTATCATAGTTTTTAATTAACTAACCCAAAACAGCCCGTGGTGTTACTACGACGGCGTAAATCCGATTTTACGGTGTTTTTCGTGTTTCCAGGTTTTAAATCATTAAGTTAGCATTTCATATAGATATAGAACATGTGTTTAGTTGATTTTAAAAGTCAATTTAGAAGGATTAACTTTTATTTGTGAACAAGTTTAGAATTAACTAAACTATGTTCTAGTGATTACAAGTTTAAACCTTCGAATAAGATAGCTTTATATATATGAATCGAATGATGTTATGAACATCATTACTACCTCAAGATTTCTGGATAAAGCTACTGAAAATGAGAAAATGGATCTAGCTTCAAAGGATCCTTGGATGGCTTGAAAGTTCTTGAAGCAGAATCATGACACGAAAATAGTTCAAGTAAGATTTTCACTCGAAATAAGATTGTTATAGTTATAGAAATTGAATCAAAGTTTGAATATGAGTATTACCTTGTATTAGAAAGATATCTTACTGTAAATAAGAAAGATTTCTTGAGGTTGGATGATCACTCTACAAGATTGGAAGTAAGCTAGCAAACTTGGAAGTATTCTTAATTTTATGAAACTTGAACTTGTAGAATTTATGAAGAACACTTAGAACTTGAAGATAGAACTTGAGAGAGATCAATTAGATGAAGAAAATTGAAGAATGAAAGTGTTTGTTGGTGTTTTTGGTCGTTGGTGTATGGATTAGATATAAAGGATATGTAATTTTGTTTTCATGTAAATAAGTCATTAATGATTACTCATATTTTTGTAATTTTATGAGATATTTCATGCTAGTTGCCAAATGGTGGTTCCTACATGTGTTAGGTGACTCACATGGGCTGCTAAGAGCTGATCATTGGAGTGTATATACCAATAGTACATACATCTAAAAGCTGTGTATTGTACGAGTACGAATACGGGTGCATACGAGTAGAATTGTTGATGAAAC
This sequence comes from Rutidosis leptorrhynchoides, assembly GCF_046630445.1. Lineage (NCBI taxonomy): Eukaryota > Viridiplantae > Streptophyta > Magnoliopsida > Asterales > Asteraceae > Rutidosis > Rutidosis leptorrhynchoides. Next base: position 182,281,518 of record NC_092337.1, read on the forward strand.
TGAACGAGGATGTAATTGTAAGCATTTTTGTTAAGTAGAAGTATTTTGATAAGTGTCTTAAAGTCTTTCAAAAGTGTATGAATACATATTAAAACACTACATGTATATACATTTTAACTGAGTCGTTAAGTCATCGTTAGTCGTTACATGTAAGTGTTGTTTTGAAACCTTTAGGTTAACGATCTTGTTAAATGTTGTTAACCCAATGTTTATAATATCAAATGAGATTTTAAATTATTAAATTATCATGATATTATGATGTATGAATATCTCTTAATATGATATATATACATTAAATGTCGTTACAACGATAATCGTTACATATATGTCTCGTTTCAAAATCATTAAGTTAGTAGTCTTGTTTTTACATATGTAGTTCATTGTTAATATACTTAATGATATGTTTACTTATCATAATATCATGTTAACTATATATGTATCCATATATATGTCATCATATAGTTTTTACAAGTTTTAACGTTCGTGAATCACCGGTCAACTTGGGTGGTCAATTGTCTATATGAAACCTATTTCAGTTAATCAAGTCTTAACAAGTTTGATTGCTTAACATGTTGGAAACACTTAATCATGTAAATAACAATTTCATTTAATATATATATAAACATGGAAAAGTTCGGGTCAATACAGTACCTACCCGTTAAATAAATTTCGTCCCGAAATTTTAAGCAGTTGGAGGTGTTGACGTATCTTCTGGAAATAAATGCGGGTGTTTCTTCTTCATTTGATCTTCTCATTCCCAGGTGAACTCGGGTCCTCTACGAGCATTCCATCGAACCTTAACAATTGCTATCTTGTTTTGCTTAAGTCTTTTAACCTCACGATCCATTATTTCGACGGGTTCTTCGATGAATTGAAGTTTTTTGTTGATTTGGATTTCATCTAACGGAATAGTGAGATCTTCTTTAGCAAAACATTTCTTCAAATTCGAGACGTAGAAAGTGTTATGTATAGCCGCGAGTTGTTGAGGTAACTCAAGTCGGTAAGCTACTGGTCCGACACGATCAATAATCTTGAATGGTCCAATATACCTTGGATTTAATTTCCCTCGTTTGCCAAATCGAACAATGCCTTTCCAAGGTGCAACTTTAAGCATGACCATCTCTCCAATTTCAAATTCTATATCTTTTCTTTTAATGTCGGCGTAGCTCTTTTGTCGACTTTGGGCGGTTTTCAACCGTTGTTGAATTTGGATGATCTTCTCGGTAGTTTCTTGTATTATCTCCAGACCCGTAATCTGTCTATCCCCCACTTAACTCCAACAAATCGGAGACCTGCACTTTCTACCATAAAGTGCTTCAAACGGAGCCATCTCAATGCTTGAATGGTAACTATTGTTGTAGGAAAATTCTGCTAACGGTAGATGTCGATCCCAACTGTTTCTGAAATCAATAACACATGCTCGTAGCATGTCTTCAAGCCTTTGTATCATCCTTTTGCTCTGCCCATCAGTTTGTGGATGATAGGCAGTACTCATGTCTAGACGAGTTCCTAATGCTTGCTGTAATGTCTGCCAGAATCTTGAAATAAATTTGCCATCCCTATCAGAGATAATAAAGATTGGTATTCCATGTCTGGAGATGAGTTCCTTCAAATACAGTCGTGCTAACTTCTCCATCTTGTCATCTTCTCTTATTGGCAGGAAGTGTGCTGATTTGGTGAGACGATCAACTATTACCCAATAGTATCAAAACCACTTGCAGTCCTTGGTAATTTAGTGATGAAATCTATGGTAACGTTTTCCCATTTCCATTCCGGGATTTTGAGTTGTTGAAGTAGACCTGATGGTTTCTGATGCTCAGCCTTGACCTTAGAACACGTCAAACATTCTCCTACGTATTTAGCAATATCTGCTTTCATACCCGGCCACCAAAAATGTTTCTTGAGATCCTTATACATCTTCCCCGTTCCAGGATGTATTGAGTATCTGGTTTTATGAGCTTCTCTAAGTACCATTTCTCTCATATCTCCAAATTTTGGTACCCAAATCCTTTTAGCCCTATACCGGGTTCTGTCTTCCCGAATATTAAGATGCTTCTCTGATCCTTTGGGTATTTCATCCTTTAAATTTCCCTCTTTTAAAACTCCTTGTTGCGCCTCCTTTATTTGAGTAGTAACGTTATTGTGAATCATTATATTCATAGATTTTACTCGAATGGGTTCTCTGTCCTTCTTGCTCAAGGCATCGGCTACCACATTTGCCTTCCCTGGGTGGTAACGAATCTCAAAGTCATAATCATTTAACAATTCAATCCACCTACGCTGCCTCATATTCAGTTGTTTCTGATTAAATATGTGTTGAAGACTTTTGTGGTTAGTATATATAATACTTTTGACCCCATATAAGTAGTGCCTCCAAGTCTTTAATGCAAAAACAACTGCACCTAATTCCAAATCATGCATCGTATAATTTTGCTCGTGAATCTTCAATTGTCTAGACGCATAAGCAATCAACTTCGTCCGTTGCATTAATACACAACCGAGACCTTGCTTTGATGCGTCACAATAAATCACAAAATCATCATTCCCTTCAGGCAATGACAATATAGGTGCCGTAGTTAACTTTTTCTTCAATAACTGAAACGCTTTCTCTTGTTCATCCTTCCATTCAAATTTCTTCCCTTTATGCGTTAATGCAGTCAAGGGTTTTGCTATTCTGGAAAAGTCTTGGATGAACCTTCTGTAGTAACCAGCTAGTCCTAAAAACTGGCGTATGTGTTTCGGAGTTTTCGGAGTTTCCCACTTTTCAACGGTTTCAATCTTTGCTGGATCCACCTGAATACCTTTTTTGTTCACTATGTGATCAAGGAATTGAACTTCTTCCAACCAAATTGCACACTTTGAAAACTTAGCGTACAGTTTTTCTTTCCTCAATACTTCTAGCACTTTTCTCAAATGCTCTTCATGCTCTTGATCATTATTTGAGTAAATAAGTATGTCATCGATGAAAACAATGATAAACTTGTCAAGATATGGCCCACACACTCGGTTCATAAGGTCCATGAACACAGCTGGTGCGTTAGTCAATCCAAACGGCATAACCATAAACTCGTAATGACCATAACGCGTCCTAAAAGCAGTTTTTGGAATATCATCCTCCTTTACTCGCATTTGATGATATCCAGAACGTAAATCAATCTTCGAATAAACTGACGAGCCTTGTAGTTGCTCAAATAAGTCGTCAATTCTCGGCAGTGGATAACAGTTTTTGATGGTAAGTTTGTTCAACTCTTTGTAGTCAATACACAACCTAAATGTACCATCCTTCTTCTTGACAAACAAAACAGGAGCTCCCCATGGTGATGTGCTTGGTCGAATGAAACCACGTTCTAATAGTTCTTGCAGTTGGCTTTGCAGTTCTTTCATCTCGCTGAGTGCGAGTCTATAAGGAGCACGAGCTATTGGTGCAGCTCCTGGTACAATATCTATTTGAAATTCAACAGATCGATGTGGAGGTAGTCCCGGTAATTCTTTCAGAAATACATCGGGAAATTCTTTTGCGACAAAAACATCATTGATGCTCTTTTCTTCAGTTTGTACTTTCTCGACATGTGCTAGAACAGCATAGCAACCTTTTCTTATTAGTTTTTGTGCCTTCAAATTACTAATAAGATGTAGCTTCGTGTTGCCCTTTTCTCCGTACACCATTAAGGGTTCTCCTTCTTCTCGTACAATGCGAATTGCATTTTCGTAACATACAATCTCTGCTTTCATCTTCTTCAGCCAGTCCATGCCAACTATTACATCAAAACTCCCTAACTCTACTGGTATCAAATCAATATTAAATATTTCGCTACCCAGTTTAATTTCTCGATTCCGGCATATATTATCTGCTGAAATTAATTTACCGTTTGCTAATTCGAGTAAAAATTTACTATCCAACGGCGTCAATGGACAACTTAATTTAGCACAAAAATCTCTATTCATATAGCTTCTATCCGCACCCGAATCAAATAAAACGTAAGCAGATTTATTGTCAATAAGAAACGTACCCGTAACAAGCTCTGGGTCTTCTTGTGCCTCTGCCGCATTAATATTGAAAACTCTTCCGTGGCCTTGTCCATTTGTGTTCTCCTGGTTTGGGCAATTTCTAATAATGTGGCCCGATTTTCCACATTTATAACAAACTACATTGGCATAACTTGCTCCGACACTACTTGCTCCGCCATTACTCATTCCGACACCATTTGTTCCTTTCGTTCTGTTAACCCCTTGTCCGTAGACCTCACACTTCGCCGCACTATGACCATTTCTTTTACACTTGTTGCAAAATTTGGTGCAGAACCCCGAGTGATACTTTTCACACCTTTAGCATAGCTGCTTCTGATTGTTGTTGTTGTTGCGGTTGTTATTGTTGTTGGGATGATTGTTGTAGTTGCTGTTGTTGTTGTTGTTGTTGTTGTTGTTGTTGTTGTTGTTGGGCCGTTTGTTGTAGTTACGATTGATGTTGCGATTGTTGGGATAATTGTTGCGATTATTGTTGTAATTGATGTTGTTGTTGTATTGGTGATTCTTATCACCGTTTTCCTCCCACTTTCTTTTGACTTGCTTCACATTGGCCTCTTCAGCCGTCTGTTCTTTAATTCTTTCCTCAATCTGGTTCACTAGTTTGTGAGCCATTCTACATGCCTGTTGTATGGAGGAGGGCTCGTGTGAACTTATATCTTCTTGGATTCTTTCCGGTAATCCTTTCACAAACGCATCGATCTTCTCTTCCTCATCTTCAAACGCTCTCGGACACAATAGACACAATTCTGTGAATCGTCTTTCGTACGTGGTAATATCAAATCCTTGGGTTCGTAACCCTCTAAGTTCTGTCTTGAGCTTATTGACCTCGGTTCTGGGACGGTACTTCTCGTTCATCAAGTGCTTGAATGCTGACCACGGTAGTGCGTAAGCATCATCTTGTCGCACTTGCTCTAGATAGGTATTCCACCATGTTAACGCAGAACCTGTGAAGGTATGCGTAGCGTACTTCACTTTGTCCTCTTCAGTACACTTACTAATGGCAAACACCGATTCAACCTTCTCGGTCCACCGTTTCAATCCGATCGGTCATTCGGTTCCATCAAATTCCAAAGGTTTGCAGGCAGTGAATTCTTTGTAGGTGCATCCTACAAGATTTCCTGTACTGCTAGATCCAAGGTTATTGTTGGTATGTAGCGCAGCCTGTACTGCGGCTATGTTTGAAGCAAGAAAGGCACGAAATTCCTCTTCATTCATATTCACGGTGTGTCGAGTAGTCGGTGCCATTTCCTTCAAAATAGTCAAATGGAATAAGTTAATCATACAGAATATTAAGAGTAGTTAATAGTATTTCGTAGCATAATATGAACTCATTTATAAAAGCTTTTTCTTCATATTAGCATTTTATAAGTTTAAATTCGGGTAGTACCTACCCGTTAAGTTCATACTTAGTAGCTAATATACAATTCAACTACTACAATTCTATATGAAAAACTGATTATAATAATATTTCGCGTTCAAACTTTTATACAATATTTTACAAACTTACAATACCACTTATTTTACATATAACATGAAATTATAGCACACAATAACTTTGATACAAGATAGTTGTGAAGATAATTCTAGCTAGTACACAAGTCGTTCAGCAAAGGCAATAAAGACACGCAATTCATACGTCCAGAAACAAGTCATGCATTCTGGTTTTACTAGGACTACTTCCCATCCTTTGTCTTGTGGAACATAACCGTTATGGCCGTTGATAAGACAGCGTGTTGTAACGTCGTCAAAGGGACGAGGGTTACGTAATGACCAACAGTCTCGTAATAACCTAAAAACCTCATTTCTTACCCCAATTACCGACTCCGTCACTTGTGGGAACGTTTTGTTTAATAGTTGTAGCCCGATGTTCTTGTTCTCACTTTGGTGAGAAGCGAACATTACTAACCCGTAAGCATAACATGCTTCTTTATGTTGCATGTTAGCCGCTTTTTCTAAATCACGAAGTCCTATATTTGGATATATTGAGTCAAAATAATTTCTTAACCCGTTGCGTAAAATAGCATTTGGGTTCCCCGCAATATATGCGTCAAAGTAAACACATCGTAACTTATGGATTTCCCAATGTGATATCCCCCATCTTTCGAACGAAAGCCTTTTATAAACCAAGGCATTCTTGGAATGTTCTTCGAATGTCTTACAAACTGATCTCGCCTTAAATACTTGTGCCGAAGAATTCTGACCGACTCTAGACAAGATTTCTTCAATCATGTCTCCGGGGTAGGTCTCTTAAAATATTGGGTTGTCTATCCATTTTGTGTTTTTATACTGTAAAATAGACAAGAGTTAGATTCATAAAAAAATACTTATTAATACAAGCAATTTTTACATATATCATAAAGCATAAGCACACTATATTACATATATTACACCACATGAATACAACTATATTATTCCGACTCGCTCGTTTCTTCTTCTTCTAGGGATATATGATGTTCCCCTAATACGAGCCGTCGTTTTCCACATTGGTTTAGAAAAACCTGGTGGTTTAGAGGTTCCCGGGTCATTGTTACAACTTAAGGACTTCGGGGGTTGACGATACATATAAAGTTCATCGGGGTTAGAATTAGATTTCTCTATTTTTGTGCCCTTTCCCTTATTATTTTCTTTTGCCTTTTTAAATTCAGTTGGGGTAATTTCTATAACATCATCGGAATTCTCGTCGGAATCCGATTCATCGGAGAATTGGTAATCCTCCCAATATTTTGCTTCTTTGGCGGAAACACCATTGACCATAATTAACCTTGGTCGGTTGGTTGAGGATTTTCTTTTACTTAACCGTTTTATTATTTCCCCCACTGGTTCTATTTCTTCTTCCGGTTCCGATTCTTCTTCCGGTTCTGACTCTTCTTCCGGTTTCTCTTCGGGAACTTGTGAATCAGTCCACGAATCATTCCAATTTACATTTGACTCTTCATTATTATTAGGCGAGTCAATGAGACTTGTTCTAGATGTAGACATCTATCACATAATATCAAACACGTTAAGAGATTAATATATCACATAATATTCACATGTTAAAAATATATAGTTTCCAAAAAAATTTGTTAAGCAATCATTTTTCAAGTAAACACGGTCGAAGTCCAGACTCACTAATGCATCCTAACAAACTCGATAAGACACACAAGACCAACGCTCTGATACCAACTGAAATGTCCCGTTCATATTGATTATAAACGTTCCATATTAATTGATTTCGTTGCGAGGTTTTGACCTCTATATGAGACGTTTTTCAAAGACTGCATTCATTTTTAAAACAACCATAACCTTTATTTTATCAATAAAGGTTTCAAAAGCATTACGTAGATTATCAAATAATGATAATCTAAAATATACTGTTTACACACGACCATTACATAATGGTTTACAATAGAAATATATTACATCGACATATGTTTCTTGAATGCAGTTTTTATATAATATCATACAAACATGGACTCCAAATCTTGTCCTTATTTTGGTATGCAACAGCGGAAGCTCTTAATATTCACTTGAGAATAAACATGCTTTAAACGTCAACAAAAATGTTGGTGAGTTATAGGTTTAACCTATATATATCAAATCGTAAAAATAGACCACAAGATTTCATATTTCAATATACATCCCATACATAGAGATAAAAATCATTCATATGGTGAACACCTGGTAACCGACATTAACAAGATGCATATATAAGAATATCCCCATCATTCCAGGACACCCTTCGGATATGATATAAATTTCGAAGTACTAAAGCATCCGATACTTTGGATGACGCCCAATAGATCTATCTTTAGGATTCGCGTCAATTAGGGTGTCTGTTCCCTAATTCTTAGATTACCAGACTTAATAAAAAAGGGCATATTCGATTTTGATAATTCAACCATAGAATGTAGTTTCACGTACTTGTGTCTATTTTGTAAATCATTTATAAAACCTGCATGTATTCTCATCCAAAAAATATTAGATTTTAAAAGTGGGACTATAACTCACTTTCACAGATTTTTTACTTCGTCGGGAAGTAAGACTTGGCCACTGGTCAATTCACGAACCTATAACAAATATGTACATATATATCAAAGTATGTTCAAAATATATTTACAACACTTTTAATACATTTTGATGTTTTAAGTTCATTAAGTCAGCTGTCCTTGTTAGTAACCTACAACTAGTTGTCCACAGTTAGATGTACAGAAATAAATCGATATATATTATTTTGAATCAATCCACGACACAGTGTATACATATCTCAGTATTGATCACAACTCAAACTATATATATTTTGGAATCAACCTTAACCCTGTATAGCTAACTCCAACATTCACATATAGAGTGTCTATGGTTGTTCCGAAATATATATAGATGTGTCGACATGATAGGTCGAAACATTATATACGTGTCTATGGTATCTCAAGATTACATAATATACAATACAAGTTGATTAAGTTATGGTTGGAATAGATTTGTTACCAATTTTCACGTAGCTAAAATGAGAAAAATTATCCAATCTTGTTTTACCCATAACTTCTTCATTTTAAATCCGTTTTGAGTGAATCAAATTGCTATGGTTTCATATTGAACTCTATTTTATGAATCTAAACAGAAAAAGTATTGGTTTATAGTCGGAAAAATAAGTTACAAGTCATTTTTGTAAAGGTAGTCATTTTAGTCGAAAGAACGACGTCTAGATGACCATTTTAGAAAACATACTTTCACTTTGAGTTTAACCATGATTTTTGGATATAGTTTCATGTTCATAATAAAAATCATTTTCCCAGAATAACAACTTTTAAATCAAAGTTTATCATAGTTTTTAATTAGCTAACCCAAAACAGCCCGCGGTGTTACTACGACGGCGTAAATCCGGTTTTACGGTGTTTTTCGTGTTTCCAGGTTTTAAATCATTAAGTTTGCATATCATATAGATATAGAACATGTATTTAGTTGATTTTAAAAGTCAAATTATAAGGATTAACTTTTATTTGCGAACAAGTTTAGAATTAACTAAACTATGTTCAAGTGATTACAAGTTTAAACCTTCGAATAAGATAGCTTTATATGTATGAATTGAATGATGTTATGAACATCATTACTACCTCAAGTTTTCTGAATAAAGCTACTGGAAATTAGAAAAATGGATCTAGCTTCAAAGGATCCTTGGATGGCTTGAAAGTTCTTGAAGCAGAATCATGACACGAAAATAGTTCAAGTAAGATTTTCACTCGAAATAAGATTGTTATAGTTATAGAAATTGAATCAAAGTTTGAATATGAGTATTACCTTGTATTAGAAAGATATCTTACTATAAATAAGAAAGATTTCTTGAGGTTGGATGATCACTCTACAAGATTGGAAGTAAGCTAGCAAACTTGGAAGTATTCTTGATTTTATGAAACTAGAACTTGTAGAATTTATGAAGAACACTTAGAACTTGAAGATAGAACTTGAGAGAGATCAATTAGATGAAGAAAATTGAAGAATGAAAGTGTTTGTTGGTGTTTTTGGTCGTTGGTGTATGGATTAGATATAAAGGATATGTAATTTTGTTTTCATGTAAATAAGTCATTAATGATTACTCATATTTTTGTAATTTTATGAGATATTTCATGCTAGTTGCCAAATGGTGGTTCCTACATGTGTTAGGTGACTCACATGGGCTGCTAAGAGCTGATCATTGGAGTGTATATACCAATAGTACATACATCTAAAAGCTGTGTATTGTACGAGTACGAATACGGGTGCATACGAGTAGAATTGTTGATGAAACTGAACGAGGATGTAATTGTAAGCATTTTTGTTAAGTAGAAGTATTTTGATAAGTGTCTTGAAGTCTTTCAAAAGTGTATGAATACATATTAAAACACTACATGTATATACATTTTAACTGAGTCGTTAAGTCATCGTTAGTCGTTACATGTAAGTGTTGTTTTGAAACCTTTAGGTTAACTATCTTGTTAAATGTTGTTAACCCAATGTTTATAATATCAAATGAGATTTTAAATTATTATATTATCATGATATTATGATGTATGAATATCTCATAATATGATTTATATACATTAAATGTCGTTACAACGATAATCGTTACATATATGTCTTGTTTCAAAATCATTAAGTTAGTAGTCTTGTTTTTACATATGTAGTTCATTGTTAATATACTTAATGATATGTTTACTTATCATAATATCATGTTAACTATATATGTATCCATATATATGTCATCATATAGTTTTTACAAGTTTTAACATTCGTGAATCACCGGTCAACTTGGGTGGTCAATTGTCTATATGAAACCTATTTCAATTAATCAAGTCTTAACAAGTTTGATTGCTTAACATGTTAGAAACACTTAATCATGTAAATAACAATTTCATTTAATATATATATAAGCATGGAAAAGTTCGGGTCACTACAGATAGTGGTACTGGGTCTGAAGAAAGCAGTGATGATGAAAGTGATGCAGAAGGGTTTGCAGAAGGTATGGCTTTGCTGGCTAGGCAGTTTAAAAGGTTCAATCGTAATAGAACCAGCAAGTCATACAAAGGGAATAAGAAACCGAGTGCTAGGTATAGCAGCAAGTCAGTCAAGGGTCCTAAATCTGAGTGTTATAATTGTGGAAAGGTTGGACATTTTGCTGCTGAATGCATGTCCAGGAAACCATTAACTTCACATGCTAACTCTTTCTCAAAAGCTGACAAGTACAAAAACAAGTACAAAGCTATGAAAGCTCAGATGAAAGAAAGTGCTAAGACTGATAAGAAGGGTAAAAAGCCAGAAAAGGTTCTAGTTGCTGAGCATCATGATTGGGATGAAACCAGCTCGTCGTCTTCCTCTGATAGTGATACTGATGATGATGGTGCTGGTTATGCTCCAGAAAAGAAGCTGTGTTTAATGGCCAAGGAGGTCAAGGAGTCTGATGAGGATGATAGTGGTAGCAAGTTTTTAGCTGATATGAGGGAAACTGATCAGAAAAGATATTCTCCTCAATGGAAAACTAAATTGATGTATAAGGTTGATAATTTTCGAACTTATATTGATGATGAAAAGGCCGAAATGTTTGACTACCTAAGAGTTGACTTATGTAGAGGCAGCAAACGTGAAGAAGTTTTGATATCAGACAATAAATCTTTAAATGAGAAACTTAAATGCAAAAATGATGAAGTTAAAATCTTGAAAGATGATATTTCAAAACTCGAAAAACGAAATTTTGCTTTAAGGTCTCTTCACGTTAAGGCAGCAGAAGTCAAGAACCAGCTGGATAATCTTAAAAAGGTTGTCGCTTCATGGTGTACATCTGCTCAACGCACAGCAAAGTGTGTTAACGAGCAGGAGCCTGCCCAAGTTGAAGCTTTCTTTGCTGGTGACTATGCTGCTGCTGCTACTATTGCAGAGGTTATTTTCATGGACCCAATTCTTGAAACAGATCCTGAAGCTGTCTTGCTAAATACTTTTGCCAAGATAGTTAAAGGTAAAAAGGTCTTGAAAAATAAATTTGTTAGACCTGCTACTGTGTCCTCACCACCTGCCATGAAAGAGATTTTGGAGGATGAGGTTAGAGCAAGAGAAGCCAGTACCTCAATTGATGAGACTACTGACCCCTCAAGCATCTACTACATGACTCCAAAAGAAAGACGTATCAAAAGGGAAATCACTGAAAATAATCTTAGAAAAGTTAAATCTACTGATTCCCCTTCGTGTTCGAGTTCCAATTGTGCTGAGCCAGCTGATGACAAACTTACTGGTCAACCAGTAGGTGCAGACAAGCCAGTCAAACGTAATACTGGCAAGTCCAAGGCAGTAGGAAAAATTTCTTCTAGTTCATCAGCTTCAGTAGATAAAGGCAAAGCAATACGTCATGACTATGGTACTTGTTCCAAGAAGAAAGCTGCGCTTAAGGGAAAAGCAAAAGTGGACTCGAATGAAGAGCTATCTATAACTGAGATTATGACAGTCAAGCTTGATCAGCTTATTGAGGCAGTAACCAAACATCGCCCCGATCCCCTTTATAATGTGTATGACCCATCACCGATACCAAATGTGAGAAAATGCTACAAATGTGGCAGCAAGTTTCACTTAGCCAACCGGTGTCCTTTTACCCCAACCCCGTCTGCTGCTGCTTCTTCAAGAAAACCAGCAGATAGGAAGAGATCATCAAAGATGACCCTTCCAGAACCCATCCTTGGATGGGTTCCCAAAAAGAACTAATCTCTTAGCTACTGTGCAGGGCATTCAAAACAAGCAAATCTGGTATCTCGATAGTGGATGTTCGAGACATATGACCGAATGTAAGTCCCTGCTAATGGACTATCAAGAAAAAGATGGTCCAGTTGCTTCGTATGGAGATAATTCGTTGGGTTACACAAAGGGTTTTGGTACTTTGACTAATGGGAATGTCACATTCTCAAATGTTGCATATGTAGTTGGGCTTAAACATAATTTACTCAGCATAAGCCAACTGACAAGCAAGAACAAGATAGTCCAATTCAGAAAGAAAATTGGCACTATTTTTGATAAGACAGGGAAGCCACTGCTGACTGCAAAACGTCATGAAAACTGTATCAAATTGACATGAACACAGTAGTCACAACAACTGATACTTGCTTCTATTCGAACGCAGCAGACAACCTGAAATGGTTATGGCACAAGAGACTCTCACATCTCAACTTCAAAGATATTCACAAATTATCCAGTAGAATTTTGGTGTCTGGGCTACCCACCATGTCTTATGTAAAGGACAGATTGTGTCCTAGTTGTGAAAAAGGAAAACATCACCATGCCTCATTCAAATCAAAGCAAATCTCATCTGTTGAGAAACCATTTCATTTACTTCATATGGATCTTTTTGGTCCTGTTAATGTGGCCAGCTGTAGTGGAAAGAAGTATACACTAGTTATTGTAGATGAATATTCCAGATACACCTGGGTATTCTTTTTGAAGCAAAAGAGTGAAGCTGCTGATGAAATTATCAATTTTATCAAAAGAATGGAGCTTTTAAATGGGCAACTGGTGAAACAGCTAAGAAGTGATCATGGTACAGAATTCAGAAATGCTACATTAGAAGAATTTTGTGCTGATAAAGGTATTTCACAGAACTTCTCTACTGTGAGAACACCTCAACAAAATGGTGTTGCAGAAAGAAGAAACGGAACTCTCATTGAAGCAGCAAGATCTATGTTAGCTGAGTCTGGGCTGAAAAATTCATAATGGGCAGAAGCTGTGAACACTGCATGTTTTACCAGAATAGATCTCTAATTGTGAAAAGACATCAGAAAATTGCTTATGAAGTTCTCAAAGGAAGAAAACCCTCAATCTCATTTCTTCATGTATTTGGCACTCCCTGTTTCATTCTAAAAAATAAGGATCAGTTGGGCAAGTTTGATGCTAAGGCTGATGAAGGTATGTTCTTGGGATATTCTAACATGTCAAAGGCATATAGGGTTTTCAATAAAAGAAGGGGTTGTTTTGAAGAATCGATTAATGTTACATTTGATGAAACTGCCCCAGCTTCATCTTCCAGTCAAGAAGATGAAGAGTTATTGTTTGAAGTGCCTACTCAACAAGGTCTCGATGATGAAGAGGAACCAGCTGTAAATCCCTCACCAATCCTTGTTGCTGGGTTCTCTGATCATGAGATGGAACACTCTGTTCCATCTGTCTGTAAACCAAGTAGACCTACTGGCTCTACTAAAGTTCTACAACTTGAGCATAGGTCTACTGGTTCTGAAGGATCATAAGCTGGTACTTGTTACACTAATACTGAACAGCTGTCTCCAATTGCTGCTCATACCTTTGAACCAGCTGATGATCAAGATGCTGTGTGTTCCACGACAAGCTCACCTGTTCATAACACTAGATGGACAAAAGAGCATCCAATTGAGCAAGTCATTGGTAATCTGGCTAGTGGTGTTAAAACAAGAAGGCATGCAACCAGCAATTTCTGTATGCATGTAAATTTTGTGTCTACCATTGAACCTAAATGTCTTGATGAAGCAATCAAAGATCCAAGCTGGGCATGAGCTATTGAAAGGACCCATTCATATACATTATAAACGATTCACAATAGTTGATTACATCGCGAGGTATTTGACCTCTATATGATACGTTTTACAAATATTGCATTCGTTTTTAAAAGACAAACTTTCTTTACATCAAAAATTGACGGCATGCATACCATTTCATATTACATCCAACTATAATTGACTTAATATTAATCTTGATGAACTCAACGACTCGAATGCAACATCTTTCAAAGTATGTCTTGAATGACTCCAAGTAATATCTTTAAAATGAGCTAATGCACAGCGGAAGAATTCTTTAATACCTGAGAATAAACATGCTTTAAAGTGTCAACCAAAAGGTTGGTGAGTTCATTAGTTTATCATAATCCATCATTTCCGTAATAGTAATAGACCACAAGATTTCAGTTTCTATAAATATCCGTACACTCGCAAGTGTATAAAAGTATTCTATAAGTTGTAGGCACCCGGTAACAAGCCTTAACGTTCATGTTTTACCCTCTGAAGTACACTAGATCAGGTGTGTTTAAAATAACCTCGAAGAACTAAAGCATCCCATAGTCAGGATGGGGTTTGTCAGGCCCAATAGATCTATCTTTAGGATTCGCGCCTACCGTACATAGACAAGTAGTTTAATGTTACCAAGCTAAGGGTATATTTCTGGTTTAAACCCACATAGAATTAGTTTTAGTACTTGTGCCTATTTCGTAAAACATTTATAAATCAGCGCATGTATTCTCAGCCCAAAAATATATATAAAAAGGGAGCAAATGAAACTCACAATACTGTATTTCGTAGCAATTATGTATATGACGGCACTGAACAAGTGCAGTGTTTGTCTCGGATTCACGAACCTATATTAAGTATATATATTTATATGTTGGTCAATATCTGTCTAACAATTTAGGTCAAGTCGTAGTGTATCACAATCCTAATGCTCGAGACCGACATGCAAAAGTCAACAAAAGTCAACTTGACCCAAAATGACTTCCAAAATCTATACATGTTTATTATATAACTTATATATAGTAGTTTTATATATTTAAATATATTTATCAGATCTTATTATACTAAATAATAAAAGTCATTTATTAATAAATAAAAATTTATATTAAAATTCATATATGATAAAAATATACTTTTATATAACTCAAATAATAAAATTTATAAAATTCACTTAATATCATAAAAATATAGTGGTATGTATTATTAATGTAATTACATTACGTGTGGTAAAAATATCTTTGTACGCATATTTATTTGATAAAATAATATTGATAATAATAATAATGATAAAAATAATAAAATGATAGTTTCAATAAAAATATTAATTTTTAGTAATAAAGATAATTTTAGTAATAACATCAACTGATAACAGTTATAATAATCGTTTTAATAATAATATTAAAATTAATGATAATTCAGTTGACCATATCTTTTAATCCGTTCATCGAAACCACACGATTTCTAAATGAAAAGTTATTAATTTTTTTCTTCAGATTTTCAACGACATGCATATCATATAACTTATCTCAGTAGCATATGTATCAAATTCGTGATTTATCATAAACTATTTAACGACGAAACTAAGCATACAAACATGCATAATCATATATACTCGAGCACTAGTCAGGGATACACTATTAATATATAAAAGATAAGATATGAATGCTCACGTATCAATATTGTGATTCAATATTGCAGGAAAGTACGTAGACGCAACGAAAATGATAAACGTTAGGTTGACCTCACGAGCAATACCCTCGATCAATACCCATAACCTTCATAGCTATAACCCATAATTTCCTTAGCTATATCCCATTTGAAAACTTATTTGAAATCGTCTGAATATAATTCCGTCGTAGTATTTTATGTATACTAATAATATCTTGAAATAGTACTAAGTAAATATATATATATGTAATTCGATTGAGAGAGTTTAGAGAAATATATTTTCAAGTTTCTATGAAATAATGAAACCTATTGAATTCTATTTATAATAGATTTTTGAATTATTAAAGTGAATTATTAAAGTATGAATTATTAAAGTGAATTATTAAAGTATGAATTATTAAAGTGAATTATTAAAGTATGAATTATTAAAGTGAATTATTAAAGTATGAATTATTAAAGTGAATTATTAAAGTATGAATTATTAAAGTTAAAGTAAAAGTAAAGTAAAGGTAAAGTTAAAGTATAGTAAAAGTATAAAACTATGTACGTATAATATGCGTATAAAAATATATATAATATTAATTTAAATCGTTATATATATATATATATATATATATATATATATATATATATATATATATATATATATATATATATATATATATATATATATATATATATATATATATTAATAAAATAAAATATAAATATCGTTATCTTTATCATACTGGTTAAGTAATGAGTTGTCAAAAAAAAAAAATAGATTTCTTAAATCACAGTGGACCTCATAACATAGGCCCGTAATCATATCATAATGTATCTGATAATTCAATCATTTGATATTATCTCTTAATTCTGTCGATAAATATATCGAAACAAATATGTTTATGTAAAGTATCATATATCTAATACTTTGTTAATGTTTTCAGTTAATATTATATATTATATATACATATCTATATACACATAATTGTTCGTGAATCGTCGAACACGGTCAAAGGGTAATTGATTACATGAATGTAGTTCCAAACTTTTTGAGATTCAACATTACAAATTCTGCTTATCGTGTCAGAAACATATAAAGGTTAAGTTTAAATTTGGTCGGAAATTTCCGGGTCGTCACAGTACCTACCCGTTAAAGAAATTTCGTCCCGAAATTTGATCGAGGTCGTCATGGCTAACTATAAAAATGTTTTCATGACGAATATGAGTTGATAAATAGAGTTTTATCATCATTGAGTAATATAGATAAAACAATTTGATTACGCGAAGAGTATAAGTGAAGCTATCGCAAGAGAGTGAAATGAGTAAACGTATATTCGTTTTAACCGATGACGTAGTTATGATTGATTTTCGGAATTCATGGGATTTAAAGAAAATCTTTGCAATAAGATTTGGTTCTTCGGCGATTAAGGAAATCAGGATCTTCTTTGATTAAATGCGATAATCTGTCTCGATTTCTCTGTCTGATATTTTACTATAATTCCACCCCCTTCGTTTCTTTATTTCCACAGCTCACACCTTCTAGTCTTTCTCCCCAATTCATACTTTAAAGCATTCGTTAATATGCTTCATCCAGTATTGATTCTTGATATACTTTTAACTTTCATATCTGTCATTCTTCTTTTTCATCTACCACCGGAGGAAGTTATTTTCTTCTACCATTACCTTGGGGTTATTGTGTTTTTCATTCTTCCGTGTCTTTATATTGCTATACGCATTTATATACACGGTTTGTAATTTCGGGGTTGTTATCGGGCTTTATATTCTCCATTATATTTCGGAGCTTCATGCTTTCGTTTTCTCTTCCCGATCTTAAGTCAAGCGGATAATAGTCCAGAATTCGTAGATATGAATTTTTGGATGAACATAGTTAATGTTCCAAGAAGAAAATCGTAATGGCACGATCTTGATTTGGCAAATTACCAGAATATCCGAAAATATAGAGGTATCAAGATGATATGTTCTTAATATGTTTGAAAATTGGGTAGAATGTAAGAGTCGTGTAAACAGTACATGATGACGGTATGTTCTGTGAATCATCACGTTCCATTAGAAACTCAGCATGACTTACTGTAATATAATCACGTTGATCAAGTGTCATTATATTATACTAACTCATGCTTCAGTTCCCAACACTACTTCAAAAACATTCCTATTTTAAATTCAAATTTTTTTTTTTAAATTTAGAAACTAACACAGTTTCTTTTTATGTTGTAACGCAGATATTGCGAAGAGATAAAAGATATCGGATAAGAATAGTTGTGAAAATATATTCAGGAATATCGAAGATATTATAATAAAAGATACGATAATATGGATGATGAAGAAGATTTGTCTGTGCAGGTTTAGAATAAGAAGTAAGGTGTTTGCTAACGATTTCAGTAGACACTGAATCATTTGGATCCTTTGAAGGCAGATTTAGTCTTTGTGATTTGTCCACAGCCTCCTTCATGGTCTGCTCAATCCGTTTTCCAGTTTCAAACCTTCTATTTTTCTCAGCTTTACCACCATACTATTCTTTATCATCAAACTTTTGACTGTTAAAGTCGTTTACAGTTTTTGCTGCTTCATCAGCATTTTTCCAATTTCGGAGAACTAGTTCATAGTTTGGGATGTTTTTCAGAAAATTCACATTCGAAGTATGTAAGTCTAGGAGATAGACGTTATATGTATAACTTTTGACGTAAAATTGTCGCGAAATTCAAAATACTGATTGCTAATTCCCAGTAGTTGGTGTGACAATTATTGTTACAGGATGTAGGTGAGTACATGATGGGGTTTTAATGAATAAGTATAGTGGCTTTTCGGAGAGGCTTAAGTCGAAGGTTAATGAAGTTGTTGATAAGTTTACTGCTAATGTGGCGAGATATGAAAGGTTCCCCGGTAACAATGATGAAGGGGTAATTGTTATAATAAGGTTTATTCGAATAAACAAATGAAGGTGATTTGCTGGAGCTGTGCAAAACTGTCTATTTTGGAAAGAGATTGAAAAATTATATTTGGTAATAAATATCAAAGGATCTGACATGGATACGTGTTAAACTATAACTTTGGTTTCGAGAGCTTTTCAGATGCATGACAGTGGGTAATATGTGGTTGGATCATCATCTCGCATGTCTTTAGAAATTTCGAAGTGTTTGAACACATATTGTAATTGTTAATATACATATGATGTTCTAAGATTTTGAATGATACAAATACTTTTGTGAGTTCCATGAATAGAAATGAGGTTCTAGGACAGTTTTGAAGTCAAAGTATAGTTTTGAAAGATGTAGGAATCTAAGAGTGACGATTTCGGTTATATCTTGAATCGAATTCTGAGATTTCAAAATCAGAATATGTAATTAGATTTTGAATGATTATGGTTGTTTTGATTTTTATAAAAGAATGTATATTGTTGTGAAAGTAGGGAGTATAATGGATGATTTGCTGAATCAGATTCGAAGAGTGTAACATATTAATTGTGAATTTATATATCTCTCGGGTATTACCTACCCGTTAAAAAAAATTCACAATTAATATTTTGTACAAAAGAATTTTATTACAGTCTTTATGGAAATATATATGTGTATATTTCTTCAGATGTAATATTGATTTAATGAGTTAATATTAAATTAAACTCATTTGATTTATGGTTAAGGCGAGGATAGATAATTTCTAAATTTTAGAAATTACATAATCGCCGTAGAATGTTTCTCCAATGAAGTTATGAATCAATACTTCATCGTTGTGGTATTCCTTGGTATCTACATGGCGTATGACGTCGATGCTCGTGGGACAGATTGTGAAGTTGAGGTTTGCGATGCGGTTGTTGTTGGTGGTGGTAATGGTACTGTTGATGGTGGTACTGGTTATGCTGTTGGTGCTGCTGCTGGTGTTTGTAACCTTTGCACCATATTCTCCAAAGCCACTACCCGAGCGCGAAGCTCGTTGACTTCTTCTATTACACCGGGGTAATTGTCGGTTCGGACGAGCGGATAAATAAGATCTAGAATTTGGTGTAGTATACAATCATGACGAGATACTCTGGAAATGAGAGAGAAAATGGTGTTTCGGACAGGTTCGCCGGTAAGTGCTTCAGGTTCATTGCCAAGAGGGCAATGTGGTGGATGAAAGGGATCGCCTTCTTCTTGTCTCCAATGGTTAAGTAAATTACGAACCCATCCCCAATTCATCCAGAATAGATGATGGCTAATTGGTTGATTCATTCCGGTCACGCTGCTTTCGGAGCTCATGTGGAAATCCACATCGGTATAGCTGTCGGAATCCGAGGAACTCGAACTGGTTGAGGGATCCATCTTGTATGATCAGGGAAAGAATTTTTTTGGTATGAAATAGATTGTAGAATTTAGATTTGGTATTCTTCAATACATAATTTACATATGTATATATAATACCAAAATCCCATAAATTACGGAGGAATCTTTGAAAGATGTCAGTCAAAGTTCACAGTAACAGATATGCTAAGATAAGAATTCGTCTATACACTATTATGCAATAAATGTAGGAAAACGCTTCTAGACTTAAGAATGATAAGCAGGTAATTTCCTAAGGATGGTAAGTAGATGATTTTCGACTAAAAATGATAAGAAAAACTTTTGACATGCAGACAAGGTCGAAGTCCAGACTCACTAATGCATCTTAACAACTATCAGTTAGACACACTAATGCAAGACCTGGTTCGCTAAGACCACCGCTCTGATACCAACTGAAAGGACCCGTTCATATACATTATAAATGATTCACAATAGTTGATTACATCGCGAGGTATTTGACCTCTATATGATACGTTTTACAAACATTGCATTCGTTTTTAAAAGACAAACTTTCTTTACATCAAAAATTGACGGCATGCATACCATTTCATATTACATCCAACTATAATTGACTTAATATTAATCTTGATGAACTCAGCGACTCGAATGCAACATCTTTCAAAGTATGTCTTGAATGACTCCAAGAAATATCTTTAAAATGAGCTAATGCACAGCGGAAGAATTCTTTAATACCTGAGAATAAACATGCTTTAAAGTGTCAACCAAAAGGTTGGTGAGTTCATTAGTTTATCATAATCCATCATTTCCGTAATAGTAATAGACCACAAGATTTCAGTTTCTATAAATATCCGTACACTCGCAAGTGTATAAAAGTATTCTATAAGTTGTAGGCACCCGGTAACAAGCCTTAACGTTCATGTTTTACCCTCTGAAGTACACCAGATCAGGTGTGTTTAAAATAACCTCGAAGTACTAAAGCATCCCATAGTCAGGATGGGGTTTGTCAGGCCCAATAGATCTATCTTTAGGATTCGCGCCTACCGTACATAGACAAGTAGTTTAATGTTACCAAGCTAAGGGTATATTTCTGGTTTAAACCCACATAGAATTAGTTTTAGTACTTGTGCCTATTTCGTAAAACATTTATAAATCAGCGCATGTATTCTCAGCCCAAAAATATATATAAAAAGGGAGCAAATGAAACTCACAATACTGTATTTCGTAGCAATTATGTATATGACGGCACTGAACAAGTGCAGTGTTTGTCTCGGATTCATGAACCTATATTAAGTATATATATTTATATGTTGGTCAATATCTGTCTAACAATTTAGGTCAAGTCGTAGTGTATCACAATCCTAATGCTCGAGACCGACATGCAAAAGTCAACAAAAGTCAACTTGACCCAAAATGACTTCCAAAATCTATACATGTTTATTATACAACTTATATATAGTAGTTTTATATATTTAAATATATTTATCAGATCTTATTATACTAAATAATAAAAGTCATTTATTAATAAATAAAAATTTATATTAAAATTCATATATGATAAAAATATACTTTTATATATCTCAAATAATAAAATTTATAAAATTCACTTAATATCATAAAAATATAGTGGTATGTATTATTAATGTAATTACATTACGTGTGGTAAAAATATCTTTGTACGCATATTTATTTGATAAAATAATATTGATAATAATAATAATGATTAAAATAATAAAATGATAGTTTCAATAAAAATATTAATTTTTAGTAATAAAGATAATTTTAGTAATAACATCAACTGATAACAGTTATAATAATCGTTTTAATAATAATATTAAAATTAATGATAATTCAGTTGACCATATCTTTTAATCCGTTCATCGAAACCACATGATTTCTAAATGAAAAGTTATTAATTTTTTTCTTCAGATTTTCAACGACATGCATATCATATAACTTATCTCAGTAGCATATGTATCAAATTCGTGATATATCATAAACTATTTAACGACTAAACTAAGCATACAAACATGCATAATCATATATACTCGAGCACTAGTCAGGGATACACTATTAATATATAAAAGATAAGATATGAATGGTCACGTATCAATATTGTGATTCAATATTGCAGGAAAGTACGTAGACGCAACGAAAATGATAAACGTTAGGTTGACCTCACGAGCAATACCCTCGATCAATACCCATAACCTTCATAGCTATAACCCATAATTTCCTTAGCTATATCCCATTTGAAAACTTATTTTGAAATCGTCTGAATATAATTCCGTCGTAGTATTTTATGTATACTAATAATATCTTGAAATAGTACTAAGTAAATATATATATATGTAATTCGATTGAGAGAGTTTAGAGAAATATATTTTCAAGTTTCTATGAAATAATGAAACCTATTGAATTCTATTTATAATAGATTTTTGAATTATTAAAGTGAATTATTAAAGTATGAATTATTAAAGTGAATTATTAAAGTATGAATTATTAAAGTGAATTATTAAAGTATGAATTATTAAAGTGAATTATTAAAGTATGAATTATTAAAGTGAATTATTAAAGTATGAATTATTAAAGTTAAAGTAAAAGTAAAGTAAAGGTAAAGTTAAAGTATAGTAAAAGTATAAAACTATGTACGTATAATACGCGTATAAAAATATATATAATATTAATTTAAATCGTTATATATATATATATATATATATATAATAAAATAAAATATAAATATCGTTATCTTTATCATACTGGTTAAGTAATGAGTTGTCAAAAAAAAAAATAGATTTCTTAAATCACAGTGGACCTCATAACATAGGCCCGTAATCATATCATAATGTATCTGATAATTCAATCATTTGATATTATCTCTTAATTCTGTCGATAAATATATCGAAACAAATATGTTTATGTAAAGTATCATATATCTAATACTTTGTTAATGTTTTCAGTTAATATTATATATTATATATACATATCTATATACACATAATTGTTCGTGAATCGTCGAACACGGTCAAAGGGTAATTGATTACATGAATGTAGTTCCAAACTTTTTGAGATTCAACATTACAAATTCTGCTTATCGTGTCAGAAACATATAAAGGTTAAGTTTAAATTTGGTCGGAAATTTCCGGGTCGTCACAGCTATGCAAGAAGAGATCTCCAGTTTGATAGGAATAAGGTTTGGACATTGATACCTAAACCTGATGATGAAACTAAGAAAATCATTGGTACCAAGTGGGTTTTCAAGAACAAGATGGATGATGATGTGATTGTGATCAGAAACAAAGCTAGATTGGTAGCTCAAGGTTTTAAACAGGAAGAAGAATTGGATTATGGAGAGACTTATGCTCCAGTGGCTAGGATGGAAGCTATCAGACTGTTCTTGGCGTATGCTGCTAAGATGAACTTTAGGGTATTCCAGATGGATATTAAATCTGAATTTCTAAATGGGAAGCTTTAAGAAGAAGTTTATGTCAAACAGCCTCCTGGTTTTGTAAGCAGTAAATATCCAGACCATGTCTATAAGCTAGACAAAGCTCTTTATGGCCTCAAACAGGCTCCAAGAGCATGGTATGAGACACTTCATGTGTATCTCACTGGTATAAGTTTTAAAGTTGGAACAATTGACACCACTCTGTTCTCAAAAGAGACAAATGGTGATCTCTTGCTGGTACAGATATACGTGGATGATATTATTTATGGATCTAAAAATGAGAAACATTGTCAAGATTTTTCAAAACTTATGTCAAAGATATAAGAAATGAGCTTACAAAGAGACTTGCAATACTTTTTGGGATTGCAAATTAAACAACTTGATGATGGAAATTTTATAAGTCAGGATAAATATATCAAAGATATGCTAAAGAAATTTGGTCTGACCTATTTAAAAGATATAGGGACTCCAATGGCAGTAACTATTAAAATAGATGCTGATCCCAATGGTGAACCAGTCAATATCACTGAATATAGAGGTATGATTGGATCCCTACTTTATCTCACAGCCAGCAGACCAGATATTATGTTTGCCACATATCTCTGTGCCAGATATCAAGCTGATCCTAAAGAGTCACACTTGCTAGCAGTAAAAAGGATATTTAGGTATCTGAAAGCTACTGCTAAACGTGGTCTTTGGTATCCCAAAGACCAGGATTTTGAGCTAATTGGGTATTCAGATGCTAATTTTGTAGGGTGTAAAATAGACAGGAAAAGAACTACTGGTGGTTGCCAGTTACTGGGTGGTAGGCTAGTCAGCTGGACGAGCAAAAAGCAAAATATTGTGTCTACATCTACTGCTGAGGCATAATACGTTTCTGCTGGTAGTTGTACTGCTCAAGTACTGTGGATGCAAAGCCAGCTAAAAGACTATGGTGTTCATGTTACAAAGACTCCAATCTACTGTGACAACACAAGTGCAATAGCTATCACCAACAATCCTGTGATGCATTCAAGAACAAAGCACATTGACGTTCGATATCACTTTATAAGGAATCATGTTCAAAAAGGAGATGTGGAGCTACATTTTATTTCAACAGACCAGCAGTTAGCAGATCTATTCACAAAGCCCTTAGATGAGAAACGTTTTAACTATCTCATATCTGAGCTGGGTATGCTTGAACTTTAAATAAAAGACAATTTTTGTTGGTGTGCTGGCTCTACAACATGTAGGGCAAACCAGTAAGCCATTTTTGTTAACTTACTGCCTACATGTAAAACACTCAGCACAACAAGGTCTTTTATATTTTGGTTACTCTAAATGTTTTTAATTGAAAATAATAAATAGCTCACAAAATTAAATGATTCCTTAAATCTGAAACTCATTTACTTCCAATGATTTAAATTAAATTCATGACATATTAAATGTAACAAAGTATTTTGTATTTAATACAAAACTTATATTGTGGTTTTTAAATTTTTTTTTTGAAAATTAAAACCTGCTGCATTTAATGTTGAATGGGAGGTATGAGTGTTCAAGCCGTATATACATCAAATCATCAGTCTGTGTCCCCTCGAGTGTGCCAGTCTGTCACATCTGCTCACGCGCCTGCTAATGGCAGTTGTTATTTTCTCTCTCCTGCCTTTTTCACCCAATCACAATGGTTAAAAAAGTGTTTTATCTTCCATAATAACCTTCGATTATTCAGTTTTCAAATTCACACTCTTCTCTCTAAAAATCCCCAAATCTTCAAATCAATTCATACATCCATCTTCTACGAAATCATCAATGGCAGAACAACAACAACATCAATCACCACCTGCTGCAAACCAGCTAGAGGAACAACAACTACAGCAACAAAAACCGGTAGCACCACAACAACCGGAACAGCAACCACCACCGGTCATCGAAGAACATGTGGTGCAGGGCCCTCTGTTCAACCTGTACCCAAGCCTTGTTAGGGCTGCAAATGCACCAGAACACTCTTCCATTCGCCTATCAAGAGGCAATGCTGCTCATGCCCTTTCAATTCCCAAATCCAAAGCCAACTTGGGTTATGATGCGCTTATCGATTACATAAGACAATCACCACTGGCTCGAGCTATTACCGACGTACCTTCTCATCTTTATCCGGCTTGTTTGGCCAGATTCTGGTATACTGCCACCACGGCCACCACTCAACAGAACGTTCCATGTATTCGTGGCATGGTGACTGAAACCCTAGCGTGCTCCATCACTGTTGATGCCATCCGACGTGCTCTCCAATTACCCATTGGTCCGTTCGTTAATTCACCAACCAATGATGAGTTTAGAAGAGAGGTACTTGAGATTATAGGGTTTGATGGACCAGTGGCTCATACTCCCTTAAGGAGGCAGATGCCACCTCTGTGGAACTATTTCTTTGGCTTGATGACTCATTGCATCAGTCAGAAGTCCGAGAGCTTTGATCAGTGCTCAGATTTTGAGCTGAAGATTGGTCATGGGATGCTGTTCAATCGAAATATTGATTATGCCGGTGAAATTTACTTAAGGCTAAGGGAAATGGTGCTTGCACCTAAACAAACACACTTAATCCCCTTTCCAAGGTTTTTGAGCCTTGTTTTTGAAAATGAGCTGGGTGAAGCTTACCAGCAGATTGCTGATGAATCATTCGACCTACCTCCAAAACAAGGGGGAATGCCAAAAGATGCTCCTGCTGCTCCATATAATGTCCTAACACTAGGCATGCTTGAGTATCTTGCTGCTCAAGGTGGAGTGATCCAACCGGCTGCCTCTGGTGCTGCACCAGCTGAGGGGGAGGGACCTCAGCGAAAGCCAGCTGTAAAAAGGAAGAAGCCATCTACCTCAACTAGTACAGCCACCGTCTCACATACTGTTAAAGCAGTAGTT
The DNA here is from genome assembly GCF_046630445.1 of Rutidosis leptorrhynchoides. NCBI lineage: Eukaryota > Viridiplantae > Streptophyta > Magnoliopsida > Asterales > Asteraceae > Rutidosis > Rutidosis leptorrhynchoides. Next base: position 182,307,845 of record NC_092337.1, read on the forward strand.
GTATTAGAATCTAGTGCTCTCTGATCATAAAGAACAGCCCTAGTCTTATATACTGACTATCCACTTCTAGTATTGGAATCCGTTGCTTAACTATTTCTTGGTAACAGGTAAATCCAAATGAGCAAAAGCTGGCTCCAGGCGCACCACATGGGAGATTGCACCAGTCTCAACTGCTGCTCCTGCAAAGGATGTGGCTATGGAACCTGGTGCGTTTCTAGACCAAACAACAGAAAATTCTAACATCATTAAAAATCTTTTATCTGCTGACTTGAAAAATGAATGTGGAGTTCAAGGTATAACCCTGGCTCCCAAGCTGACTGGTTTTAAAACTAGTGTTAAGAAGAGTAGCAACACATACTCTTCTAGCCAGACACTTCCACATTTTTCAAAATTGAACTTAATGCTATATCCTCTGCTGCCAGTACAATCGGCAGAGCACATACCTGACCCTCAACGCAAACTTGAGTTGGGCCCTCATCGTGTTGAACCAGCTCAGGATTCTGCACAGCCATTATGTTACTCGGATCATGATAAGAGTCTCACTCCTACATCATTACCAGCCAGAACTCTTACACTATCTGGGTCAACATGTGTCGCCAATGAGTCAGAAGAGTCACAGCTGTACTTACAGACACCTTATCCTGTCTCATTCGAAGGGCTGACCAAATCACCAGTCTGTCCCCAGAGACCAAAAACAGATGCAATTGTTGAGTCAAATTTATTTGGTTCTACAGTTGTTAACATAAAATGTTCTATTGTTTCAGTTCTTAGCAGGGTAGATGAACAGGCAGAGGGGGAGCAAGTTAAAGATGATATTATTCCTACTGAGCAGATTGCTGCCTCTGCTATTGGTATTGGTGCTACTGTTTCTCCTACTGGTGGTGCTGATGCTAGTACTGTTGCTTCTACAGTTGCTGGTGATACTGCTTCCAGTATTGCTGCTTCCAATACTACACCTGAAGTGGAAGATGAAATCATAGTGGATCCTCCTGTTCTTAAAAAGGTAATTGACAATATTGTCAAGGATGTTCTACTTGATGAACCTGTCACTGAACTAAAGGATGACATTGCGTCTGCTGCTGCTACCGATACACGAAACGTTATTGTGGATGCTAGTACTTGTGCTACTTTTCCATCTGATGTTATCATGGAAGCTGGTACAAGTGCTACTTTTCCATCTGATGTTATCATGGATGCTGGTAAAAGTGCTACTTTTCCATCAGATTCTGGTTCACAGGGTAATCCTGTTCTGGAGGGTCTTGATTTTGTTAATGCTGGCTATGTTGGCTATGTTCCTGAAGGTATTTCGTATGCCCAAGAGATATATTAAATTAACGTGGCCACTATGTTATGATCCAAGTCGGGTCATACCCAATAACAAGCTTACCAACACTTTATATGTATTTATTTTAACGGTTGGATTGTTAAATGAATACGCGACACTTGAACTTTAGAAAATCGGTTTTCTAAATTATAATCACTTGAGATAAATTATTTGGATAATTTATATATGATGTGGATTTAATTATTTATAGGTTTAAATAATTATGTTGTGTTATATTTTATAAAATGGTTTATAAAATTATTGCAAGTAACAAATACATGTGTATTTTATACAAGTTTTATAAAATTATTACTAGTTTTATAAAATTAAATCTTGTTATAAAATATAAAAGAGTGGGCAGTTTTTTGGGACTCCTAGGAGACAACCCATGCTCATTTTGGAACTTCTAACACATACACAACTTCATAGGTGCATGCTATATACTTGTACCTAGGCTTGACCACTTCTTTCAAGTGAGATAATAGATCAAAAGAGCTTGTAAACTGCACAGAATTCTGCAGGAAATGTGCTGAAGGCCGTGGCCTTTTATTGACCAAAGGGAGTTCTAAATTTGGTTTTTACAAGCTCATTTCTAGTGTCATTTAAATCCTAACTAATTACAAAGGTGTTGGGGTTATTGCTTGTGGGTATTACTTGCTTGAGGCTTCAAGTTAGAAGCTCTATAGTTCATCATCTTCATCATCATCTTGCACTTGGAAACAACCCCCAACTAGCTTGAGGAGTTATATATATCTTCTCCTCTTGTTCTTATATGTAAGTATATATTCTAGACTTGATATTAACATGGAATTTAACTTAATGGCTTAACATATAACATGAACTTATCATTTTGCTTCCGCTTGCTTTAACACTACTACGAATTGGTTTTGTAATTATGTTAACTATAAGAACATGTTTTATGAACTTGTTAAATTCCATCAATGGTATCTAGAGCCGAAGTCTATGGATTATGCTTCTTATATGGCCTTTAAACCCACTATATTTGCATTCTAAGTACATGCATGAATATGGAATGCAAAAATTTGCGGGTTTGGGAGGGTTGGTATAGTTGGCCGAATTTAAGAAGAGTTCCAAATGGGTTTGGAACTTGCAAATTGGTCAAATTTGTTGTATGTTGAAGCTCACAATCAAGCCTTGACCTTTTGTTTGAATGGTTGCATGTTTGGATGATTATTAATAATTCATTTGGTATGTAATATTAATTCATTCATGTGGTTGTAATATTCATTCAAGTTGGTTTGTAATATTATTATTTTGGTTATGTAATTTATTCTATATTTGGTATGTAAAATAGATTAGGTTGTAATTCATTTTCTAGACAAAATATATTAGGATATATTTTGTAAAATGATGAAGATGATGAAGACTTGAAGAACAAACGAAGATGCATTTGGATGCAAGATCAAGTGGGAGATTTTGAAATCTCCTACTTAGTGTTATAACCCTTAATCGGTGACATTTGTTTTCGGCTAAACAAATGTCTACCAAATTGGCTTGATTGTGAACACATTTGTTTGCATGCGTGGTTGTTATATTTCTTGTATGATTGTGGATTGTGTATGTTACTACAACAAGTTATCACTCAAGTTAACAACAAGCATAACTACAATTTAATTGGTTAAATTATTAACGACATGCAAAACGTCAATTTAAATGGGTAAATTAAAAACGGCTAAAAGGACATTAATAAACGGTTATTAAGAACATGATAAGGATCATATATATAAAATGGTTTATATCAAGTAATTTGCTAAAATTACAAGACTTGAAAATGGATTTCAAATGAACCATACACTAAATGCATGTTGGTGTATGACATAAATGTTTTCTTAAACTAGAATTAACGAAAACTTAAAATCCCTTAATCGACAAGGCAAACAAGTTAAACGCCATCCTTTTGTGTGACACTTGAAAATATTAGGGAACTCATAATGGGATAAAGGTCACCTAACCGTTGTGAGCAAACTAATATGATTGAGGTAAATTTCGCACACTTGTGGGATAAAGGTCACCTAACCACTTGGATGTTAAATTTACACGTTTACACAAGTAGGACGACTTGATTTGGGAATCATGAACTTAGGGTCACCGAAGCATGAGGAACAAATAGGCGTTGATGGGATGAATATGCCATGCAAAAGGATTGCATGATCCCATAATTTAGAAGTTGCAAAAGGATTGCAATTGTCATATAAATGACTACCTAGCTAAATCAAATAACGAGATAAAGGTCACCTAACCGAAATTTGATTTACCGTTGGATTCTAATATTTAATAAGTCAATTAAAATTTAAAAGGGTATTATTTATTAAATTTAAAATCGATACTTAAATGAACTTTGTTAAATTTTGTAGATGGCCGCAAAAAACAACAACATGCAAAACGCACCTATTAAGTTGAACAACCTATCGTTAAGGTCTCTCCTCGAGAAAGACAAACTCAACCATACGAACTTTATGGATTGGTTCCACAATCTTAGGATTGTCCTCAAACTTGAGGATAAGGCGTATGTGTTGGAAGACCCCATTCCTGATCAACCCGACGAGGATGATACGGAAAGCATGGCTTATTGGGATAAGTATTGCGCCGATTCGGTGCAAGTCGCTTGCCTAATGCTTGGGACTATGATACCCGAACTCCAAAAGGATTTCGAGCATCATACTGCATACGACATGATCACACAATTGAAGGAGATGTTCCTTCAACAAGCACGTGTCGAGCGCTTCGAGACCGTTCGAGCGCTTCATACATGTCATATGGACGACTCCCAATCCGTTTCATCTTATGTCCTTAAGATGAAAAGCCTCATTGATCGCGCAAACCGTCTTAATCTCAACATATCTAATGAGCTAGCCACGGATCATATCCTAAACTCCTTGTTAAAGAGGTTTGACCAATTTGTAATTAATTACAATATGAATGGGATGGATAAGACCATTGGCGAACTTCATGGCATGCTAAGGAAAGCAGAAACTAGCATGGGTAAGAGGGCTTCACCCGTGCTAATTATCAATGATGGTGGGTCCAAAGGTAATAACACCTCTAAGCCAAAGGCGGCTAAGAGGAAAGGACCCGCCCATCAAGGCAAGGGAAAGGGGAGGATGGTTACCCAAACCAAAAACAAGAACAAGAAGTAAAAGGTTGCCAGACAAGTAAACCCCAAGGAAGACCCGTGCTTCGGTTGCGGTGAAATGGGTCACTGGAAACGCAACTGCCCGGTCTACCTTAAGGAGTTGAAGGAAAAGAGGGATGCGGGGCAAACCTCAGGTAATATATATATATATATATATATATATATATATATATATATATATATATATATATATATATATATATATATATATATATATATATAGAGCTTAGTATTACTTCTTCTAATACATGGGTATTAGACACTGGGTGTGGAACTCACATTTGCAAATCTTTGCAGGGGTTCAAAAGAAGTAGCAAGCAAACGGGAACATCAAGTCTCTTTATGGGTAATGGAGCCAAAGTGCAAGTGAAGGCTCAAGGAGACTTTGTATTAAAGCTTCCAAGTGATTTGGAACTTATTTTGAACAATGTTTTGTATGCACCGGATTTATGTCGAAACATTATTTCAGTTTCCCGTTTAAAACAATGTGGTTTTTATCTTAATTTTGTTAATGATGATATCCACATTTATTTAGATAATGTATTCTATTTTAAGGCTTCGCCTTCAAATGGAATTTATGAATTGGTTCATGATGACACATCATCTAGTAGCTCAATATACCATACTAGCACCAAGAAACTCAAAAGGGATTTGAGTGATTCCTACTTATGGCATTGTCGCCTTGGTCACATAAACAAAAATCGAATGCATACACTTCAAAAGAATGGCCTTTTGAAATCAAATGAACTAGACTCGTTTGATGTATGTGAATCTTGTTTACAAGGCAAAATGACTAAAGCACCTTTCAAAGGGACCTACGAAAGGGCTAAGGACTTATTGGGATTAATACATTCGGATGTATGTGGACCCTTTAAGCCCACAACTAGGAATGGTAAAAGATACTTCGTTACTTTCATTGATGACTTCAGTCATTTTGGATATGTCTTTTTGTTAAGACATAAGGACGAAACTTTTGAAGCATTCAAAGAGTATCAAAACGAAGTACAAAATCAACTCAATAAGACAATCAAGGTACTTCGTACCGATAGAGGAGGTGAGTACCTAAGCGATGCTTTCCAAGATCATCTTAGAAGTTGTGGGATTATCTCGCAACTCACTCCTCCTGGAACACCACAACTGAATGGAGTTTCTGAAAAGAGGACTGAACCATATCATCTATGATGGATAGAAGCTCGTTACCTCTATCATTTTGGGGTTATTGTCTATGCTCCACGGCTCGTATTTTAAATATGGCCCCAACCAAGAAAGTGGAACGAACACCTCATGAGATGTGGTTTGGAAAACCTCCATCTCTATCATACTTAAAGGTATGGGGATGTGAAGCTTACCCTAAGTGTTACGTCCCTAATAAGTTAAATGCTCGATCCACAAAGTGTATCTTCATAGGATATCCCAAGGATAATATGGGATATTATTTCTATGATCCCTCCGAACAGAATGTGTTTGTTGCTCGGAAGGCTGAATTCCTTGAAACTAAGTTCCTGATGGAAGGTGATAGTGAAAGGAAGATAGATCTTGAGGAGGTTCGAGATCAAGTAGATGATACATAATTGGTTGATACTAGCACTCAACATGAAAATGTTGAGAATGATCAAATGGATGATCAAAATACACAAGACGTTCGCAGATCTGGTAGAATTAGTAATTCTCCTGAGAGATATGGGTTTCTCATGGATGGTTGCTATGTGGTTGATTTGGATGAACCAGCAAACTACCAAGATACTTTATCAAGGATTGATAAGGATAAATGGCAGGAAGCCATGAACGCTGAGATGCAATCCATGTATGACAACCAAGTTTGGGAACTTGTTGCACAACCTGCTGGCTCTAGGCTAGTTGATTGTAAATGGCTTTTCAAAATGAAAACCGACATACATGGAAACTTGGATACATATAAAGCTAGACTTGTAGCAAAAGGTTTCACTCAAACTCAAGGGGTTGACTATGATGAAAGTTTTTCGCCTGTGGCAATGCTAAAGTCTATTAGGATATTATTTGCCATTGCTGCTCATTATGATTATGAAATATGGCAAATGGATGTCAAGACCGCTTTCCTAAATGGATATCTTGTGGAAGATGTCTATATTGTTCAGCCTGAAGGTTTTGTTGATCCGAAATATCCTAAAAAGGTATGCAAGTTAAAGAAGTCAATCTACGGATTGAAACAAGCATCTAGAATGTGGAATCATCGTTTTAATGAGGAGGCCGAGAAATTTGGCTTCATCAAAAATGGTGATGAAGCTTGTGTATACAAGAAAGCTAGTGGGAGCACTATCATATTCCTTGTACTATATGTGGATGATATATTGTTATTTGGAAATGATATTCCGGCAATGCAAGGAGTTAAAACTTGGCTAAATAAATGCTTCTCCATTAAGGATCTTGGAGAAGCACAATACGTTTTGGGGATTGGGATCTACAGGAATAGATCCAAGAAACTGATAGGTTTGAATCAAAGTGCATACATTGAAAAGGTCTTGAAAAGGTTCAAGATGGAGAACTCTAAGAGTGGTTTGGTACCTATTCAAAGAGGAACGCCTCTCAGTTCATCTCAGTGCCCTACCATGAAAGATGAACAAGAGAGAATGAAGAGAGTCCCTTATGCATCTGCTATTGGGTCAATCATGTATGCAATGATATGCACTAGACCGGATGTGTCATGTGCCCTAAGCTTGACAAGTAGATACCAGAATAACCCAGGAAACAGTCATTGCGGTTAAAAGTATATTGAAATACCTTAGGAGGACTAAGGATATGTTTTTAATATATGGATCTGGTGAGGAGGAACTTGCTGTAAAGGGTTACGTGGAGGCGAGTTTCCAAACTGATCGAGATGATTCTCGATCACAATCCGGTTATGTCTTCACGTTAAATGGAGGTGCGGTCTCTTGGAAGAGTTCAAAACAGGATGTTGTTGCATTATCCACTACAGAGTCGGAGTACATCGCTGCATCATTGGCAGCTCAGGAAGCTGCATGGATGAAGAAATTCATCGATGACTTAGGAGTAGTCCCTTCCATTCAGGACCCTCTTGAGATCTTTTGTGACAACGAGGGTACGATTGCTCAAATCAAAGAACCTCGTGCTCACCAAAAGACCCGTCACATTGAGCGGAGATTCAACTACATAAGGGATGAAGTTGAAAAGGGAAAGATATGTATTCGCAAAGTTCACACAGATCTTAATATAGCGGATCCTCTCACGAAGCTCTTACATGGATTAAAACATACAGGACATGTTTGTGCATTAGGGCTTCGATATTCTAGTGATTGGTCAGGATCTGTTTTAAGTATTGTAACGGAACGAAATTTGTTCAAACTCATTAATATAATTATGGTATTAATTTATTTTGAGTCATGTTCCTATTTTACATATTTTATCCATGAATAAGTAATTATTCTAAAATTCCGTAGTCGATCACATATGTGGGAACAAGTGTGAGGTTTAGACTATTATGAACTTGGATTGGTAAACGTTCACGGTATGAATGTGGGGCAAGGTTGCAACCAAGGTTCATAGATATTTGTGGGATACAAATATTGGAAGACCCGCCCTCAAGATTTACTAAATGGAGCCTTTGTGATTGATCACATGTAATCTTGAGTAAAGGCGAATGTCATTGTATCCTCTGACCTGAGATGCATATTGGGTTCGGATATTTACCAAGTATTGTGCCTTGATTCTTTCCTTCGCTATTCTGAAATATGGTAGTTCACAAGGAAGAGCTCAGGTATAATGCAAGGTATATATTTTGGACGTATGTAGTCAATATGGAATTTGTCCCTCGTATTCGTTGAGAGTCAGATGTCTAAGGCCTGATAAAGTTAAATCTAGAAGAGAGTGATCACTCTGTGTCTCTTGGATTTAACATGACATCTAGGACGAAAGGATATAATGAAAAGATTCACCTATTCATGTTCGAGATGGGAACTCGAAAAGGATGATGTTATTGAATGGCACAAAGTCATAACATATTGGGGGTGATGGACGGTCGTTAGGTGGTATCCATCACTTGCATTAATTTCTTATGTTTCTCGTGCAAGTGGGAGATTGAAGGTATTTTCGTATGCCCAAGAGACATATTAAATTAACGTGGCCACTATGTTATGATCCAAGTCGGGTCATACCTAATAACAAGCTTACCAACACTTTATATGTATTTATTTTAATGGTTGGATTGTTAAATGAATACGCGACACTTGAACTTTAGAAAATCGGTTTTCTAAATTAAAATCACTTGAGATAAATTATTTGGATAATTTATATATGATGTGGATTTAATTATTTATAGGTTTAAATAATTATGTTGTGTTATATTTTATAAAATGGTTTATAAAATTATTGCAAGTAACAAATACATGTGTATTTTATACAAGTTTTATAAAATTATTACTAGTTTTATAAAATTAAATCTTGTTATAAAATATAAAAGAGTGGGCAGTTTTTTGGGACTCCTAGGAGACAACCCATGCTCATTTTGGAACTTCCAACACATACACAACTTCATAGGTGCATGCTATATACTTGTACCTAGGCTTGACCACTTCTTTCAAGTGAGATAATAGATCAAAAGAGCTTGTAAACTGCACAGAATTCTGCAGGAAATGTGCTGAAGGCCGTGGCCTTTTATTGACCAAAGGAAGTTCTAAATTTGGTTTTTACAAGCTCATTTCTAGTGTCATTTAAATCCTAACTAATTACAAAGGTGTTGGGGTTATTGCTTGTGGGTATTACTTGCTTGAGGCTTCAAGTTAGAAGCTCTATAGTTCATCATCTTCATCATCATCTTGCACTTGGAAACAACCCTCAACTAACTTGAGGAGGTATATATATCTTCTCCTCTTGTTCTTATATGTAAGTATATATTCTAGACTTGATATTAACATGGAATTTAACTTAATGGCTTAACATATAACATGAACTTATCATTTTGCTTCCGCTTGCTTTAACACTACTACGAATTGGTTTTGTAATTATGTTAACTATAAGAACATGTTTTATAAACTTGTTAAATTCCATCAGTTCCCACAGAGCCAATGGTGGATACTAATGCTACTACTGGAGATGCTGCTTCTTCACCTACTGCACAGTTACCTACCGCTGCTACTGGTTCTACGGAACCCGTTATGGATGCTGGTATCTCTGTTTCTGCCACTACTGACTCTTCTCAGGCTACTGTTTCTACTGAAAAGAAACCTTATGTGTGCCAGGTGCCAGATCTTGATGAAGTTGTCCCTAACTTCATCTATCAAGGAGCGTCTATTACTCCCAGAGTTGCTCTGCTGGTGGATCAGCTAACTATTGATCCTCAAACTGCCATAGTCTCAGCTAGCAAATTGCCTATCGAAGAGCTGACTGAACTATTGTCTCAGCTTGATCGACCAGCTAGAGAAGAAGTTTATGAGAGGTTGGCTACTTTAGAACAGATCAACGAGCAGCCATATTATCATTTTTTTGGTATGGCTCCAGCTGCTTCTCCATGGCCTAGTACATGGAGGCCTCTCAAGTTCATCAAAGATCCCTCTACTGGTAAATATGTTATGCAAAATATTCCTGATTCACCAGTACCTTCTGATTCATCAGCTTCTTCCTCATCATCGTCTTCTTCTGACGGTGATGCTGATAAAGGTACTGGTAAGGATGAACCAGTCACTCATGAAAATGTGACTGGTACCAAAGATAAACCAGTGGATCTCACTGACGATGTTGTTCATGATGCTGACAAGAATACCAGTGGTTCTAAACATTCGGGTGAAGGTAAAAATGATGGTGATCATGGTGACGAGTCAGATTCTGACCTTCCACCTCCACCACCCCACGGAGGTAGTTCTGTGTTAGCTGCTTCTGACCACCCCTCAACTAGCTATGTTAAATTTAATGCTGATGAGGTGGCTGACATCTCCACCTTGGTTGTCTATAAGACACTCGCCGAGGTTACACCTGATCTACAGGCCACCATTCGCACTGCTATTATTGATAGTGTGACTGAAGCCATACGTAATGCTGGGCAGGTTACCACTTTCAATATTGAAGCCCAGCTCAAACAAGTATGTGCCTTTGCAGATCTTGCGGTGGCTGCCATTGTCTAACAACATGAAGAGGAGGAGGACTTAAAGAAACAAATCATCTCTCACAATGAGTATACTGAGGACATTGCCAGTCTTCAAGCTGATTTAGATGCTGCTAATCGCATAATTCTTTTTCTTAATAAAGAAAATACGGTGCTACATGAGAGATTGGATTCACAGGAGCAGCAAATGGCTAACGTGATTCCTGCTTCTGCCTATGTTCAAATGGTTAAAAATATGCATCGACTGGCTACCCTACAGGGTGATGTTAGGGCCATGGTTGAGCAGATGGCGATGGGTGTTGCAAGGAATGAAGTTAGGTCTTCCAACCTCCTTTTTCGACAATTTGGCGTGGATCCTGGTGCCCATCTTACTCCTGAAGTTGCTGACTGGAACAATTTTGCATTTTCTATTCCAGATTCAGATAGTGACCTTGATGCACAGGTCTCTCCTGTTCACCTTTCTGCCCCTGCTGATGATGAAAGGACCCGTCCTAATCCACCTGGACGAAGTCATCAACATTTGGTCCCATTGCGATGATCGGCTCCAAGTAATGTCCTTATATTGAGCAAATGCACAGCGGAAGACTTAATTCGTACCTGAGAATAAACATGCTTTAAAGTGTCAACCAAAAGGTTGGTGAGTTCATAGGTTTATCATAACAATCATTTCAATATGTTAATCGACCACAAGATTTCATAATCATAAACATAATACACTCGCAAGTGTATGTAAAGCATTCTAAGTGGTTGAGCACTTGGTAACCATACTTAACATTTAATCAACGTCGCATATTCCCTTTATTATGAAATCTCACTACACAGTACCAAGTGTAGTCACCAAAACGAAGTACTGTGCAACCGTTGAATACTGGCCGTCCAGTCCGGTTGGGGTTATCAGGCCCGATAGATCTATCAACAGGATTCGCGTTTACAATCCCCATGTAAATAGTAGTTACCAAGCTACAGGGAAATATGCTAGTGGTACAACTCAACGTAGAATATATTTTTAAGTACTTGTGTCTATTTTGTAAACATTTATAAAAGCAGCGCATGTATTCTCAGCCCAAAAATATATATTGCAAAAGCAATTAAAAAGGGAGCAAATGAAACTCACTTTTTCCTTGAAGGTATTTAATTTGACTTGGTCTTCGATAGATATCACGAACCTAACCATATATATAATATATCAACATATTTTCTTTTTAAGTAATCGTTACATATATATATGCTTTTAATACTTTTAATATTTTCTTAGTCCGTAGTTAGCAGTCCGATGTTAGTGGTCCACAATTAGTTGCTTAAATAAAATAAATAAAGACCCCATCGTATTCGTATTGATCAAAATTAATCTCGACCCATGGTACCATGTTGTCAAATGACGTGTTGCGTACATAAAGTACCGTGTTGTCAAATGACGTGTTGCGTACAATCATGAGGTCTTATGATTAATCTTCTCGTGTTGTTTACGGGTGGTCCTGAAATATATAAAATCAAATCATAAGTATTTATATATAAAATATCATATTAATTAGAAAAGATATGATTAATTTACTTTTTCTCCAAATATTTTCGTAGCTAAACTAGCTTCGGATACCCAATCTTGTTTTAGTCGTAGTTTCTTCATTACAACTCCGTTTTTGTTGGTTCAACTTGCCACTTCCTTGGATCGAGTCAAATTTTAAGAATATGAACTGAAAATACCTTAGTTTGTATTCGAAATTATAGTTTATAGGTCAAACTTTGGTGAAACTTATGAAAGTGGTCATTTTCCATCATAAAAACAACATTTAATGATCATTTTTCTAAAAATACTTACACTTTGAGTTAAACCATGAAATTTTTATGTGTTAACATATTCATAAGAAATATCATTTTTCCAGAACATGAACTTTTAATTCAAAGTTCAAGATGGTTTTTAATTATCCAACCCAAAACAGCCCCCGGTTGCACTCCGACGACGTAGATTCAGTTTTTAAGATGTTCTTTGTAAAACCAAGTTATATCTTGTTAGGTTAGAATATCATTTTGATATATTACAGGTCTTGAAGTGTTTTAAAAGTCAAGTTAGAAGGATCTATTTAGTTTGTGAACAAGTTTGAAATCATTCAAACTATGTTCTTGTTGTTAAAATTTTATACCACAAAATAAGATAGCTATATGAATATGAATTGAATAAGATTATGAACAAGGTTACTACCTCAAGTTACTTGGACAAAGTTGCTGCAAAAGATAAGAAATAATCTTGGAATCAAAGAGTGGTGGAGTTAGATCAAAAGGTTGGAAGTAAACTTCTTCAAATGGGTGGTTATTTTGATATGTTCTTGAAAGAGTTTTCTTATGGTGTTTAAGGCTTGTAATTGAAGCTAAATGATGGGGAAAATGCTTGGAGATGATCAAGTATGAAGTTAAGAGTATTTTGAGAGAGAAATTAGGGTGTAGGTATGAGAAAATGGAGTGAAGAAATGGTGTTCATTTATAAAAACGTTTTTAGTTTATAAAGAAAGAAAAGGATTCCTAATTTTGTTTTCTTACTAATAATTCATACTACTTGACAAATTCTAGTTACCTCATATCTAGGGCAGTAATAATGTTGATTAGGATGTTGATTTGATGTGTATATACCAATAGGAAATACGTATAGAAGCTGGGTATGATACGGGTACATATACCCTAGATATACGTATAGAAATCTTGAGGAAACGGAATGAGAATTCAAATATAGCTATCTTTTGTGAATATACTTATATTGTTTTATGTATTTAAGTCCTTAAAAAGTGATTAAATACATTATATATACGATACAAGTATAAGCATTATAGATTATAAATATATATATCAAAGAATGTTACATATAGTTATCGTTTTGAAAACTTAAGTTAGTAGTTTCAAAATATACTTATAACTCATTGTCATTAGTACACAATGAGATGTTAAACCATCCTTAGATCATGTTAAATATATATAAATACATATATATACACAAACGTATAATTATCGTATGTTATATAGTTCGTGATATCATCGGTCATATTGGACGGTCAATCGTTGTGTAAAACTCTTTTCAAAAACACAAGTCTCAACAATTTGGATTGCTTATCATGTTGGTATGGTTTAATTTATGTAAATATTAATCTCATAAGTATAATTTGGTCAGAAAATTCCGGGTCATTACAGTACCTACCCGTTAAAGAAATTTCGTCCTCGAAATTTGATAGAGGTTGTTATGGATAACAATAAGAAGGTTTTCATGACAAATATAAGGTGATAATGGAGTTTTATAATCATTGAGTAATGTAGATAAAACGATTCGATTATGCGAAGAATATAAATGAGACTATCGTAAAAGAGTGAGATGAGTAAAATATATTCGTCTTAACCGATGACGTAGTTATGATTGATTTCCGGGATTTAAGGGATTTAAAGAGAATCTTACGTAATAAGATTTGGTTCTTTGGTGATTAAGAAAATCAGGATCTTCTTTGATTATATGCAATAATCTGTTTCGATTTCTCTGTCGGATATTTCACTATAAATTCACCCCTTCGTTTCCTTATTTTCCACGACTCACACCTTCTATTCTTTCTCCCTTGATTCTTACTTTAAAGCATTCATCAATATGCTCCATCCAGTCCTGATTCTTGATATACTCCTAACTTTTATATCTGTCATTCTTTTTTTTCATCTACCACCAGAAGAATCTATTTACTTCTACTATACTCTTGTGTTTATAGTGTTTCTAATTCTCCCGTGTCTCTATATTGCTATCTGCATCGATATACACGGTTTGTAATTTCGGGGTTATTATCGAAGTTTATATTCTTCATTATTTTTCAGAGCTTCATGCTTTCGTTTTCTCTTCCCGACTTCGAGTCAAGCGAGTAATGGTCCGGAATTCGTAGATATGAAATTCAGAATGAACATAGCTAATGCTCTAAGAAGAAAATGGTAATAGAACAATTTTGATTTGTTAAATTACCAGAATACCCTGGAGAAGACCGAGTCATCCAGAAAAATATTCTCTTGATATGTTTAGAGATTAGATAAAATGTAAGAGTCGTGTAAATGCCACATGATGATGGTACTGTGAATCATCATGCTTCATTAGAAACTCAGCATGACTTACTGTAATATAATGACGTTGATCAAGTGTCATTATATTATACTAATCCATGCTTCAGTTCCCAACACTACTTCAAAACATTCATATTTTAAACTCGAAGGTTTCAGAATTTAGAAACTAACACAGTTTCTTTTATGTTACAGATATAACGGGGAAATAAACGATCTCAGATAAGAATAGTTGTGAAAATATCGCCAGAAATATGGAGGATATTTATAATAGAACATACGAGAATATCTTAGAATTTCTAATATCAATGGATGATGAAGAAGATTTGTCTGTGAAGGTTTAGAATGAGAAATAAGATGTTTGCTAATGATTTCAGCAGGCACAAAATCATTTGGATTCTTTGAAGGCAAACTTATTCTTTGTGATTTGTCCACGGCTTTCTTCATAGTTTCACATAATCCGATTTTCGGTACTAAATTTTCTATCGAGCGTTCCTAACACTCCTTTTTTATCATCAAACTTTTGGCCATTAAGATCATCTACAACATGCTGCTTCATCAGCATTTTCAAAGTTAACTGATCTGGGTCATCGGTTATCAAACCGAGGTAGTTTCAGGAGAAATGTGTTTTTAGAATGATTAATCGCTGATGGTAATATTGTGGAATATAAAAGGTTCCCCAGTAACAATAAAGAGTACGCATATATATCGCGGTTATAATAAAGTTGTTTCGGATGAAAAGTCGGAGTTGACTTGATGGAGCTGTGACAAAATTAGCTACTTTGGAAAGGGATTGCAAAACGATCTTCGGTAATAACAATGTCAAAGGAACTAGAACAGATACATGTCAAACGTTTACTCAGTTTCCGAGGGTTTTTCAGGTGCATAACTATATGCATCAATCTTTTCTTCCGTAGATGAAGTGCGGTTGGTTTATCCTCTCGATTGAGGTGTATTTAAGAATCATGATAGATTTGAACGCTGATTGTAATCATCGAGATACAATGAGGTTTAAGATGAAATCAAGGGGCAATCTTGAAGAAATGTTTAGTTTCATATGTTATAATCCATATTTTAATTCATTTTAATTTTCCAATGTCATTAGTCCACAGTCGATAGTCCATAGTAACAGTCCAATAATTCATATATAGTTTAATATATAATATACGAATTAATTAATACATGTCGTGACCCGTATACCTCTCAGAATCGATCACAACTCAAACTATATATATTATTGTAGAATCAACCTCAACCCTGTATAGAGAACTCAATCATTACTGCATATAGAGTGTCTATGGTGATTCCAAATAATATATATAGATGCGTCGATATGATATGTTAAAACATTGTATACGTGTCCCGATATTTAAAGTGCATAAAATAATTACAGAAATTAAATGACGATAAATAAAAGTGCGATAATTAAATTGCCATAAATAAACTACGATAAATAAAATGTAATCAGTTAGCTAGGAACAGTTAGCTGGAACAGTTAGCGTGGATTCTTAACAAAATTTTTCATAGTTAATTTGTTTGTTTCTAACAGATTTTATTTTGTCATATGTTTTCTTCATATGCCACTTGTTGGATTCTGGGAAGTCAAAATCCAAATATGAAATTGAATGAAAATGGTTATTCTGCGGTGAACGGATACGTATATCGGTGGTTGTAAGTAGGATAGTAAATGACTGTTGAATCAGCTTCGAAGAATGTACAATGTAACTTATTAAGATGAAATCTAATTATTCCTCGGGTATTACCTACCCGTTAAAAAAAAAATTTCACCATTAATATTTTGTACAAAAGAACTTTTAATTACAATCTTTATGAAAACATATATACATATATATTTTCTTCAGATAAAATCATGAATTTAATGAGTTAATATGATATTAATCTCATTTGCTTTTCGGTTTGAGCTAGAATAAGAAATCTCTAAAACTTTTTGAAACCACATATTCTTCGCAGAATATCAATGAAGTTATGGATCAATACTTCATCGTTCATTATTGTTGGTACTCCTTTGTATCTATGGTGCGTATGATGTTGATGTTTGTGGGACAGATTATGATGTTGAGACGTGTGATGCGGATGTTGTTTGTTAGTGGTGATGATGGTATTGTTGATGTTATTGATGGTGGTGCTGATTATGCTGTTGGTGCTGCTGCTGGTGTTTGCAACCTTCGCACCATGTTCTCCAAAGCCGTCACGCGAGCGCGAAGTTCGTTAACTTCTGCTAGTACACCGGGATGATTGGCGGTTGGAGCGAGCGAATGAACAAGATTTGTAATATGGGATAGTATATAATCATGACGAGATACTCTAGAAATGAGAGAGAAAATGGTGTTTCGAATAGGTTCGCCGGTAAGTGCTTCAGGTTCATCGCCAAGAGGGCAATTTGGTGGATGAAATGGATCACCTTCTTCTTGTCTCCAGTGATTTAGTATATTACGAACCCATCCCCAATTCATCCAGAATAGATGATGGGAAATTGGTTGATCCATTCCGGTGACGCTGCTTTCGGAGCCCGAATGGAAATCCATATCGGCATAACTGTCGGAATCTAAAGAATTCGAACTAGATGCGGAATCCATCTTGTATAATGGGGAAAATGAATTTTTGGTATGGAATAGATTATAGGAGTTAGATTTGGTACTCTTCAATACATAATTTACATATGTATATATAATACAAAATCCCGTAAATTACGGAGAATCTTTGAAAAGATATCAGTCAAAGTTCGCAATAATAGATATGCTAAGATAAGAATTCGTCTATACACTATCAATGCAGTAAATGCAGTAAAACGTGTCTAGACTTATGAATGATAAGCAGGTAATTTTCTAAGGATGATAAGCAGACGATTTCCGACTAGAAATGATAAGCAAAACTTTTGACATGTAGACACGGTCGAAGTCCAGACTCATTAATGCATCCTAACAACTACTAGTTAGACACACTAATGCAAGACCTGGTTTGCTACGACCACCGCTCTGATACCAACTGAAAGGACCCGTCCTAATCTACCTGGACGAAGTCATCAACATTTGGTCCCATTGCGATGATCAGCTCCAAGTAATGTCCTTATATTGAGCAAATGCACAGCGGAAGACTTAATTCGTACCTGAGAATAAACATGCTTTAAAGTGTCAACCAAAAGGTTGGTGAGTTCATAGGTTTATCATAACAATCATTTCAATATGTTAATAGACCACAAGATTTCATAATCATAAACATAATACACTCGCAAGTGTATGTAAAGCATTCTAAGTGGTTGAGCACTTGGTAACCATACTTAACATTTAATCAACGTCGCATATTCCCTTTATTATGAAATCTAACTACACAGTACCAAGTGTAGTCACCAAAACGAAGTTCTGTGCAACCGTTTAATACTGGTCGTCCGTCAGGCCCGATAGATCTATCAACAGGATTCGCGTTTACAATGCCCATGTAAATAGTAGTTACCAAGCTACAGGGAAATATGCTAGTGGTACAACTCAACGTAGAATATATTTTTAAGTACTTGTGTCTATTTTGTAAACATTTATAAAAGCAGCGCATGTATTCTCAGCCCAAAAATATATATTGCAAAAGCAATTAAAAAGGGAGCAAATGAAACTCACTTTTACCTTGAAGGTATTTAATTTGACTTGGTCTTCGATAGATATCACGAACCTAACCATATATATAATATATCAACATATTTTCTTTTTAAGTAATCGTTACATATATATATATGCTTTTAATACTTTTAATATTTTCTTAGTCCGTAGTTAGCAGTCCGATGTTAGTGGTCCACAATTAGTTGCTTAAATAAAATAAATAAAGACCCCATCGTATTCGTATTGATCAAAATTAATCTCGACCCATGGTACCATGTTGTCAAATGACGTGTTGCGTACATAAAGTACCGTGTTGTCAAATGACGTGTTGCGTACAATCATGAGGTCTTATGATTAATCTTCTCGTGTTGTTTACGGGTGGTCCTGAAATATATAAAATCAAATCATAAGTAATTATATATAAAATATCATATTAATTAGAAAAGATATGATTAATTTACTTTTTCTCCAAATATTTTCGTAGCTAAACTAGCTTCGGATACCCAATCTTGTTTTAGTCGTAGTTTCTTCATTACAACTCCGTTTTTGTTGGTTCAACTTGCCACTTCCTTGGATCGAGTCAAATTTTAAGAATATGAACTGAAAATACCTTAGTTTGTATTAGAAATTATAGTTTATAGGTCAAACTTTGGTGAAACTTATGAAAGTGGTCATTTTCCATCATAAAAACAACATTTAATGATCATTTTTCTAAAAATACTTACACTTTGAGTTAAACCATGAAATTTTTATGTGTTAACATATTCATAAGAAATATCATTTTTCCAGAACATGAACTTTTAATTCAAAGTTCAAGATGGTTTTTAATTATCAAACCCAAAACAGCCCCCGGTTGCACTCCGACGACGTAGATTCAGTTTTTAAGACGTTCTTTGTAAAACCAAGTTATATCTTGTTAGGTTAGCATATCATTTTGATATATTACAGGTCTTGAAGTGTTTTAAAAGTCAAGTTAGAAGGATCTATTTAGTTTGCGAACAAGTTTGAAATCATTCAAACTATGTTCTTGTTGTTAAAATTTTATACCACAAAATAAGATAGCTATATGAATATGAATTGAATAAGATTATGAACAAGGTTACTACCTCAAGTTACTTGGACAAAGTTGTTGTAAAAGATAAGAAATAATCTTGGAATCAAAGAGTGGTGGAGTTAGATCAAAAGGTTGGAAGTAAACTTCTTCAAATGGGTGGTTATTTTGATATGTTCTTGAAAGAGTTTTCTTATGGTGTTTAAGGCTTGTAATTGAAGCTAAATGATGGGGAAAATGCTTGGAGATGATCAAGTATGAATTTAAGAGTATTTTGAGAGAGAAATTAGGGTGTAGGTATGAGAAAATGGAGTGAAGAAATGGTGTTCATTTATAAAAACGTTTTTAGTTTATAAAGAAAGAAAAGGATTCCTAATTTTGTTTTCTTACTAATAATTCATACTACTTGACAAATTCTAGTTACCTCATATCTAAGGCAGTAATAATGTTGATTAGGATGTTGATTTGATGTGTATATACCAATAGGAAATACGTATAGAAGCTGGGTATGATACGGGTACATATACCCTAGATATACGTATAGAAATCTTGAGGAAACGGAACGAGAATTCAAATATAGCTATCTTTTGTGAATATACTTATATTGTTTTATGTATTTAAGTCCTTAAAAAGTGATTAAATACATTATATATACGATACAAGTATAAGCATTATAGATTATAAATATATATATCAAAGAATGTTACATATAGTTATCGTTTTGAAAACTTAAGTTAGTAATTTTAAAATATACTTATAACTCATTGTCATTAGTACACAATGAGATGTTAAACCATCCTTAGATCATGTTAAATTTATATAAATACATATATATACACAAACGTATAATTATCGTATGTTATATAGTTCGTGATATCATCGATCATATTGGACGGTCAATCGTTGTGTAAAACTCTTTTCAAAAACACAAGTCTCAACAATTTGGATTGCTTATCATGTTGGTATGGTTTAATTTATGTAAATATTAATCTCATAAGTATAATTTGGTCGAAAAATTCCGGGTCATTACAGATGACAAAAAGGGGGAGAAGAAATCTAAAAAGAAACTCAAAAAGAGAAAACAATCAGAGGGGGAGCATGACCATGAAAAGGCTAAAAACAACCAAGGAGAGATGGTGATAGTGATGGTGGTGATGGTTCTACTGGTCAAGACTCTGGCACTAAGCTCAGCAACGCTCATATTGAATCTGGTGTACAGGCAGCTGGTGAATCTCAACCCAGTGTGTCTACCACATCAGTGGATGATATTGGTTCTGGCAGTAAGCCCAGTGATGTTTCTGCACTGGCTATTACTGAAGCTTTTGTTGTCTCTCAAACTATTGAAAGAAGAATGAAAAGAAAACTGGAGAGACATCAGAAGAGACAGCAAGAATTAAATGATGCCTTCAATGTCAAATGGGATGCCTATGTTGCTCTTAAACTCCACAGAATTGAGCATAAGAGATGGTTGACCCCAAAAAAGAGGGACATTGATGATGACCTGATTGGCATTGATAAATTCAAAAAGGATGCACGAAAAAGAAATGCCAAATTCATGGTCAAATACGACAAAAAGAGGGCAAAACTGTATGCTGAGCGAGCAGATAGGATCAAACGGATGACTCCAGAAGAAATAAAAGATTATCTTGCATCTACTGAGTCAGGGGGAGGAGTTAGAGCTGACATTTTTATGAAGTGGTTAGATGCTATGTTAGAAACCAGCTCATCTTCCCGCCCAACATCTTCTGCACAGCCAGCTACACAACATAAGCCAGCAGAAATAATCAATCTTGATGATGATGATATTCAGGGGGAGCATCTTGCTATCGTTCCCTACCTACCTCCACTTGAGCCAGTATCAACACAAGAACCATCAGCTGAACCCATGCCCATAGATAAACAAAGGGTGAAATCTGCTCCTAGGGACAATCAGCCCCTAAGGAAAGGAACCTTATTTGAGGCAGCTGATAAAGATACTGAGGTAGTTGTACCAACTGATACTAATCAGTCAGCTGGTACTGAAGACACAGCAAGGAGTGCTGTGAATGAAGACCCAGCCAGAAGTGTGCTGCTGGGTGTTACAAGTGTTGAAGACCCAGCCAAGGTGGTTGAGCTGGGTGCTAATTAAGATGATGATACGGTTATTCCTGCTGACTTTACAGTCTGAGGTAGTGGAGATCATTTATTTGTTCAATCACCTATCTCTTCCCAGACCCTCACCTATTTTAACAGAACAAAGGATAATCGTGTCAATCAGTTTCCAGTGAGTTCATCTGGCATAGGTGAATCAATCATGTATCCTCCCTCTTCCCCAAAACCTCATGGTAAACACAGAACTTGAGAAGATGATTCAGTTACCCGTGGTGAGCCAGAATTATTTAAAATGAATCCAGATGAAAGAGATGCTTACCGGCTGGAGATCACTGTACAGGAATTGCTTGAGCAAAGATAAGCTGCTATCAATGAAAGGATACGCCAAGTTAGATTGCTGCATCATCCCCTTGATCAGCCACTCTACATCACTGCCTTGACTTATGGCATTGAAATTGGTGTATACTTAAACAATAGTGGTCAAAGGCTCTCTACTGATGAGGAGAAAGCTCAATTTCAAGAGGCTCACCAGCTGGGTATGGATCTAAGGGAGTATCGTGCTGCCCTTAGAACTGAAGGGAGTATCGTCAGCACAAGTTTGTTCATGTATAGACAGCAGATATTGCTGTATCGAGTGTTTAGTTTATTGCTCAGTCTACCAGCATAAGGTAGACAGTGTTCTTCAATCAGCACAGGATGTGTACTCAGCAAATCAAGAACATGAAGTGGCTCAGCAATGAAGAACCAGCACAGCTGGAATGCAGCTTACTACACAAGACAGCTATGCTCCATTATAAGCATAGTCGTTTCTCTAGTGGTCTACATCAATGGTAATATTCAACAGAAGTCAAAGACAAAGTTGAACAGAAAAGGACACGCGTCGGCTGCTGACAAGTGACCTTACAAGACCACTTGGGAATGCAGAAGGTTAACGCATGTGCAGACATGGGTTATACTTTGTCATCACCTAGGGAACACAACATTCTATTTGTTAAATTAAATAGTGGTGCCAAACCGAATTGGGGTGTTCCTGCAAATAGCTACCAAAGAGGAAAGAAGATATCATGCTCTCTGATATAGTTGTCTCCATAAGTACAGACATCCTATGTATCAGTGCACAATAGAACCATTACTGTGATGCCCCGTCCTAATCCATCCGGACGAAGTCCGTATCGATTATAAACGATTCACAATAGTTGATTACATCACGAGGTACTTGACCTCTATGTGATTACATCACATTGTACTCGAGTTCATCAAAATTCGTTTTTGAAAAGACAATATTTCATTACATCGAAAGTGGACAGCATGCATACCATTTCATAATATATCTAACTATAATTGACTCAATAATAATCTTGATGAACTCGACGACTCGAATGCAACGTCTTTTGAAATATGTTATGAATGACTCCAAGTAATATCCCTAAAACGAGCAAATGCACAGCAGAAGATTTCTTTCGTACCTGAGAATAAACATGCTTTAAAGTGTCAACCAAAAGGTTGGTGAGTTCGTTAGTTTAACATAAATAATCATTTCCATCATTTTAATAGACCACAAGATTTTCATTTCTCATAAATAAACGTCCCATGCATAGAGACAAAATATTATTCATATGGATTGAACACCTGGTAATTGACATTAACAATATGCATATAAGAATATCCCCATCATTCCGGGATCCTCCTTCGGACATGATATAAATTTCGAAGTACTAAAGCATCCGGTACTTTGGATGGGGCTTGTTGGGCCCGATAGATCTATCTTTAGAGTTCGCGTCAATTAGGGTGTCTGTTCCCTAATTCTTAGATTACCAGACTTAATAAAAAAGGGCATATTCGATTTCGATCATTCAACCATATAATGTAGTTTTGATTACTTGTGTCTATTTCGTAAAAACATTTATAAAAATTGCGCATGTATTCTCAGCCCAAAATTATGAAGGGTAAAAGGATAAATGAAACTCACAGTATTGTATTTTGTAGTAAAAATACATATGACGTCAATGAACAAGTGTAGGGTTGGCCTCGGATTCACGAACTCGCGATTTGCAATAACACCAGTAGTTAGAGTTGATCCATTGTTTCCTCCTCATCCAATAAGTATAACCCCTAATTTCGGAACACGGGCCTGAGTTTTAAACTCATTTTAGTAACATATACGGAGTATACGATGAAAATGATCGCGCTAACCAGTTGCACCCTCAACTGTCTCCAACAGAATATTACTAGCAGCAATGAACGCAACAAAATCATTTAACTCGATACGAAGAAATGAGAAGGAACCATGGTGGTTTACGATTATGTTTTGAATAAACAGAAAAGTAGCAAACATTGTAGCAAAATGGATGTTTAGTTTGGGTTCACGTTCAAGAAGAAGAGAAAGAGAGATGATATAGAGAGTGGTGATCAAGCTTTGGTGATGGTATGGTGGTGGATGGAGGCGATATGAAGCGAAGAAATAAGTGGTCGTTTAGTGGTGGTGATTGTATGGTAGTCGATGATGGTTTAAGCGGTTAGGGTGGTGTGATGTTTAAATAAAAAAATCGATGGAGATGGTGAGTGATGAAAGATGATGGTGAGGATAATAACTCTAGGATTCCTCTATGAATGTTAGATGTCATATATATATGTATATATACATATATATATATATGTATATATATATATATATATATATATATATATATATGTATATATATATATATATATATATATATATATATATATATGTTCAATCTATATATACATAAAAATTGCAGAGAGATATAAAATAATATAAAGTAATAATTAGTTGAAATAAGAACATGTGAATTAGCTACATTATTAGCTGTCACCCGATTTAATATCTACCGACACATATTATTTCCTACCCCGTTCCTAAACAGTGGCGTTTAAAAGTCTTTGGAAAAATCCTAAATTTTTAGATTAACTATATTTATTTATTTTGGTCATTATGGTATAAAATTCAAGCATTAACTTGTTAAATAAAAATTACCTCAATTGCCCGTCTCATTTATTGGTGAAAAATAAAAAGTGTTGAAATTTAATAACTAGGTCCTAAATATAATTTTAGTAAGCCTAAAATTTATAGAACTCATTTTTGTATCATCGTTTATTTTAAAATTACAATAGTTTGAATTTAATTTGCTTAATATCAATCGAATAACAACTGAGTGTTCTTGTCGTTTTACTAAATAGATTCGAAATCACAATATATATATTTAACATACTTTATTTATATAGATATGTTTTAAATAATAATTATCATAATATCATATTTTATTTTTATTTTACCTAGTTAATTAAAGCATACAATATTTTAAATTATAATTCAAATACATACAATCTATATATATAGTAAAAATATATATGTATCTATTAAAAATAGTTGTTCGTGAATCGTCGGAAATTGTCAAAAGTTAATTGAACACATGAACATAGTTTTCAAATTTTTTTTTTTTTTTTGAGATTTCAGCATTACAGACTTTGCTTATCGTGTCGAATTCATATAAAGATTAAGTTTAAATTTGGTCGAAAATTCCCGGGTCATCACAATTACACGGTTAATAGGACTACTATAAATTGTTGTATCCACTATTGTTACAACTAGTGGTGTGGGTTTATTTTATAGAGTCAAAACGTGTAATAGCTGTTAGTTTACCTCTTAACTATAATCTAGGTAATCTGTATCAACCAACTATCATTCCGCCAAGGATAGTTGTGATTCTTTGTGATTCAATCAATAAAGAATAACTGTTGAAAATTACCTGTGACTCTATTTATTTGCATGCTTGAATACTAATCGATTTTAACTGTTTAGTTAATTGAAAAGAAATTGTATTCACCCCCCCTCTACAATACTCCTGTTGTTATCAAGGGACCAACATCATATGTATTTTTACTACAAAATACAGTATGGTGAGTTTCATTTGCCGTTTTACCCTTTATATTTTTGGGCTGAGAATACATGCGCAATTTTTATAAATGTTTTACGAAATAGACACAAGTAATTGAAACTACATTATATGGGTGAATGATCGAAGCCGAATATGCCCCTTTTGCTTGGTAACCTAAGAATTAGTAAACCGATCTACTAATTGACGCGAATCCTAAAGATAGATCTGTTGGGCCTAACGAACCCCATCCAAAGTACCGGTTGCTTTAGTACTTCGAATTCATTTTTATCATGTCCGAAGGATTGCCCGGAATGATAGGGGATATTCTTATATGCATCTTGTTAATGTCGGTTACCAGGTGTTCATCATATAAATGATTATTTTTGTCTATATACATGGGACGTATATTTATGAGAAACGGAAATGAAAATCTTGTGGTCTATTAAAATGATGAAAATGATTGATTATGATAAACTAATGAACTCACCAACCTTTTGGTTGACACTTTAAAGCATGTTTATTCTCAGGTATGAAAGAAATCTTCCGCTGTGCATTTGCTCATATTAGAGATATTACTTGGAGTCATTCATGACATATTTCAAAAGACGTTGCATTCGAGTCGTCGAGTTCATCAAGATTATTACTAAGTCAATTATAGTTGGATATATTATGAAATCGTATGCATGTCGTCAACTTTCGATGTAATGAAAGTTTGTCTTTTAAAAACGAATGCAATGTCTGAAAAATGTATCATATAGAGGTCAAGTACCTCGCGATGTAACCAAATGTAATGTATTC
This sequence comes from Rutidosis leptorrhynchoides, assembly GCF_046630445.1. Taxonomy (NCBI): domain Eukaryota; kingdom Viridiplantae; phylum Streptophyta; class Magnoliopsida; order Asterales; family Asteraceae; genus Rutidosis; species Rutidosis leptorrhynchoides. The sequence continues at coordinate 182,333,929 of NC_092337.1, forward strand.
GTCCAGATGGATTAGGACGGGTTATTAAAGTTGGCATCAAAGCTGGTATAATGTCGTCCATGTGTGGCGGGTTAGTCGTAAAGGAGGTTCTCACAGTGTTACCTGTGATGAACCATTGGCTCTTACTCCTTGCGATCCCTTACGAGGATTGGCAGTAGCCGAGAGGCAGGCCCTAAAATCAGTATCTAAGGTACACTCAGTGGTCACCAGGTGGTTAGCTGGGAAGGCACTGGGTGGGACGGTGGTTGTCCCCAACTATATTAAAGTTGGTATCAGAGAGGTGGTCTTAGCGAACCAGGTCTTGCATTAGTGTCTCTAACTGATAATTGTTTATATGCATTAGTGGGTCTGGACTTCGACCGTGTCTGCATGTCAAAAGTTTTGCTTATCATTTAGTTTCAAAAATTATTAGCTTATCATCCTTAAAGTCTAGACACGTCTTACTGCCTCTATTGCATAGACAGTGTATAGATAAATTCATATCTTAGTGTATCTGTTATTGTTACCTTTGCCTGATAGCTTCCGTAGATTCCTCCGTAACTTATGGGATTTTAGTATTATATATGCATATGTAAATTATGTATTGCAGGGTACTAATCTACATCCTATAATCTATTTCTTATCGAAAATCCATCATCTGATTGTACGAGATGAATCCCTCAACCAGTTCGAATTCCTCAGATTCTGACCGCTATTCCTATATGGAGTTTCACCTAAGCTTCGAAAGCAGTGTCACCAGAATGAATCAACCAATCATCCATCCCCAATTCATCTGATGGGTTCGTAGCCTACTGAATCATTGGAGATAAAAAGAAGGTGATCCTTTCCATCAACCGAATTCACCTCTTGACGATGAACCTGAAGCACTTACCAGCGAACCTGTTCGTAATACCATTTTTTCTCTCATTTTCAGAGTATCTCATCACGATTATATACTATCTCAGATTCTAGATCTTATACATCCGCTTGTTCCAACCGACAATCATCCCGGTGTAATAGAAAAAGTCAACGAGCTTCGCGCTTGAGTAATTAATTTAGAAAATATGGTGCAAAACGTACCAGCTTCAGCAACATCACCGGCACCAACAGTACCACCAACATCAATACCAGTATCATCAACAACCCAAGTTTCAACCTCACACGCCTCAACATCTCATTATGTACCTTGAGTATAATCATCGTTCTACGAATCGTTCTACATCAATTATCTTCTTTCGACATAGCGATTATGTAATCTCTAAAGTTTTAGAGATTATGTATTCTAGTTTTGACGGTAAACCAAATGTGTTTAATACTATGTTAACTCATTAAATCCATGATTACATCTGAAGAAAATATATATGTATATATGTTTTCATAAAAATTGTAATTAAAAATTCTTTTGTACAAACTGTTAATGATGAAAATATTTTAACGGGTAGGTAATACCACAGGAATATTTAAAATTTCACATTAATAAGTTACACTGTACATTCTTCGAATCTGATTCAACGGTCATTTACTATTCTACTTACATCAATAGATATACGTATCCGTTCACCGCAGAATAACCATTTCCATTCAATTTCATACTTGGATTTTGATCTATCATAATCCAACAAGTGGCATAATGAAGAAAACGTTGGACAAAATAAAATTTGTTAGATACAAAAAAATTAACTATGAGAAATTTTGTTAAGAATCCACGCTAACGAAATCCTAGCTAACTATTCCTAGCTAACTGTTAATTCCGTATTACATTTTAATTATCTCAATTTATTTATCGCAATTTAATTATCGCAATTTATTTTATCGCAATTTTAATTCTCGCAATTTTATTTATCGTCATTTAATTTCTGTTATTTATTTTATGCACTTTATTTATCGTCATTTAAATACTGTTATTTACGCATTTAAATATCGGGACACGTATACAAAGTTTTGACATATCATATCGACGCATCTATATATATTATTTGGAATAACCATAGATGTGATGACCCGTCCTAATCCATCCGGACGAAGTCCATATCAATTATAAACGATTCACAACAGTTGATTACATCGCGAGGTACTTGACCTCTATATGATACATTTTACAAACATTGCATTCGTTTTTGAAAAGACAATCTTTCATTACATCAAAAGTTGACAGGCATGCATACCATTTCATAATATATCCAAACTATAAATGACTTGATAATAATCTTGATGAACTCAATGACTCGAATGCAACGTCTTTTGAAATATGCCATGAATGACTCCAAGTAATATCTATAAAATGAGCAAATGCACAGCGGAAGATTTCTTTCGTACCTGAGAATAAACATGCTTTAAAGTGTCAACCAAAAGGTTGGTGAGTTCATTAGTTTAACATAAATAATCATTTCATAATTTTAATAGACCACAAGATTTCATATTTTCATTTCTCATAAACATACGTCCCATACATAGAGATAAAAATCATTCATATGTATTGAACACCTGGTAACCGACATTCACAATATGCATATAAGAATATCCCCATCATTCCGGGATCCTCCTTCGGACATGATATAAATTTCGAAGTATTAAAGCATCCGGTACTTTGGATGGGGCTTGTTGGGCCCGATAGATCTATCTTTAGAGTTCGCGTCAATTAGGGTGTCTGTTCCCTAATTCTTAGATTACCAGACTAAAAAGGGGCATATTCGGTTTAATAATTCAACCATAGAATGTAGTTTCGATTACTTGTGTCTATTTCGTAAAACAGTTATAAAAGCAGCGCATGTATTCTCAGTTCCAAAAATATATATTGCAAAAGCATTTAAAAAGGGAGCAAATGAAACTCACGATATGATATTTTGTAGTAAAAATATGCATACGACGGAACTGAACAATGCAGGGTTGGCCTCGGACTCACGAACCTCATAGAAGTAGTCCTTAAAAAAATGCCAAAGTTCGGGTTCGAACCCGCGACATCCCACTAACCCAATAACAACCTAAACCATTATCATTATCAATATCGAGAACATCATCATTAACTTATACCATTATCATGATTTTCTTCCTTCCGATCAATGATCATTATTATAACAAACGGGTATCATCATCACCTAATCCTAACATCATCATCATCACTTTCATAATCACGTACTCATGTGCATCATCTATAATAAATCATAAACATCATTGTCTTCACACCGTATTAACTTGATTACAATTTGATGATCAAAATCTCTCGGCCCCAATTTAGAAAACATAAATAGACTCTCACTTTTGGGCTTGCACAAACGAATCGGGTCATAATACCCTACCACTGATTGTTACGGAGTAATATATCTTTTTTTTATATAAAGTTTGTATTAAGACCCAAGGTGGTCCCTTTTGCTCGACACATTTGCACAAGTTAAGCATTGGATCCTTATTAAATCTTTATCAACTTTATTTTATCATCCCAAAATATAACTCATTACCTCCCTATCATCTTTGCTGTCAACATCGCATTTTAAACCGAAATATTACGGAACAGGATCATATAACAGCAAGTTTATCATCATAATATCATGTATATTATCAATATAATCATCGTATCATAGTCATCATCTTATTTCGTTTGGTCAGAACAAAAAGAAACAGTTGTAGCAGAACCCATGAGGATTGCAGCAATTTATAATTGGTGTTGGGCTGTTTTGGTGATCGTAATATGCGAGTAGAAGTTGGTGTTTGATGGGTTTGATGGGGTGGTGGTTTAAGGATGGTGATTGTGGTGTTTTCTCGAACAAAATTAAATGGAGTTTTCTTGGAGGTGATCGATGATGATTAGAAAAAAAAAAAAACACATAAACGATGTTGGTGGGTTATAAACCGAAGAAGGTGGTGGCGGGTTTAGGTGATTCTTGGTGATTGGGTTGTTCATGGTTGTGGGTAATGGGTATACTATCAGTATGTTTTTCATATGTATGTAATATGTATATGTATATAAAAGAGAATGGAATGTTATTAACTAAAAAAACACGTAACATGGGATCCTTTATGCACAGTATCTCTCATATAATATATATATAACATGTACTACTTGATAATATAAAAATATAAATGAAAATAACGCGTGAAATGAAGAAGTTAGCAGCCTCAGTTTGATTTTATGTGCTGACAGTTTTTAAAAATAAAGATAGTATTTCGTACTCCGCTGTTATTTAGTGGCGGATAAAAGTCTTCGGAAAAATCCCAAAATTTTTACATTAAATATCTTTATTTATTTTGGTCATTATGATATAAAATTTTGTCATTAACTATTAAATAAAAATTAATTTAATTATTCACTTCCAACCCCAAGTAAAATATATAAAAAAATTCAACTAATAGTTCCAATATATATTTTTAATAAGTCTATAATTTATATATCTCTTTTTTTTTTCAGATTACCGTTTATTTTAAAATCACATAAGTTCGTATTTAACTTGATTAATATCCATTGTAACATCAACGAGTATTACAATTATTTAATATTTATTTTTAATATACTTTATTTGTATACAGATATGTTGTAAATAATAATTATTATTTTTTACATAATTAATTTCTAACAATTATATCATAAATTATATTTCAAATTATATATATATTTATTTATTTAAATATATACACATCTATTTATAAATAGTTGTTTGTGAATCGTCGGAATTGGTCAAAGGTCAAATGAATGTATGACAACAATTCAAAATTTTCAAGACTCAACATTATAGACTTTTCTTATCGTGTCAAAACTATATAAGATTTAAGTTTAAATTTGGTCGGAAATTTCCGGGTCGTCACAGTACCTACCCGTTAAAGAAATTTCGTCCCGAAATTTGAGTGTGGTTGTCATGGATAACATTAAGAATGTTTTCCTGACGAATATGAGCTGATAAATAGAGTTTTATTACCGTTGAGTAATATGGATAATATAATTAGATTACTCGAAGAGTATAAGTGAAGCTATCACAAAAGAGTGAAATGAGAAAATAAAGGTTCGTCATAATTTTTGACGTAGATAGGGTTGAGTTCCGGAGTTCAAGGGATTTAAAAGAAATCTTTGGAAATCTATAAGATCTGATGCTTCGGCGAATAAGGAAATTATGATCCCTATAATTAAATACGGTGATCTGCCTCGATTACTCTGTCTGATATTTCCAGTATAAATTTAAGCTCTTTCGTTCCATTATTTTCACCATTCTAATACTTTCTTTCTTAATTCGTACATCCAAAGGATTGTGAAAATGTTTAATCCAGTTCTGATCCTTATCCTTGTCCTTATCCTTACTATCGCAACAATCATTCTCCTTTTCCAACTTCCACCGGAGGAATCTGCTTTCTTCTACTTCGCCCTTGGGATTATAATGTTTTTAATTCTCCCGTGTCTTTATGTTGTGATAAACATTGATATACACGGTTTGTAATTTATGTGTTGTTATCAGGCTTTATATTCTCCCTTATATTTCAAAGCTCTATGCTTTTGTTTTCTTTTCCCGACTTCAAGTCAAGCGAATAATGGTCCAGAATTTGTAGTTATAGAGTTTCGAATGATTATAATGTTCTAAGCAGGAAGGAACGTGATAGCACGATTTGATTTTCAAATTTATCAACATCACGGAAGATAGAACCATCAAGAATACATTTTCTTGATTTGTTCAGGAGTTAAGTAGAATGAAAGAGTTATGTAACATGGCACATGATGACGTTAGGGTCTGTGAATCATCACGTTCCATTAGAAACTCAGCATGACTTACTGTAATATAATCACGTTGATCAAGTGTCATTATATTATACTAACTCATGCATCAATTTCTAACACTACTTGAAAATCATTCATAATTCAAACTCAAATTACAAAGAAATTTAGAAACTAAAGTAGTTTCCTTTATGATGTAATATAGATAGCAAGAAGTGATAAATAATTTCGGACGAGAATATTTATGAAAATATCTTCAGAAATATCGAAGATATTTATGATGATATTTTGGAATTTCTAAGTTTGATGGTTGATGAAGAAAGATTTTTCGCAAGATTTTAACATGTGTACGGAGCAAGATATTCGTTGAAGGTTTCATCGGATCCAGAATTACTTGGATTCTTTGAATATATAGTATGGTCTGTGTATTTGGCCTTGGTCTCCTTCATGGTTTGATCAATCTGTTTTTCAGTACCAAATTTTCTAGCGAGCGTTCCTAACACTCATTTCTTCATCATCAAACTTTTGGCCGTTTAGACCATCTACCATTTTTCTGTTTTCCTCTGCATTTAATGCTACGATATCTGAATCATCGGTTATCAATTCGAGGTGGTTTCAGGAGAATTGTGTTTTTAGATGATTAAACGCTGATGGTAATATGATGGAATATGAAAGGTTCCCCGATAACAATAAAAGAGCACGCATATATATCAAAGTTATAACATGGTTGTTTCGAACGAAAAATCGAAGTTGACTTGTTGGAGCTGTGACAAAATTGGCTAATTTGGAAAGAGATTGCAAAGTTATTTTCGGTTATAACAACGCCAAAGAAGTTAGCACATATACGTGTTAAACATTTACTCAGGTTCTGAGTGTTTTCAGGTGCATAACTATATGCATCAATCTTTTCTTCTGTAGATGAAGTACGGTTAGTTCATCCTCTCGATTGAGGTGTCTTCAAGAATCATGAAAGGTTTAAACGTGAATTGTAATCGTCAAGATACAAATGAGGTTTAAGATGAATCAAGTGGCAAACTTGAAGAAATGTTTAGTTTCATATGTTATAATCAATATTTTAATTCATTTTAATTGTCCAATGTTATTAGTCCACTGTCGATAGTCCACAGTTAACAGTTCAATAATTTATATATAGTTTAATATATAATATTCGAATTAAATAATACGTATCGTGACCCGTGTACATGTCTCAGACTCGATCACAACTCAAAGTATATATATTATTATAGAATCAACCTCAACCCTGTATAGCGAACTCTAACATTACAGCATATAGAGTGTCTATGGTGATTCCAAATAATATATATATATATATATATATATATATATATATATATATATATATATATATATATATATATATATATATATATATATATATATATATATATGCGTCGATATGATATGTCAAAACCTTGTATACGTGTCCCGATATTTAAATGCGTAAATAACAGTATTTAAATGACGATAAATAAAGTGCGTAAAATAAATAACAGAAATTAAATGACGATAAATAAAATTGCGAGAATTAAAATTGCGATAAAATAAATTGCGATAATTAAATGTAATAAGGAATTAACAGTTAGCTAGGAACAGTTAGCTAGGATTTTGTTAGCATGGATTCTTAACAGAATTTCTCACAGTTAATTTGTTTGTTTCTAACAAAAATTTTTTTTTTTTGTCCAATGTTTTCTTCATTATGCCACTTGTTGGATTCTGATAAATCAAAATCCCAATATGAATTTGGATGAATATGGTTATTCTGTGGTGAACGAATTTGTATATCGGTGGATGTAAGTAGGATAGTAAATGACTATTGAATCAGATTCGAAGAATGTACAGTGTAACTTATTAATGCGAAATCTAAATATAACTTATTAATGCGAAATCTAAATATTCTTCGGGTATTACCTACCCGTTAAAATATTTTCACCATTAACAGTTTGTACAATAAAAATTTTAATTACAATCTTTATGAAAACATATATACATATATATTTTTTTCAGACGTAGTCATGGATTTAATGAGTCAATGTGATATTAAACTCATTAGATGTACGGCTAGAACTAGAGTACATAATCTCTAAAACATTAGAGGTTACATAATCGTCATGAAGGACGGAGATAGTTTATGTAGAACGATTCGTAGAACGATGATTATCCTTGAGGTATAGTTTGCGAGGTTGAGACGTGTGATGATGTTGTTGTTGTTGGTACTGGTTATGCTTCTGGTGATGCTGATGGTGGTACTGTTGCTGTCGGTGCTACAAGTGTTGTTGGTGCTGAGGTTGGTGATGATGTTGGTGTAGTAAGTATAGCTTGTAAATCACGCACCATTCTTGTCAGGGTTTCTATCCTACCCTCTATCATTTCTATCCATCCACTCATCTGATTCGATAGATCTTGATTATCAATTCGAAGTTCCCTAACTTCTTCTAATATTCCCCTTCGATTGGTATTCGGAAGTAGAGGTTGAATATTTTCTGAGATTGTAGTAATGCGACCTTTGAGGTGGAAAACTTTAGCAAGAAGGGTGAATATAGTGTTGCGCATAGGTTCACCGGTGAGTACATCATTTTCTCTGATGTTAGGATATAAGTTTGGTTCGCGGTAGGGCTCGCCTTCTTCATTTCTCCATCGAGTGAGTAAGTCTCGGACCCACCCCCATCTCCTCTAGAAAGAAAAATAGCTAAACGGTGGAGACACTTCGAGTTCATTTACTTCGAAGTCTACTTCAATACGCATCTCGAAATTTCTTCTGGAACTAATGGAATCCAAGCTAGGTGTAGGATCCATCTCTTATGATTATTTAGAGGATTTTCGATATGAAGTGATTTTCGGTTATCGGATAATATTCTAATTATATAGAATATCTAATATAGTACAGAAGATTCCGTAGATTACGGAGGAAATTAAGGAAACGTGTCAGATAAAGTCTACAATAACAGATACGCTAAGATATGAATTTTTTTTGTCTATACACTATTCATGCAGTCAATGCAGTAAAACGTGTCTAGACTAAGAATAATGAGCAGGTAATTTTCTAAGGATGATAAGCAGATGATTTCTGACAAAAACGATAAGCAAAACTTTTGACATGCAGACACGGTCGAAGTCCAGACTCACTAATGCATCCTAACGACTTATCAGTTATACACACTAATGCAGACCTGGTTCGCTAAGACCACCGCTCTGATACCAACTGTGATGACCCGTCCTAATCCATCCGGACGAAGTCCATATCAATTATAAACGATTCACAACAGTTGATTACATCGCGAGGTACTTGACCTCTATATGATACATTTTACAAACATTGCATTCGTTTTTGAAAAGACAATCTTTCATTACATCAAAACTTGACAGGCATGCATACCATTTCATAATATATCCAAACTATAAATGACTTGATAATAATCTTGATGAACTCAATGACTCGAATGCAACGTCTTTTGAAATATGCCATGAATGACTCCAAGTAATATCTATAAAATGAGCAAATGCACAGCGGAAGATTTCTTTCGTACCTGAGAATAAACATGCTTTAAAGTGTCAACCAAAAGGTTGGTGAGTTCATTAGTTTAACATAAATAATCATTTCATAATTTTAATAGACCACAAGATTTCATATTTTCATTTCTCATAAACATACGTCCCATACATAGAGATAAAAATCATTCATATGTATTGAACACCTGGTAACCGACATTCACAATATGCATATAAGAATATCCCCATCATTCCGGGATCCTCCTTCGGACATGATATAAATTTCGAAGTATTAAAGCATCCGGTACTTTGGATGGGGCTTGTTGGGCCCGATAGATCTATCTTTAGAGTTCGCGTCAATTAGGGTGTCTGTTCCCTAATTCTTAGATTACCAGACTAAAAAGGGGCATATTCGGTTTAATAATTCAACCATAGAATGTAGTTTCGATTACTTGTGTCTATTTCGTAAAACAGTTATAAAAGCAGCGCATGTATTCTCAGTCCCAAAAATATATATTGCAAAGGCATTTAAAAAGGGAGCAAATGAAACTCACGATATGATTTTTTGTAGTAAAAATATGCATACGACGGAACTGAACAATGCAGGGTTGGCCTCGGACTCACGAACCTCATAGAAGTAGTCCTTAAAAAAATGCCAAAGTTCGGGTTCGAACCCGCGATATCCCACTAACCCGATAACAACCTAAACCATTATCATTATCAATATCGAGAACATCATCATTAACTTATACCATTATCATGATTTTCTTCCTTCCGATCAATGATCATTATTATAACAAACGGGTATCATCATCACCTAATCCTAACATCATCATCATCACTTTCATAATCACGTACTCATGTGCATCATCTATAATAAATCATAAACATCATTGTCTTCACACCGTATATTAACTTGATTACAATTTGATGATCAAAATCTCTCGGCCCCAATTTAGAAAACATAAATAGACTCTCACTTTTGGGCTTGCACAAACGAATCGGGTCATAATACCCTACCACTGATTGTTACGGAGTAATATATCTTTTTTTTATATAAAGTTTGTATTAAGACCCAAGGTGGTCCCTTTTTCTCGACACATTTGCACAAGTTAAGCATTGGATCCTTATTAAATCTTTATCAACTTTATTTTATCATCCCAAAATATAACTCATTACCTCCCTATCATCTTTGCTGTCAACATCGCATTTTAAACCGAAATATTACGGAACAGGATCATATAACAGCAAGTTTATCATCATAATATCATGTATATTATCAAGATAATCATCGTATCATAGTCATCATCTTATTTCGTTTGGTCAGAACAAAAAGAAACAGTTGTAGCAGAACCCATGAGGATTGCAGCAATTTATAATTGGTGTTGGGCTGTTTTGGTGATCGTAATATGCGAGTAGAAGTTGGTGTTTGATGGGTTTGATGGGGTGGTGGTTTAAGGATGGTGATTGTGGTGTTTTCTCGAACAAAATTAAATGGAGTTTTCTTGGAGGTGATCGATGATCATTAGAAAAAAAAAAAACACATAAACGATGTTGGTGGGTTATAAACCGAAGAAGGTGGTGGCGGGTTTAGGTGATTCTTGGTGATTGGGTTGTTCATGGTTGTGGGTGATGGGTATACTATCAGTATGTTCTTCATATGTATGTAATATGTATATGTATATAAAAGAGAATGGAATGTTATTAACTAAAAAAACACGTAACATGGGATCCCTTTATGCACAGTATCTCTCATATAATATATATATATAACATGTACTACTTGATAATATAAAAATATAAATGAAAATAACGCGTGAAATGAAGAAGTTAGCAGCCTCAGTTTGATTTTATGTGCCGACAGTTTTTAAAAATAAAGATAGTATTTCGTACTCCGCTGTTATTTAGTGGCGGATAAAAGTCTTCGGAAAAATCCCAAATTTTTACATTAAATATCTTTATTTATTTTGGTCATTATGATATAAAATTTTGTCATTAACTATTAAATAAAAATTAATTTAATTATTCACTTCCAACCCCAAGTAAAATATATAAAGTTTCAAAATTCAACTAATAGTTCCAATATATATTTTTAATAAGTCTATAATTTATATATCTCTTTTTTTTTTCTTCAGATTACCGTTTATTTTAAAATCACATAAGTTCGTATTTAACTTGATTAATATCCATTGTAACATCAACGAGTATTACAATTATTTAATATTTATTTTTAATATACTTTATTTGTATACAGATATGTTGTAAATAATAATTATTATTTTTACATAATTAATTTCTAACAATTATATCATAAATTATATTTCAAATTATATATATATTTATTTATTTAAATATATACACATCTATTTATAAATAGTTGTTTGTGAATCGTCGGAATTGGTCAAAGGTCAAATGAATGTATGACAACAATTCAAAATTTTCAAGACTCAACATTATAGACTTTTCTTATCGTGTCAAAACTATATAAGATTTAAGTTTAAATTTGGTCGGAAATTTCCGGGTCGTCACAATAGACACTCTATATGCTGTAATGATCGAGTTCGCTATACAGGGTTGAGGTTGATTCTCAAATAATATATATACTTTGAGTTGTAATCAAGTCTGAGACATGTACACGAGTCACGATACGTATTAATTAATTCGAATATTATAAACTATATATGAATTATTGAGTTAGTAACTGTGGACTGCCGACTGTGGACTACCAAGATTGGACAATTAAAATGAATTAAAATATTGATTATAACATATGAAACTAAACAATTCTTCAAGTTTGCCACTTGATTTCATCTCAAACCTCATTTGTATCTTGATGATTACAATCTGCGTTCAAACCTTTCATGATTCTTGAAAACACCTTAATCGAGAGGATGAACCAACCGCACTTCATCTACGGAAGAAAAGATTGATGCATATAGTTATGCACCTGAAAACACTCAGAACCTGAGTAAACGTTTAACACATATCTGTGCTAGCTCTTTTGGCGTTGTTATTATCGAAAATAACATTTCAATTTTTTTTTTCAAATTAACCAATTTTGTCACAGCTCCAGCAAATCAACTTAAATTTTTCATTCGAATAAACCTTATTATAAAGGTTGCCCCTTCATCATAGTTACCAGAGAACTGTTTATATCCCACCACATTATCAGTAAACTTACCAGCAACTTCATTGATCTTGGGCTTTCTGAAAAGTGATTATATTCATTAAAACCCTATCATCTACTCATCTGCAACTGATAACGAGAATTTTCGTACCAAATATCGAGAATCAGCAATCAGTATTTTGAAATTTCTCAGCATGTCTACATCAACAGTTATATGTATACATATAATATTTATCACTTAGAATTATGATCTTCCATCCTGAAATTCTGAAAAGCACCCAGTCTACGAATCAATACTCTAAATGTGAAAAAGATGAATGAAGCAGCAAAAAACTGTAAACGACCTTAACCGTCAGAAGTTTGATGATAAAAGATAGTATGTTGGCAAAGCTCAGAAAAGTTAGAACTGAAAAATGGATTTAGCAAACTATAAAGGAGACTGTGGACAAATCACAAGGACTAAACCTGTACTTAACGATTTCAGATGATTCTGTATCTGATGAACCCTTCAACGAATATCTTGCTCCTTATTTATTCTAAATCCTTGCGAAAGGATTTTCTTCATCAACTTTCGATCTTAGAAGTTCCAAAATATCGTCAAAAATATCTTCGATATTTCTGAAGATATTTTCATAAATATTCTTATCTGAAATCATTTATCTCTTCGCGATATCAGTGTCACATCAGAAAGGAAACCGTGTACATTAATACGAATAGCAATATAAAGACACGGGGATATGATAAACACAATAACCCCAAGAGCGAAGTAGAAGTAAACAGATTTCTCCGGTGGTAGATGAAAAAGGAGAATGATCGATATAAAAGTCAGGAATATATCTAGAATTAAAACTGGAGGAAGCATATTGACTGATGATTTGAAAGTATGAATTAAAATATAGAAAATGGGAGTGGTAGGAAGTAATGGAACGGAAGAAGTTCATTTATAGTAGAAATACCAGACCGAGGAATCGAGGCAGATCATCGCATTTAATTATAGAAATCTTACTTTCCTTATTCGCCGAAGAATCAGATCTTATAGAATTCCAAGATTTTCTTTTGAATCCCTTGAAATCCGAAAATCAACCATGACTACATCACCGGTTAAGACAAATCTGCATTTACTCATCTCAATCTTTTGTAATAGCTTCATTCGTACTTTTTGAATAATCGAATTGTTTTATCCATATTACTAAATGATGATAAAACTCTATGTATAAACTCATAATTCGTCATGAAAACATTTTTATTGTTAGCCATGACAAACTCACTCAAATTTCGGGACGAAATTTCTTTAACGGGTAGGTACTGTGATGACCCGAAAATTTCCAACCAAATTCAAACTTAACCTTTATATGATTTCGACACGATAAGCAAAGTCTATAATGATGAGTCTTAAAATTTTTGGAACTGTTTAGATGGATTCAGTTAACCTTTGACTATTCCCGACGATTCACGAACGAATGTTATAAATAAATATGTATGTGTATATATATAAATATAATTATAAGTGTACATATTAACTTAAATAAAATACAAACAAATCATTTAAATTGAATTGAAAATTTAAAGTAATATATATAATAATTATGTTACTAATAAAATGAATATATTATATAATTAGTAAATATAACATAAATAATAATGTATAATATTAAGTACAAGTTAAAATATAGTTGATAAATATTATTACTTTTTGTGTTATTAATAAAGTAAATATATTAATATTAATATCAGAATTAATAATAGTATGATATAATTATGAAATCATATATGTATAAATTATTAGATTATTATTAGTATTGTTAATATTATTATTATCATTTAATTTATATTGTTAAAATTAGTATTATGATTAGTGTTACTAATAATATTATTATCATTATTTTTTTTTTATCATTATTGTTATTATATCATTATACTGTTATTATATTTACTTTTATTATTATAAGTATTTCTATTATTATTATTAGTATTTCGATTTATAAAATTAATAAAAATTATTATTAATATAATTTTTATTAGTTAGAATTATTATTATTATTACTTATATATATATATTTGCTATTAATATTGATTATATACTTTATAAATACTGATATAATATATATACAGCTATATATAACAAATAAATAAATAAAATACAGTTATAACATATATGTATAATTATATAATAGAAAAATTAATAAATAAATAAATACTTCTATATATAAAAATACAGGTATTTATATATAAACATTAAAACTAATTAGTTAATGATATATATTTACTGTTATTATACGCATGAATATCTATCTGTTCTTATTATATTTATTTCTGTTAAACCCGTGATCAATAATCGATCATCATCACTAGAATACAATTAAAACACTGCTCCAATTGTTGAATTAACATCCCCTTTATCGTCATATAATTATGGTAGCTGTCGTAAATAAAAAAAATAACACAGAATGATAATAAACCGAATCATTTTTTCTCTGTATTTTCAACTTTTTGGCAAAAAATTAAAAATTGAATCAATTGTAAAAATCCAATATTGCAGTTTTGTTAGTCATCATTCGTTCAATCTTTCTGCAAATTTTCAAATGTTAATTCGCGAAATCAAGGATGAATTTGACAGTCAAAATTTTTAATCAAAAAGTCAATTTAAGTGTTCATGGAGAAATTCGAATTTGTTATAATGTTTTGTGTTAAATTGATGATACAGAAAGGTTCTAATAAGGATTTTTAAACTTTTTCATGTTGAAAGCTAGGGCTAAAACATTGTAAAAATTCGAAAGTCAAAATGAGTTCACAACGGGTTCAGGAAGTTGTCTGATTTTTTTTTATTTTTTATTTTTTTTTATTTCGATTAATTCAAACAAATTAGCAAATCGTTTCTGTATATACTTTAAGTCATAAAACAAATCAATTAACTCATTTTAATTGGGTTTGATCCTTAATCAATTTTTGGTTTGAAGAAGATGATGAGGTGTGAATACGGGTTATAATTATATGGGAATGGTTTTAATTCAGAAAAACATAACTGGTCAAGTGGTTTGGAGAGTTGATGTTGTACTCGAGGTCGTGGGTTCAATCCAGGCTGTTGTCAATGTTTTTTTTTCTTTTGAGGTATAACCTTTATTATTATTATTATTATTATTATTATTATTATTATTATTATTATTATTATTATTATTATTATTATTATTATTATTATTATTATTATTATTATTATTATTTTTATTATTATTATTATTTTTATTATTATTATTATTATTATTATTATTATTATTATTATTATTATTATTATTGTTATTAATATTGTTATTTTTATTGTTATTATTGTTATTATTAGTCTTACAATTATCAATATTAGTATTAGTATCATAGTTATAAGTATTATAAATACTATTATTATTATTAATACTAGTATAATTTATAGTAATATAATTAATAAGATTATTATCATTATTATTAGTATTACCATTAGTTCTATTATTATAATTTAAAAACTATTAGTATTATCACTACTAACATTATCATTATTAGTATTATTATTGTTATTATTAACCGGGTTATGAACATATCCATAATTTTTATATTATAAAATTTATAATAAAAGTTGATAGAGCAAAAATTATGAAAATGGTATAACATTAAATTATAGGGACTATAGATATAGGTTTAGAAACTAAACATGAAGTTTATGGTAAATCTGATTATTATTATTATTAACACTGCTATTATTATTATTATTATTATTATTATTATTATTATTATTATTATTATTATTATTATTATAATTATTATTATTATTATTATTATTATTATTATTATTATTATTATTATTATCATCAATATATTATTAAAAGAATTTATCACTTTTATTAAAACTATTATTCTTACTAAAATTAGCATTATCATTAAAGTTAATATCTTTATTAAGATTATCATTATTAAGATTAATATTATTATTAATAATATTACTATCAATATTACGACTATCACTCTTATCATTTTTAGTATTATTACAAGTAAATATTTTAAAATAAAGATGCACTGCAATAATATTAATATTATATATCATTATATTTTTATTATTAAAATGATATTAACTAAACTATATAAAGTATCAATTAATACATAAATATATATTTTTATCATATATAAACCATAATATAGATTTTTAACATATTAAAGAATGATAAATAATAATTATATAAGATATATAAATTAAATATATTAAACTATCTATATCTATATAGCATATAATATAACAAATATATAGTCATTAATAATATATATAAATTTGCTCAATTACTCTTACATGTATATTAACAAATATACAAATGATATAGGTTCGTGAATCCGGCCCTGCATTATTCAATATAGTCATATGTATTTTTACTACAAAATACAGTATGTTGAGTTTCATTTGCCTTTTTACCCTTTATATTTTTGGGCTGAGAATACATGCGCAATTTTTATAAATGTTTTACGAAATAGACACAAGTAATTGAAACTACATTATATGGGTGAATGATCGAAGCCGAATATGCCCCTTTTGCTTGGTAACCTAAGAATTAGTAAACCGATCTACTAATTGACGAGAATCCTAAAGATAGATCTATTGGGCCTAACGAACCCCATCCAAAGTACCGGATGCTTTAGTACTTTGAATTCATTTTTATCATGTCCGAAGGATTTCCCGGAATGATAGGGGATATTCTTATATGCATCTTGTTAATGTCGGTTACCAGGTGTTCACCATATAAATGATTATTTTTGTCTCTATGCATGGGACATATATTTATGAGAAACGGAAATGAAAATCTTGTGGTCTATTAAAATGATGAAAATGATTGATTATGATAAACTAATGAACTCACCAACCTTTTGGTTGACACTTTAAAGCATGTTTATTCTCAGGTATGAAAGAAATCTTCCGCTGTGCATTTGCTCATATTAGAGATATTACTTGGAGTCATTCATGACATATTTCAAAATACGTTGCATTCGAGTCATCGAGTTCATCAAGATTATTACTAAGTCAATTATAGTTGGATATATTATGAAATCGTATGCATGTCTTCAACTTTCGATGTAATGAAAGTTTGTCTTTTAAAAACGAATGCAATGTCTGAAAAATGTATCATATAGAGGTCAAGTACCTCGCGATGTAACCAAATGTAATGTATTCGTCCAGATGGATTAGGACGGGTTATTAAATGTGCTAACTCCTTTGGCATTGTTATTACCGAAAATAACTTTGCAATCCCTTTCCAAAGTAGCCAATTTTGTCACAGCTCCAACAAGACAACTTCGACTTTTCATCCGAAGTAGCCTTATTATAACCCTGATATATACGATTACCCTTTCCATCATCGTTACCGGAGAACCTTTTATATTCCACCATATTACCAGCAGAAGTACCAGCAACCTCGTTGCTCTTTTGCTTAAATCTCTCTGACAAATCACTATATTTATCTATTGAAGTCTTACCATGAACTCATCGGCATCTTGTAACGATAATTACCATACTAAATACCGAGAGGCATCAATCGATAATCTCGAATTTCTCAGCGATTCTACGACAACAATTATATATATATATATATATATATATATATATATATATATATATATATATATATATATATATATATATAACTTCTATCTCCTGGACTTATGAACGTAAATCTTGAATTGCTAAAAAGAGCTTTAGCCTATGAATCAGTTTTCTGAGTTTTGAAAAAGCTGATGAAACAGTGAAAACTGAAGACTGCCTTAACAGTCAAAAGTTTGATGATAAAGAATGGAGTTTCGGAAACACTCAATGGAAAATTTGTACTGAAAAACGGATTGAGCAAACCATGAAGGAGACTCTGAACAAATCACAAGGACTAAACTTGTACATAAAGAATCCTGATGATTCAATTTCTGATGAAATCTGTAGCGAATACCTTGCTCCTTAATCTCTCTAAATCATCGTGAATGAATTTCTTCATCACAATTTGATTCTAAAATTTTAAGATATTATCATATCTTTAATTATTAATATCCCCAATATTTCTGAAGATATCTTCATAAATGTTCTTGTCCGATATTGTTTATCTCTCCGCGTTATCTGTACTACATCATAAAAGAAACTGTTTTAGTTTCTAAAATTCTAAAAAAAATAATATCGAGTTTGAATTATGAATGTTTTGAAGTAGTGTTGGAAATTGATGCATGAGTTAGTATAATATAATGACACTTGATCAACGTGATTATATTACAGTAAGTCATGCTAAATTTCTAATGGAACATGATGATTCACAGAAAATACCATCATCACGTGCCATGTTACACGACTCTTTCATTCTACTTAATCTCTAAGCATATCACGGAAAAATTTCCTTGATATTTCTGTTCTTCCGTAATTCCAACAGTTGCTAATAAATCGTGCTATTACATTTTCTTTCTGATTAGAAGATTTCATTAAATTCTTTAAATTCCAGAAATTAACCGTGACTACATCAAAAGTTAAGACGAATCTCTATTTCTTCATTTCACTCTTTTGTGATAGCTTCACTCGTACTCTTCGAGTAATCGAATTGTTTTATCCATATTACTCTATGGTAATAAAACTCTATTTATCAACTCATATTCGTCATGAAAACATTCTTATCGTTAGCCATGACGACCTCGATCAAATTTCGGAACGAAATTTATTTAACGGGTAGGTACTGTGACGACCCGGAAATTTTCGACCAAATTTAAAATTAATCCTTATATAATTTTGACACGATAAGCAAAGTCTGTTAAACTGAGTCTCAAAAATTTTGAACTGTTTCATATATTCACTTGACCTTCGACTATTTCCAACGATTCACGAACCACTATATGTAAATATATATATATATATATATATATATATATATATTAAATTGAATTAGAAACTTATATGATTTAATTCAGTTGTGTAAATAAAATAATATATGATATTACTATAAATCTATATATATATATATATATATATATATATATATATATATATATATATATATATATATGAAAAGTATATTGAAAAAATATATGTATATATATATATATATATATATATATATATATCATTTAGAATTTATTTAATAAATGCTCGTAGTACACATTTGTCATCTTGATAGTTATTAATCAAGTTAAAAACGAACTTATGTGATTTTAAAATAAACGGTGATCCAAAAATAAGTTTTATAATTTATAGGCTTATTAATAATATATTTAGAAGTTATTTGATAAATTTTAACAATAACTATATTTTACTTGGGGTTGGGAGTGAATAACTAATGTAATTGTTATTTAATAATTAATGACTGGATTTTAAACCATAATGATCAGAATAAATAATTATAACTAATACAAAATTTTGGGATTTTTCTGAGACTTTTATTTGCCACTGATTTAACAACGGAGCAGGAAATCTAGTTCCCAAAATAGTGTCGGTAGAATAAGTTTAAAAGACTGGCTGCTTTACTGTATCCTCGTGATACAATTGATTTTACTTTATATTATAATATTTATATTAATATTAATATATTTAGTTACTGCATTTGTATGGGTATATATATGTTATAAGCATATACCTATGGATAACCTTCAAACGAGAACCCAACACTCTTTTCCATCCTCGGCACCTTGAACCACCGGCCACCGCTGTCTCCGGCCACCTATCACCACCTCGATCACCCTAAACCCGACACTAGAATCATCACCACTTAGTTGTTATGTTCTTGCAACCATCACTCACCATTTCCTATAACTGTAGCACCACCCTAGCTCCCTACTATCACGATCCACCACCCTCAGCTAAATTGCTCAGCTCAACAAACCATATACCACCAGTTAGTGAAACAACAGTGTAACCATGAACAGCATCAACATCAGTAGCAACTGTTTAAGGTGATGTCGATGAAATTGTTTAAGTTGCCATGAGGGCTGGTAAGGATAAGCGTGCGGTATTATTCTTATATGTAGGGCGATACATACTACTAGTCAGATTCGTGATATCCCCTTCTCATGGAGGTTGGGCAACAACCGGAGTTGTCGCTGACAAAGATTCTTTCGAATCACCCGCCTCCATGACTTTAGTCTCATGGGACTCTGACAGAGGAGCAAAACTACCCGTCGGTTTAGCTCTCGCGGAGATATTACTATCTCTGACTCCTGAAGTCACTGGCATAGTAGGAGGTGGCACATCTCTTTCAGTTAAAAACTCATCCTCCAGACTCTGAGATTCAGAATCCCGAAGAGAAGTGGTTTGAACCAATGGATTAATTTCTTGAACCAAAGAAACAGTCTACTAGAAGTTTGATAAATATCCTGAAGGATTGTCAGGTTGATTCATTTCCATGGGACGCGGTAGATCTCCCTCATCAAGATAAGTCGAACCTCCAGTCCCTGTTGTACGATAAGGTACAAGAGGATTTCCAGCCGATACGCAGGGTGCCTTTTCAAGATTTTTCGGCTCCCCTTCGGCCGTTCTGGACTTCAATGATTGATTTTCCTCAATCTATTGAGTCAATGTAGACTTTACTGTAGAGGAAGACTTTACTTCTTTAGATGCCGAAGCATCTTGCTTGGTAGGATTTATTATTAAGTCCTAATTAGGTTGGATGGGCTGATTGGTATTTTTACCATCCATGCATTTAGCTCTCTTGCCTACCGAAGCTTGCGCTTCATTTAGCGTAGGGCTTACTGTTATTATTGGATGTGATACGGAGATGGGTGATGGTGACCGAACAGGCTCTAGGTATTGGTCCGTATCACCATTAGTTGGAGTAACTATTTAGCGGACGATCGGTGTCGAAGTCCTTGATCTAGTTACGCGTTGGGTTGGTGGAATCTGAATCATCTCATCCGGGAAATATCGTATCCTCTTCTTCTGTAATTCGGGAGATGATTCAGTTGCTGATGAATCAGTGTCACTGATATCCTCAGGTGTTGTGGAAAGGGTTGGTTCAATCCTAGGTGAACTAGGTTCCCTGATCCTCACGGGTTGAGCTTGTTGAGCTACCCTAGGACGTTTAAGGTTTATCCTGAGTGGAGGATTAGCTGGCCCAGGCGGTTGAACTATAGATTCCTCTACAACCTCTAGGGCTGGAACCACAGCTTGTTTAACTTGTACTTATTGTACCGGGTTCGGAAGATGTATACCTACTGCCTCAAAATAAGAATGCATTCGAGCGTCTTGGGGTTCAGCTAGCTTCACTAACCAATTTGGAATTGGTATAGTGAATCTATTATCGGAAATCACTGGGGTATTCATCTTTAACTCCCCAAATCTCTTCATCTGTAATCTATGTTTACCTGGTACAAAAGTATTTGCATCTTTGCAAGCATTAATAGCATCATGGATAAAGATACTGAAAAACCTTTCACAAGGAATGTAGGAACTCCTTGGTTTATCCACTTATGCTTAAACCAGATCCCACAAGAGTTCTGCATAGTCTATAGTTTCCACTCTTGTGAATGAGTAGAAAAGCTTGAGCATCGGAACAGTCAGGCTATCAGATCTACTCCTTATCATCAGCAAAATTTGTTGATGATCGAGAAGATCACATACCACCGGGAGTGCAAGTACTTCTTTTGAAACTTAGCTGGTGGAACATTGTTAGCTCCACTATAATCAAGCTGAAATACTGACGTCATCATCTGCTGAGTAGTTGGAAGAGCGGGAGCATTCTGTACAAGAGGAAGCTGAGAGATCCTCCTGAAATCAGCTTTAGTGATTCTCCTGAATCCCTGTACCCCTCTCAGCTCAAATTTAAATCTACTTGGTTCTCTCCGTGGATTGGCAGCCGTAGTTTGTGTAGCCTCAATAAACCTGGTTGTTCTGTTCAGAAGCTCCAAGTCTATAACTGGCACACTAATAGTTGAGCTTAGTACAGGCCATAATGTATGCTTCTCCAGAATTGTAATCCAATTGTTGCATGGAATATTGGTTTCAGAATTGATAAAGTGATTGTTCGCCATTTAGCTGTACAAATAAGAAGTAGAAGACCACAAGATGTTATCATAAAGCACATATCTCTATTCTTATATCCTTTGAAATCCTTTGACTTTTTTAAATTTTAAAATTTTTATGGATTTTCTAAGTTGTAAAAGTCTTTTATTCCAATTATGTACAAACATTAGATAAACATGATATTCAAATAAGATTCAACACAGTATAAAAGCATCACGCATAATCAAATATGTAACACAAAGAATCAGAACAACACTTAGTCAATTTTTCAATATGTGTCAAGCAGATTCGGTATTCATGAAATATTCCAGATTCGGTAACCAAAATTGCCTGTACTTTCATTTTAAAGAACTAGAATAAGCATGCAAGTTTTTTCAATTCAAAATCAAATTATTTCAAAGTATCAAACACCAAGCTCGGTAACAAGCCAAGAACAGATTTGGTAACTTCAAAATTCACAGATAATCACTCAAACATGCATATTCAGTCTCATATCATGCAAAATCATAACCATAATCAATTAACAACTCAATTTAATCAGAAACACATGTTAGTTGTATGAACAGACTCGGTACTGTAGCATGAACACAATCGGTATGTACAGAATCCATCAAACGATCAATTAAACATGTAATCAGACTCGGTCAATTGATAGATCAATCAATTTAACACAGATTAGACCAGATTTCATGTCAATCAACCTAATCAATTAAGTTTAATCTAAGATTAAAGATTTCTGACTCAGATTCAGTATAATCAACATTAATTCAAAATTAAGTGTCATAATCTTGTTGTTTTTGATCTTTTCTGGTTTATAATCATTCAATTATCTCAGATCTACAAGATGTATATCCTAAACTTGATTAAAATAAAGAAATACCAAAGATTTGAAGAAAGAGAAGAACGAACTCGGTAGATTAAGCAGATACGGTAAGTATAATCAGACTCGGTATGCAATTAGAACAGTGTGAGAGAAAGTTTGACTTTGACTCTCCTTTTATAGATACCGAAGATGTTTAAAATTGGGCCTTACCGAATGGGCATATTTTACCAAATGCAGTCCATTTTCAAAATTTAACCAATTTGACTTCAAATTTAGACACATCTTTAACAAGAACTTTCAAGTTCATCATATTTTCAATGAAAAACATTTCTGAGACATTTTTGAAAGTTTTAGAACTTACCGAATCTGCACTGTTGGTTGTCAGATTCGGTATAATGCTAAAAATAGAATTTATTCAGTAAAATTCAATTCTTTTTGGATTTTATCTTTTTCAATTTTTAAGAATTTTCTAAAATCAAGATTTGTATTTAGAAAAATTTGAAATATGTACACAATACAAATCTTCAATGATATCAATTTTAAAACGGGTTGCATACTGAGATGTATACAAGCCAAAGTGAATATTTTTAATTTAAAACATGAATTTTTATGAATTCACTTTTTGAAAATCAATTTTCTTTATAATTTTCTCTTTTTCTCCCCCTCAAAATGTGATATACAATGAAAGTAATCATTATTTTGATCTTCCCAAGAAAATTTAATAACTCCCCTTGAAATATGATATCAATTAGTTACATCCCCTTTCGTAACCATTGAAAAATAAACCCAGGAAGTTATCAGAAATGTAAAGGCTCCCCCTTGAAATATAATATTTAAATCATAAGCTATCTGTTGTTCCCCCTAGAAAAATATTACTCCCCCTAAACACAAGATCCTAGGTATAAGTCCCAATATAGCTAAGGAAAGCTAAGCACTATACTCTACCATGCCAATTTCTTTTATCAAGAACTTTAGCCTAAGTTCATCTAAGGGTGTAGTGAACATGTCAGCTAATTGCACTGTGGTAGGCACAAAGTATAACTCTACATCTCCTTTTTCAACATGGTCCTTAATGAAATGATAACGAATGTCTATGTGTTTAGTCTTAGAATGCTGAACCGGGTTGCTAGTTATGGCAATTGCACTCTGTGAATCACTGTATATCGGGGTCTTAGTGATCTTAAAGCCATAGCCTAGGAGTTGAGTTTGCATACACAAAACTTGTGAACAACAATGAGCTGCAGCTATATACTCAGACTCAGCAGTTGATAAAGAAATACAGTTTTGTTTCTTAGATGACCAACCAACTAACCTATTCCCCAATATCTGAATTGATCAAAGATGTGCTTTTTCTATCAACATGGCAACCGCCATGATCCGCATCAGTATAAGCAGTGAGATTGAAATCAGATCCATGTGGATACCAGATTCTAAGATTAGGAGTACCTTTTAGGTACTGAAAAATTCTAACCACTTCTTTGGAGTGGGATTTCTTAGGGTTTGACTGAAAGCTGGCACAGACAGTTACAACAAGTGTAATATCTGGTCTACATGCAGTCAGATACATTAAAGAGCCAACCATGCTTCGATAAAGCGTAATGTCAAAGGGTTCCCCATTAGCATCAGTATCCAGTAATGTCCTCATTGGGGTTGTCATTGGTTTTAAATCAGTCATTTGAAAACGTTTTAGCATATCATTGATATACTTTGTTTGACTAATAAAAATCCCGTTTGGTAATTGTTTTACTTGTAACCCCAAGAAGAAATTAAGCCGGTCAAGCATGCTCATTTTGAATTTGTTGGCCATAAGGTCATCAAACTCTTTGCAAAATGCTGGGGATGTGGAACCAAAAATAATATCATCAACGTAAATTTGAGCCAAGAGAATGTGACCGTGGTTTTTACGGACGAAGAGCGTTGTATCAATCGTTCCACGAGAGAAGCCATTATCCATCAACTACTTTGTTAAGGTCTCGTACCATGCACGCGGTGCTTGCTTTAGACCGTACAAAGCTTTCTCCAAGTAGTATACGTGGTTTGGATGAATGGGATCGACAAAGACTTCTAGTTGATCAACATATACTTCCTCTTGAAGATAACCATTCAGAATAGCAGTTTTGACATCCATTTGAAAGACCGTGAACTTCATATGAGAAGCAAATGCAAGGAATAGACGAATAACCTCAATCCTAGCAACCAGAGCAAACGTTTCATCATAATTAATAACCTCTTGTTGTCAATATCCCTTGGCCACAAGACATGCCTTATTTCTAACCATAATTCCATTAGAATCCTTCTTGTTCTTGAAAATCCACTTAACCTCTATTGGTCGTTGACCCGCTGGTCTTGGAACTAATCGCCATACTTTCAAACGATCAAACTAATTGATCTCCTCTTGCATTGCTACCACCCATTTCGGATATAGTAAAGTTTGAGCAACCGTTGTTGGTTCAATCTTACTAAGAAAGGCTGTGTATAAACACATATTTCGAGTAGCTCTTTGATTTGAAACTGGAGCAGATGCATCACCAATGATAAGATCAATTGGATGACTTTTAGTCCATCGGTTGTTATGTGGAAGAGGTTGTACATCAGTGGTATCCATTGAAACATCAACCGTTGTTGACGTTGAGTCATGATCCTCTGGTGCTAATGTAACATTGTCTAATGGATTCATTTGAGTATCTGGAGAAATAACTGGAGTTATATCAACGGATGTGTCTTGAATTGGTTCAAGATGATCATCGGGAGGAGGGGGAGAATGAAGAAGCAATGGGTGAGTCAGTTAATGTTTTATCTTCATCATAGAGACTTGGTTGAGTCTCCACAGTAGTTGACTATGATGGTGTAACTGGTACAGCTTGAATATTTGAATTCCATTGAGGAGCATAAAGACTATCAAACAAGATATCCAGTTCCGCTGTTGTAACCATCGGAACACCCTTCTTCAAGAAAATTGAATTTTGCGCGGAAGAAGTAGTAGCCAGGTTAGGATCGGGTTTTGAACTGAGTTGTTCAAAAGTCATTCCCAAAAACTCATCGAACTTGACATTGATGCTTTCCTTGATCGTCTTTGTCTATCAAAATCGTTAAGCACATAGCATATACAACTATAGACACGTTGATAATGCTAAAAACGAACATATATTTCATAGCATTATCCTTCAAGAATGAAATGCTTTTAGTTGTAATTGTTCTATTTACAAGTGATATTCGTTTAAATAATTAAAGGTGAAGACAAAAGACAGATTCGACGATTTGAAGACGCAAACGACCAAAAAGCTAAAAAGTACAAAGTACAATCCAAGTGGTTTAAATTATTGATGAGAAACGTCTAGAAATTACAAGAGTACAAGCCTCAAAACGCAAAGTACAAGATATTAAATCGTACGAAAGGACGTTCGAAAATACGGAACCAGGACATGAACCAATTTTCAACGCGCGACGCAACGGAGCTGAAAGTACAAGTCAACTATGCACATGAATATAATATAATATATATAAAATTATATATATTATATTTTATTATTAAAAACCGTCGGCAAACAAAAAAACAAAAGTATGTGAGCTGTCCCAGGGGGCCATGCGATCGCATGGCCAGGAAGACCAAATTCCATGTGATCGCATGGCAGTAAAGTTGTGGCCAGGTGCTATAAATTGGAACGTTTTCTGTCGAATTCAGTACACCTTCATCAACTGATCTCTCTCACTCTCTCAATATATATTTATATTTAGATTTTATAATTATAATTTTAACATTAAGTTAATAATAATAAGGATATAGTGGCAAATGTTTTAAGTTTGTAAGTCGAAATTCTGTCCGTGTAACACTACGCGATTAATACTCATTGTAAGTTATGTTCAACCTTTTTAAATTAATGTCTCGTAGCTAAGTTATTATTATGCTTATTTTGTAGTGATTTAACAAGTTTGAAACTCTTAAAACCATTTAAGAATCATTATAAAACGGAAGCGTGAAATTACCAATTTAACTTGTTATCTTTAAACCAATTAAAGCTAAATCCCATCTTGGATCAAGTTGTGAAATAATGCTTACTAATTAACAAGAAAGGAAGAGTTTTATACCTCCTTAAAACAAGTTTAAGGGCTGCTATAAGTCGTGAAAGATGATGAAGAAGATGACCAAACAAAACACCAAAACACCCTTGAGTCTTGCTTGACCTTGATCACCTTAAAACCTAAGCTTGAAACCCACTTTTCTGCCTTGAGATACTTCGAACAGCAGCTCCTAAAATCAGCAGAATGTTTGATGAAATTGATGAGTTTATAGCTTCTAACTTGAAGCCTCAAGTGTAGTATACCCAAGCTTTAATTACCAACACCACCCTTTGTATTGGTTAGGATTTTATGCACTTAAACTAGCTAGTTACCAAGCAAAAACTCTCTTCCTCTCCTCCCCAAATTTACGGCAGCAGCAGCCCAAAAGAATGAGAGAAAAATGATTCAACAACATGTGCAAAAGAGGGAGTCAATGCTTGGTTATTAGAGGAAGGCATGCACTTGAGAAATGTGACATTAAAAGTCACAAAAGACTAGCATGGGGTGTCTCCTTGGAGACCCCAAAACCGTCCCATATATGTATGGTGTATCAAGATTTATATTTTATAAAACCTTGTAATATTAAGTCTTGTAAAGATATAAAACTTGATACATATATATATATATATATATATATATATATGTCTTGTAAAGATTTAAAACTTGATACATATATATATATGTCTTGTAAAGATTTAAAACTTGATATATATATATATATATATATATATATATATATATATATATATATATATATATATATATATATATATAACACCATGCATATAAGTTACTTATATCTTATAAACCTATTTATAAGATATAACATAACATAATTATTTAAACCTATAAATAATTCAAGTTAAATTATCCAAATAATTTATCTCAAGTGATAATATTTTAGAAACCCGATTTTCTAAAGTTCAAGTGTCGCGTACTTATTTAACGATCCAACCATTAAGATTAAATACTTGTAAAGTGTTGGTAAGCTTGTTATTTGGGTATGACCTGACTTGGATCATGACACATTAGCCACATTAATTTAATATGTCTCTCGGGCATACGAAATACCTTCAATCTCCCACTTGCACGAGAAACGTAAGGAATTAATGCAGATGACGGATACCACCTAACGACCGTCCATCACCCCCAATGTGTTATGACTTGGTGCCATTCAATAACATCATCCCTTTCGAGTTCCCATCTCGAATATGATTAGGTGAATCTTTCAATATATCCTTTTGTCCTAGATGTCATGTTAAATCCAAGAGACATAGAGTGATCACTCTCTTATAGATTTAACTTTATCAGGCCTTAGACATCTGACTCTCAATGAATAAGAGGGACAAATTCCATCTTGGCTACATACGTCCTAGACACTACACTTTGTACCATACCTGAAGCCTCCCTTATGAGCTACTTTTTCAGAATAGCGAAGGAAAGAATCAAGGCACGATATTCGGTGAATATCTGAACCCAATATGTATCTCAGGTCAGAGGATACAATGATATTCTCCTTTACTCAAGATTACATGTGATCAACCACAAAGGCTCCATACAGTAAATCTTGAGAGCGGGTCTTCCAATATTTGTGTCCCACAAATATCTATGAACCTTGGTTGCAACCTTGCCCCACATTTACCATTTAAATGTTAACCAATCCAAGTTCATAATAGTCTAGACCTCACACTTGTTCCCACAAATGTGATCAACTACGAAATTTAGAATAATTATTTATTCATGGATAAAATATGCAAAATTGGAACATGACTCTAAATAAATTAATACCATAATTATATTAATGAGTTTGAATAATTTTGTTCCGTTACAATACTTAAAATAGATCATGACCAATCACTAGAATATCGAAGCCCTAATGCACAAACATGTCCTGTATGTTTTGCTCCATGTAAGAGCTTCGTGAGAGGATCCGCTATGTTAAGATCTGTGTGAACTTTGCGAATACATATCTTTCCCTTTTCAACTTCATCCCTTATGTAGTTGAATCTCCGCTCAATGTGACGGGTCTTTTGGTGAGCACGAGGTTCTTTGATTTGAGCAATCGCACCCTCGTTGTCACAAAAGATCTCAAGAGGGTCCTGAATGGAAGGGACTACTCCTAAGTCGTCGATGAATTTCTTCATCCATGCAGCTTCCTGAGCTGCCAATGAGGCGGCAATGTACTCTGCTTCTGTAGTGGATAATGCAACAACATCCTATTTTGAACTCTTCCAAGAGACGGCACCTCCATTTAATGTGAAGACATAACCGGATTGTGATCGAGAATCATCTCGATCAGTTTGGAAACTCGCGTCTACGTAACCCTTTACAGCGAGTTCCTCCTCACCAGACCCATATATCAGAAACATATCCTTAGTCCTCCTAAGGTATTTCAATATACTTTTAACAGCAATCCAATGATTGTTTCCTAGGTTATTCTGGTATCTACTTGTCAAGCTAAGAGCACATGACACATCCGGTCTAGTGCATATCATTGCATACATGATTGACCCAATGGCAGAAGCATATGGGACTTTCTTCATTCTCTCCTGTTCATCTTTCGTGGTGGGGCACTGAGATGAACTGAGAAGTGTTCCCTTTTGAATAGGTACCAAACCTTTCTTAGAGTTCTCCATCTTGAACCTTTTCAAGATCTTTTCAATGTATGCACTTTGATTTAAACCTATCAGTTTCTTGGATCTATCCCTGTAGATCCCAATCCCCAAAACGTATTGTGCTTCTCCAAGATCCTTAATGGAGAAGCATTTGCTTAACCAAGTTTTAACACCTTGCATTGCCGGAATATCATTTCCAAATAACAATATATCATCCACATATAGTACAAGGAACATGATAGTGCTCCCACTAGCTTTCTTGTATACACAAGCTTCATCACCATTTTTAATGAAGCCAAATTTCTTGGCCTCCTCATTAAAATGATGATTCCACATTCTAGATGCTTGTTTCAATCCGTAGATTGACTTCTTTAACTTGCATACCTTTTTAGGATATTTCGGATCAACAAAACCCTCAGGCTGAACCATATAGACATCTTCCTCAAGATGTTCGTTTAGGAAAGCGGTCTTGACATCCATCTGCCATATTTCATAATCATAATGAGCAGCAATGGCAAGTAATATCCTAATAGACTTTAGCATCGCCACAGGCGAAAAAGTTTCATCATAGTCAACCCCTTGAGTTTGAGTGAAACCTTTTGCTACAAGTCTAGCTTTATATGTATCCAAGTTCCCATGTATGTCGGTTTTCATTTTGAACAGCCATTTACAATCAACTAGCTTAGAGCCAGGAGGTTGCGCAACAAGTTCCCAAACTTGGTTGTCATACATGGATTGCATCTCAGCGTTCATGGCTTCCTACCATTTATCTTTATCAATCCTTGATAAAGCTTCTTGGTAGTTTGTTGGTTCATCCAAATCAACCACATAGCAACCATCCATGAGAAACCCATATCTCTCAGGAGGATTACTAATCCTACCAGATCTGTCAACGTCTTGTGTGTTTTGATCATCCATTTGATCACTCTCATCATTTTCATGTTGAGTGCTAGTGTCAACCAATTGTGTATCATCTATTTGATCTTGAACCTCTTCAAAATCTATCTTCCTTTCACTATTTTCTTCCATTAGGAACTTAGCTTCAAGGAATTCCGCCTTTCGAGCAACAAATACATTTTGCTCAGTCGGATCATAGAAATAGTATCCCATATCATCCTTGGGATATCCTATGAAGATACACTTCGTGGATCGAGCATTCAACTTATTAGGGACGTAACACTTAGGGTAAGCTTCACATCCCCATACCTTTAAGTATGATAGAGATGGAGGTTTTCCAAACCATATCTCATGAGGTGTTCGTTCCACTTTCTTGGTTGGGGCCATATTTAAAATACGAGCCGCTGAGCATAGACAATAACCCCAGAATGATAGAGGTAACAAGCTTCTAGCCATCATAGATCGAACCATATCCATTAGGGTTCGGTTCCTCCTTTCGGACACACCATTAAGCTGTGGTGTCCCGGGTGGAGTAAGTTGCGAGATAATCCCACAACTTCTAAGATGATCTTGGAAGGCATCGCTTAGGTATTCACCTCCTCTATCGGTTCGAAGTACCTTAATTGTCTTATTGAGTTGATTTTGTACTTCGTTTTGATACTCTTTGAATGCTTCAAAAGTTTCGTCCTTATGTCTTAACAAGTAGACATATTCGAAACGACTGAAGTCATCAATGAAAGTAACGAAGTATCTTTCACCATTCCTAGCTATGGGCTTAAAGGGTCCACATACATCCGAATGTATTAATCCCAATAAGTCCTTAGCCCTTTCGTAGGTCCCTTTGAAAGGTGCTTTAGTCATTTTGCCTTGTAAACAAGATTCACATATATCAAACGAGTCTAGTTCATTTGATTTCAAAAGGCCATTCTTTTGGAGTGTATGCATTCGATTCTTGTTTATGTGACCAAGGCGACAATGCCATAAGTAGGAATCACTCAAATCCCTTTTGAGTTTCTTGGTGCTTGTATGGTATATTGAGCTATTAGATGATGTGTCATCATGAACCAATTCATAAATTCCATTTGAAGGCGAAGCCTTAAAATAGAATACATTATCTAAATAAACGTGTATATCATCATTAACAAAATTAAGATAAAAACCACATTGTTTTAAACGGGAAACTGAAATAATGTTTCGACATAAATCCGGTGCATACAAACCATTGTTCAAAATAAGTTCCAAACCACTTGGAAGCTTTAATACAAAGTCTCCTTGAGCCTTCACTTGCACTTTGGCTCCATTAATCATAAAGAGACTTGATGTTCCCGTTTGCTTGCTACTTCTTTTGAACCCCTGCAAAGAATTGCAAATGTGAGTTCCACATCCAGTGTCTAATACCCATGTATTAGAAGAAGTAATACTAAGCTCTATATATACCATATATACATTACCTGAGGTTTTCCCCGCATCCCTTTTTTCCTTCAACTCCTTGAGGTAGACCGGGCAGTTGCGTTTCCAGTGACCCATTTCACCGCAACCGAAGCACGGGTCTTCCTTGGGGTTTGCTTGTCCGGCAAACTTTTGCTTCTTGTTCTTGTTTTTGGTTGGGGTAACCATCCTCCCCTTTCCCTTGCCTTGATGGGTGGGTCCTTTCCTCTTAGCCGCCTTTGGCTTAGAGGTGTTATTACCTTTGGACCCACCATCATTGATCATTAGCACGGGTGAAGCCCTTTTACCCATGCTAGTTTCGGCCGTCCTTAACATGCCATGAAGTTCACCAATGGTCTTATCCATCCCATTCATATTATAATTAATTACAAATTGGTCAAACCTCTTTGACAAGGAGTTTAGGATGAGATCGGTGGCTAGCTCATTGGATATGTTGAGATTAAGACGGTTAGAACGATCAATAAGGCTTTTCATTTTGAGGACATAAGATGAGACGAATTTGGTGTCATCCATACGACATGCATGTAGCGCTCGAACCGTTTTGAAGCGCTCGACACGTGCTTGTTGAAGGAACATCTCCTTCAATTGCGTAATCATGTCATATGCACTATGATGCTCGAAATCCTTTTGGAGTTCGGGTATCATAGTCCCAAGCATTAGGCAAGCGACTTGCACCGAATCGGCGCAATATTTATCATAATAAGCCATGCCCTCTACATCTTCCTCGTCCGGTTGGTCAGGAATAGGGTCCTCCAACACATACACTTTATCCTCAAGTTTGAGGACAATTCTAAGATTACGGAACCAATCCATAAAGTTCGTATGGTTGAGTTTGTCTTTCTCGAGGAGAGACCTTAACGATAGGTTGTTTAAGTTAAGTGGTGCATTTTGCATGTTGTTGTTATTGGCGGCCATCTACAAAATTAACAAAGTTCATTTAAGTATCGATTTTAAATTTAATAAATAATACCCTTTTATATATAATTGTTTTATTAAATATTAGAATCCAACGGTAAATCAAATTTCGGTTAGGTGACCTTTATCCCGTTATTTGATTTAGCTAGGTAGTCATTTATATGACAATTGCAATCCTTTTGCAACTTCTAAATTATGGGATCATGCAATCCTTTTGCATGGCATATTTATCCCATCAACGCCTATTTGTTCCTCATGCTTCGGCGACCCTAAGTTCATGATTCCCAAATCAAGTCGTCCTACTTGTGTAAACATGTAAAATTAACATACAAGTGGTTAGGTGACCTTTATCCCACAAGCATGCGAATTTTACCTTAACCATATTAGTTAGCTCATAACAGTTAGGTGACCTTTATCCCATTATGAGTTCCCTACTATGTTTAAGTGTCCCACAAAAGGATGGCGTTAAACTTGTTTACCTTGTCGATTAAGGGATTTTAAGTTTTCGTTAATTCTAGTTTAAGAAAACATTTATGCCATACACCAACATGCATTTAGTGTATGGTTCATTTGAAATCCATTTTCAAGTCTTGTAATTTGCCAATTACTTGATATAAACCATTTTATATATATATGTGATCCTTTTCTGTTCTTAATAACCATTTATTAAGGTCTTTAGTTGCTTTTAATTTAACCAATTAAATTGTCATCTTGCATGTTATTAATACGTCTAATTTAACCAATTAAATTGTCGTTTTGCTTGTTGTTATCTTGTGATTAATTGTATCAACCAAACATACAATACAATAAGCAAACAAACAACCACACATGCAAAACAAGTATGTTCACAATCTAGCCATTTTGGTGGACATTTGTTTAGCCGAAAACAAATGTCACCGGGTTAAGGGGTAATAATACAAAGTAGGAGATTTGAAATCTCCCACTTAACCTTGCATCCATATGTTCCTTGTGTTCTTCAAGTCTTCATCATCTTGTATCTTCATTTTACAAAATATGTATCCTAATACATTTTTATCTAGAAAATGAAAATACAACCTATTCTATTTTACATACCAAATGTAAAACAAATTACATAGCCAAAATAAATATTACATCCAATTGAACGAATTAATATTACATACCAAATGAATATTACAAATTAACCAAACATACAACCATAACATGCATTCAACACAAGGTCAAGGCTATGATTGTGAACATGAACATGCAACCAAATATGACCAAATGAAAGAGCCCAAAACCCACTTTTGGAACCCAAACAATTCGGCCTAACACATAAACCCACCCAAACCCATTGATTTTTGCAATCTACATTCATGCATGTTCATAGATTGCAAATATAGTGGGTTTAAAACAACATTACGAAGCATATTTCAACAACCTCGGCTCTAGATACCATTGTAGTGATTTAACAAGTTTGAAACTCTTAAAACCATTTAAGAGTCATTATAAAACGGAAGCGTGAAATTACCAATTTAACTTGTTATCTTTAAACCAATTAAAGCTAAATCCCATCTTGGATCAAGTTGTGAAATAATGCTTACTAATTAACAAGAAAGGAAGAGTTTTATACCTCCTTAAAACAAGTTTAAGGGCTGCTATAAGTCGTGAAAGATGATGAAGAAGATGACCAAAAAAAACACCAAAACACCCTTGAGTCTTGCTTGACCTTGAACTCCTTAAAACCTAAGCTTGAAACCCACTTTTCTGCCTTGAGATACTTCAAACAGTAGCTCCTAAAATCAGCAGAATGTTTGATGAAATTGATGAGTTTATAGCTTCTAACTTGAAGCCTCAAGTGTAGTATACCCCAAGCTTTAATTACCAACACCACCCTTTGTATTGGTTAGGATTTTATGCACTTAAACTAGCTAGTTACCAAGCAAAAACTCTCTTCCTCTCCTCCCTAAATTTACGGCAGCAGCAGCCCAAAAGAATGAGAGAAAAATGATTCAACAACATGTGCAAAAGAGGGAGTCAATGCTTGGTTATTAGAGGAAGGCATGCACTTGAGAAATGTGACATTAAAAGTCACAAAAGACTAGCATGGGGTGTCTCCTTGGAGACCCTAAAACCGTCCCATATATGTATGGTGTATCAAGATTTATATTTTATAAAACCTTGTAATATTAAGTCTTGTAAAGATATAAAACTTGATACATATATATATATATATATATATATATATATATATATATATATATATATATATATATATATATATATATATATGTCTTGTAAAGATTTAAAACTTGATATATATATATATATATATATATATATATATATATATATATATATATATATATATATATATATATAACACCATGCATATAAGTTACTTATATCTTATAAACCTATTTATAAGATATAACATAACATAATTATTTAAACCTATAAATAATTCAAGTTAAATTATCCAAATAATTTATCTCAAGTGATAATATTTTAGAAACCCGATTTTCTAAAGTTCAAGTGTCGCGTAATTATTTAACGATCCAACCGTTAAGATTAAATACTTGTAAAGTGTTGGTAAGCTTGTTATTTGGGTATGACCCGACTTGGATCATGACACATTAGCCACATTAATTTAATATGTCTCTCGGGCATACGAAATACCTTCATATTTAAGCCGAAGTAATCGTGATGTTGGACTAAATATTAAGACTGAGTTATTGGGCTTTGGACCATAATTGAGGTTTGGACAAAAGACCGACACTTGTGAAAATTGGACTATGGGCTATTAATGGGCTTTATATTTGTTTAACTGAATGATAGTTCGTTAATT
This sequence comes from Rutidosis leptorrhynchoides, assembly GCF_046630445.1. Taxonomy (NCBI): domain Eukaryota; kingdom Viridiplantae; phylum Streptophyta; class Magnoliopsida; order Asterales; family Asteraceae; genus Rutidosis; species Rutidosis leptorrhynchoides. The sequence continues at coordinate 182,369,783 of NC_092337.1, forward strand.
TAATATAGAGATTTACAATTTGACGTATCTATAAATAACCACATACACTCGATCGGATACGATGTGTGGGATATTTATAAATACTAATATTCGTTCATTTAACCGGACACGGGAATGGATTATTAGTCAATGGACTCATTAAAACAGGGGTGGATTACATACAAGGAAAATTGGTGTAATTGTTAACAAAGTATTAAAACCTTGGATTACACGCAGTCGATAACTTGGTGTAATTATAAATAAAGTATTAAGACCTTGTTACAGTTTAAATCCCCAATTAGTTGAAATATTTGACTTCGGGTATAAGGGTAATTTGACGAGGACACTCGCACTTTATATTTATGACCAATGGACTATTATGGACAAAAACCAGATGGGCATATCGAATAATCCAGGACAAAGGACAATTAACCCATGGTAATAAATTAAAATCAACACGCCAAACATCATGATTACGGAAGTTTAAATAAGCATAATTCCTTATTTTATATCTCATCGCACTTTATTTATCGTCATTCTATTTATCGTACTTTAAATTATTGCACTTTTAATTATCGCACTTTTATTTTATCTCATTTTTATTTATCGTTATTTACTTTACGCTTTAAAATAAATTGTATTTATATTTAATATTTTACATTAGGTTTTAATTGTGACTTAAGTTTTAAAATTGACAAACCGGTCACTAAACGGTAAAACCCTCCTTTTATAATAATAATACTACTTATATATATATATATATATATATATATATATATATATATATATATATATATATATATATATATATATATATATATATATATATATATATATATACAAATATAGCGTTTAAAAATATAGCGTTAAACTCAGCTGTATCCCTGTGGAACGAACCGGACTTACTAAAAACTACACTACTCTACGATTAGGTACACTCCCTATAAGTGTTGTAGCAAGGTTTAGGTATATCCATTCAATAAATAAATAAATAACTTGTGTAAAATTGTATCGTATTTAATAGTATTTCGTAGTAAAATATAATCTATTTCGTACTATACCTCGTACACATCAAGTATTTTTGGCGCCGCTGCCGGGGACGTCATAGAACGCTATAATAAAAAAATTTAGTTTCTAAGCTATTTTTGTAAAAATATATTTACATAAGTTTTAAATATTAAAAACAAAAATATAAAAATAAGAAAAAGAAAAAAAAGAAAAAAAATATATATATCTATATTTTTAAAGTTTAGTTAAATTAAAAAAGTTTATATTTTTATTTATTGTTAAAAGTTACAAAAAACTAATAAGTATTATTTTTTTATATAAATTTTATTTAAAGTATATTTTTTATATAAATTAAAAACAGAAAATAAAAAAAAATATAAAATCTGAACCTGCGATTTTTAACCTGCATCATTTTTGAACTTGCATTCCATACGATCGCATGGTGGTGTCTGACAGGGTCTGAACCTCAGCTTGTATGGATTAGGGTTTGTGTTAATTGTTATTATTATTAATTAATTAGATTAGGGTTTTATTTAGATATTAATTAGTTTAAGTTTTGTTTAATTTAAGTGTTAATTAGTTTTATTAATATATGGAAATTAAAACTTTTATAAAATAATAATATAAAAATAATATTTTTATAAAAATAAGTAATTTTATCATTTTTTTTCTCTTTTTATAAATTATATATTTTAATCTTTTAATTTGTAATTTGTATTCTTTTTATCGTTCGTAACTAGTTTTAAACTTAGTTTTTGCCGTAGTTAATTTATATTTCTAGATTTTTAGGCTTTGCCGTAAAATCTCTTAAGTGCTTTTTCTTTAGATTAAGATTTAGATGCTTTAGAATTTTACGACGTCACTTGTCGCTTTAATATTTAATAGATTTTAGTGCCTTTTTAAGTAATTGCCGTTTTGGATTTAGAATTCCTTTTAAGCTTTAATTCCTTTAGACTCAAGTTTTAATATTTAGTTTTTAGATTTTTAAGTTTCAACGCTTTACTTTCTTATTATTATTTTTCGCCTTTTATTTTTCGACGTTTTTCGACACACTCTTTTTCTTTCTCATTTCTACGCCTTAGTTTTTTAGGACATAGATTTTTATCTTCTTTAAATTTCGTCTAAAAATTATTTTAAGCGGTTAAATTGATAGACATCCAAAATTTTCTGGTTCGTAGTAATAGTTGGATTTGTTAGTGGCGAGTTGTGGGCTTTCGATTTAAAGGATCCTGGCTACCTGCTGCATCTATTGGCTATTCGAAACGTGGGCAAAATCAAAAAACTCTATTAATTTGATAACGTTAATAATTTTTATCTTTATAACTAATAGGATATTCAGTGAATGCACCGAGCAAAATGTTCACCACCTTTCATACGTTCACCTCCTGTAACTCGATCAAGACATCTAGCCAACATTGTCGCCGTTGATTTCTCTTTAGAATCATCATCAAGTCGACCAAGTACTCCGATTCAAATTTCCGATAATCCATTTTTTGGACCCGACCTCATAATTGAGAACCCGGAAGATATTCAAGGACAATTCAGAGATCCTGAACCACTAATCATTCCTCCTGAACCATAAATCATTCAACGAGAGATTGTCGAGGAAGAAACCATTAAATCAGAATCCTCTAGTGATTCAGATTCAACAAATTCAATAATAGAAAATCAGGAACCTTTAAGTATGGAAGATCGAATGAGAGCTACACGCACTGGCCAAGGTCACGGAATTACTCAACTAGACATTAATGCTCCAGATTATGAAATCAAAGGACAAATCCTACACATGGTAACTAATCAATGCCAATTTAGTGGTACGCCAAAGGAAGATCCAAGCAAACATCTTCGAACCTTTAATAGGATCTGTACACTATTTAAAATCAGAGAAGTTGAGGATGAATAGATCTATCTCATGTTATTTTCCTGGACTTTAAAGGGAGAAGCCAAAGATTGGTTAGAATCGTTACCTGAAGGGGTGATTGATACATGGGATGTTTTAGTTGAGAAAATTTCTTAAAAGATTCTTTCCGGCAATAAAAGTCGTGAGACTTCAAGGAGAAATTGTTACGTTCACACAAAATTCAAATGAAACTTTATATGAGGCGTAGACAAGATTTGGAAAGTTGTTGAGTGGGTGTCCTCAATATGGTTTAGACACTTATCAAATAGTACAAATATTCTACTAAGGATGCGACATTACTACACGAAAAGACATCGACATAGCAGCTGGTGGTTCCATTATGAAGAAAACCGCAACTGAAGCTTACAAAATTATTGATAACACAGCCTCCCACTCACATGAGTGGCATCAAGAAAAAGACATCGTTAGATCATCTAAAGCGGCTAGAGCTGATTCTAGCCACGACTTTGATTCCATTTTCGCAAAGTTAGATGCTTTCGAGAGACGAATGGAAAAGATGACTAAAGATATTCACGCAATACGAATTAGTTGTGAGCAGTGTGAAGGACCACATTTGACAAAAGATTGTCTCAGTATTGAGCAAACAATGGAACAAAGAGAGAATGTTTCATACATGAACCAAAGGCCTGGAAATAATTATCAAAATAATTATCAACCGCCAAGACCAAACTACAATCAAAATTAGAATTATAACCGAAATATTCCATACAACAACCAACAAGGTCCTAGCAATCAACAAGTATCCAATAATACTTACAATCAGCAAAGACCTATTTTTCCAAATAAACCACCACAAACCGATGATAAAAAGCCAAATTTAGAAGATATGATGTCGAAGCTAGTTGAATCTCAAACGCAGTTTTTCACATCTCAGAAACAAACTAATGAATAAAATGCTCAAGCATTTAGAAATCAACAAGCTTCTATCCAAAATCTGGAACAAGAAGTGAGCAACCTAGCAAGGTTGATAGGTGAAAGGAAACCGGGGAGTCTACCTAGCGATACAAATGCTAACCTTCGAAATGAAACAGCTAAAGCCATTATCACAAGAAGTGGTATTACACTTAAACCACCTAAAATACCTGTAATTTCTGATGACGCTATTCCTACTACACAGGCACCACAATCAGAGCAAGATAAGGAAACAGAACCGGTAGTTGAAACGGTTAATGAAGATAACACAGTTAAGGCAAAGCCTTATGTTAAACCATACCAACCACCGCTTCCTTACCCAAGTAAAATGAGAAAAGAAAGACTTGAAGCCGAGCAATCCAAATTCTTGGATATGTTTAAACAAATAAATGTCAATCTTCCTTTCATTGATGTAATCTTAGGAATGCCAAGATATGCTAAATTTATGAAAGATCTAATCACAAATAGAAGAAAAATGGAAGAACTCTCGTCTGTTATAATGAATGCTAATTGTTCTGCAGTGTTGTTGAATAAACTACCAGAAAAATTATCAGATCCAGGAAGTTTCACAATTCCATGTTTTCTGGGTAGTCTTAGTTCAATAGAAGCATTGGCAGATTTAGGTGCTAGTATAAATTTAATGCCATATTCATTATACACTAAACTAGACCTCGAAGAATTGAAACCAACACGAATAAATATACAACTAGCCAATCGATCAGTAAAATATCCTAGAGGAATAATGGAGAACATGCTAGTTAAAGTTGATACTTTAGTATTTCTAGTAGACTTTGTTATTTTGGACATGGAAGAAGATTCTCGAGTTCCTCTCATATTAGGAAGACCATTCTTAAACACGGCTAAAGCAATAATAGACGTGTTTAGTAAGAAACTGGCCCTAAGTATAGAGGACGAGAGTGTTACCTTTTCTGTTGATAGTGCCATGCAACAACTGCAATCTGCAGATGATATATGTTATTATATTCAAACTATAGATTCACATGAAGAATTGTTACAAGAATTTCCAGAATTACAAGGAACAGGAGAATGTTCTTTAGGAGAAGGAACTAAACCAATTGATGAAGCTGAAATGTTAGCTACACTTATGGCTAATGAATACGAACCAACAACAGAAGAACTTCAAATGTTGAAAGAGGAAGACAGATATCGATACAAATCATCGATAGAAGAACCACCGATATTAGAGTTAAAGGCACTTCCAAACCATTTGGAATACGCTTATTTACATGGTGAATCTGAATTACCTGTAATAATATCGTCTTCTCTTACGAAAAATGAAAAATCTCAACTCATTTCTGTGCTAAAAGCTCATAAACCAGCTATTGCATGGAAGATTCATGACATTAAAGGCATAAGTCCTTCGTATTGCATACATAAAATCCTTATGGAAGAAGGTCATAAAACATATGTGCAACGCCAACGAAGACTAAATCCAAATATGCAAGATGTTGTTAAGAAAGAAATTATTAAACTGCTAGATGCAGGTTTAATTTATCCAATCTCTGATAGTCTATGGGTAAGCCCAGTTCAATGTGTACCTAAGAAGGGTGGCATGAATACCATCACAAATGAAAAATATGAGCTTATTCCTACTAGGACTGTAACAGGATGGCGTATCTTTATTGGTTATAGAAAATTAAATGACGCCACCAGAAAAGATCACTTTCCCTTACCTTTCATTGATCAAATGTAGGAAAGGTTAGCTGGGAACAGTTACTATTATTTTCTTGACGGTTTCTCCGGATACTTTCAAATTCCAATCGCACCCGACGACTAAGAGAAAACTACCTTCACGTGCCCTTATGGTACTTTTGCTTACAAACGCATGCCATTTGGACTTTGCAATGCCCCTGCAACCTTTCAAAGGTGCATGATGGCGATTTTTCACGACATGATAGAAGAATGCATGGAAGTTTTCATGGATGACTTTTCAGTCTTCGGTGATACTTTTGAAATATGTCTAGTTAATCTTGAACGAATGCTTATTAGATGCGAACAATCAAATCTAATACTTAATTGGGAGAAATGCCATTTCATGGTTAAATAAGGCATCGTTCTTGGTCATAAAATTTTAAAGGAATGAATTGAAGTGGATAGAGCTTAAGTAGATGTAGTTGCTAAGCTTCCACATCCCACCAATGTTAGAGGAGTTAGGAGTTTTCTAGGGCATGCCGGTTTTTACCGACGTTTCATAAAAGATTTTTCTAAAATTGCCACTCCTATGAATAAACTCATAGAAAAGGATGCTCCATTCATCTTTTTAGATGAATGCATCAAATCTTTTAATATTCTTAAAGAAAAACTTACTAAGCACCGATCATGATAACTCCAAATTGGAATCTGCCATTTGAACTCATGTGCGATGCAAGTGATTTTGCAATGGGAGCTGTTTTAGGACAAAGGATTGAAAAACGATTTCAACCTATCTATTACGCTAGTAAGACGTTACAAGGAGCACAAACGAATTACACAACTACTGAAAAAGAACTCATTGCTATTGTCTTTGCTTTTGACAAATTTCGTTCATATCTCGTTCTAGCTAAAACGGTGGTCTATACCTACCATTCTGCTCTTAGATACCTATTTTCGAAACAAGATTCCAAACCACGATTAATCCGTTGGATCTTACTCTTACAAAAGTTCGATATTGAGATCCGAGACAAAAAGGGAGCAAAAAATCTCGTAGTTGATCATCTTTCTCGTCTTGAAAATCCCGAATTAGAAGTTTTAAATGAATCGGCTATACAAGATAACTTTCCTGATGAATATCTTTTGAAAATCGATTATAATGAAATTCCATGGTTTGCAGACTATGCAAACTACTTAGTATGTGGATTCCTTGAAAACGGGTTGTCGTACCAAAAATGAAAGAAATTCTTTAGTGATATAAAACACTATTTTTGGGAAGATCCACATTTATTCAAAAGTTGTACCGATGGAATAATACGCCGATGCGTATTCGGGGATGAAGCTAGTCAAATCTTAAACTATTGTCACACATGACCAACATGAGGGCATTATGGGCCTCAACTCACAGCAAGAAAAGTCTACGACGCTGGATTCTATTGGCCTAAAATTTTCAAAGACGCACACCTTCTTTGTAAATCCTGTGATGCTTGTCAAAGGGCCGGAAAAAAAGTCAACGTGATGAAATGCCACAAAACGTCATTCAAGTATGTGAAGTATTTGACGTTTGGGGTATTGACTTTATGGGTCCATTTCCAAAATCTCATAATAATCTCCACATTCTCATTGCCATTGATTATGTATCTAAATGGGAAGAAGCACAAGCTCTCCCAACTAACGATGCACGAGTTATAGTTAACTTTTTAAAACGTCTTTTTGCAAGGTTCGGAACACCGAAAGCTTTAATAAGTGATCGGGGTACTCATTTCTGTAATAATCAACTTGAGAAAGTTCTCAAAAGATATTGAGTAACTCGTAAAATCTCAACCGCTTATCATCAACAAATAAGTGGACAAGTTAAAAATACCAACCGAGCTTTAAAACGTATTCTAGAGAAAACTATAGGATCAAATCCGAAGGAATGGTCCATGAAATTGGAGGATGCACTCTGGACTTTTAGAACAGCCTACAAAACTCCAATTGGAACCACACCTTTTAAACTCGTTTACGAAAAAAGCATGTCACCTTCTAGTAGAAATTGAGCACAAAGCATTTTGGGCTTCGAAGACATGTAATCTTGATTTGCTTGAAGCCGGACGTCTACGGTTAAGTCAATTAAATGAATTAGAAGAATTAAGACATGATGCATATGAAAATTCTTTAATCTGTAAGGAAAGAACGAAGAAATGGCATGATAAAAGAATCAGAAGTTCAAAAGAATTTAAGGAAGGAGACAGGGTCCTTCTTTTCAATTCACGATTTAAGCTATTTCCTGGAAAATTGAAATCAAGATGGTCTGGACCATTCATAGTCAAAAGAGTTTTCCCGTATGGAACAGTAGAGTTAATAAATTCAAATAGGATTGAATTTAAGGTTAACGGTCACAGAGTTAAACATTACATAGATAATCCAATGGAAGTTGAAGATGAAGTTAATCACAATATCGACACCACAGCTAACTAAGTGTGGGAAGATTCGAATCTTTTAAGGGTAATATGAATATCTGTTAGAGTTAGATGTTCTGTTTTTGTGTAGTTCTCGAGAATGGAATCCGATTGGTCTTTCCCTAGCAGACCCTAAAGAACTAGTCTTCTCCCTCCATTCTGAATTTTTATTTCTTTTAGGTTTTACGAGATGAAGAATTCCTTTGATTTGAACCGTGGTCTACTACTACATACTATGATTACTAAACGTAATAATAACATCTTCCCGAGTGAGCTGGTATCATTCATAAGAGGCAAAATGGACGAAGTAAGGAAAGAACTCAGGAAGAATCATAATAAGATACATTTTGGTAAAGGAAAATCAAAATTCGCAACAAAAAGAAGAGCACGACACCTTGAAAGATATCATAAATGCGGAAAATGGTCACACAAAGGGAAATGTTCGAACAATCAAACACATTCCAATACCGAGTTCATTGCTTTATGCAGAGAAGGACCGTTCATATGTTTAGAAGAAAAGTTATTGAAGAATCAAGGTTACGCTTATGCAGCAATGGAGAACCAAATTGAACAACTTTCCTATGAGTCGGCTAAAGCAGGTCTCTGAGAATTCTATCTCACAGGTAAATATGTACAGTTTTTATTTTTATTTTATTTATTTACTTTTAACCTTTTCAAAATAAACGTTGAATTGTTCTCTATAAAGTATTAAATTGATATTCAATAAAATTAGTTATACTAAACCGAAATTATTGATATCATACAAAAATTTAATGCATCACTACGAAATTTACCGTTTATTCATAAGGTATAAATATCTTTAATCAATCAATCCAAAATATTTCAGAAATTCGTCAGGAGTAAAACTAGGTAATACAGCCGAAATTACTTTACCCAAAAAGAGGGACGTATATTTTTGTAAATATTTGATTGATTAAAGTGGGATAAAAGACCAAAAAGATTTTTATTTTAGTTTTACCCTGTTTTTAAAACCAATATATTTTAAATGAAAATTTGTAAAATTACTGTATATAAATATTAATAATATTTATACGAAATTTTATGCATTTTAAATTTAAGTTTGGTGTGAATTTAAAAAAAATGTACTTTATTTTATTAAGTTAAAAATTGATTTCTAAAATTCGTCGTGAGTTGAAGACTAGGTTATGGAACAGAAATTGCTTTACCCGAGTGCGGGACGAGAAATTTTGTTATCATTATTTTTAATCTTATTGATCTAAAGTATGCTAAAAACATTAAAAAAAAAAAAAACCCAAAAACCTTTGCTTTTAAAACAAACGCTTTAAAATGACAAATTTTAAAAATTTTGTCGAGGGACGAACTAGGTAAACGTACCGAAACGACCTCAATATAAAAAGAAAAAAAATTTTAAAATTTTTTATTAATTCTTGTTTTACAAGTTAAAGTTTATATATATATATATATATATATATATATATATATATATATATATATATATATATATATATATATATATATATATATATATATATATATATATATATATATATATATATATATATATATATATATATATATAAAATAGACCCCATGCGATCGCATGGGGTTTGCACAGCATAGCCATGCGATCGCATGGCAACAGATATCTGGACAGATTCATAAAGGCATGAGCTGCTCTCTGTCTTCCCACTTTTACACACACATATACGAACACACACACACACACACACACACATAATCACCTCAAATCCCCATTTTTCAACCAAAATTCACCAAATTTATTGTTATAATCGGCTCTAATCATGCGTTTATTCAGAAGTTTTTCATAAAAGGAAACGATTCCACCCCTAAAACTCTTTAAATTTGAATTATAGTGTTCTTGAACAAATTTTTACCTAATTTGATTTTGATAATTTCTAGTTTAATTATAGTTAAATTATTCATATATTATGCATGTGTAACCTAGATTGATGCTATTAGACATGATTTGAAGCCTTAAACTTCAAAATTTTTAGAAATCTAGGGTTTGTGTTCTTGAGCAATTTGGGGCTTTTTGATATAAACAGGTTATGGCCGATTTTTGTTATGGATTATTGAAAAGTTAAGTAGTGTAACATGTTTAGGTAGCTAAATGATCCAAACTTTGATCTAAACATGATTTTTGAACATCAAAGTGGACTTTTTAAGTCTAAAATTCATGAACTTGATTAAATTGATGTAATTGCCATTTGAAACTTGTTTAATTGCTAGTAATGGTTATTTTAACATGTTATTTGAGTTGAATGCTTATGAACTTTGTATACCTTTTCATATAAGCTTATTTGAAAAATTGTAGAATTGATAAAAATATGAAAATGAGTATAAGTTTAATATGGATTAAACATGTTATTGTAATTGTTTTAATTTGTTATTTTGCTAACACTAATGCATATTTGGATGCACAAATTTTGTGTTTAATGTGTTTTGCAGAGAAATACAGATACGAACGGTGCATCATTGTCTAGACAACCTGAACAAGAACCTGATCAAGAACCACAATCGGAACGACAACCTGAACAACAACAACATTATGATCAACACGTTCCATACTATGAACCAGAACCATAATTTTTTATTACCTACATAATATTTCCTGTTCACCATGTAATAGAACACTCAAGAATTCATGAACAGGAGTTACATCCCAATCTAAGATTTGATAGAAGCTGGAGAGATTACCCAACGTACCAACGTAACAAATTTAAATTTTGCACCAAAAATGTGGAAATACCAAGGGTAATAGATTGGGAGCCTTTGGAAAGGGTCAACATAGATAACTCAGTTAGGCTATTACTAATCCAAAGGTATGGCAACTCTTCTTTTCCTGATTGGGAACATTTATTTACCACTCGTAGGCCAGTATATAAGGAGTGGTGTGTTGAGCTAATGAGTGCTATAGCCTTAAATAAAGATGTAGATAGGTTAGACGACAAGACTTTTCTTAGATTTTTTCTTGGAGGTAGGATGTACAGGATGTCCATGATAGACATGGCTAGGGCTTTACAGATTTACACCCCATCTGAATTATTATCACCTGATTGTATAGCTCTAATTTATCAAGGTGAGAGGGTAGATAGAGATTTTGACGCTAACATCATATGGAGGCGTATGTCAAATTTTAATGTGTTTACACGGGGAGGAAGACACTCCTATTTAGATATTAATAAGGCAGAGCTTCGCATATTTCATAGATTTTTAGCAAACTCGATTACACAAAGAGGTAGAAATAAGGAGAAAGTGACCCTAAACAATTTATTCTACCTTAAGTGCATTCGAGACATTAGAGGCTTTGTTAATATCCCCTACTGTGTTGGGTATTATTTGTCCAAAGTTGTGGAAGGTATACAGGACCGGGGAATAATAGGAGGAGGAATTTTTGTTACTCTCATTGGAGAGTATTTAGGTGTAGATAGGGAACACGGGGGTCCAATGATGGTGGTTGAGGAACAAACCGATACTATAGGTTTGCAGGTTTATCAAGGTGCAAAGGTACTAAAACGGAGGCACAATATGCCAATACCATATCAGGGCACCCATCCACAGGTAGAGAGGGGTTCGGATGAGGAGATGGAGGAAGCAGATGACATTAGGGATGTCATTAGGGATAGTTATACTGATGTCTTTCAACATGTAGATGAGGTGGAAATGAATAACCAGGCTAGGCATCATCAGTATGAGCAGTGGAGAGCCGCGGATGAGTATGAGCAATCCAGGCGATGCCAACATGATAGATGGAAAGTTCATCAGCACCAAATCATGAGCCAGCTATTATATCAGGTACCACATAACTATATCCCAACTCGACCTGCTTACTATCCACCACATCAGCCTGACATGCGACCACCCTTTAACCTGTACGACCCCAATCAAACCTATCAAGACACTTATCACCAACCATGGAACCCGAGCGATGATATGAACTGGAATCCCTATCCAAATCAATAGTGTTCCATTGGTGATTTCTTATCTTTTATATATTTATCTATTTATGTTAAACATTTAACATTTTGATACTTTTATGTAATGTTTAACATTTTTATTATTTTGTACTAATATTTTATTTTTGTAATTTGAAAGTGGGATATTAAGTCCCATTTCAAAACACCATGCATGTTTATATTTGTATTGTACGTATTTTATCTCATGTACACAATAGGGTAAAACAGTGCACTTTCAAAGACTGGCATTAAGTTCAGCAAAAGCAACTAATTTTGACGACAAGATGCAAAATAAATGTGATATAACAACTGCAGGAATGAACAAATGATGTGCACCATTTATCATTCAAACAAACAACAATATGTTTGGAAACTTTGGTAAAATTTAATCATTTTTCTACGCTAATCACCCTCAATAATTTAAATTGTTACTGATTTCTTGCAAATGAGGGCATTGCAAGATCTTAAGTGTGGGAAGGGATTAAATTCTTTTGGATTTTAAAGGTTTGACTTATACACTTGGTTTAATAGCCATCGTTAAAATACTAGTAAAGCAGTAGTTGTATTAGAATCTAGTGCTCTCTGATAATAAAGAACAGCCATAGTCTTATATACTGACTACTCACTTCTAGTAAAATTTTTAAATTTTTTTTAACTAAATGAACTCAAAATCATGTCTATACATATTTATGGACGATAAAACTAGGTGTTAACACCGAAATTATTATTACCTCGGAAAGGACATAAATTGAGAAACAACCCAAAATGCTTGAATTCATTTAAAATGGAATAGAAGAGAATAAAAAGGCAAAGAATGAAAAATAAAAGCCAAGTGCGGGAAAATTTACCAAGTTATTTAAAACATATATCACATATTTTTGTACAAATAATTGAAGATACTTTTGTTTTGGACGATATTAATCAGTTTTACCCAGTTTATTGTAATATAAATGAAATTTAAAAGGAAGTAAAGTCTTCCGTGAAAAAGACACGCGCTTCTTGATTTAGGTCAGGAAATTGTCGTCTAGTCCAGTTTTAGAGTCTATGAAAAACCTTGAAAAGTTTTCTCAAAAATCAGCTGAAAATCTACAGACCTCAGCATCAAACAGGGTCGCCATGTGGTCAGACTTATCCTATCCATGAGAGGATCTGTCTCGTACAAAGGGGGGGGCACCGTGCAAATTAGCTTATAAGACTAATGAATCAGATCCCCAGAAAGGATAATCTCCTTAAAGATCAAAATCAGCATTTAAGCCTGATATTACTCAATCCTTGAGATTGAACTTAAAGATTGAGAATTCAAACTCATGGAATTCAATGATATCTAAACTCTAGCTTGAACGAGAAAATATTTTGATCAAATTACAAACCGATTTGTTTTCTGAAAACCTATTTTCAATGCGTTCATTACCATTGAATGTAAAATCCTAAGAATTCACCAAAATTCATTAGGTCACCTGAACCAAATCGGGTGTCAACCGTAAGAACGGTAGTTGCATAGCATGGTCGAAGATAGGGCCTTGTGCCAGACCAAAAAATTATAGGGTGATCTTTACTATTGCTCCTACAAAGGATAGTAATTGCATCCGACACGTTGTGGACCATAATCAAAAGCATGTCATTAGACATTGCCTTAACAGTAGCTTGTTCAATGCTTTCCTTTACAACTGGACGGTAGTTTACCGAAAGGTAATAAACGGAGCAAGTAAACTGGATGTGTTGCTTTCCTAATAGAAGGTTAGCAAGTGGGCGACACAAAATCATAAGTTTTGAGCTAAAATTTTAAAATCTGAAACCCACAAAAACATTTTGCAAACACCGGTGAAGGGTTATTCCGGAAAACTTATCTAGGGTAAAAGCTAGATTGAATTTTCAAAAGATCAAATGTTTTCATATAGATCCAATTTCCTAACGGATCTAAATTTTTATAGTCATGTGGGACTGTAAACCACAACGTTACTATCATTGTTCATACCGCCGTATCAAAATCACTGATGTACAAAGTGTGAAGAATAAAGAAGTGATTCTAGTAAAGCTATATTCAAGTTCTATATTGCTTGAGGACAAGCAACGCTCAAGTGTGGAAATATTTGATAATGCTAAAAACAAACATATATTTCATAGCATTATCCTTCAAGAAAGATAAGCTTTTAGTTGCAATTGTTCTATTTACAAGTGATATTCGTTCAAATAATAAAAGGTGAAGACAAAAGACAGATTCGACGATTTGAAGACGCAAACGACCAAAAAGCTAAAAAGTACAAAGTACAATCCAAGTGGTTCAAATTATTGATGAGAAACGTCTACAAATTACAAGAGTACAAGCCGCAAAATGCAAAGTATAAGATATTAAATCGTACGAAATGTCGTTCGAAAATCCGGAACGAGGACATGAACCAACTTTCAATGCGCGATGCAACGGAGCTAAAAGTACAAGTCAACTATGCACATGAATATAATATATATATATATATATATATATATATATATATATATATATATATAATTATATAAAATTATATATATTATATTATATTATTAAAAACCGTCGGCAAACAAGAAAACAAAAGTATATGAGCTATCCCAGGGGGCCATGCGATCACATGGCCAGGAAGATCAAATTCCATGCGATCGCATGGCAGTAAAGTTGTGGCCAAGTGCCATAAATTGGAACGTTTTCTGCCGAATTCAGTACACCTTCATCAACTGATCTCTCTCTCTCACTCTCTCAATATATATTTATATTTATATTTTATAATTATAATTTTAATATTAAGTTAATAATAATAAGGATTTAGTGGCGAATGTTTTAAGTTTGTAAGTCGAAATTATGTCCGTGTAACACTACGTGATTAATACTCATTTTAAGTTATGTTCAACCTTTTTAAATTAATGTCTCATAGCTAAGTTATTATTATGCTTATTTAAGCGCAAGTAATCGTGATGTTGGACTAAATATTAAGACTGGGTTATTGGGCTTTGGACCATAATTGGGGTTTGGACAAAAGACCGACACTTGTGGAAATTGGACTATGGGCTATTAATGGGCTTTGTATTTGTTTAACTGAATGATAGTTCGTTAATTTAATATAGAGATTTACAATTTGACGTATCCATAAATAACCACATACACTCGATCGGATACGATGGGTGGAATATTTATAAATACTAATAATCGTTCATTTAACCGGACACGGGATTGGATTTATAGTCAATGGACTCATTAAAACAGGGGTGGATTACATACAAGGAAAATTGGTGTAATTGTTAACAAAGTATTAAAACCTTGGATTACACGCAGTCGATAACCTGGTGTAATTATAAACAAAGTATTAAGACCTTGTTACAGTTTAAATCCCCAATTAGTTGAAATATTTAACTTCGGGTATAAGGGTAATTTGACGAGGACACTTGCACTTTATATTTATGACCGATGGACTATTATGGACAAAAACCAGATGGACATATCGAATAATCCAGGACAAAGGACAATTAACCCATGGTAATAAATTAAAATCAACACGTCAAACATCATGATTACGGAAGTTTAAATAAGCATAATTCCTTATTTTATATCTCATCGCACTTTATTTATCGTCATTTTATTTATCGTATTTTAAATTATTGCACTTTTAATTATCACACTTTTATTTTATCGCATTTTTATTTATCGTCATTTACTTTACGCTTTAAATTAAATTGTATTTATATTTAATATTTTACATTAGGTTTTAATTGTGACTTAAGTTTTAAAATTGACAAACCGGTCACTAAACGGTAAAACCCCCGTTTTATAATAATAATAATACTACTTATATATATATATACATATATATATATATATATATATATATATATATATATATATATATATATATATATATATATATATATATATATATATATATATATATATATATATATATATATATATATATAGTGTTTAAAAATATAGCGTTAAACTCAGCTGTATCCCTGTGGAATGAACCGGACTTACTAAAAACTACACTACTCTATGATTAGGTACACTGCCTATAAGTGTTGTAGCAAGGTTTAGGTATATCCATTCAATAAATAAAGAAATAACTTGTGTAAAATTGTATCGTATTTAATAGTATTTCGTAGTAAAATATAATCTATTTCGTACTACACCTCGCACAAATCACACGTAAATATTTGACATTTGGGCGTCTACCATATAGTAACTCATAAGGAGTTTTGTCAAAACGTTTATGAATGATAAAATGATTTTGGGTATAACATGCAGCTGAAATGGCCTCCCCCCACATTTTTGGAGGTAGTTTGGAGTAAGCAACCATCGTTCGAGCTGTCTCGCACAACGTATGATTACGTCGTTCGACTACTCCATTCTGTTGAGGGGTTCGTGCAGCAGAGAACTAATTTTCAATACCTTGGTCTTTCAAAAAACTATCAAGCAGGTCATTCTTAAATTCCGTCCCATTATTAGTTCGGATACTCTTAACATGTTTGTTAAAAGAGCGTTGAGTCTTTTTGATGAACTCAATGATAATCGCGGGGGTTTCAGATTTAGTCCTTAAAAGAAAAATCCATGTAAATCATGTATAGTCATCTACCATGACAAGCACATGTTTCCGGCCAGCGAGGCTAGAAAACTTCATGGGTCCACATAAGTCCATATGCAATAATTGCAAAGATGATGAAGTATTGGAGTTTTGCTTAAGCGGATGATTAGTCCGTTTCAGCATACCCATCGCACATGATGGATACACATGATGCTTATCATACTGAAAGCTAGGAATACCATCAACTAGATCTTTAGAGACTAGTTGATTAATACCCTTGTAATACAGGTGTGACACCCGGTGATGCCATAACCATGAATTTTCTTTTGTAGAACGGGTGGCCAAACACATGTTCCCATGTGATGGTGCATCATTGAGGTCAATAGTATATAGTGAAGCACAACGTTTACCAACAAGGAGATCATTTCCATCGGTGGATTGCACCGAGCATTGACGACGTTTAAATAGAACTTTGAGATCTCCGTCACAAAAATGGCTGACCCTAAACAAACTGCACCTCAAACCCTCAACATATGAGACCCATTTGATTGTTATGCCATTTTTCACATAATCTCCATAACCCGTTATCGTTGCAATCTCGTCATTTCCAAATGTAACCGTTCCTAGGAATTTGTCAACAAAATTGACAAGCAAGGATTTATGGCCCGTCATGTATCGAGAACAATCGGAGTTGATGTACCACACAAAGACGTCGAAACCCTGTCAATGTTAATTTTCCTAGAGTTTAGGTACCCAAAGTTTCTTGGGTCCTCTACAGTTAGTACCAAAAAAACTTTGGATCACAAATCAATGTATCACATAAAGCACATGAAATTTAGAAAATAAAGCATCATCTAAAGCCACATTGCATGAAGCATCATAAGCGATATCAAGTTTTACATTATCATCATCAAAAGTCATTACACACAATTTATTCCAAGTAGATGTTTTGTTCACACAAGAGAATTGAAAAACATGCGATGACTTCCCAGATCGACTAGCAGATTTCTTGGTTTAGTTTACTACTTTCTTAGTCGTGGACATATGAACCCATATAGACTTGTAATTCAAGTTAGGATTATAACCCGTGACACGAAAAACACCTTTGTTAGTTAGACATCTAAACGTTTCAGTTGACATTTGAGTATTTTGATTTCGCAAAATTTAAATTTTTATTTTACGTTCCTTTGCATCATACTCATTCAAATCAGGTTTTGGACTTGTAATTTGTTTTGAAGACTTCTTTGGTTTTGTTAAAAGACTTTCCTTTGTATGTTTTTTCATTAGCATTAGAGGAAGTTTTTCATTTGAACATGAACCATCTGGATGATGTACCTTCTTCACAATAAATTGCGATGAAGGTGTAACCTTAGAAACTCTTTTCTAAAATTGAGATCGTAAAGGATTTTTAAGAATGGTAATGGGTGTTGAAACTTTAGAAACATTCAATTGTGATTTACCCTTAACCATCTTATCAATCCAGCCAGCACACTCAGAAATAATATTCATACACTTAGTAAGCATTTGTAATGTGTGTGCTTGCATAGCAATCTGTTGTGTTGTTGCCTGTTTTAGTTGAACTATCTTTTAATTCAAGCTTTTAATCTCAAGACATAAATCTTCAGCAGACACTAAAACTTCAGCTTCCTTAAAATCATAAGTACATTCTTTCTTAGGAAGTTTAGGCAATTGTTCACCCAATTCAAGCATTTTTTTCAGGTGTTTGCATCTAAGTTGCAATTCTATGTTCTCTTTTTCAAGTTTGTCAACTAGATGAAACAAATCTAATTCTGCAGGCTTTTCCTCCCCAGGTTCTACCTTAGGTTCAACTTTTGGTTCTAGCTTAACATCAGAAGGCATTTGGCCTAGAGATACGGGCTCAAACAAGACATTAAGTTCATGTGCTAGGTCTTCACAGAAAGAATCATCATAAATAGAACATGCAGATAAGGTCAGTAGCATTGGTTTTACATCAAAAGTTGGTATATCAAATACCTCATCTATGGAAATAATGCTAGAACTAGGGTTGTTAAACACTGTATTCTCAAGCATTGAAATGTATTTCTCTAGCATGAGTGTAGGAATATAAACCAGTCTACGTTTAGGCACATAATTATCATGTTGCGTATTTTTTCAGTTTCAACAAGTTCCTTCAAGAAATCAGGATTTGATTTACCTATTTTAGCGTTGACTTTTTATACATTAAGCTAATTTTATGATATTTTTTAGATTTGCGATTAACAATAACATCTTCAAAATCAGCATCAGATGCATGCACAAAGTGATAAGGTAAACCAGCTTGAAAATAATCAGAATGATATAATCCTGGAATCTTTTTGGAAACATCGTCTAATATCTTAGGATCTTCACAATCCAACCCCCACTTATCACCATGAATCATTTTTGGTCTATTCATGAAACTTGTTTATTTTGAAAGTTCCATATCAATGATAGCTTTAGATTGCTCTGTGCGATAGAGTTTTTCCTCATATTGAGAAAGTTAAGCTTTCATTTAAAAAGACTCTTTTGTTAATACCGAAATTTCAGTGTTCTTTTCAATTATGGTATTTTCCAATTGAATAATTTTCTTGTTTAACTTTGAAAGTGTGGGTTCATGTTGGTTTTTCAAATTAGAAAGATGTTTTTCTAAGAATTGAACTTTTTCCGCAAGACGTTATGATTTTAGGCGATAATCAGTCCTTTCGAATTTAATCGGATGAATTGACTTTTTAAGTTCTTCCAACTCAGTTTTCGTAGAGCTGAGTTGGATTTTCAATCTATTCATCTTTGATTGTGTTTTGGATGATGAAGGTTTGGTCTCATTTTGTTTGATTTTATCTTTCAAAACTTTGTTTTCAGATTTTAAACCTTTAACTTCTTTTGACATTGAGACGAAGTTCTTCATCAGGTCATTTTGCATTTTGATAAAATCAGTTGGGATTTCAGTTGATTGTACCTCATCATCATCTGATGTTGAGTCAGAATTCTCCATTGCTTCCTTTGCTTTGATGAGCTTAGTCACCTTGCAAACGTTTGCATGTTCCACCTCTGAATCTGAATCATCAGTCCAGTTAAACCAAGTATCATCAACCGGTTTCAGCTCTCTTCTAGTTTCTACAATCTTTGCCATCAACATTTTCTTCTTGTAGTAAGCTACATCCTTTTTCTTAGACATCTTGCACTCACAAGAGTAATGACCATCTTTAACACAATTGAAGCAGATTGAATCTTCCTTCTTGGAATCATCAGCACGTTGATGTTTTGATTGATTAGTTTTCTTGTAATAGGAGGAAGAAGATGAGTTCTTGCGTTAATTGCTTAATTTGCCTTTGAACTTGTGTTTGTTCAAGGCTTTGGTGAACATGGCTGCCATCTTGACTAATTCAAGGTGAGAATCATCAACATCAGAAAGATTCAACTCTTCAGAATCAGTTGATTCTTCAACAAGGACTTTCTTGGATAAGCTTTTGGAAGTAGTAAATGATTTGCTCTTCTTTTTGCCAATTTGAGCAAGTGGATCACCCGGAGAAGACTCTTTCCTTCCCTCTTGAAGTTTAGACACCTCTGGTTGATAATGCATAAGAACTCCAACAAGCTCATGAATATTCATCTTGTCAATCTCTTTGGTAGATCGAACGATGGTTCCATAAAGAAGCCAATCAATATTGAGCTTTTTGAGGAACTTCATGTTGATTTCAGCGTTTACCTTTGTAATCTTGCACCTTTTCAACTCATTAAGAACAGCATTGAAATAACGGTAGGTATCCTTGAGTAGTTCTTCAGGTTCCTGCTTGAAATCTTCATAAAATCTAAGAGCCTTATTTAGTTTAGTAACATCAGACATGTCATAACCTTCTTGCTGTCGTTTGATCTAATCCCATATGTCTTTTGCTGTGGTTTTGCTATCAACATTTTCAAACAATTCATACGGGATGGCTTGCATAACAATGTTCTTTGTCTCTATGTCACCATGAGCTATCTCTCGTCTATCACCAGAAAGTTCATAGACTGGAATTGGCATACATGTAGTGACCTGAACTTTTCCATGTTTATATATATTAATTGAGATTGATATTTACATGACTAAATGTTTCCAACGTGTTAAGTGAAATGTCCCGTTCTTATTGATTAAAAACGTTCCATATTAATTGATTTCGTTGCGAGGTTTTGACCTCTATATGAGACATTTTTCAAAGACTGCATTCATTTTTAAAACAAACCATAACCTTTATTTCATAGATAAAGGTTTTAAAAAGCTTTACGTAGATTATCAAATAATGATAATCTAAAATATCCTGTTTACACACGACCATTATATAATGGTTTACAATACAAATATGTTACAACAAAATAAGTTTCTTGAATGCAGTTTTTACACAATATCATACAAGCATGGACTCCAAATCTCGTCCTTATTTAAGTATGCGACAGCGGAAGCTCTTAATAATCACCTGAGAATAAACATGCTTAAAACGTCAACAAAAATGTTGGTGAGTTATAGGTTTAACCTATATATATCAAATCATAATAATAGACCACAAGATTTCATATTTCAATACACATCCAATACATAGAGATAAAAATCATTCATATGGATTGAACACCTGGTAACCGACATTAACAAGATGCATATATAAGAATATCCCCATCATTCCGGGACACCCTTCGGAAATGATATAAATTTCGAAGTACTAAAGCATCCGATACTTTGGATGGGGTTTGTTAGGCCCAATAGATCTATCTTTAGGATTCGCGTCAATTAGGGTGTCTGTTCCCTAATTCTTAGATTACCAGACTTAATAAAAAGGGGCATATTCGATTTCGATAATTCAACCATAGAATGTAATTTCACGTACTTGTGTCTATTTTGTAAATCATTTATAAAACCTGCATGTATTCTCATCCCAAAAATATTAGATTTTAAAAGTGGGACTATAACTCACTTTCACAGATTTTTACTTCGTCGGGAAGTAAGACTTGGCCACTGGTTGATTCACGAACCTATAACAATATATACATATATATCAAAGTATGTTCAAAATATATTTACAACACTTTTAATATATTTTGATGTTTTAAGTTTATTAAGTCAGCTGTCCTCGTTAGTAACCTACAACTAGTTGTCCACAGTTAGATGTACAGAAATAAATCGATAAATATTATCTTGAATCAATCCACGACCCAGTGTATACGTATCTCAGTATTGATCACAACTCAAACTATATATATTTTGGAATCAACCTCAACCCTGTATAGCTAACTCCAACATTCACATATAGAGTGTCTATGGTTGTTCCGAAATATATATAGATGTGTCGACATGATAGATCGAAACATTGTATACGTGTCTATGGTATCTCAAGATTACATAATATACAATACAAGTTGATTAAGTTATGGTTGGAATAGATTTGTTACCAATTTTCACGTAGCTAAAATGAGAAAAATTATCCAATCTTGTTTTACCCATAACTTCTTCATTTTAAATCCATTTTGAGTGAATAAAATTGCTATGGTTTCATATTGAACTCTATTTTATGAATCTAAACAGAAAAAGTATAGGTTTATAGTCGGAAAAATAAGTTACAAGTCGTTTTTGTAAAGGTAGTCATTTCAGTCGAAAGAACGACGTCTAGATGACCATTTTAGAAAACATACTTCCACTTTGAGTTTAACCATAATTTTTGGATATAGTTTCATGTTCATAATAAAAATCATTTTCTCAGAATAACAACTTTTAAATCAAAGTTTATCATAGTTTTTAATTAACTAACCCAAAACAGCCCGCGGTGTTACTACGACGGCGTAAATCCGATTTTACGGTGTTTTCGTGTTTCCAGGTTTTAAATCATTAAGTTAGCATATCATATAGATATAGAACATGTGTTTAGTTGATTTTAAAAGTCAAGTTAGAAGGATTAACTTTTGTTTGCGAACAAGTTTAGAATTAACTAAACTATGTTCTAGTGATTACAAGTTTAAACCTTCGAATAAGATAGCTTTATATGTATGAATCAAATGATGTTATGAACATCATTACTACCTTAAGTTCCTTGGATAAACCTACTGGAAAATATAAAAATGGAGCTAGCTTCAACGGTTCCTTGGATGGCTCGAAGTTCTTGAAGCAGAATCATGACACGAAAACAAGTTCAAGTAAGATCATCACTTGAAATAAGATTGTTATAGTTATAGAAATTGAACCAAAGTTTGAATATGATTATTACCTTGTATTAGAATGATAACCTAATGTAAGAAACAAAGATTTCTTGAGGTTGGATGTGAAATGTCCCGTTCTTATTGATTAAAAACGTTCCATATTAATTGATTTCGTTGCGAGGTTTTGACCTCTATATGAGACATTTTTCAAAGACTGCATTCATTTTTAAAATAAACCATAACCTTTATTTCATAGATAAAGGTTTTAAAAAGATTTACGTAGATTATTAAATAATGATAATCTAAAATATCCTGTTTACACACGACCATTACATAATGGTTTACAATACAAATATGTTACAACAAAATAAGTTTCTTGAATGCAGTTTTTACACAATATCATACAAGCATGGACTCCAAATCTCGTCCTTATTTAAGTATGCGACAGCGGAAGCTCTTAATAATCACCTGAGAATAAACATGCTTAAAACGTCAACAAAAATGTTGGTGAGTTATAGGTTTAACCTATATATATCAAATCATAATAATAGACCACAAGATTTCATATTTCAATACACATCCCATACATAGAGATAAAAATCATTCATATGGTGAACACCTGGTAACCGACAATAACAAGATGCATATATAAGAATATCCCCATCATTCCGGGACACCCTTCGGATATGATATAAATTTCGAAGTACTAAAGCATCCGGTACTTTGGATGGGGTTTGTTAGGCCCAATAGATCTATCTTTAGGATTCGCGTCAATTAGGGTGTCTGTTCCCTAATTCTTAGATTACCAGACTTAATAAAAAGGGGCATATTCGATTTCGATAATTCAACCATAGAATGTAGTTTCACGTACTTGTGTCTATTTTGTAAATCATTTATAAAACCTGCATGTATTCTCATCCCAAAAATATTAGATTTTAAAAGTGGGACTATAACTCACTTTCACAGATTTTTACTTCGTCGGGAAGTAAGACTTGGCCACTGGTTGATTCACGAACCTATAACAATATATACATATATATCAAAGTATGTTCAAAATATATTTACAACACTTTTAATATATTTTGATGTTTTAAGTTTATTAAGTCAGCTGTCCTCGTTAGTAACCTACAACTAGTTGTCCACAGTTAGATGTACATAAATAAATCGATAAATATTATCTTGAATCAATCCACGACCCAGTGTATACGTATCTCAGTATTGATCACAACTTAAACTATATATATTTTGGAATCAACCTCAACCCTGTATAGCTAACTCCAACATTCACATATAGAGTGTCTATGGTTGTTCCGAAATATATGTAGATGTGTCGACATGATAGGTCGAAACATTGTATACGTGTCTATGGTATCTCAAGATTACATAATATACAATACAAGTTGATTTATGGTTGGAATAGATTTGTTACCAATTTTCACGTAGCTAAAATGAGAAAAATTATCCAATCTTGTTTTACCCATAACTTCTTCATTTTAAATCCGTTTTGAGTGAATCAAATTGCTATGGTTTCATATTGAACTCTATTTTATGAATCTAAACAGAAAAAGTATAGGTTTATAGTCGGAAAAATAAGTTACAAGTCGTTTTTGTAAAGGTAGTCATTTCAGTCGAAAGAACGACGTCTAGATGACCATTTTAGAAAACATACTTCCACTTTGAGTTTAACCATAATTTTTGGATATAGTTTCATGTTGATAATAAAAATCATTTTCTCAGAATAACAACTTTTAAATCAAAGTTTATCATAGTTTTTAATTAACTAACCCAAAACAGCCCGCGGTGTTACTACGACGGCGTAAATCCAGTTTTACGGTGTTTTTCGTGTTTCCAGGTTTTAAATCATTAAGTTAGCATATCATATAGATATAGAACATGTGTTTAGTTGATTTTAAAAGTCAAGTTAGAAGGATTAACTTTTGTTTGCGAACAAGTTTAGAATTAACTAAACTATGTTCTAGTGATTACAAGTTTAAACCTTCGAATAAGATAGCTTTATATATATGAATCGAATGATGTTATGAACATCATTACTACCTTAATTTCCTTGGATAAACCTACTGGAAAAGAGAAAAATGGATCTAGCTTCAATGGATCCTTGGATGGCTCGAAGTTCTTGAAGCAGAATCATGACACGAAAACAAGTTCAAGTAAGATCATCACTTGAAATAAGATTGTTATAGTTATAGAAATTGAACCAAAGTTTGAATATGATTATTACCTTGTATTAGAATGATAACCTACTGTAAGAAACAAAGATTTCTTGAGGTTGGATGATCACCTTACAAGATTGGAAGTGAGCTAGCAAACTTGAAAGTATTCTTGATTTTATGAAACTAGAACTTTTGGAATTTATGAAGAACACTTAGAACTTGAAGATAGAACTTGAGAGAGATCAATTAGATGAAGAAAATTGAAGAATGAAAGTGTTTGTAGGTGTTTTTGGTCGTTGGTGTATGGATTAGATATAAAGGATATGTAATTTTGTTTTCATGTAAATAAGTCATGAATGATTACTCATATTTTTGTAATTTTATGAGATATTTCATGCTAGTTGCCAAATGATGGTTCCCACATGTGTTAGGTGACTCACATGGGCTGCTAAGATCTGATCATTGGAGTGTATATACCAATAGTACATACATCTAAAAGCTGTGTATTGTACGAGTATGAATACGGGTGCATACGAGTAGAATTGTTGATGAAACTGAACGAGGATGTAATTGTAAGCATTTTTGTTAAGTAGAAGTATTTTGATAAGTGTATTGAAGTCTTTCAAAAGTGTATAAATACATATTAAAACACTACATGTATATACATTTTAACTGAGTCGTTAAGTCATCGTTAGTCGTTACATGTAAGTGTTGTTTTGAAACCTTTAGGTTAACGATCTTGTTAAATGTTGTTAACCCAATGTTTATAATATCAAATGAGATTTTAAATTATTATATTATCATGATATTATCATGTATGAATATCTCTTAATATGATATATATACATTAAATGTCTTTACAACGATAATCGTTACATATATGTCTCGTTTAAAAATCATTAAGTTAGTAGTCTTGTTTTTACATATGTAGTTCATTGTTAATATACTTTATGATATGTTTTCTTATCATAGTATCATGTTAACTATATATATATATATCCATATATATGTCATCATATAGTTTTTACAAGTTTTAACGTTCGTGAATCACCGATCAACTTGGGTGGTCAATTGTCTATATGAAACATATTTCAGTTAATCAAGTCTTAAAAAGTTTGATTGCTTAACATGTTGGAAACATTTAATCATGTAAATATCAATCTCAATTAATATATATAAACATGGAAAAGTTCGGGTCACTACAGTACCTACCCGTTAAATAAATTTCGTCCCGAAATTTTAAGCTGTTGAAGGTGTTGACGAATCTTCTGGAAATAGATGCGGGTATTTCTTCTTCATCTGATCTTCATGCTCCCAGGTGAACTCGGGTCCTCTACGAGCATTCCATCGAACCTTAACAATTGGTATCTTGTTTTGCTTAAGTCTTTTAACCTCACGATCCATTATTTCGACGGGTTCTTCGATGAATTGAAGTTTTTCGTTGATTTGGATTTCATCTAACGGAATAGTGAGATCTTCTTTAGCAAAACATTTCTTTAAATTCGAGACGTGGAAAGTGTTATGTACAGCCGCGAGTTGTTGAGGTAACTCTAGTCGGTAAGCTACTGGTCCGACACGATCACTAATCTTGAATGGTCCAATATACCTTGGATTTAATTTCCCTCGTTTACCAAATCGAACAACGCCTTTCCAAGGTGCAACTTTAAGCATGACCATCTCTCCAATTTCAAATTCTATATCTTTTCTTTTAATGTCAGCGTAGCTCTTTTGTCGACTTTGGGCGGTTTTCAACCGTTGTTGAATTTGGATGATCTTCTCGGTAGTTTCTTGTATAATCTCCGGAACCGTAATCTGTCTATCCCCCACTTCACTCCAACAAATCGGAGACCTGCACTTTCTACCATAAAGTGCTTCAAACGGCGCCATCTCAATGCTTGAATGGTAGCTGTTGTTGTAGGAAAATTCTGCTAACGGTAGATGTCGATCCCAACTGTTTCCGAAATCAATAACACATGCTCGTAGCATATCTTCAAGCGTTTGTATCGTCCTTTCGCTCTGCCCATCAGTTTGTGGATGATAGGCAGTACTCATGTCTAGACGAGTTCCTAATGCTTGCTGTAATGTCTGCCAGAATATTGAAATAAATCTGCCATCCCTATCAGAGATAATAGAGATTGGTATTCCATGTCTGGAGATGATTTCCTTCAAATACAGTCGTGCTAACTTCTTCATCTTGTCATCTTCTCTTATTGGCAAGAAGTGTGCTGATTTGGTGAGACGGTCAACTATTACCCAAATAGTATCAAAACCACTTGCAGTCCTTGGCAATTTAGTGATGAAATCCATGGTAATGTTTTCCCATTTCCATTCCGGGATTTCGGGTTGTTGAAGTAGACCTGATGGTTTCTGATGCTCAGCTTTGACCTTAGAACACGTCAAACATTCTCCTACGTATTTAGCAACATCGGCTTTCATACCCGGCCACCAAAAATGTTTCTTGAGATCCTTGTACATCTTCCCCGTTCCAGGATGTATTGAGTATCTGGTTTTATGAGCTTCTCTAAGTACCATTTCTCTCATATCTCCAAATTTTGGTACCCAAATCCTTTCAGCCCTATACCGGGTTCCGTCTTCCCGAATATTAAGATGCTTCTCCGATCCTTTGGGTATTTCATCCTTTAAATTTCCCTCTTTTAAAACTCCTTGTTGTGCCTCCTTTATTTGAGTAGTAATGTTATTATGAATCATTATATTCATAGATTTTACTCGAATGGGTTCTCTGTCCTTCCTGCTCAAGGCATCGGCTACCACATTTGCCTTCCCCGGGTGGTAACGAATCTCAAAGTCGTAATCATTCAATAATTCAATCCACCTACGCTGCCTCATATTCAGTTGTTTCTGATTAAATATGTGTTGAAGACTTTTGTGGTCGGTATATATAATACTTTTGACCCCATATAAGTAGTGTCTCCAAGTCTTTAATGCAAAAACAACCGCGCCTAATTCTAAATCATGCGTCGTATAATTTTGTTCGTGAATCTTCAATTGTCTAGACGCATAAGCAATCACCTTCGTTCGTTGCATTAATACACAACCGAGACCTTGCTTTGATGCATCACAATAAATCACAAAATCATCATTCCCTTCAGGCAATGACAATATAGGTGCCGTAGTTAGCTTTTTCTTCAATAACTGAAACGCTTTCTCCTGTTCATCATTCCATTCAAATTCTTCCCTTTATGCGTTAATGCAGTCAAGGGTTTTGCTATTCTGGAAAAGTCTTGGATGAACCTTCTGTAGTAACCAGCTAGTCCTAAAAACTGGCGTATGTGTTTCGGAGTTTTCGGGGTTTCCCACTTTTCAACAGTTTCTATCTTTGCCGGATCCACCTTAATACCTTCTTTGTTCACTATGTGACCGAGGAATTGAACTTCTTCCAACCAAAATGCACACTTTGAAAACTTAGCGTACAATTCTTCCTTCCTCAATACTTCTAACACCTTTCTCAAATGTTCACCGTGTTCTTGGTTATTCTTTGAGTAAATAAGTATGTCATCAATGAAAACAATGACAAACTTGTCAAGGTATGGTCCATACACTCGGTTCATAAGGTCCATGAACACAGCTGGTGCATTAGTTAAACCAAACGGCATGACCATAAACTCGTAATGACCGTAACGTGTTCTGAAAGCAGTCTTTGGAATATCATCTTCTTTCACCCGCATTTGATGATACCCGGAACGTAAGTCAATCTTTGAATAAACAGACGAGCCTTGTAGTTGATCAAATAAGTCATCGATTCTCGGTAGTGGGTAGCGGTTATTGATGGTAAGTTTGTTCAACTCTCGGTAGTCGATACACAACCTGAATGTACCATCTTTCTTCTTGACAAACAAAACAGGAGCTCCCCACGGTGATGTGCTTGGTCGAATGAAACCACGCTCTAAAAGTTCTTGTAATTGGCTTTGTAGTTCTTTCATCTCGCTGGGTGCGAGTCTGTAAGGAGCACGAGCTATTGGTGCAGCTCCTGGTACAAGATCTATTTGAAATTCAACGGATCGATGTGGGGGTAATCCCAGTAATTCTTTCGGAAATACATCAGGAAATTCTTTTGCGACGGGAACATCATTGATGCTCTTTTCTTCAGTTTGTACTTTCTCGACGTGTGCTAGAACAGCATAGCAACCTTTTCTTATTAGTTTTTGTGCCTTCAAATTACTAATAAGATGTAGCTTCGTGTTGCCCTTTTCTCCGTACACCATTAAGGGTTTTCCTTTTTCTCGTATAATGCGAATTGCATTTTTGTAACAAACGATCTCCGCTTTCACTTCTTTCAACCAGTCCATACCGATTATCACATCAAAACTCCCTAACTCTACTGGTATCAAATCAATCTTAAATGTTTCGCTAACCAGTTTAATTTCTCGATTCCGACATATATTATCTGCTGAAATTAATTTACCATTTGCTAATTCGAGTAAAAATTTACTATCCAAAGGCGTCAATGGACAACTTAATTTAGCACAAAAATCTCTACTCATATAGCTTCTATCCGCACCCGAATCAAATAAAACGTAAGCAGATTTATTGTCAATAAGAAACGTACCCGTAACAAGCTCCGGGTCTTCCTGTGCCTCTGCCGCATTAATATTGAAAACTCTTCCACGGCCTTGTCCATTCGTGTTCTCCTGGTTCGGGCAATTTCTAATAATGTGGCCTGGTTTTCCACATTTATAACAAACTACATTGGCATAACTTGCTCCGACACTACTTGCTCCGCCATTACTCGTTCCGACACCATTTGTTCCTTTCGTTCTATTAACCCCTGGTCCGTAGACCTCACACTTCGCCGCGCTATGACCATTTCTTTTACACTTGTTGCAAAATTTGGTGCAGAACCCCGAGTGATTCTTTTCACACCTTTGGCATAGCTGCTTCTGATTGTTGTTGTTGTTGCGGTTATTATTGTTGTTGGGATGATTGTTGTAGTTGCTGTTGTTGTTGTTGTTGTTGTTGTTGGACCGTTTGTTGTAGTTGCGATTGATGTTGCGATTGTTGGGATAATTGTTGCGATTATTGTTGTAATTGCTGTTGTTGTTGTATTGGTGATTCTTATCACCGTTTTCCTCCCACTTTCTTTTGACTTGCTTCACATTGGCCCCTTCAGCAGTCTGTTCTTTAATTCTTTCTTCAATCTGGTTCACTAGTTTGTGAGCCATTCTACATGCCTGTTGTATGGAGGCGGGCTCGTGTGAACTTATATCTTCTTGGATTCTTTCCGGTAATCCTTTCACAAACGCGTCGATCTTCTCTTCCTCATCTTCGAATGCTCCCGGACACAATAGGCACAATTCTGTGAATCGTCTTTCGTACGTGGTAATATCAAATCCTTGGGTTCGTAACCCTCTAAGTTCTGTCTTGAGCTTATTGACCTCGGTTCTGGGACGGTACTTCTCGTTCATCAAGTGCTTGAATGCTGACCACGGTAGTGCGTACGCATCGTCTTGTCCCACTTGCTCTAGATAGGTATTCCACCATGTTAACGCAGAACCTGTGAAGGTATGCGTAGCGTACTTTACTTTGTCCTCTTCAGTACACTTACTTATGGCAAACACCGATTCGACCTTCTCGGTCCACCGTTTCAATCCGATCGGTCCTTCGGTTCCATCAAATTCCAAAGGCTTGCAGGCAGTGAATTCTTTGTAGGTGCATCCTACACGATTTCCTGTACTGCTAGATCCAAGGTTATTGTTGGTATGTAGCGCAGCCTGTACTGCGGCTATGTTTGAAGCTAGAAAAGTACGGAATTCCTCTTCATTCATATTCACGGTGTGTCGAGTAGTCGGTGCCATTTCCTTCAAAATAGTTAAATGGAACAAGTTAATCATACAGAATATTAAGAGTAGTTAATAGTATTTCGTAGCATAATATGAACTCATTTATAAAAGCTTTTTCTTCATATTAGCGTTTTATAAGTTTAAATTCGGGTAGTACCTACCCGTTAAGTTCATACTTAGTAGCTAATATACAATTCAACTACTACAATTCTATATGAAAAACTGATTATAATAATATTTCGCGTTCAAACTTTTATACAATATTTTACAAACTTACAATACCGCTTATTTTACATAAAGCATGAAATATAGCACACAATAACTTTGATACAAGATAGTTGTGAAGACAATTCTAGCTAGTACACAAGTCGTTCAGCAAAGGCAATAAAGACACGTAATTCATACGTCCAGAAACAAGTCATGCATTCTGGTTTTACTAGGACTACTTCCCATCCTTGGTCTTGTGCAACATAACCGTTATGGCCGTTGATAAGACAGCGTGTTGTAACGTCATCAAAGGGACGAGGGTTACGTAATGTCCAACAGTCCCGTAATAATCTAAAAACCTCATTTCTTACCCCAATTACCGACTCCGTCACTTGTGGAAACGTTTTGTTTAATAGTTGTAGCCCGATGTTCTTGTTCTCACTTTGGTGAGAAGCGAACATTACTAATCCGTAAGCATAACATGCTTCTTTATGTTGCATGTTAGCCGCTTTTTCTAAATCACGAAGTCCAATATTCGGATATATTGAGTCAAAATAATTTCTTAACCCGTTGCGTAAAATAGCATTTGGGTTCCCCGCAATATATGCGTCAAAGTAAACACATCGTAACTTATGGGTTTCCCAATGTGATATCCCCCCATCTTTCAAACGAAAGTCTCTTATAAACCAAGACATTCTTGGAACGTTCTTCGAATGTCTTACAAACTGATCTCGCCTTAAATAGTTGTGCCGAAGAATTCTGGCCGACTCTAGACAAGATTTCATCAATCATATCTCCGGGTAGGTCTCTTAAAATATTGGGTTGTCTATCCATTTTGTGTTTTTAAACTGTAAAATAGACAAGAGTTAGATTCATAAAAAAATACTTATTAATACAAGCAATTTTTACATATATCATAAAGCATAAGAACACTATATTACATATATTACACCACACGAATACAACTATCTTATTCCGACTCGCTCGTTTCTTCTTCTTCGGTTTTGGTTAGTTTTGCCAAGTTTCTAGGGATATATGATGTTCCCCTAATACGAGCCGTCGTTGTCCACATTGGTTTAGAAAAACCTGGTGGTTTAGAGGTTCCCGGGTCATTGTTACAACTTAAGGACTTCGGGGGTTGACGATACATATAAAGTTCATCGGGGTTGGAATTAGATTTCTCTATTTTTATGCCCTTTCCCTTATTATTTTCTTTTGCCTTTTTAAATTCAGTTGGGGTAATTTCTATAACATCATCGGAATTCTCGTCGGAATCCGATTCATCGGAGAATTGGTAATCCTCCCAATATTTTGCTTCCTTGGCGGAAACACCATTGACCATAATTAACTTTGGTCGGTTGGTTGAGGATTTTCTTTTACTTAACCGTTTTATTATTTCCCCCACCGGTTCTATTTCTTCATCCGGTTCCGATTCTTCTTCCGGTTCCGATTCTTCTTCCGGTTCCGACTCTTCTTCCGGTTCCTCTTCGGGAACTTGTGAATCAGTCCACAAATCATTCCAATTTACATTTGACTCTTCATTATTATTAGGTGAGTCAATGGGACTTGTTCTAGAGGTAGACATCTATCACATAATATTAAACACGTTAAGAGATTAATATATCACATAATATTCATATGTTAAAAATATATAGTTTCCAACAAAAATGTTAAGCAATCATTTTTAAAGAAAACACGGTCGAAGTCCAGACTCACTAATGCATCCTAACAAACTCGATAAGACACACTAATGCAAATTTTCTGGTTCTCTAAGACCAACGCTCTGATACCAACTGAAATGTCCCGTTCTTATTGATTAAAAACGTTCCATATTAATTGATTTCGTTGCGAGGTTTTGACCTCTATATGAGACATTTTTCAAAGACTGCATTCATTTTTAAAATAAACCATAACCTTTATTTCATAGATAAAGGTTTTAAAAAGATTTACGTAGATTATTAAATAATGATAATCTAAAATATCCTGTTTACACACGACCATTACATAATGGTTTACAATACAAATATGTTACAACAAAATAAGTTTCTTGAATGCAGTTTTTACACAATATCATACAAGCATGGACTCCAAATCTCGTCCTTATTTAAGTATGCGACAGCGGAAGCTCTTAATAATCACCTGAGAATAAACATGCTTAAAACGTCAACAAAAATGTTGGTGAGTTATAGGTTTAACCTATATATATCAAATCATAATAATAGACCACAAGATTTCATATTTCAATACACATCCCATACATAGAGATAAAAATCATTCATATGGTGAACACCTGGTAACCGACAATAACAAGATGCATATATAAGAATATCCCCATCATTCCGGGACACCCTTCGGATATGATATAAATTTCGAAGTACTAAAGCATCCGGTACTTTGGATGGGGTTTGTTAGGCCCAATAGATCTATCTTTAGGATTCGCATCAATTAGGGTGTCTGTTCCCTAATTCTTAGATTACCAGACTTAATAAAAAGGGGCATATTCGATTTCGATAATTCAACCATAGAATGTAGTTTCACGTACTTGTGTCTATTTTGTAAATCATTTATAAAACCTGCATGTATTCTCATCCCAAAAATATTAGATTTTAAAAGTGGGACTATAACTCACTTTCACAGATTTTTACTTCGTCGGGAAGTAAGACTTGGCCACTGGTTGATTCACGAACCTATAACAATATATACATATATATCAAAGTATGTTCAAAATATATTTACAACACTTTTAATATATTTTGATGTTTTAAGTTTATTAAGTCAGCTGTCCTCGTTAGTAACCTACAACTAGTTGTCCACAGTTAGATGTACATAAATAAATCGATAAATATTATCTTGAATCAATCCACGACCCAGTGTATACGTATCTCAGTATTGATCACAACTCAAACTATATATATTTTGGAATCAACCTCAACCCTGTATAGCTAATTCCAACATTCACATATAGAGTGTCTATGGTTGTTCCGAAATATATGTAGATGTGTTGACATGATAGGTCGAAACATTGTATACGTGTCTATGGTATCTCAAGATTACATAATATACAATACAAGTTGATTTATGGTTGGAATAGATTTGTTACCAATTTTCACGTAGCTAAAATGAGAAAAATTATCCAATCTTGTTTTACCCATAACTTCTTCATTTTAAATCCGTTTTGAGTGAATCAAATTGCTATGGTTTCATATTGAACTCTATTTTATGAATCTAAACAGAAAAAGTATAGGTTTATAGTCGGAAAAATAAGTTACAAGTCGTTTTTGTAAAGGTAGTCATTTCAGTCGAAAGAACGACGTCTAGATGACCATTTTAGAAAACATACTTCCACTTTGAGTTTAACCATAATTTTTGGATATAGTTTCATGTTGATAATAAAAATCATTTTCTCAGAATAACAACTTTTAAATCAAAGTTTATCATAGTTTTTAATTAACTAACCCAAAACAGCCCGCGGTGTTACTACGACGGCGTAAATCCAGTTTTACGGTGTTTTTCGTGTTTCCAGGTTTTAAATCATTAAGTTAGCATATCATATAGATATAGAACATGTGTTTAGTTGATTTTAAAAGTCAAGTTAGAAGGATTAACTTTTGTTTGCGAACAAGTTTAGAATTAACTAAACTATGTTCTAGTGATTACAAGTTTAAACCTTCGAATAAGATAGCTTTATATATATGAATCGAATGATGTTATGAACATCATTACTACCTTAATTTCCTTGGATAAACCTACTGGAAAAGAGAAAAATGGATCTAGCTTCAATGGATCCTTGGATGGCTCGAAGTTCTTGAAGCAGAATCATGACACGAAAACAAGTTCAAGTAAGATCATCACTTGAAATAAGATTGTTATAGTTATAGAAATTGAACCAAAGTTTGAATATGATTATTACCTTGTATTAGAATGATAACCTACTGTAAGAAACAAAGATTTCTTGAGGTTGGATGATCACCTTACAAGATTGGAAGTGAGCTAGCAAACTTGAAAGTATTCTTGATTTTATGAAACTAGAACTTTTGGAATTTATGAAGAACACTTAGAACTTGAAGATAGAACTTGAGAGAGATCAATTAGATGAAGAAAATTGAAGAATGAAAGTGTTTGTAGGTGTTTTTGGTCGTTGGTGTATGGATTAGATATAAAGGATATGTAATTTTGTTTTCATGTAAATAAGTCATGAATGATTACTCATATTTTTGTAATTTTATGAGATATTTCATGCTAGTTGCCAAATGATGGTTCCCACATGTGTTAGGTGACTCACATGGGCTGCTAAGATCTGATCATTGGAGTGTATATACCAATAGTACATACATCTAAAAGCTGTGTATTGTACGAGTATGAATACGGGTGCATACGAGTAGAATTGTTGATGAAACTGAACGAGGATGTAATTGTAAGCATTTTTGTTAAGTAGAAGTATTTTGATAAGTGTATTGAAGTCTTTCAAAAGTGTATAAATACATATTAAAACACTACATGTATATACATTTTAACTGAGTCGTTAAGTCATCGTTAGTCGTTACATGTAAGTGTTGTTTTGAAACCTTTAGGTTAACGATCTTGTTAAATGTTGTTAACCCAATGTTTATAATATCAAATGAGATTTTAAATTATTATATTATCATGATATTATCATGTATGAATATCTCTTAATATGATATATATACATTAAATGTCTTTACAACGATAATCGTTACATATATGTCTCGTTTAAAAATCATTAAGTTAGTAGTCTTGTTTTTACATATGTAGTTCATTGTTAATATACTTTATGATATGTTTTCTTATCATAGTATCATGTTAACTATATATATATATATCCATATATATGTCATCATATAGTTTTTACAAGTTTTAACGTTCGTGAATCACCGATCAACTTGGGTGGTCAATTGTCTATATGAAACATATTTCAGTTAATCAAGTCTTAAAAAGTTTGATTGCTTAACATGTTGGAAACATTTAATCATGTAAATATCAATCTCAATTAATATATATAAACATGGAAAAGTTCGGGTCACTACAGGATGATCACCTTACAAGATTGGAAGTGAGCTAGCAAACTTGAAAGTATTCTTGATTTTATGTAACTAGAACTTGTAGAATATATGAAGAACACTTAGAACTTGAAGATAGAACTTGAGAGAGATCAATTAGATGAAGAAAATTGAAGAATGAAAGTGTTTGTAGGTGTTTTTGGTCGTTGGTGTATGGATTAGATATAAAGGATATGTAATTTTGTTTTCATGTAAATAAGTCATGAATGATTACTCATATTTTTGTAATTTTATGAGATATTTCATGCTAGTTGCCAAATGTTGGTTCCCACATGTGTTAGGTGACTCACATGGGCTACTAAGAGCTGATCATTGGAGTGTATATACCAATAGTACATACATCTAAAAGCTGTGTATTGTACGAGTACGAATACGGGTGCATACGAGTAGAATTGTTGATGAAACTGAAGGAGGATGTAATTGTAAGCATTTTTGTTAAGTAGAAGTATTTTGATAAGTGTATTGAAGTCTTTCAAAAGTGTATAAATACATATTAAAACACTACATGTATATACATTTTAACTGAGTCGTTAAGTCATCGTTAGTCGTTACATGTAAGTGTTGTTTTGAAACCTTTAGGTTAACGATCTTGTTAAATGTTGTTAACCCAATGTTTATATTATCAAATGAGATTTTAAATTATTATATTATCATGATATTATCATGTATGAATATCTCTTAATATGATATATATACATTAAATGTCTTTACAACGATAATCGTTACATCTATGTCTCGTATAAAAATCATTAAGTTAGTAGTCTTGTTTTTACATATGTAGTTCATTGTTAATATACTTAATGATATGTTTACTTATAATAGTATCATGTTAACTATATATATATCCATATATATGTCATCATATAGTTTTTACAAGTTTTAATGTTCGTGAATCACCGGTCAACATGGGTGGTCAATTGTCTATATGAAACATATTTCATTTAATCAAGTCTTAACAAGTTTGATTGCTTAACATGTTGGAAACATTTAATCATGTAAATATAAATCTCAATTAATATATATAAACATGGAAAAGTTCAGGTCACTACAGTACCTACCCGTTAAATAAATTTCGTCCCGAAATTTTAAGCTGTTGAAGGTGTTGACGAATCTTCTGGAAATAGATGCGGGTATTTCTTCTTCATCTGATCTTCACGCTCCCAGGTGAACTCGGGTCCTCACGATCCATTATTTTGACGGGTTCTTCGATGAATTGAAGTTTTTCGTTGATTTGGATTTCATCTAACGGAATAGTGAGATCTTCTTTAGAAAAACATTTCTTCAAATTTGAGATGTGGAAAGTGTTATGTACAGCCGCGAGTTGTTGAGGTAACTCAAGTCGGTAAGCTACTGGTCTGACACGATCAATAATCTTGAATGGTCCAATATACCTTGGATTTAATTTCCCTCGTTTACCAAATCGAACAACGCCTTTCCAAGGTGCAACTTTAAGCATGACCATCTCTCCAATTTCAAATTCTATATCTTTTCTTTTAATGTCAGCGTAGCTCTTTTGTCGACTTTGGGCGGTTTTCAACCGTTGTTGAATTTGGATGATCTTCTCGGTAGTTTCTTGTATAATCTCCGGACCCGTAATCTGTCTATCCCGCACTTCACTCCAACAAATTGGAGACCTGCACTTTCTACCATAAAGTGCTTCAAACGGCGCCATCTCAATGCTTGAATGGTAGCTGTTGTTGTAGGAAAATTCTGCTAACGGTAGATGTCGATCCCAACTGTTTCCGAAATCAATAACACATGCTTGTAGCATGTATTCAAGCGTTTGTATCATCCTTTCGCTCTGCCCATCAGTTTGTGGATGATAGGCAGTACTCATGTCTAGACGAGTTCCTAATGCTTGCTGTAATGTCTGCCAGAATCTTGAAATAAATCTGCCATCCCTATCAGAGATAATAGAGATTGGTATTCCATGTCTGGAGACGACTTCCTTCAAATACAGTCGTGCTAACTTCTCCATCTTGTCATCTTCTCTTATTGGCAGGAAGTGTGCTGATTTGGTGAGACGATCAACTATTACCCAAATAGTATCAAAACCACTTGCAGTCCTTGGCAATTTAGTGATGAAATCCATGGTAATGTTTTCCCATTTCCATTCCGGGATTTCGGGTTGTTGAAGTAGACCTGATGGTTTCTGATGCTCAGCTTTGACCTTAGAACACGTCAAACATTCTCCTACGTATTTAGCAACATCGGCTTTCATACCCGGCCACCAAAAATGTTTCTTGAGATCCTTGTACATCTTCCCTGTTCCAGGATGTATTGAGTATCTGGTTTTATGAGCTTCTCTAAGTACCATTTCTCTCATATCTCCAAATTTTGGTACCCAAATCCTTTCAGCCTTATACCGGGTTCCGTCTTCCCGAATATTAAGATGCTTCTCCGATCCTTTGGGTATTTCATCCTTTAAATTTCCCTCTTTTAAAACTCCTTGTTGCGCCACCTTTATTTGAGTAGTAAGGTTATTATGAATCATTATATTCATAGATTTTACTCGAATGGGTTCTCTGTCCTTCCTGCTCAAGGCATCGGCTACCACATTTGCCTTCCCCGGGTGGTAACGAATCTCAAAGTCGTAATCATTCAATAATTCAATCCACCTACGCTGCCTCATATTCAGTTGTTTCTGATTAAATATGTGTTGAAGACTTTTGTGGTCGGTATATATAATACTTTTGACCCCATATAAGTAGTGCCTCCAAGTCTTTAATGCAAAAACAACCGCGCCTAATTCCAAATCATGCGTCGTATAATTTTGTTCGTGAATCTTCAATTGTCTAGACGCATAAGAAATCACCTTCGTTCGTTGCATTAATACACAACCGAGACCTTGCTTTGATGCATCACAATAAATCACAAAATCATCATTCCCTTCAGGCAATGACAATATAGGTGCCGTAGTTAGCTTTTTCTTCAATAACTGAAACGCTTTCTCTTGTTCATCATTCCATTCAAATTTCTTCCCTTTATGCGTTAATGCAGTCAAGGGTTTTGCTATTCTGGAAAAGTCTTGAATGAACCATCTGTAGTAACCGGCTAGTCCTAAAAACTGGCGTATGTGTTTCGGAGTTTTCGGGGTTTCCCACTTTTCAACAGTTTCTATCTTTGTCGGATCCACCTTAATACCTTCTTTGTTCACTATGTGACCGAGGAATTGAACTTCTTCCAACCAAAATGCACACTTTGAAAACTTAGCGTACAATTCTTCCTTCCTCAATACTTCTAACACCTTTCTCAAATGTTCACCGTATTCTTGGTCATTCTTTGAGTAAATAAGTATGTCATCAATGAAAACAATGACAAACTTGTCAAGGTATGGTCCACACACTTGGTTCATAAGGTCCATGAACACAGCTGGTGCATTAGTTAAACCAAACGGCATGACCATAAACTCGTAATGACCGTAACGTGTTCTGAAAGCAGTCTTTGGAATATCATCTTCTTTCACCCGCATTTGATGATATCCGGAACGTAAGTCAATCTTTGAATAAACATACGAGCCTTGTAGTTGATCAAATTAGTCATCGATTCTCGGTAGTGGGTAGCGGTTCTTGATGGTAAGTTTGTTCAACTCTCGGTAGTCAATACACAACCTAAATGTACCATCCTTCTTCTTGACAAACAAAACAGGAGCTCCCCACGGTGATGTGCTTGGTCGAATGAAACCACGCTCTAAAAGTTCTTGTAATTGGCTTTGCAGTTCTTCCATCTCGCTAGGTGCGAGTCTGTAAGGAGCACGAGCTATTGGTGCAGCTCCTGGTACAAGATCTATTTGAAATTCAACGGATCGATGTGGGGGTAATCCCGATAATTCTTTCCGAAATACATCGGGAAATTCTTTTGCCACGGGAACATCATTGATGCTCTTTTCTTCAGTTTGTACTTTCTCGACGTGTGCTAGAATAGCATAGCAACCTTTTCTTATTAGTTTTTGTGCCTTCAAATTACTAATAAGATGTATCTTCGTGTTGCCCTTTTCTCCGTACATCATTAAGGGTTTTCCTTTTTCTCGTATAATGCGAATTGCATTTTTGTAACAAACTATCTCTGCTTTCACTTCTTTCAACCAGTCTATACCGATTATCACATCAAAACTCCCTAACTCTACTGGTATCAAGTCAATCTTAAATGTTTCGCTAACCAGTTTAATTTCTCGATTCCGACATATATTATCTGCTGAAATTAATTTACCATTTCCTAATTCGAGTAAAAATTTACTATCCAAAGGCGTCAATGGACAACTTAATTTAGCACAAAAATCTCTACTCATATAGCTTCTATCCGCACCCGAATCAAATAAAACGTAAGCAGATTTATTGACAATAAGAAACGTACCCGTAACAAGCTCCGGGTCTTCCTGTGCCTCTGCCGCATTAATATTGAAAACTCTTCCGCGGCCTTGTCTATTCGTGTTCTCCTGGTTCGGGCAATTTCTAATAATGTGGCCCGATTTTCCACATTTATAACAAACTACATTGGCATAACTTGCTCCGACACTACTTGCTCCGCCATTACTCGTTCCGACACCATTTGTTCCTTTCGTTCTATTAACCCCTGGTCCGTAGACTTCACACTTCGCCGCGCTATGACCATTTCTTTTACACTTGTTGCAAAATTTGGTGCAGAACCCCGAGTGATACTTTTCACACCTTTGGCATAGCTGCTTCTGATTGTTGTTGTTGTTGCGGTTATTATTGTTGTTGGGATGATTGTTGTAGTTGCTGTTGTTGTTTTTGTTGTTATTGTTGGGCCATTTGTTGTAATTGCGATTGATGTTACGATTGTTGGGATAATTGTTGCGATTATTGTTGTAATTACTGTTGTTGTTGTATTGGTGATTCTTATCACCGTTTTCCTCCCACTTTCTTTTGACTTGCTTCACATTGGCCTCTTTAGCAGTCTGTTCTTTAATTCTTTCTTCAATCTGGTTCACTAGTTTGTGAGCCATTCTACATGCCTGTTGTATGGAGGCGGGCTCGTGTGAACTTATATCTTCTTGGATTCTTTCCGGTAATCCTTTCACAAACGCGTCAATCTTCTCTTCCTCATCTTCGAATGCTCTCGGACACAATAGGTACAATTCTGTGAATCGTCTTTC
Organism: Rutidosis leptorrhynchoides; assembly: GCF_046630445.1. Taxonomy (NCBI): domain Eukaryota; kingdom Viridiplantae; phylum Streptophyta; class Magnoliopsida; order Asterales; family Asteraceae; genus Rutidosis; species Rutidosis leptorrhynchoides. The sequence goes on from NC_092337.1 coordinate 182,410,726, forward strand.
GTACGTGGTAATATCAAATCCTTGGGTTCGTAACCCTCTAAGTTCTGTCTTGAGCTTATTGACCTCGGTTTTGGGTCGGTATTTCTCGTTCATCAAGTGCTTGAATGCTGACCACGGTAGTGCGTACGCATCGTCTTGTCCCACTTGCTCTAGATAGGTATTCCACCATGTTAACGCAGAACCTGTGAAGGTATGCGTAGCGTACTTCACTTTGTCCTCTTCAGTACACTTACTTATGGCAAACACCAATTCGACCTTCTCGGTCCACCGTTTCAATCCGATCGGTCCTTCGGTTCCATCAAATTCCAAAGGTTTGCAGGAAGTGAATTCTTTGTAGGTGCATCCTACACGATTTCCTGTACTGCTAGATCCAAGGTTATTGTTGGTATGTAGCGCAGCCTGTACTGCGGCTATGTTTGAAGCTAGAAAAGTACGAAATTCCTCTTCATTCATATTCACGGTGTGTCGAGTAGTCGGTGCCATTTCCTTCAAAATAGTCAAATGGAACAAGTTAATCATACAGAATATTAAGAGTAGTTAATAGTATTTCGTAGCATAATATGAACTCATTTATAAAAGCTTTTTCTTCATATTTGCGTTTTATAAGTTTAAATTCGGGTAGTACCTACCCGTTAAGTTCATACTTAGTAGCTAATATACAATTCAACTACTACAATTCTGTATGAAAAACTGATTGTAATAATATTTCGCGTTCAAACTTTTATACAATATTTTACAAACTTACAATACCACTTATTTTACATAAAGCATGAAATATAGCACACAATAACTTTGATACAAGATAGTTGTGAAGATAATTCTAGCTAGTACACAAGTCGTTCAGCAAAGGCAATAAAGACACGTAATTCATACGTCCAGAAACAAGTCATGCATTCTGGTTTTACTAGGACTACTTCCCATCCTTGGTCTTGTGGAACATAACCGTTATGGCCGTTGATAAGACAGCGTGTTGTAACGTCATCAAAGGGACGAGGGTTACGTAATGTCCAACAGTCCCGTAGCAATCTAAAAACCTCATTTCTTACCCCAATTACCGACTCCGTCACTTGTGGGAACGTTTTGTTTAATAGTTGTAGCCTGATGTTCTTGTTCTCACTTTGGTGAGAAGCGAACATTACTAATCCGTAAGCATAACATGCTTCTTTATGTTGCATGTTAGCCGCTTTTTCTAAATCACGAAGTCCAATATTCGGATATATTGAGTCAAAATAATTTCTTAACCCATTGCGTAAAATAGCATTTGGGTTCCCCGCAATATATGCGTCAAAGTAAACACATCGTAACTTATGGATTTCCCAATGTGATATCCCCCATCTTTCGAACGAAAGCCTTTTATAAACCAAGGCATTCTTGGAACGTTCTTCGAATGTCTTACAAACTGATCTCGTCTTAAATAGTTGTGCCGAGGAATTCTGACCGACTCTAGACAAGATTTCATCAATCATGTCTTCGGGTAGGTCTCTTAAAATATTGGGTTGTCTATCCATTTTGTGTTTTTATACTGTAAAATAGACAAGAGTTAGATTCATAAAAAAAATACTTATTAATACAAGCAATTTTTTACATATATCATAAAGCATAAGCACACTATATTACATATATTACACCACACGAATATAACTATCTTATTCCGACTCGCTCGTTTCTTCTTGTTCGGTTTTGGTTCGTTTTGCCAAGTTTCTAGGGATATATGATGTTCCCCTAATACGAGCCGTCGTTATCCACATTGGTTTAGAAAAACCTGGTGGTTCAGAGGTTCCCGGGTCATTGTTACAACTTAAGGACTTCGGGGGTTGACGATACATATAAAGTTCATCGGGGTTGGAATTAGATTTATCTATTTTTATGCCCTTTCCCTTATTATTTTCTTTTGCCTTTTTAAATTCAGTTGGGGTAATTTCTATAACATCATCGGAATTCTCGTCGAATCTGATTCATCGGAGAATTGGTAATCCTCCCAATATTTTGCTTCCTTGGCGAAAACACCATTGACCATAATTAACCTTGGTCGGTTGGTTGAGGATTCTCTTTTACTTAACCGTTTTATTATTTCCCCCACCGGTTCTATTTCTTCTTCCGATTCCGATTCTTCTTCCGGTTCCGATTCTTCTTCCGGTTCCGACTCTTCTTCCGGTTCCTCTTCGGGAACTTGTGAATCAGTCCACGAATCATTCCAATTTACATTTGACTCTTCATTATTATTAGGTGAGTCAATGGGACTTGTTCTAGAGGTAGACATCTATCACATAATATCAAACACGATAAGAGATTAATATATCACATAATATTCATATGTTAAAAATATATAGTTTCCAACAAAAATGTTAAGCAATCATTTTTAAAGAAAACACGGTCGAAGTCCAGACTCACTAATGCATCCTAACAAACTCGATAAGACACACTAATGCAAAATTCTGGTTCTCTAAGACCAACGCTCGGATACCAACTGAAATGTCCCGTTCTTATTGATTAAAAACGTTCCATATTAATTGATTTCGTTGCGAGGTTTTGACCTCTATATGAGACGTTTTTCAAAGACTGCATTCTTTTTTAAAACAAACCATAACCTTTATTTCATAGATAAAGGTTTTAAAAAGCTTTACGTAGATTATCAAATAATGATAATCTAAAATATCCTGTTTACACACGACCATTACATAATGGTTTACAATACAAATATGTTACAACAAAATAAGTTTCTTGAATGCAGTTTTTACACAATATCATACAAGCATGGACTCAAAATCTCGTCCTTATTTAAGTATGCGAAAGCGGAAGCTCTTAATAATCACCTGAGAATAAACATGCTTAAAACGTCAACAAAAATGTTGGTGAGTTATAGGTTTAACCTATATATATCAAATCATAATAATAGACCACAAGATTTCATATTTCAATACACATCCCATACATAGAGATAAAAATCATTAATATGGATTGAACACCTGGTAACTGACATTAACAAGATGCATATATAAGAATATCCCCATCATTCCGGGACACCCTTCGGAAATGATATAAATTTCGAAGTACTAAAGCATCCGATACTTTGGATGGGGTTTGTTAGGCCCAATAGATCTATCTTTAGGATTCGCGTCAATTAGGGTGTCTGTTCCCTAATTCTTAGATTACCAGACTTAATAAAAAGGGGCATATTCGATTTCGATAATTCAACCATAGAATGTAATTTCACGTACTTGTGTCTATTTTGTAAATCATTTATAAAACCTGCATGTATTCTCATCCCAAAAATATTAGATTTTAAAAGTGGGACTATAACTCACTTTCACAGATTTTTACTTCGTCGGGAAGTAAGACTTGGCCACTGGTTGATTCACGAACCTATAACAATATATACATATATATCAAAGTATGTTCAAAATATATTTACAACACTTTTAATATATTTTGATGTTTTAAGTTTATTAAGTCAGCTGTCCTCGTTAGTAACCTACAAATAGTTGTCCACAGTTAGATGTACAGAAATAAATCGATAAATATTATCTTGAATCAATCCACGACCCAGTATATACGTATCTCAGTATTGATCACAACTCAAACTATATATATTTTGGAATCAACCTCAACCCTGTATAGCTAACTCCAACATTCACATATAGAGTGTCTATGGTTGTTCCGAAATATATATAGATGTGTCGACATGATAGGTCGAAACATTGTATACGTGTCTATGGTATCTCAAGATTACATAATATACAATACAAGTTGATTAAGTTATGGTTGGAATAGATTTGTTACCAATTTTCACGTAGCTAAAATGAGAAAAATTATCCAATCTTGTTTTACCCATAACTTCTTCATTTTAAATCCATTTTGAGTGAATCAAATTACTATGGTTTCATATTGAACTCTATTTTATGAATCTAAACAGAAAAAGTATAGGTTTATAGTCGGAAAAATAAGTTACAAGTCGTTTTTGTAAAGGTAGTCATTTCAGTCGAAAGAACGACGTCTAGATGACCATTTTAGAAAACATACTTCCACTTTGAGTTTAACCATAATTTTTGGATATAGTTTCATGTTCATAATAAAAATCATTTTCTCAGAATAACAACTTTTAAATCAAAGTTTATCATAGTTTTTAATTAAATAACCCAAAACAGCCCGCGGTGTTACTACGACGGCGTAAATCCGGTTTTACGGTGTTTTCGTGTTTCCAGGTTTTAAATCATTAAGTTAGCATATCATATAGATATAGAACATGTGTTTAGTTGATTTTAAAAGTCAAGTTAGAAGGATTAACTTTTGTTTGCGAACAAGTTTAGAATTAACTAAACTATGTTCTAGTGATTACAAGTTTAAACCTTCGAATAAGATAGCTTTATATGTATGAATCGAATGATGTTATGAACATCATTACTACCTTAAGTTCCTTGGATAAACCTACTGGAAAAGAGAAAAATGGGTCTAGCTTCAACGGATCCTTGGATGGCTCGAAGTTCTTGAAGCAGAATCATGACACGAAAACAAGTTCAAGTAAGATCATCACTTGAAATAAGATTGTTATAGTTATAGAAATTGAACCAAAGTTTGAATATGATTATTACCTTGTATTAGAATGATAACATACTGTAATAAACAAAGATTTCTTGAGGTTGGATGATCACCTTACAAGATTGGAAGTGAGCTAGCAAACTTGAAAGTATTCTTGATTTTATGTAACTAGAACTTGTAGAATATATGAAGAACACTTAGAACTTGAAGATAGAACTTGAGAGAGATCAATTAGATGAAGAAAATTGAAGAATGAAAGTGTTTGTAGGTGTTTTTGGTCGTTGGTGTATGGATTAGATATAAAGGATATGTAATTTTGTTTTCATGTAAATAAGTCATGAATGATTACTCATATTTTTGTAATTTTATGAGATATTTTATGCTAGTTGCCAAATGTTGGTTCCCACATGTGTTAGGTGACTCATATGGGCTGCTAAGAGCTGATCATTGGAGTGTATATACCAATAGTACATACATCTAAAAGCTGTGTATTGTACGAGTACGAATACGGGTGCATACGAGTAGAATTGTTGATGAAACTGAAGGAGGATGTAATTGTAAGCATTTTTGTTAAGTAGAAGTATTTTGATAAGTGTATTGAAGTCTTTCAAAAGTGTATAAATACATATTAAAACACTACATGTATATACATTTTAACTGAGTCGTTAAGTCATCGTTAGTCATTACATGTAAGTGTTGTTCTGAAACCTTTAGGTTAACGATCTTGTTAAATGTTGTTAACCCAATGTTTATATTATCAAATGAGATTTTAAATTATTATATTATCATGATATTATCATGTATGAATATCTCTTAATATGATATATATACATTAAATGTCTTTACAACGATAATCGTTACATCTATGTCTCGTTTAAAAATCATTAAGTTAGTAGTCTTGTTTTTACATATGTAGTTCATTGTTAATATACTTAATGATATGTTTACTTATCATAGTATCATATTAACTATATATATATATATATATATATATCCATATATATGTCATCATATAGTTTTTACAAGTTTTAACGTTCGTGAATCACCGGTCAATTTGGGTGGTCAATTGTCTATATGAAACATATTTCAATTAATCAAGTCTTAACAAGTTTGATTGCTTAACATGTTGGAAACATTTAATCATGTAAATATAAATCTCAATTAATATATATAAACATGGAAAAGTTCGGGTCACTACATTAAGTAATCAAACTTGTTAAGACTTGATTAAATGAAATAAGTTTCATATAGACAATTGATCACCCAAGTTGATCGACGATTCACGAACGTTACAAATTTGTAAAAACTACATGTTGTGGTATATATAGACATATATATATGGTTGACATGAGATTATGATGAGTAAGTATCTCACTAAGTATATTAACAATGTGTGATATACATAAGAAATGAGATTACTAAGTTAAGAAACTCGAAATGATATATATAACGATTATCGTTATGATAACGTCTACTAAATACATATGTATCATATTAAGATATTGATACACTATATTTAACATGATAAAATGATTTTTAAATATATCATTAAGTGTGTTAACAATGAACTACATATGTAATTACAAGACTACTAACTCAAGAATTACGAAACGGGACTTATATGTAACGATTATCGTTGTAACGATATTTTAATGTATATATCATATTAAGAAATATTCATACATCATAATATCATGATAACATAATAATTTAACATCTTATTTGATATAACAAACATTGGGTTAACACATTAATTGAGATCGTTAACTTAAAGGTTTCAAAACAACACTTACATGTAACGACTAACGAAGACTTAACGACTCCATTAGAATGTATATACATGTTGTGTTTTGATATGTATTCTTACACTTTTGAAAGACTTCAAGACACATATCAAAGTACTTCTACTTAACAAAAATGCTTACAATTAGATCCTCGTTCAGTTTCATCAACAATTCTACTCGTATGCACCCGTATTCGTACTCGTACAATACACAGCTTTTAGATGTATGTACTATTGGTATATACACTCCAATGATCAGCTCTTAGCAGCCCATGTGAGTCACCTAACACATGTGGGAACTATCATTTGGCAACTAGCATGAAATATCTCATAAAATTACAAAAATATTAGTAATCATTCATGACTTATTTACATGAAAACAAAATTACATATCCTTTATATCTAATCCATATACCAATTGACGACTTATTTAATCAACTACAAGGCTCGTTGGTTTATTCAAAAATCTATTTACGTTTTGGATATCATCAAATGAGAGTAAAGGAGGATGATATTCCAAAAACTGCTTTTAGGACGCGTTATGGTCATTACGAGTTTATGGTTATGCTGTTTGGATTGACTAACGCACCATCTGTGTTCATGGACCTTATTAACCAAGTGTGTGGTGAAATGTCCCGTTCTTATTGATTAAAAACGTTCCATATTAATTGATTTCGTTGCGAGGTTTTGACCTCTATATGAGACGTTTTTCAAAGACTGCATTCATTTTTAAAACAAACCATAACCTTTATTTCATAAATAAAGGTTTAAAAAGCTTTACGTAGATTATCAAATAATGATAATCTAAAATATCCTGTTTACACACGACCATTACATAATGGTTTACAATACAAATATGTTACATCGAAATCAGTTTCTTGAATGCAGTTTTTACACAATATCATACAAACATGGACTCCAAATCTTGTCCTTATTTTAGTATGCAACAGCGGAAGCTCTTAATATTCACCTGAGAATAAACATGCTTTAAACGTCAACAAAAATGTTGGTGAGTTATAGGTTTAACCTATATATATCAAATCGTAACAATAGACCACAAGATTTCATATTTCAATACACATCCCATACATAGAGATAAAAATCATTCATATGGTGAACACCTGGTAACCGACAATAACAAGATGCATATATAAGAATATCCCCATCATTCCGGGACACCCTTCGGATATGATATAAATTTCGAAGTACTAAAGCATCCGGTACTTTGGATGGGGTTTGTTAGGCCCAATAGATCTACCTTTAGGATTCGCGTCAATTAGGGTGTCTGTTCCCTAATTCTTAGATTACCAGACTTAATAAAAAGGGGCATATTCGATTTCGATAATTCAACCATAGAATGTAGTTTCACGTACTTGTGTCTATTTTGTAAATCATTTATAAAACCTGCATGTATTCTCATCCCAAAAATATTAGATTTTAAAAGTGGGACTATAACTCACTTTCACAGATTTTTACTTCGTCGGGAAGTAAGACTTGACCACCGGTTGATTCACGAACCTATAACAATATATACATATATATCAAAGTATGTTTAAAATATATTTACAACACTTTTAATATATTTTGATGTTTTAAGTTTATTAAGTCAGCTGTCCTCGTTAGTAACCTACAACTAGTTGTCCACAGTTAGATGTACAGAAATAAATCAATAAATATTATCTTGAATCAATCCACGACCCAGTGTATACGTATCTCAGTATTGATCACAACTCAAACTATATATATTTTGGAATCAACCTCAACCCTGTATAGCTAACTCCAACATTCACATATAGAGTGTCTATGGTTGTTCCGAAATATATATAGATGTGTCGACATGATAGGTCGAAACATTGTATACGTGTCTATGGTATCTCAAGATTACATAATATACAATACAAGTTGATTAAGTTATGGTTAGAATAGATTTGTTACCAATTTTCACGTAGCTAAAATGAGAAAAATTATCCAATCTTGTTTTACCCATAACTTCTTCATTTTAAATCCGTTTTGAGTGAATCAAATTGCTATGGTTTCATATTGAACTCTATTTTATGAATCTAAACAGAAAAAGTATAGGTTTATAGTCGGAAAAATAAGTTACAAGTCGTTTTTTTTAAAGGTAGTCATTTCAGTCGAAAGAACGACGTCTAGATGACCATTTTAGAAAACATACTTCCACTTTGAGTTTAACCATAATTTTTGGATATAGTTTCATGTTCATAATAAAAATCATTTTCTCAGAATAACAACTTTTAAATCAAAGTTTATCATAGTTTTTAATTAACTAACTCAAAACAGCCCGCGGTGTTACTACGACGGCGTAAATCCGGTTTTACGGTGTTTTTCGTGTTTCCAGGTTTTAAATCATTAAGTTAGCATATCATATAGATATAGAACATGTGTTTAGTTGATTTTAAAAGTCAAGTTAGAAGGATTAACTTTTGTTTGCGAACAAGTTTAGAATTAACTAAACTATGTTCTAGTGATTACAAGTTTAAACCTTCGAATAAGATAGCTTTATATGTATGAATCGAATGATGTTATGAACATCATTACTACCTTAAGTTCCTTGGATGAACCTACTGGAAAAGAGAAAAATGGATCTAGCTTCAATGGATCCTTGGATGGCTCAAAGTTCTTGAAGCAAAATCATGACACGAAAACAAGTTCAAGTAAGATCATCACTTGAAATAAGATTGTTATAGTTATAGAAATTGAACCAAAGTTTGAATATGATTATTACCTTGTATTAGAATGATAACCTACTGTAAGAAACAAATATTTCTTGAGGTTGGATGATCACCTTACAAGATTGGAAGTGAGCTAGCAAACTTGAAAGTATTCTTGATTTTATGAAACTAGAACTTTTGGAATTTATGAAGAACACTTAGAACTTGAAGATAGAACTTGAGAGAGTTCAATTAGATGAAGAAAATTGAAGAATGAAAGTGTTTGTAGGTGTTTTTGGTCGTTGGTGTATGGATTAGATATAAAGGATATGTGATTTTGTTTTCATGTAAATAAGTCATGAAGATTACTCATATTTTTGTAATTTTATGAGATATTTCATGCTAGTTGCCAAATGATGGTTCCCACATGTATTAGGTGACTCACATGGGCTGCTAAGAGCTGATCATTGGAGTGTATATACCAATAGTACATACATCTAAAAGCTGTGTATTGTACGAGTACGAATACGGGTGCATACGAGTAGAATTGTTGATGAAACTGAACGAGGATGTAATTGTAAGAATTTTTGTTAAGTAGAAGTATTTTGATAAGTGTATTGAAGTCTTTCAAAAGTGTATAAATACATATTAAAACACTACATGTATATACATTTTAACTGAGTCGTTAAGTCATCGTTAGTCGTTACATGTAAGTGTTGTTTTGAAACCTTTAGGTTAACGATCTTGTTAAATGTTGTTAACCCAATGTTTATAATACCAAATGAGATTTTAAATTATTATATTATCATGATATTATCATGTATGAATATCTCTTAATATGATATATATACATTAAATGTCTTTACAACGATAATCGTTACATATATGTCTCGTTTAAAAATCATTAAGTTAGTAGTCTTGTTTTTACATATGTAGTTCATTGTTAATATACTTAATGATATGTTTACTTATCATAGTATCATGTTAACTATATATATATATCCATATATATGTCATCATATAGTTTTTACAAGTTTTAACGTTCGTGAATCACCGGTCAACTTGGGTGGTCAATTATCTATATGAAACATATTTCAATTAATCAAGTCTTAACAAGTTTGATTGCTTAACATGTTGGAAACATTTAATCATGTAAATATCAATCTCAATTAATATATATAAACATGGAAAAGTTCGGGTCACTACAGTACCTACCCGTTAAATAAATTTCGTCCCGAAATTTTAAGCTGTTGAAGGTGTTGACGAATCTTCTGGAAATAGATGCGGGTATTTCTTCTTCATCTGATCTTCACGCTCCCAGGTGAACTCGGGTCCTCTACGAGCATTCCATCGAACCTTAACAATTGGTATCTTGTTTTGCTTAAGTCTTTTAACCTCACGATCCATTATTTCGACGGGTTCTTCGATGAATTGGAGTTTTTCGTTGATTTGGATTTCATCTAACGGAATAGTGAGATCTTCTTTAGCAAAACATTTCTTCAAATTCGAGACGTGGAAAGTGTTATGTACAGCCGCGAGTTGTTGAGGTAACTCAAGTCGGTAAGCTACTGGTCCGACACGATCAATAATCTTGAATGGTCCAATATACCTTGGATTTAATTTCCCTCGTTTACCAAATCGAACAACGCCTTTCCAAGGTGAAACTTTAAGCATGACCATCTCTCCAATTTCAAATTCTATATCTTTTCTTTTAATGTCAGCGTAGCTCTTTTGTCGACTTTGGGCGGTTTTCAACCGTTGTTGAATTTGGATGATCTTCTCGGTAGTTTCTTGTATAATCTCCGGACCCGTAATCTGTCTATCCCCCACTTCACTCCAACAAATCGGAGACCTGCACTTTCTACCATAAAGTGCTTCAAACGGCGCCATCTCAATGCTTGAATGGTAGTTGTTGTTGTAGGAAAATTCTGCTAACGGTAGATGTCGATCCCAACTGTTTCCGAAATCAATAACACATGCTCGTAGCATGTCTTCAAGCGTTTGTATCGTCCTTTCGCTCTGCCCATCAGTTTGTGGATGATAGGCAGTACTCATGTCTAGACGAGTTCCTAATGCTTGCTGTAATGTCTGCCAGAATCTTGAAATAAATCTGCCATCCCTATCAGAGATAATAGAGATTGGTATTCCATGTCTGGAGACGACTTCCTTCAAATACAGTCGTGCTAACTTCTCCATCTTGTCATCTTCTCTTATTGGTAGGAAGTGTGCTGATTTGGTGAGACGATCAACTATTACCCAAATAGTATCAAAACCACTTGCAGTCCTTGGCAATTTAGTGATGAAATCCATGGTAATGTTTTCCCATTTCCATTCCGGGATTTCGGGTTGTTGAAGTAGACCTGATGGTTTCTGATGCTCAGCTTTGACCTTAGAACACGTCAAACATTCTCCTACGTATTTAGCAACATCGGCTTTCATACCCGGCCACCAAAAATGTTTCTTGAGATCCTTGTACATCTTCCCCGTTCCAGGATGTATTGAGTATCTGGTTTTATGAGCTTCTCTAAGTACCATTTCTCTCATATCTCCAAATTTTGGTACCCAAATCCTTTCAGCCCTATACCGGGTTCCGTCTTCCCGAATATTAAGATGCTTCTCCGATCCTTTGGGTATTTCATCCTTTAAATTTCCCTCTTTTAAAACTCCTTGTTGCGCCTCCTTTATTTGAGTAGTAAGGTTATTATGAATCATTATATTCATAGATTTTACTCGAATGGGTTCTCTGTCCTTCCTGCTCAAGGCATCGGCTACCACATTTGCCTTCCCCGGGTGGTAACGAATCTCAAAGTCGTAATCATTCAATAATTCAATCCACCTACGCTGCCTCATATTCAGTTGTTTCTGATTAAATATGTGTTGAAGACTTTTGTGGTCGGTATATATAATACTTTTGACCCCATATAAGTAGTGCCTCCAAGTCTTTAATGCAAAAACAACCGCGCCTAATTCCAAATCATGCGTCGTATAATTTTGTTCGTGAATCTTCAATTGTCTAGACGCATAAGCAATCACCTTCGTTCGTTGCATTAATACACAACCGAGACCTTGCTTTGATGTGTCACAATAAATCACAAAATCATCATTCCCTTCAGGCAATGACAATATAGGTGCCGTAGTTAGCTTTTTCTTCAATAACTGAAACGCTTTCTCTTGTTCATCATTCCATTCAAATTTCTTCCCTTTATGCGTTAATGCAGTCAAGGGTTTTGCTATTCTGGAAAAGTCTTGGATGAACCTTCTGTAGTAACCAGCTAGTCCTAAAAACTGGCGTATGTGTTTCGGAGTTTTCGGGGTTTCCCACTTTTCAACAGTTTCTATCTTTGCCGGATCCACCTTAATACCTTCTTTGTTCACTATGTGACCGAGGAATTGAACTTCTTCCAACCAAAATGCACACTTTGAAAACTTAGCGTACAATTCTTCCTTCCTCAATACTTCTAACACCTTTCTCAAATGTTCACCGTGTTCTTGGTCATTCTTTGAGTAAATAAGTATGTCATCAATGAAAACAATGACAAACATGTCAAGGTATGGTCCACACACTCGGTTCATAAGGTCCATGAACACAGCTGGTGCATTAGTTAAACCAAACGGCATGACCATAAACTCGTAATGACCGTAACGTGTTCTGAAAGCAGTCTTTGGAATATCATCTTCTTTCACCCGCATTTGATGATACCCGGAACGTAAGTCAATCTTTGAATAAACAGACGAGCCTTGTAGTTGATCAAATAAGTCGTCGATTCTCGGTAGTAGGTAGCGGTTCTTGATGGTAAGTTTGTTCAACTCTCGGTAGTCGATACACAACCTGAATGTACCATCTTTCTTCTTGACAAACAAAACAGGAGCTCCCCACGGTGATGTGCTTGGTCGAATGAAACCACGCTCTAAAAGTTCTTGTAATTGGCTTTGCAGTTCTTTCATCTCGCTGGGTGCGAGTCTGTAAGGAGCACGAGCTATTGGTGCAGCTCCTGGTACAAGATCTATTTGAAATTCAACGGATCGATGTGGGGGTAATCCCGGTAATTCTTTCGGAAATACATCGGGAAATTCTTTTGCAATGGGAACATCATTGATGCTCTTTTCTTCAGTTTGTACTTTCTCGACGTGTGCTAGAACAGCATAGCAACCTTTTCTTATTAGTTTTTGTGCCTTCAAATTACTAATAAGATGTAGCTTCGTGTTGCCCTTTTCTCCGTACACCATTAAGGGTTTTCCTTTTTCTCGTATAATGCGAATTGCATTTTTGTAACAAACGATCTCCGCTTTCACTTCTTTCAACCAGTCCATACCGATTATCACATCAAAACTCCCTAACTCTACTGGTATCAAATCAATCTTAAATGTTTCGCTAACCAGTTTAATTTCTCGATTCCGACATATATTATCTGCTGAAATTAATTTACCATTTGCTAATTCGAGTAAAAATTTACTATCCAAAGGCGTCAATGGACAACTTAATTTAGCACAAAAATCTCTACTCATATAGCTTCTATCCGCACCCGAATCAAATAAAACGTAAGCAGATTTATTGTCAATAAGAAACGTACCCGTAACAAGCTCCGGGTCTTCCTGTGCCTCTGCCGCATTAATATTGAAAACTCTTCCGCGGCCTTGTCCATTCGTGTTCTCCTGGTTTGGGCAATTTCTAATAATGTGGCCCGGTTTTCCACATTTATAACAAACTACATTGGCATAACTTGCTCCGACACTACTTGCTCCGCCATTACTCGTTCCGACACCATTTGTTCCTTTCGTTCTATTAACCCCTGGTCCGTAGACCTCACACTTCGCCGCGCTATGACCATTTCTTTTACACTTGTTGCAAAATTTGGTGCAGAACCCCGAGTGATTCTTTTCACACCTTTGGCATAGCTGCTTCTGATTGTTGTTGTTGTTGCGGTTATTATTGTTGTTGGGATGATTGTTGTAGTTGCTGTGGTTGTTGTTGTTGTTGTTGGGCCGTTTGTTGTAGTTGCGATTGATGTTGCGATTGTTGGGATAATTGTTGCGATTATTGTTGTAATTGCTGTTGTTGTTGTATTGGTGATTCTTATCACCGTTTTCCTCCCACTTTCTTTTGACTTGCTTCACATTGGCCTCTTCAGCAGTCTGTTCTTTAATTCTTTCTTCAATCTGGTTCACTAGTTTGTGAGCCATTCTACATACCTGTTGTATGGAGGCGGGCTCGTGTGAACTTATATCTTCTTGGATTCTTTCCGGTAATCCTTTCACAAACGCGTCGATCTTCTCTTCCTCATCTTCGAATGCTCCCGGACACAATAGGCACAATTCTGTGAATCGTCTTTCGTACGTGGTAATATCAAATCCTTGGGTTCGTAACCCTCTAAGTTCTGTCTTGAGCTTATTGACCTCGGTTCTGGGACGGTACTTCTCGTTCATCAAGTGCTTGAATGCTGACCACGGTAGTGCGTACGCATCGTCTTGTCCCACTTGCTCTAGATAGGTATTCCACCATGTTAACGCAGAACCTGTGAAGGTATGCGTAGCGTACTTTACTTTGTCCTCTTCAGTACACTTACTTATGGCAAACACCGATTCGACCTTCTCGGTCCACCGTTTCAATCCGATCGGTCCTTCGGTTCCATCAAATTCCAAAGGTTTGCAGGCAGTGAATTCTTTGTAGGTGCATCCTACACGATTTCCTGTACTGCTAGATCCAAGGTTATTGTTGGTATGTAGCGCAGCCTGTACTGCGGCTATGTTTGAAGCTAGAAAAGTACGGAATTCCTCTTCATTCATATTCACGGTGTGTCGAGTAGTCGGTGCCATTTCCTTCAAAATAGTTAAATGGAACAAGTTAATCATACAGAATATTAAGAGTAGTTAATAGTATTTCGTAGCATAATATGAACTCATTTATAAAAGCTTTTTCTTCATATTAGCGTTTTATAAGTTTAAATTCGGGTAGTACCTACCCGTTAAGTTCATACTTAGTAGCTAATATACAATTCAACTACTATAATTCTATATGAAAAACTGATTATAATAATATTTCGCGTTCAAACTTTTATACAATATTTTACAAACTTACAATACCGCTTATTTTACATAAAGCATGAAATATAGCACACAATAACTTTGATACAAGATAGTTGTGAAGATAATTCTAGCTAGTACACAAGTCGTTCAGCAAAGGCAATAAAGACACGTAATTCATACGTCCAGAAACAAGTCATGCATTCTGGTTTTACTAGGACTACTTCCCATCCTTGGTCTTGTGCAACATAACCGTTATGGCCGTTGATAAGACAGCGTGTTGTAACGTCATCAAAGGGACGAGGGTTACGTAATGTCCAACAGTCCCGTAATAATCTAAAAACCTCATTTCTTACCCCAATTACCGACTCCGTCACTTGTGGAAACGTTTTGTTTAATAGTTGTAGCCCGATGTTCTTGTTCTCACTTTGGTGAGAAGCGAACATTACTAATCCGTAAGCATAACATGCTTCTTTATGTTGCATGTTAGCCGCTTTTTCTAAATCATGAAGTCCAATATTCGGATATATTGAGTCAAAATAATTTCTTAACCCGTTGCGTAAAATAGCATTTGGGTTCCCCGCAATATATGCGTCAAAGTAAACACATCGTAACTTATGGGTTTCCCAATGTGATATCCCCCATCTTTCAAACGAAAGTCTCTTATAAACCAAGACATTCTTGGAACGTTCTTCGAATGTCTTACAAACTGATCTCGCCTTAAATAGTTGTGCCGAGGAATTCTGGCCGACTCTAGACAAGATTTCATCAATCATGTCTCCGGGTAGGTCTCTTAAAATATTGGGTTGTCTATCCATTTTGTGTTTTTAAACTGTAAAATAGACAAGAGTTAGATTCATAAAAAAATACTTATTAATACAAGCAATTTTTACATATATCATAAAGCATAAGAACACTATATTACATATATTACACCACACGAATACAACTATCTTATTCCGACTCGCTCGTTTCTTCTTCTTCGGTTTTGGTTCGTTTTGCCAAGTTTCTAGGGATATATGATGTTCCCCTAATACGAGCCGTCGTTGTCCACATTGGTTTAGAAAAACCTGGTGGTTTAGAGGTTCCCGGGTCATTGTTACAACTTAAGGACTTCGGGGGTTGACGATACATATCAAGTTCATCGGGGTTGGAATTAGATTTCTCTATTTTTATGCCCTTTCCCTTATTATTTTCTTTTCCCTTTTTAAATTCAGTTGGGGTAATTTCTATAACATCATCGGAATTCTCGTCGGAATCCGATTCATCGGAGAATTGGTAATCCTCCCAATATTTTGCTTCCTTGGCGGAAACACCATTGACCATAATTAACCTTGGTCGGTTGGTTGAGGATTCTCTTTTACTTAACCGTTTTATTATTTCCCCCACCGGTTCCGATTCTTCTTCCGGTTCCGATTCTTCTTCCGGTTCCGATTCTTCTTCCGGTTCCGACTCTTCTTCCGGTTCCTCTTCGGGAACTTGTGAATCAGTCCACGAATCATTCCAATTTACATTTGACTCTTCATTATTATTAGGTGAGTCAATGGGACTTGTTCTAGAGGTAGACATCTATCACATAATATCAAACACGTTAAGAGATTAATATATCACATAATATTCATATGTTAAAAATATATAGTTTCCAACAAAAATGTTAAGCAATCATTTTTAAAGAAAACACGGTCGAAGTCCAGAATCACTAATGCATCCTAACAAACTCGATAAGACACACTAATGCAAATTTTCTGGTTCTCTAAGACCAACGCTCGGATACCAACTGAAATGTCCCGTTCTTATTGATTAAAAACGTTCCATATTAATTGATTTCGTTGCGAGGTTTTGACCTCTATATGAGACGTTTTTCAAAGACTGCATTCATTTTTAAAACAAACCATAACCTTTATTTCATAAATAAAGGTTTAAAAAGCTTTACGTAGATTATCAAATAATGATAATCTAAAATATCCTGTTTACACACGACCATTACATAATGGTTTACAATACAAATATGTTACATCGAAATCAGTTTCTTGAATGCAGTTTTTACACAATATCATACAAACATGGACTCCAAATCTTGTCCTTATTTTAGTATGCAACAGCGGAAGCTCTTAATATTCACCTGAGAATAAACATGCTTTAAACGTCAACAAAAATGTTGGTGAGTTATAGGTTTAACCTATATATATCAAATCGTAACAATAGACCACAAGATTTCATATTTCAATACACATCCCATACATAGAGATAAAAATCATTCATATGGTGAACACCTGGTAACCGACAATAACAAGATGCATATATAAGAATATCCCCATCATTCCGGGACACCCTTCGGATATGATATAAATTTCGAAGTACTAAAGCATCCGGTACTTTGGATGGGGTTTGTTAGGCCCAATAGATCTACCTTTAGGATTCGCGTCAATTAGGGTGTCTGTTCCCTAATTCTTAGATTACCAGACTTAATAAAAAGGGGCATATTCGATTTCGATAATTCAACCATAGAATGTAGTTTCACGTACTTGTGTCTATTTTGTAAATCATTTATAAAACCTGCATGTATTCTCATCCCAAAAATATTAGATTTTAAAAGTGGGACTATAACTCACTTTCACAGATTTTTACTTCGTCGGGAAGTAAGACTTGACCACCGGTTGATTCACGAACCTATAACAATATATACATATATATCAAAGTATGTTTAAAATATATTTACAACACTTTTAATATATTTTGATGTTTTAAGTTTATTAAGTCAGCTGTCCTCGTTAGTAACCTACAACTAGTTGTCCACAGTTAGATGTACAGAAATAAATCAATAAATATTATCTTGAATCAATCCACGACCCAGTGTATACGTATCTCAGTATTGATCACAACTCAAACTATATATATTTTGGAATCAACCTCAACCCTGTATAGCTAACTCCAACATTCACATATAGAGTGTCTATGGTTGTTCCGAAATATATATAGATGTGTCGACATGATAGGTCGAAACATTGTATACGTGTCTATGGTATCTCAAGATTACATAATATACAATACAAGTTGATTAAGTTATGGTTGGAATAGATTTGTTACCAATTTTCACGTAGCTAAAATGAGAAAAATTATCCAATCTTGTTTTACCCATAACTTCTTCATTTTAAATCCGTTTTGAGTGAATCAAATTGCTATGGTTTCATATTGAACTCTATTTTATGAATCTAAACAGAAAAAGTATAGGTTTATAGTCGGAAAAATAAGTTACAAGTCGTTTTTTTTAAAGGTAGTCATTTCAGTCGAAAGAACGACGTCTAGATGACCATTTTAGAAAACATACTTCCACTTTGAGTTTAACCATAATTTTTGGATATAGTTTCATGTTCATAATAAAAATCATTTTCTCAGAATAACAACTTTTAAATCAAAGTTTATCATAGTTTTTAATTAACTAACTCAAAACAGCCCGCGGTGTTACTACGACGGCGTAAATCCGGTTTTACGGTGTTTTTCGTGTTTCCAGGTTTTAAATCATTAAGTTAGCATATCATATAGATATAGAACATGTGTTTAGTTGATTTTAAAAGTCAAGTTAGAAGGATTAACTTTTGTTTGCGAACAAGTTTAGAATTAACTAAACTATGTTCTAGTGATTACAAGTTTAAACCTTCGAATAAGATAGCTTTATATGTATGAATCGAATGATGTTATGAACATCATTACTACCTTAAGTTCCTTGGATGAACCTACTGGAAAAGAGAAAAATGGATCTAGCTTCAATGGATCCTTGGATGGCTCAAAGTTCTTGAAGCAAAATCATGACACGAAAACAAGTTCAAGTAAGATCATCACTTGAAATAAGATTGTTATAGTTATAGAAATTGAACCAAAGTTTGAATATGATTATTACCTTGTATTAGAATGATAACCTACTGTAAGAAACAAAGATTTCTTGAGGTTGGATGATCACCTTACAAGATTGGAAGTGAGCTAGCAAACTTGAAAGTATTCTTGATTTTATGAAACTAGAACTTTTGGAATTTATGAAGAACACTTAGAACTTGAAGATAGAACTTGAGAGAGTTCAATTAGATGAAGAAAATTGAAGAATGAAAGTGTTTGTAGGTGTTTTTGGTCGTTGGTGTATGGATTAGATATAAAGGATATGTGATTTTGTTTTCATGTAAATAAGTCATGAATGATTACTCATATTTTTGTAATTTTATGAGATATTTCATGCTAGTTGCCAAATTATGGTTCCCACATGTATTAGGTGACTCACATGGGCTGCTAAGAGCTGATCATTGGAGTGTATATACCAATAGTACATACATCTAAAAGCTGTGTATTGTACGAGTACGAATACGGGTGCATACGAGTAGAATTGTTGATGAAACTGAACGAGGATGTAATTGTAAGCATTTTTGTTAAGTAGAAGTATTTTGATAAGTGTATTGAAGTCTTTCAAAAGTGTATAAATACATATTAAAACACTACATGTATATACATTTTAACTGAGTCGTTAAGTCATCGTTAGTCGTTACATGTAAGTGTTGTTTTGAAACCTTTAGGTTAACGATCTTGTTAAATGTTGTTAACCCAATGTTTATAATACCAAATGAGATTTTAAATTATTATATTATCATGATATTATCATGTATGAATATCTCTTAATATGATATATATACATTAAATTTCTTTACAACGATAATCGTTACATATATGTCTCGTTTAAAAATCATTAAGTTAGTAGTCTTGTTTTTACATATGTAGTTCATTGTTAATATACTTAATGATATGTTTACTTATCATAGTATCATGTTAACTATATATATATCCATATATATGTCATCATATAGTTTTTACAAGTTTTAACGTTCGTGAATCACCGGTCAACTTGGGTGGTCAATTGTCTATATGAAACATATTTCAATTAATCAAGTCTTAACAAGTTTGATTGCTTAACATGTTGGAAACATTTAATCATGTAAATATCAATCTCAATTAATATATATAAACATGGAAAAGTTCGGGTCACTACATGTGGGCCATATCTTGACAAGTTTGTCATTGTTTTCATCGATGACATACTTATTTACCCAAAGAATGATTAAGAGCACGAAGAACATTTGAGAAAAGTGCTAGAAGTATTGAGAAAAGAAAAACTGTACGCTAAGTTTTCAAAGTGTGCATTTTGGTTGGAAGAAGTTCAATTCCTCGGTCACATAGTGAACAAAGAAGGTATACAGGTGGACCCGGCAAAGATCGAAACCGTTGAAAAGTGGGAAACCCCAAAAACTCCGAAGCATATACGTTAATTTTTAGGATTGGCTGGTTACTACAGAAGATTCATCCAAGATTTCTCCAAAATAGCAAAACCCTTGACTGCATTAACGCATAAAGGAAAGAAATTTGAATGAAATGATGAACAAGAGAAGGCGTTTCAGTTATTGAAGAAAACGCTAACTACGGCACCTATATTGTCATTGCCTGAAGGGAATGATGATTTTGTGATTTATTGTAACGCATCAAAGCAAGGTATCGGTTGTGTATTAATGTAACGAACGAAGGTGATTGCTTATGCGTCTAGACAATTGAAGATTCACGAGCAAAATTATACAACTCAAGATTTGGAATTGGGTGCTGTTGTTTTTGCATTAAAGACTTGGAGGCATTATTTATATGGACTCAAAAGTATTATATATAACGACCACAAAAGTCTCCAACATATATTTAATCAGAAGCAACTGAATATGAGACAACACAGGTGGATTGAACTGTTGAATGATTATGATTTTGAGATTCGATACCACCCGGGGAAGGCGAATGTGGTAGCCGACGCTTTGAGTAGAAAGGACAGAGAACCTATACGGGTAAAAGCTATGAATATAATTATTCGTACTAACCTTACTACTCAAATAAAGGAGGCGCAACAGGGGGTTGCAAAAGAAGGAAAGTTGAAGAATGAGAAACCCAAAGGATCAGAGAAACATCTTAATATTCGGGAAGACGGAACCCGATATAGGGCTGATAGAATTTGGGTACCAAGGTTTGGAGATGTGAGAGAAATGGTACTTAAAGAAGCACATAAAACCAGATATTCAATACATCCCGGAGCGGGGAAGATGTATAAAGATCTCAAGAAACACTTTTGGTGGCCGGGTATGAAAGCCGATATTGCTAAATATGTAGGAGAATGTTTGACATGTTCTAAGGTCAAAGCTGAACATCAGAAACCATCAGGTCTACTACAACAACCTGAAATCCCGGAATGGAAATGGGAAAACATTATCATGGATTTCATTACTAAATTGCCAAGGACTGCAAGTGGTTATGATACTATTTGGGTAATAGTTGATCGTCTCACCAAGTCAGCACACTTCCTGCCAATGAGAGAAGATGACAAAATGGAGAAGTTGGCGCGATTGTATTTGAAGGAGGTTGTCTCCAGACATGGAATACCCGTTTCTATTATCTCTAATAGGGATGGTAGATTTGTTTCAAGGTTCTGGAAGACATTGCAACAAGCATTGGGGACTCGTCTAGACATGAGTACTGCCTATCATCCACAAACTGATGGGCAGAGCGAAAGGATGAGACAAACGTTTGAATACATGCTACGAGCATGTGTTATTGATTTCGGAAATAGTTGGGATCGACACCTACCGTTAGCAGAATTTTCCTACAACAACAGTTATCATTCTAGTATTGAGATGGCGCCGTTTGAGGCACTTTATAGTAGAAAGTGCAGGTCTCCGATTTGTTGGAATGAAGTGGGGGATAGACAGATTACGGGTCCGGAGATAATACAAGAAACTACCGAGAAAATCATCCAAATTCAACAACTATTGAAAACTGCCCAGAGTCGACAAAAGAGCTACGCGGACAGTAAAAGAAAAGATATAGAGTTTGAAATTGGAGAAATGGTCATGCTTAAGGTTTCACCTTGGAAAGGCGTTGTTCGATTTGGTAAATGGGGAAAACTAAATCCGAGGTACATTGGACCATTCAAGATTATAGATCGTGTCGGACCAGTAGCTTACCAACTGGAGCTACCTCAACAACTCGCGGCTGTACATAACACTTTCCACATCTTGAATTTGAAGAAATATTTTGCTAAAGAAGATCTCACTATTCCGTTGGACGAAATCCAAATCAATGAAAAACTTCAATTCATTGAAGAACCCGTCGAAATAATGGATCGTGAGGTTAAGAGACTTAAGCAAAACAAGATACCGATTGTTAAGGTTCGATGGAATGCTCGTAGAGGACCCGAGTTCACCTGGGAGCATGAAGATCAGATGAAGAAGAAATACCTGCATCTATTTCCAGAAGATTCGTCAACACCTTCAACAGCTTAAAATTTCGGGACGAAATTTATTTAACGGGTAGGTACTGTAGTGACCCGAACTTTTCCATGTTTATATATATTAATTGAGATTGATATTTACATGACTAAATGTTTCCAATGTGTTAAGTAATCAAACTTGTTAAGACTTGATTAAATGAAATAAGTTTCATATAGACAATTGATCACCCAAGTTGACCGGCGATTCACGAACGTTACAAATTTGTAAAAACTACACGTTGTGGTATATATAGACATATAAAATATATATATGGTTGACATGAGATTATGATGAGTAAGTATCTCACTAAGTATATTAACAATGTGTAATATACATAAGAAATGAGATTACTAAGTTAAGAAACTCGAAATGATATATATAATGATTTTCGTTATGATAACGTCTACTAAATACATATGTATCATATTAAGATATTGATACACTATATTTAACATGATAAAATGATATTTAAATATATCATTAAGTGTGTTAACAATGAACTACATATGTAAAAACAAGACTACTAACTCAAGAATTACGAAACAAGACTTATATGTAAAGATTATCGTTGTAACGATATTTTAATATATATATATCATATTAAGAGATATTCATACATCATAATATCATGATAAAATAATAATTTAACATCTCATTTGATATAATAAACATTGGGTTAACAACATTAATTGAGATCGTTAACTTAAAGGTTTCAAAACAACACTTACATGTAACGACTAACGAAGACTTAACGACTCCATTAGAATGTATATACATGTTGTGTTTTGATATGTATTCTTACACTTTTGAAAGACTTCAAGACACATATCAAAGTACTTCTACATAACAAAAATGCTTACAATTACATCCTCGTTCAGTTTCATCAACAATTCTACTCGTATGCACCCGTATTCGTACTCGTACAATACACAGCTTTTAGATGTATGTACTATTGGTATATACACTCCAATGATCAGCTCTTAGTAGCCCATGTGAGTTACCTAACACATGTGGGAACCATCATTTGGCAACTAGCATGAAATATCTCATAAAATTACAAAAATATTAGTAATCATTCATGACTTATTTACATGAAAACAAAATTACATATCCTTTATATCTAATCCATATACCAACGACCAAAAAAACCTAAAAACACTTTTATTCTTCAATTTTCTTCATCTAATTGATCTCTCTCAAGTTCCATCTTCAAGTTCTAAGTGTTCTTCATAAATTCCATAAGTATAGTTTCATAAAAATCAAGAATACTACCAAGTTTGTAAGTTTACTTCCAAGCTTTCTAATCCATTCCAAGTAATCATCTAAGATCAAGGAACCTTTGTTATTTATAGTAGGTTATCTTTCTAATTCAAGGTAATATTCATATTCAAACTTTGATTCAATTTCTACAACTATAACAATCTTATTTCGAGTGAAAATCTTACTTGAACTGTTTTCGTGTCATGATTCTGCTTCAAGAACTTTCAAGCCATCCAAGGATCCTTTGAAGCTAGATCCATTTTTCTCATTTCCAGTAGTTTTATCCAGAAAACTTGAGGTAGTAATGATGTTCATAACATCATTCGATTAATACATATAAAGCTATCTTATTCGAAGGTTTAAACTTGTAATCACTAGAACAAAGTTTAGTTAATTCTAAACTTGTTCGCAAACAAAAGTTAATCCTTCTAACTTGACTTTTAAAATCAACTAAACACGTGTTCTATATCTATATGATATGCTAACTTAATGATTTAAAACCTGGAAACACGATGAACACCATAAAATCGGATATACGCCGTCGTAGTGAAACCGGGGGGCTGTTTTGGTTTGGATAATTAAAAACTATGATAAACTTTGATTTAAAAGTTGTTCTTTTGAGAAAATGATTTTTCATATGAACATGAAACTATATCCAAAAATCTTGGTTAAACTCAAAGTGAAAGTATGTTTTTCAAAATGGTCATCAAGATGTCATTCTTTCGACAGAAATGACTACCTCTTTAGTAATTGACATGTAACTTAAATTTCTGACTATAAACCTATACTTTTTCTGTTTGGATTCTTAAATTAGAGTTCAATATGAAACCATAGCAATTTGATTCACTCAAAACGGATTTAAAATGAAGAAGTTATGGGTAAAACAAGATTGGATATTTTTGATCTTTTTAGCTACGGGAAATGTTTAACAAATCTATACAAATCATATCCTAGCTAACTTATATTGTATTATATATGTATTCTAATATATTATGTAATCTTGGGATACCATAGGCACATATGCAAATATTTTGACATATCATATCGACCCATGTATATATATTATTTGGAACAACCATAGACACTCTATATGTAGTAATGTTGGAGTTAGCTATACAGGGTTGAGGTTGATTCCAAAAATATATATACTTTGAGTTGTGATCTAGCCTGAGACATGTATACACTGGGTCGTGGATTGATTCAAGATAATATATATCAATTTATTTCTATACATCTAACTGTGGACAACTAGTTGTAGGTTACTAACGAGGACAACTGACTTAATACACTCAAATCTTTAAAACATAATAAAAATGGTTGTAATTATATTTTGATCATACTTTGATATATATGTACATATTTGTATAGGTTCGTGAATTGATCCGTGGCCAAGTCTTATTTCTGAGGAAGGAAATATCTGTGAAACTGAGTTATAGTCTCACTTTTAATATCTAATATTTTTGGGATGAGAATACATGCAGGTTTTATAAATAATTTACAAAATAGACACAAGTACGTGAAACTACATTCTATGGTTGAATTATCGAAATTGAATATGCCCCTTTTTATTTTGTCTGGTAATCTAAGAATTAGGGAACAGACACCCTAATTGACGTGAATCCTAAAGATAGATCTATTGGGCCTAACAAACCCCATCCAAAGTACCGGATGCTTTAGTACTTCGAAATTTATATCATATCCGAAGGGTGTCCCGGAATGATGGGGATATTCTTATATATGCATCTTGTTAATGTCGGTTACCAGGTGTTCACCATATGAATGATTTTTATCTCTATGTATGGGATGTGTATTGAAATATGAAATCTTGTGGTCTATTGTTACGATTTTATATATATAGGTTAAACCTATAACTCACCAACATTTTTGTTGACGTTTAAAGCATGTTTATTCTCAGGTGAATATTAAGAGCTTCCGCTGTTGCATACTAAAATAAGGACAAGATTTGGAGTCCATGTACGATATTGTGTAAAAACTGCATTCAAGAAACATATGTCGATGTAATATATTTCTATTGTAAACCATTATGTAATGGTCATGTGTAAACAATATATTTTAGATTATCATTATTTGATAATCTACGTAATGTTTTTAAAATCTTTATTGATAAAATAAAGGTTATGGTTGTTTTAAAAATGAATGCAGTCTTTGAAAAACGTCTCATATAGAGGTCAAAAACCTCGCAACGAAATCAATTAATATGGAACGTTTATAATCAATATGAACGGGACATTTCAATACCAGTATCCGGATGATACTCTACAACTAGACCATCTCTCAGAGAAGCTCATATGTACTTTGCTTTCTCACCCTTGTAGTCTATGTACTGAGTGATACGGTGGAGCCACTAAGTGTACTTGCCATCAAACAACACTGGAGGTCAGAAATCTGATCCAATGATCAATGTATCTTGGGTAGACATCTTGAAAATGAGGTAGATTCGGTATTACACATATCTAAGATGAAGGTTCACAAGAATCTAACAAAAATGTCAAATTCGGTATCTGGTTCGGTACTGTAGCAGTTTCGGTAAAAATTCGGTACTGTAGCAGATTTGGTAAAGATTCTGTAACGACTCAAAACCATGTGATTAAAAACCGGTCGAATTTTTTTTAAAGGACAGGAGCGGCGCACCAAACCTAGGTGCGGCGCTTTTGAAGACCCAAGAGCGGCGCATTTGATGCCAAAAGTGGCCCTTCTACTGCCTGATTAAAAACACCACCAAAGACTTACCAGGAGCGGTGCTTTTACTACAAAAGCGGCACTTCTGTACCTGGGAAGTGCAGTTTCGGATTTTGATCAAGTGTCATCCCAACCCAAATACTCCAACGCAAGTTCACACCAAAAAATCTCAGGCACAAGACCAATATGACTCAGAATACATTTTACTTATCAAATAAAAGTAATTAGACAACCAAACGGGCACAACGACCCTTGGGACTCCAACGACCCTTTAAATACATTAGAGTAGCAATTTCGACCCAAACGAGTTTAATTTCCAAACCAACGACGAGCATGATGTTTGGGGATAAACTACCCAATCCTAGGACAAATCCAAAAGTAATCCAAGCAAGCAACCAAAAGGGAAATCGTCTAAATCCCGAGCATATCCTTGCCAACTCCGCTTCCGAACCTAAAAATGTAAACAACGAGAGGGTAAGCTAATGCTTAGTGAATGAAATACTTATACGCGTACATACATAATTCAATCACTTGCATACACCTACACAAATAACGCAATTTCATTAGCAAGCCACGATAAATGAATAATCAACGTACAATGCTAATAAAGCTTACACACCCCAATATACACAATGTCGACACTCGACTCGATGGTGGCCGACGAAGAGTAGTAGGTTAAATATGTTTACCACTCACCACCCATCGCAACGCGTACATGGCCGATGAAGAGCGGTAGGTCAAAATCATTAATCACTCACCATTACGCACCATGAGGCCGATGAAAATTGCAACCAAAACGTTAACACTTACCTCAATCACAAGGATGGCCGAAGAAAAGCGAACCCGCTTACCATCCTATGATAAGTGGCCAACGAAGAGCGGATCCCCATACGGATAACAATCACCACTTACCCCAACACACATATGTGGCCGACGAAGAGCGATATGTCAAACATTAATCGCTTTCCACATAACCAAACATACACATGTGACTGACGAAGAGTGATAGGTCAAGCATTAATCACACGTCACATAACCAAACACACACATGTAGCCGACGAAGAGTGATAGGTCAACCATTAATCACTCGCTACATAACCAAACACACACATGTGACCAACTTAAGAGCGATAGGTCAAACATTAATCACTCGTCACATGCCTCACCTCCAATCGTGGTCGACAAAGAGTTATTCCTTCCGGATATCACTCACCACATATCACAACCAAATATAGCCAGCGAAGGGCTATCCATACAGATATCACTCACTATATTTTCCAACCCAATTGTGGTCCCCGAAAAATGAATCCTAACGGATGTCACTTACCACGCCGCACGCAAGCAACTAAATTATATATATAAATGTATAAATATTCCACTCACCTCGGTTACTTGAAAAGCAATCCCGCTTAAGCTCCTAATCGTCCAAATGTAAATCACCTAAGTAATTCACAAACAAATAAGCTAAACACTCTAGCTTATATCCAAAACACCAATAAGTGCAATGTTGACCCATTTGCACTTACTTCCACTTTGACTAAGTCAAATCTCACCCGAAAACCCCTATAATCACAATCGACTAGTGATTATGTTCCAACAACTCATTTTACTCAAGGTTTCATCATCAAAACATAATATTTGCATCAATTTACACAAAACCCATTTTGACCAAATCTCAAGTCAAAACACCCATTTGCAAGCTTACACAATTAATCACTTATAACCTAAGTTAACTAGTGATATTAACACCCGAACATGATTATCAACTAATAAATTTCATCAACCAACCCAAAACTCGCCAACAATGGTTATCAACACCATTTACTGGCTTAATCACCTGTTTATCAACTAGTGGGTCTTATTCAAGAACACACAATCAAAACCCTAACTTTGAATATCAAATCCAACAATGAAATTCGGAGTTAGAACTTACCAATACTACCACAGTGTAGCTAGGAGCGAGATGAACAACTTTAACACTCGAGCTTTTGATCGATTCAAGCTCCTTCTTCTCCAAATCTCCAAATCTCTCTCTAGAAATCTCTATCTCTCTCTAGATTAAATGGGAGTGTATGTGGATGTGAAATATGATCCAAAACTAGATCTAAAACTGATTTTATGGCTACAAATCGTCCCCCAAGTGAAAAGACACAAATACCCTCATTTAACTCTTTTAAAATTTATAACAGCACCCATTCAGGACCAAAAGCGGCGCTCCTAGGATAGGAGCGGCACTCTTAGAGCCTTCCAGAACTTGAAATTAAAAAACGTCCAGGCCCAAATTACAGTCGCCTGGGCTTTTGATTCGCCTCAATCCGAGTTCGTATGAGAAAGTTATGACCAAATTGGTGAAAGTGCGTATAACCTCTCTTTACACGCTCCATTCTCCACGTTTCCAACACCCGACACCTCAAATATTATATTATTAATAAAATAATATACTTCATCATTTAAATACTTCTCAGAACATTCGCGCTACGAAAAATGGGGTGTTACAACTCTCCCCCACTTAAATTGGATCACGTCCCCGTGATCCTCGCCACTTAACTAACAGGACCCACACTCTATGGTCCTCCGACATACGACTAAATTCGATGTCCACAACAATTTCCACAAATTCGAAGATTTCGTTCACCTCCTTTAGGCGACTTTACTAAAAAGTTACCCTTTCGATTAAATCATCATCCGTGATTTACCAAATCTATCAACCGAGTACTAAGTCTCGCTTCATCCCCAAACCGGGACGAACTCATGCCTCGACCGCATGACATACCCATGCTAACATTCCAAATCTCATACCGAGTTAGCAATCTCTTTAGCGTACCCTTATCATGTACATTGCTAAAGCAACAACACCCCAATAATATGGCCAACAAACATCACGATGGAGCCGACGAAAAGTGAAACCTCACGACGGGATACCACTTGCCCCACATCCTCACGCGTATGTGGCTGACGAAAAGCGGTAGATCAAACGTTAACCACTTACCACTACACAATGAGAGGTCGAAAAAAAGCGCATCCTTACGGATCACACTTACCTCTCCTCACACATGGCCAAACAAATGCAATTCCTAACAGAAAACGCATGCCACACCCCGATAAGTAGCCAACGAAAAGTGAATCCTAACAGATAACACTTACTACTTATCACACTCCAACCGTGGCCAACGAAAAGTGAATCCTCGCAATTGGATAGCACTTGCCATAATGCATACAAACAAACTAAGTATATACGCATACTTAGAATCATTCCACTCGACTTGGAATTTCCCGCACACAAAATCATACGTATGCACAAACATCGCTAACACGATCGCGCAAATCATAACCTATATCACACATAGGTTCAAGAATACATTTCTCTAAAAGAAAAATTGACATACCATCCCTCGATTACGGGACCCTACCTTGCTCAACGAGCCCGCCCATTTGTCTCTTAATGAGCTTAACCACATTACCACCTCAAGTACTAATTCATATCCAAACCAATAAATACAAATTAACCATAATTGTACTTTACCATAATCGACCAATCTAGGTCCCGACACTAATCTCCGGATCTACCATGAGCGTCATCCAAAGTTTCACACTAAAATCTCCTCGTGTGGGAGTGTAACTCCCCCACTTGGAACTACGTTCCATAACCACTTCGCCATGGTAATATCATTCCGCGATAATTACCACTTTCCAAAATACTTGACCAATCTATCCATCAGTCGTAGTACCCGAATTCTCAAGAATTCATTTCGTACACTAAAATTGACGTTCACCGTCACCCGTTGGTGTCATTCAAGCAACGACATAAAGCCAACACAACACACACCTTGTACAATTGTACAATGCTACCAAAAGGTAGTCTTTTCCAACAATTGGGTTCACACGATCCATCACCACATCTTGCTCCAACCTTGAGCATACAAAGGATCTTAACCTATCCTTAATCACTTCGAATGAAGAGTTCATTACAATTTACACAAACTTTATCCTTGCAATTCTCCAATTGCCATAGCTTGTTAAAGCTCCACCTAGTCACTCATGTACCTAAGGGTTTCTCTACGGTACCCTAAGTACAATGTAACCACAACATCGCTGGAGTCGAACATTACGCTTACGGGTATGAAAGAGGCACCTGATATCGCGTTACCTAGACTCCACTACCAACATTCATCGAGACCGATAGACTCGACTTCGTGGGTTCCATTCATCCAATGTCACCCATCACAACACTAATGTAACCTTAAGTCATCCGCACCCGACAAAACTTATGTTTCATCAAATGTGACATAAAAGCGACTTCGCGCAACCAAAACAACACTAAAGCCCATTCTCATGGCTTGGTAAAATCTTTCGCCCAACACTAAGGAATGCTTGGAAGCACCAAGTCTTACACCCCTCGCCCGTCAACCCGACCATCATCATAGGATAATTCCATAAGGAACGCTACCCCTCATCACACTACGCACTAACACAAAATGCATCAAACAATATTATAAATACCTTTAAATAGAAATATCGAAAAGTACCTGAACATCGCCGTCAGGTTCTCATGCATCACCAACTAATTCCGGACACGCCGACTTTCGGTGTCCCTCCTTCCGGCAATTAAAACACGTAACCTTGTTAGAATTCGCATTCGTACATTCACACGACAAATGACCCCGTTGTCCGTAATTATAACACGTGGGTATAAAACCACCGATACCACTCTTCTTCACGCTTCAGACACCCTCAGAAATACTCTTACTCTTTTTGTTCGAATGCATCGTAGTTTCGAACTTTCGCTTACTAACATCGGAACCACTCTTCTTTAGGACAAGCATCTCAAAACCCTTCGCCATGTCAAACAACTCATCAAAAGTTTTTATCGAGTTCTTACTAATCTTTTCTTGGTAATGATCGTTCAAGGTTCGGTAAACGTCCTCCTTCAACATGTGGTCATTCCCGACATACTATGGGCAAATTTGGGTCTTCGATAAGAAAACGGATTAGAGAGTGTTTAAATTCATTGACCCTTATATCAAAGCACGCAACTCGTCCTTATGCTTAGAAAGATCGGCCGAAGTTCGATATTCCTTGAAAAACTCCGCCTTAAACTCACCTAATGTGAACTCCATACATTATTCCTCGCCATAGAGTTGGATTTTCACATCGCACCACAACTTAGCGTCACCCCTTAACATACTACTACCATACCTCGTCTTCTTATCGAGAGTGTTGACAATATTTATTGTAATATTTAATGTCATGTGGTTTATGTCTTGTATTAATCTAGTGGCGCGTGCGTTTTAGTCTTATTATTGTAATAGTCTAGATTAGGCTATTTACCACAGTAACTTAGTGTTTACCATGTGTTTGTAACTTGGGAGCTTGCTACTATATAAAGCAAGCTCCCCACCATTGTAATAAAGCTAGTCATAAATATTACTTTACTTTATCTAACTAGTATCTCTCTACAAGAAACACTCTCAAAACCCACTAACACTATCAAGAACAGATCGAACACCCTAATTGTGTACTAACAATTGGTATCAGAGCTGTAATATTCATGAGTAATATCAGTGTATAATTATACCTCTTCCTCAATATTAGAGGACAGGTGATCATCACGATTTGCCATGTTAACAGGACGGGTGTTCAACAAGTAGGTCAGGACAGACAAGGTTTACCAGCAAACCACGAAACGATAAATAAACTTAAGAAATATCACTTTTCTCCCCCTCAAAATATGATTCACGCGAATCAAATTTTAAAAATGAGGTTTCGTTGGTTTTCGTTAACTTTCCGTTAAGTGTTCGTTAATTGACCGTTAAGTGCACTATTTGGATTTCCCTCCAAAATTTTCAACAAAAATTAATGTCGTAAATTTTTGAAATATGAACGTATTAGTGTTCGGAAGGTTGAGAAAAAATTTTGAAATTTTCGAAAAATTTTCGTGAAATTTCGTTCAAAATTGTGCGCTTTTTGGGTGATTTTCGGGGCCGAAAAATTTTCTGTCGTGAAAATTTAAATTTCGCGTAAAAATGAGCTTTTTTTTTCGAACTTTAGAAGGGTTTCAGGCAGGAGGTTTTCGGTCAAAAGTTTTCGAGCACCAGGTTTTTGAGCAAGGTTCTCAGGCAGGTGGTTTTCGAGCAAGTTTTTTTTCGAGCAGGTTTTCGAGCAAGAGTTTTCAGATTTCGAGCGCCAGAGATCAGATGGTCACAAATCACGAAGTTTTCGAGTAGCTAGAAAAGAATTCGAGCAGGGGATTCAGGGAAGAAAGATTTCGAGTAGAAGGGTGTCGATCAACAGGTTGGTATTCGAGCACAATTGTTTTTCGAGCAGAAAGATCAGCAATTTTTTGAGCAGAAAAGTAGCAATTTTTCGAGCAGGTTACTGTTTTGGTTCTGTTTGACTTTTCAGACAGTTCAATGATGATGTAATGGCAGGTCAAAACTTTTCGTACAGTCCATGGATTTCGTACAGGTTAACTTTTCGGACAGTCAATGTCTTATGACAGACCAATGGTGGTTCACAACTATTCTTACAGTAGGTTTTCATACACAATGGGTTTTTAGACAAAGGAAAGTTTTCGTACAACTACTGTTTTTGAGCAGTAATTTTTGTGCAAGGAATCTGAGCACATGACTCAAGACTTTGACTTTTACCTCCTAACTTTCTACCTTCTGTGACAAATCACGTGCTACCTTACACATCTCATTTGTACTTTTGTACTTTTATGGAAATCCTTAAACCCTCTTTGTACTATTGTACAAAAATTCAAAGGACATTGTATATTCGGTGGGTTTGTATAGTGGACAAAACAATGGAGCCAAAACCAAGTAAAAGTTTAAAGTTTTGGAGCCAAAACTTTAAACTTTTCGAGCACAAAGTTAAGTATACGAATTCCAAAATGCACTAAATCTATGTTTTCGAGCACAACACCAGAGTTTTTCGAGCAGGCTATAATCAACGAAAATACACTTTTCGGGTCCAAAACTCTAATTTCAATGTGTTCTACAGCAGTTTTAGGCACTAGGACATGCAATCCTAACAGTTTAACTCTTTCATAATTTAAAATTCAAGTCAATTTGAGCATGTATATGAACAAAATGATCAAAAGGTGAATTTTAATATGTTGTAGCAGTTTGTAGTTAAGAGTGATCCAATTTCATACATACAAATTAGAGTTTAAGTATGTATACAACAAGATTAAGAAACAATGAGCACGTATGTATATGAATTAATGAAATTTTCAAGCTTTAGAGGTTAGATAAACATACAACAAGTTATATGAATTTAAACCAATAAAAACAAGGAGTTGAGTTATATTGGTACCTAAACTGAAAATGAACACAAACACTTCTAAAACGCGATGGAGACCTTCGAGCAACGGATATTCTATGTAAAGAGCTTAGACCCACTCTGATACCAATTGTTAGCCCCAATTCGAGGGTCCGATCGGTTTATATTTAGTGTTTATGGGTTTTGGTAGTGAAGATGTGCAAGAACTAGCATGAGAGATAATTGAGAGTATAATATTAAGATTACACACACTTGTTAACTCAACTAGTTACAAATAAGAGTGGGAGGTTGCTTTTATACTAGCAACCTCCAAGAGGTAACTTGACATGGTAAGTTACATTTACCATGGTTAAACTAACTAATAACATAACAAGTAAACTACCTATTACATTAGTAACACTAAACCGCATGCCACAAATAATAGACAATATTCATTGTCAACAATAGTTATTAACATTATTATTACTAACATAAGTATTATGATAAAATTCTCATTTATTATGATTATAAATACAAGTATGAAAATTATTATTATTATCACTAATAGTTGTATTATTATTATTATTATTATTATTATTATTATTATTATGATTATGATTAAGATTATTATTCTTAATATGAAAATAATACAAGTTATCATTAATCTCATTAATATTAGTATTAGTATCACTTTTGTAAATATTAGTATTATTATTATTATTATTATTATTAAACAAATGTATCATTATTAACAATATCAATATTATTATTAATATTATCATTTTTAATAAAGTTATTATTATTATTATTAAATCATTAATATCATAAGTATCATAAACGGTAAAATTAATATTTTTACAAGTATTATTATTAATATCATTGTTATTATCACTAATAGAGTTATTATTAACATAAGTATATTATTAATGTTATTATCATTATTATTATTTTACCATTACTAATATTATTTTAATATTATTATAATTTTAATAAACAAACGATATATATATATATATATACACACACACACACACACACACATATATTTAACACATATAACATAAAAAAATTAATATATTATATAACAAAATGAATATATGAAACACACACACACATATATATATATATATATATATATATATATATATATATATATATATATATATATATATATATATATATATATTATTTATATAAAAAGTATATAACTAATAGATTTATATATATATTGTTCGATTACAATTATGTATACTAATAAATATACAAATGATATAGGTTCGTGAATCCGAGGCCAACCCTGCATTGTTCAGTATCGTCGAATGAATATTTTTACTACAAAATATTGTATCGTGAGATTCATTTGCTCCCTTTTTAAATGCTTTTGCAATATATATTTTTGGGACTGAGAATACATGCACTTTTATAAATGTTTGACGAAATAGACACAAGTACTCGAAAATTACATTCTATGGTTGGATTATCGAATCGAATATCACCATTTTAGCTTGGTAGCCTAAGAATTAGGGAACATACACCCTAATTGACGCGAATCCTAAAGGGATCTACGGGCACTAACTCCACCCATACTGGAAAATGGTATGCTTTAGTACTTCGAGTTTATATTATACAGATGGATTTTTGTTTTTGGGATATTCTATATGCATTATGTTAATGTCGGTTACCAGGTATTCAATCCATATGAATGATTTTTTAAACACTTGCGAGTGTATGATTATTGAAATTATGAAATCTTGTGGTCTATTAAAATTATGGAAATGATTAATTATGATAAACATATGAATTCACCAACCTTTTGGTTGACACTTGAAAGCATGTTTATTCTCAGGTATGAAAAAAATCTTCTGCTGTGCATTTGCTCATTTTAAAGACATTATTTGGAGTTGATCATCGCAATGGGACCAGATGTTGGTGACTTCGTCCAGATGGATTAGGACGGGGTATGACATGTGGTATCAGAGCGGTGGTTTTAGCGAACCAGGTCTTGCATTAGTGTATCTAACCAGTAGTTTTTAGGATGCATTAATGAGTCTGGACTTTGACCTAGTAGTTGTTAGAATGCATTAGCAAGTCTGGACTTCGACCTTAGTTGCATATTATAAGTCTTGTTTATCATTCCTTGTGGAAAATTAGCTGCTTATCATTCCTATGTCTAGACACATTTTACTGCATTTATTGCCTAGATAGTGTATAGATGGATTCATATCTTAGCATATCTGTTACTATAAACTTTGTCTGATAGCTTCCGAAGATTCCTCTGTGACTTATGGGATTTTGGTAATTGTATATACATATGTAAGTTACGTATTGATGCATACCAAACTAAATCCTATAATCTATTTCCTCGAATTCCGATATGGATTTCCACTCGAGCTCCGAAAGCAGTGTAACCGGAATGGATCAACCAATCATCCATCATCAATTCCGGATGAATTGGGGATGTGTTCGTAGTCGACTTAACCAATGGAGACAAGAAGAAGGCGATCCTTTCCACCCACCAACCTGCACTCTTGGCGAAGAACCTGAAGCACTTACCGGAGAACCTGTTCGAAACACCATCTTCACTCTTAATTCCAGAATAGCTCGCATCTAATGCCCCGTCCTAATCCATCTGGACGAATACATTACATTTGGTTACATCGCGGGGTACTTGACCTC
Source organism: Rutidosis leptorrhynchoides (assembly GCF_046630445.1). NCBI lineage: Eukaryota > Viridiplantae > Streptophyta > Magnoliopsida > Asterales > Asteraceae > Rutidosis > Rutidosis leptorrhynchoides. Next base: position 182,446,974 of record NC_092337.1, read on the forward strand.
TATATGATACATTTTACAAACATTGCATTCGTTTTTAAAAGACAAACTTTCATTACATCGAAACTTTCATTACTCAACAACTCGAATGCAACGTCTTTTGAAATATGTCATAAATGACTCCAAGTAATATCTCTAAAATGAGCAAATGCACAGCGGAAGATTTCTTTCATACATGAGAATAAACATGCTTTAAAGTGTCAACCAAAAGGTTGGTGAGTTCATTAGTTTATCATAAATAATCATTTTCATTATTTTAATAGACCACAAGATTTTCATATTTCATAAACATCATTCTCATATCAGGCATTTCGCAAACTGCATAGAGATAAAAATCATTCATATGGTGAGCATCTGGTAATTGACCTTAACAAGATGCATATAGATTATCCCCATCATTCCGGGACACCCATCGGACATGATAAACTCGAAGTACTAAAGCATTCCAAATTCCAGAATGGGGCTTGTTGGGCACGATAGATCTATCTTTTGGATTCACGTCAATTAGGGGTGCACTAATTCTCAAAATTAGTGATGTTCCCTAATTCTTAGATTCCCAGACTATAAAGGGGCATATTCGGTTTAATAATCTAGCCATAGAATGTAGTTTTAAGTACTTGTGTCTATTTTGTCAAACATTTATAAAGCAGCGCATGTATTCTCAGTCCCAAAAATATATTGCAAAAGCATTTAAAAAGGGAGCAAATGAAACTCACTATACTGTATTTTGTAGTAAAAATAAATATGATGATATTGAACAATGCAGGGTTGGCCTTGGATTCACGAACCTATATCAAATATATATATTAACACATTTCAGTATTAATCAACTAAGTTTATATTTATTTTATAATATATATAGAGTAATATCCTTATATGTAGTTACATTAATCCTTATGATTTGTTATAATGCTTATATATATATATATATATATATATATATATATATATATATATATATATATATATATATATATATATATATATATATATATATATATATATATATATATATATATATATATATACTTTAATAAATGTTATATTAATATAGATAATATTATATTAGTTAATATATTAGAAATTTAATATTAGTATACTTATGATATATAAATATATATTTTTATATAAATATCTTCTGTTTGTAAAAATAATAATAATAATAATAATAATAATAATAATAATAATAATAATAATAATAATAAAATAATAATAATAATAATAATAATAATAATAATAATAATAATAATAATAATAATAATAATAATAATAAACAAAATTATAGAATACAACCTTTGAAGAACAGGCTTCCGAAAAAATGCCATAGACCGGACTCGAACTCAAGACCTCTCGATAATCACCAACACCACTAACCAGCGAAGTGCTTGATATTTTTTCTGTAATAACTGGTTCATTTAATTACTTAAACTGTAATAACTGTTTATCATCTTCTAAACATCATTAACCCTAACCACCATTATTATCATCATTGATCTCGCCATCACATATCATCATCATCATTCTTAATATCATTTCGTCTTCGTCATTATATTACAATCATAAACATCATCGTGATCAAATAATCATCTTCATTATGACTCATTAATCACTACCTCGATCATCATTATAATACCGCTACCATCATCATTCGCATCATCATTTCCATCCTTCATCATAGTCATCAAGCATCATCATAAATCATTCCCATAATCGTTCTAACTGTCGATACCATCCATCATCATCATTTTTGTAAACTAAATAAAATTTGGGTTTTGGACCAATATGAAACTGAAACATAGTAGACTATATAATAGTCCATTAATCTGCCCATTTACATTAATCCAAAAATTAGATTCGAATAGTGGTTGTTATGGTTTCATGTCGTCAGGAACAAAAGAAAACCGAAACTATAGCGTGACAGCAGTGGCTGTAACCTTTTCAGCATCATCTCTATCTAAACATTTCATCTTCATAACCTCTCATCTTATAATCAACAACGAATCATCATTGTGATCAGGTCATCACGATAATCATTTTCATATTTTTATCATCATATCTCATCATATACAAGGAAACCGAAGTAGCAGCCATTTTAGTTTAGTTGTTACGGCCCAGTTAGAGCCCAACAAGTTAACTTAATTGTGCAGCCCATGTTGCAATAAAAGCGCAAAAGTAAACGATCCAAAAACAATAGGATTTAGTCGGTAACTTCGAGTGATAATAGAATTGGAATCAGGAAACAATATGTAGTTAACATCATTCATATATGATAATGCTAAAAACGAACATATATTTCATAGCATTATTCCTCAAGAAAGACAAGCTTTTAGTTGCAATTGTTCTATTTACAAGTGATATTTGTTTAAATAATAAAAGGTGAAGACAAAAGACAGATTCGACGAATTGAAGACGCAAACGACCAAAAAGCTCAAAAGTACAAAAGACAATCAAAAAGGTTCCAATTATTGATAAGAAACGTCTCGAAATTACAAGAGTACAAGATTCAAAACGCAAAGTACAAAATATAAAATTGTACGCAAGGACGTTCGAAAATCCGGAACCGGGACCAGAGTCAACTCTTAACGCTCGACGCAACGGACTAAAAATTACAAGTTAACTATGTATATAAATATAATATAATATATAATTAATTATATTAATTATATATATATTATATTTATATATAAAAAACCGTCGGCAGAGAAAACTCCAAGGACTGAGCTGTAAATACTATCTCCGCGACTCGCGGAGTTTGAAGGGGTTTTTGCCGCGAGTCGCGGAGCCCCAAATTTCAACTCTGGCTATAAAGCAAACCGAATTCCGATCAAATTTCATATTCTATTTCTATCTCTCTCTCAATATATACGTAATATATATATATAATTTATATTTTAATTTTAATTTTAATTTTAAATCCTAATAATAAGGGTATGTTAGCGAATGTTGTAAGGGTGTAAGTCGAAATTCTGTCCGTGTAACGCTATGCTATTTTTAATCATTGTAAGTTATGTTCAACCTTTTTATATTAATGTCTCGTAGCTAAGTTATTATTATGCTTATTTAAAACGAAGTAATCATGATGTTGGGCTAATTACTAAAATTGGGTAATTGGGCTTTGTACCATAATTGGGGTTTGGACAAAAGAACGACACTTGTGGAAATTAGACTATGGGCTATTAATGGGCTTTATATTTGTTTAACTAAATGAAAGTTTGTTAATGTTAATATAAAGATTTACAATTGGGCGTCCTTATAAATTACCATATACACTCGATCGGACACGATGGGCGGGGTATTTATATGTACGAATAATCGTTCATTTAACCGGACACGGGAATGGATTAATAGCCACTAGAATAATTAAAACAGGGGTGAAATTACATTCAAGGGTAATTGGTGTAATTGTTAATAAAGTAGTAAAACCTTGGTTTACACGCAGTCGATAACCTGGTGTATTCATTAAACAAAGTATTAAAACCTTGTTACAATTCGAATCCCCAATTAGTTGGAATATTTAACTTCGGGTATAATAATAATTTGACGAGGACACTTGCACTTTATATTTATGACTGATGGACTGTTATGGACAAAAACCAGACGGACATATTGAATAATCCAGGACAAAGGACAATTAACCCATGGGCATAAAACTAAAATCAACACGTCAAACATCATGATTACGGAAGTTTAAATAAGCATAATTCTTTTATTTCATATTTAATTTCCTTTATTTTATATTTAATTGCACTTCTAATTATCGCACTTTTATTTATTGTTATTTAATCGCACTTTTAATTATCGTACTTTTTAATTATCGCAAGTTTATTTTATCGCATTTTTATTATTCGCAATTTCATTATCGTTATTTAATTTACGCTTTAATTTAAGTCTTGTATTTATTTTATATTTTACATTAGGTTTTAACTGCGACTAAAATCTTAAAATCGACAAACCGGTCATTAAACGGTAAAAACCCCCCTTTATAATAATAATATTACTTATATATATGTTTGTATTTTTATAAAAGTAAACTAATATAGCGTTGAGCTTTGTTTAAAGATTTCCCTGTGGAACGAACCGGACTTACTAAAAACTACACTACTGTACGATTAGGTACACTGCCTATAAAGTGTTGTAGCAAGGTTTAAGTATATCCATTCTATAAATAAATAAATATCTTGTGTAAAATTGTATCGTATTTAATAGTTTTTCCTAGTAAAATATAAACTATTTTATATACTACCCCGCTATATGAAATAGTATTAATTTTTACTACGAAATACTACAAAATATGACACAAGTTTTATTAATTTACGGATGGGATATACCTAAACCTTGCTACAACACTATAGGCAGTGTACCTAATCGTAGAGTAGTGTAGTTTTTAGTAAGTCCGGTTCGTTCCACAGGGAGCTGGTGATACTTACTATATTTTTAACTATATTTATACAAAATATATATAATTATATAAGTAGTAATATTATTATAAAAGGGGGGTTTTACCGTTTAATGACCGGTTTGTCGATTCTATATTTTAAGCGTAAAGATAAATGACGATAATTAAAGTGCGTAAAATAATGACAATAAATAAAATGACAGTAAATAAAATTGCGAGTAATAAAACGACAGTAAATAAAGATACGATGAGAAATATAATAAAAGAATTATGCTTATTTAAACTTCCGTAATCATGATGTTTGACGTGTTGATTTTAATTTATTACCATGGGTTAATTGTCCTTTGTCCTGGTTTATTTGATACGTCTATCTGGTTTTTGTCCATAATAGTCCATCGGTCATAAAAATAAAGTGCGAGTATCCTCGTCAAATTACCCTTATACCCGAAGTCAAATATTCCAACTGATTAAGGATTTAAACTGTGACGCAGTTATCACTTCTGTCAACAATTACACCAGTTATCACTGTATTTAATCCACCCCTGTTTTAATTAGTTTATGAATATTAATTCATCCACTTGATCAGAATGAATAATCAATTACCCAACCCAATTGATTAATTAAATGATTATAACAGATTCCATATGAACATCACTAAATAGGACAACCATAATCATTATTAATTATTAGGTTAATTAATTTGAAGATAGGTTCGACAGACTCCAATGAGTTGTCACTCAATTAGACAATACCCCCCATCTATTAATAGTCAATAGTTCAATTTCCACAAGTGTCGGTCTTTTGCCCAAACCTTAATTATGGTCCAAAGTTCAATAACCCCTTCTTAATATTTTAGCCCAACATCACGATTACTTCGGCTCAAATAAGCATAATAATAACTTAGTTACGATACATTAATGTAAAAAGGTTGAACATAACTTACAATGATTAAAAATAGCGTAGCGTTACACGGACAGAATTTCGACTTACACACTCAAACGATCTCTATCATAAATCTTATTATTATCATAATTTAAAATTAAAATTAAGATTATTGTTATATCTTATTAAGTTAACATTATGATAGAGATATAGAATATAGATATTGATAATTGATATTGATAAATAAGAAAAAGATAGAAAAAGGTGTGTTTTTACATTACGATTACAAAGCCTTTTATAGGCGAATTTAGAAATTGAATTTTCACTTATGACCGCTGAACTATGCTCAATTAACAACTTTTTATTATTTAATATTATTCTTATTATGAATTATTTAAATATTATATTTTATTCTTGTGCATAGTTGACTCGTAATTTTTACACCGTTGCGTCGAGCGTTGAGAGTTGACTCTGGTCCCGGTTCCGGATTTTCGAACGTCCTTGCGTACAATTTTATATTTTGTACTTTGCGTTTTGTAACTTGTACTCTTGTCATTTTTAGACGTTCCTCATCAATAATTTGAACCTTTTTGATTGTATCTTGTACTTTTGAGCTTTTTGGACCTTTGTGTCTTCAATTCATCGTTTTCGCCTTTTGTCTTCGCACTTATTTAAAATAAACGAATATTACTTGAAAATGGAACAATTGCAACTAAAATCTTGTCTTTCTTGGGGATTTTGCTATGAAATATATGTTCCTTTTTAGCCTTATCAATATCCCCACACTTGAGCGTTGCTTGTCCTCAAGCAATACAGTCTTGAAATAATATAATACATCACACGAATCACTTCTTTATTCTTCACACTTTGTACATCAGTGATTTTGATAGAGCGGTATAAACAATGATAGTAACGATATGGTTAAAGGTGGGTGTGTCATCCACAGTTGCCTTGGGTTTAGGACAACGACACTTGCAATCAAATAGCCGATTTACTTTCAGTTTCCAAAGCAAAGTGCACATTTGAAAGGCGGTTTACAGTTCCACATGACTATAAAAATTTAGATCCTTTAAGGAAATTGGATCTTTATGAAAACATTTGATCTTTTGAAAATTCAAGCTAGATTTTACCCTAGACAAGTTTTCTGATTTGATCCATCATCGGTGTTGCAAAATATATTTGTGGATCAATATTTTGGCTAAAACTTTTAGGTTCGTGTAATCCACTGCTATCCCGGTATCGGAAAGTACACATCCAGTTTACTTGTTCCGTATATTATCTTTCGGTAAACTACCGTCCGGTTGTAAAGGAAAGAGATGAACAAGAAACTGTTAAGGCAATGTCCCGTGACATGCAGATGATTATGGTCTTTTAACGTGTCGGATGCTAGAACTATCCTTGGTAGGAGCGATAGTAAAGATCATCCTATGATTTTTCGGTCTGGCACAAGGTCCTGTCTCCGACCATGCTATGCAACCACCGTTCTTACGGTTGACACCCGATTTGGTTCAGGTGACCTAATGAATTCCAGGTGAATTCCTAGGATTTTACGTTCAATGGTAATGAACGCATTGAAAATGGGTTTTCAGAAAACAAATCGGTTTGTATTTTTGATCAAAATATTTTCTCGTTCAAGCTCGAGTTTAGATATCATTGAATTCCATGAGTTTGAATTCTCAATCTTTAAGGTCAATCTCAAGGATTGAGTAATATCAGTCTTAAAAGCTGATTTTTAATCTTTAAGGAGATTATCCTTTCTGGGGATCTGATTCATTAGTCTTATCAAGCTAATTTGCACGGTGCCTCCCCATTGTACGAGATAAATCCTTCTCATGGTTAGGATAAATCTGACCACTTGGCGACCCTGTTTGATGCTGAGGTCCGTGGATTTCCTGCTGATTTTAGAGATGACTTTTCTAGATTTTTCGTCAACCTACAGCTGGTCTGGACGACAACTTCTTGACCTAAATCAAGAAGCGCGTGTCTTTTTCGGAAGACTTTACTTCCTTTTAATGATGGAATTGATTCATCGTGTAGATCCATCTTTCTTTAAAATATATTACAGTAAACCGGGTAAAACTGATTAGTATCGTCCAAAGCAAAAGTACCTGCAATAATTCTTATACAAAAATGTGATAGATAGTTTTTAATTGAATAACTTGGTACATTCTCCCCACACTTAGCTTTTATTTATTCTTTTCTTTGCCTTTTTATTCTCTTCTATCCCATTTTAAATGAATTCAAGCGTTTTGGGTTGTTTCTCAATTTATGTCCTCGAGGTAACAATAATTTCGGCATTAACACCTAGTTTTATCGTTCATAAATATGTATAAACATGATTTTGAATTCATTTAGTTGAAATTTTTTTCAAATTTTCACAAAATTTGGCAATTAAAACAAGTGTAAACCCGAAAGAATTTATAACTCTTCCCCACACTTGAGATCTTGCAATGCCCTCATTTGCAAGAAATTAGTAAAAATTTAAATTCATGAGGGTGATTAGTGTAGAAAAATGATTAAAAATACCGAGTTTGCAAACATATTGTTGTTATTTCACATTTGATATTTTGTTTCTTGTCGTCAAAATAAGTACCTTTTTCTGAACTTAATGACAGTCTTTGAAAGTGCGTTATTTTACCCTGTTTTGTATATAACATAAAATACAAACATACATAATTTTGAAGTTGGGTATATTACCCCACGTTCAAAAATTTATAAAATCTAATATTTTTTTTTCGGCATACTTTAAATCAATTAAATTAAAAATAATGATAACAAAATTTCTCGTCCCGCCCTCGGTTAAAGTAATTTCGGTTCAACTACCTAATCTTCAACTCACGACGAATTTTAGAAATCATTTTTTTACTTAATGAAATAAAGTTAATTTTGTTTTTAAATTCACACAAAACTTAAATTTAATAATTCATAGCATTATTCCTCAAGAAAGACAAGCTTTTAGTTGCAATTGTTCTATTTACAAGTGATATTTGTTTAAATAATAAAAGGTGAAGACAAAAGACAGATTCGACGAATTGAAGACGCAAACGACCAAAAAGCTCAAAAGTACAAAAGACAATCAAAAAGGTTCCAATTATTGATAAGAAACGTCTCGAAATTACAAGAGTACAAGATTCAAAACGCAAAGTACAAAATATAAAATTGTACGCAAGGACGTTCGAAAATCCGGAACCGGGACCAGAGTCAACTCTTAACGCTCGACGCAACGGACTAAAAATTACAAGTTAACTATGTATATAAATATAATATAATATATAATTAATTATATTAATTATATATATATTATATTTATATATAAAAAACCGTCGGCAGAGAAAACTCCAAGGACTGAGCTGTAAATACTATCTTCGCGACTCGCGGAGTTTGAAGGGGTTTTTGCCGCGAGTCGCGGAGCCCCAAATTTCAACTCTGGCTATAAAGCAAACCGAATTCCGATCAAATTTCATATCTTATTTCTCTCATCTCTCAATATATACGATATATATATATATATATATATATATATATATATATATATAATTTATATTTTAATTTTAATTTTAATTATAATTCTAATAATAAGGGTATGTTAGCGAATGTTGTAAGGGTGTAAGTCGAAATTCTGTCCGTGTAACGCTACGCTATTTTTAATCATTGTAAGTTATGTTCAACCTTTTTATATTAATGTCTCGTAGCTAAGTTATTATTATGCTTATTTAAAACGAAGTAATCATGATGTTGGGCTAATTACTAAAATTGGGTAATTGAGCTTTGTACCATAATTGGGGTTTGGACAAAAGAACGACACTTGTGGAAATTAGACTATGGGCTATTAATGGGCTTTATATTTGTTTAATTAAATGAAAGTTTGTTAATGTTAATATAAAGATTTACAATTGGGCGTCCTTATAAATTACCATATACACTCGATCGGACACGATGGGCGGGGTATTTATATGTACGAATAATCGTTCATTTAACCGGACACGGGAATGGATTAATAGCCACTAGAATAATTAAAACAGGGGTGAAATTACATTCAAGGGTAATTGGTGTAATTGTTAACAAAGTAGTAAAACCTTGGTTTACACGCAGTCGATAACCTGGTGTATTCATTAAACAAAGTATTAAAACCTTGTTACAATTCGAATCCCAACTTAGTTGGAATATTTAACTTCGGGTATAATAATAATTTGACGAGGACACTTGCACTTTATATTTATGACTGATGGACTGTTATGGACAAAAACCAGACGGACATATTGAATAATCCAGGACAAAGGACAATTAACCCATGGGCATAAAACTAAAATCAACACGTCAAACATCATGATTACGGAAGTTTAAATAAGCATAATTCTTTTATTTCATATTTAATTTCCTTTATTTTATATTTAATTACACTTCTAATTATCGCACTTTTATTTATTGTTATTTAATCGCACTTTTAATTATCGTACTTTTTAATTATCGCAATTTTATCGCATTTTTATTATTCGCAATTTCATTATCGTTATTTACTTTACGCTTTAATTTAAGTCTTGTATTTATTTTATATTTTACATTAGGTTTTAACTGCGACTAAAATATTAAAATCGACAAACCGGTCATTAAACGGTAAAAATCCCCCTTTATAATAATAATATTACTTATATATATATTTGTATTTTTATAAAAGTAAACTAATATAGCGTTGAGCTTTGTTTAAAGATTTCCCTGTGGAACGAACCGGACTTACTAAAAACTACACTACTGAACGATTAGGTACACTGCCTATAAGTGTTGTAGCAAGGTTTAAGTATATCCATTCTATAAATAAATAAATATCTTGTGTAAAATTGTATCGTATTTAATAGTTTTTCCTAGTAAAATATAAACTATTTTATATACACCTCGCTTCACATCAAGTATTTTTGGCGCCGCTGTCGGGGATCACTCTTAAAAGCCGGAAGCGCAACGCTAATATAAAAAAAAAAAAGATTTTTTATTTTACTTTTATTAAAAGTCGTTTTTGTAAAAATACGTTTTAAATATTCAAAAATATAAAAAGAAAAACAAAAATATAAGTATTTTTAAGATTTTGTTAAATATTTAAGTTTTATAAGTTTCTTTATCTTTATTTTAATTTATAAAAATATAACTTTTATTAAATATCTTTTAAAAAAAAAAAACAGAAAACAGAAAATAAAAAAAAAAATAAATAAAGAAAACGCGTAAAATTTCAAAGCTGTCAACAGAATTTCTGAACCCCGCGACTCGCGGGGTTTTCTTCTTTAATTGCCGCGACTCGCGGAGCTACTCTGACACGCGAATAGAAACCCTAAATCTGCATTAATTACGGGATTTAATTAATTATTATTATTATTTAAACCTAATTATTATTATTATTATTATTAGTTTTAGTTTTATTTTTACTTTTTATTTTATTTATATATTTTAGTTAAATTAGTTTTATTAAATTGTAAAATTAGTAGTTTTATAAAAAAAATAATATAAAAATAATATTTTTATAAATATTGTACTTTTTACAACTTTTTATATATTTTTATATTTTGTCCCTTTTTAATCGTTGTAGCGTAATATTTGTATTTTTAGCTCATATTTAATTTTAAACTTAGTTTTTGCTATAGTTATTTTTACTCCTAGATTTTTAGGCTTTGCCGTAGAATTCCTTAAGTGCTTTTTCTTTAGACTAAGATTTAGGTACTTTAGAATTTTGCGACGCCTTTTTAAGTTTTAGTTTCTTTTTTTTAAGTTATTTCTATTTGGGATTTAGTTTTTCCTGTAAGCTTTAATATTTTTAGACCTTTTACTATGTACCAATTATCATTCCAATTAGTAATTTCAATTTGCGATTATAATTTTAAGTTAGTTGTAGTAATAAGGTTAGGTTAGTCATGTATTTTTAAGTTTTTATAAGTTTCTTTTATTTTTCCGTCACCTTTTATTTTTCAACCATTTTTTTTTTCGACCTTTTGCGACGAACTCTTTTTCTCTCTTATTTCTCGCCATTCTAGTTTTTAGGACTTAGAATTTTTTCTACTTATTATCTAAATTTCTTAAAATTACGAAAATTTATTTTAAGTGGTTAAATTGATAGACATCAAAATTTTCTGGTTCGTAGTAATAGTTGGATTTGTACGTGGACCGGGTTATCGGAGCCAAACAGTCCTCAATTATATTGAGACCAAACGAATCCTGCCCCTCTGCTGCATCTTTTGGCTATTCGAAACGTGGGCAAAATCAGAAAAGTCTATTGATTGGATAACTTATTATAATTTTTCTTTCCTTTTAAAAACTAATAGGATATTCAGTGAATGCACCGAGCAAGACGTTCATCACCTTTTGTACGTTCACCACCTGTAACTCGATCAAGACATCGTTTAACAAATATAACCGCCGTTGATTTTTCTTTAGAATCGTCATCCAGTAGACCAAGTACTTCAGTTCAAATTTCCGATAATCCATTTTTTGAACCCAACCTCACAATTGAGAATCCAGAGAATATTCAGGAACGGTTCGTAGATCCTGAACCACTAAACTTTCCTCCGGAACCACCAATCATTCAAACAGAGATTGTTGAGGAACGAACCATTAAATCAGAATCATCTAGTGATACCGATTCAAAAAATTCAATTATGGAAAATCTGGAACCTTTAAGTATGGAAGACCGAATGAGAGCTAAACGCACTGGCCAAGGTCACGCAATTACTCATCCAGACATTAATGCGCCAGATTATGAAATCAAAGGACAAATTCTACACATGGTGACTAATCAATGCCAATTTAGTGGTGCGCCGAAGGAAGATCCAAATGAACATCTACGTACCTTTAATAGGATCTGCACACTATTTAAAATCCGAGAAGTGGAGGATGAACAGATATATCTCATGTTATTTCCCTGGACTTTAAAGGGAGAAGCCAAAGATTGGTTGGAATCGTTACCTGAAGGGGCGATCGATACATGGGATGTTTTAATTGACAAATTTCTTAAACAATTCTTTCCTGCATCTAAAGCCGTAAGACTTCAAGCAGAAATTGTTACGTTCACACAGAAACCAAATGAAACTCTATATGAGGCGTGGACAAGATATGGAAAGTTGTTAAGAGGATGTCCGCAACATGGTTTAGACACCTGTCAAATAGTACAAATATTCTACCGAGGATGCGACATCACTACAAGGAAAGATATAGATATAGCAGCTGGTGGTTCTATTATGAAGAAAACCGAAACTGATGCTTACAAAATTATTGATAACACTGCTTCCCACTCACATGAGTGGCACCAAGAAAAAGATATCATTAGATCATCTAAAGCAGCTAGAGCCGATTCTAGCCATGACTTAGATTCCATTTCGGCAAAGATAGATGCTTTCGAGAGACGAATGGAAAAGATGACTAAGGATATTCACTCAATACGAATTAGTTGTGAGCAGTGTGGAGGACCACATTTGACAAAAGATTGTCTCGGTATTGAATTAACAATGGAACAAAGAGAGAATATTTCATACATAAACCAAAGGCCTGGAAATAATTATCAGAATAATTATCAACCGCCAAGACCGATTTACAATCAAAACCAGAATTATAACCGAAATATTCCATACAACAACCAACAAGGTCCTAGCAATCAACAAGTATCCAATAATACTTACAACCAGCAAAGACCGAATTTTCAAAACAAACCACCACAACAAACCGATGATAAAAAGCCAAATTTAGAAGATATGATGACGAAGCTAGTTGAAACTCAAACACAGTTTTTCACATCTCAGAAACAAACCAATGAACAAAATGCTCAAGCATTTAGAAATCAACAAGCTTCTATTCAAAATCTGGAACAAGAAGTAAGTAACCTAGCAAGGTTAATAGGTGAAAGAAAACCGGGAAGTTTACCTAGTGATACAAATGCTAACCCACGGAATGAAACAGCTAAAGCTATTACCACAAGAAGTGGTACAACACTTAAATCACCTGAAATACCTGTAACTTCTGATGAAACTATTCCTACTCCACAAGAACCACAACCTGATCAAGATAAGAAAAAAGAACCGGTAGTTGAAAAGGTTAATGAAGATAACACATTTAAGGATAAACCTTATGTTAAACCATACCAACCACCACTTCCTTACCCGAGTAAAATGAAGAAAGAAAAACTTGAAGCCGAGCAATCCAAATTCTTGGATATGTTTAAACAGATAAATGTAAATCTTCCTTTCATTGATGTGATTTCAGGAATGCCAAGATATGCTAAATTCTTGAAAGATCTAATCTCAAATAGAAAGAAAATGGAAGAACTCTCGGCTGTTACTATGAATGCTAATTGTTCAGCAGTGCTGTTGAATAAGATACCAGAAAAACTATCTGATCCAGGAAGTTTCACAATTCCATGTTTTCTGGGTAGTCTTAGTTCAATAGAAGCATTGGCAGACTTAGGTGCTAGCATAAATCTAATGCCGTATTCACTATACGCTAAACTAGACCTTGGAGAATTGAAACCAACCAGAATAAGCATACAACTAGCCGACCGATCAGTAAAATATCCTAGAGGGATAATGGAGAACATGCTAGTTAAAGTTGGTACTTTAGTATTTCCAGTAGATTTTGTTGTTTTGGACATGGAAGAAGATTCTCAAGTTCCTCTCTTATTAGGAAGACCATTTTTAAACACGGCTAAAGCAATGATAGACGTGTTCGGTAAGAAACTGACCCTAAGTATAGAGGATGAGAGTGTTACCTTTTCAGTTGATAGAGCAATGCAACAACCACAATCTGCAGATGATACATGTTATTATATTCAAACTATAGATGCACATGCAGAATTATTAGAAGAATTTCCAGAATTACAAGGAACAGGAGAATGTTCTTTAGGAGAAGGTAATGAACCAATTGATGAAGCTGAAATGTTAGCTACACTTATAGCTAATGGATATGAACCAACAACAGAAGAAATTCAAATGCTAAAAGAAGAAGACAGATATCGATATAAATCATCGATAGAAGAACCTCCGAAATTAGAGTTAAAGCCACTTCCAAACCATTTGGAATACGCTTATTTACATGGTGAATCTGAATTACCTGTAATAATATCGTCTTCTCTTACTGAAAATGAGAAATCACAGCTCATTTCTGTGTTGAAAGCTCATAAACCAGCCATTGCATGGAAGATTCATGATATTAAAGGAATAAGTCCTTCGTATTGCACACATAAAATCCTTATGGAAGAAGGTCATAAAACGTATGTGCAACGCCAACGAAGACTAAATCCTAATATGCAAGATGTAGTTAAGAAAGAGATTATTAAACTGCTAGATGCAGGTTTGATATATCCAATTTCTGATAGCCCATGGGTAAGCCCAGTTCAATGCGTACCTAAGAAGGGTGGCATGACTGTCATTACAAATGAGAAAAATGAGCTTATTCCTACTAGGACTGTAACAGGATGGCGTGTATGTATTGATTATAGAAAATTAAATGACGCCACCAGAAAAGATCACTTTCCCTTACCTTTCATAGATCAAATGTTGGAAAGATTAGCCGGAAATAGTTACTATTGTTTTCTAGATGGATTTTCCGGATATTTTCAAATTCCAATAGCACCCGAAGATCAAGAGAAAACCACATTCACGTGCCCTTATGGTACTTTTGCTTACAAACGCCTGCCATTTGGACTTTGTAACGCCCCTGCAACCTTTCAAAGGTGTATGATGGCGATTTTTCATGACATGATAGAAGAATGCATGGAAGTATTCATGGATGACTTTTCAGTCTTCGGTGATACATTTAAATCATGTCTAGTTAATCTGGAACGAATGCTAATTAGATGCGAAAAATCAAATCTAGTACTTAATTGGGAGAAATGCCATTTCATGGTTAAAGAAGGCATCGTTCTTGGACATAAAATTTCAAAAGAAGGAATTGAAGTGGATAGAGCTAAAGTAGATGTAATTGCTAAACTTCCACATCCCACCAATGTTAGAGGAGTTAGGAGTTTTCTAGGGCATGCCGGTTTTTACCGACGTTTCATAAAAGATTTTTCTAAAATTGCCACTCCTATGAATAAACTCCTAGAAAAGGATGCTCGATTCATCTTTTCAGATGAGTGTATCAAATCTCTTAATATTCTTAAAGAAAAACTCACTAATGCACCAATCATGATAACACCAAATTGGAATCTACCATTTGAACTAATGTGTGATGCAAGTGATTTTGCAATGGGAGCCGTTTTAGGACAAAGGATTGAAAAACGATTTCAACCTATATATTATGCTAGTAAGACATTACAAGGAGCACAAACGAACTATACAACTACTGAAAAAGAACTCCTTGCTATTGTCTTTGCTTTTGACAAATTTCGATCATATCTCGTTCTAGCAAAAACGGTGGTCTATACCGACCATTCTGCTCTTAGATACCTATTTTCAAAACAAGATGCTAAACCAAGATTAATCCGTTGGATCTTACTCTTACAAGAGTTTGATATTGAAATCCGAGATAAAAAAGGAGCAGAAAATCTCGCCGCTGATCATCTTTCTCGTCTTGAAAATCCCGAATTAGAAGTTCTGAATGAATCGGCCATACAAGACAACTTTCCTGATGAATATCTATTGAAGATAGATTATAAAGAAATCCCATGGTTTGCAGACTATGCAAACTACTTAGTTTGCGGATTCCTTGAAAAAGGATTATCGTACCAAAAACGAAAGAAATTCTTCAGTGATATAAAACACTATTTCTGGGAAGATCCACATCTGTTTAAAAGTTGTCCCGATGGAATAATACGCCGATGTGTATTTGGAGATGAAGCTAGTAAAATTTTAAACCATTGTCACACAGGACCAACAGGAGGGCATTATGGGCCTCAACTAACAGCAAGAAAAGTTTATGATGCTGGATTCTATTGGCCTACAATTTACAAAGACGCACACCTTCTTTGCAAATCCTGTGATGCATGTCAAAGGGCTGGAAAAATAAGTCAACGTGATGAAATGCCACAAAATGTCATCCAAGTATGTGAAGTATTTGACATTTGGGGTATTGACTTTATGGGTCCATTTCCAAAATCTCATAATAATTTATATATACTCGTAGCCATTGATTATGTATCTAAATGGGCGGAAGTACAAGCTCTCCCAACTAACGATGCACGAGTTGTAGTCAACTTTTTAAAACGTCTTTTTGCAAGGTTTGGAACACCGAAAGCTTTAATAAGTGATCGGGGAACTCATTTTTGTAATAATCAACTTGAGAAAGTTCTTAAAAGATATGGAGTAACTCATAAAATCTCCACCGCATATCATCCACAAACAAGTGGACAAGTTGAAAATACCAACCGAGCTTTAAAACGTATTCTAGAGAAAACCGTAGGATCAAATCCGAAGGAATGGTCCATTAAATTGGAGGATGCACTCTGGGCTTTTAGAACAGCCTACAAAACTCCAATTGGAACCACACCTTTTAGACTTGTTTATGGAAAAGCATGTCATCTTCCAGTAGAAATTGAACACAAAGCATTTTGGGCTTTGAAGACATGTAATCTTGATTTACATGAAGCCGGACGTCTACGATTAAGTCAACTAAACGAATTAGAAGAATTAAGACATGAAGCATACGAAAATTCGTTAATCTATAAAGAAAGAACGAAGAAATGGCATGATAAAAGAATCAGAAGTTCAAAAGAATTTAAAGAAGGAGACAGAGTTCTTCTTTTCAATTCACGATTCAAGCTATTTCCTGGAAAATTAAAATCAAGATGGTCTGGACCATTCATAGTCAAAAGAGTTTTCCCATACGGAACGATAGAATTAATAAATTCAAATGGGATGGAATTTAAAGTTAATGGTCACAGAGTTAAACATTACATACATGGTCCGATGGAAGTTGACAACGAAGTTAATCACAATTTCGATACCATAGCTAACTAAGTGTGGGGAGAATCAAGTCTTTAAAGGATAAAATGTATTTCTGTTAGAGTTAGATTGTCTGTTTTCGTGTAGTTCTCGAAAATGGAACCCGAATGGTCTTTCCCTAGCAGACCCTAAAGAACTAGTCTTCTCCCCCCATTCTGAATTTTTATTTTTTTTAGGTTTTTACGAAATGAAGACTGCCTGTGAACTAAACCATGGTCTAATGCTACACGCTTTGATCACTAAAAGAAATAATGATATACTACCGAGCGGATTAGTATCAGTAATCAGAGAAAGAATGGACGGAGTTAGAAAAGAATCCAGATGCGAAGATAATAAGTTACAATTTGGTAAAGGAAAATCAAAATCCGCAGCGAAAAGAAGAGCACGACACCTAGAACGATGTCACAAATGCGGAAAATGGTCACATGGAGGTAAATGTTCAAATAATCAAACCTATTCAAATACCGAATTTGTTACTTTATGCAGAGACGGACCGTTCATATGTTTAGAAGAAAAGACACTGAATGCTCGAGGTTACGCCTATGTAGCCATGGAAAATCAATTAAACCGACTATCTTATGAATGGAATAGATCATATAACTAAGAAATCTATTTCACATGTATGTCTGTACAGTTTTTATTTTTTTATTTTTTTATTTTTAACCTTTTGATAATAAACGCTAATTTGTTCGCTAAAAAGTATTAAATTGGTATTGAATAAAATTAGGTTTGGCGACCGAAATTATTGATATCATTCAAAAATTTATTACATCACTGCGAAATTTAACGTTTATTCTTAAGGTATAAATATCTTTAATCAATCAACCCAAAATATTTCAAAAATTCGTCATGAGTTAAATTAGGTCTTGGAACCGAAATTACTTTACCGAAAAGAGGGGCGCATATTTTTGATAATATTTGATTGATTAAAGTGGGATAAAAAGACAAAAAGATTTTTAATTTTATTTTTACCATATTTTAAAAATTAATATTTAAATCTAAAATTAATATTGTAAACTTTGTAAAAACAATATATTTAAAATATTTGAAAAATTAATATAAGTTTGATATGAATTTATGAATTTTTAAATTAAGTTTGGTGTGAATTTAAAAAATATGAAGTTTTTAATTTTATGCATTTCAAATTTTAAGTTTGGTGTGAATTTTTAATTATTAATTTTTAATTTTGAATTTTATATTTAAGTTGTGTGAATTTAAAAACAAAAATTTACTTTATCTCATTAAGTTAAGAATATGATTTTTAAAATTCGTCGTAAGTTGAAGACTAGGTCTTTGAACCGAAATTGCTTTACCCGAGGGAGGGACGAGAACTTTTATTATCATTATTTTTAATCTTATTGAATTAGAGTATGCCAAAAACATTGAAAAAACCCAAAAATCTTAGCTTTTAAAACAATCGCTACAAAAAGACAAATTTTAAAATTTTGTCGAGAGACGGACTAGGACATCGATCCGAAACGACCTCATCCTAAATAACAAGGGAAACAAAATTTTAAAATTAATTTCTTAATTGTTTTTATAAGTTAAAGATTATAAAAAATAAAAAAAAAAAAAAAAAAAAAGAGCAAACTCCGCGACTCGCGGAGTTTTGTGCTTATATCTCCGCGACTCGCGGAGGGACCAAAACCCAGAAAAAAAAAATAAAAGAGCTGCACGATCAGTACACTCCACCACACAAAAACAACTCGAATTCTGTTGCGAAAAACCCCGAAAAACCACCCAAAAACACCCCAAAAATCCCAATTTTTAACCGTTAATCACCAAATTTTTTGCTAAAATCATGTTGAGAAGGATGCTATCTAAGAATTACTCAAGAAAAATGGTAAATTTCTACACCTAAACACCATTTAATCCGAATTTTGGTGTTCTTGAGCTATTTTTTCCCAAATTTGATTTTGATGCTTTTTAGTGTAATTAGACTTAAATTGTTTATGTATTATGCTTGTATAACCTAGATTGATGCTGTTTAAAATGATTAGAAGCCTTAAACTTCAAATTTTGAATAATCTAGGGTTTGTGTTCTTGAGCAATTTGGGGCTTTTTGATATAAACAGGTTATGGCCGATTTTTGTCATGAATTGTTGCTAAATTGAGTAGTGTAACATGTCTAGGTAGTTAAATGATCCAAACTTTGAGCCTAAACATGATTTTGAGAATTAAAGTGGATTTTTTCAAGTCTAAAATTCATGAACTTGATTTTTGAAAGATAATGTCATTTGAGACTTGTTTAATTGCTAGTAATGATTATGTTGACATGTTATTTGAGTTGAATGCTTATGAACTTGGCGAACATTTTCGTATATGCTTATTTGAAAAAGTGTAGATTTGATAAAAATGTGAAAATGAACTTAAGTTTGATATAAATTGATAATGTCATTGTAATTATTTTGATTGATGATTTTGCTGACACTAATGCATATTTGGATGCACAAAAATTGTGTTTGATGTGTTTTGCAGAATGAAAGGGGTGAATCTTCATCCCAAGCCCGCAATGCTCCTGCTGAGAATTTGGAACAACAGGAGGTAGATAACTACTACAAGCAGGATGTACCTCATCCAGTCATGACCTTTTCGGATATGCACTTGGAAGAATTGCACCCGAACCTGAGATTTGACAGACTTTGGATAGATTATCCAAAATATCAACGGGGTTTGCATACTCTTCACTCTAAGGTTGTTGAGGTACCGAGGGTCATAGAATGGGGACCCTTAGAAGCTGTAGAATTGGCCGGGCCAATTAGGGAATTACTTGTACAGAGGTATGGTAATTCTTCTTTTAATGACTGGATATGTTTATTCACCATACGCAAACCTGTATATAAAGTATGGTGTGAAGAGTTGTTATGTAGTATAGAGTTGAATGATCGGGTAGCTAGTTTAACCGATCGTTCTTTTATTAGATTTTTGTTAGGCGGTTCGATGCGCCACATGTCTTTACTGGATATGGCTCAGGCTTTACGTATATATACGCCTGAGGAGTTTGCGTCTGCCGATTGTAGAGGATTGATACTAAACGGTAGAAAGATAGATGAGAATTTTGATACACACGGTGTGTGGAGTCAAATGACAAGCCATCACCGTTTCAAATGGGGAAATTACTCTTATTTGGATATAGATAGAGCCGAATTAAGAGTAATACATAGGTTTTTAGCTAATTCGATTACACAAAGGGGTAAAAACAAAGAAAAGGTAAATGAACAAGATTTGTTTTACCATATGTGTATTCGAGACCCACAGAGCGCTGTAAGTATACCATATTGTGTGGGTTATTATTTATCAGCTATGGTTCGGGGGATGCGACCACATAGCATAATAGGAGGTGGAATTTTTATTACTTTGATTGGTGAATATCTCGGTGTGGATATAAGTCGGGGGGGATTATTACTAGAAGAGCCGGAACCCCGCGATACTATAGGTTTAAATGTATACCATGGTGCGAAAGTTTTGAAGCGGCGAAATAACGCCGCAGTACGATACCATGGTAGACATCCACAGGTGGAGAGAAACCAGGAGCAAGGTAATGTAGGAGGGAATGAGATGCAAGAAATGCATAGGTTTATAGCTTCTCAGGAATACGAAAATGCTAGACAGAGAGCATTTGAAGATTGGCAAGTTCATCAGAACCTGATCATAGCGCATTGCCAACATATAGGTAGAAACTATATTCCTACACCGAAACCCGTCTTCCCTCCTTGGTCGATAGAGATGCAGCCACCATATCCTACGTATGACCCTGCCGAAGCATTCTATAGCACTTATGGTTATGCCTGGAACCCCTATTGGTACCAATATCATCCTTAGTTTACTTATTATTTTTTTTTTTTTTTTGTAATTTGTAATTATTGATATGTTTAATATTTTTGTTAATATTGTAATCATTTTTATAATTATCTAACTTTTATTCTTAGATTTTAATAATTTTTGAATGTGGGGTAATATACCAAACTTCAAAAATATGTATATATGTTTGCAGTTTATCTTATGTACACAACAGGGTAAAACAACGCATTTTCAAAGACTGGCATTAAGTTCAGCAAAAGCAACTAATTTTGACGACAAGATGCAAAATATATGTGAAATAACAACAAGACGGAATGAACAAATGATGTGCACCATTTATCATTCAGCAAACAAACGCCAATATATTTGGAAACTTTGGTAAAAATTTAATCATTTTCACACAAATCACCCTCAATAATTTAAATTGTTACTGATTTATTGCAAATGAGGGCATTGCAAGATCTTAAGTGTGGGAAGGGGTTAAATTCTTTCGGATTTTAAATTTTTTTTTACTTTATACACTTGGTTACCATTAAAAAATACTAGTAAAGCAGTAGTTGTATTAGAATCTAGTGCTCTCTGATAAAAAAGAACAGCCCTAGTCTTATATACTGACTACCCAATTCTAGTAAAATTTTAAAATTAAATGAATTCAAATCATGTTTATACATATTTATGAACGATAAAACTAGGTTTTAACACCGAAATTATTGTTATCTCAGAAAGAACATAAATTAAGAAACAAACTAGAATGTCAAAATTCATTTAAAATGGAATAGAGGACGATAAAAAGAAGAATAAAAGCCAAGTGTGCGAAAATTTACCAAGTTATTTTAAACATATGTCACATATATCTGTAACAAATAACTGAAAATACTTTTGCTTTGGACTAAACTAAACTGTTTTACCCGATGAAAGAAAAGAAGAGATGGATCTACACGATGAATCAATTCCATCATGAAAAGGAAGTAAAGTCTTCCGAAAAAGAAACGCGCTTCTTGATTTAGGTCATGAAGTTGTCGTCCAGACCAGCTGTAGGTTGACGAAAAATCTAGAAAAGTCATCACTAAAATCAGCAGGAAATCCACGGACCTCAGCATTAAACAGGGTCGCCAAGTGGTCAGATTTATCCTAACCATGAGAAGGATTTATCTCGTACAATGGGGGGGCACCATGCAAATTAGCTGGATAAGACTAATGAATCAGATCCCCAGAAAGGATAATCTCCTTAAAGATTAAAAATCAGCTTTTAAGACTGATATTACTCAATCCTAGAGATTGACCTTAAAGATTGAGAATTACAAACTCATGGAATTCGATGATATCTAAACTCGAGCTTAAACGAGAAAATATTTTGATCAAAATTACAAACCAATTTGTTTTCTGAAAACCCTATTTTCAATGCGTTCATTACCATTGAACGTAAAATCCTAGGAATTCACCTGGAATTCATTAGGTCACCTGAACTAAATCGGGTGTCAACCGTAAGAACGGTGGTTGCATAGCATGGTCAAAGACAGGACCTTGTGCCAGACCGAAAAATTATAAGGGTGAGCTTTACTATTGCTCCTACCAAGGATAGTAATTGCGTCCGACACGTTATAGACCATAATCAAAAGCATGTCACGGGACATTGCCTTAACAGTTGCTTGTTCAACGCTTTCCTTTACAACCGGACGGTAGTTTACCGAAAGGTAATATACGGGACAAGTAAACTGGACGTGTTGCTTTCCAAATACAAGGTTAGCAAGTGGGTGACACAAAACCGCAAGTTTGAGCTAAAATTTTCAAATCTGAAACCCACCAAACCCACAAAAATATTTTGCAAACACCGGTAAAGGGTTATTCCGGAAAACTTATCTAGGGAAAAAACTAGATTTCAAAAGATCAAATGTTTTCATAAAGATCCAATTTCCTTAATGGATCTAAATTTTTATAGTCATGTGGGACTGTAAACCATATCGTTACTACCATTGTTTATACCGCCATATAGAAATCACTAATGTACAAAGTGTGAAGAATAAAGAAGTGATTCTAGTATTTCAAGACGATATTGCTTGAGGACAAGCAACGCTCAAGTGTGGGAATATTTGATAATGCTAAAAACGAACATATATTTCATAGCATTATTCCTCAAGAAAGACAAGCTTTTAGTTGCAATTGTTCTATTTACAAGTGATATTTGTTTAAATAATAAAAGGTGAAGACAAAAGACAGATTCGACGAATTGAAGACGCAAACGACCAAAAAGCTCAAAAGTACAAAAGACAATCAAAAAGGTTCCAATTATTGATAAGAAACGTCTCGAAATTACAAGAGTACAAGATTCAAAACGCAAAGTACAAAATATAAAATTGTACGCAAGGACGTTCGAAAATCCGGAACCGGGACCAGAGTCAACTCTTAACGCTCGACGCAACGGACTAAAAATTACAAGTTAACTATGTATATAAATATAATATAATATATAATTAATTATATTAATTATATATATATTATATTTATATATAAAAAACCGTCGGCAGAGAAAACTCCAAGGACTGAGCTGTAAATACTATCTCCGCGACTCGCGGAGTTTGAAGGGGTTTTTGCCGCGAGTCGCGGAGCCCCAAATTTCAACTCTGGCTATAAAGCAAACCGAATTCCGATCAAATTTCATATCTTATTTCTCTCATCTCTCAATATATACGATATATATATATATATATATATATATATATATATATAATTTATATTTTAATTTTAATTTTAATTATAATTCTAATAATAAGGGTATGTTAGCGAATGTTGTAAGGGTGTAAGTCGAAATTCTGTCCATGTAACGCTACGCTATTTTTAATCATTGTAAGTTATGTTCAACCTTTTTATATTAATGTCTCGTAGCTAAGTTATTATTATGCTTATTTAAAACGAAGTAATCATGATGTTGGGCTAATTACTAAAATTGGGTAATTGGGCTTTGTACCATAATTGGGGTTTGGACAAAAGAACGACACTTGTGGAAATTAGACTATGGGCTATTAATGGGCTTTATATTTGTTTAATTAAATGAAAGTTTGTTAATGTTAATATAAAGATTTACAATTGGGCGTCCTTATAAATTACCATATACACTCGATCGGACACGATGGGCGGGGTATTTATATGTACGAATAATCGTTCATTTAATCGGACACGGGAATGGATTAATAGCCACTAGAATAATTAAAACAGGGGTGAAATTACATTCAAGGGTAATTGGTGTAATTGTTAACAAAGTAGTAAAACCTTGGTTTACACGCAGTCGATAACCTGGTGTATTCATTAAACAAAGTATTAAAACCTTGTTACAATTCGAATCCCCAATTAGTTGGAATATTTAACTTCGGGTATAATAATAATTTGACGAGGACACTTGCACTTTATATTTATGACTGATGGACTGTTATGGACAAAAACCAGACGGACATATTGAATAATCCAGGACAAAGGACAATTAACCCAAGGGCATAAAACTAAAATCAACACGTCAAACATCATGATTACGGAAGTTTAAATAAGCATAATTCTTTTATTTCATATTTAATTTCCTTTATTTTATATTTAATTGCACTTCTAATTATCGCACTTTTATTTATTGTTATTTAATCGCACTTTTAATTATCGTACTTTTTAATTATCGCAATTTTATAGCATTTTTATTATTCGCAATTTCATTATCGTTATTTACTTTACGCTTTAATTTAAGTCTTGTATTTATTTTATATTTTACATTAGGTTTTAACTGCGACTAAAATATTAAAATCGACAAACCGGTCATTAAACGGTAAAAACCCCCCTTTATAATAATAATATTACTTATATATATATTTGTATTTTTATAAAAGTAAACTAATATAGCGTTGAGCTTTGTTTAAAGATTTCCCTGTGGAACGAACCGGACTTACTAAAAACTACACTACTGAACGATTAGGTACACTGCCTATAAGTGTTGTAGCAAGGTTTAAGTATATCCATTCTATAAATAAATAAATATCTTGTGTAAAATTGTATCGTATTTAATAGTTTTTCCTAGTAAAATATAAACTATTTTATATACACCTCGCTTCACATCAAGTATTTTTAAGATTTTGTTAAATATTTAAGTTTTATAAGTTTCTTTATCTTTATTTTAATTTATAAAAATATAACTTTTATTAAATATCTTTTAAAAAAAAAACAGAAAACAGAAAATAAAAAAAAAATAAATAAAGAAAACGCGTAAAATTTCAAAGCTGTCAACAGAATTTCTGAACCCCGCGACTCGCGGGGTTTTCTTCTTTAATTGCCGCGACTCGCGGAGACCATCTGACACGCGAACAGAAACCCTAAAACTGCATTAATTACGGGTTATTATTATTAATTATAATTATTATTTAAACCTAATTATTATTATTATTATTATTAGTTTTAGTTTTATTTTTACTTTTTATTTATTTATGTATTTAGTATTAATTAGTTTTTATTAAATTGTAAAATTTGTAGTTTTATAAAAAAAAAAATATAAAAATAATATTTTCATAAAAATTGTACTTTTTACAACTTTTTGTATATTTTTATATTTTGTACCTTTTTAATCGTTGTAGCGTAATATTTGTATTTTTTAGCTCATATTTAATTTTAAACTTAGTTTTTGCTATAGTCATTTTTACTCCTAAGATTTTTAGGCTTTGCCGTAGAATTCCTTAAGTGCTTTTTCTTTAGACTAAGATTTAGGTGCTTTAGAATTTTGCGACGCCTTTTTAAGTTTTAGTTTCTTTTTAAGTTATTTCCATTTGGGATTTAGTTTTTCCTGTAAGCTTTAATATTTTTAGACCTTTTACTATGTATCAATTATCATTCCAATTAGTAATTTCAATTTGCGATTATAATTTTAAGTTAGTTGTAGTAATAAAGTTAGGTTAGTTAAGTATTTTTAAGTTTTTATAAGTTTCTTTTATTTTTCCGTCACCTTTTATTTTTCAACCATTTTTTCTTTTTCAACCTTTTTCGACGAACTCTTTTTCTCTCTTATTTCTCGCTATTCTAGTTTTAGGACATAGATTTTTATTCTACTTCTTATCTAAATTTCTTAAAATTACGAAAATTTATTTTAAGTGGTTAAATTAATAGACATCAAAATTTTCTGGTTCGTAGTAATAGTTGGATTTGTACGTGGACCGGGTTATTGGAGCCAAACAGTCCTCAATTATATTGAGACCAAACGAATCCTGCCCCTCTGCTGCATCTTTTGGCTATTCGAAACGTGGGCAAAATCAGAAAAGTCTATTGATTGGATAACTTATTATAATTTTTCTTTCCTTTTTAAAACTAATAGGATATTCAGTGAATGCACCGAGCAAGACGTTCATCACCTTTTGTACGTTCACCACCTGTAACTAGATCAAGACATCGTTTAACAAATATAACCGCCGTTGATTTTTCTTTAGAATCGTCATCCAGTCGACCAAGTACTTCAGTTCAAATTTCCAATAATCCATTTTTTGAACCCGACCTCACAATTGAGAATCCGGAGAATATTCAGGAACGGTTTGTAGATCCCGAACCATTAAACTTTCCTCCGGAGCCACCAATTATTCAAACAGAGATTGTTGAAGAACGAACTATTAAAACAGAATCATCTAGTGATACCGATTCAACAAATTCAATTATGGAGAATCTGGAACCTTTAAGTATGGAAGACCGAATGAGAGCTAAACGCACTGGCCAAGGTCACGCAATTACTCATCCAGACATTAATGCGCCAGATTATGAAATCAAAGGACAAATTCTACACATGGTGACTAATCAATGCCAATTTAGTGGTGCGCCGAAGGAAGATCCAAATGAACATCTACGTACCTTTAATAGGATCTGCACACTATTTAAAATCCGAGAAGTGGAGGATGAACAGATATATCTCATGTTATTTCCCTGGACTTTAAAGAGAGAAGCCAAAGATTGGTTGGAATCGTTACCTGAAGGGGCGATCGATACATGGGACGTTTTAATTGACAAATTTCTTAAACAATTCTTTCCTGCATCTAAAGCCGTAAGACTTCAAGCAGAAATTGTTACGTTCACACAAAAAACAAATGAAACTCTATATGAGGCGTGGACAAGATATGGAAAGTTGTTAAGAGGATGTTCGCAACATGGTTTAGACACCTGTCAAATAGTACAAATATTCTACCGAGGATGCGACATCACTACAAGAAAAGACATAGATATAGCAGCTGGTGGTTCTATTATGAAGAAAACCGAAACTGATGCTTACAAAATTATTGATAACACTGCTTCCCACTCGCATGAGTGGCACCAAGAAAAAGATATTATTAGATCATCTAAAGAAGCTAGAGCCGATTCTAGCCATGACTTAGATTCCATTTCGGCAAAGATAGATGCTTTCGAGAGACGAATGGAAAAGATGACTAAGGATATTCACTCAATACGAATTAGTTGTGAGCGGTGTGGAGGACCACATTTGACAAAAGATTGTCTCAGTATTGAATTAACAATGGAACAAAGAGAGAATATTTCATACATAAACCAAAGGCCTGGAAATAATTATCAGAATAATTATCAACCGCCAAGACCGATTTACAATCAAAACCAGAATTATAACCGAAATATTCCATACAACAACCAACAAAGTCCTAGCAATCAACAAGTATCCAATAATACTTACAATCAGCAAAGACCGAATTTTCAAAACAAACCACCACAACAAACCGATGATAAAAAGCCAAATTTAGAAGATATGATGACGAAGCTAGTTGAAACTCAAACGCAGTTTTTCACATCTCAGAAACAAACCAATGAACAAAATGCTCAAGCATTTAGAAATCAACAAGCTTCTATTCAAAATCTGGAACAAGAAGTGAGTAACCTAGCAAGGTTAATAGGTGAAAGAAAACCGGGAAGTTTACCAAGCGATACAAATGCTAACCCCCGGAATGAAACAGCTAAAGCTATTACCACAAGAAGTGGTACAACACTTAAACCACCGGAAATACCTGTAACTTCTGATGAAACTATTCCTACTCCACAAGAACCACAACCTGATCAAGATAAGGAAAAAGAACCGGTAGTTGAAAAGGTTAATGAAAATAACACAGTTAAGGATAAACCTTATGTTAAACCATACCAACCACCACTTCCTTACCCGAGTAAAATGAAGAAAGAAAAACTTGAAGCCGAGCAATCCAAATTCTTGGATATGTTTAAACAGATAAATGTAAATCTTCCTTTCATTGATGTGATTTCAGGAATGCCAAGATATGCTAAATTCTTGAAAGATCTAATCTCAAATAGAAAGAAAATGGAAGAACTCTCGGCTGTTACTATGAATGCTAATTGTTCAGCAGTGCTGTTGAATAAGATACCAGAAAAACTATCTGATCCAGGAAGTTTCACAATTCCATGTTTTCTGGGTAGTCTTAGTTCAATAGAAGCATTGGCAGACTTAGGTGCTAGTATAAATCTAATGCCGTATTCACTATACGCTAAACTAGACCTTGGAGAATTGAAACCAACCAGAATAAGCATACAACTAGCCGATAGATCAATAAAATATCCTAGAGGGATAATGGAGAACATGCTAGTTAAAGTTGGTACTTTAGTATTTCCAGTAGATTTTGTTGTTTTGGACATGGAAGAAGATTCTCAAGTTCCTCTCATATTAGGAAGACCATTCTTAAACACGGCTAAAGCAATGATAGACGTGTTCGGTAAGAAATTGACCCTAAGTATAGAGGATGAGAGTGTTACCTTTTCAGTTGATAGAGCCATGCAACAACCGCAATCTTCAGATGATACATGTTATTATATTCAAACTATAGATGCACATGCGGAATTATTAGAAGAATTTCCAGAATTATAAGGAACAGGAGAATGTTCTTTAGGAGAAGGTAATGAACCAATTGATGAAGCTGAAATGTTAGCTACACTTATAGCTAATGGATATGAACCAACAACAGAAGAAATTCAAATGCTAAAAGAAGAAGACAGATATCGATATAAATCATCGATAGAAGAACCTTCGAAATTAGAGTTAAAGCCACTTCCAAACCATTTGGAATACGCTTATTTACATGGTGAATCTGAATTACCTGTAATAATATCGTCTTCTCTTACAAAAGATGAGAAATCACAGCTCATTTCTGTGTTGAAAGCTCATAAACCAGCCATTGCATGGAAGATTCATGATATTAAAGGAATAAGTCCTTCGTATTGCACACATAAAATCCTTATGGAAGAAGGTCATAAAACGTATGTGCAACGCCAACGAAGACTAAATCCTAATATGCAAGATGTAGTTAAGAAAGAGATTATTAAACTGCTAGATGCAGGTTTAATTTATCCAATCTCTGATAGTCCATGGGTAAGCCCAGTTCAATGCGTACCTAAGAAGGGTGGCATGACTGTTATCACAAATGAGAAAAATGAGCTTATTCCTACTAGGACTGTAACAGGATGGCGTGTATGTATTGATTATAGAAAATTAAATGACGCCACCAGAAAAGATCACTTTCCCTTACCTTTCATAGATCAAATGTTGGAAAGATTAGCCGGAAATAGTTACTATTGTTTTCTAGATGGATTTTCCGGATATTTTCAAATTCCAATAGCACCCGAAGATCAAGAGAAAACCACATTCACGTGCCCTTATGGTACTTTTGCTTACAAACGCATGCCATTTGGACTTTGTAACGCCCCTGCAACCTTTCAAAGGTGTATGATGGCGATTTTTCACGACATGATAGAAGAATGCATGGAAGTATTCATGGATGACTTTTCAGTCTTCGGTGATACATTTAAATCATGTCTAGTTAATCTGGAACGAATGATAATTAGATGCGAAAAATCAAATCTAGTACTTAATTGGGAGAAATGCCATTTCATGGTTAAAGAAGGCATCGTTCTTGGACATAAAATTTCAAAAGAAGGAATTGAAGTGGATAGAGCTAAAGTAGATGTAATTGCTAAACTTCCACATCCCACCAATGTTAGAGGAGTTAGGAGTTTTCTAGGGCATGCCGGTTTTTACCGACGTTTCATAAAAGATTTTTCTAAAATTGCCACTCCTATGAATAAACTCCTAGAAAAGGATGCTCCATTCATCTTTTCAGATGAGTGTATCAAATCTTTTAATATTCTTAAAGAAAAACTCACTAATGCGCCGATCATGATAACACCAAATTGGAATCTACCATTTGAACTAATGTGCGATGCAAGTGATTTTGCAATGGGAGCCGTTTTAGGACAAAGGATTGAAAAACGATTTCAACCTATATATTATGCTAGTAAGACATTACAAGGAGCACAAACAAACTATACAACTACTGAAAAAGAACTCCTTGCTATTGTCTTTGCTTTTGACAAATTTCGATCATATCTCGTTCTAGCAAAAACGGTGGTCTATACCGACCATTCTGCTCTCAGATACCTATTTTCAAAACAAGATGCTAAACCAAGATTAATCCGTTGGATCTTACTCTTACAAGAGTTTGATATTGAAATCAGAGATAAAAGAGGAGCAGAAAATCTCGCCGCTGATCATCTTTCTCGTCTTGAAAATCCCGAATTAGAAGTTCTGAATGAATCAGCCATACAAGACAACTTTTCTGATGAATATCTATTGAAGATAGATTATAAAGAAATCCCATGGTTTGCAGACTATGCAAACTACTTAGTTTGTGGATTCCTTGAAAACGGATTATCGTACCAAAGACGAAAGAAATTCTTCAGTGATATAAAACACTATTTCTGGGAAGATCCACATTTGTTTAAAAGTTGTCCCGATGGAATAATACGCCGATGTGTATTTGGAGATGAAGCTAGTAAAATTTTAAACCATTGTCACACAGGACCAACAGGAGGGCATTATGGGCCTCAACTAACAGCAAGAAAAGTTTATGAAGCTGGATTCTATTGGCCAACAATTTACAAAGACGCACACCTTCTTTGCAAATCCTGTGATGCATGTCAAAGGGCCGGAAAAATAAGTCAACGTGATGAAATGCCACAAAATGTCATCCAAGTATGTGAAGTATTTGACATTTGGGGTATTGACTTTATGGGTCCATTTCCAAAATCTCATAATAATCTATATATACTCGTAGCCATTGATTATGTATCTAAATGGGCGGAAGCACAAGCTCTCCCAACTAATGATGCACGAGTTGTAGTCAACTTTTTAAAACGTCTTTTTGCAAGGTTTGGAACACCGAAAGCTTTAATAAGTGATCGGGGTACTCATTTCTGTAATAATCAACTTGAGAAAGTTCTTAAAAGATATGGAGTAACTCATAAAATCTCCACCGCATATCATCCACAAACAAGTGGACAAGTTGAAAATACAAACCGAGCTTTAAAACGTATTCTAGAGAAAACCGTAGGATCAAATCCAAAGGAATGGTCCATTAAATTGGAGGATGCACTCTGGGCTTTTAGAACAGCCTACAAAACTCCAATTGGAACCACACCTTTTAGACTTGTTTATGGAAAAGCATGTCATCTTCTAGTAGAAATTGAACACAAAGCATTTTGGGCTTTGAAGACATGTAATCTTGATTTACATGAAGCCGGACGTCTACGATTAAGTCAACTAAACGAATTAGAAGAATTAAGACATGAAGCATACGAAAATTCGTTAATCTATAAAGAAAGAACGAAGAAATGGCATGATAAAAGAATCAGAAGTTCAAAAGAATTTAAAGAAGGAGACAGAGTTCTTCTTTTCAATTCACGATTCAAGGTATTTCCTGGAAAATTGAAATCAAGATGGTCTGGACCATTCATAGTCAAAAGAGTTTTCCCATACGGAACGATAGAATTAATAAATTCAAATGGGATTGAATTTAAAGTTAATGGTCACAGAGTTAAACATTACATACATGGTCCGATGGAAGTCGACAACGAAGTTAATCACAATTTCGACACCACAGCTAACTAAGTGTGGGGAGAATCAAGTCTTTAAAGGATAATATGTATTTCTGTTAGAGTTAGATTGTCTGTTTTCGTGTAGTTCTCGAAAATGGAACCCGAATGGTCTTTCCCTAGCAGACCCTAAAGAACTAGTCTTCTCCCCCCATTCTGAATTTTTATTTTTTTTAGGTTTTTACAAAATGAAGACTGCCTGTGAATTAAACCATGGTCTAATGCTACACGCTTTGATCACTAAAAGAAATAATGACATACTACCGAGCGAATTAGTATCAGTAATCAGAGAAAGAATGGACGGAGTTAGAAAAGAATCCAGATGCGAAGATAATAAGTTACAATTTGGTAAAGGAAAATCAAAATCCGCAGCGAAAAGAAGAGCACGACACCTAGAAAGATGTCACAAATGCGGAAAATGGTCACATGGAGGTAAATGTTCAAATAATCAAACCTATTCAAATACCGAATTTGTTACTTTATGCAGAGACGGACCGTTCATATGTTTAGAAGAAAAGACACTGAATGCTCGAGGTTACGCCTATGTAGCCATGGAAAATCAATTAAACCGACTATCTTATGAATGGAATAGATCATATAACTAAGAAATCTATTCCACAGGTATGTCTGTACAGTTTTTATTTTTATTTTTAACCTTTTGATAATAAACGCTAATTTGTTCGCTAAAAAGTATTAAATTGGTATTAAATAAAATTAGGTTTGGCGACCGAAATTATTGATATCATTCAAAAATTTATTACATCACTGCGAAATTTAACGTTTATTCTTAAGTTATAAATATCTTTAATCAATCAACCCAAAATATTTCAAAAATTCGTCATGAGTTAAATTAGGTCTTGGAACCGAAATTACTTTACCGAAAAGAGGGGCGCATATTTTTGATAATATTTGATTGATTAAAGTGGGATAAAAAGACAAAAAGATTTTTAATTTTATTTTTACCATGTTTTTAAAATTAATATTTAAATCTTAAATTAATATTGTAAACTTTGTAAAAACAATATATTTAAAATATTTGAAAAATTAATATAAGTTTGATATGAATTTATAAATTTTTAAAATTAAGTTTGGTGTGAATTTTTAATTTTTTTTAAAAAATGAATTTTTAATTTTATGCATTTCAAATTTTAAGTTTGGTGTGATTTTTTTTTTTATATATTAATTTTGAATTTAATATTTAAGTTGTGTGAATTTAAAAACAAAAATTTACTTTATCTCATTAAGTTAAGAATATGATTTTTAAAATTCGTCGTAAGTTGAAGACTAGGTCTTTGAACCGAAATTGCTTTACCTGAGGGAGGGACGAGAACTTTTATTATCATTATTTTTAATCTTATTGAATTAGAGTATGCCAAAAACATTAAAAAAAACCCAAAAATCTTAGCTTTTAAAACAATCGCTACAAAAAGACAAATTTTAAAAATTTTGTCGAGGGACGGACTAGGACATTGTAACGACCCGCACTTTTTCGATCATTCTATACTATAATATTTACATAAATTAAACCTTGCCAACATGATAAGCAATCCAAATTGTCGAGACTTATATTTCCGAAAAGAGTTTTACACAACGTTTGACCGTCTAGTTTGACCGATGATATCACGAACTATACAATATATGATAATTATACGTTTGTGTATATATATGTATATATACATATTTAACATGATTAAAGAATGTTTTAATACCTCATTTTATATTAATAACAACAAGTTATATGTGTATTTTGAAACTACTAACTTAAGTTTTCAAAACGATAACTATACGTAACGTTATTTGACATAAATACTTAAGACATATAATGTTTATACATATATTGTATAAGTAATGTATTTAATCACTTTTAAAGACTTAAATACATAAAACCATATAAGTGTATTCACAAAAGATAGCTATATTTGAATCCTCATTCCATTTTTCACAAAATTTCTATACGTATACCTAGAGTATTTATACTCGTATCATACCTAGCTTTTATACGTATTTACTAATAGTAAATACACATCAAATCACCACCAAACCTACTCTTGTTACTGCCCTTAGAGCTAGGTAATTGAACTTGGATGCAAATAAGACTAGATACATAAAATGATAGCTTGAATTTTTGTCTCCATACCCCCCCCATTCACGTTTTTTTTGCTATATATGTATCACCATTTTCTTTCATTTTAACTCCAAATTTCTTAAGATAAACACACACTCTCTCTTCACTCTTAACCTCCATAATCATCCAGCAAGAAACCTTGAAGATCTAGCTTCAAAAACCATACTAAAACACCATAAGAAAACCATACAAAAACACTTCAAGAAAACCCTCCAAGAACACCAACTTACTTCCAAACTTTCATCCACTTCTATCACCCTTTTGATTCTAGCTTCTTACTCCTCTTTTACAGCAAACTTATCCAAGGAACTTGAGGTAGAATCTATGTTCATAACCTTATTCGATTCATATATATATAGCTATCTTATTTTGTGGTACAAAAGTTTAACAACAAGAACATAGTTTGAATGTTTTCAAACTTGTTTGCAAACTAAATAGATCCTTCTAACTTAACTTTTAAAATACTTCAAGACATGTAACATAACTTATTTATATGTTAATTTAACAAGGTAAAACTTGGTTTTTCAAAGTATAAGTATTTTTGGAAAAATGGTCATTAAATGATTTTGTTGTAACAAAATGTTTAACTTCATATGTTTCACTAAACTTTCACTTATGCCGTATGATTTTGAATACAAACCAAGGTATTTACAGTTCATAGTCTTAAAGAAGAACTCGATCCAAGAAGATGGCAATTTGAATCAACGAAAACGAACTTGTAACGAAGAAACTATGACCGAAACAAAATTGGCTATCCTAGACATTTTCAACTTCGGGATTCATTGGAAAAATTTACATAAAATCACATACTTCTAAGATAACATGATATTTTATATATATGTACTCATAATTCAATTTCATATGGTTCAGGATCACCCGTAAGCAACACGAGAAGATTAATCATAAGATCCCATGTTTGTACGCAATACGTCATTTGACAACACCGGTACTTTATGTACGCAATACGTCATTTGACAACACCGGTACCGTGGGTCAAGATTAATCTCGACCAATACATATACGATGGGGTTTTATTTATTTCGTTGGGGGTTTTGTTTATTGCGGGTATATTAAACATCTAAAAATGAACCATTAAAATTGAATTACTAACATCGGAATGCTAACTACGGACTAAGGAAATATTCAAAATATGAAAAGTATAACAAGTATATATATATATATAACGTTTGTTTTAAAATGAAAACATATTGATATATTATATATGGATAGGTTCGTGATATCAACCGGAAGACCGAGTCAAAATATATATATCATCAAGACAAGGGTGAGTATATAGTCCCACTTTTAAACTCTAAATATTTCGGGATGAGAATACATGTATTTTATGTTTTACGATATGGACACAAGTAACTGAAAAATATGTTCTACGTTGAGTTGTACCACTGGCATACTTCCCTGTAGCTTGGTAACTAATATTTACAGCGGTATTGTAAACGCGAATCCTGTTGATAGATCTATCGGGCCTGACAACCCCAACCGGACTGGACGACCAGTATTCAACGGTTGCATAGTACTTCGTTTTGTGACTACACTTGGTACGGTGTAGTAAGATTTCATATTAAAGGGAATATGCGACGTGAAAATGTTAAGTATGGTTACCAAGTGCTCAACCACTTAGAATACTTTTATTAAACTGTTTATATACGAAATCTTGTGGTCTATATATATATTGCTGCCGGCATTAAACCTATATCTCACCAACTTTATGTTGACCTTTTTAAAACATGTCTATTCTCAGGTGATTTCTAAAGCTTCCGCTGCATCATGTTGGATCTAACCAGGATCTTGCGTACGCATGTTTGTGTCAAAAATAAAACTGCATATCCGAGATGTTGTATTGTAAAATATGCTAGAAACCGTGTTGTTGTCATCATTTGTAAAGTTTGTAAGTCGAAGATTATCGCTAAACGTTAATCTTCTTTTTATTGTCTTAAGCTTGTAACAAAAATAATGGTTATGGTTTGTAATGTATAATATATGCAGTTTTCTTTCAAAAATGTCTCATATAGAGGTCAATACCTCGCAATGAAATCATACGTTATCTAACACGTTCTCATGGTTAAGGACGGGTTATGACATGTGGTATCAGAGCGGTGGTCTTAGCGAACCAGGTTTGCATTAGTGTGTCTAACCGAGAAGTCGTTAGGATACATTAGTAAAGTCTGGACTTTGACCGGGTCTGATTTAAAAACCATTGCTTATCATTGTTGGTTAAAATTTATATGTAAATATTATGTAGTACTAATGGGTTAGTTGTTGTGTGATAGATGTCGGGCTCAAAACTTGTTATCACATTCAGCGACTCCGAACCAGAATCTTCAGATTGTGTTTCAGTCATTAACATATCCGATGACGAAAGTGGTATTTTTGGGGAAGACTCACAATTTACGGATGAACCAACTATAGAAATATCGGAAAGTGAACCCGAGGAGGAAAGTGAACCCGAAGAGGAAAGTGAACCCGAGGAAATTACGAAAGAAAAATATAATCAAGGAAAGAAACGAAAAGCTAGTGAATTAGAAAATCCAAATCCCGAGTTTAATGAGAATGATGTGGCACCAATTCCACTCAACACTACCACCCCTATCCCCGCTATTCCTATTAGTGCTATCCCCGCATCTAGTTCTTCGGCACCTCAGCCAAAACGTAGGGAGACAGCTAGGATTCGCGTTGGGGGATTCCCTGGACATAAATGTTTTGGGAAATAGACCAAATGATGCGCTACCGTATTAAACCATGGAATCACATAATGTTTTGTATAATATTATTAGTGTGGTTTGTTTAAAGTTTGATGTAAGCATATGTAAAATAGCGAAGTATGAAATGCAATAATTTTCCATGGTTAAGTATTATTTAGATTGTAGTAATTGATTCTGTACTAAGCTATTAAGTATGAACATTAACGGGTAGGTACTACCCAAGATATAATTATAAAACGCTAATAAGAAGAAAAGGCTTTTATAATAATACCTGGTTCATATTATTAACAAGCTATAAATGTACTATAAATACACACTACATCTATAATATTCCATGTGAATAATTATTTTCTTTCATTAGGAAATGGCGCGATTGAATCGAATGACGGAACAAGAACTCGAGGAACTCATCAACCAGCGAGTGAACGACAGAATGTTATGGGTTGAGGCTGCAAGAGCTGCTGCAGTTAATCCAAATCCTCGTGTAGGATGCTCCTACAAGACGTTCCAAGCTTGCAAGCCATCATCATTCAGTGGAACGGAAGGACCAATCGGTTTAACCCGATGGATAGAAAAGATGGAGACGGTGTTTAAAATCAGTGGTTGTGATGAAAAAGACATGACCAAGTTTGCATCGTGCACTTTACAAGATAGTGCACTCACATGGTGGAAGAATTATGTGAAGGCGGTAGGAGGAGATGTAGCTTATGATACTCCATGGGAAGAATTCAAAGCAATGATAATCACCGAGTATTGTCCAAGGAATGAGGTTATTAAGTTAGAAGATGAGTTACGAAGTTTGAAGGTGGTTGGTACTGAAATCACCAACTACAATCAGCGATTCATGGAATTGGTTTTACTATGTCCTGAATTGGTTCCAACCGAAGCACGGAAGATTGAAATGTACAAAGGTGGTTTGCCCAGCAAGGTCAAGGCAAATGTTACGGCGTCGAAACCTAAGACAATTCATGAAGCTATAACCATGGCGAACGAGTTAATGGATCAGGTCATTCTGGATAAGAAAGCATTCACTACTGAGGTGAAGGTATCGAGTAACAAAAGGAAGTGGAACGGAAATTATGATCGAGGTTACCAACAGCAATCTTTTAAGGAACCAGAAACCCCGAAAGGTGCGGGTAGCGGTTCAGGCTTTGGTTACAAAGGACAAAGTCCGTTATGCAACCGTTGTCACAAACATCATTTTGGTTACTGTAGTGTGTTGTGCACTAAATGCAATAGACAGGGACATCTTGCTGAAGATTGTAAGGCTCTCGTTACAAATGCAAATGGTAACAAGACTCCTGCCACCAACGCAAATAGAACTGCTTTGGCTAACATTACTTGTTTTGGGTGTGGAAAACAAGGTCACTATAAGAGCCAGTGCCCGAATCAGAATGGCGGACCTGCACGTGGAAGAGCATTTGTTATTAATGCTAAAGAGGCATGTGAAGACCCGGAGCTTGTTACGGGTACGTTTACCATTAATAACTTATCCGCATCTATTATATTTGATACTGGTGCTGATAGAAGTTACGTGTGTAGAGACTTTCACGCTAAATTGAATTGTTCATCATTACCTCTCGATGCTAAGTACATGATTGAGTTAGCTAATGGTAAACTAATTAAAGCCGATAAAATTTGTCGTGATTGTGAAATAAATTTAGCCGGAGAAACGTTTAAAATTGACTTGATACCCGTAGAATTAGGAAGTTTTGATGTAATAGTCGGCATGGACTGGATGTCCAAAATAGGAGCTGAAGTTGTGTGCGCCAAGAAGGCAATTCGCATTCCTCGTAAGGATAAAACGCCAGTAATGATTTATGGAGAGAAGGGTAACTCAAAGCTAAAACTCATTAGTTATTTGAAAGCTCAAAAGTGCTTGAAGAAAGGGTTCTATGCTATCTTAGCACATGTTAATAAAGTCGAAACAAAGGAAAAAGTGAAGAGCATCAATGACGTGCCTGTGGCAAGAGATTTTCCTGAAGTCTTTCCAGAAGAATTGTAGGGATTACCTCCATTTAGATCGGTAGAATTTCAAATAGATTTAGTACCAGGAGCTGCACCAGTGGCTCGTGCTCCATATAGACTTGCACCGTCCGAGTTAAAAGAACTTCAAAGTCAGTTAAAAGAATTACTGGACCGTGGATTCATACGACCGAGTACTTCACCGTGGGGAGCTCCAATTTTGTTTGTTAAGAAGAAAGATGGATCTTTTAGGATGTGTATAGACTATCGTGAATTAAATAAGTTAACTATCAAGAATCGGTATCCACTACCGAGAATTGATGACTTATTTGATCAATTGCAAGGATCATGTGTTTATTCAAAAATCGACTTAAGATCGGGCTATCATCAACTACGCGTCAAAGAAGAGGACATTCCGAAAACTGCTTTTCGGACACGTTATGGTCATTACGAATTTTTGGTTATGCCGTTTGGATTGACGAATGCGCCAGCTGTATTCATGGACCTCATGAATCGAGTTTGTAGTCCGTATTTAGATAAGTTTGTTATCGTTTTCATTGATGATATTCTTATCTATTCCAAGAGTGAGCAAGAGCATGAAGAGCATTTAAGGTTGATACTGGAGTTGTTGAGAAAAGAACAACTTTATGCTAAATTTTCTAAGTGTGCTTTCTGGTTGAAAGAAGTGCAATTTCTTGGTCACGTTGTTAATAGCGAAGGAATTCAGGTTGATCCAGCAAAAACTGAAGCTATTGAAAAATGGGAGACTCCTAAGACACCAACGCAGATACGTCAATTTTTGGGTTTAGCCGGTTATTATAGAAGGTTTATTCAAGATTTTTCCCGAATAGCTAAGCCGTTGACAGCGTTAACGCAAAAAGGGAAGAAATATGAATGGACTTCTGAGCAGGAGAGTGCATTTCAATTACTAAAGAAGAAGTTAACTACGGCGCCTATTTTATCGTTACCAGAAGGGAACGATGATTTTGAAATATATTGTGACGCTTCGCGACAAGGTTTTGGTTGCGTTCTTATGCAACGAAAGAAAGTTATTGCATACGCATCCCGACAATTGAAGATTCACGAGCGAAATTATACGACGCATGATCTAGAACTGGGAGCAGTCGTGTTTGCATTAAAGATATGGAGACACTACTTGTATGGGGTTAAATGCACTGTGTTTACTGATCATAAAAGCCTTCAACATATTTTTGATCAGAAACAGCTGAACATGAGACAACGTAGGTGGGTCGAGTTAATAAACGACTATGATTGTGAAATTCGTTATCATCCCGGGAAGGCAAACGTGGTGGCTGATACTTTAAGCAGAAAAGAACGAGAACCAATTCGAGTTCGAGCAATGAACATAAAAATTCGTATGAATCTCAACTCACAAATCAAAGAAGTTCAACGAGAAGCACTCAATGAAGAAAACATAAAGAATGAAATAATGAAAAAGTACGAGAAACAACTTGTTGTACGGGAAGATGGAATTCGGTATTTTGCAAATCGTATTTGGGTACCGAAGTTGGGTGGATTAAGGAAGTTGATATTGAACGAGGCACATAAGACAAGATACTCGATACATCCTGGAGTTGGAAAGATGTATCAAGATCTTAAGACACGTTATTGGTGGCCTAATTTAAAAACAGACGTTGCAACATATGTTGGGGAGTGTTTAACTTGTTCCAAGGTTAAAGCAGAACACCAAAAGCCGTCAGGGTTACTTCAACAACCAGAAATCCCAGAATGGAAATGGGATGGTATTACCATGGATTTCATAACGAAGTTACCAAAGACTGCCTGGGGATACGACACCATTTGGGTGATTGTTGATCGTCTCACCAAGTCTGCACATTTCTTGCCTATAAAGGAAACGGATAGAATGGAGAAACTATTACGATTGTATATAAAGGAAGTTGTTTCAAGGCATGGGATACCTATTTCCATTATATCCGATCGTGATAGTAGATTTACCTCAAAGTTTTGGCAATCACTACAGGAGGCACTAGGAACTCGTTTGGATATGAGTACCGCATATCATCCACAAACCGATGGACAGAGTGAGAGAACGATTCAGACTCTCGAAGACATGCTCAGGGCATGTGTGATCGATTTTGGAAACGGATGGGATAAATATCTACCGTTAGCAGAATTCTCGTATAATAATAGTTATCATGCGAGCATTGGAGCTGCGCCATTCGAAGCATTGTACGGAAGGAAGTGTAGATCTCCTATCTGTTGGAATGAAGTAGGAGATCGACATTTAACTGGTCCCGAGATCATACACGAAACGACCGAGAAGATAGTACAAATCAAGGAGAGATTGAAAACAGCCCGTAGTCGCCAAAAGAGCTATGCCGATGTCCGAAGGAAACCATTAGAGTTTCAGGTCGGGGACATGGTTATGCTAAAGGTGTCACCTTGGAAAGGTGTGATACGTTTCGGCAAAAGGGGTAAACTAAACCCAAGGTACGTAGGCCCGTTCAAGATCATCGAACGCATTGGACCGGTAGCTTATCGACTCGAGTTACCGCAACAACTCGCCGGAGTACATAATACCTTTCACGTCTCAAACCTTAAGAAGTGTCTTGCAAAGGAAGACCTCACCATTCCTCTTGAAGAAATCCATGTCGACGAGAAACTACAATTCGTCGAAGAACCAATTGAAATCATGGACCGTGAAGTTAAACAGCTCAAACAGAGCAATATACCGATTGTTAAGGTTCGTTGGAATGCTAGAAGAGGTCCCGAGTTTACTTGGGAACGAGAGGATCAGATGAAACGAAAGTATCCGCATTTGTTTCTCGATGACGCAAAATAGGTACAATTTTAAAATTTCGGGACGAAATTTATTTAACGGGGAGGTAATGTAACGACCCGCACTTTTTCGATCATTCTATACTTATAAGATTAATATTTACATAAATTAAACCTTGCCAACATGATAAGCAATCCAAATTGTCGAGACTTATATTTCCGAAAAGAGTTTTACACAACGTTTGACCGTCTAGTTTGACCGATGATATCACGAACTATACAATATATGATAATTATACGTTTGTGTATATATATGTATATATACATATTTAACATGATTAAAGAATGTTTTAATACCTCATTTTATATTAATAACAACAAGTTATATGTGTATTTTGAAACTACTAACTTAAGTTTTCAAAACGATAACTATACGTAACGTTATTTGACATAAATACTTAAGACATATAATGTTTATACATATATTGTATAAGTAATGTATTTAATCACTTTTAAAGACTTAAATACATAAAATCATATAAGTGTATTCACAAAAGATAGCTATATTTGAATCCTCATTCCATTTTTCACAAAATTTCTATACGTATACCTAGAGTATTTATACTCGTATCATACCTAGCTTTTATACGTATTTACTAATAGTAAATACACATCAAATCACCACCAAACCTACTCTTGTTACTGCCCTTAGAGCTAGGTAATTGAACTTGGATGCAAATAAGACTAGATACATAAAATGATAGCTTGAATTTTTGTCTCCATACCCCCCCCATTCACGTTTTTTTTGCTATATATGTATCACCATTTTATTTCATTTTAACTCCAAATTTCTTAAGATAAACACACACTCTCTCTTCACTCTTAACCTCCATAATCATCCAGCAAGAAACCTTGAAGATCTAGCTTCAAAAACCATACTAAAACACCATAAGAAAACCATACAAAAACACTTCAAGAAAACCCTCCAAGAACACCAACTTACTTCCAAACTTTCATCCACTTCTATCACCCTTTTGATTCTAGCTTCTTACTCCTCTTTTACAGCAAACTTATCCAAGGAACTTGAGGTAGAATCTATGTTCATAACCTTATTCGATTCATATATATATATAGCTATCTTATTTTGTGGTACAAAAGTTTAACAACAAGAACATAGTTTGAATGTTTTCAAACTTGTTTGCAAACTAAATAGATCCTTCTAACTTAACTTTTAAAATACTTCAAGACATGTAACATAACTTATTTATATGTTAATTTAACAAGGTAAAACTTGGTTTTTCAAAGTATAAGTATTTTTGGAAAAATGGTCATTAAATGATTTTGTTGTAACAAAATGTTTAACTTCATATGTTTCACTAAACTTTCACTTATGCCGTATGATTTTGAATACAAACCAAGGTATTTACAGTTCATAGTCTTAAAGAAGAACTCGATCCAAGAAGATGGCAATTTGAATCAACGAAAACGGACTTGTAACGAAGAAACTATGACCGAAACAAAATTGGCTATCCTAGACATTTTCAACTTCGGGATTCATTGGAAAAATTTACATAAAATCACATACTTCTAAGATAACATGATATTTTATATATATGTACTCATAATTCAATTTCATATGGTTCAGGATCACCCGTAAGCAACACGAGAAGATTAATCATAAGATCCCATGTTTGTACGCAATACGTCATTTGACAACACCGGTACTTTATGTACGCAATACGTCATTTGACAACACCGGTACCGTGGGTCAAGATTAATCTCGACCAATACATATACGATGGGGTTTTATTTATTTCGTTGGGGGTTTTGTTTATTGCGGGTATATTAAACATCTAAAAATGAACCATTAAAATTGAATTACTAACATCGGAATGCTAACTACGGACTAAGGAAATATTCAAAATATGAAAAGTATAACAAGTATATATATATATAACGTTTGTTTTAAAATGAAAACATATTGATATATTATATATGGATAGGTTCGTGATATCAACCGGAAGACCGAGTCAAAATATATATATCATCAAGACAAGGGTGAGTATATAGTCCCACTTTTAAACTCTAAATATTTCGGGATGAGAATACATGTATTTTATGTTTTACGATATGGACACAAGTAACTGAAAAATATGTTCTACGTTGAGTTGTACCACTGGCATACTTCCCTGTAGCTTGGTAACTAATATTTACAGCGGTATTGTAAACGCGAATCCTGTTGATAGATCTATCGGGCCTGACAACCCCAACCGGACTGGACGACCAG
Organism: Rutidosis leptorrhynchoides; assembly: GCF_046630445.1. Classification (NCBI taxonomy): domain Eukaryota; kingdom Viridiplantae; phylum Streptophyta; class Magnoliopsida; order Asterales; family Asteraceae; genus Rutidosis; species Rutidosis leptorrhynchoides. The sequence goes on from NC_092337.1 coordinate 182,490,751, forward strand.
TATTCAACGGTTGCACAGTATTTCGTTTTGTGACTACACTTGGTACGGTGTAGTAAGATTTCATATTAAAGGGAATATGCGACGTGAAAATGTTAAGTATGGTTACCAAGTGCTCAACCACTTAGAATACTTTTATTAAACTGTTTATATACGAAATCTTGTGGTCTATATATATATTGCTGCCGGCATTAAACCTATATCTCACCAACTTTATGTTGACCTTTTTAAAACATGTCTATTCTCAGGTGATTTCTAAAGCTTCCGCTGCATCATGTTGGATCTAACCAGGATCTTGCGTACGCATGTTTGTGTCAAAAATAAAACTGCATATCCGAGATGTTGTATTGTAAAATATGCTAGAAACCGTGTTATTGTCATCATTTGTAAAGTTTGTAAGTCGAAGATTATCGCTAAACGTTAATCTTCTTTTTATTGTCTTAAGCTTGTAACAAAAATAATGGTTATGGTTTGTAATGTATAATATATGCAGTTTTCTTTCAAAAATGTCTCATATAGAGGTCAATACCTCGCAATGAAATCATACGTTATCTAACACGTTCTCATGGTTAAGGACGGGTTATGACAGACATCGATCCGAAACGACCTCGTCCTAAATAACAAGGGAAACAAAATTTTAAAATTAATTTCTTAATTGTTTTCAAAAGTTAATGATTATAAAAAAAAAAAAAAATACCAAACTCCGCGACTCGCGGAGTTTGGAGCCTAAATCTCCGCGACTCGCGGAGGGACCAAATTACAGAAAAAAAAAATATAAAGAGCTGAACGATCAGTTCACTCTCCCACACAAAACACTGCGAATTTCACAGCGAAAAAAACCCGAAAAAACCCGAGAAAAAACCCCAAAAATCACAATTTTTAACCGTTAATCACCAAATCTTTTGCTAAAATCATGTTGAGAAGGATGCTATCTAAGAATTACTCAAGAAAAACGGTAAATTTCTACACCTAAACACCATTTAATTCGAATTTTGGTGTTCTTGAGCTATTTTTTCCCCAATTTGATTTTGATGCTTTTTAGTGTAATTAGACTTAAATTGTTCATGTATTATGCTTGTATAACCTAGATTGATGTTGTTTAACATGATTAGAAGCCTTAAACTTCAAATTTTGAATAATCTAGGGTTTGTGTTCTTGAGCAATTTGGGGCTTTTTGATATAAACAGGTTATGGCCGATTTTTGTCATGAATTATTGCTAAATTGAGTATTGTAACATGTCTAGGTAGTTAAATGATCCAAACTTTGAGCCTAAACATGATTTTGAGAATTAAAGTGGACTTTTTCAAGTCCAAAATTCATGAACTTGATTTTTGAAAGATAATGCCATTTGAGACTTGTTTGATTGCTAGTAATGATTATTTTGACATGTTATTTGAGTTGAATGCTTATGAACTTGGCGAAAATTTTCGTATATGCTTATTTGAAAAAGTGTAGATTTGATGAAAATATGAAAATGAGCTTAAGTTTGATATAAATTGATAATGTCATTGTAATTATTTTGATTGATGATTTTGCTGACACTAATGCATATTTGGATGCACAAAATTTGTGTTTGATGTGTTTTGCAGAATGAAAGGGGTGAATCTTCATCCCAAGCCCGCAATGCTACTACTGAGAATTTGGAACAACAGGAGGTAGATAACTACTACAAGCAGGATGTACCTCATCCAGTCATGACCTTTTCCGATATGCACTTGGAAGAATTGCACCCGAACCTGAGATTTGACAGACTTTGGATAGATTATCCAAAATATCAACGGGGTTTGCATACTCTTCACTCTAAGGTTGTTGAGGTACCGAGGGTCATAGAATGGGGACCCTTAGAAGCTGTAGAATTGGCCGGGCCAATTAGGGAATTACCTGTACAAAGGTATGGTAATTCTTCTTTTAATGACTGGATATGTTTATTCACCATACGCAGACCTGTATATAAAGTATGGTGTGAAGAGTTGTTATGTAGTATAGAGTTGAATGATCGGGTAGCTAGTTTAACCGATCGTTCTTTTATTAGATTTTTGTTAGGCGGTTCGATGCGCCACATGTCTTTACTGGACATGGCTCAGGCTTTACGTATATATACGCCTGAGGAGTTAGCGTCTGCCGATTGTAGAGGATTGATACTAAACGGTAGAAAGATAGATGAGAATTTTGATACACACGGTGTGTGGAGTCAAATGACAAGCCATCACCATTTCAAAGGGGGAAATTACTCTTATTTGGATATAGATAAAGCCGAATTAAGAGTAATACATAGGTTTTTAGCTAATTCGATTACACAAAGGGGTAAAAACAAAGAAAAGGTAAATGAACAAGATTTGTTTTACCATATGTGTATTCGAGACCCACAGAGCGCTGTAAGTATACCATATTGTGTGGGTTATTACTTATCAGCTATGGTTCGGGGGATGCGACCACATAGCATAATAGGAGGTGGAATTTTTATTACTTTGATTGGTGAATATCTCGGTGTGGATATAAGTCGGGGGGGATTATTACTAGAAGAGCCGGAACCCCGCGATACTATAGGTTTAAATGTATACCATGGTGCGAAAGTTTTGAAGCGGCGAAATAACGCCGCAGTACGATACCATGGTAGACATCCACAGGTGGAGAGAAACCAGGAGCAAGGTAATGTAGGAGGGAATGAGATGCAAGAAATGCATAGGTTTATAGCTTCTCAGGAATACGAAAAATGCTAGACAGAGAGCATTTGAAGATTGGCAAGTTCATCAGAACCAGATCATAGCGCATTGCCAACATATAGGTAGAAACTATATTCCTACACCGAAACCCGTCTTCCCTCCTTGGTCGATAGAGATGCAGCCACCATATCCTACGTATGACTCTGCCGAAGCATTCTATAGCACTTATGGTTATGCCTGGAACCCCTATTGGTACCAATATCATCCTTAGTTTACTTATTATTATTTTTTTTATTTTGTAATTTGTAATTATTGATACATTTAATATTTTTGTTAATATTGTAATCATTTTTATAATTATCTAACTTTTATTCTTAGATTTTAATAATTTTTGAATGTGGGGTAATATACCAAACTTCAAAAATATGTATATATGTTTGCAGTTTATCTTATGTACACAACAGGGTAAAACAACGCATTTTCAAAGACTGGCATTAAGTTCAGCAAAAGCAACTAATTTTGACGACAAGATGCAAAATATATGTGAAATAACAACAAGACGGAATGAACAAATGATGTGCACCATTTATCATTCAGCAAACAAACGCCAATATATTTGGAAACTTTGGTAAAAATTTAATCATTTTCACACAAATCACCCTCAATAATTTAAATTGTTACTGATTTATTGCAAATGAGGGCATTGCAAGATCTTAAGTGTGGGAAGGGGTTAAATTCTTTCGGATTTTAAATTTTTTTTTACTTTATACACTTGGTTACCATTAAAAAATACTAGTAAAGCAGTAGTTGTATTAGAATCTAGTGCTCTCTGATAAAAAAGAACAGCCCTAGTCTTATATACTGACTACCCAATTCTAGTAAAATTTTAAAATTAAATGAATTCAAATCATGTTTATACATATTTATGAACGATAAAACTAGGTTTTAACACCGAAATTATTGTTATCTCAGAAAGAACATAAATTAAGAAACAAACTAGAATGTCAAAATTCATTTAAAATGGAATAGAGGACGATAAAAAGAAGAATAAAAGCCAAGTGTGGGAAAATTTACCAAGTTATTTTAAACATATGTCACATATATCTGTAACAAATAACTGAAAATACTTTTGCTTTGGACTAAACTAAACTGTTTTACCCGATGAAAGAAAAGAAGAGATGGATCTACACGATGAATCAATTCCATCATTAAAAGGAAGTAAAGTCTTCCGAAAAAGAAACGCGCTTCTTGATTTAGGTCATGAAGTTGTCGTCCAGACCAGCTGTAGGTTGACGAAAAATCTAGAAAAGTCATCACTAAAATCAGCAGGAAATCCACGGACCTCAGCATTAAACAGGGTCACCAAGTGGTAAGATTTATCCTAACCATGAGAAGGATTTATCTCGTACAATGGGGGGGCACCATGAAAATTAGCTGGATAAGACTAATGAATCAGATCCCCAGAAAGGATAATCTCCTTAAAGATTAAAAATCAGCTTTTAAGACTGATATTACTCAATCCTAGAGATTGACCTTAAAGATTGAGAATTACAAACTCATGGAATTCGATGATATCTAAGCTCGAGCTTAAACGAGAAAATATTTTGATCAAAATTACAAACCAATTTGTTTTCTGAAAACCCTATTTTCAATGCGTTCATTACCATTGAACGTAAAATCCTAGGAATTCACCTGGAATTCATTAGGTCACCTGAACTAAATCGGGTGTCAACCGTAAGAACGGTGGTTGCATAGCATGGTCAAAGACAGGACCTTGTGCCAGACCGAAAAATTATAAGGGTGAGCTTTACTATTGCTCCTACCAAGGATAGTAATTGCGTCCGACACGTTATAGACCATAATCAAAAGCATGTCACGGGACATTGCCTTAACAGTTGCTTGTTCAACGCTTTCCTTTACAACCGGACGGTAGTTTACCGAAAGGTAATATACGGGACAAGTAAACTGGACGTGTTGCTTTCCAAATACAAGGTTAGCAAGTGGGTGACACAAAACCGCAAGTTTGAGCTAAAATTTTCAAATCTGAAACCCACCAAACCCACAAAAATATTTTGCAAACACCGGTAAAGGGTTATTCCGGAAAACTTATCTAGGGAAAAAACTAGATTTCAAAAGATCAAATGTTTTCATAAAGATCCAATTTCCTTAATGGATCTAAATTTTTATAGTCATGTGGGACTGTAAACCATATCGTTACTACCATTGTTTATACCGCCATATAGAAATCACTAATGTACAAAGTGTGAAGAATAAAGAAGTGATTCTAGTATTTCAAGACGATATTGCTTGAGGACAAGCAACGCTCAAGTGTGGGAATATTTGATAATGCTAAAAACGAACATATATTTCATAGCATTATTCCTCAAGAAAGACAAGCTTTTAGTTGCAATTGTTCTATTTACAAGTGATATTTGTTTAAATAATAAAAGGTGAAGACAAAAGACAGATTCGACGAATTGAAGACGCAAACGACCAAAAAGCTCAAAAGTACAAAAGACAATCAAAAAGGTTCCAATTATTGATAAGAAACGTCTCGAAATTACAAGAGTACAAGATTCAAAACGCAAAGTACAAAATATAAAATTGTACGCAAGGACGTTCGAAAATCCGGAACCGGGACCAGAGTCAACTCTTAACGCTCGACGCAACGGACTAAAAATTACAAGTTAACTATGTATATAAATATAATATAATATATAATTAATTATATTAATTATATATATATTATATTTATATATAAAAAACCGTCGGCAGAGAAAACTCCAAGGACTGAGCTGTAAATACTATCTCCGCGACTCGCGGAGTTTGAAGGGGTTTTTGCCACGAGTCGCGGAGCCCCAAATTTCAACTCTGGCTATAAAGCAAACCGAATTCCGATCAAATTTCATATTCTATTTCTATCTCTCTCTCAATATATACGTAATATATATATATAATTTATATTTTAATTTTAATTTTAATTTTAAATCCTAATAATAAGGGTATGTTAGCGAATGTTGTAAGGGTGTAAGTCGAAATTCTGTCCGTGTAACGCTACGCTATTTTTAATCATTGTAAGTTATGTTCAACCTTTTTATATTAATGTCTCGTAGCTAAGTTATTATTATGCTTATTTAAAACGAAGTAATCATGATGTTGGGCTAATTACTAAAATTGGGTAATTGGGCTTTGTACCATAATTGGGGTTTGGACAAAAGAACGACACTTGTGGAAATTAGACTATGGGCTATTAATGGGCTTTATATTTGTTTAACTAAATGAAAGTTTGTTAATGTTAATATAAAGATTTACAATTGGGCGTCCTTATAAATTACCATATACACTCGATCGGACACGATGGGCGGGGTATTTATATGTACGAATAATCGTTCATTTAACCGGACACGGGAATGGATTAATAGCCACTAGAATAATTAAAACAGGGGTGAAATTACATTCAAGGGTAATTGGTGTAATTGTTAACAAAGTAGTAAAACCTTGGTTTACACGCAGTCGATAACCTGGTGTATTCATTAAACAAAGTATTAAAACCTTGTTACAATTCGAATCCCCAATTAGTTGGAATATTTAACTTCGGGTATAATAATAATTTGACGAGGACACTTGCACTTTATATTTATGACTGATGGACTGTTATGGACAAAAACCAGACGGACATATTGAATAATCCAGGACAAAGGACAATTAACCCATGGGCATAAAACTAAAATCAACACGTCAAACATCATGATTACGGAAGTTTAAATAAGCATAATTCTTTTATTTCATATATAATTTCCTTTATTTTATATTTAATTGCACTTCTAATTATCGCACTTTTATTTATTGTTATTTAATCGCACTTTTAATTATCGTACTTTTTAATTATCGCAAGTTTATTTTATCGCATTTTTATTATTCGCAATTTCATTATCGTTATTTACTTTACGCTTTAATTTAAGTCTTGTATTTATTTTATATTTTACATTAGGTTTTAACTGCGACTAAAATCTTAAAATCGACAAACCGGTCATTAAACGGTAAAAACCCCCCTTTATAATAATAATATTACTTATATATATGTTTGTATTTTTATAAAAGTAAACTAATATAGCGTTGAGCTTTGTTTAAAGATTTCCCTGTGGAACGAACCGGACTTACTAAAAACTACACTACTGTACGATTAGGTACACTGCCTATAAAGTGTTGTAGCAAGGTTTAAGTATATCCATTCTATAAATAAATAAATATCTTGTGTAAAATTGTATCGTATTTAATAGTTTTTCCTAGTAAAATATAAACTATTTTATATACTACCCAGCTGCACATCAATATATATTCATCATTAAGTCATTATCATCTTTATCATTAAAGTCGACATAATCATGTCATCAATATTATTTTAACATAACACTTCATCTTCTTTGTAACCCATCAAGAAAAGAGAAGAAAAATATAATACGTTTTACTTCCCAACAGAAACAGCTAGTGTGTGCTGCAGCAAAAACTACTGTTACGCAGGAACAAAAAGGAATGGCATATCAGTTTGAAGTAGTGAGGGAAAAAAAAGACGAAGAAAAGAAAAATAAAATAATATAGCGATGGAGTGGTAGTTTGGGTTTCAAAGGTGGTGAGGATGATCAATTGTGGTGGTGGCGGTTAATGATTCACGAAGAAGAAAGACACAAGGTGATCGATTTTATGAATGGTGGTGTGGTGGTTTATGAAGAAGGTGGTGGTACGAGGGGTCTGTGGTGGTTATGGTTGGCTATGGTGGTGACAACCGGTGTTCATGGTGGTTGTTATTGGACAGGAAATAGAAGCAAAACTATTTGAGATGGTGTTCGATCAATAACAGAGACGAGTAAGTAGCAGTACAGCAAGTTGGTTCAATTAGTTGTTGGTTTCGAATAATAACGTGTAGTAGCAACCTTGATCCAGTTATAATGGTTGTTTCAAGGTGGCGAAGATGGAGGAGGTGGTAGTTGTTTTATGGCGATAATTCTTCATGGTTTAAATAGAAACAGAAAACATCGGTTAGTATTGGTGGGAGGTTGTGTAATGATGTTATGGGATGAAAACTTCGAATAAAAATAAATAATATAAGGAGGAACCGGGTTGTTTAGTGGTTTTAGGGTGGCGAGAATCAAAAGTGGTGTAGTTCGATAAACATAATGAAACTCAAGGTTGGTGATTGGGGGAGATGAAGTAGAATGGAGATGTGGTAAATTCAATTGCAAACGTATATGTATTCATATATAAGAGTTTAAAGATGCAAAGTGTAACACAATAATCAATCATGCATACACAGTGTCAAAATAGTATATCAGCAATTAGGATTCAAAAAGCAAGACACTAATTCACGTGGTTTTTGTTTGTTTGTTGAATATATGTATATGGATATAATATATAGAATTAGAGAAGATAGTGACTAAAGAGAAAAAAAATGAATTGATTCAACAAATATCAAGAATAGGGTAGCAGTCGGCCTCTTGTCTTAATATCAATTCACGGAGTATTATTTCGTGTCCATTGCTAAACAGTTAAAATAAAAAAGTGTTCCTAAAAATCGTAAAATTTTAAATTAATTTCATTTATTGATTCTGGTCATTAACTGTTTGAAACCTGATCAAAAAGATTCGATAATTATTTATTTTCTGTTCCAATTTATATGTACGGAGTACAAAAACTTATATTGAAATGGTAAAAAAAATATTTATCAAAACTATTATCTTTTTAATCAAATGTTGGAACAACTTTTATTTTAAAACTTCTTATATATATATATTAGACTTATTTTAAAAACAATTAAACGTCAACCGAAAGTTACAGACATTTACCATTTAAGCTCAAAATTAATTATATTTAATATACACTATGTATATATATAAACAGTTTTAAATAACAAAATTTACTATGCAAATAAATATATATTAAATAATTAAATTAAATATAACAATATATATATATACAAGAAATATACATATAAAATAATAGTTTTTTTTAATTACAATGTATTTTATTTTACATATTTATTTATAACAATAAATGTATATAATAGTTTATTAATGTTCATGCTATTATTTATTTAAAAAGTATATAACTAATAGATTTATATATATATATTGTTCGATTACAATTATGTATATTAATAAATATACAAATGATATAGGATCGTGAATCCGAGGCCAACCCTGCATTGTTCAGTATCGTCGAATGAATATTTTACTACAAAATATTGTATCGTGAGTTTCATTTGCTCCCTTTTTAAATGCTTTTGCAATATATATTTTTGGGACTTAGAATACATGAACTTTTATAAATGTTTGACGAAATAGACACAAGTACTATAAAATTACATTCTATGGTTGGATTATCGAATCGAATATCATCCTTTTAGCTTGGTAGCCTAAGAATTAGGGAACAGACACCCAAATTGACGCGAATCCTAAAGGTAGATCTACGGGCACTAACTCCCCCCATACTGGAAAATGGTATGCTTTAGTACTTCGAGTTTATATTATACAGATGGATTTCTGTTTTGGGGATATTCTATATGCATTATGTTAATGTCGGTTACCAGGTGTTCAATCCATATGAATGATTTTGTAAACACTTGGAAGTGTATGATTATTGAAATTATGAAATCTTGTGGTCTATTAAAATTATGAAAATGATTAATTACGATAAACCTATGAACTCACCAACCTTTTGGTTGACACTTGAAAGCATGTTTATTCTCAGGTATGAAAGAAATCTTTCACTGTGCATTTGCTCATTTTAAAGACATTATTTGGAGTCGATCATTGCAATGGACCAGATGTTGGTGACTTCGTCCAGATGGATTAGGACGGGGTATGACACCAACGACCCGTTAAATACATTAGAGTAGCGATTTCGACCCAAACGAGTTTAATTTCCAAACAAACGACAAGCATGATGTTTGGGGATAAACTACCTAATCCTAGGTCAAATCCAAAAGTAATCCAAGCAAGCAACCAAAAGGGAAATCGTCTAAATCCCGAGCATACCCTTTCCAACTCCGCTTCCGAACCTAAAAATGTAAACAACGAGAGGGTAAGCTAATGCTTAGTGAATGCAATACTTATGCGCGTATATACATAATTCAATCACTTGCATACTCCTACACAAAAAATGCAATATAATTAGCAAACCATGATAAACGAATAATCAACGTACAATGCTAATAAAGCTTACACACCCAATATACACAATGCCGACATTCGACTTGATGGTGGCCGACGAAGAGTAGTAGGTCAAATACGTTAACCACTCATCACCCATCGCAACGCGTATGTGGCCGACAAAGAGCGGTAGGTCAAAATCATTAACCACTCACCACGACGCACCATGAGGCCGACGAAAAGTGCCACCAAAACGTTAACACTTACCTCAATCACAAGGATGGCCAATGAAAAGCGAACCCACTTACCATCCTACGATTAGAGGCCAACGAAGAGCGGATCACCGAACGGATAACACTCACCACTTACCCCAACACACATATGTAGCCGACGAAGAGCGATAGGTCAAACATTAATCGCTCACCACATAACCAAACATACACATGTGACCGATGAAGAGTGAAAGGTCAAGCATTAATCACTCGTTACATAACCAAACATACACATGCAGCCGATGAAGAGTGATAGGTCAACCATTAATCACTCGCTACATAACCAAACACACACATGTGACCAACGAAGAGTGATAGGTCAAACATTAATCACTCGTCACATGCCTCACCTCCAATCATGGTCGACAAAGAGTTATTCCTTCCGGATATCACTCACCACATATTACAACCAAATATAGCCAACGAAGAGCTATCCATACGGATATCACTCACTATATTTTCCAACCCAATTGTGGTCCCCAAAAAGTGAATCCTAACGGATGTCACTTACCACGCCGCACGCAAGCAACCAAATTATATACATAAACGTATAAATATTCCACTCACCTCGGTCACTTGAAAAGCAATCCCGCTTGAGCTCGTAATCGTCCAAATGTAAATCACCTAAGTAATTCACAAACAAATAAGCTAAACACTCTAGCTTATATCCAAAACACCAATAAGTGCAATATTGACCCATTTGCACTTACTTCCAGTTTGACTAAGTCAAATCTCACCCGAAAACCCTATAATCACAATCGACTAGTGAGTATATTCCAACAACTCATTTTACTCAAGGTTTCATCATCAAAGCACAATACTTGCATCAATTTACACAAAACCCATTTTGACCAAATCTCAAGTCAAAACACCCATTTGCAAGGTTACACAATTAATCACTTATAACCTAAATTAACTAGTGATATTAACACCCGAACATGATTATCAACTAATCAATTTCATCAACCAACCCAAAGCCCACCAACAACGGTTATCAACACCATTTACTAGCTTAATCACCCGTTTATCAACTAGTAGGTCTTATTCAAGAACACACAATCAAAACCCTAACTTTGAAAATCAAATCCAACAATGAAATTCGGAGTTAGAACTTACCAATACTACCACAACGTAGCTAGGAGCGAGATGAAAAACTTTAACACTCGAGCTTTTAATCGATTCAAGCTCCTTCTTCTCCAAATCTCCAAATCTCTCTCTAGAAATCTCTCTCTCTCTCTAGATAAAATGGGAGTGTTTGTGGATGTGAAATATGATCCAAAAATAGATCTAAAACTGATTTTATGGCTACAAATCTGCCCCAAGTGAAAAGACACAAATACCCCTCATTTAACTCTTTTAAAATTTCCAACAACACCCACTCAGGACCAAAAGCGGCGCTCCTAGGCCTGGAGTGGCGCTCCTAGAGCCTTTCAGCTCACAACTTGAAATTAAAAATGTTCGAGCCTAAATTACGGTCGTCTGGGCTTTTGATTCGCCTCAATCCGAGTTCGTATGAGAAAGTTATGACCAAATTGGTGAAAGTGCGCATAACCTCTCTTTGCACGCTCCATTCTCCACGTTTCCAACACCCGACACCTCAAACATTATATTGTTAATAAAATAATATACTTCATCATTTAAACACTTCTCAGAACATTCGCGCTACGAAAAATGGGGTGTTACAACTCTCCCGCACTTAAATTGGATCATGTCCCCGTGATCCTCGCTACTTAACTAACAGGACCCACACTCTATGGTCCTCCGACATACGACCAAATTCGATGCCCACAACAATTCCCACAAATCCGAAGATTTCGCTCAACTCCTTTAGGCGACTTTACTCAAAAGTTACCCTTCCGATTTAAATCATCATCCGTGATTTACCAAATCTATCAACCGAGTACTAAGTCTCGCTTCATCCCCAAACCGGGACGAACTCATGCCTTGACCGCATGACATACCCATGCTAACATTCTAAATCTCATACCGAGTTAGCAATATCTTTAGTGTACCCTTATCATGTACATTGCTAAAGCAACAACACACCAATAATATGGCCAACAAACATCACAATGGGGCAGACCAAAAGTGAATCCTCACGACGGGATACCACTTGCCCCACATCCTCACGCGTACGTGGCCGACGAAAAGCGGTAGATCAAACGTTAACCACTTACCACTACGCAATGAGAGGTCGACAAAAAGAGCATCCTTATAGATCACACTTACCTCTCCTCACACATGGCCAAACATATGCGATTCCTAACGGAAAACGCATGCCACACCCCGATAAGTAGCCAACGAAAAGTGAATCCTAACCGATAACACTTACTACTTATCACACTCCAACCGTGGCCAACGAAAAGTGAATCCTCGCAATTGGATAGAACTTGCCACAATGCATACAAACAAACTAAGTATATACGCATACTTAGAAACATCCCACTCGACTTGGAATTTCCCGCACACGAAATCATACGTATGCACAAACATCGCTAACATGATCGCGCAGATCATAACCTATATCACGCATAGGTTCAAGAATACATTTCTCTAAAAGAGAAATTGACATACCATCCCTCGATTACGGGACCCTACCTTGCTCAACGAGCCCGCCCATTTGTCTCTTACTGAGCTTAACCACATTACCACCTCAAGTAGTAATTCACATCCAAAACAATAAATACAATTTAACCAAAATTGTACTTTACCATAATCGATCAATCTAGGTCCCGACACTAATCTTCGGATCTACCATAAGCGTCATCCGAAGTTTCACACTAAAATCTCCTCATGTGGGAGTGTAACTCCCCCACTTGGAACTACGTTCCATAACCACATCGCCATGGTAACATCATTCCGCGATAATTACCACTTTCCAAAATACGTGACCAATCTATCCATCGGTCGTAGTACCCGAATTCTCAAGAATTCATTTCGCACACTAGAAATTGACATTCACCGTCACCTGTTGGTGTCATTCACGCAACGACATAAAGTCAACACAACACACACCTTGTACAACCGTACAATGCTACCGAAAGGTAGTCTTTTCCAACAATCGGGTTCACACGACCCATCACCAAATCTTGCTCCAACCTTGAGCATACAAAGGATCTTAACCTATCCTTAATCACTTCGAACGAAGAGTTCATTACAATTTACACAAACGTTATCGTTGCAATCCTCCGATTGCCATAGCTTGTTAAAGCTCCACCTAGTCACTCATGTACCTAAGGGTTTCTCTCCGGTACCCTAAGTACAATGTAACTACAACATCGTCGGAGTCGAACATTACGCTTGCAGGTTTGAAAGAGGCACCTAACATCGCGACACCTAGACTCCACTACCAACATTCAATTAGACCGAAAGACTCGACTTCGTGGGTTCCATTCATCCGATGTCACCCATAACAACACTAATGTGACCTTAAGTCATCCACACCTGACTTAACTTATGTTTCATCAAATGTGACATAAAAGCGACTTCACGCTACCAAAACAACACTAAAGCCCATTCTCATGGCTTGGTAAAATCTTTCGCCCAACACTAAGGAATGCTTGGAAACACCAAGTCTTACGCCCCTCGCCCGTCAACCCGATCAACATCATAGGGTATTTGCATAAGGAACGCTACCCCTAATCACACTACGCACTAGCACAAAATGCATCAAACAATATTATAAATACCTTTCAATAGAAATATCAAAAAGTACCTGAACATCGCCGTCAGGTTCTCATGCATCACCAACTAATTTCGGACACGCCGACTTTCGGTGTCCCTCCTTCCGGCAATTAAAACACGTAACCTTGTTAGACTTCGCATTCATACATTCACGCGACAAATGACCCCGTTGTCCGCAATTATAACACGTAGGTATAAAACCACCGGTACCACTCTTCTTCACGCTTCCAACACCCTCGGAAATACTCTTACTCTTTTTGTTCAAATGCATCGTAGTTTCCTACTTTCGCTTACTAACATTGGAACCACTCTTCTTTAGGACGAGCGTCTCAAAACCCTTCGCCATGTCAAACAACTCGTCAAAAATTTTCACCGAGTTCCTACTAATCTTTTCTTGGTAATGATCATTCAAGGTTCGGTAAAAGTCATCCTTCAATATGTGGTCATTCCCGACATACTCCGGGAAAAATTGGGTCTTCGATAAGAAAACGGATTTGAGAGTGTTTAAATCCATTGACCTTGACTCAAAGCACGCAACTCGTCCTTAAGCTTAGAAAGATCGGTCGAAGTTCGGTACTCCTTGAAAAACTCCGCCTTAAACTCGCCCCATGTGAACTCCATACATTGTTCCTCGCCATAGAGTTGGATTTTCGCATCGCACTACAACTTGGCGTCACCCCTTAACATACTACTACCATACCTCGGCTTCTTATCGAGAGGGCACTCACTAGTACGAAAGGACCCCTCCATATCGGAGATCCATCGAGCACTCTTAAGCGGATCTCGCCCACCATCAAATGTGGGAGGTTGAGCATCCTTGAAGTTTTTGTTGTAGAAGTCTCGCCTTCCCATATTATCTTCGTGAAGAACAATCTTCACTTGTTCCTTGACTAGATCGACTACTTCTTTATTAATTGAATCTAGGAACATCTTCCTAACGTCCTCTAGAAACTCCAATTTTTGACGTTGAAAGATGGCCTCAACCTTAGCCGTGAACTCGGAGTCCTCGCCTTAATCACCATTATCATGTCCGTTCCTCGTCTTCATTCTAAGAAATGAACTCAGTTAGGAACACAACAAGAATAAATTGCATACACCGCTGCGATCAATATTCACAATCATATAAATATGCCAACATTCGTACATCCCATCTAGTCCAATACTTGTTGTTCTTCGCTTGCATTACTTGGCTTGCAACTGTAATAATGGTCGCGAAGCATTATTATGCTCACACGCCATGCCGAGCTCATGAATACAATAACCACCTCGCTAGACGTTCAACACAAAACAACATGATTAGTGCAACATAATCAACACGTAGCTAAAGCACTTATTCTCTAAGGCACTAAGTAAAAACCGAACCTACCCGTAATCCTACAAGTCCAGCATAATAGCACACACAAAAGTCTAAGTCTAGGCCCCTATCTCAAATCACCTAATTCCCTTAGACTAGTTGTGGCGCACCAAACCTAGGTGCGGCGCTTTTGAAGACCCAAGAGCGGCGCTTTTGATGCCAAAAGCGGCGCTTCTACTGCCTGATTAAAAACACCACCAAAGACTGACCAGGAGAAGCGCTTTTACTTCAAAAGCGGCGCTTCTGTACCTGGGAAGTGCAGTTTCGGATTTTGATCAAGTGTCATCCCAACACAAATACTCCAACGCAAGTTCACACCCAAAAATCCTAAGCACAAGACCAATATGACTCAGAATACATTTTACTTATCAAATAAAAGTAATTTGACAACCAAACGGGCACAACGACCCTTGAGACTCCAACGAACCGTTAAATACATTAGAGTAGCGATTTCGACCCAAACGAGTTTAATTTCCAAACAAACGACGAGCATGATGTTTGGGAATTCAAAAGTAATCCAAGCAAGCAACCAAAAGGGAAATCGTCTAAATCCCGAGCGTACCCTTGCCAACTCTGCTTCCGAACCTAAAAGTGTAAACAACGAGAGGGTAAGCTAATGCTTAGTAAATGCAATACTTATACGCGTACATACATAATTCAATCACTTGCATACACCTACACAAACAACGCAATATCATTAGTAAACCACGATAAACGAATAAACAACATACAATGCTAATAAAGCTTACACACCCCAATATACACAATGTCGACATTTGACTTGATGGTGGCTGACGAAGAGTAGTAGGTCAAATACGTTAACCACTCACCACCTATCACAACGCATACGTGGCCGACGAAGAGCGGTAGGTCAAAATCATTAACCACTCACCAGTACGTACCATGAGGCGGATGAAAAGTGCAACCAAAATGTTAACATTTACCTCAATCACAAGGATGGCCGACGAAAAGCGAACCCGCTTACCATCCTACGATAAGAGGCCAACGAATAGCGGATCCCCAAACGGATAACACTCACCACTTACCCCAACACACATATGTGGCCGACGAAGAGCGATAGGTCAAACATTAACCGCTCGCCACATAACCAAACATACACATGTGACCGACGAAGAGTGATAGGTCAAGCATTAATCACTCGTCACATAACCAAACACACACATGTAGCTGACGAAGAGTGATAGGTCAACCATTAATCACTCGCTACATAACCAAACACATACATGTGACCAACGAAGAGCGATAGGTCAAACATTAATCTCTCGTCACATGCCTCACCTCCAATCGTGGTCGACAAAGAGTTATTCCTTCCGGATAACACTCACCACATATCACAAGCAAATTTAGCCAACGAAGAGCTATCCATACAGATATCACTCACTATATTTTCCAACCCAATTATGGTCCCCGAAAAGTGAATCCTAACGGATGTCACTTACCACTCCGCACGCAAGCAACCAAATTATATACATAAACGTATAAATATTCCACTCACCTCAGTTACTTGAAAAGCAATCCCGCTTGAGCTCCTAATCGTCCAAATGTAAATCACCTAAGTAATTCACAAAAAAATAAGCTAAACACTCTAGCTTATATCCAAAACACCAATAAGTGCAATATTGACCCATTTGCACTTACTTTCACTTTGACTAAGTCAAATCTCACCCCAAAACCCTATAATCACAATCAACTAGTGAGTATATTCCAACAACTCATTTTACTCAAGGTTTCATCATCAAAGCACAATAATTGCATCTGTTTACACAAAACCCATTTTGACCAAATCTCAAGTCAAAACACCCATTTGCAAGCTTACACAATTATCACTTATAACCTAAGTTAACTAGTGATATTAACACCCAAACATGATTATCAACTAATCAATTTCATTAACCAACCCAAAACCCGCCAACAATGGTTATCAACACCATTTACTAGCTTAATCACCCGTTTATCAACTAGTGGGTCTTATTCAAGAACACACAATCAAAACCCTAACTTTGAATATCAAATCCAACAATGAAATTCGGAGTTAGAACTTACCAATACTACCACAATGTAGCTAGGATCGAGATGAACAACCTTAACACTCGAGCTTTTGATCGATTCAAGCTCCTTCTTCTCCAAATTCCCAAATCTCTCTCTAGAAATCTCTCTCTCTAGATGAAATGGGAGTGTTTGTGGATGTGAAATATGATCTAAAACTAGATCTAAATCTAATTTTATGGCTACAAATCCGTCCCCAAGTGAAAAGACAAATACTCCTCATTTAACTCTTTTAAAATTTCCAACAGCACCCACTCATGACTAAAAGCGGCGCTCCTAGGACAGGAGCGGCGCTCCTAGAGCCTTCCAACTCACAACTTGAAATTAAAAATGTCCGAGCCCGAATTACGGTCATCTGGGCTTTTGATTCGCCTCAATCCGAGTTCGTATGAGAAAGTTATGACCAAATTGGTGAAAGTGCGCATAACCTCTCTTTACACGCTTCATTCTCCACGTTTCCAACACCCTACACCTCAAACATTATATTACTAATAAATAATATACTTCATTGTTTAAACACTTCTCAGAACATTCGCGCTACGAAAAACGGGGTGTTACAGATTCAGTAAACCAGATTCTGTTTCAGAAACTGATCAGTTACACATGTAACATACCCAGATTCGGTAACCACATGACTTGAAGCCTTAGAACACCTAAAACCAATTAAGTGATACCAAGACTCTGGTTCGGTATTTGACTACGTAGTCAAATTCTGTAAAACTTTGAACTTAAACACACTCCAATTCCTTTGAATTAGATTCGGTAACCTTGCTACATAAGGAAACAAGTTAGTAATACACAGAATATCAAAGATTCTGAATGTGAAGGATACCGAATGTCAATTGTAGCAGTTGATAAACCAAGTCTAAGTATAGAATCTTAGAAATTCAATCGAATCCTTCCTCAAACTGTAGTGACCCGAACGTTTCCATGTTTATATATATTAATTGAGATTGATATTTACATGATTAAATGTTTCCAACATGTTAAGCAATCAAACTTGTTAAGACTTGATTAATTGAAATATGTTTCATATAGACAATTGACCACCCAAGTTGACCGGCGATTCACGAACGTTAAAACTTGTAAAAACGACATGACGATATATATATGGATATACATATGGTTAACATGAGATTATGATAAGTAAGTATCTCTATAAGTATATTAACAATGAGTTATATACATATAAACAAGACTACTAACTTAAGGATTTCGAAACGAGACATATATGTAACGATTATCGTTGTAACGACATTTAAATGTATATATATCATATTAAGATATATTAATATATCATAATATCATGATAATATAATAATTTAACATCTCATTAGATATAATAAACAATGGGTTAACAACATTAATTGAGATCGTTAACTTAAAGGTTTCAAAACAACACTTACATGTAACGACTAACGATGACTTAACTACTCAGTTAAAATGTATATACATGTAGTGTATTTAGATGTATTAAAATACTTTTGGAAGACTTCAAGACATATATCAAAACACTCATACTTAACAAAAATGGTTACAGTTACTTTTCCATTCTTTTCTTTCATCAAGAATTCTAGTCGTATTCTTATCCGTATTATACACAGCTTCAAAACGTACTTACTATGAGTATATACCAATAGGAACTAGCATGGGATTCCACTCTTGATTATGTCATGTATGACTAATCAATTTTAACTTCTACCATGAGCTAGTCAACTAACTAGAACTCCTTTTAACCCCAGTCACCACTCACCAATTACCACTCATCATTCACTCCATTTCACTTCCAATTCTCTTTCTAATTCTCTCTCAACACACACACACTATTATGAACGTATTTTTCCAGTAGTTAATCATCATCTTCATCAAAAATCACTTCAAGAATCAAGCTATAATCATCATAGGAAGAACACTTCAAGAACACTTCAAAAATCCCTTCAAGTTTACTAATTTACTTCCAAGCTTTCTAATCCATTCCAAGTAATCATCTAAGATCAAGAAACCTTTGTTATATACAGTAGGTTATCTTTCTTATTCAAGGTAATATTCATATTCAAACTTTGATTCAATTTCTATAACTATAAACTATCTTAATTCGAGTAAAAATCTTACTTGAACTTGTTTTTGTGTCATGATCCTACTTCAAGAACTTTCAAGCCATCCAAGATCCTTTGAAGCTAGATCATTTCTTGTCACTTCCAGTAGGTTTACCTACTAAACTTGAGGTAGTAATGATGTTCATAACATCATTCGATTCATATATATAAAACTATCTTATTCGAAGGTTTAAACTCGTAATCACTAGAACATAGTTTAGTTAATTCTAAACTTGTTCGCAAACAAAAGTTAATCCTTCTAACTTGACTTTTAAAATTAACTACACACATGTTCTATATCTATATGATATGCTAACTTAATGATTTAAAACTTGGAAACACGAAAAACACCGTAAAACCGGATTTACGCCGTCGTAGTAACATCGCGGGCTGTTTTGGGTTCGTTAATTAAAAACTATGATAAACTTTGATTTAAAAGTTGTTATTCTGAGAAAATGATTTTTATTATGAACATGAAACTATATCCAAAAATTATGGTTAAACTCAAAGTGAAAGTATGTTTTCTAAAATGGTCATCTAGACGTCGTTCTTTCGACTAAAATGACTACCTTTAAAAAATTACTTGTAACTTATTTTTCCGACTATAAACCTATACTTTTCTATTTATATTCATAAAATATAGTTCAATATGAAACCATAGAAATTTGATTCACTCAAAACGGATTTAAAATGAAGAAGTTATGGGTAAAACAAGATTGGATAATTTTTCTCATTTTAGCTACGTGAAAATTGGTAACAAATCTATTCTAACCATAACTTAATCAACTTGTATTGTATATTATGTAATCTTGAGATACCATAGACACGTATACAATGTTTCGAGTTATCATTTCGACACATCTATATATATTTCGGAACAACCATAGACACTCTATATGTGAATATTGGAGTTAGCTATACAGGGTTGAGGTTGATTCCAAAATATATATAGTTTGAGTTGTGATCAATACTGAGATACGTATACACTGGGTCGTGGATTGATTCAAGATAATATTTATCGATTTATTTCTGTACATCTAACTGTGGACAACTAGTTGTAGGTTACTAACGAGGACAGCTGACTTAATAAACTTAAAATATCAAAATATATTAAAAGTGTTGTAAATATATTTTAAACATACTTTGATATATATGTATATATTGTTATAGGTTCGTGAATCAACCAGTGGCCAAGTCTTACTTCCCGACGAAGTAAAAATCTTAAGTGAGTTATAGTCCCACTTTTAAAATCTAATATTTTTGGGATGAGAATACATGCAGGTTTTATAAATGATTTACAAAATAGACACAAGTACGTGAAACTACATTCTATGGTTGAATTATCGAAATCGAATATGCCCCTTTTTATTAAGTCTGGTAATCTAAGAATTAGGGAACAGACACCCTAATTGACGCGAATCCTAAAGATAGATCTATTGGGCCTAACAAACCCCATCCAAAGTACCGGATGCTTTAGTACTTCGAAATTTATATCATATCCGAAGGGTGTCCCGGAATGATGGGGATATTCTTATATATATGCATCTTGTTAATGTCGATTACCAGGTGTTCACCATATGAATGATTTTTATCTCTATGTATGGGATGTGTATTGAAATATGAAATCTTGTGGTCTATTATTACGATTTGATATATATAGGTTAAACCTATAACTCACCAACATTTTTGTTGACGTTTAAAGCATGTTTATTCTCAGGTGAATACTAAGAGCTTCCGCTGTTGCATACTAAAATAAGGATTTGGAGTCCATGTTTGTATGATATTGTGTAAAAACTGCATTCAAGAAACTGATTTCGATGTAACATATTTGTATTGTAAACCATTATGTAATGGTCGTGTGTAAACAGGATATTTTAGATTATCATTATTTGATAATCTACGTAAAGCTTTTTAAACCTTTATTTATGAAATAAAGGTTATGGTTTGTTTTAAAAATGAATGCAGTCTTTGAAAAATGTCTCATATAGAGGTCAAAACCTCGCAACGAAATCAATTAATATGGAACGTTTTTAATCAATAAAAACGGGACATTTCAGTTGATATCCGAGCGTTGGTATTAGAGAACCAGAAAATTTGCATTAGTGTGTCTTATCGAGTTTGTTAGGATGCATTAGTGAGTCTGGATTTCGACCGTGTTTTCTTTAAAAATGATTGCTTAACATTTTTGTTGGAAACTATATATTTTTAACATATGAATATTATGTGATATATTAATCTCTTAACGTGTTTGATATTGTGTGATAGATGTCTACCTCTAGAACAAGTCCCATTGACTCACCTAATAATAATGAAGAGTCAGATGTAAATTGGAATGATTCGTGGACTGATTCACAAGTTCCCGAAGAGGAACCGGAAGAAGAGTCGGAACCGGAAGAAGAATCGGAATCGGAAGAAGAATCGGAACCGGAAGAAGAAATAGAACCGGTGGGGGAAATAATAAAATGGTTAAGTAAAAGAGAATCCTCAACCAACCAACCAAGGTTAATTATGGTTAATGGTGTTTCCGCCAAGGAAGCAAAATATTGGGAGGATTACCAATTCTCCGATGAATCGGATTCCGACGAGAATTCCGATGATGTTATAGAAATTACCCCAACTGAATTTAAAAAGGGAAAAGAAAATAATAAGGGAAAGGGCATAAAAATATAGAAATCTAATTCCAACCCCGATGAACTTTATATGTATCGTCAACCCCCGAAGTCCTTAAGTTGTAACAATGACCCGGGAACCTCTAAACCACCAGGTTTTTCTAAACCAATGTGGACAACGATGGCTCATATTAGGGGAACATCATATATCCCTAGAAACTTGGCAAAACGAACCAAAACTGAACAAGAAGAAACGAGTGAGTTGGAATAAGATAGTTGTATTCGTGTGGTGTAATATATGTAATATAGTGTGCTTATGCTTTATGATATATGTAAAAATTGCTTGTATTAATAAGTATTTTTTTATGAATCTAACTCTTGTCTATTTTACAGTATAAAAACACAAAATGGATAGACAGCCCAATATTTTAAGAGACCTACCCGGAGACATGATTGATGAAATCTTGTCTAGAGTCGGTTAGAATTCTTCGGCACAACTATTTAAGGCGAGATCAGTTTGTAAGACATTCGAAGAACTGATAATGCTAAAAACGAACATATATTTCATAGCATTATTCCTCAAGAAAGACAAGCTTTTAGTTGCAATTGTTCTATTTACAAGTGATAATCGTTTAAATAATAAAAGGTGAAGACAAAAGACAGATTCGACGAATTGAAGACGCAAACGACCAAAAAGCTCAAAAGTACAAAAGACAATCAAAAAGGTTCCAATTATTGATAAGAAACGTCTCGAAATCACAAGAGTACAAGATTCAAAATGCAAAGTACAAAATATAAAATTGTACGCAAGGACGTTCGAAAATCCGGAACCGGGACTAGAGTCAACTCTTAACGCTCGACGCAACGGACTAAAAATTACAAGTTAACTATGTATATAAATATAATATAATATATAATTAATTATATTAATTATATATATATTATATTTATATATATAAAACCGTCGGCAGAGAAACTCCAAGGGTGTGAGCTGTAAATACATCCTCCGCGACTCGCGGAGTTTGAAGGGGTTTTTGCCGCGAGTCGCGGAGCCCCAATTTTCAACTCTGGCTATAAAGCAAACCGAATTCTGATCAAATTTCATATTCTATTTTCAATCTCTCTCTCAATATATACGTAATATATATATATATAATTTATATTTTAATTTTAATTTTAATTTTAAATCCTAATAATAAGGGTATGTTAGCGAATGTTGTAAGGGTGTAAGTCGAAATTCTGTCCGTGTAACGCTACGCTATTTTTAATCATTGTAAGTTATGTTCAACCTTTTTATATTAATGTCTCGTAGCTAAGTTATTATTATGCTTATTTAAAACGAAGTAATCATGATGTTGGGCTAATTACTAAAATTGGGTAATTGGGCTTTGTACCATAATTGGGGTTTGGACAAAAGAACGACACTTGTGGAAATTAGACTATGGGCTATTAATGGGCTTTATATTTGTTTAACTAAATGAAAGTTTGTTAATGTTAATATAAAGATTTACAATTGGGCGTCCCTATAAATTACCATATACACTCGATCGGACACGATGGGCGGGGTATTTATATGTACGAATAATCGTTCATTTAACCGGACACGGGAATGGATTAATAGCCACTAGAATAATTAAAACAGGGGTGAAATTACATTCAAGGGTAATTGGTGTAATTGTTAACAAAGTAGTAAAACCTTGGTTTACACGCAGTCGATAACCTGGTGTATTCATTAAACAAAGTATTAAAACCTTGTTACAATTCGAATCCCCAATTAGTTGGAATATTTAACTTCGGGTATAAGAATAATTTGATGAGGACACTCGCACTTTATATTTATGACTGATGGACTGTTATGGACAAAAACCAAACGGACATATTAAATAATCCAGGACAAAGGACAATTAACCCATGGGCATAAAACTAAAATCAACACGTCAAACATCATGATTACGGAAGTTTAAATAAGCATAATTCTTTTATTTCATATTTAATTTCCTTTATTTTATATTTAATTGCACTTCTAATTATCGCACTTTTATTTATTGTTATTTAATCGCACTTTTAATTATCGTACTTTTTAATTATCGCAATTTTATTTTATCGCACTTTTATTATTCGCAATTTCATTATCGTTATTTACTTTACGCTTTAATTTAAGTCTTGTATTTATTTAATATTTTACATTAGGTTTTAACTGCGACTAAAATCTTAAAATCGACAAACCGGTCATTAAACGGTAAAAACCCCCCCTTTATAATAATAATATTACTTATATATATATTTGTATTTTTATAAAAGTAAACTAATATAGCGTTGAGCTTTGTTTAAAGATTTCCCTGTGGAACGAACCGGACTTACTAAAAACTACACTACTGTACGATTAGGTACACTGCCTATAAGTGTTGTAGCAAGGTTTAAGTATATCCATTCTATAAATAAATAAATATCTTGTGTAAAATTGTATCGTATTTAATAGTATTTTCCGCTAAAATTAATAACTATTTTATATACACCTCGCATGACATCAAGTATTTTTGGCGCCGCTGCCGGGGAATCACTCTTAAACGCCGGAAGCGCAACGCTAATATAAAAAAAAAAAAATTTTAGTTACTTTTATTAAAAGTCGTTTTTGTAAAAATACGTTTTAATTATTCGAAAATATAAAAAGAAAACAAAAAAAAATATAAGTATTTTTAAGATTTTGTTAAATATTTAAGTTTTATAAGTTTCTTTATTTCTATTTTAGTTTATAAAAATATAAGTTTTATTTTAAAATCTTTTATTGATTTAAAAAACAGAAAACATAAAATAAAAAAAAATATAAAGAAAAACGCGTAAAAATTGAAAGCTGTCAACAGAATTTCTGAACCCCGCGACTCGCGGGGTTTTCTTCTTTAATTGCCGCGACTCGCGGAGACCATCTGACACGCGCACAGAAACCCTAATTCTGCATTAATTACGGGTTTTAATTATTTTTAATTATTATTATTATTTAAACCTAATTATTATTATTATTATTAGTTTTATTTTAACTTTTACTTTTTATTTATATATTTTAGTTAAATTAGTTTTATTAAATTGTAAAATTAGTAGTTTTATTAAATAAATAATATAAAAATAATATTTTTATAAAAATTGTACTTTTTACAACTTTTTGTATATTTTTATATTTTGTACCTTTTTAATCGTTGTAGCATAACTTTTGTATTTTTAGCTCATATTTAATTTTAAACTTAGTTTTTGCTATAGTTATTTTTACTCCTAGATTTTTAGGCCTTGCCGTAGAATTCCTTAAGTGCTTTTTCTTTAGACTAAGATTTAGGTGCTTTAGAATTTTGCGACGCCTTTTTAAGTTTTAGTTTCTTTTTAAATTATTTCCATTTGGGATTTAGTTTTTCTTGTAAGCTTTAATATTTTTAGACACCTTTTACTATGTATCAATTATCATTCCAATTAATAATTTCAATTTGCGATTATAATTTTAAGTTAGTTGTAGTAATAAGGTTAGGTTAGTCAAGTATTTTTAAGTTTTTATAAGTTTCTTTTATTTTTCCGTCACCTTTTATTTTTCAACCATTTTTTCTTTTTCAACCTTTTTCGACGAACTCTTTTTCTCTCTTATTTCTCGCCATTCTAGTTTTTAGGACTTAGAATTTTTTTTCTACTTCTTATCTAAATTTCTTAAAATTACGAAAATTTATTTTAAGTGGTTAAATTAATAGACATCAAAATTTTCTGGTTCGTAGTAATAGTTGGATTTGTACGTGGACCGGGTTATTGGAGCCAAACAGTCCTCAATTATATTGAGACCAAACGAATCCTGCCCCTCTGCTGCATCTTTTGGCTATTCGAAACGTGGGCAAAATCAGAAAAGTCTATTGATTGGATAACTTATTATAATTTTTCTTTCCTTTTAAAAACTAATAGGATATTCAGTGAATGCACCGAGCAAGACGTTCATCACCTTTTGTACGCTCACCACCTGTAACTCGATCAAGACATCGTTTAACAAATATAACCGCTGTTGATTTTTCTTTAGAATCGTCATCCAGTCAACCAAGTACTTCAGTTCAAATTTCCGATAATCCATTTTTTGAACCCAACCTCACAATTGAGAATCCAGAGAATATTCAGGAACGGTTCATAGATCCTGAACCATTGAACTTTCCTCCGGAACCACCAATCATTCAAACAGAGATTGTTGAGGAACGAACCATTAAATCAGAATCATTTAGTGATACCGATTCAACAAATTCAATTATGGAGAATCTGGAACCTTTAAGTATGGAAGACCGAATGAGAGCTAAACGCACTGGCCAAGGTCACGCAATTACTCATCCAGACATTAATGCGCCAGATTATGAAATCAAAGGACAAATTCTACACATGGTGACTAATCAATGCCAATTTAGTGGTGCACCGAAGGAAGATCCAAATGAACATCTACGTACCTTTAATAGGATCTGCACACTATTTAAAATCCGAGAAGTGGAGGATGAACAGATATATCTCATGTTATTTCCCTGGACTTTAAAGGGAGAAGCCAAAGATTGGTTGGAATCATTACCTGAAGGGGCGATCGATACATGGGACGTTTTAATTGACAAATTTCTTAAACAATTCTTTCCTGCATCTAAAGCAGTAAGACTTCAAGCAGAAATTGTTACGTTCACACAGAAACCAAATGAAACTCTATATGAGGCATGGACAAGATATGGAAAGTTGTTAAGAGGATGTCCGCAACATGGTTTAGACACCTGTCAAATAGTACAAATATTCTACCAAGGATGCGACATCACTACAAGAAAAGACATAGATATAGCAGCTGGTGGTTCGATTATGAAGAAAACCGAAACTGATGCTTACAAAATTATTGATAACACTGCTTCCCACTCACATGAGTGGCACCAAGAAAAAGATATCATTAGATCATCTAAAGCAGCTAGAGCCGATTCTAGCCATGACTTAGATTCCATTTCGGCAAAGATAGATGCTTTCGAGAGACGAATGGAAAAGATGACTAAAGATATTCACTCAATACGAATTAGTTGTGAGCAGTGTGGAGGACCACATTTGACAAAAGATTGTCTCAGTATTGAATTAACAATGGAACAAAGAGAGAATATTTCATACATAAACCAAAGGCCTGGAAATAATTATCAGAATAATTATCAACCGCCAAGACCGATTTACAATCAAAACCAGAATTATAACCGAAATATTCCATACAACAACCAACAAGGTCCTAGCAATCAACAAGTATCCAATAATACTTACAATCAGCAAAGACCTAATTTTCAAAACAAACCACCACAACAAACCGATGATAAAAAGCCGAATTTAGAAGATATGATGACGAAGCTAGTTGAAACTCAAACGCAGTTTTTCACATCTCAAAAACAAACCAATGAACAAAATGCTCAAGCATTTAGAAATCAACAAGCTTCTATTCAAAATCTGGAACAGGAAGTAAGTAACCTAGCAAGGTTAATAGGTGAAAGAAAACCGGGAAGTCTACCTAGTGATACAAACGCTAACCCCCGGAATGAAACAGCTAAAGCTATTACCACAAGAAGTGGTACAACACTTAAACCACCTGAAATACCTGTAACTTCTGATGAAACTATTCCTACTCCACAAGAACCACAACCTGATCAAGATAAGGAAAAAGAACCGGTAGTTGAAAAGGTTAATGAAGATAACACAGTTAAGGATAAACCTTATGTTAAACCATACCAACCACCACTTCCTTACCCGAGTAAAATGAAGAAAGAAAAACTTGAAGCCGAGCAATCCAAATTCTTGGATATGTTTAAACAGATAAATGTAAATCTTCCTTTCATTGATGTGATTTCAGGAATGCCTAGATATGCTAAATTCTTGAAAGATTTAATCTCAAATAGAAAGAAAATGGAAGAACTCTCGGCTGTTACTATGAATGCTAATTGTTCAGCAGTGCTGTTGAATAAGATACCAGAAAAACTATCTGATCCAGGAAGTTTCACAATTCCATGTTTTCTGGGTAGTCTTAGTTCAATAGAAGCATTGGCAGACTTAGGTGCTAGTATAAATCTAATGCCGTATTCACTATACGCTAAACTAGACCTTGGAGAATTGAAACCAACCAGAATAAGTATACAACTAGCCGATAGATCAATAAAATATCCTAGAGGGATAATGGAGAACATGCTAGTTAAAGTTGGTACTTTAGTATTTCCAGTAGATTTTGTTGTTTTGGACATGGAAGAAGATTCTCAAGTTCCTCTCATATTAGGAAGACCATTCTTAAACACGGCTAAAGCAATGATAGACGTGTTCGGTAAGAAACTGACCCTAAGTATAGAGGATGAGAGTGTTACCTTTTCAGTTGATAGAGCAATGCAACAACCACAATCTGCAGATGATACATGTTATTATATTCAAACTATAGATGCACATGCAGAATTATTAGAAGAATTTCCAGAATTACAAGGAACAGGAGAATGTTCTTTAGGAGAAGGTAATGAACCAATTGATGAAGCTGAAATGTTAGCTACATTTATAGCTAATGGATATGAACCAACAACAGAAGAAATTCAAATGCTAAAAGAAGAAGACAGATATCGATATAAATCATCGATAGAAGAACCTCCGAAATTAGAGTTAAAGCCACTTCCAAACCATTTGGAATACGCTTATTTACATGGTGAATCTGAATTACCTGTAATAATATCGTCTTCTCTTACTGAAAATGAGAAATCACAACTCATTTCTGTGTTGAAAGCTCATAAACCAGCCATTGCATGGAAGATTCATGATATTAAAGGAATAAGTCCTTCGTATTGCACACATAAAATCCTTATGGAAGAAGGTCATAAAACGTATGTGCAACGCCAACGAAGACTAAATCCTAATATGCAAGATGTAGTTAAGAAAGAGATTATTAAACTGCTAGATGCAGGTTTGATATATCCAATCTCTGATAGTCCTTGGGTAAGCCCAGTTCAATGCGTACCTAAGAAGGGTGGCATGACTGTCATTACAAATGAGAAAAATGAGCTTATTCCTACTAGGACTGTAACAGGATGGCGTGTATGTATTGATTATAGAAAATTAAATGACGCCACCAGAAAAGATCACTTTCCCTTACCTTTCATAGATCAAATGTTGGAAAGATTAGCCGGAAATAGTTACTATTGTTTTCTAGATGGATTTTTCGGATATTTTCAAATTCCAATAGCACCCGAAGATCAAGAGAAAACCACATTCACGTGCCCTTATGGTACTTTTGCTTACAAACGCATGCCATTTGGACTTTGCAACGCCCCTGCAACCTTTCAAAGGTGTATGATGGCGATTTTTCATGACATGATAGAAGAATGCATGGAAGTATTCATGGATGACTTTTCAGTCTTCGGTGATACATTTAAATCATGTCTAGTTAATCTGGAACGAATGCTAATTAGATGCGAAAAATCAAATCTAGTACTTAATTGGGAGAAATGCCATTTCATGGTTAAAGAAGGCATCGTTCTTGGACATAAAATTTCAAAAGAAGGAATTGAAGTGGATAGAGCTAAAGTAGATGTAATTGCTAAACTTCCACATCCCACCAATGTTAGAGGAGTTAGGAGTTTTCTAGGGCATGCCGGTTTTTACCGACGTTTCATAAAAGATTTTTCTAAAATTGCCACTCCTATGAATAAACTCCTAGAAAAGGATGCGCCATTCATCTTTTCAGATGAATGTATCAAATCTTTTAATATTCTTAAAGAAAAACTCACTAATGCACCGATCATGATAACACCAAATTGGAATCTACCATTTGAACTAATGTGCGATGCAAGTGATTTTGCAATGGGAGCCGTTTTAGGACAAAGGATTGAAAAACGATTTCAACCTATATATTATGCTAGTAAGACATTACAAGGAGCACAAACAAACTATACAACTACTGAAAAAGAACTCCTTGCTATTGTCTTTGCTTTTGACAAATTTCGATCATATCTCGTTCTAGCAAAAACGGTGGTCTATACCGACCATTCTGCTCTTAGAT
This sequence comes from Rutidosis leptorrhynchoides, assembly GCF_046630445.1. Taxonomy (NCBI): domain Eukaryota; kingdom Viridiplantae; phylum Streptophyta; class Magnoliopsida; order Asterales; family Asteraceae; genus Rutidosis; species Rutidosis leptorrhynchoides. The sequence continues at coordinate 182,520,677 of NC_092337.1, forward strand.
ACCTATTTTCAAAACAAGATGCTAAACCAAGATTAATACGTTGGATCTTACTCTTACAAGAGTTTGATATTGAAATCCGAGATAAAAGAGGAGCAGAAAATCTCGCCGCTGATCATCTTTCTCGTCTTGAAAATCCCGAATTAGAAGTTCTAAATGAATCAGCCATACAAGACAACTTTCCTGATGAATATCTATTGAAGATAGATTATAAAGAAATCCCATGGTTTGCAGACTATGCAAACTACTTAGTTTGTGGATTCCTTGAAAAAGGATTATCGTACCAAAGACGAAAGAAATTCTTCAGTGATATAAAACACTATTTCTGGGAAGATCCACATCTGTTTAAAAGTTGTCCCGATGGAATAATACGCCGATGTGTATTTGGAGATGAAGCTAGTAAAATTTTAAACCATTGTCACACAGGACCAACAGGAGGGCATTATGGGCCTCAACTAACAGCAAGAAAAGTTTATGAAGCTGGATTCTATTGGCCTACAATTTACAAAGACGCACACCTTCTTTGCAAATCCTGTGATGCATGTCAAAGGGCCGGAAAAATAAGTCAACGTGATGAAATGCCACAAAATGTCATCCAAGTATGTGAAGTATTTGACATTTGGGGTATTGACTTTATGGGTCCATTTCCAAAATCTCATAATAATCTATATATACTCGTAGCCATTGATTATGTATCTAAATGGGCGGAAGCACAAGCTCTCCCAACTAACGATGCACGAGTTGTAGTCAACTTTTTAAAACGTCTTTTTGCAAGGTTTGGAACACCGAAAGCTTTAATAAGTGATCGGGGTACTCATTTCTGTAATAATCAACTTGAGAAAGTTCTTAAAAGATATGGAGTAACTCATAAAATCTCCACCGCATATCATCCACAAACAAGTGGACAAGTTGAAAATACCAACCGAGCTTTAAAACATATTCTAGAGAAAACCGTAGGATCAAATCCGAAGGAATGGTCCATTAAATTGGAGGATGCACTCTGGGCTTTTAGAACAGCCTACAAAACTCCAATTGGAACCACACCTTTTAGACTTGTTTATGGAAAAGCATGTCATCTTCCAGTAGAAATTGAACACAAAGCATTTTGGGCTTTGAAAACATGTAATCTTGATTTACATGAAGCCGGACGTCTACGATTAAGTCAACTAAACGAATTAGAAGAATTAAGACATGAAGCATACGAAAATTCGTTAATCTATAAAGAAAGAATGAAGAAATGGCATGATAAAAGAATCAGAAGTTCAAAAGAATTTAAAGAAGGAGACAGAGTTCTTCTTTTCAATTCACGATTCAAGCTATTTCCTGGAAAATTGAAATCAAGATGGTCTGGACCATTCATAGTCAAAAGAGTTTTCCCATACGGAACGATAGAATTGATAAATTCAAATGGGATTGAATTTAAAGTTAATGGTCACAGAGTTAAACATTACATACATGGTCCGATGGAAATCGACAACGAAGTTAATCACAATTTCGACACCACAGCTAACTAAGTGTGGGGAGAATCAAGTCTTTAAAGGATAATATGTATTTCTGTTAGAGTTAGATTGTCTGTTTTCGTGTAGTTCTCGAAAATGGAACACGTATGGTCTTTCCCTAGCAGACCCTAAAGAACTAGTCTTCTCCCCCCATTATGAATTTTTATTTTTTTTAGGTTTTTACAAAATGAAGACTGCCTGTGAACTAAACCATGGTCTAATGCTACACGCTTTGATCACTAAACGTAATAATGACATACTACCGAGCGAATTAGTATCAGTAATCAGAGAAAGAATGGACGGAGTTAGAAAAGGATCCAGATGCGAAGATAATAAGTTACAATTTGGTAAAGGAAAATCAAAATCCGCAGCGAAAAGAAGAGCACGACACCTAGAAAGATGTCACAAATGCGGAAAATGGTCACATGGAGGTAAATGTTCAAATAATCAAACCTATTCAAATACCGAATTTGTTACTTTATGCAGAGACGGACCGTTCATATGTTTAGAAGAAAAGACACTGAATGCTCGAGGTTACGCTTATGTAGCCATGGAAAATCAATTAAACCGACTATCTTATGAATGGAATAGATCATATAACTAAGAAATCTATTCCACAGGTATGTCTGTACAGTTTTTAGTTTTTATTTTTATTTTTAACCTTTTGATAATAAACGCTAATTTGTTCGCTAAAAAGTATTAAATTGGTATTAAATAAAATTAGGTTTGGCGACCGAAATTATTGATATCATTCAAAAATTTATTACATCACTGCGAAATTTAACGTTTATTCTTAAGGTATAAATATCTTTAAACAATCAAACCAAAATATTTCAAAAATTCGTCATGAGTTAAATTAGGTTTTGGAACCGAAATTACTTTACCGAAAAGAGGGGCGCATATTTTTGATAATATTTGATTGATTAAAGTGGGATAAAAAGACAAAAAGATTTTTAATTTTATTTTTACCATGTTTTTAATCTTAATATTTAAATCTTAAATTAATATTGTAAACTCTGTAAAAACAATATATTTAAAATTGTAAATATTTGAAAAATTAATATAAGTTTGATATGAATTTATGAATTTTTAAATTAAGTTTGGTGTGAATTTTTAATTTTTAAAATATGAAAATTTTAATTTTATGCATTTCAAATTTTAAGTTTGGTGTGAATTTTTAATATTAATTTTGAATTTTATATTTAAGTTATGTGAATTTAAAAACAAAAATTTACTTTATCTCATTAAGTTAAGAATATGATTTTTAAAATTCGTCGTAAGTTGAAGACTAGGTCTTTGAACCGAAATTGCTTTACCCGAGGGAGGGACGAGAACTTTTATTATCATTATTTTTAATCTTATTGATTTAAAGTATGCCAAAAACATTAAAAAACCCAAAAATCTTAGCTTTTAAAACAATCGCTACAAAAAGACAAATTTTAAAATTTTGTCGAGAGACGGACTAGGACATCGATCCGAAACGACCTCGTCCTAAATAACAAGGGAAACAAAATTTTAAAATTAATTACTTAATTGTTTTAATAAGTTAATGATTATAAAAAAAAAAGAAAAAAAAAAAGAGCAAACTCCGCGACTCGCGGAGTTTGAAGTGCAAAACCTCCGCGACTCGCGGAGGGACCAAAACCCAGAAAAAAAATAAAAGAGCTGCACGAACTGATCAGCTCCCCCACACAAACACACCCGAATCCTGCACGCGAAAAACCCCGAAAATACACCCAAAAACACCCCAAAAATCCCAATTTTTAACCGTTAATCACCAAATTTTTTGCTAAAATCATGTTGAGAAGGATGCTATCTAAGAATTACTCAAGAAAAACGGTAAATTTCTACACCTAAACACCATTTAATTCGAAATTTGGTGTTCTTGAGCTATTTTTTCCCCAATTTGATTTTGATGCTTTTTAGTGTAATTAAGCTTAAATTGTTTATGTATTATGCTTGTATAACCTAGATTGATGCTGTTTAACATGATTAGAAACCTTAAACTTCAAATTTTGAGTAATCTAGGGTTTGTGTTCTTGAGCAATTTGGGGCTTTTTGATATAAACAGGTTATGGCCGATTTTTGTCATGAATTGTTGCTAAATTGAGTAGTGTAACATGTCTAGGTAGTTAAATGATCCAAACTTTGAGCCTAAACATGATTTTGAGAATTAAAGTGGACTTTTTCAAGTCTAAAATTCATGAACTTGATTTTTGAAAGATAATGCCATTTGAGACTTGTTTAATTGCTAGTAATGATTATTTTGACATGTTATTTGAGTTGAATGCTTATGAACTTGGCAAAAATTTTCGTATATGCTTATTTGAAGAAGTGTAGATTTGATAAAAATATGAAAATGAGCTTAAGTTTGATATAAATTGATAATGTCATTGTAATTATTTTGATTGATGATTTTGCTGACACTAATGCATATTTGGATGCACAAAATTTGTGTTTGATGTGTTTTGCAGAATGAAAGGGGTGAATCTTCATCCCAAGCCCGCAATGCTCCTGCTGAGAATTTGGAACAACAGGAGGTAGATAACTACTACAAGCAGGATGTACCTCATCCAGTCATGACCTTTTCCGATATGCATTTGGAAGAGTTGCACCCGAACCTGAGATTTGACAGATTTTGGATAGATTATCCAAAATATCAACGGGGTTTGCATACTCTTCACTCTAAGGTTGTTGAGGTACCGAGGGTCATAGAATGGGGACCCTTAGAAGCTGTAGAATTGGCCGGGCCAATTAGGGAATTACTTGTACAGAGGTATGGTAATTCTTCTTTTAATGACTGGATATGTTTATTCACCATACGCAGACCTGTATATAAAGTATGGTGTGAAGAGTTGTTATGTAGTATAGAGTTGAATGATCGGGTAGCTAGTTTAACCGATCGTTCTTTTATTAGATTTTTGTTAGGCGGTTCGATGCGCCACATGTCTTTACTGGACATGGCTCAGGCTTTACGTATATATACGCCTGAGGAGTTAGCGTCTGCCGATTGTAGAGGATTGATACTAAACGGTAGAAAGATAGATGAGAATTTTGATACACACGGTGTGTGGAGTCAAATGACAAGCCATCACCGTTTCAAAGGGGGAAACTACTCTTATTTGGATATAGACAGAGCCGAATTAAGAGTGATACATAGGTTTTTAGCTAATTCGATTACACAAAGGGGTAAGAACAAAGAAAAAGTAAATGAACAAGATTTGTTTTACCATATGTGTATTCGAGACCCACAAAGCGCTGTAAGTATACCATATTGTGTGGGTTATTATTTATCAGCTATGGTTCGGGGGATGCGACCACATAGCATAATAGGAGGTGGTATTTTTATTACTTTGATTGGTGAATATCTCGGTGTGGATATAAGTCGGGGGGGATTATTAGTAGAAGAGCCGGAACCCCGCGATACTATAGGTTTAAATGTATACCATGGTGCGAAAGTTTTGAAGCGGCGAAATAACGCCGCAGTACGATACCATGGTAGACATCCACAGGTGGAGAGAAACCAGGAGCAAGGTAATGTAGGAGGGGGGAATGAGATGCAAGAAATGCATAGGTTTATAGCTTCTCAGGAATACGAAAATGCTAGACAGAGAGCATTTGAAGATTGGCAAGTTCATCAGAACTAGATCATAGCGCATTGCCAACTTATAGGTAGAAACTATATTCCTACACCGAAACCCGTCTTCCCTCCTTGGTCGATAGAGATGCAGCCACCATATCCTACGTATGACCCTGCCGAAGCATTCTATAGCACTTATGGTTATGCCTGGAACCCCTATTGGTACCAATATCATCCTTAGTTTACTTATTATTTTTTATTATTTTGTAATTTGTAATTATTAATACATTTAATATTTTTGTTAATATTGTAATCATTTTTATAATTATCTAACTTTTATTCTTAGACTTTAATAATTTTTGAACGTGGGGTAATATACCAAACTTCAAAAATATGTATATATGTTTGCAGTTTATCTTATGTACACAACAGGGTAAAACAACGCATTTTCAAAGACTGGCATTAAGTTCAGCAAAAGCAACTAATTTTGACGACAAGATGCAAAATATATGTGAAATAACAACAAGACGGAATGAACAAATGATGTGCACCATTTATCATTCAGCAAACAAACGCCAATATATTTGGAAACTTTGGTAAAAATTTAATCATTTTCACACAAATCACCCTCAATAATTTAAATTGTTACTGATTTCTTGCAAATGAGGGCATTGCAAGATCTTAAGTGTGGGAAGGGGTTAAATTCTTTCGGATTTTAAAATTTTTTACTTTATACACTTGGTTACCATTAAAAATACTAGTAAAGCAGTAGTTGTATTAGAATCTAGTGCTCTCTGATAAAAAAAGAACAGCCCTAGTCTTATATACTGACTACCCAATTCTAGTAAAATTTTTTAAAATTTTTCAATTAAATGAATTCAAATCATGTTTATACATATTTATGAACGATAAAACTAGGTTTTAACACCGAAATTATTGTTACCTCGGAAAGAACATAAATTAAGAAACAAACTAAAATGTCAAAATTCATTTAAAATGGAATAGAGGACGATAAAAAGGAAAATAAAAGCCAAGTGTGGGAAAATTTACCAAGTTATTTTAAACATGTCACATATATCTGTAACAAATAACTGAAAATACTTTTGCTTTGGACTAAATTAACTGTTTTACCCGATGAAAGAAAAGAAAAGATGGATCTACATGATGAATCAATTCCATCATTAAAAGGAAGTAAAGTCTTCCGAAAAAGACACGCGCTTCTTGATTTAGGTCATGAAGTTGTCTTCCAGACCAGCTGTAGGTTGACGAAAAATCTAGAAAAGTCATCACTAAAATCAGCAGGAAATCCACGGACCTCAGCATTAAACAGGGTCGCCAAGTGGTCAGATTTATCCTAACCATGAGAAGGATTTATCTCGTACAATGGGGGGGCACCATGCAAATTAGCTGGATAAGACTAATGAATCAGATCCCTAGAAAGGATAATCTCCTTAAAGATTAAAAATCAGCTTTTAAGACTGATATTACTCAATCCTAGAGATTGACCTTAAAGATTGAGAATTCAAACTCATGGAATTCAATGATATCTAAACTCGAGCTTGAACGAGAAAATATTTTGATCAAAAATTACAAACCGATTTGTTTTCTGAAAACCCTATTTTCAATGCGTTCATTACCATTGAACGTAAAATCCTAGGAATTCACCTGGAATTCATTAGGTCACCTGAACTAAATCGGGTGTCAACCGTAAGAACGGTGGTTGCATAGCATGGTCAAAGAGAGGACCTTGTGCCAGACCGAAAAATTATAAGGGTGAGCTTTACTATTGCTCCTACCAAGGATAGTAATTGCGTCCGACACGTTATAGACCATAATCAAAAGCATGTCACGGGACATTGCCTTAACAGTTGCTTGTTCAACGCTTTCCTTTACAACCGGACGGTAGTTTGCCGAAAGGTAATATACGGAACAAGTAAACTGGACGTGTTGCTTTCCAAATACAAGGTTAGCAAGTGGGTGACACAAAACAGCAAGTTTTGAGCTAAAATTTTTAAATCTAAAACCCACCAAACCCACAAAAATATTTTGCAAACACCGGTAAAGGGTTATTCCGGAAAACTTATCTAGGGTAAAAACTAGATTTCAAAAGATCAAATGTTTTCATAAAGATCCAATTTCCTTAATGGATCTAAATTTTTATAGTCATGTGGGACTGTAAACCATATCGTTACTACCATTTTTATACCGCCGTATAGAAATCACTGATGTACAAAGTGTGAAGAATAAAGAAGTGATTCTAGTATTTCAAGACAATATTGCTTGAGGACAAGCAACGCTCAAGTGTGGGAATATTTGATAATGCTAAAAACGAACATATATTTCATAGCATTATTCCTCAAGAAAGACAAGCTTTTAGTTGCAATTGTTCTATTTACAAGTGATAATCGTTTAAATAATAAAAGGTGAAGACAAAAGACAGATTCGACGAATTGAAGACGCAAACGACCAAAAAGCTCAAAAGTACAAAAGACAATCAAAAAGGTTCCAATTATTGATAAGAAACGTCTCGAAATCACAAGAGTACAAGATTCAAAACGCAAAGTACAAAATATAAAATTGTACGCAAGGACGTTCGAAAATCCGGAACCGAGACTAGAGTCAACTCTTAACGCTCGACGCAACGGACTAAAAATTACAAGTTAACTATGTATATAAATATAATATAATATATAATTAATTATATTAATTATATATATATTATATTTATATATATAAAACCGTCGGCATAGAAACTCCAAGGGTGTGAGCTGTAAATACATCCTCCGCGACTCGCGGAGTTTGAAGGGGTTTTTGCCGCGAGTCGCGGAGCCCCAATTTTCAACTCTGGCTATAAAGCAAACCGAATTCTGATCAAATTTCATATTCTATTTTCAATCTCTCTCTCAATATATACGTAATATATATATATATAATTTATATTTTAATTTTAATTTTAATTTTAAATCCTAATAATAAGGGTATGTTAGCGAATGTTGTAAGGGTGTAAGTCGAAATTCTGTCCGTGTAACGCTACGCTATTTTTAATCATTGTAAGTTATGTTCAACCTTTTTATATTAATGTCTCGTAGCTAAGTTATTATTATGCTTATTTAAAACGAAGTAATCATGATGTTGGGCTAATTACTAAAATTGGGTAATTGGGCTTTGTACCATAATTGGGGTTTGGACAAAAGAACGACACTTGTGGAAATTAGACTTTGGGCTATTAATGGGCTTTATATTTGTTTAACTAAATGAAAGTTTGTTAATGTTAATATAAAGATTTACAATTGGGCGTCCCTATAAATTACCATATACACTCGATCGGACACGATGGGCGGGGTATTTATATGTACGAATAATCGTTCATTTAACCGGACACGGGAATGGATTAATAGCTACTAGAATAATTAAAACAGGGGTGAAATTACATTCAAGGGTAATTGGTGTAATTGTTAACAAAGTAGTAAAACCTTGGTTTACACGCAGTCGATAACCTGGTGTATTCATTAAACAAAGTATTAAAACCTTGTTACAATTCGAATCCCCAATTAGTTGGAATATTTAACTTCGGGTATAAGAATAATTTGATGAGGACACTCGCACTTTATATTTATGACTGATGGACTGTTATGGACAAAAACCAAACGGACATATTAAATAATCCAGGACAAAGGACAATTAACCCATGGGCATAAAACTAAAATCAACACGTCAAACATCATGATTACGGAAGTTTAAATAAGCATAATTCTTTTATTTCATATTTAATTTCCTTTATTTTATATTTAATTGCACTTCTAATTATCGCACTTTTATTTATTGTTATTTAATTGCACTTTTAATTATCGTACTTTTTAATTATCGCAATTTTATTTTATCGCACTTTTATTATTCGCAATTTCATTATCGTTATTTACTTTACGCTTTAATTTAAGTCTTGTATTTATTTAATATTTTACATTAGGTTTTAACTGCGACTAAAATCTTAAAATCGACAAACCGGTCATTAAACGGTAAAACCCCCCCCCCCCCCCCTTTATAATAATAATATTACTTATATATATATTTGTATTTTTATAAAAGTAAACTAATATAGCGTTGAGCTTTGTTTAAAGATTTCCCTGTGGAACGAACCGGACTTACTAAAAACTACACTACTGTACGATTAGGTACACTGCCTATAAGTGTTGTAGCAAGGTTTAAGTATATCCATTCTATAAATAAATAAATATCTTGTGTAAAATTGTATCGTATTTAATAGTATTTTCCGCTAAAATTAATAACTAGTTTATATACACCTCGCATGACATCAAGAACGTTCCAAGAATGCCTTGGTTTATAAAAGGCTTTCGTTCGAAAGATGGGGGATATCACATTGGGAAATCCATAAGTTACGATGTGTTTACTTTGACGCATATATTGCGGGGAACCCAAATGCTATTTTACGCAACGGGTTAAGAAATTATTTTGACTCAGTATATCCGAATATAGGACTTCATGATTTAGAAAAAGCGGCTAACATGCAACATAAAGAAGCATGTTATGCTTATGGGTTAGTAATGTTCGCTTCTCACCAAAGTGAGAACAAGAACATCGGGCTACAACTATTAAACAAAACGTTCCCACAAGTGACGGAGTCGGTAATTGGGGTAAGAAATGAGGTTTTTAGGTTATTACGAGACTGTTGGTCATTACGTAACCCTCGTCCCTTTGACGACGTTACAACACGCTGTCTTATCAACGTCCATAACGGTTATGTTCCACAAGACCAAGGATGGGAAGTAGTCCTAGTAAAACCAGAATGCATGACTTGTTTCTGGACGTATGAATTACGTGTCTTTATTGCCTTTGCTGAACGACTTGTGTACTAGCTAGAATTATCTTCACAACTATCTTGTATCAAAGTTATTGTGTGCTATATTTCATGCTTTATGTAAAATAAGCGGTATTGTAAGTTTGTAAAATATTGTATAAAAGTTTGAACGCGAAATATTATTACAATCAGTTTTTCATATAGAATTATAGTAGTTGAATTGTATATTAGCTACTAAGTATGAACTTAACGGGTAGGTACTACCCGAATTTAAACTTATAAAACGCTAATATGAAGAAAAAGCTTTTATAAATGAGTTCATATTATGCTACGAAATACTATTAACTACTCTTAATATTCTGTATGATTAACTTGTTCCATTTGACTATTTTGAAGGAAATGGCACCGACTACTCGACACACCGTGAATATGAATGAAGAGGAATTCCGTACTTTTCTAGCTTCAAACATAGCCGCAGTACAGGCTGCGCTACATACCAACAATAACCTTGGATCTGGCAGTATAGGAAATCGTGTAGGATGCACCTACAAAGAATTCACTGCCTGCAAACCTTTGGAATTTGATGGAACCGAAGGACCAATCAGATTGAAACGGTGGACCGAGAAGGTCGAATCGGTGTTTGCCATAAGTAAGTGTACTGAAGAGGACAAAGTGAAGTACGCTACGCATACCTTCACAGGTTCTGCGTTAACATGGTGGAATACCTATCTAGAGCAAGTGGGACAAGATGATGCGTACACACTACCGTGGTCAGCATTCAAGCACTTGATGAACAAGAAGTACCGTCCCAGAACCGAGGTCAATAAGCTCAAGACAGAACTTAGAGGGTTACGAACCCAAGGATTTGATATTACCACGTACGAAAGACGATTCACAGAATTGTGCCTATTGTGTCTGGGAGCATTCGAAGATGAGGAAGAGAAGATCGACGCGTTTGTGAAAGGATTACCGGAAAGAATCCAAGAAGATATAAGTTCACACGAGCCCGCCTCCATACAACAGGCATGTAGAATGGCTCACAAACTAGTGAACCAGATTGAAGAAAGAATTAAAGAACAGACTGCTGAAGAGGCCAATGTGAAGCAAGTCAAAAGAAAGTGGGAGGAAAACGGTGATAAGAATCACCAATACAACAACAACAGCAATTACAACAATAATCGCAACAATTATCCCAACAATCGCAACATCAATCGCAACTACAACAAACGGCCCAACAACAACAACAACAACAACAACAACAACTACAACAATCATCCCAACAACAATAATAACCGCAACAACAACAACAATCAGAAGCAGCTATGCCAAAGGTGTGAAAAGTATCACTCGGGGTTCTGTACCAAATTTTGCAACAAGTGTAAAAGAAATGGTCATAGCGCGGTGAAGTGTGAGGTCTACGGACCAGGGGTTAATAGAACGAAAGGAACAAATGGTGTCGGAACGAGTAATGGCGGAGCAAGTAGTGTCGGAGCAAGTTATGCCAATGTAGTTTGTTATAAATGTGGAAAACCGGGCCACATTATTAGAAATTGCCCGAACCAGGAGAACACGAATGGACAAGGCCGCGGAAGAGTTTTCAATATTAATGCAGCAGAGGCACAGGAAGACCCGGAGCTTGTTACGGGTACTTTTCTTATTGACAATAAATCTGCTTACGTTTTATTTGATTCGGGTGCGGATAGAAGCTATATGAGTAGAGATTTTTGTGCTAAATTAAGTTGTCCATTGACGCCTTTGGATAGTAAATTTTTACTCGAATTAGCAAATGGTAAATTAATTTCAGCAGATAATATATGTCGGAATCGAGAAATTAAACTGGTTAGCGAAACATTTAAGATTGATTTGATACCAGTAGAGTTAGGGAGTTTTGATGTGATAATCGGTATGGACTGGTTGAAAGAAGTGAAAGCAGAGATCGTTTGTTACAAAAATGTGATTCGCATTATACGAGAAAAAGGAAAACCCTTAATGGTGTACGGAGAAAAGGGCAACACGAAGCTACATATTTTTAGTAATTTGAAGGCACAAAAACTAATAAGAAAAGGTTGCTATGCTGTTCTAGCACACGTCGAGAAAGTACAAACTGAAGAAAAGAGCATCAATGATGTTCCCATTGCAAAAGAATTTCCCGATGTATTTCCGAAAGAATTACCGGGATTACCCCCACAGCGATCCGTTGAATTTCAAATAGATCTTGTGCCAGGAGCTGCACCAATAGCTCGTGCTCCTTACAGACTCGCACCCAGCGAGATGAAAGAACTGCAAAGCCAATTACAAGAACTTTTAGAGCGTGGTTTCCTTCGACCAAGCACATCACCGTGGGGAGCTCCTGTTTTGTTTGTCAAGAAGAAAGATGGTACATTCAAGTTGTGTATCGACTACCGAGAGTTGAACAAACTTACCATCAAGAACCGCTACCCACTACCGAGAATCGACGACTTATTTGATCAACTACAAGGCTCGTCTGTTTATTCAAAGATTGACTTACGTTCCGGGTATCATCAAATGCGGGTGAAAGAAGATGATATTCCAAAGACTGCTTTCAGAACACGTTACGGTCATTACGAGTTTATGGTCATGCCGTTTGGTTTAACTAATGCACCAGCTGTGTTCATGGACCTTATGAACCGAGTGTGTGGACCATACCTTGACAAGTTTGTCATTGTTTTCATTGATGACATACTTATTTACTCAAAGAATGACCAAGAACACGGTGAACATTTGAGAAAGGTGTTAGAAGTATTGAGGAAGGAAGAATTGTACGCTAAGTTTTCAAAGTGTGCATTTTGGTTGGAAGAAGTTCAATTCCTCGGTCACATAGTGAACAAAGAAGGTATTAAGGTGGATCCGGCAAAGATAGAAACTGTTGAAAAGTGGGAAACCCCGAAAACTCCGAAACACATACGCCAATTTTTAGGACTAGCTGGTTAATACAGAAGGTTCATCCAAGACTTTTCCAGAATAGCAAAACCCTTGACTGCATTAACGCATAAAGGGAAGAAATTTGAATGGAATGATGACCAAGAGAAAGCGTTTCAGTTATTGAAGAAAAAGCTAACTACGGCACCTATATTGTCATTTCCTGAAGGGAATGATGATTTTGTGATTTATTGTGACGCATCAAAGCAAGGCCTCGATTGTGTATTAATGCAACGAACGAAGGTGATTGCTTATGCGTCTAGACAATTGAAGATTCACGAACAAAATTATACGACGCATGATTTGGAATTAGGCGCGGTTGTTTTTGCATTAAAGACTTGGAGGCACTACTTATATGGGGTCAAAAGTATTATATATACCGACCACAAAAGTTTTCAACACATATTTAATCAGAAACAACTGAATATGAGGCAGCGTAGGTGGATTGAATTATTGAATGATTACGACTTTGAGATTCGTTACCACCCGGGGAAGGCAAATGTGGTAGCCGAAGCCTTGAGCAGGAAGGACAGAGAACCTATTCGAGTAAAATCTATGAATATAATGATTCATAATAACCTTACTACTCAAATAAAGGAGGCGCAACAAGGAGTTTTAAAAGAGGGAAATTTAAAGGATGAAATACCCAAAGGATCGGAGAAACATCTTAATATTCGGGAAGATGGAACCCGGTATAGGGCTGAAAGGATTTGGGTACCAAAATTTGGAGATATGAGAGAAATGGTACTTAGAGAAGCTCATAAAACCAGATACTCAATACATCCTGGAACGGGGAAGATGTACAAGGATCTCAGGAAATATTTTTGGTGGCCGGGTATGAAAGTCAATGTTGCTAAATACGTAGGAGAATGTTTGATGTGTTCTAAGGTCAAAGCTGAGCATCAGAAACCATCAGGTCTACTTCAACAACCCGAAATCCCGGAATGGAAATGGGAAAACATTATCATGGATTTCATCACTAAATTGCCAAGGACTGCAAGTGGTTTTGATACTATTTGGGTAATAGTTGATCGTCTCACCAAATCAGCACATTTCCTGCCAATAAGAGAAGATGACAAGATGGAGAAGTTAGCACGACTGTATTTAAAGGAAGTCGTCTCCAGACATGGAATACCAATCTCTATTATCTTTGATAGGGATGGCAGATTTATTTCAAGATTCTGGCAGACATTACAGCAAGCATTAGGAACTCGTCTAGACATGAGTACTGCCTATCATCCACAAACTGATGGGCAGAGCGAAAGGACGATACAAACGCTTGAAGACATGCTACAAGCATGTGTTATTAATTTCGGAAACAGTTGGGATCGACATCTACCATTAGCAGAATTTTCCTACAACAACAGCTACCATTCAAGCATTGAGATGGCGCCGTTTGAAGCACTTTATGGTAGAAAGTGCAGGTCTCTAATTTGTTGGAGTGAAGTGGGGGATAGACAGATTACGGGTCCGGAGATTATACAAGAAACTACCGAGAAGATCATCCAAATTCAACAACGGTTGAAAACCGCCCAAAGTCGACAAAAGAGCTACACTGACATTAAAAGAAAAGATATAGAATTTGAAATTGGAGAGATGGTCATGCTTAAAGTTGCACCTTGGAAAGGCGTTGTTCGATTTGGTAAACGAGGGAAATTAAATCCAAGGTATATTGGACCATTCAAGATTATTGATCGTGTCGGACCAGTAGCTTACCGACTTGAGTTACCTCAACAACTCGCGGCTGTACATAACACTTTCCACGTCTCGAATTTGAAGAAATGTTTTGCTAAAGAAGATCTCACTATTCCGTTAGATAAAATCCAAATCAACGAAAAACTCCAATTCATCGAAGAACCCGTCGAAATAATGGATCGTGAGGTTAAAAGACTTAAGCAAAACAAGATACCAATTGTTAAGGTTCGATGGAATGCTCGTAGAGGACCCGAGTTCACCTGGGAGCGTGAAGATCAGATGAAGAAGAAATACCCGCATCTATTTCCAGAAGATTCGTCAACACCTTCAACAGCTTAAAATTTCGGGACGAAATTTATTTAACGGGTAGGTACTGTAGTGACCCGAACTTTTCCATGTTTATATATATTAATTGTGATTGATATTTACATGATTAAATGTTTCCAACATGTTAAGCAATCAAACTTGTTAAGACTTGATTAATTGAAATATGTTTCATATAGACAATTGACCACCCAAGTTGAACGGCGATTCACGAACGTTAAAACTTGTAAAAATGACATGACGATATATATATGGATATACATATGGTTAACATGAGATTATGATAAGTAAGTATCTCCATAAGTATATTAACAATGAGTTATATACATATAAACCAGACTACTAACTTAAGGATTTCGAAACGAGACATATATGTAACGATTATCGTTGTAACGACATTTAAATGTATATATATCATATTAAGATATATTAATATATCATAATATCATGATAATATAATAATTTAACATCTCATTAGATATAATAAACAATGGGTTAACAACATTAATTGAGATCGTTAACTTAAAAGTTTCAAAACAACACTTACATGTAACGACTAACGATGACTTAACGACTCAGTTAAAATGTATATACATGTAGTGTATTTAGATGTATTAAAATACTTTTGGAATACTTCAAGACATATATCAAAACACTCATACTTAACGAAAATGGTTACAGTTACTTTTCCATTCTTTTCTTTCATCAAGAATTCTAGTCGTATTCTTATCCGTATTATACACAGCTTCAAAACGTACTTACTATGAGTATATACCAATAGGAACTAGCATGGGATTCCACTCTTGATTATGTCATGTATGACTAATCAATTTTAACTTCTACCATGAGCTAGTCAACTAACTAGAACTCCTTTTAACCCCACTCACCACTCACCAATTACCACTCATCATTCACTCCATTTCACTTCCAATTCTCTTTCTAATTCTCTCTCAACACACACACACTATTATGAACGTATTTTTCCAGTAGTTAATCATCATCTTTATCAAAAATCACTTCAAGAATCAAGCTATAATCATCATAGGAAGAACACTTCAAGAACACTTCAAAAATCCCTTCAAGTTTACTAATTTACTTCCAAGCTTTCTAATCCATTCCAAGTAATCATCTAAGATCAAGAAACCTTTTTTATATACAGTAGGTTATCTTTCTTATTCAAGGTAATATTCATATTCAAACTTTGATTTAATTTCTATAACTATAAACTATCTTAATTCGAGTAAAAATCTTACTTGAACTTGTTTTTGTGTCATGATCCTACTTCAAGAAATTTCAAGCCATCCAAGATCCTTTGAAGCTAGATCATTTCTTGTCACTTCCAGTAGGTTTGCCTACTAAACTTGAGGTAGTAATGATGTTCATAACATCATTCGATTCATATATATAAAACTATCTTATTCGAAGGTTTAAACTCGTAATCACTAGAACATAGTTTAGTTAATTCTAAACTTGTTCGCAAACAAAAGTTAATCCTTCTAACTTGACTTTTAAAATTAACTACACACATGTTCTATATCTATATGATATGCTAACTTAATGATTTAAAACTTGAAAACACGAAAAACACCGTAAAACCGGATTTAAGCCGTCGTAGTAACACCGCGGGCTGTTTTGGGTTAGTTAATTAAAAACTATGATAAACTTTGATTTAAAAGTTGTTATTATGAGAAAATGATTTTTATTATGAACATGAAACTATATCCAAAAATTATGGTTAAACTCAAAGTGGAAGTATGTTTTCTAAAATGGTCATCTAGACGTCGTTCTTTCGACTGAAATGACTACCTTTACAAAAATGACTTGTAACTTATTTTTCCGACTATAAACCTATACTTTTCTGTTTAGATTCATAAAATAGAGTTCAATGTGAAACCATAGCAATTTGATTCACTCAAAACGGATTTAAAATGAAGAAGTTATGGGTAAAACAAGATTGGATAATTTTTCTCATTTTAGCTACGTGAAAATTGGTAACAAATCTATTCCAACCATAACTTAATCAACTTGTATTGTATATTATGTAATCTTGAGATACCATAGACACGTATACAATGTTTCGACCTATCATGTCGACACATCTATATATATTTCGGAACAACCATAGACACTCTATATGTGAATGTTGGAGTTAGCTATACAGGGTTGAGATTGATTCCAAAATATATATAGTTTGAGTTGTGATCAATACTGAGATACGTATACACTGGGTCGTGGATTGATTCAAGATAATATTTATCGATTTATTTCTATACATCTAACTTTGGACAACTAGTTGTAGGTTACTAACGAGGACAGCTGACTTAATAAACTTAAAACATCAAAATATATTAAAAGTGTTGTAAATATATTTTAAACATACTTTGATATATATGTATATATTGTTATAGGTTCGTGAATCAACCAGTGGCCAAGTCTTACTTCCCGACGAAGTAAAAATCTTAAGTGAGTTATAGTCCCACTTTTAAAATCTAATATTTTTGGGATGAGAATACATGCAGGTTTTATAAATGATTTACAAAATAGACACAAGTACGTGAAACTACATTCTATGGTTGAATTATCGAAATCGAATATGCCCCTTTTTATTAAGTCTGGTAATCTAAGAATTAGGGAACAGACACCCTAATTGACGCGAATCCTAAAGATAGATCTATTGGGCCTAACAAACCCCATCCAAAGTACCGGATGCTTTAGTACTTCGAAATTTATATCATATCCGAAGGGTGTCCCGGAATGATGGGGATATTCTTATATATATGCATCTTGTTAATGTCGATTACCAGGTGTTCACCATATGAATGATTTTTATCTCTATGTATGGGATGTGTATTGAAATATGAAATCTTGTGGTCTATTATTACGATTTGATATATATAGGTTAAACCTATAACTCACCAACATTTTTGTTGACGTTTAAAGCATGTTTATTCTCAGGTGAATACTAAGAGCTTCCGCTGTTGCATACTAAAATAAGGACAAGATTTGGAGTCCATGTTTGTATGATATTGTGTAAAAACTGCATTCAAGAAACTGATTTCGATGTAACATATTTGTATTGTAAACCATTATGTAATGGTCGTGTGTAAACAGGATATTTTAGATTATCATTATTTGATAATCTACGTAAAGCTTTTTAAACCTTTATTTATGAAATAAAGGTTATGGTTTGTTTTAAAAATGAATGCAGTCTTTGAAAAACGTCTCATATAGAGGTCAAAACCTCGCAACGAAATCAATTAATATGGAACGTTTTTAATCAATAAGAACGGGACATTTCACAAACCACACCAATTAGCTGCATATGATCAAACCGAATGTGATAGAATCACTAACACACCACAATCTGCAACGCTTAATACAAATTATCAACTTTGAAGCAGACTCGGTATGGCAGTTACGATACCAAGTGTTGATCGAATCTTCAAAACTTGAAGAATTGATGAAATTGAACCGTAAAAAATTTGATTAAACACCTCACGATCACAACTGAAACCACAAACCTTCACTAAAATACAGAATCAAGCTGGAATTGATCAATACTAAGAGTTTTAGCCACGAACTCTAAAAATCAACTTGACTCCATAATTGTTGTTAAAAAGCTGTAATGATTATCGAAACTCTTTCTAATCAATATAACAAACCTTCGCTGAACTTATCACATGAATCTGAATGTCAGATTATCAAATTCGAATATACCGAATCTGATTCAATCTAACCGAGAGTGTACAGATTCTGTAATCTTTAATCTCTATATCGATATAATGATATAGAATCACTTCCTGGAAGCTCTGATACCAAATGATAGGTCAAATCATGGTGAGATTAGAAGATGTGATAAGTTAGAGTGAGACTCAGTAAGTGAAGAACAAATTCGGTATTAGAGAGAATCGGTAAAATTACATTTCACAGCTTCTAGAACTCAGTTACAATACAATGGCTATCTAATTCGGACTACCTAGATTCCTTATATAGCCCTCTTCTAAGGAACCCTCATTTAGGCTTATTTCACATTAATACTATACATACTTCGGGGTCCTAACACACACACACACACACACACATACATACATACATACACACACACACACACACACACACACATATATATATATATATATATATATATATATATATATATATATATATATATAACAAGCTCATTTCCATTTTAATCATTATTCTAATTCTCTCTAAAACACATTCCTTCAAGAACATAACACAATTCAGCAATCTACTTCATCAACATCATAATCTAGCTTCAATTACAATCAAGAATCATCATAGGAAGAATCATTAAAGAACACTTCAAGAATCCTTTCAAGTTTGCAAGATTACTTTCAATCTTTCAAATTCATTCCAAGCAATCATCCAAGATCAAAGGTAAGAATTATATTCAAGCTTTGGTTCAAGTCCTATAGACACACTCAATTTGTAATTCAATTCAAATTCTCCAGTATTTTTTGGAGGATATCCTGGCGTGTCCCTGCAATCTCGGGTAGATTTCTTCGGCCTTTTCAGGTTTTTATCCGAAGCGCATATCTTATTAACTAAACATGCATTGTTATCATTTATGTTTAATAATGCATTCCGATATTGCCATGTTAGCTTAATTAATCCGTATGTTGCCCTGATAGAAGTTTGGGTTAGCATAGTTATGTTAAATTAGTATGATTACTATCGTTATGCTGAATTTGCGACCCCGATAGATTTGTATGCTAGCATGTTAGGAGTGACCAACCTAGGTTGTAATCAGGACTTGTCCACCCATATGAACTTAGCTACTTCATAGGATTAAGATCTCTGGTTATACTATACATGAAGATTCTATAAACTCGGTATGGCTGGAGTTCCCGAGAGGCATCTAATGCCCTTTTAGGACACGCAACCTCGGAATTGAGACATGAATGACCTAGTATGCCTACTGATTTTTCCAAAGAGACCTATTAGGAGCTGTTAAGATCTAGTTAGTGCCTTAACTGTGTGACGACCCTGCAATTTCCGACCAAATTTAAACTAAATCTTATTATTCCGACATGATAAGCAAAGTCTGTAATGTTGAGACTCTAAAATTTTAGAACTGTGTTCATGTATTCTGTTACCCTTCGACTATTCACGACGATTCACGAACAACGTTGTATAAATAAAAATGTATATATATATATATATATATATATATAAATAGTTATATATGAAAATAATTATATTAAATATATTAATGAATTATTATGTGATTTAGTTATTTTAAAAATAACTGAAACTTCTTATTTTAAATATATAGGGTATATTTAATATAAAGGATTTCAAACACAATTGATCAATGTTAACAAGACAATAAATGAATAATGTTATATTATGAGTTTAATTGTTTCAATTATTCAATTAATAAAATTTATTATTTAAAACATAATTATATATAATAATTGAATATATATATATACAAGTTCTATACATAATTATTATTATATGTATATTGTTAAAAAGTACGAATGTTAAAATATATATAATATATATAAACATTTAGTATTAGATAACTAATAATATATAGTATTAGTATATTTAATTAGAAGTTAAAATATAATCATTATTGTTACTTTTATTTTTTATTTTTTTTGTTATTAATCTGAATATTAATATTGATATTAATATCAGTATTATCAATATTAGTATATATTATATAAATGTAAAATTTTGATACATGTAACATGTTATATCTGGATTATTACTAGTATTATTTTGATCAATTATATTAATATTATTATTATTATTAATTCTATTATTATTATTAGTATCGTTATTAAAATTAACAATAATAATGGATTTTAAATTTATATTAGTAATGTATGTTATAGAATTTAATATAAAATTTCTATAAATACAGAAATACCCCGTATATATAAATAAATACAGATGTACACTGTATATATATATATATATATATATATATATATATATATATATATATATATATATATATATATATATATATATATGTAAACACTAATATACTCAATATACTAATACAGATATTTAGGTATTCTGTTTCAAGTCCCAAACGTGCTTTTAAATTATATAATTAAGTGGAATATCAGTAGACCCCAATCACAGACAGCTTCCAAAATCTGTTAGCCATCAGAGTCGAGTTCTATTATTTTTTTTCTTCCAAATTCGTCTGTTCTTGGCTCCATTATCTGTCAACCACTTCTTTATATTAAACAACGAATTATTCAGTGTAAAGGACTAACTCATTCAGTTCTTCCATTTTCATCTTCAATTAAAACAATTATGTTTGTTGACAGCTCGATTCTATCAAAGAAAAATATGGGAAAACAGTCGGGTGCTCTGTCAACCTCATTTTTTTGCTCATAATTCGCATTCTAACGAAATTACAAAATCCTTTAATGCCGATCTGCTGTAAACCTTTCATGTAAACTATCTTCAAAGTTTTAATGATTAATTTACAAAATCAAAGACGAATTTTGAAGTCAAAGCTTTTGGTTTTTAAAAGTCAAATTTTGTTCTTCAATCAAATTTGTGTTATACGTTTCGATTCAAATTGAATTGGCGATTTCTTTAGTTTCTATAAACAATTTACAAATTGTTTTGTGTTATACATTTTCGCTATAATGCACTAAAATTCGAAATTTATTTATTTTTTATTTTTTTCAGCAACGAACTGCAGCTGTCTTTTTTTTAATTTTCTTTCAATTAATCTCAAATAACTGTTTATGAGTCGGATATTAAATTGTGAAATCGAGTTGTAACTTCTATTAAGAATAAAAGTGATTGGGAATGGATTTGGAGTTGTGAAGAAGATGAACAAGAACAACTGATTTTAGGGTAATAAATAATTAGGGGGAAATAAATTCAGTAAAAACAAATTGGAAGAACGGTTAGAGGGTGTCACGGGTTTACGAGGGGTCTCGGGTTCAATCCCCGTCTCTGCCATTTTCTTTGGAAAAACTATATAAGGTAGTCTTTTTTTTTACTATCATCATTACCCTTATTATTATTATTATTATTATTATTATTATTATTATTATTATTATTATTATTATTATTATTATTATTATTATTATTATTATTATTATTATTATTATTATTATTATTATTATCACTTACTAGTATTATTGTGCTATAAAATTACTATCATTAATATAGTTATATTATAATGATTATTAGTATTAACATTAGTATTATTAGTATTATTATGATTATGATTGTATCATTACTATTGTTATTATTGATTATTATGACTACGAACACATTAAAAACAACTATGAAGTTAGTAATAAAAGTTGTTATGGTAAAATTCGAAAACTGGCTATAAATTATATGAACACCTGTACAAATATGTATATGATTGTGAAATTTAGTTATAAAAACTGTAGTTATAAGTTTAGAAAATTAACACTATTATTATTTGTATTATCAATATTAATAAAGTTATTACTATTGTTATTATTAGTAAACCATTTTTAATCAAAACTATTTTTTTAGATAATTATTATGTACACAAAGTATACAGATAACATATACCAAAAATTATATTAACATTTCATTTAACTATATATCAAACCTATTATTTATATAAGTAATTGCATATAACAAACTATTGATTTTAAATATAACACTAAACAATTATATATATAAATATGGATATATTAATATAACTAAATAAATATTAATCATTTTGAATATATACACAAACTAAATAATTATAATATGTAATTTAAGATATAAATTAAGAATAAATTTGTTCAAATACGATTATGTGTATTAATATATATACAAATGATATAGGTTCATGAATCCGAGGCCAACCCTGCATTGTTCAGTTTCGTCGTATGAATATTTTTACTACAAAATATTGGATTGTGAGTTTCATTTGCCTTTTTACCCTTTATATTTTTGGGCTGAGAATACATGCGCAATTTTTATAAATGTTTTACGAAATAGGCACAAGTAATCAAAACTACATTATATGGTTGAATTATCGAAATCAAATATGCCCCTTTTTATTAAGTCTGGTAATCTAAGAATTAGGGAACAGACACCCTAATTGACGCGAATCCTAAAGATAGATCTATGGGCCCGACGAACCCCATCCAAAGTACCGGATGCTTTAGTACTTCGTTTTGTTTATATCATGTCTGAAGGGTTTCCCGGAATGATAGGAGATATTCTATATGCATCTAGTTAATGTCGGTTACCAGGTGTTCAATCCATATGAATAATTTTTGTCTCTATGCATGGGACGTATATTTATGAGAAATGAAAATCTTGTGGTCTATTAAAATGATGAAAATGATTATTTATGTTAAACTAATGAACTCACCAACCTTTTGGTTGACACTTTAAAGCATGTTTATTCCCAGGTATGAAAGAAATCTTCCGCTGTGCATTAGCTCGTATTAGAGACATTACTTGGAGTCATTCATGGCATATTTCAAAAGACGTTACATTCGAGTCGTTGAGTTCATCAAGATTATTATTAAGTCAATTATAGTTATATGTATTATGAGATGGTATGCATGCCGTCAACTCTCGATGTAATGAAAGATTGTCTTTTCAAAAACGAATGCAATGTTTGTAAAATGTATCATATAGAGG
Organism: Rutidosis leptorrhynchoides; assembly: GCF_046630445.1. NCBI lineage: Eukaryota > Viridiplantae > Streptophyta > Magnoliopsida > Asterales > Asteraceae > Rutidosis > Rutidosis leptorrhynchoides. Next base: position 182,544,159 of record NC_092337.1, read on the forward strand.
TCAAGTACCTCGCTATGTAACCAACTGTTGTGAATCATTTATAATCAATATGGACTTCGTCCGGATGGATTAGGACAGGTCTTTACAAACTGTGTGACCCTAACCTATTGCATGTTCTTGTTTGATTGTTGCTCTAGGATTAAGTTATATCAACTATTTAGGTATCTATTACGTTTCTATCTGCTTTACTTTCAGTATATCAACTGTAATGCTGTATAATGTTTAAATTGGTATGATCATTAGTATGATCATTTGGTTGTTAGTTCACATTAATGTTTTGTCAACTTGACCCGACGGACTCCTTTAATTTGTGATCAGTGTTCACTCAACACGGCACGTTGTTATTCAGTTATCCAAACTGATAATGAGGATTATGATTAGAACTCAACTCACTAACAAACCTAGTGCTTTACTGAGGATAACCTCCGAGGTATAGTTACCTTTTAATTATACAACCAAGTGACTTACTTTTCACTACTCAATGAGAACTCGGAGAGTCTAGAGATAAGTAGGTCTGTGTAATTGGCTCATTCAACCAGATCTACACCGGTCTAATCAAAGCTTTAAAAAGTCACGTTTTAATCCCCGATATTGAGTCAAAAAAAAGCATAAAGTTCCAATCTTTGTCAGAAAAATAATCGTTTTTTGGTTAAATTTGTAGATTAAGTGATTACGAAGATGAAGCAAAAAGAATCACGAGAATCAAAGCTAAAAACGAAGATTCTAGAGCTAAAACAGTGAAAGATAAGAAATCAAGTTATGATCCAGGAAATAGGCTGACCAGGGCAGGCCAAACGGCTTGCCAAACAGCCTGCCACTATGGGAAATGACCTGCCAAACGGCCCAGAAAAACGGGCATAAAAAATGGGTTGCCTTAGCAAACGGGCCTTGCAAACGACTTGCCAAACGAATTGCCAAACGGCCTGCCAACCGTTTGCAGGCATATTTCATTTCTATTTAAAGGCTTTTTGCCATCCATTTTCAACACACCTCTCTTCACTTTCTCACTACAATACACTTTCTCACACTAGAGCTTTCAAGGCCTTCTCACCTCCGAGCGGGAAATTAAGTACCCGGAGGCGAATGCCGAAGATTGTAATAGGAGCGGTCTAGAGGATGTCAGCACTTGTAATGGTCCAGATCTCTTCTGTAAATGGTGAACGCTTCCTTAATTTAATAAAGTTATCTTGTTACTTTAAGTTGCTTTCATCCTGCATGCTTATCTATCCGTTGCAAATGTTTATTATGTATTGAATACTTTATATGAAACTTATGTTATTGTTATGCTGAAACCTTGACGGTCTAGAATTCTAACTTGCGGATCACCCTTTCCGCTTATTCACGTGGCTATAACCTAGTATTAGGACTTGATCAACCCTAGGATACGAGGTAAGTAGTTATGTGTGCTTAACGTCACAATAGGGATATAGTACCTACATACGAATAATCATTTATTCGTCAGAGAAGAGCTGCCCATTTAGGTTGTGATTAGAGTAGGCAATATAGAGTTCAGTGAACATTGGCTTACTCAAAAGCATGATTCGTGTTAGAAGCAATGTTCTTGAGATATTGTAAGATGATCCAGGGTTGATCAAGTGATCGCAAAGGAGAGACCTATAATCCAATTAGCAGTACCTTAGAATATCTAAGATTGCACATATGTTAATATTAAGGCATAGCTTGGTGTTAATTGGTGGAATATTACCGTAGTTAGACCAACTAGGATTAAGAAAAGCTGAGACTTTCCTTTAGGGATAGCCACTTTATTCATGTACCTAGGATTCTTTCCATAAGGTTGTTTAAACCTATTGAGGTTAACGTTGGGAGTAGGGATATCCATCTTAGCCAGAATCTTCAAAGCCTAAACTCTTAGTGACAAATCAGTTAGGTTCATAGCCCAGTTGATTGAGTTTTAGTGTTTATTCTAGGAAGGTAAACTCTTGTGATAGTTCTCCATCAGGATTCTATTCTTCATACCTATCCTATTTTATTCTTTTTAGTTTATATTACTTTTAGTTAATCTTAATCTATCACCGCTTGTCACTAGGGTTAACTATATAGGCACTTTTGTCCCACATTACTGAGAAAACATACAAAAATACGAACCTGAGTTATACTTGCCACTTACTCGTTAAAAGGAAGACAAGTAGGTGAATTATAGCTAGGAAACCCAGTTAAATACAAATAATAATACCGCTACCCTCTTTTGATAACTGATTCTGACATTTTGCGACCTAACGACACCACACAGTCCGTTTTAGTCATATCATAAGGAGAGTAAGTTTTGGCACCACTGTCGGGGATCGAATTTTCTGTCTGTTAAGGTAATCGTTGATCCTGTCAAGATATCTGAGATTCTTGAGTGGTGTCTAAGAAAGACAATTATACACGAACTTGATTGTTGGATTTTTTGAACAGTCTCCAATTATATTGGAACCAAAAGGATTCTGCCTCTTCGTTGTTGGCCTGGCCACTTGTTTCAAAGATAAATTGATAAGAAACACACATGCTTAACAAACAGGAAGTTTGTTGGTATAGGATTTACAGTCGCCATTATAGTAAACCCTTTTTAAAACTACAAAAACAAAATATTAATTATGGTATTAATTTCTGTAGATTCCAATTCAAACCTAGCAGATTACGAAGAAAGTTTGAAAGACAGTTACTCTCCCATGACTTCGGAAACCGGAGAAGTTTTTCTTTATAAACATAAAAATGAAACAAGTCTAAACCGTGATAGATCTCGTCAAGAATTAATTCTTGATCCTTGTAGTCCAAGAAGACGGATGACTTCATCCGACTTAGAGATTTCATTGCTTTTGGATAAGTTTTAATCAAATGAACCAGGATTCAACCCTCTTCACGATCCAAAAGGGAGGCTCAGTTAATGAATTCCTCATTATGGAAGATGAAATACCGGAAGAATACCCAACTATTTTCAAATATCTGGACTTGTTTGAATATGTTCCAAAAGAGAAACGACACATTGATAGATCAGATCCTCCATTTACTGGAAATCTGTTAAATCCTAGTAGAAGGTTAGACGTATATAGAGAATTTGTTAGGCACCTCTATTCCTCGGATTTCCCATTTTCAAAATTTCAAATAAATCTATTAAAAGAGCTGCATAGTCAAGTTCGTTCTCTTCACAAACTGTTAAAAGAATGTGGGGATGATATTTTTGTCAAGTATCGGGATGCAGAAATCAACCTCAAATTTAATTTTTTTTTACCTCATATCGATGATAAGGAATTTTCTCAAATTCATATCAACCGTTATGTTGCCACAATGATTTCTGAATTAGAATTTTGGATTGAAAGAAAAAAACCTAACCCTATTGAAAAATATGGAGATCGAGATTTCTTCTACTTTGATCCAGCCTCATTTCTCATCAAACGATTAATCGAAGTTTTTCCTAATTCAAAAGAGGAAAGAATACATCAGAATTTCTTCTTAAAAAGAAAGGAAATGTATTCTGAACTAGTGCGGATCCTCACTATGTCAAAATTTACATTTACAAACCCGCAAAGAAAGGTTATTTGAGAAATATCTGAAAACTTTCAATTTACTATCGGTGATCTTGACTGCGTGGAAGATATTTTGTTTCAAGAAACAGTGTGTTTGGACCCCGAAGTTGTATAGTGTTAATGTGAATTAAGCTTAAATGAAGGTTCCTTAGAAGAGGGCTATATAAGGAACCTATGTAGTCCTAATTAGATAGCCATTGTATTGTAACCGAGTTCTAGAACCTGTGAAATTTAATTTGTACCGATTCTCTCTAGTACCTTGTCTCCTTCTTACATACCGAATCTCATTTTATCTTATCATTTCTCTCAATCTCAACATGATCTGACCTATCATTTGGTATCAGAGCTACCAGGAAGTGATTCTACATCACTATATCGATCCAGAGATTGTAGTTTATAGAATCTGAACACTCTCGGTATATTGAATCAGATTCGGTATTATCGAATTTGATAATCTGACATTCAGATTCTTGTGATAAGTTCAGTGAAGGTGTATTAGGTCTATTAGAAAGAGTTTCGATCATCATTACAGCTTTTTAACTTCAATTATGGAGAATCAAGTTGATTTTTAGAGTTTGTGGATAAAACTCTCGGTATTGCTTAATTCAAGCTTGATTCTGGTGTTTTGTGAAGATTTAAAGATTCAGTTGTGTTCGTGAGGTGTTAAATCACATTTATGTCGGTTCAATTTCTTCAATTCTTCAAGTTTTGAAGATTTGATCAACATTCGGTATCATAACTGTCATACCGAATCTGCTTCATTACTGGAAATTCATCTTAAGTGTTGCAGATTGTGGTGTGTTTGTGATTCTATCACATTCGGTTTGATCATACGCAGCTAATTGGTGTGGTTTGAGAAAGGATTCTGTTATATTTCTAAGTTTTAGACTTAGACTCGGTATTGTCAACTGCTATAGTTGACATTCGATATTCTATACATTCGGTATCTTTGATATTTTGTGTGATACTAACTTGTTTCCTTGTGCAGCAAGGTTACAGAATCTAATTCAAAGGGATTGAATTAAGTTTGAACTTCAAATTCATACAGAATTTGACTATCGAGTCAGATACAGAATCTGATTTTCTGTATCGCTTAATCCATTGGTTTTAAGTATTCTGAGGCTTCAAGTTGTGTGGTTACCGAATCCATACCGAATTTGGGTGTGTTACTTGTGATTCTTATCAGTTTCTGATACAGAATCTGGTATACCGAATTGTTACCGAATCTGCTACAGTACCGAACCACTTACCGAATCTGCTACTGTACCGAATTTTTACCGAATCTGACATTTTTGTTAGATTTTATACTGAACCCTAATCATAGATTGTGTTTAATACCGAATCTATACCAAATCTACCTCAATTTAAGATGTCTACTCAAGATACTCTTATCATTGGATCAGATTCCCGACCTCCAGTGTTGTTTGATGGCAAGTACACTCAGTGGCTTCATCGTATTACTCAGTATATAGACTATAAGGGTGAGAAAGCTAAACATATTTGGGCTTCTCTGAGAGATGGTCCAGTTGTTGATTTTCATCCGGATACTGGTATGCCAATTCCAGTCTATGAACTTTCTGGTAATAAATGTGAAAGAGCTCAGGGTGACATAGAGGCTAAGAATATTGTCATGCAAGCTATCCCATATGAGCTATTTGAAAATGTTGATAGCAACACTACTGCAAAAGATATATGGGATGAGATCAAACGACAACAAGAAGGTTATGACATGTCAGACGTTACTAAATTGAATAAGGCTCTGGGATTTTATGAAGATTTCAAGCAGGAACCAGAAGAGCTACTCAAGGATATCTACCATCGTTTCAATGGTGTTATCAATGAGTCGAAAATGTGTAAGATTGTAAAAGTACATGCTGAAGTCAACATGAAATTCCTCAAAAAGCTCAATGCTGATTGGCTTCCTTATGGAACCATTGTTCGATCTACCAAAGAGATTGACAAGTTGACTATTCATGAGCTTGTTGGAGTTCTTATGCATTACCAACCTGAGGTGTCTAAACTTCAAGAAGGAAGGTAAGAGTCATCTCCAAGTGATCCTCTTGCTCTAATTGCCAAAAAGAAGAGCAAATCATTTTCCAAAAGCTTGTCCAAGAAAGTGCTTGTTGAAGAATCAACTGATTCTGAAGAGTTGAATCTTTCTGATGTTGATGATTCACACCTTGAATTATTCAAGATGGCAGCCATGTTCACAAACGCCTTGAACAAACACAAGTTTAAAGGCAAATCAAGCAATCAACGTAAACACTCATCATCTTCCTCGTACTACAAGAAAGCTGATCAATCCAAACAACAACGTGCTGATGATTCCAAGAAGGAAGATTCAATCTGTTTCAATTGTGCAAAGCTGGTCATTACTCTCGTGAGTGCAAAATGCCTAAGAAGAAGGACGTAGCTTACTACAAGAAGAAAATGTTGATGGCTAAGATTGTGGAAACTGGGGGAGAGCTGAAACCGGTTGATGATACTTGGTTTAACTGGACTGATGATTCAGACTCAGAGGTGGAACATGCAAATGTTTGCAAGGTGACCAAGCTCATCAAAGCTAAGGAAGCATTGGAGAATTCTGACTCAACATCTGACGATGATGAGGTACAATCAACTGAAATCTCACATGATTTTATAAAAATGCAAAATGACTTGATGAAGAATCTGGTCTCAATGTCAAAAGAAGTCAAAGGCTTAAAATCTGAAAACAAGGTTTTAAAAGACAAAATCAAACTTTCTGAGACCAAACCATCTTCATTCAAATTACAATCGGAATTGCAAAAGTTGACCGTCCAACTCAGCTCCTCGGAATCTGAGTTGGAAGATCTTAAAAAGACAATTCATCCGATTAAAGTCGAACGAACTGATTATCGTTTAAAATCTGAACGACTTGCAGAAAAAGTTCAATTCTTAGAAAAATATCTTTTTGATTTAAAAAACCAACATGAACCCACACTTTCAAAGCTAAACAAGAAAATTATTCATTTGGAAAACGCAGTAATTGAAAAAGACACTAAAATCTCTTCATTGTCAAAAGAGTCTGTTCTAATGAAAGCTCAACTTGCTCGATATGAGGAAAAACTCTATCGAACAGAGCAATCCAAAGCTATCATGGATATGGAACTTTCAAAACAAACGATTTTCATGAATAGACCAAAACCGATTCATGGTGAAAAGTGGGGGTTGGGTTTTGAAGATCCTATGATATTAGATGGAGCTTCCAAAAAGATTCCAGGATTATATCATTCTGATTACTTTCAAGCTGGTTTACCACCACATTTTATGCTTTCTTCTGATACTGATTTTGATGATATTATTGTTAATCGCAAATCTAAAAAATACCATCAAATTAGCTTAATGTATGAGAAAATTAATGCAAAAATGGGTAAATCAAATCCTGCTTTCTTCAAGGAACTTGTTGAAAATGAAAAGAATGTGTAATGTGCTAATTATGTGCCGACACATAGATTGGTTTACATTCCTACACTCATGCTAGAGAAATACATTTTAATGCTTGAGAATGACGTGTTTAACAAACCTAGTTCTAGCATTGTTTACATAGATGAGGTGTTTGATGAACCAACTTTTGATGTGAAACCAGTTCTAACTGCTTTACCCGCATGTTCTGATAATGTTTTCCGTGAAAACCTAGCACATGAACTAACTGTTTTCTTTGAGACAGAAACTCTAGGTCAAAATTCTTTAGATGAAAAAGTAGAACCTCATACTGAACCGATCATTGAACCTTTGATAGATTTTGAAAGTCAACTTGATCCTTTGCACGATTATTATTTGCATTTATCTACTGTACGGAATTTGAATCGTATAGTAGCTCAACTAGAAAAGGAGAATATTGACTTGCAACTTAAGTGCCAATCATTAGAACAAATGCTTGCCCTATGTGATAAATTGCCTTCACTGCCTAAGAAGAATGTTCCTATGCTTTTAAAGAGGGTGAAGTGATAGTTTCTGCTGAAGAATTATGGCTTGAGATTAAAAGCTTAAAACAAAAGATAATTTAACTGAAACAGGCTAACACACTTAACCAATCGTCTAATGTTGAAACCAATGTGCTTGAATGTATTGGTGGGATTACTAAGAAGGGAAAGGGAATGTCAACATCTAAGGATGTAAAATTCATTACTATTATTAAAAATCCTCTCCGTTCTCAATTTGGAAATCGTGGTTCAAAACTTGTTTCTACAACTCAATTTGTTGTCAAAAACGTTAATTCTCCTGATGGTTCTGTGTCAACTGAAAAGATTCCTATGATTTCAATGACAAAAACTTCAAAAGCGAGTCTTTGAACAACATCAGTTAAGTCCACACAACACACAAGTCCTAAACCTAATTTTAGTGAGTATGATGCAAAAAAACGTAAAATCAAATTGGAAATTTTGCAAAATCAATCATCTCATGTGTCAACTGAAGATTTTGGACATCTAACTAACAAAGGTGTTTCTCGTGTCACAGGTGATAATCCAAACTTGAATTACAAATCTGTATGGGTTCCTAAGTCCACGACTAAGAAAGTAGCAACCAAACCAACGCAATCTGCTAGTCGGCCTAGGAAATCATCTCATATTTTTCAATTTTCGTCTGTGAACAAAACATCTACTTGGAATAAGTTGTGTGTTAAGACTTCTGATAACGATGTAAAACTTGATATTGCGCATTATGCTTCATGTAATGTGTTTTTAAATGATGATTTATTGTCTAAACTGCATGATGCTTTACGTGATTATCTTGTCGTTGATCCAAAGTTTATTGTTGGTACTAACCGTAGAGGACCCAAGAAACTTTGGGTACCTAAACTCTAGGAAATTCACATTTACAGGGTTTCGACATCTGTGTTTGGTATATCGATTCCGGTTGTTCTCGACACATGACGGGCGATAAATCCTTTCTTGTCAACTTCGTTGACAAATTCCTAGGAACGGATACTTTTGGAAATGATGAAATTGCAGCGATAACGGGTTACGGAGATTTTGTGCAAAATGGCATAACAATCAAACGAATTTCATATGTTGAAGGTTTGAGGTGCAGTTTATTTAGTGTAAGTCAATTCTGCGATGGAAATCTTAAAGTTCTGTTTGAACGTCGACAATAATCGGTGCAATCCACCGAAGGAAATGATCTTCTTGTTGGTAAACATTGTGCTTCACTATACACTATTGACCTCAATGATGCACCTTCACATACAACCATGTGTTTGGCCACTCGTTCTACCAAAGAAAATTCATGGTTATGGCATCATCGAATGTCACACCTGAATTACAAGGGTATCAATCGACTAGTCTCCAAAGACTTAGTTGATGGTATTCCTACCTTTCACTATGATAAGCATCATGTGTGTTCATCATGTGCGATGGGTAAGCTGAAACGGACTAATCATCCGCTTAAGCAAAACCCAGTACTTCATAGTCTTTGCAACTATTGCATATGGACTTATGTGGACCCATGCGTATTTCTAGCCTCGGTGGCAAGAAACATGTACTTGTCATTGTCGATGACTATACTCGTTTTACATGAATTTTTCTTCTTCGAACTAAGTCATAAACCCCCGCCATTATCATTGAGTTCATTAAAAAGACTCAACGCTCTTTTAACAAACATATTAAGAGCATTCGAACTGATAATGGGACGGAATTTAAGAATGACCTGCTTGATAGTTATTTGAAAGACCAAGGCATTGAACATCAGTTCTCTGCTGCTCGGACACCCCAACAGAATGGAGTAGTCGAACGACGTAATCGTACGTTATGCGAAGCAGCTCGAACGATGCTTGCTTACTCAAAACTACCTCCAAAAATGTGGGGGGAGGCCATTTCAACTACATGCTATACCCAAAATCGTTGTATTGTTAATAAACGTTTTGATAAAACTCCATGTGAGTTATTATATGGTAGACGCCCGAATGTCAAATATTTCCGTGTCTTTGGTTGTATATGCTATGTGCTTAACGATTTTGACAGCCTCGGAAAGTTTGATCCAAATGGCGATCAAGCCATTTTTCTCGATTATTCTTCGAACAAAGTTGCTTATCGGGTTTATCACAAACGGACAAAAACGATTAAAGAGAGCATCAATGTCAAGTTCGATGAATTTTCGGGAATGGCTTTTGAACAACTCAGTTCAAAACCCGATCCTAACCTGGCTACTTCTTCTTCCGCTCAAAACTCAATTTTCTCGACGAAGGGTGTTCCTATGGTTACATCAGAGGAACTGGATATCTTGTTTGATAGTCTTTATGCTCCTCAATGGATTTCAAATGTTCAAACCGTACCGGTTACACCGTCACAGTCAACTACTATGGAGACTCAACAAAGTCTTTTTGATGAAGATACAACACCAACTGATTCACCTATTGCTTCTTCATCCTCCCTACCACCTCCTGTTACTGATAATCTTGAACTAATTCAAGATTCATCCGTTGATACAACTCCAGCTGTTTCTCCAGATACTCAATTGAATCCATTAGATAACGTTACATCAGATCAAGCGGATCAAGGCTCAACGTCAACAACGGTTGATGTTTCAATGGATACCACTGATGTATAACCTCTTCCACACAACCGATGGACTAAAAGTCATCCAATAGATCTTATTATTGGTGATGCATCTGCTCCAGTCTCAACTCGAAGGGCTACTTGGAATATGTGTCGATACACTGCCTTTCTTAGTAAGATTGAACCAACAACGGTTGCTTAAGCTTTACTAGATCCGAACTGGGTGGTTGCAATGCAAGAAGAGATCAATCAATTTGAACGGTTGAAAGTATGGCAATTGGTTCCAAGACCAACTGGTCAACGACCAATAGGGGTTAAGTGGATTTTTAAGAACTAGAAGGATTCTGATGGAATTGTGGTTCGGAATAAGGCACGTCTTGTGGCCAAGGGATATCGACAACAAGAGGGTATTGATTATGACGAAACGTTTGCTCCGGTTGCTAGGATTGAGGCTATTCGTCTTTTCCTTGCATTTGCTTCTCATATGAAGTTCACGGTGTTTCAAATGGACATCAAAACTGCTTTTCTGAACGGTCATCTTCAAGAGGAAGTCTATGTCGATCAACCAGAAGGCTTTGTCGATCCCATTCATCCAAATCACATCTACTACTTGGAGAAAGCTTTATACGGTCTGAAGCAAGCACCGCGTGCATGGTACGAGACCTTAACAAAGTACTTTCTGGGCAACGACTTCTCTCGTGGAACGATTGATACAACGCTATTCATCCGTAAAAACCACGGTCACATTCTCTTGGTTCAAATTTACGTTGATGACATTATTTTTGGTTCCACGTCCCCAGCCTTATGCAAAGAATTTGGTGATCTTATGGCCAACAAATTCAAAATGAGCATGCTTGACCAGTTAAATTTCTTTTTGGGGTTACAAGTAAAACAATTACCAAACGTGATTTTTCTCAGTCAAACAAAGTATATCAATGATATGCAAAAACGTTTTAAAATGACTGCTTTAAAACCAATGACAACCCCAATGAGGACTTTACTGGATGCTGATGCTAATGGGGAACCCTTTAATGTGACACTTTATCGAAGCATGGTTGGTTCTTTAATGTATCTAACTGCAAGTCGACCCGACATTACACTTGCTGTAACTGTCTGTGCCCGCTTGCAGTCAAACCCTAAGAAATCTCATTCCAAAGCGGTTGTTAGGATTTTTCAGTACCTTAAAGGTACACCTAACCTTGGGATCTGGTATCCTCATGGATCCGATTTCAATATCACTGCTTACACTGATGCGGATCATGGCGGTTGCCATGTTGATAGAAAAAGCACATCTGGATCAATTCAGATGTTGGGGAATAGGCTAGTTGGTTGGTCATCCAAAAAGCAGAACTGTGTGTCTTTATCAACAGCTGAGTCTGAGTACATTGCTGCAGCTCATTGTTGTTCACAAGTTTTGTGGATGCAAACTCAACTTTTAGACTATGGCTTTAAGATTTCTAAGACCCCGATTTACTGTGATTCACAAAGTGCTATTGCAATTACAAGCAACCCGGTCCAGCATTCTAAGACTAAACACATAGATATTCACTATCATTTCATTAAGGACCATGTAGAGAAAGGGTATGTAGAGTTATACTTTGTGCCTACCAAAGTGCAATTAGCTGACATGTTCACTAAGCCTTTAGATGAACTTAGGCTAAAATTCTTGATCAAAGAGATTGGCATGGTAGAGTATAGTGCTTGATATTCCTTAGATCTGTTGGGACTTATTCTTGAGATCTTGTGTTAAGGGGGACTAGATACTTTCTAGGGGGAGCAACTATTTTCATATGATTTAGATATTATCTTTTAAGGGGGAGCCTTTAGAATTATGATAACTTCCTGGATATAATTGTTCAATGGTTACATAAGGGGGAGGTAACTCATTGATATCATATTTCAAGGGGGAGTTAATTCATTTTCTAGGGTAATTTATCAAAATGCTGATTTACGTTCTTGTATATCACATTTTGAGGGGGAGAAAAAGGGAGAAAATGAGAAAATTACTCAAAAATATTGTTTTTCAAAAGTGAATTCATAAATTCTTTGTTTTATATATGAAATAATTCACTAACGCTTGTATACATCTCAGTATGCAACCCGTTTTAACAATTGGTATCACTGAAGATTTGTACTTTGTTCACAAAATTCAAAGTTCTTTTAAGTACAAATCTTATTTTGGAAAATTCATAAAAATTGGAAAAGATAAAATCCAAAAATATTTGGTTTTTACTGGATAAAATGCTATTTTTAGCATTATACCGAATCTGACATCCAACAGTACAGATTCTGTAAGTTCAAAATTTTTAAAATTGTCTCAGAAATATTTTTCATAAAAAGATTGAAATGAATATTGAGAGAAAAAGTCAATTTGTCAAGATTTGAAGTTAAATTGATAAAGTTTGAAAATTGGACTGAATTCGGTATAATAGGCCCATTCTGTAAAGCTCATTCGGTATTTTACCTCCGGTATCTATAAAAGGAGGGTCAAAGTCAAACTTACTCATTTACTGTTGTGAATTACCTACCGAGTCTGCTTGATTATACCGAATCTGCCTAATCTACCGAGTCCGTCTCTCTGTATCTTCAAATTCTTGGGTAAATGTTCATTTTAATTAACATACTTATAGATCTGAGATAATTATGTGTCTATCAACCAGAAAAGATCAAAATAACTGGATTTTAACTCTCAATTTTGAAATTCTGTTGATTTTACCGAGTCTGAGTCGTATTCTATTAATCCTTGATTAAACTCAATTGATTTGGTTAATTAACATGAATTCTTGTCTAATCTGAGTTATATTGATTGATCTATCATTTGACCAAGCTTGATTACATGTTTAATTGATTGTTTGATGGATTCTGTATCTACCGAATATGTTCTATCTACTGTACCGAGTCTGTTCATACAATTAACATGTTGCTATGATTTAATTGATTGGTTAATTGATTATGGTTGTGATTTTACATGATAGAATATGCATGTTTGAGTGTCTTTATGTTAATTTTGGAGATACCGAATCTGTTCTTCTCTTGATACCGAATCTGACTTATGGTACCTTGAAAATTTCTGATTTTTATCTTCAAACACTTAACTTGTTTATTCTATATCTTTCTGATCTGAAAACTCAAGCTTATTTGGTTACAGAATCTCAAGTTTTCATGACTACCGAATCTGCTTGAAATGTGTTTAAAAATTGACTAAGTGTTGTTTTGATTCTTTGTGTAGTATAATTGACTTTGCATGATAAATTTGTATTGTGATGAATATCATATGAAAGTCATGATTGTCAATTATTTGATCATATTTGAGAATAAAAGATTTTTATATTTTTGAAAAACCATAAAAATCTTAAAATAGAAAAGATAAAACATATACAAAGGATTTCAAAGACAAATAAGAATAGAGATATATGCTTTTTGAATATCTTGTGGTCTTCTATTTCTTATTTGTACAGCTAAATAGCAAACAATCACTTCATCAACTCTGAAACCAGTATTCGCTGCAACTACTGGACATCAATTCTAGAGAGGCACACACTGTGGCCTGCTCTCAGTACTACTGCCAGTGTAGCTGTAACAGATCTGGAGTTACTTAACAGAACAATTAGGTTTGTGGAAGCTACACAATCTACTCCTGAAAATCCAGAGGGAACACAAGCTCGTTTTGAATTTCAACTGAGAGGAGTTCAAGGGAGGAGGAGTATCACTAAAGGTGATTTCAGGAGGATATTCAGACTTCCTGTTGTGCAAAATGCTCCTACTTTTCCTGCTACTCACCAAATGATGACTTCTGTCTTTGATCTTGGTTATGTTGGAGCTACCAATGTTCCACCAGCTAAGTTTTAGAAGAAATATCTGCACTCAAGGAGGTATGTGATCTTCTCAATCATCAACAGATGCTTCCTGATGACAAGGAGTGGATTCGATAGCTTGACTGTGCCAATGCTGAAAGTATTCTACTCTTTCATAAGAGTAGAGGCTCCTGACTATGCTGAGCTTTTATGGGATCTGGTTCAAGCTCAAGTTGATAAGCCAAGGGGTTCATACATCCCTTGCGAAAGGTTTTTCTGTATCTTTATCCATGATGCTATAAATTCTTGCAGAAATGCAAATATATTTATACCAGGTACACATGGATTACAGATGAAACGATTTGGGGAGCTGAATATGAATACCCCGATGGTGTCTGATAATCAATTCACTGCGCCAATTCCAAATTGGCTAGTGAGGCTAGCTGAACCCCAAGACGCTCGTATGCGTTCTTATTTTGAGGCTGTAGGAATACCTCTTCCGAACCCGGTACAACAAGAACAATTTGAACCCGCCGCGGTTCCAGCCCCAAAGGTTGTAGGGGAAACTGTAGTTCAACCACCCGGGCCAGCTAATCCTCCATTTAGGGTGAACCTTAAACGATCTAGGGCAGTACACCAAGCTCAACCCGTGAGGATCAGGGAACCTAGTCCAACTAGGATTGAACCAACCCTTTCCACAACACCCGAAGTGAGTAGTGACACCGAAACTTCAGCAACAGCATCTGAATCGTCTCCCGAACATTCTCCTAAGAGAACTCGATATATACCTGATGAGATGATTCATACTCCGCCAACCCAACGAGTAACTAGATCTAGGACTTCGACACCTATCATCTGCCAAACAGTTACTACTACCATTGGTGATACGGACCAAGACCTAGAACTAATTAGGTCACCCTCACCCATCTTCGTATCACATCCAATAATAACAGTAAGCCCTACACTAATTGAAGCGCAAGTTTCGGTAGGTAAGAGATCAAAACGCACGGATGGTAAAAAGGCCACTAAGCCCATCCAATCTAAACAGGACTTAATAATAAATCCTACAAAGCAAGGTGCTTCAGCATCTAAGGAAGTAAAGTCTTCCTCTGCAGTAAAGTCTGCGTTGACTCAATCGATTGAGGAAACTCAATCATTGAAGTCCAGAACGGCCGAAGGGGAGCCGAAAAGTCTTGAAAAGGCACCCTGCGTATCGGCTGGAAATCCTCCTATGCCTCAACGTACAACAGGGTCTCGAGGTTCAACTTATCTTGATGAGGAAGATCTGCCGCGTCCCATGGAAACGAGTCAACATGACAATCCTTCGGGATATTTATCAGACTTCCAGCAGACTGATCCCTTGATTCATGAAAGTGATTCATTGGATCAAACCACTTCTCTTCCGGATTCTGAATCTCAGGGTCTGGAGGAAGAGTCTTTAACTGAAAGAGATTTACCACCTCATGGTATATCAATGATTTCAGGAATCGGAGATAGCAATATCTCTGCGAGAGCTAAACCGACCGGTAGTTCTGCTACTTTGTCAGAGTCCCATGAGACCAAAGTCATGGAGGCGGAAGCTTCGAAAAAAACTTCGCTGGTGACAACTCCGGTAGTTACCCAACCTCCATCAGAAGGGGATATCACGAATCTGACTAGTAGTATGTACAGCCCTACATATAAGAATAATACCGCACAATCATCCTTACCTGCCCTCACGGCAACTCATACACTTCCATCGAAATCGCCTTCAACAGATGCTACTGATGCTGCTTTTGTTCATGGTTACACTGTTGTTTCACCAACTGGGTCACCTTCTCGGATTTCTAATAGATATGGATTACGGTATCTCTCTGACAATGAAGTGGAGCAGCTCTATCTTGCTGAGTTTGCTAATCTTGATGAAATTCGCGAGACTATGATGATTTATCTTGAGCAAGCAAGGATAGTGTATCCTTTCTCTCCATGCAAGTCACCTGGACCAATTCACATGTCTGATCATGATGATTTCGATCCCGAAAATCTTCATGAGGGGGAGAATAGACAAAGTGGTCATCGGTCCAGTGGTTATGAAGCTGGTACATCTAGTCAACAGAAGAATAAAGATGTTGTTGATATATCTGATTCCGGTAGTGATGAAATTGAGGAAATCCAGTGTGAAAGTTTTCTAGATGAATCAAAAAGTCAGAGAGAGGGTGACTCAGAGATGTTAATGATTATGGATACAGCTGATCAATCAGAGAATAAGTCATCTCAGGAGAACAATCAAAACTTTGACAACATTGAAGATATTTTGAAGGGGTCATCAAGTGTCGCTAATGAATTTAATGATCATCAATTTGTTAACTTGATTTCTCCAACTGATGAATTTGGAATTCAGTTCAAAAGGGAGATATTCTCTAATGGCAAACAAGATACTACAACTCCTCCTGATTTGAATGTTCCAATTCAAACTACAGAGATTGTTCTTGAGCGTGATGCTGATTACCAACTAAGTGAGGATGAAGAGAAAAAGATTCTTCATTCACCATTCATTGAACAACAAGTGTATAGAATCTATGGTGATTCTGATCTCGTCCTTTCTGCATCAATGAGTGTTCTGGGTGCATGGAAATATCATAAGAAGCCTGAATATCTCAAAGCTTATCTGATTGTTCGCAATAAATTCAAATTGAAGAATGAAGAGAAACTTTGAATTCTGCGGAATTCAGAGATCAAAATCATAAATAAGATTTTGATGATTAATAAGGATGAAGTGAAGATGCTATTATTTCAAGTTACAAGAATGGATGATGAGGATTATCAGTTTTCAGAAGTAGATTTTGATAAACTGAAGATGGACGACATTATTTTCATTTACAATTATTTGATTAACTTGAATGAATCTGCAACAATTTATCATGCTACTGCAATGAAGGCAGTCTACAGGTTTATTCTTGATTCGATGAGATGGATGTCTGTTCATGATTTTCAAATGGGTTTGGAATCTGGACACAAAAAGCTCGGAATCAAACCGCCAAATCAAGTGATTGAAGAGTTTAGATATATGTCCTTACTTGAAGTGAGCGACTGTCCATATGGGTTTGTATTTGTCAATTCTCACTATACAAAGATCTTCATCAGAGTCTCAGATTTCAGAAAATACTCAGACGGAACGTTGATGTACGCTTTCAAATACATGAAATGGAGACTGATCAATAACTGCTATTCAACTGAAGATAATGAGATTGTCAAGTACATTCTCACAAGATTGAAAAGTCATCTCAAAACAAGAGTGAATATTCGAAGATATGAGAATCTCAAGGGATTCAAATCTAAAGTTCACTTCAGAGGAACAAAGTTCCTTTAGATGTTTTGGATAGGATTATATTGTAAAGTTCACGTTTGACACTAAGGGGGAGATTGTTAGGACCCCGAAGTTGTATAGTGTTAATGTGAATTAAGCTTAAATGAAGGTTCCTTAGAATAGGGCTATATAAGGAACCTATGTAGTCCTAATTAGATAGCCATTGTATTGTAACCGAGTTCTAGAAGCTGTGGAATTTAATTTGTACCGATTCTCTCTAGTACCAAGTCTCCTTCTTAGATACCGAATCTCATTCTATCTTATCATTTCTCTCAATCTCAACATGATCTGACCTATCACAGTGTTTAAACTTCTTTTTGTTGATGCATTTTCAGTAAGTCCCTAGACATCTATCTTACATTTGTGATCAGTATTTCAGTTTATGGGCTACCATGATCACTCGTTATTATCCTATTTGTGTTTATACGTGGTTACAGGTACTGCAGGAATGCAAAAAGGATGTTTGACTATATTAGACTCAGTCAGACGTACGAGTGAAGGCTCACTCGTACGGCTGACAAGCTCATACGTACGGTTGAGCTGAGCTGAGTAACAAACCTAATCTGTGTAAACATACACGAGTGAGTGATTACCCGTATGGTTGAGGCAGCCCACTCGTACGAGTGAAGGCTGAATCGCACGGTTGACTCAACAGCAGGGGTATTTAAGTGTTATGTTCTTCATTTAAGGTTAAGCCTCTCATTACACACACATCACTCAGATCTGGTAGCCCTATTTGATTCTCTCTCAACCCAAATCACTCAAGAGGTGAATAATAGCTCTAGGCATTAATCTAATCACACATCCATTGTTGTGGTTTGGCTAAATTAATCCCCAAAGCATTCTCATATTCACTAGAAGGTTTCATTCACTAATTCCGCCTTTGTGTGAGTTAAATCTGTTGATTTCGAAGTTCCTAGTCATGTTTCATCATTGATACAAGAGCATTGGTTGAGATTTCAACATCATCCTAGTGATTTTTGGTGATTAAAGAGTTTATTATTTGGGTGTTTGAGTTTAGAGTGATTTTGATCAAAAAGGAATCATTTTTACGTGTGTAATTGTGATTAGACAGTGTGTTTATGTTAGTTTAGTGCTAATCCAGCTTGTGGACGAAGAAATTGAGGTTTAACATCAGTTTCTAGGGTTTTTGAGTGAATTAGGTTGAACAGCAACCCACACGAGTGGGGCAGTGAAATTTGCTCACTCGCGCTGTTGATAGCGCGATTGACATCACTCGTGAACTCACACGCACGGTTTAGCATAACCTTAGTTAGGTTAAGTGACTACAGTCAAATCACACGAGTGATCATACGGTTGACTGTGAAATGTACGAGTGATCATACGGTTGATCCTTACTCGCACGTCTGAGGTTTAGTGATTGGTTCTTTTGATTGGTTAGGTCATACGTACGATTGAGTTGTGACATGTACGCTTGACTAGTGACACGTACGCTTGAGATTGTCACACGTACGTTTGATATCCTGAACTGCACGGTTTACCTTTTGGTAAAATTTTCAAGATGTTTAATTCAAACGATTACGCGTTAGCTGCACCGTTAGTTCAGAGTATTACGAATATGACTCAACGATTACTCCTTACTGAGAGTGAATCCAGAAGTGGTACGAAATGTCTGAGGTTAATGAATATGGATAACTATTCTACTTGGAAGTCAAGATTTAAGATTTGGTCTGATGGTCAGGACACGGAGCTTTAGAAATACATTGAAACCGAATTTCAATGGCCACGTTCACCAGTTACAAATGAATTGTTTACGTTGCATAATATGACTTTGGAAGAACGTGAAGAGTATAACTTAGAGAAGAAGATGTACTGTAACTTGACAAGTGCTCTTGATGGTCCGATTTTCCATCAATTTTTGTGTCATGATAACTCATTCAAGATATGGGAAGCACTTCGTACTTTCAATGAAGTAAATACATCTTACAGAATTAGAAAAGGTTTAGAGTTGAAAGCTGAGTTTGATCGTTTTCACTGGCTAGTTGGAGAGTCTATTACAGAATTGGTTGAAAGATATCGTCATTTGCTAGCTGAAATACACAAGCATGATGTAACCATTGAAGAGAAAGACAAAGTAACATGTCTAGCTGGAGCATTACCATTAGAATGGAATGGTTTTGTATTAACTATGAAAACCAGTGGAGAACTTGCTACTGCTACAGTGAACTCGTTTATTGCAAGACTTCAGGAAGAAGAGTTAGAATTGTTAAACAAAGTCAAGAGGTCTAAACAAGTTCAAGACACGAAAATGTATTGTCCAAATGGTTATACACATCCAAAATCAGCTCATGCACCATTTCAAACAGCTTTTGCTACGAACATTCAGAATATGTATGGTTTGAATGTTAGCAGTGCACCTATTCAACAACCTTCGTATCCACCACAAGTTTCACCATGTTCTCTCAATACTCAATCACAGTCTACTTCCAATACTACAGAGTCATCTACATCGACTGCATCAGATGTTCTTTCTGCACTTAAGATTGAAAACATGAGGAAAGCTGGGAAAGAAAAGATTAGTAAAGATATAGCCTTACTATCAAGTCTTGTTAATTCTTATGATAGTTATCTTGATGGTCGTGTGAGTAACATTCATCTAACAACGGAAGATTATCATCAACTTGATAAAGATGAAGCAGAAAAGATGGATATTATGTGGGGTATGGCAAATCTTGTGAGAAGAGCAAGAGATTACGAAGAGCGAACTGGAAAACCGATCCGTCTGACCAAAGATACAAAACTGGGATTTGATATGAATACTGTTACTTGTTACAACTGTGGAGAATTAGGTCATTTTTTAAGACAATGTATAAAACAGAAGAAGCATTGTAATCGTAATCCGTTCAAGAATCAAAACTACAGTTCTCAAGGTCAAACAACTAAGCATGAGATTTACATTACTGATAAAGTAAATTGAAAGGATCCGAAACTAATCATCCGGACGTTGTCCATATTGATTACAAACGAATTACAATAGTTGATAACATTGCGAGGTACTTGCCCTCTATATGATACATCTTACAAACGTTGCATTTATTCTTAAAAGACAATCTATAGTTACATCCATAATTGACATATTCGCCTGACATTTCATAATATTCAAATGACCTAAACCGCCATTTACTTAATAATAGTCTCTATGAACTTCAATGACTCGAATGCAACGCCTTATGATATAAGTCCTTAATGGCCTCAAGTAGTATCCTTAGTACGAGATAATGCACAGCGGAAGACTTAATTCATACCTGAGAATAACATGCTTTAAAATGTCAACATAAAGTTGGTGAGATATAGGTTTAATGTCGACAGCGATATAAATATAGACCACAAGATTTCATATATAAACATTTTAATAAAAATATTCTAAGTGGTTGAGCACTTGGTAACCATACTTAACAATTAATCACGTCGCATATTCCCTTTAATATGAAATCTTACTACACTGTACCAAGTGTAGTCACGAAACGAAGTACTGTGCAACCGTTGAATACTGGTCGTCCAGTCCGGTTGGGGTTGTCAAGCCCGATAGATCTATCAACAGGATTCGCGTTTACAATACCGCTGTAAATATTAGTTACCAAGCTACAGGGAAGTATGCCAGTGGTACAACTCAACGTAGAATATATTTTTCAGTTACTTGTGTCCATAACGTAAAACATAAAATACATGTATTCTCATCCCGAAATATTTAAAGTTTAAAAGTGGGACTATATACTCACTTTCGTCTTGAAGATATATATAATTTGACTTGGTCTCCGGTTGATATCACGAACCTATCCATATATAATAGATCAATACCTTTTCTTTTTAAACAAACGTCACATATATATACTTGTTATACTTTTAATACTTTGAATAATTCCTTAGTCCGTAGTTAGCAGCTCGTTGTTAGTAATTCAATTTTAATGGTTCATTTTTAGATGTTTAATATACCCGCAATGAAATAAATAAAACCCCCAACGAAATAAATAAAACCCCATCGTATATGTATTGGTCGATATTAATCTTGACCCACGGTACCGGTGTTGTCAAATGACGTGTTGCGTACATAAAGTACCGGTGTTGTCAAATGACGTGTTGCGTACAAACATGGGATCTTATGATTAATCTTCTCGTATTGTTTACGGGTGATCCTGAACCATATAAAATTGAATTATAAGTACATATATATAAAATATCATGTTATCTTAGAAATATGTGATTTATTTAATTTTTCCCAATTAATCCCGAAGTTAAACAAGTCTAAGATAACCAATTTTGTTTCGGTCATAGTTTCTTCGTTACAAATCCGTTTTCGTTGATTCAACTTGCCATCTCCTTGGATCGAGTCCCTCTTTAAGACTATGAACTGAAAATACCTTGGTTTGTATTCAAAATCACACGGCATAGGTGAAACTTTAGTGAAACTTATGAAGTTAAACATTTTTGTTACAAAAAAATAACACTTAATGACCATTTTTCTAAAAATACTTATACTTTGAATTAAATCATGAAATTTCTATGTGTTAACATATTTATAGTAAAAATCATTTTTCCAGAACATAAACCTCCAATTCAAAGTTTAAGATAGTTTTTAATTATCCAACCCAAAACAGTCCCCGGTTACACTCCGACGTCGTAAAAACAGTTTTTAAGATATTCTTTGAAAAACCAAGTTATACCTTGTTAAGTTAGCATATATTTAAGTTATATTACAGGTCTTGAAGTATTTTAAAAGTTAAGTTAGAAGGATCTATTTAGTTTGCAAACAAGTTTGAAAACTTTCAAACTATGTTCTTGTTGTTAAAATTGTATACCACAAAATATGATAGCTATATATATATGAATCGAATAAGGTTATGAACATAGATACTACCTCAAGTTCCTTGGACAAGGTTTCTGTAAAAGAGGAGTAAAAAGCTAGAACCAAAAGGGTGATGGAATTGGATGAAAGATTGGAAGTAAGTTTGTGTTCTTGGAAGGATTTCTTGAAGTGTTTTTGTATGGTTTTCTTATGGTGTTTAAGTAAGGTTTTTGAAGCTAAATGATGGGGAAAATGCTTGGAGATGATCAAGTATGAAGTTAAGAGTATTTTGAGAGAGAAATGGAAGTGTAAGTATGAGAAAATGGGGTGAAGAAATGGTGTGCATGCATAAAAACGTTTTTAGGTTATAAAGGAAAAAAAAAATACCTAACTTTGTTTTCTTGCTAAATAATTCATGCTACTTGACAAATGGTTGGTTCCACATGTTTCTTAATCATTTAAGGCTGCTAAGGAGCAGATTTTTATTGGTATATACCAATAGTAAATACATCTAGAAGCTGCGTATGATACGGGTACATATACCCTAGGTATACGTATAGAAATCTTTGAGAAAACGGAACGAGGATTCAAATATAGCTATCTTTTGTAAATATACTTATATTGTTTTATGTATTTAAGTCTTTAAAAGTGATTAAATACATTACTTATACGATATATGTATAAACATTATAGGTCATAAGTATTTAAGTCAAATAACGTTACGTATGGTTATCGTTTTGAAAACTTAAGTTAGTAGTTTCAAAATATACTTATAACTTATTGTTATTAATACAAAATGAGATATTAAAACATTCTTAGATCATGTTAAATATGTATATATACATATATATACACAAACGTATAATTATCATATATTGTATAGTTCGTGATATCATCGGTCAAACTAGACGGTCAAACGTTGTGTAAAACTCTTTTCGAAAACATAAGTCTCAACAATTTGGATTGCTTATCATGTTGGTAAGGTTTAATTTATGTAAATATTAATCTTATGAGTATAGAACAATCGAAAAAGTGCGGGTCAACTTTAGGGTTTTTGCTTATCGTGTCGGAACCATATAGAGATTAGAGTTTAAATTTGGTCGGAAATTTCCGGGTCGTTACAGTACCCACCCGTTAAAGAAATTTCGTCCTCGAAATTTGGTAGAGGTTGTCATAAATAACAATAGGAATGTTTTCATGACGAATATGAGGTAATAATTAAATTTTATCATTATTGAAAGATTTAGATAAAACGATTCGGTTATGTGAGACGCACGAGCGAAGCTATCACAAAAGAGTGAAATGAGTAAATATAGAATTGTTGTAACCGATGACGTGATTATGATCGATTTCCGGGATTTAAGGGTTTTAAAGAAAATCTTATGTAATAAGATTTAGTTTTGCGGCGATCAGGATCTTCTTTGATTTAACGCGGCAATCTGTTTTGATTTCTTTGTCGAATATTTCACTATAAATTTACCTCCTTCCCTTTCTTTCTTCCCACATCTTCTATTCTTTCTCTTTAGTTCCTACTTTAAGACATTCGCTAATATGCTCCATCCCATTCTAATCCTTGTTATATTTCTAATTTTCATATCTTTCATTCTTCTTTTTCATCTATCACCAGAAGAATCTATTCTCTTTTATCCTTTCCTTGGAATTATAATGTTTTTAATTCTCCCGTGCCTTTACGTTGCAATACGTATTGATATGCACGGTTTGTAGTTTCGGGGTTGTTGTTAGGTTTTATACCTTCCCTTATATTTCGATGTTCCTACTCCCGTCCCTTAAAATCATTGTCATCCACAGTTAATGCTCTCTCTTATTTGCTGTGGTTTATGTTCCTATTTCTATTCTGAGGTTTTGTCCCTTTGTTTCTTCTTCCTGTCCTCGAGCCAAGCGAACAATGGTCCGAAATTCGTAGGTAGGAAATTTGGAATGAACCTAGCTATTGGTTTTAGAATGAAATTGTAATGGCACGATCTTGATTCGTTAAATTACTCGAATATTCCGGAAAAATAGAACTAACAAGGTGATACGTTCTAATATGTTTGGAGACTTGATAGAATGTAAGAGCCGTGTAACATGGCACATGATGACGGTACTGTGAATCATCACATTCCATTAGAAACTTAACATGACTTACTGTAATATAATGAAGTTGATCAAGTTTCATTATATTATACTAATTCATGCATCAGTTCCCAACACTACTTCAAATCATTTATATTTTAATCTCGGAGGTTTCAGAATTTAGAAATTAACACAGTTTCTTTTATATTGTAACGCAGATGTTACGGAGAGATAAATGATCGCAGATAGGAATAGTTGTAAAAATATCTCCAGAAATATGAAAAATATGTATAACGAATGATATGAAGATATCTTATAATATCTAAGATAAGATGATGATGAAAAATATCATCCGGGCAAGGTTTTGAATAAAGAGTAGGGTTCTTACTGACGGTTTCAGCAGGTACGGAATTGTTTGTATTCTTTGAGAGCAGGTTCAGTCCCTGTGATTTATCCACAGCCTCTTTCATACTTTGCTTCATCCGTTTTCTAGTTTCAAACTTTTTTTTTTTCAGCTTTACCACCTTACTATTCTTTGTCATCAAACTTTTGACCGTTAAAGTCGTTTACAGTTTTTGCTGCTTCATTAGCATTTCAAGAACTATTTCATAGTCCCGGGTGTTTTTCAGAAACTTCACGTTCAGATTATGAAATTCTTAGGGATAGACATTATAGATATGATGGAAGAAGTTCCGCGAGATTTTCAAAATACTGATTGTTGATTTCGCCAAATGGATAACGATCTGCTGGTGCACCTGTTGATGTTGTCGAGGGATATAAAAGGTTTTCCGGTAATGACGGCGAAAGGACAAGGTATAAATATCATGATTATAATAGAAATAATCTCACTGAAAAGTCGAAGTGGAGCTGTGACAAAATTAGCTTCTTGAAAAGGAATTGTAGGGTTGTTCTTGCTAATAAATGGCAAAGGATTCAATACGTTATGTGTTAAATTATGAATTTGGGTTCGAGAGTTCTTCAGGTGTATAACTGTATGTATAAATCTTCATTCCGTAGGCGAGGTGCGGCTGGTTCAACTTCTCGGTCGAGGTGTTTTCAGGAATCATGAAAGGATTTGAATGCGAATTGTAATCGTCAAGTTACGAATGAGGTTTAAGATAAAATCAAGTGGCAAGCTTGAAGAATTGTTTAGCTTCATATGTTACAATCAACATTTTAATTCATTTTAATTGTCCAGAGTTAGCCGGAACAGTTAGCGTGGAATCTTTAATAGATTTTTAATTAGTTAAATCGTGTGTTTCTAACAATTTTTTTTTTATTTTGTCCAATGTTTTCTTCTTTATGCCACTTGTTGGATTCTGGTAGGTCAAAATCCGAATATGAAATTTGATTGAAAATGGTTATTCTGGGGTGAGCGGATACGAATATCGGTGGTTGTAAGTAAGAAAATAGATAACCGTTGAATCAGATTCAAGAATGTACAATATAACTTATTAATGTGAATTCTAAATATTCCTCGGGTACTACCCACCCGTTAAAATATTTTCATCATTAATAGTTTGTACGAAGGAATTTTTAATTACTATCTTTATGAAAATATACTTGCATATATATTTTCTTCAGAGATAATCATAGATTTAATGAGTCAATAAGATATTAAACTCATTTGATTTATCGTTAATTCTAGGTTACATAATCTCTAAGACTTTAGAAATTACATAATCGTCATACGATACGTAAAGCGAAGATAATCGATGTAGAATGATATATAGAACGAAGATCATACTCGAAGTACAGATATTGAGTCGTGTGATGTTGATATTCGAGATACAGATTGTGATGTTGAGATTTAAGGCGCGGTTGTGATTGGGGTGATAAAGGTACTGTCGGCGTTGACGATGGTAGTACGGATTATGCTGCTGGTGCTGCTGTTGGTGTTTGTAACCTTCGCACCATATTCTCCAAAACCACTACCCGAGCACGGAGTTCGTTGACTTCTTCTATTATACCGGGATGATTGACGGTTGGAACGAGCGAATGAACAAGATTTGAAATATGGGATAGTATGTAATCATGACGAGATTCTCTAGAAATGAGCGAGAAAATGGTGTTTCGAATAGGTTCGCCGGTAAGTGCTTCAGGTTCATCGTTAAGAGGACAATTTGGTGGATGGAATGGATCACCTTCTTCTTGCCTCCAGAAATTTAGTATATTACGAACCCATCCCCAATTCATCCAGAATAGATGATGGGAAATTGGTTGATCCATTCCGGTAACGCTGTTCTCGGAGCTCGAATGGAAATCCATATCGGCGAAGCTATCGAAGTCGGAGGAATTTGAGCTGGATGAAGAATCCATCTTGTATGGTCGGAGAAATGAATTTTTGGTTTGGAATAGATTATAGGAGTTGGGTTTGGTACTCTTCAATACATAATTTACATATGTATATATAATATCAAAATCCCATGAATTACGGAGAATCTTTGAAATACGTCAGGCAATGTCTATAGTAACAGATACGCTAGGATATGAATTTTGTCTATACATTATCGATGCACTAAATGCAGTAAGACGTGTCTAGACTTAAGAATGATAAGCAGGCAGTTCCCTAAGGATGATAAGCAGATGATTTCCGACTAGGATTGATAAGCAAAACTTTTGACAGGCAGACACGGTCAAAGTCCAGACTCACTTAATGTATCCTAACAACTACTAGTTAGACACACTAATGCAAGGCCTGGTTCGCTAAGACCAACGCTCTGATACCAACTGAAAGGATCCGAAACTAATCATCCGGACGTTGTCCATATTGATTACAAATGAATTACAATAGTTGATAACATTGCGAGGTACTTGCCCTCTATATGATACATCTTACAAACGTTGCATTTATTCTTAAAAGACAATCTATAGTTACATCCATAATTGACATATTCGCCTGACATTTCATAATATTCAAATGACCTAAACCGCCATTTACTTAATAATAGTCTCTATGAACTTCAATGACTCGAATGCAACGCCTTATGATATAAGTCCTTAATGGCCTCAAGTAGTATCCTTAGTACGAGATAATGCACAGCGGAAGACTTAATTCATACCTGAGAATAACATGCTTTAAAATGTCAACATAAAGTTGGTGAGATATAGGTTTAATGTCGACAGCGATATAAATATAGACCACAAGATTTCATATATAAACATTTTAATAAAAATATTCTAAGTGGTTGAGCACTTGGTAACCATACTTAACAATTAATCACGTCGCATATTCCCTTTAATATGAAATCTTACTACACTGTACCAAGTGTAGTCACGAAACGAAGTACTGTGCAACCGTTGAATACTGGTCGTCCAGTCCGGTTGGGGTTGTCAAGCCCGATAGATCTATCAACAGGATTCGCATTTACAATACCGCTGTAAATATTAGTTACCAAGCTACAGGGAAGTATGCCAGTGGTACAACTCAACGTAGAATATATTTTTCAGTTACTTGTGTCCATAACGTAAAACATAAAATACATGTATTCTCATCCCGAAATATTTAAAGTTTAAAAGTGGGACTATATACTCACTTTCGTCTTGAAGATATATATAATTTGACTTGGTCTCCGGTTGATATCACGAACCTATCCATATATAATAGATCAATACCTTTTCTTTTTAAACAAACGTCACATATATATACTTGTTATACTTTTAATACTTTGAATAATTCCTTAGTCCGTAGTTAGCAGCTCGTTGTTAGTAATTCAATTTTAATGGTTCATTTTTAGATGTTTAATATACCCGCAATGAAATAAATAAAACCCCCAACGAAATAAATAAAACCCCATCGTATATGTATTGGTCGATATTAATCTTGACCCACGGTACCGGTGTTGTCAAATGACGTGTTGCGTACATAAAGTACCGGTGTTGTCAAATGACGTGTTGCGTACAAACATGGGATCTTATGATTAATCTTCTCGTGTTGTTTACGGGTGATCCTGAACCATATAAAATTGAATTATAAGTACATATATATAAAATATCATGTTATCTTAGAAATATGTGATTTATTTAATTTTTCCCAATTAATCCCGAAGTTAAACAAGTCTAGGATAACCAATTTTGTTTCGGTCATAGTTTCTTCGTTACAAATCCGTTTTCGTTGATTCAACTTGCCATCTCCTTGGATCGAGTCCCTCTTTAAGACTATGAACTAAAAATACCTTGGTTTGTATTCAAAATCACACGGAATAGGTGAAACTTTAGTGAAACTTATGAAGTTAAACATTTTTGTTACAAAAAAATAACACTTAATGACCATTTTTCTAAAAATACTTATACTTTGAATTAAATCATGAAATTTCTATGTGTTAACATATTTATAGTAAAAATAATTTTTCCAGAACATAAACCTCCAATTCAAAGTTTAAGATAGTTTTTAATTATCCAACCCAAAACAGTCCCCGGTTACACTCCGACGTCGTAAAAACAGTTTTTAAGATATTCTTTGAAAAACCAAGTTATACCTTGTTAAGTTAGCATATATTTAAGTTATATTACAGGTCTTGAAGTATTTTAAAAGTTAAGTTAGAAGGATCTATTTAGTTTGCAAACAAGTTTGAAAACTTTCAAACTATGTTCTTGTTGTTAAAATTGTATACCACAAAATATGATAGCTATATATATATGAATCGAATAAGGTTATGAACATAGATACTACCTCAAGTTCCTTGGACAAGGTTTCTGTAAAAGAGGAGTAAAAAGCTAGAACCAAAAGGGTGATGGAATTGGATGAAAGATTGGAAGTAAGTTTGTGTTCTTGGAAGGATTTCTTGAAGTGTTTTTGTATGGTTTTCTTATGGTGTTTAAGTAAGGTTTTTGAAGCTAAATGATGGGGAAAATGCTTGGAGATGATCAAGTATGAAGTTAAGAGTATTTTGAGAGAGAAATGGAAGTGTAAGTATGAGAAAATGGGGTGAAGAAATGGTGTGCATGCATAAAAACGTTTTTAGGTTATAAAGGAAAAAAAAAATACCTAACTTTGTTTTCTTGCTAAATAATTCATGCTACTTGACAAATGGTTGGTTCCACATGTTTCTTAATCATTTAAGGCTGCTAAGGAGCAGATTTTTATTGGTATATACCAATAGTAAATACATCTAGAAGCTGCGTATGATACGGGTACATATACCCTAGGTATACGTATAGAAATCTTTGAGAAAACGGAACGAGGATTCAAATATAGCTATCTTTTGTAAATATACTTATATTGTTTTATGTATTTAAGTCTTTAAAAGTGATTAAATACATTACTTATACGATATATGTATAAACATTATAGGTCATAAGTATTTAAGTCAAATAACGTTACGTATGGTTATCGTTTTGAAAACTTAAGTTAGTAGTTTCAAAATATACTTATAACTTATTGTTATTAATACAAAATGAGATATTAAAACATTCTTAGATCATGTTAAATATGTATATATACATATATATACACAAACGTATAATTATCATATATTGTATAGTTCGTGATATCATCGGTCAAACTAGACGGTCAAACGTTGTGTAAAACTCTTTTCGAAAACATAAGTCTCAACAATTTGGATTGCTTATCATGTTGGTAAGGTTTAATTTATGTAAATATTAATCTTATGAGTATAGAACAATCGAAAAAGTGCGGGTCAACTTTAGGGTTTTTGCTTATCGTGTCGGAACCATATAGAGATTAGAGTTTAAATTTGGTCGGAAATTTCCGGGTCGTTACATAAATGAACCAGAAACAGCTAAGACTCTCAACAAAACTTTGGTTGTCATTCATGGAGATGATGATGATTGGTCTATCAAATTGAATGTAGATGATCAACAACCTAAAGCTAACATGGCAAAGATCACTGAAGCTGAAGCAGATTGTGTTACTGATAAGAATTTAGTTGAGAAGCTAACTGCTCGTGCTAAAAGAGCTGAAGAGTTGTCTCGAACAATTCAGAAAGAGAAGGTTCAGAAACAGGTTAAAGACAAATTCAAAAAGGCACGTGAATCAGTTCCTCGTACACCTGAATCTGGAAGTGTTTCACCAACATCGTCAGAGGACTACTACTTCAACAGTTGGAAGGATAGATATGGTGATACCTCAGTGTTTGAAGAAAGTCTAGAAGCTGATCAAAGTGAAGAGACATTGGTTGATGCTGATAAAGAACAAGACGAATATGGTAGAATGATCGCTGTAGAGTTGGAAATGTTAGTTCTTATGGGTGAAGGTTCAGATCTTGAGAGCGTAAATTTAGAAGATGTTGATTTAGACGAAATGTCAGATTCGGAAGTTGAAGATAAAGCTGATCTTATTGGAGTAGATCAAACTGATTTTAAAGCTTTGAACAAGCAAGCAGTAGATTTACTAAAGACGTGCTTATCAAAAAGTGATCATGAGAAGGTCTCCAGGTTAACTAGAGCTAAAGATATTTGGGGCAGACTTGAATAAATTCATTTGGGTAAAGATGCTGATACGTCAGAGTTTCTTACAGATTCATCAGAATCAGAAGATGAGCTCGATGATGGGAAGAAGACAAATTACTCTGCATTTATGGCTGAGACTTCTTCATCAAATAACGCTCAACAGGTATCTTCTGATCCATCTACTAATAATGAATGTGTTAAATACATTAAATCTAAGATAATTATAGATAATTTAACAAAGGCATATGCGCAGATGAAAGAAAAATGGCACGCAGACCATGTGACCACTAAGGTTGAAAACGAGTTGAAAGAGCAGATCAAAGTTTATAAAAAACAACTTCACGATTTTAAATTTTATAACATTGACATAAATCAAGCTTTAATTAAACGTGTTGACACAATTAATGAATTAAAGAAAGAAAATGAATGCGTTAACGCTGATTTAGAAACAATTTCAGTTAAAATGAAATGTTGGGCAATTGCGTCACAGTGTAAGGCAATAATGGTGGAACTTAATGACACCAAGGGCAAGGGTATTGGATATAAGTCTGCATCTCCTCCTTTTCAGAACACATTTGTTAATGCAAACGTAGTTGATGGTCGACCAGAAGACTGTATCCCTCCTAGTTATGAAGATTACATTGAAAAGAATAAAAAATGTAGCTCAACTAAGAATACAACTTCTGATGATACTGCTGAAGGTGCTCTGGATCATGAGGAAGATAGGAAAACTGGCTTAGAAGATAACTCTAAGACAAGTAGGGTTAGAACACCAAAAGGTCCTGTTAAAATTTTAAGAAATCCTAGATTTGTTAACAGACCGGTTCCTCCTGTTACACCTAAGCCTGTTCCAAGAAATAAAACAAATGATTCTCCGGTGTTTGTAAGAACAGAAGACCCGTCATCTTCAAACTCTAATAACGTGTATGAATTTAGTTGACATAGGGAGTTTCGTCAATGTTTTAACTGTGCTATTTTTGGACACATTGCTGCTAATTGTCCTAGAAGGTATAGATCACCCAGATAGAAGATTGACCTCACATATGATGATCACCGATCAGCTTATGCTCATAGAACAGGCTCACCTGTTAATGATGAAGTTCGTGTTAGAAAACATACGACAAATGTTGTCTATGGAGAGTATAAGAGAAAGAAATTCAATAGGTTAATCTCACCTGTGAAGATTAAAGTTCCTAAACAGGATACTGAGGCAAGAGTTGCCAAATCAAGTGATCATAGTAGATCTTTTGAAATAAAGGCACGATCACCTTCGCAAAAAGCTAGTCGTCAAAAATACTTTTCTCATAACAGACCACGAGTGAATCGCTCTGAAGATGAGCAGAATGTGAAAAACCAGAAGAGCGAGATTGCTACTTCTAAACTGTCTAAGTTTACGGTTTCTAATGATGAGATTCCATTGGACTCAAACGGTAAAAAGATGGAATTTCAAGCTATGGGTGTTAATGGACAACCTACTTCCTTCAGGGCGTGGGTTCCCATTATCAATTAATACTCTTAATGTGATATGCAGGAAACTAGGGTACCTACAAACAACATCTGGATAGTGGATAGTGGCACTTCGAGGCATATGACTGGACATCTATCTCTTTTTTTGGATGTATACCCAATTAAGGGAGGATATGTAGCATTTGTTGGAGATAAAGGAGGTCACATTTCAGATCAATGTTTATTGAAGAATGAAAAAGTTAGTTTTGCAAAGTGAACTATTGTCAAGAGCTTGCAAACAATTTGTTGTCGGTTTCACAAATCTGTAAAAAATCTTTCAAAGTAGCATTTGATGACGAATTCAGCTACATTTTGAAACCAGAGTTTGTGATTCCTCCAGAAATGATTTTGATGAAGGCTCCTAGACAAGCTGACTTATACATGCTAGATATGAATATTGCTACTTCAACTGCTGAACATCATCAAGCTTTTGTTTCTAAAGCGACTGAACAAGATTCTATTACATGGCACAAACGCATGGGTCATTTGAGTTTTTGGAAAATGAATCACCTTGTCCACAATAATCTTGTAGAAGGTGTTGATCTTCGATCTTTTCAGATTCCAGGAACATGTGTTCCGTGTAAGAAGTGTAAACAGAGCAAGAAAGCGCATAAACTGGTGAAGTATAATCCAATCTCTGCTCCACGTGAATTGTTACATATGGATCTTTTTGGTCCAATTGGTTTTGAAAGCATTGATGGAAGTAAGTATTGTTTCGTGGTAACTGATGATTATTCAAGATTTTCTTGGGTAATGTTTTTGAAGGAGAAGTCCGATACTTTTGAGAACTTGAAAGTGCTAATCAATCGATTAGAGACAGGTTTTAATCTAAAGGTAAGAAAGATTCGTTGAGACAATGGTACATAATTCAAAAATCAGTATCTTGCAGGTTTCTGTATTGAAAAAGGTATTAATTATGTAGTTCAGTTCTTTATATGCTCCTTAGATGAATGGTGTTGCTGAAAGAAAGAATAGGGTATTGATCGAGACAGATAGAAATCGTTACATGTTCATTTTTGGGGTGAAGCTGTTGCTAATGCATGTTACACTATGAATTGAGTTCTGACTGTTAATCGACTGGGTAAAACTTGCTATGAGTTATTTCATGGGAGAAAACCATATTTGAAGCATCTAGAACCATTTGGTGCATCGTGTACAATCTTGAAAAGAAAACTAGTAAGTAAGTTTGATTCTAAAATGGTTACTGGAGTATTTCTTGGGTATAGTTCTCCTAACAAGCGAGTTTTCAACAATGAAACAAAATGTGTTGAAGAATAGTCTGAAGTTGATGTCCAAAGGAATCAAACGGAGAGTGCTCCGAAGAGTCATCCTTGGATTTATAACTATGATGAGCTGATTGACTCATTCAATCTTGCTCCGGATCAGACGGAGAATGAAGTTGAGTTACAAATGCTTTTTGATTTACAGAATGAACCAGAGATATCTACACCTACTCCAACTCCAACTCCATTACCCACTCTCATTGAGCCAGTTCAAGATTCAGATCAAGACGTTGATCCAGTGTACGATACTTGCGGATCCGATATTTCAAGTGAGAGTTCTGATAATCTTGAAGATATTGGTGATACTATGAATCTACACAATGAGATACCTGTTCCTGCACAACCAGTTCCCAAAACTACGGCTGCTCATCCTAGAGAGAATATTATTGGAGATCCAAATGCATGTGTTAGTACAAGAAGGCAAGTTCAGTTTGATGGTCAAGTTGATACTCATATGACGGCTGCTGATGCATACTACGAGTACTCATATCATATTTCTTGAATAGAGCCAAAGACAACAAAAGAAGCCTTGAAGCATGTTAATTGGGTTATGGCTATGCAAAAAGAGATTCAGCAATTCCATCGTTTAGATATTTGGAAGCTAGTTACTAAGCCACATGGTGCTAAAGTATTTGATCTCAAATGGGTTTGGAAGTGCAAGTTTGACAAAGATGGCAATGTTATCCATAACAAAGCAAGATTAGTTGCTAAAGGTTATCAGCAAGATCCTGAATTCGATTATGATGAAGTTTTTGCTCCTGTTGCCAGATTGGAAGCTGTTCGCATTTTCTTGACTTTTGCTTCATTTATGAAGTTCAAAGTGTTTCAAATGGATGTCAAGAGTGCATTTCTTTATGGAAAGCTTAATGAAAGGGTATATGTCAATCAACCACCGGGTTTTGAAGATCATCTTCATCCTGACAAAGTTTACCGTTTACGAAGAGCCCTATATGGTTTACATCAAGCCCCGAGAGCTTGGTATGGATGTTTGTCAAGTTATCTGACCGAGAAAGGTTAACAAATGGGCACGGTAGATTGTACTCTGTTCACGAAAGTTAAAGATGATGATATTATTTTAGTCTAGATTTATGTAGACGACATTATTTTCAGTTCTACTAAGCAGGAACTCGTCGATGAGTTTGAGCAAGTTATGAAGGATGAATTTGTAATGAGCAAATTGTGTCTCTTATACTACTTTCTTAGTTTGCAAGTCGAACAGACTGATAATGGAATTTTTCTTCATCAAGCAAAGTATGTAAATGATATACTCGAACGTTTCGGTATGACTCAAGAACATCATGTGTCAACCCCGCTAGATGTGAATCACGGTATTTCGTTGGACTGTGAAGGGGAGCTTATTGATCCTACATACTATCGAGTAATCATCGGATCGCTAATATATCTCATTGCATCTTGGCCAGATATTATGTTCGCAACATGTCTGTGTGCTTGTTATCAAGTTAATCCGAATACAGTTCATCTTATAGCTGCCAAAAGAATTCTTCGTTATCTGTTACATTCTCCAAATCTTGGCATCTGGTATTCGAACGAAGACAAGTTTGATCTTGTAGCATACAGTGATTCAGACTATGCAGGTTGCAAAATCAACAATAAATCTACATCAAGAGGATGTCAATTTTAGGTGAAAGGCTGGTGACCTGGAAATCCAAGAAACAAACTGCAGTTGCGCTTTCCACGTGTGAAGCTGAATATATTGCTGCTGCTAGTTGCTGTTCGCAAGTTGTTTGGATTCAACAACAACTTCGAGATTACGGACTAAGAATCTCTTTCTCTCTTCTTTATAGTGATAATACTGATGCTATTGCAATTACTAAGAATCCTGTGCAACATTCTAAGACTAAACATATAGGTGTTAAATATCATTTTCTTAGAGATTCCCATGAGAAAAAGATAATTTAGGTTAAGAGAATAGGTATTAAGGACCAAAGGGCTGACCTTTTCACCAGGCTTTTGATAAACCTAGGTTCTTGCTACTTTTAGAGATGAATGGCATTGTTGATCGAGACAAACTAATTTCGGATGTTGTTTGCGAGGTTTAATCAAACTTTTAGACTCTGCATGTAGTATGCATGACATATAGATTTTAGTTTCTTATTATCTGTACTGCATATTTTTGCTTTCTGTCTGTATTTCCTTGCATGATTTCTTTCATGTTTGCATGCTAGTCTGTAGTTATTTTCTGTTTCTTTTGTTAAAATGCTAAAAGACAAAAAGATTTTATGTTTTAGTATTTTAGGGGGAGTATTTGTTTCCACAGAAAATACCTAAAAGTGTATAATGTCTCACCAGAAAACCCTAAAAAGTATAAAATTCCGAAAATGAGCTTGTTTTGATTTATATGTTGGAGATGAAGAAATTACTGTACTGAGAATTGATATATTTGATTAGTAAGGACTGATTTGAACGTTTATGTTTATCTTTTGTGTGATGTACTGATAGATGTGACTTATGAATTCTTGGAATTAGACAATTATAATAAGAATAATGATCATCTAAGATTTAGAAGTCATGAACGATCTGTAGCGTTTGAAGGTAGTCACCTAATTATCTCCGAAACTGTATGAAATAATAGTTGTTGAGGAACTCAATAGTCGGTTGAGGGTATCCCCTATCATAATTGATAATCATTAGAGAAAGTTGGTGTTGGATGTCCCCAAGCAATATTCAAACGTTGCTCTAACAATTCAGCCTCACAGCTATGATTGGGACATTCAATAAGGGATTGAGGATTATTTGTTTGGCTGGTGCATACCACGTTGTCACGGGCCTAAGACTTAATAATCGAAAGTAAACCCAGAAAATATCATAGAAAATTAGTTTATGTTGAAGTAAGTGTCCCTTCTCACTTAAGGTTGAAAAGTATAATTCCTTATTGCGGACCGTTCAAGCATTTAAGGGAGAACACCTTTGAGTGATCTGAGCACACAACAAAGAAACATGAGTTCATGCATAACAATGGAAAATCCATTCATGATGGCGTTCAAAATCAATATATCAAAAGACAGTGATATGCTGAAAAAGGAATATCAAAAGAAAATCGAAGTCAGAAATAATTGACGTATCAAGATGGAAAAGTCCTGAAAGTATGAAGAATGCTGATTCATGATGTGCTCATAAAGAATTCATATCATTCTTAGTGTGACGCCCCCACGCAGCTTGAATTGTTTAATCACGACGTTCACACTGAACTATCAAGATTCTTGTCGTCTGCAATTTAGAGTTATTCCTATTAAGACTGTAAGTTAGAAAGATACTTACCTAGATATACTCTAAATAACATATATATATATATATATATATATATATATATATATATATATATATATATATATATATATATATATATATATATATATATATATATATATATATATATATATATATATATATATATATATATATATATGAAAGTTTAACTTTCGATTCCATTTTCCATGACAACTTGAACATAAAGAAGTTAAGGGCCTTGAGATTTATTTCGTGTGATGAATGGTCATCAGGCAAGTCTGCTTTAACTGTAGACCAATCCCCGCGGTAAATAATGCAACTATTCGGATAATCCAATATATCCTAAGATCTGTCGAACCAACTAGATTGAAGATTGACAAAACATTGGTAGAAGCTAAAGGCTGACAGGGTTATTCAAAATGCCATGAGAACTATCCTGTTCAATTTGAATGAAATACATGGAAAGAGATAATGGAAAGTTACGCGTAATGAATTGATAACCTAATAAAAATGCACAATCATAAGTGATGAAAGAATCAAGGATTAATGAACTTAGCGTGATCTCAAAAATCACTGCCTTATAGTGTTCAAGTAATTAATGCCAACATGATTGTCGAAGTGTCCGAAATGATTATGTTCATGTTTAATGAGGATTGATATCAGTAATTGCATGATAATAGACATAGACTGGATAATTAGGAATGAACAACAGAAGTTGATTCAATATGTCAGTTCTGATCCATTTTTAAATTGTTAATCATCTTGCTCACAAAAAGAATGTGGATTTGTATGTCTTGCTTATCTGTTTGTTAAATAGTTTGCATTGAAAACTGTAAAATGTGACGACCCGGAAATTTCTGACCAAATTTAAACTTAATCTTTATATGATTTCGACAAGATAAGCAAAGCCTGTAATGTTGCGTCTCAAAAATTTTGAACTGTATACATGGATTCATTTAACCTTTGACTGTTTCCGACGATTCACAAACAATTGTGTGCAAATAAAAATGTAAATATATATAGATATAATTATATATATAAGGGTATATTTATTAATTTGATTTAATAAAATAATATACTAAATAATTAAGTGCAATTAAAATAAATAAATAAATATATATATATATATATATATATATATATATATATATATATATATATATATAGTGGTAGGATCAAGAGGGAAGAAACCATTCAGGGGAAAGCGGGGGGAAGCAAAAACTTTTTATTTTTTTTCATTTTTTGAAAAAACTTTGTTCACGAACATTATAGATGAGATGAAAATATGAACATTTAGTAGAGACACTTTGTGATAACTGTTTTTATTTTGGCGGGAAAACACTCGAAGAAGTAATATATAACAATTATCGTGTTTTTCGAGCGTATTTTGAGGTTTTAGCTATTAGGGTTTAGATATTAGGGTTTAGATATTAGGGTTTATAGGGTTTAGATATTAGGGTTTATAAATTTAGGGTTTAGGGTTTAGATTTAGGATTTAGATTGAGTTTTTAACACGAACGGTTTAGAGTTTAGGGTTTAGGGTTTAGGGTTTAGGGTTTAGGGTTTGGTGTTTTGGGTTTATTCCATAAACCCAAAACACCAAACCCTAAATCCTAAACCCTAAACCCTAAATCGGGCTAAATTTTACTTCACAAAACATGGAAAAAAAAACCTTCATATTCTTCACGAACAATATTATCTTGAATGTTATTTTTGTCAATCGTTTTCCCGCCTAAATAATAACATTCATCACGAAGTGTCTCTTCTAAATGTTCATATTTTCGTGTGATCTTGATGCCGGAAAAAAAATTTCAAAAAAAATGAAAAAAAAAAATTTGCTTCCCCCCGCTTCCCCCCGATTGGTTACTTCCCCATTGATCCTGCCTCTATATATATATATATATATATATATATATATATATATATATATGAAATATATACTTAATTGATAATTATATGTATATTGTTATATATTAAAATGTATAATATTCAATATATGATATATAATTAGTAAATACTACATAAATAATAATATATAAGATTTATAAATTTAATTTAATTACAAAGTTAAAAAATAGTTATTTTGTTATTAGTACTTTCATTATTATCATTAAAATAAATATAAATGTTAATATCGATATTATGAATATTATTAATTTAACATAATATAGATATAAAAATTGATATATTTAAATTGTTATGTCATTATTAATATTACTAATATTATTGTTATTATTATTAAGATATATATTAATTATCACTGCTATTACTATCACTACCATTATTGTAGATATGATTTTAGTTATTAATATAATTATTATCATAATTATTATTATCTTAAGATTATTATTATTAATATTATTATTATTATTGGTATTTTTATTAATATTAATATATTTATATTTATTAATTAATAATGCTAAATAATACAGATAAAACTGAATTCAACCAATTTCTTGTAATATCATTTTTGATTCTGTGACCCCAGCCCTCAATACAAAACAAGAATTTGTTTAACGTCAAAATCAAAATGTATCGAATTTTGTTTCCGATCACTATCATATTTACTTTGTAAGTTGTTTGTTTTCTTCTTCCGATTGAAGAATCTTTTGTCTCTTAATTTCTTCTACTTCCTGATTGAGAATCATGTCTGCACATTAATTCTAGTCGACCTCAGTTAACTAATACAACCAAATTCTGTTAGAAATCATAATCTGCTAGAAATCAGAAATAGATATAATAAATTCAATAAGATACAAAATTTGTAGATATCAAAATCTGATATGGTACGGAATTTGTTAGCTTTCACTATCTGGTATATATATATATATATATATATATATATATATATATATATATATATATATATATATATATATATATATATATATTTCTTCTTCCTGATTGAATATTATTGTCCTTCTTGCCTAATTCTTGCTTATCAATCGACTTCAACTAATCATTACAATACAACGAACAATCAATTCTTGTTACAGCATTAATCAAACACTTTCATTCTATTTAATCTGCTACTTTTAGAAAAATAAAAGGGAGGGAGAGAAAGAAACCAACACTCACATTATTCAACAAGCTCCATTCAAGAACTCAATTAAATCGATCATCATTCAGCCACAATACCCGAGTTCATCATCAAGCTAGAACTATTTTAAAACTATGACTATGACAGTCTTCGTTTATAGTTCTATCCAAGAACAAACCCAAACTCACCATCCTTATTAACACCCAACAACACGATGACCAAAGAAGAACACCCGTCTATTACCTTCCATCACCTTCAATCTTCTACTTTTATTTGAGTAGTCGGGAAGTACTAAGAAACCTTCAAAACCCTACAACAACAACCACCCTCACTTCATCGTGGTCACCACCTCAACACCCTTATCTGTTGCTAAGTTCAGGTTCTGTTTGAGCCTACCCGAGAACCATTAACTACCTACATCACCCATCAAGACCCAACGACTTGCAACTTACAAACAAGATCTATATACATATATAGTCACGATCTCTTCTACCTCCCAAGACCAACCGTCACCTTTTATATTTTCTTCTCTTCTCTTTTCTTCGTGAAACAACCATCACTTTGTAAACCACCCGACAACCATCACTAAAGAACTATCGATCATCGGTTCATTTTAGATAACACTCAACACTCTTGTTTAAACATCACTCGTTCCGGTAAAAACCCACAACCCTACTCTTGCAATTTCTTTTGTTCTTTTTTTTTTTTTTTTTTTTTGAAACTGTGAAAGGGTGAGTGAAAGAAATTAATGACGTTTTTGTTCTATGCTTTAAACTACTGTAATAACAATGATTTATTGGTTCAGCCAATTAGTAAAGAAAATAGGAGGTAGCCAAAAGGAATGCTATTGCAATTATCGTTTTTTATATATATATATATAAAAGAGACTGATCAATGATGGATAAATAAAGCTAGTTGTATGCAATTGGTTGCTTTTCTTGTTTTGGCCGACCAAGTGGGAATAAGTCATATTTTTTTTTACATGTCGAAAGGAAGATGCTAGGAGGGATTACACGTATGCTACAATTTGCATGTTTTCGTTATTCTTTTTACCGAATCCTAAATCCACACATTTAACTTTATTGGGCTCCGAATGGTTGGGCCATTTGGTTTTAGGAATGACTTAAATTTTGGGCTGTGAACTTGTTTGTAATCTAAGACCAAATGAATTCTTGGGCCGAATGATTTATATATTGATGATGGTTAGAGGGGTTACGAGTGTAATAATGATACGATTATGATTCACGATCAATGAAGATGATGACGGTATAGATACGATAACAAGGATGATGGTGAGCAAGTAGAATGATGAGTATAGTGATGATATTGATGATGAGCCGTTAAGATGATGATGATCAAATATGATTTTGTAATAGTAATAGAGTAAGATGATGATAATGAATGAAGTCAAGAATGACTCGATTAAGATGATGCTTGTGCGGCTCTTGTGTTCTTCCTTCTGTTTTAAGAGATTATGATGATGAATTCGAAATAGGTTATGAAACCCAAAGAAGATAATACGGGCTAAATAAATATTATGTTAGTATTATTCCAGAAAAAAAACTTAACAGCTTGATGGTTAAGGGTTTTACGGGTTAGCGGAAGGTCGCAGGTTCGAGCCCGGGCCGGGGGGCGTTTATCTTTTTAAAGCTTGTTACTTAAGGTAGTTCTTATTATTATTATTATTATTATTATTATTATTATTATTATTATTATTATTATTATTATTATTATTATTATTATTATTATTATTATTATTATTATTATTATTATTATTATTATTATTATTATTATTATTATTATTATTATTATTATTATATTCATTATTATTATTATTACTATCACTACTTTAGTATTATAAATATTAGTTTAATAAACAAGTGACATTTATATAAAAATATATTTTATATCTATATTAATATTAGATATTATTTTGTTTACTAAAATGTTATTATAATTAAGTTACAAATAATATATATATATATATATATATATATATATATATATATATATATATATATATATATATATATATATATGTATATATATATATATATATATATTTTAAAGCCTATATATATAAATACTAATTCTAATACATTATATAATAATTTCAAGCACTAATATATAATATTTATAATAAATAACATATATTATAACCTAATTAGAATACTTTAATAAGAATCTGTTATATACATATTAAACATCTAAAACATATAAAATAGATATAATTAGATTATTTATTAATATAACAAACAAATTAGTAATATAAGAAGCATATTAATAATATTAATATATAAACTCGTCAATTGTTATTATGTGTTTTAATATATATAAAATTGATATAGGTTCGTGAATCCGAGGCCAACTCTGCCCTTGTTCAAATGTTGTCACATGTATTTTTACTACAAAATACCGTATTGTGAGTTTCATTTGCTCCCTTTTTAAATGCTATTTGCAATATATATTTTTGGGACTGAGAATACATGCGCTGCTTTTATAACTGTTTTACGAAATAGATACAAGTACTTAAAACTACATTTTATGGTTGGATTACTATACCGAATATTGCCCCTTCAAGTCTGGTAACCTAAGAATTAGGGAAATGGCCCCTAATTGACGCGAATCCTAAAGATAGATCTATGGGCCTAACAAACCCCATTCTGGAATTTGGAATGCTTTAGTACTTCAATTTAGATGGTGATTGCGATTGCCAATATTTATAGCATACTTGCGAGTATGCGAGGGATATTCTATATGCATTATGTTAATGTCGGTTACCAGGTGTTCATCATACGAATGGATTTTATACACTTGCGAGTGTAATAATATTTATGAAAAATGCAATCTTGTGGTCTATTAAAATGATGGAAATGAATGATTATGATAAACTAATGAACTCATCAACCTTTTGGTTGACACTTTAAAGCATGTTTATTCTCAGGTATGAAAGAAATCTTCCGCTGTGCATTTGCTCATTTTAGAGATATTACTTGGAGTCATTCATGACATATTTCAAAAGACGTTGCATTCGAGTCGTTGAGTTCATCAAGATTATTATTAAGTCAATTATAGTTGGATATATTATGAAATGGTATACATGCCATTAAATTTCGATGAAATGAAAGTTTATCTTTTAAAAACGAATACAATGTTTGTAAAATGTATCATATAGATGTCAAGTACCTCGCGATGTAATCAAATGTAATGTATTCGTCTTGATGGATTAGGATGGGGCATTTCCGTTGGTATCAGAGCGGTGGTCTTAGCTAACCAGGTTTGCATTAGTGTGTCTAACTGATAGTTATTTAGATGCATTAGTGAGTCTGGACTTTGAACGTGTCTGCATGTCAAAAGTTTTACTTGTCATTTCGTGTCGTAAATTACCTGCTTATCATTCTTAGGAAATCACTTGCTTATCACTCTTAGTCTAAACACATCTTACTGCATTGATTGCATGAATAGTGTGTAGACAAAATTCATATCTTAGCGTATCTGATAATTCATATCTTAGCGCATCTGTTACTGTAGACTTGCCTAACATATGCCGTAAATTCCTCCATAATCTACGAAATCTTTTGCTCTATATAGATATCCTATGTAATTAGAATACCACCCAATAGCCGAAAATCATTTCATATCGCAAACCCTTTTATCTAACCATACAAGACGGAACTCGCAAATAGTTAAAATTCCTTAGATTCCGACAGCTATTCCGACATGGATGTTCACCAAAGCTCTGGAAGCAGCGTCACTAGAATGAATCAACCAATCAGCCATCCCCAATTCATCTAATGGTTTCGTAATCGAATTAACCGATGGAGACGAGAACAAGGAGATCCTTTCCACCCTCCAACCTGCACTCTTGGCAAAGAACCTAAAGCACTTACCGGCGAACCCATTCGAAACACCATTTTCACAATCATTTCCCGAATATCTTGCCACGATTATATTCAATCTAAAATTCTAAACCTTATTCGTCGGCTCGTTCCAACCGACAATCATCCCAGAATAATAGAAGAAGTCAACGAATTTCGCGCTCGGGTAGTGACTTTGAAGAATATGATGCAAAACTTACCAGCTTCAGCAACATCACCTGCACCAACATCAATACCAGTACCACCAACAACCCAAGTTCAACATCACACACCTCAACATCTCATTATGTACCTCGAGCATAATCATCGTTCTACATGACGTTCTACATTATTTATCTTCGTTCTTCATGGCGATTATGTAAACTCTAATGTTTTAGAGATTATGTATTCTAATTCTAACGGTAAATCAAATGAGATTAATAACTCATTAAATCTATGATTACATCTGAAGAAAATATATATGTAAGTATATTTTCATAAAGATTGTAATTAAAAATTCTTTCGTACAAACTGTTAATGGTGAAAATATTTTAACGGGTAGGTAATACCCGAGGAATATTTAGATTTCACATTAATAAGTTACATTGTACATTCTTCGAATCTTATTCAACAGTCATTTACTATCCTACTTACATCCACAAGATATACAAATCCGTTCACCACAAAATAACCATTTTCATTCAATTTCATATTTGAATTTTGACTTACCAGAATTCAACAAGTGGCATAATGAAGAAAACATTGGACAAAAATAAAATTTGTTAGAAACAAACAAATTAACTATGAAAAATTTTGTTAAGAAACCACGCTAACAAAATCCTAGCTAACTGTTCCTAGCTAACTGTTAATTCCTTATTACATTTAATTATCGCAATGTATTTATCGCAATTTAAATTCTCGCAATTTTATTTATCGTCATTTAATTTCTGTTATTTATTTTACGCACTTTAAATATCGGGACACGTATACAAGGTTTTGACATATCATATCGACGCATCTATATATATTATTTGGAATAACCATAGACACTCTATATGCAGTAATGCTTGAGTTAGCTATACAGGGTTGAGGTTGATTCTGTAATAATATATATACTTTGAGTTGTGATCGAGTCTGAGACATGTACACGGGTCACGATTCGTATTAATTAATTCAAATATTATATATTAAACTATATATGAATTATTGGACTGTTAACTGTGGACTATCGACTGTGGACTAATAACATTGGACAATTAAAATGAATTAAAATATTGATTATAACATATGAAACTAAACATTTCTTCAAGTTTGCTACTTGATTTCATCTTAAACCTCATTTGTATCTTGACGATTACAATCTGCGTTCAAACCTTTCATGATTCTTGAAAACACCTCAATCGAGAGGATGAACCAACCGCACTTCATCTACGGAAGGAAAGATTTATGCATATAGTGATGCACCTGAAAAAAACTCTCAGAAACTGAGTAAACGTTTAACACGTATATGTGCTAGCTCATTTGGCGTTGGCATTACCGAAAATAACTTTGCAATCCCTTTCCAAAGTAGCCAATTTT
Organism: Rutidosis leptorrhynchoides; assembly: GCF_046630445.1. Lineage (NCBI taxonomy): Eukaryota > Viridiplantae > Streptophyta > Magnoliopsida > Asterales > Asteraceae > Rutidosis > Rutidosis leptorrhynchoides. The sequence continues at coordinate 182,589,142 of NC_092337.1, forward strand.
GTCACAGCTTCAGTAAATCAATTTCGACTTTTCATTCGAATAAACTCTATTATAACCTTGATATATAAGTTTGCCTTTCGTCAACGTTACCGGAGAACCGCTTATATTCCACCACATTAACGATAAACTTACCAACAACTTTGTTGATATTTGACTTTAAAAAAAATCATTACATTCATTGAAACCCTATCATATACTCATCCGCATCTTTTAACAAGAATTGCTTTACCAATTACCGGGAATCAACAATCAGTATTTTTGATCTCGCAGCATTTCTACATTAACAGTTATATGTATACATATAACATTTATCTCTTAGAATTATGATCTTCCATTTAGAAATTCTGAAAAGCACCCAGGTTATGAACCAATACTCTGAATATTCAAAAAGTTGAATGAAGTAGCAAAAACTGTAAACGACCTTAACAGGCAAAAGTATGATGATAAAGAATGGAGTGTTGGAAACACTCAATAGAAAATTTAGTACCAAAAAGCGGATTTTGAGAAATTATGAAGGAGACTGTGGACCAATCACAAGGACTAAACTTGTACATAAAGAATCCTGATGATTCTGTTTCTAATGAAATCTTTAGCGAATATCATGCTCCTTAATCTCTCCAAATCATCGTGAATGAATTTCTTCATCACAATTTGATTCTAAAATTCTATGATATCATCGTATCTTTTATTATAAATATCCTCGATATATCTGAAGATATTCTTATCTGAAATCGTTTATCTTTTCGCGTTATCTGCATTACATCATAAAGGAAACTGTTTCAGTTTCTAAATTCTAAAAAGTTCGAATTTAAAATATGAATGATATTAAAGTAGTGTTGGGGACTGAAGCATGAGTTAGTATAATATAATGACATTTGATCAATGTGATTATATTACATTAAGTCATGCTGAGTTTCTAATGAAATATGATGATTCACAGATCATAACGTCATCAGGTGCCATGTTACACAACTCTTACATTCTATATAATCTGTAAACATATCAAGAACATATTTTCTTAGTAGTTCTATACCCTCTGTTAAATTCTGGTAATTTAACCAATCAAGATCATGCTATTACAATCTCTCTCTTAAAACATTAGTCATGTTGATTCGAAACTTCATAACTATGAATTCTGGACCATTATTCGCTTGTTTTAAAGTCAGGAAGAGTAAACAAAAGGAATGGAACTCCAAAATATAAAGGAAATGAAGAGGATGGATTTATAGTGAAATATCCGACAGGACAATCAAAACAGATCATCGCATTTAACCATAGAGGATTCCAATTTCTTCATTCAATGAAGAATCAAATCTTATATAGTTTTCAAAGATTTTCTTCATGTTCCTTAAAATCCGGAACTCAACCCTGATTACGTCAAAAGTTAAGAAGAATTTTATTTTCCTCAGTTCATTATTTTGTGATAGCTTCACTCGTACCCTTCGAGTAATCGAATCGTTTTATCCTTATTACTCAATGATAAGAAAACTCTATGTATCAACTCATATCCGTCATGAAAACATTCTTATTGATAACCATGACAATCACACTCAAATTTCGGGACGAAATTTCTTTAACGGGTAGGTACTGTGACGACCCGGAAATTTTCGACCAAATTTAAACCTAATCTTTATATGATTTCGACAAGATAAGCAAAGCTTGTAATGTTGCGTCTCAAAAATTTTGAACTATTTACATGGATTCATTTAACCTTTGACTGTTTTCGACGATTCACGGACAATTGTGTGCAAATAAAAATGTAAATATATATATAGATATAATTATAAATATAAGTGTATATTTATTAATTTGATTTAATAAAATAATATACAGAATAATTAAGTCCTATTAAAATATATATATATATATATATATATATATATATATATATATATATATATATATATATATATATATATATATATATATATATATATATATATATATATATATATATATATATGAAATATATACTTAATTGATAATTATATGCATATTGCAATATATTAAAATGTATAATATTCAATATATGATATGTAATTAATAAATACTACATAAATAATAATATATAAGATTTATAAATTTAATTTAATTACAAAGTTAAAATATAGTTATTTTATTATTAGTACTTTCATTATTATCATTAAAATAAATATAAATGTTAATATCGATATTATGAATATTATTAATTTAACATAATATAGATATAAAAATTGATATATTTAAATTGTTATGTCATTATTAATATTACTAATATTATTTTTATTATTATTAAGATATATATTAATTATCACTGTTATTACTATCACTACCATTATTTTAGATATGATTTTAGTTTTTAATATAATTATTATCATATATATTATTATCTTAAGATTATTATTATTAATATTATTATTATTGGTATTTTTTTAATATTAATATATTTATATTTATTAATTAATAATGCTAAATAATACAGATAAAACTGAATTCAACCAATTGCTTGTAATATCATTTTTGATTCTGTGACCCCAACCCTCAATACAAAACAAGAATTCGTTTAACATCAAAATCAAACTGTATCGAATTTTGTTTCCGATCACTATCATATTTACTTTGTAAGTTGTTTGTTTTCTTCTTCCGATTGAAGAATCTTTTGTCTCTTAATTTCTTCTACTTTGTCTTCTACTTCCTGATTGAGAATCATGTCTGCCCATTAATTCTGGTCGACCTCAGTTAACTAATACAACCAAATTCTGTTAGAAATCATAATCTGCTAGAAATCAGAAATAGATATAATAAATTCAATAAGATACAAAATTTGTAGATATCAAAATCAGATATGGTACGGAATTTTTTAGCTTTCACTATCTGGTATATATATATTTTTTTTCTTCTTCCTGATTGAATATTATTGTCCTTCTTGCCTGATTCTTGCTTATCAATCGACTTCAACTAATCACTACAATACAACGAACAATCAATTCTTGTTACAGCATTAATCAAACACTTTCATTCTATTTAATCAGTGACTTTTAGAAAAATAAAAGGGAGGGAGAGAAAGAAACCAACACTCACATTATTCAACAAGCTCCGTTCAAGAACTCAATTAAATCGATCATCATTCAGCCACAATACCCGAGTTCATCATCAAGCTAGAACCATTTTAAAACTATGACTACGACAGTCTTCGTTTATAGTCCAAGAATAAACCCAAACTCACCATCCTTATTAACACGCAACAACACGATGACCAAAGAAGAACACCCGTCTATTACCTTCCATCACCTTCAATCTTCTGCTTTTATTTGAGTAGCTGGGAAGTACTAAGAAACCTTCAAAACCCTACAACAACAACCACCCTCACTTCATCGTGGTTACCACCTCAACACCTATATCTGTTTCTAAGTTCGGGTTCTATTTGAGCCTAACCTGAGAACCATTAACTACCCACATAACCCATCAAGACTCAATGACTTGCAACTTACAAACTAGATCGATATACATATATAGTCACGATCTCTTCTACCTCCCAAGACCAACCGTCACCTTTTATATTTTCTCCTCTTCTCTTTTCTTCGTGAAACAACCATCATCACTTTGTAAACCACCCTACGACCATCACTAAAGAACTATCGATCATCGGTTCATTTTAGTTACAACCCAACACTCTTGTTTGAACATCACTCGTTCCGGTAAAAACCCACAACCCTACTCTTGCAATTTATTTTCTTCTTCGTTTTTTTTTTTAAACTGTGAAAGGGTGAGTGAAAGAAATTAATGACATTTTTGTTCTATGCTTTAAACTATTGTAATGACAATGATTTATTGGTTCGGCCAATTAGTAAAGAAAATAGGAGGTAGCCAAAAGGAATGCTATTGCAATTATTGTTTTTTATATATATAAAAAATAGACGGATGAATGATGGATAAATAAAGCTAGTTGTATGTAATTGGTTGCTTTTCTTGTTTTGGCCGACCAAGTGGGAATAAGTCATATTTTTTTTACATGTCGAAAGGAAGATGATAGGAGGGATTACACGTATGCTACAATTTGCATGTTTTCGTTATTCTTTTTACCGAATCCTAAATCCACACATTTAACTTTATTGGGCTCTGAATGGTTGGGCCATTTGGTTTTAGGAATGACTTAAATTTTAGGTTGTGAACTTGTTTGTAATCTAAGACCAAATGAATTGTTGGGCTGAATGATTTATATATTGATGATGGTTAGAGGGGTTACGAGTGTAATAATGATATTATCATGATTCACGATCAATGAAGATGATGACGGTATAGATATGATAACAAGGATGATGGTGAGCGAGTAGAATGATGAGTATAGTGATGATATTGATGATGAGCCGTTAAGATGATGATGATCGAATATGATTTTGTGATAGTAATAGAGTAAGATGATGATGATGATAATGAATGAAGTCAAGAATGACTCGATTAAGATGATGCTTTTGCGGCTATTGTGTTCTTCCTTCTGTTTTAAGAGATTATGACGATGAATTCGAAATAGGTTATGAAACCCAAAGAAGATAATACGGGCTAAATAAATATTATGTTAGTATTATTCCAGAAAAAAACTTAACAGCTTGATGGTTAAGGGTATTACGGGTTAGCGGGAGGTCGCGGGTTCGAGCCCGGGCCGGGGGGTGTTTATCTTTTTAAAGCTTGTTACTTAAGGTAGTTATTATTATTATTATTATTATTATTATTATTATTATTATTATTATTATTATTATTATTATTATTATTATTATTATTATTATTATTATTATTATTATTATTATTATTATTATTATTATTATTATTATTATTATTATTATTATTATTATTATTATTATTATATTCATTATTATTATTACTATCACTACTTTAGTATTATAAATATTAGTTTAATAAACAAATGACATTTATATAAAAATATATTTTATATCTATATTAATATTAGATAATATTTTGTTTACTAAAATGTTATTATAATTAAGTTACAAATAATATATATATATATATATATATATATATATATATATATATATATATATATATATATATATATATATATATATATATATATTTTAAAGCCTATATATATAAATACTAATTCTAATACATTATATAATAATTTCAAGCACTAATATATAATATTTATAATAAATAACATATATTATAACCTAATTAGAACACTTTAATAAGAATCAGTTATATACATATTAAACATCTAAAACATATAAAATAGATATAATTAGATTATTTATTAATATAACATACAAATTAGTAATATAAGAAGCATATTAATAATATTAATATATAAACTCGTTAATTGTTATTATGTGTTTTAATATATATAAAATTGATATAGGTTCGTGAATCCGAGGCCAACCCTGCACTTGTTCAATGTTGTCACATGTATTTTTAGTACAAAATACAGTATTGTGAGTTTCATTTGCTCCCTTTTTAAATGTTTTTTGCAATATATATTTTTGAGACTGAGAATACATGCGCTGCTTTTATAACTGTTATACGAAATAGACATAAGTACTTAAAACTACATTGTATGGTTGGATTACTATACCGAATATTGCCCCTTCAAGTCTGGTAACCTAAGAATTAGGGAAATGGCCTCTAATTGACGCGAATCCTTAAGATAGATCTATGGGCCTAACAAACCCCATTCTGGAATGTGGAATGCTTTGGTACTTCGATTTATATGGTGATTGCGATTGCCAATATTTATGGCATACTTGCGAGTATGCGGGGGATATTCTATATGCATTATGTTAATGTCGGTTACCAGGTGTTCATCATACGAATGGATTTTATACACTTGCGAGTGTAATGATATTTATGAAAAATGAAATCTTGTGGTCTATTAAAATGATGGAAATGATTGATTATGATAAACTAATGAACTCACCAACCTTTTGGTTGACACTTTAAAGCATGTTTATTCTCAGGTATGAAAGAAATCTTCCGCTGTGCATTTGCTCATTTTAGAGATATTACTTGGAGTCATTCATGACATATTTCAAAAGACGTTGCATTCGAGTCGTTGAGTTCATCAAGATTATTATTAAGTCAATTATAGTTGGATATATTATGAAATGGTCTGCATGCCGTTAACTTTCGATGAAATGAAAGTTTGTCTTTTAAAAACGAATGCAATGTTTGTAAAATGTATCATATAGAGGTCAAGTACCTCGCGATGTAATCAAATGTAATGTATTCATCCAGATGGATTAGGACGGGGCATTTCATAAAACAACAAAAAGATTTTGGTTTTGCATGTTATTGCATTTAATGATAGAATGTCTTTTCTTTGCATATTTTTAGTTGCATGACATTATATTTCAGAAAATTTATAAAGATTTTATCCTTTCATTATCCTCTGAATGCACAATGACATCTGAAAGAACCTTGTCAAGATTAAGATATGTTTGGCCACCAAATCCATGAGATAGAAGTTTGTAGAGCTTGTGATTGTTTGAAGAACTATAATGATTTAAGGTGTTAATGAATTTAAGATGACAATACACTGTAGGACTTACTCATGTTAAACATAATGTTTAGAGTAATAACCTTATTTTGGTTAGGATTTTTCATCTTCCTAAGTGTTAATGATCATTTCTTGATAGTTTAATGATTTATGACTCAATTTGAAAGTGCTAGTTAGCTCTAAGATTTCCAAACGAGTCGATATCCTAAGTTAGTGAAAATTTTAAAATTGCCTAAGTGACTCACTCGCATGATTGATGTGTGAACCGTACGACTAACCACACGATTAAGGTTAACCGTTCGGAAGACCCTATTCTAGAACTGTCCTAAGACTTCTGGGTCACACGCACTAGTGACACTGTGAGATGCGCGGTTAATGGTGAATTGTGTGCTCAACCGTACGGTTGAGCATGAGAATATAAATAGAGGGTGCTGAGCACCGGAGCTCACACTTGTGCACCCACTTCATTTTCTCTCTCTAAAATCGATCTTCACCAATCGAGTTTTCCACTGCAGCGTTTGTTAAGCATATTATGCCGACCTTAGTGCCACCAAATAGGTATAATTTCATCAAGTTTTAGTAGGTTAATTCGTTGTTTGAATGTGTCGAAACCCTAGGGGTTTATTAGTCAAATTTTGTTAAATTACAGTGTGTTTTGATGATTATTTGCTATTGTTTTGTGTTAAACAGAACTTATACTTGCTATTGTGATGTGAATCGATCTCTAAAACACTCAAACATGTAATCCCGTCGATTTAAAAATGCATTTAATAATGGTTTCATCAGACATGCACGAGTGACATCACCCGCACGCATGGGACATGACTCGCACGAGTCAGTACACGGTTAAGGCTTAATCGTGTGAACCTTTGAGCCCACTCATTTGATTTCATTTGGCTACTCACTCGTTTGACTGAGCTGACACGTGTGATTAACCGCACGAGTCACCACACAGTTGACTCACTCGCTTATAAATGTTGCCTCAACCATGTACCTTGTCAGAAACCATTTTACTGCTCAAACCTGTCAACAATGGCATGAGTGACTATGTTACTCACACGTCTAATCACTCAGCCGCACGTGTGACAGTATCACTCACACAGTTTATCCTGTTAACAAGTTTATGACACTTTGATGCAAATGCTTTGATGTTTTATGATATGTGGTTTATATCTCTAACATTTCTGTTGATGTTTCAGTTTGATAAGATATTACCAATGGCAGAACAACAGGTCAATGTTCTAGTTGTTAACCTAGAAGGTTAGGGGGAACAAGCAAATCCTCAAGTGAATCCTGTTAACCCACCTGCTCAATAAGAGATTATTCTAGAGAAGGGAGAGCTCAACAATCAAGTCGCCCTCTATGACACCACTGATAGGTCAGATCATGTTGAGATTGAGAGAAATGATAAGATAGAATGAGATTCGGTATGTAAGAAGGAGACTCGGTACTAGAGAGAATCTGTACAAATTAAATTCCACAGCTTCTATAACTCAGTTACAATACAATGGCAATCTAATTAGGACTACATAGGTTCCTTATATAGCCCTCTTCTAAGGAACCTTCATTTAAGCTTAATTTACATTAACACTATACAACTTCGGGGTCCTAACAATCTCCCCCTTAGTGTTAAATGTGAACTTTACAATATAATCCTATCCAAAACATATAAAGGAACTTTGTTCCTCTGAAGTGAACTTTAGATTTGAATCCCTTGAGATTCTCATATCTTCGTATATTCACTCTTGTTTTGAGATGACTTTTCAATCTTGTGAGAATGCACTTGACAATCTCATTATCTTTAGTTGAATAGCAGTTATTGATCAGTCTCCATCTCATGTATTTAAAAGCATACATCAACGTTCCGTCTGAGTATCTTCTGAAATCTAAGACTCTGATGAAGATCTTTGTATAGTGAGCATTGACAAATACAAACCATATGGACAGTCGCTCACTTCAAGTAAGGACATATATCTAAGCTCTTCAATCACTTGATTTGGCGGTTTGATTCCGAGCTTTTTGTGTCCAGATTCCAAACCCATTTGAAAATCATGAACAGACATCCATCTCATCGAATCAAGAATAAACCTGTAGACTGCCTTCATTGCAGTAGCATGATAAATTGTTGCAGATTCATTCAAGTTAATCAAATAATTGTAAATGAAAATAATGTCGTCCATCTTCAGTTTATCAAAATCTGCTTCTGAAAACTGATAATCCTCATCATCCATTCTTGTAACTTGAAACAATGGCATCTTCACTTCATCCTTATTAATCATCAAAATCTTATTTATGCTTTTGATCTCTGAATTCCGCTAAATTTGAAGTTTCTCTTCATTCTTCAATTTGAATTTATTGCGAACACTCAGATAAGCTTTGAGATATTCAGGCTTCTTATGATATTTTCATGCACCCAGAACACTCATTGATGCAGAAAGGACGAGATCCGAATCACCATAGATTCTATACGCTTGTTGTTCAATGAATGGTGAATGAAGAATCTTTTTCTCTTCATCCTCACTTAGTGGTAATCAGCATCACGCTCAAGAACAATCTCTGCAGTTTGAAATGGAACATTCAAATCAGGAGGAGTTGTAGTATCTTCTTTGCCATTAGAGAAAATCTCGTTTTCGAAGTGAATTCCAAATTCATCAGTTGGAGAAATCAAGTTAACAAATTGATGATCATTAAATTCATTGGCGACACTTGATGACCCCTTCAAAATATCTTCAATGTTGTCAAAGTTTTGATTGTTCTCTTGAGATGACTTATTCTCTGATTGATCAGCTGTATCCATAATCATTAACATCCCTGAGTCACCCTCTCTCTGACTTTCTGATTCATCTAGAAAATTTTCGCACTGGATTTTCTCAATTTCATCACTTCCGGAATCAGATATATCAACAACATATTTATTCTTCTGTTGACTAGATGTACCAGCTTCATAACCACTGGACCGATGACCACTTTGTCTATTCTCCCCCTCATGAAGATTGTCGGGATCGAAATCATCATGATCAGGCATGTGAATTGGTCCAGGTGACTTGCATGGAGAGAAAGGATACACTATCCTTGCTTTCTCAAGATAAATCATCATAGTCTCGCAAATTTCATCAAGATCAGTCCGTTTAGCAAACTCAGCAAGATAGAGCTCATCCACCTCATTGTCAGAGAGATACTGTAATCCATATCTATTTGAAATCCGAGAAGGTGACCCAGTTGGTGAAACAACAGTGTAACCATGAACAAAAGCAGCATCAGCAGCATTTGTTGAAGGTAATGTCGATGGAAGTGTGTGAGTTGCCATGAGGGCAGGTAAGGATGATTGTGCGGTATTATTCTTATATGTAGGGCTGTACATACTACTAGTCAGATTCGTGATATCCCCTTCTGATGGAGGGTGGGTAACAACCGAAGTTGTCAACGGCGAAGTTTCTTTCAAAGCATCCACCTCCATGACTTTGGTCTCATGGGACTCTGACAAAGTAGCAGAACTACCCGTCAGTTTAGCTCTCACAGAGATATTGCTATCTCCGACTCCTGAAATCATTGATATACCATGAGGTGGTAAATCTCTTTCAGTTAAAGACTCTTCCTCCAGACCCTGAGTTCAGAATCCGGAAGAGAAGTGGTTTGATCCAATGAATCACTTTCATGAATCAAGGGATCAGTCTGCTAGAAGTCTGATAAATATCCCGAAGGATTGTCATGTTGACTCGTTTCCATGGGACGCGGCAGATCTTCCTCATCAAGATAAGCCGGACCTCGAGACCCTGTTGTACGTTGAGGCACAGGAGGATTTCCAGCCGATACGCAGGGTGCCTTTTCAAGACTTTTCGGCTCCCCTTCGGCCTTTCTGGACTTCAATGATTGAGTTTCCTCAATCGATTGAGTCAACGCAGACTTTACTGCAGAGGAAGACTTTACTTCCTTAGATGCCGAAGCACCTTGCTTTGTAGGGTTTATTATTAAGTCCTATTTAGATTGGATGGGCTTAGTGGCCTTTTTACCATCCGTGCGTTTAGATCTCTTGCCTACAGAAACTTGCACTTCATTTAGCATAGGGCTTACTGTTATTATTGGATGTGATACGGAGATGGGTGAGGGTGACCTAATTGGTTCTAGGTCTTGGTCCGTATCACCAATGGTAGTAGTAACTGTTTGGCGGATGATAGTTGTCCAAGTCCTAGATCTAGTTACTCGTTGGGTTGGCGGAGTCTGAATCATCTCATCAGGTATATATCGAGTTCTCTTAGGAGAATGTTCGGGAGACGATTCAGATGCTGTTGCTGAAGTGTCGGTGTTACTGCTCACTTCAGGTGTTGTGGAAAGGGTTGGTTCAATCCTAGTTGGACTAGGTTCCCTGATCCTCACGGGTTGAGCTTGGTGTGCTACCCTAGATCGTTAAAGGTTCACCCTAAGTGGAGGATTAGCTGGCCCGGGTGGTTGAACTACAGGTTCCCCTACAACCTCTGGGGCTGGAACCGCGGCGGGTTCAACTTGTTCTTGTTGTACCAGGTTCGGAAGAGGTATTCCTACAGCCTCAAAATAAGACCGCATACGAGCGTCTTGGGGTTCAGCTAGCCTCACTAGCCAATTTGGAATTGGCACAGTGAATTGATTATCAGACACCTTCGGGGTATTTATCTTCAGCTCCCCAAATCGTTTCATCTGTAATCCATGTGTACCTGGTACAAATATATTTTCATTTCTGCAAGCATTTATAGCATCATGGATAAAGATACAGAAAAACCTTTCGCAAGGGATGTATGAACCCCTTGGCTTATCAACTTGAGCTTGAACCAGATCCCATAAAAGCTCAGCATAGTCAGGAGCCTCTACTCTTATGAAAGAGTAGAATACTTTCAGCATTGGCACAGTCAAGCTATCGGATCCACTCCTTGTCATCAGCAAGCATCTGTTGATGATTGAGAAGATCACATACCACCTTGAGTGCAGATATTTCTTCTGAAACTTAGCTGGTGGAACATTGGTAGCTCCAACATAACCAAGATCAAAGACAGAAGTCATCATTTGCTGAGTAGCAGGAAAAGCAGGAGCATTCTGCACAACAGGAAGTCTGAATATCCTCCTGAAATCAGCTTTAGTGATACTCCTCCTCCCTTGAACTCCTCTCAGTTGAAATTAAAAACGAGCTTGTGTTCCCTCTGGATTTTCAGCAGTAGGTTGTGTAGCTTCCACAAACCTAATTGTTCTGTTAAGTAACTCCAGATATGTTACAGCTACACTGGCAGTAGTACTGAGCAGGCCACAGTGTGTGCCTCTCTAGAATTGTTGTCCAGTAGTTGCAGAGAATACTGGTTTCAGAGTTGATGAAGTGATTGTTCGCCATTTAGCTGTACAAATAATAAATAAAAGACCACAAGATATTCAAAAAGCATATATCTCTATTCTTATTTGTCTTTGAGATCCTTTGTATGTGTTTTATCTTTTCTATTTTAAGATTTTTATGGTTTTTCAAAAATATAAAAATCTTTTAATCTCAAATATGAACAAACAATTGACAATCATGACATTCATGCAAAGTCAATTATACTACACAAAGAATCAGAACAATACTTAGTCAATTTTTAAACACATTTCAAGCAGATTCGGTAGTCATGAAAACTTGAGATTCTGTAACCAAATAAGCTTGAGTTTTCAGATCAGAAAGATATAGAATAAACAAGTTAAGTGTTTGAAGATAAAAATCATAAATTTTCAAGTTACCAAAAGTCAGATTCGGTATCAAGAGAAGAACAGATTTGGTATCTCCAAAATTAACATAAAGACACTCTAACATGCATATTCTATCATGTAAAATCACAACCATAATCAATTAACCAATCAATTAAAGTATAACAACATGTTAATTGTATGAGCAGACTCGATACAGTAGATAGAACATATTCGGTAGATACAGAATCCATCAAACAATCAATTAAACATGTAATCAAGCTTGGTCAAATGATAGATCAATCAATATAACTCAAATTAGACAAGAATTCATGTTAATTAACCAAATCAATTGAGTTTAATCAAGGATTAATAGAATACGACTCAGACTCGGTAAAATCAACAGAATCTCAAAATTGAGAGTTAAAATTCAGTTATTTTGATCTTTTCTGGTTGATAAACACATAATTATCTCAGATCTATAAGTATGTTAATTAAAATGAACATTTACCCAACAATTTGAAGATACAGAGAGACGGACTCGGTAGATTAGGCAGATTCAGTATAATCAAGCAGACTCGGTAGGTAATTAACAACAGTAAGTGAGTAAGTTTGACTTTGACCCTCCTTTTATAGATACCGAAGGTAAAATACCGAATGGCCTTTACAGAATGGGCCTATTATACCGAATTCAGTCCAATTTTCAAAACTTTATCAATTTAACTTCAAATCTTGACAAATTGACTTTTTCTCTCAATATTCATTTCAATCTTTTTATGAAAAATATTTCTGAGACAATTTTGAAAACTTTGAACTTACCGAATCTGTACTGTTGGATGTCAGATTCGGTATAATGCTAAAAATAGCATTTTATCCAGTAAAAAACAAATACTTTTGGATTTTATCTTTTTCAATTTTTATGAATTTTCCAAAATAAGATTTGTACTTAAAAGAACTTTGAATTTTGTGAACAAAGTACAAATCTTCAGTGTTACCAATTGTTAAAACGGGTTGTATACTGAGATGTATACAAGCCCTAGTGAATTATTTCATATATAAAATAAATAATTTATGAATTCACTTTTGAAAAACAATATTTTTGAGTAATTTTCTAATTTTCTCCCTTTTTCTCCCCCTCAAAATGTGATATTCAAGAACGTAAATAAGCATTTTGATAAATTACCCTAGAAAATGAATTAACTCCCCCTTGAAATATGATATCAATGAGTTACCTCCCCCTTACGTAACCATTGAACAATTATATCCAGGAAGTTATCATAAATCTAAAGGCTCCCCCTTAAAAGATGATATCCAAAGCATATGAAAGTAGTTGCTCCCCCTAGAAAGTATCTACTCCCCCTAAACACAAGATCTCAAGAATAAGTCCCAACAGATCTAAGGAATATCAAGCACTATACTCTACCATGCCAATCTCTTTGATCAAGAATTTTAGCCTAAGTTCATCTAAAGGCTTAGTGAACATGTCGGCTAATTGCACTTTGGTAGTCACCAAGTATACTCTACATCCCCTTTCTCTACATGGTCCTTAATGAAATGATAGCGAATATCTATGTGTTTAGTCTTAGAATGCTGGACTGGGTTGCTTGTAATTGCAATAGCACTTTGTGAATCACAGTAAATCGGGGTCTTAGAAATCTTAAAGCCATAGTCTAAAAGTTGAGTTTGTATCCACAAAACTTGTGAACAAAAATGAGCTGCAGCAATGTACTCAGACTCAGCTGTTGATAAAGACACACAGTTTTGCTTTTTGGATGACCAACCAACTAGCCTATTCCCCAATATCTGAATTGATCCAGATGTGCTTTTTCTATCAACATGGCATCCGCCATGATCTGCATCAGTGTAAGCAGTGAGATTGAAATCGGATCCATGAGGATACCAGATCCCAAGATTAGGTGTACCTTTAAGGTACTGAAAAATCCTAACAACCGCTTTGGAATGAGATTTCTTAGGGTTTGACTGAAAGCGGGCACATACAGTTACAGCAAGTGTAATGTCAGGTCGACTTGCAGTCAGATACATTAAAGAACCAACCATGCTTTGATAAAGTGTAACATCAAAGGGTTACCCATTAGCATCAGCATCCAGTAAAGTCCTCATTGGGGTTGTCAATGGTTTTAAAGCAGTCATTTTAAAATGTTTTAGCATATCATTGATATACTTTGTTTGGTAATTGTTTTACTTGTAACCCCAAAAAGAAATTTAACTGGTCAAGCATGCTCATTTCGAATTTGTTGGCCATAAGATCACCAAATTCTTTGCATAAGGCCGGGGACGTGGAACCAAAAATAATGTCATCAACGTAAATTTGAACCAAGAGAATGTGACCGTGGTTTTTACGGATGAATAGCGTTGTATCAATCGTTCCATGAGAGAAGCCGTTGTCCAGCAAGTACTTTGTTAAGGTCTCGTACCATGCACGCGGTGCTTGCTTCAGACCGTATAAAGCTTTCTCCAAGAAGTATACGTGATTTGGATGAATAGGATCGATAAAGCCTTCTGGTTGATCGACATAGACATCCTCTTGAAGATGACCGTTCAGAAAAGCAGTTTTGATGTCCATTTGAAACACCGTGAACTTCATATGAGAAGCAAATGCAAGGAAAAGACGAATAGCCTCTGTAGTGACCCGAACTTTTCTATGTTTATATATATATATATTAAATGAAATTGTTATTTACATGATTAAGTGTTTCCAACATGTTAAACAATCAAACTTGTTAAGACTTGATTAATTGAAATAGGTTTCATATAGACAATTGACCACCCAAGTTGACCGGTGATTCACGAACGTTAAAACTTGTAAAAACTATACGATGACATATATATAGTTATATATATATAGTTAACATGATTTTATTATAAGTATGTATCTCATTAGGTATTTTAACAATGAGTTATATACATAAAAATGAGACTATTAAATTAAGAAACTCGAAAACGATATATATAACGATTATCGTTATAACGTCTTACTAGGTACATATGAATCATATTAAGATATTGATACACTTGGTTAATTATGTTAAATGGTAAGTAAATATATCATTAAGTGTATTAACAATGAACTACATATGTAAAAATAAGACTACTAACTTAATGATTTTGAAACGAGACATATATGTAACGATTATCGTTGTAACGACATTTAATGTATATAGATCATATTAAGAGATATTTGTACATCATAATATCATGACAATATAATAATTTAAAATCTCATTTGATATTATAAACATTGGGTTAACAACATTTAACAAGATCGTTAACCTAAAGGTTTCAAAACAACACTTACATGTAACGACTAACGATGACTTAACAACTCAGTTAAAATGTATATACATGTAGTATTTTAATATGTATTCATACACTTTTTAAAGACTTCAAGACACTTATCAAAATACTTCTACTTAACAAAAATGCTTACAATTACATCCTCGTTCAGTTTCATCAATAAATCCACTCGTATGCACCCGTATTCGTACTCGTACAATACACAGCTTTTAGATGTATGTACTATTGGTATATACACTCCAATGATTAGCTCTTATCAGGCCATTTGAGTTACCTAACACATGTAGGAACCATCATTTGGCAACTAGCATGAAATATCTCATAAAATTACAAAAATATGAGTAATCATTCATGACTTATTTACATGAAAACCAAATTACATATCCTTTATATCTAATCCATACACCAACGACCAAAAACACCTACAAATACTTTCATTCTTCAATTTTCTTCATCTAATTGATCTTTCTCAAGTTCTATCTTCAAGTTCTAAGTGTTCTTCATAAATTCCAAAAGTTCTAGTTTCATAAAATCAAGAATACTTCCAAGATTGCAAGTTTACTTCCAAGTTTTCTAAATCCATTCCAAGTAATCATCCAAGATCAAGAAACCTTTGTTACTTACAGTAGGTTATCTTTCTAATACAAGGTAATAATCATATTCAAACTTTAATTCAATTTCTATAACTATAACAATCTTATTTCGAGTGGAAATCTTACTTGAAATTGTTTTCGTGTCATAATTCTGCTTCAAGAACTTTCAAGCCATCCAAGGATCCTTTGAAGCTAGATCTATTTTTCTCATTTCCAGTAGTTTTATCCAAGGAACTTGAGATAGTAATGATGTTCATAACATCATTCTATTCATACATATAAAGCTATCTTATTCGAAGGTTTAAACTTGTAATCACTAGAACATAGTTTAGTTAATTCTAAACTTGTTCGCAAATAAAAGTTAATCCTTCTAACTTGACTTTTAAAATCAACTAAACACATGTTCTATATCTATATGATATGCTAACTTAATGATTTAAAACCTGGAAACACGAAAAACACCGTAAAACTGGATTTACGCCGTCGTAGTAACACCGCGGGCTGTTTTGGGTTAGTTAATTAAAAACTATGATAAACTTTGATTTAAAAGTTTTTATTCTGGGAAAATGATTTTTATTATGAACATGAAACTATATCCAAAAATTATGGTTAAACTCAAAGTGGAAGTATGTTTTCTAAAATGGTCATCTAGACGTCGTTCTTTCGACTGAAATGACTACCTTTACAAAAATGACATGTAACTTATTTTTTCGACTATAAACATATACTTTTTCTGTTTAGATTCATAAAATAGAGTTCAATATGAAATCATAGTAATTTGATTCACTCAAAACGGATTTAAAATGAAGAAGTTATGGGTAAAACAAGATTGGATAATTTTTCTCATTTTAGCTACGTGAAAATTGGTAACAAATCTATTCCAACCATAACTTAATCAACTTGTATTGTATATTATGTAATCTTGAGATACCATAGACACGTATACAATTTTTCGACCTATCATGTCGACACATCTATATATATTTCGGAACAACCATAGACACTCTATATGTGAATGTTGGAGTTAGCTATACAGGGTTGAGGTTGATTCCAAAATATATATAGTTTGATTTGTGATCAATACTGAGATACGTATACACTGGGTCGTGGATTGATTCAAGATAATATTTATCGATTTATTTCTGTACATCTAACTGTGGACAACTAGTTGTAGGTTACTAACGAGGACAGCTGACTTAATAAACTTAAAACATCAAAATATATTAAAAGTGTTGTAAATATATTTTGATCATACTTTGATATATATGTATATATTGTTATAGGTTCGTGAATCAACCAGTGGCCAAGTCTTACTTCCCGACGAAGTAAAAATCTGTGAAAGTGAGTTATAGTCCCACTTTTAAAATCTAATATTTTTGGGATGAGAATACATGCAGGTTTTATAAATGATTTACAAAATAGACACAAGTACGTGAAACTACATTCTATGGTTGAATTATCGAAATCGAATATGCCCCTTTTTATTAAGTCTGGTAATCTAAGAATTAGGGAACAGACACCCTAATTGACGCGAATCCTAAAGATAGATCTATTGGGCCTAACAAACCCCATCCAAAGTACCAGATGCTTTAGTACTTCGAAATTTATATCATATCCGAAGGGTGTCCCGGAATGATGGGGATATTCTTATATGCATCTTGTTAATGTCGGTTACTAGGTGTTCACCATATGAATGATTTTTATCTCTATGTATGTGATGTGTATTGAAATACAAAATCTTGTGGTCTATTGTTATGATTTGATATATATAGGTTAAACCTATAACTCACCAACATTTTTGTTGACGTTTAAAGAATGTTTATTCTCATGTGAATACTAAGAGCTTCTGCTGTTGCATACTAAAATAAGGACAAGATTTGGATTCCATGTTTGTATGATATTGTGTAAAAACTGCATTCAAGAAACTGATTTCGATGTAACGTATTTATATTGAAAACCATTATGTAATGGTCGTGTGTAAACAGGATATTTTAGATTATCATTATTTGATAATCTACGTAAAGCTTTTTAAACCTTTATTTATGAAATAAAGGTTATGGTTTGTTTTAAAAATGAATGCAGTCTTTGAAAAACGTCTCATATAGAGGCCAAAACCTCGCAACGAAATCAATTAATATGGAACGTTTTTAATCAATAAGAACGGGACATTTCAGCCTCAATCCTAGCAACCGGAGCAAACGTTTCGTCATAATCAATACCCTCTTGTTGTCGATATCCCTTTGTAATGACCCGGAATTTTCCGACCAAATTATACTTATGAGATTAATATTTACATAAATTAAACCATACCAACATGATAAGCAATCCAAATTGTTGAGACTTGTGTTTTTGAAAAGAGTTTTACACAACGTTTGACCGTCCAATATGACCGATGATATCACGAACTATATAACATACGATAATTATACATTTGTGTATATATATGTATTTATATATATTTAACATGATCTAAGGATGGTTTAACATCTCATTGTGTACTAATGACAATGAGTTATAAGTATATTTTGAAACTACTAACTTAAGTTTTCAAAACGATAACTATACGTAACATTCTTTGATATATATACTTATAATCTATAATGCTTATACATGTATCGTATATATAATGTATTTAATCACTTTTTAAGGACTTAAATACATAAAACAATATAAGTATATTCACAAAAGATAGTTATATTTGAATTCTCGTTCCGTTTCCTCAAGATTTCTATACGTATATCTAGGGTATATGTACCCGTATCATACCCAGCTTCTATACGTATTTACTATTGGTATATACACATCAAATCAACATCCTAATCAACATTATTACTGACCTAGATATTAGGTAACTAGAATTTGTCAAGTAGTATGAATTATTAGTAAGAAAACAAAATTAGAAATCCTTTTCTTTTTCTTTATAAACTAAAAACGTTTTTAAAAATGAACACCATTTCTTCACTCCATTTTCTCATACCTATACCCTCATTTCTCTCTCAAAATACTCCTAACTTCATAATTGATCATCTCCAAGCATTTTCCCCATCATTTAGCTTCAATTACAAGCCTTAAACACCATAAGAAAACTCTTTCAAGAACATATCAAAATAACCACCCATTTGAAGAAGTTTACTTCCAACCTTTTGATCTAACTCCACCACTCTTTGATTCCAAGATTATTTCTTATCTTTTTCAGTAACTTTGTCCAAGTAACTTGAGGTAGTAACCTTGTTCATAATCTTATTCAATTCATATTCATATAGCTATCTTATTTTGTGGTATAAAATTTTAACAACAAGAACATAGTTTGAATGATTTCAAACTTGTTCGCAAACTAAATAGATCCTTTTAACTTAACTTTTAAAACACTTCAAGACCTGTAATATATCATAATGATATTCTAACCTAACAAGATATAACTTGGTTTTACAAAGAACATCTTAAAAACTGAATCTACGTCGTCGGAGTGCAACCGGGGGCTGTTTTGGGTTGGATAATTAAAAACCATCTTGAACTTTGAATTGGAAGTTCATGTTCTGGAAAAATGATATTTCTTATGAATATGTTAACACATAAAAATTTCATGGTTTAACTCAAAGTGTAATTATTTTTAGAAAAATGATCATTAAATGTTGTTTTTATGATGGAAAATGATCACTTTCATAAGTTTCACCAAAGTTTGACCTATAACCTATGATTTAGAATACAAACTAAGGTATTTTCAGTTCATATTCTTAAAATTTGACTCAATCCAAGGAAGTGGCAAGTTGAACCAACAAAAACGGAGTTGTAATGAAGAAACTACGACTAAAACAAGATTGGGTATCCGAAGCTAGTTTAGCTACGAAAATATTTGGAGAAAAAGTAAATTAATCATATCTTTTCTAATTAATATGATATTTTATATATAATTACTTATGATTTGATTTTATATATTTCAGGACCACCCGTAAACAACACGAGAAGATTAATCATAAGACCTCATGATTGTACGCAACACGTCATTTGACAACACAGTACTTTATGTACGCAATACGTCATTTGACAACATGGTACCTTGGGTCAAGATTAATTCTGATCAATACGAATATGATGGGGACTTTATTTATTTTATTTAAGCAACTAATTGTGGACCACTAACATCGGACTGCTAACTACGGACTAAAAAAATATTAAAAGTATATATATATATATATATATATATATATATATATATATATATATATATATATATATGTAACGATTACTTAAAAACAAAATATATTGATATATTATATATATGGTTAGGTTCGTGATATCTATCGGAGACCAAGTCGAATTAAATACCTTCAAGGCAAAAGTGAGTTTCATTTGCTCCCTTTTTAATTGCTTTTGCAATATATATTTTTGAGCTGAGAATACATGCGCTGCTTTTATAAATGTTTACAAAATAGACACAAGTACTTAAAAATATATTCTACTTTGAGTTGTACCACTGGCATATTTCCCTGTAGCTTGGTAACTACTATTTACATGGGTATTGTAAACGCGAATCCTGTTGATAGATCTATCGGGCCTGACAACCCCAACCGGACTGGACGACCAGTATTCAACGGTTGCACAGTACTTCGTTTTGGTGACTACACTTGGTACGGTGTAGTGAGATTTCATAATAAAGGGAATATTCGACGTTGATTAAATGTTAGCTTGATTAGAATGTTTTACATACACTTGCGAGTGTATTATGTTTATGATTATGAAATCTTGTGGTCTATTAACATATTGAAATGATTGTTATGATAAACCTATGAACTCACCAACCTTTTGGTTGACACTTTAAAGCATGTTTATTCTCAGGTACGAATTAAGTCTTTCGCTGTGCATTTGCTCAATATAAGGACATTACTTGGAGCCGATCATCGCAATGGGACCAAATGTTGATGACTTCGTCCAGGTGGATTAGGACGGGTCCTTTCAGTTGGTATCAGAGCGGTGGTCGTAGCAAACCAGGTCTTGCATTAGTGTGTCTAACTAGTAGTTGTTAGGATGCATTAATGAGTCTGGACTTCGACCGTGTCTACATGTCAAAAGTTTTGCTTATCATTTCTAGTCGGAAATCATCTGCTTATCATCCTTAGGAAATTACCTACTTATCATTCATAAGTCTAGACACGTTTTACTGCATTTACTACATTGATAGTGTATAGACGAATTCTTATCTTAGCATATCTGTTATTGCGAACTTTGACTGATATCTTTTCAAAGATTTTCCTTAATTTACGGGATTTTGGTATTATATATACATATGTAAATTATGTATTGAAGAGTACCAAATCTAACTCCTATAATCTATTCCATACCAAAAATTCATTTTCCCCATTATACAAGATGGATTCCGCATCTAGTTCGAATTCTTCAGATTCCGACAGTTATGCCGATATGGATTTCCATTCGGGCTCCGAAAGCAGCATCACCGGAATGGATCAACCAATTTCCCATCATCTATTCTGGATGAATTGGGGATGGGTTCGTAATATACTAAATCACTGGAGACAAGAAGAAGGTGATCCATTCCATCCACCAAATTGCCCTCTTGGCGATGAACCTGAAGCACTTACCGACGAACCTATTCGAAACACCATTTTCTCTCTCATTTCTAGAGTATCTCGTCACGATTATATACTATCCCATATTACAAATCTTGTTCATTCGCTCGCTCCAACCGCCAATCATCCCGGTGTACTAGCAGAAATTAACGAACTTCGCGCTCGCGTGACGGCTTTGGAGAACATGGTGCGAAGGTTGCAAACACCAGCAGCAGCACCAGCAGCATAATCAGCACCACCATCAATAACATCAACAATACCATCATCACCACTAACAAACAACATCCGCATCACACGTCTCGACATCATAATCTGTCCCACAAACATCAACATCATACGCATCATAGATACCAAGGAGTACCAACAATAATGAACGATGAAGTATTGATCCATAACTTCATTGATATTCTGCGAAGAATATGCGGTTTCAAAAAGTTTTAGAGATTTATTATTCTAGCTCAAACCAAAAAGCAAATGAGATTAATATCATATTAACTCATTAAATTCATGATTTCATCTGAAGAAAATATATATGTATATATGTTTTCAAAAAGATTGTAATTAAAAGTTCTTTTGTACAAAATATTAATGGTGAAAATTTTTTTAACGGGTAGGTAATACCCGAGGAACAATTAGATTTCATCTTAATAAGTTACATTGTACATTCGTCGAAGCTGATTCAACAGTCATTTACTATCCTACTTACAACCAACGATATACGTATCCGTTCACCGCAGAATAACCATTTTCATTCAATTTCATATTTGGATTTTGACTTCTTAGAATCCAACGAGTGGCATATGAAGAAAACATATGACAAAATAAAATCTTTTAGAAACAAACAAATTAACTATGAAAAATTTTGTTAAGAATCCACGCTAACTGTTCCTAGCTAACTGATTACATTTTATTTATCCCAGTTTATTTATTACAATTTAATTATCGCACTTTTATTTATCGTCATTTAATTTCTGTAATTATTTTACGCACTTTAAATATCGGGACACGTATACAATGTTTTGACATATCATATCGACGCATCTATATATATTATTTGGAATCACCATAGACACTCTATATGCAGTAATGATCGAGTTCTCTATACAAGGTTAAGGTTGATTCTACAATAATATATATAGTTTGAGTTGTGATCGAGTCTGAGAGGTATACGGGTCACGACACGTATTAATTAATTCGTATATTATATATTAAACTATATATGAATTATTGGACTGTTACTGTGGACTATCGACTATGGACTAATGACATTGGACAATTAAAATGAATTAAAATATTGATTATAACATATGAAACTAAACATTTCTTCAAGATTGCCACTTGATTTCATCTTAAACCTCATTGTATCTCGACGATTACAATCAGCGTTCAAATCTATCATGATTCTTAAAAACACCTCAATCGAGAGGATAAACCAACCGCACTTCATCTACGGAAGAAAAGATTGATGCATATAGTTTTGCACCTGAAAAACCCTCAGAAACTGAGTAAACGTTTGACACATATCTGTTCTAGTTCCTTTGACATTGTTATTACCGAAGATCGTTTTGCAATCCCTTTCCAAAGTAGCTAATTTTGTCACAGCTCCAGCAAGTCAACTCCGACTTTTCATCCGAAACAACTTTTTTATAACCGCGATATATATGCGTACTCTTTATTGTTACTGGGGAACCTTTTATATTCCACAATATTACCATCAGCGATTAATCATTCTAAAAACACAATTCTCCTGAAGCTACCTCGGTTTGATAACCGATGACCCAGATCAGTTAACTTTGAAAATGCTGACGAAGCAGCATGTTGTAGATGATCTTACTGGCCAAAAGTTTGATGATAAAGAAAGGAGTGTTAGGAACGCTCGATAGAAAATTTAGTACCGAAAAGCGGATTATGTGAAACTATGAAGAAAACCGTGGACAAATCACAAAGAATAAGTTTGTCTTCAAAGAATCCAAATGATTCTGTGCCTGCTGAAATCGTTAGCAAACATCTTATTTCTCATTCTAAATCTTCACAGACAAATCTTCTTCATCATCCATTGATATTAGAAATTCTAAGATATTATCGTATGTTCTATTATAAATATCCTCCATATTTCTGGCGATATTTTCACAACTATTCTTATCTGAGATCATTTATCTCCCCGTAATATCTGCAACATAAAAGAAACTGTGTTAGTTTCTAAATTCTAAAACCTTCGAGTTTAAAATATGAATGTTTTGAAGTAGTGTTGGGAACTGAAGCATGGATTAGTATAATATAATGACAATTGATCAACGTCATTATATTACAGTAAGTCATGCTGAGTTTCTAATGAAGCATGATGATTCACAGTACCGTAATCATGTTCCATTTACACGACTCTTACATTCTATCTAATCTCTAAACATATCAAGAGAATATTTTTCTAGATGACTCGTTCTTCCCCAGGGTATTCTGGTAATTTAACAAATCAAAATCGTTCTATTACCATTTTCTTCTTAGAGCATTAGCTATGTTCATTCTGAATTTCATATCTACGAATTCCGGACCATTACTCGCTTGACTTGAAGTCGGGAAGAAAAAATGAAAGCTTGAAGCTCCGAAAAATAATGAAGAATATAAACTTCGATAATAACCCCGAAATTACAAACCATGTATATCGATGTAGATAGCAATATAGAGACACGGGAGAATTAGAAACACTATAAACACAAGAGTATAGTAGAAGTAAATAGATTCTTCTGGTGGTAGATGAAAAAGAAGAATGACAGATATAAAAGTTAGGAGTATATCAAGAATCAGGACTGGATGGAGCATATTGATGAATGCTTTAAAGTAATAATTAAGGGAGAAATAATAGAAGGTGTGAGTCGTGGAAAATAAGGAAACGAAGGGATGAATTTATAGTGAAATATCCGACAGAGCAATCGAAACAGATTATTGCATATAATCAAAGAAGATCTTGATTTCCTTAATCACCAAAGAACCAAATCTTATTACGTAAGATTCTCTTTAAATCCCTTAAATCCCGGAAATCAATCATAACTACGTCATCGGTTAAGACGAATATATTTTACTCATCTCACTCTTTTACAATAGTCTCATTTATATTCTTCGCATAATTGAATCGTTTTATCTACATTACTCAATGATGATAAAACTCCATTATCACCTTATATTTGTCATGAAAACCTTCTTATTGTTATCCGTAACAACCTCTATCAAATTTCGGGGACGAAATTTCTTTAACGAGTAGGTACTGTAATGACCCAGAATTTTCCGACCAAATTATACTTATGAGATTAATATTTACATAAATTAAACCATACCAACATGATAAGCAATCCAAATTGTTGAGACTTGTGTTTTTGAAAAGAGTTTTACACAACGTTTGACCGTCCAATATGACCGATGATATCACGAACTATATAACATACGATAATTATACATTTGTGTATATATATGTATTTATATATATTTAACATGATCTAAGGATGGTTTAACATCTCATTGTGTACTAATGACAATGAGTTATAAGTATATTTTGAAACTACTAACTTAAGTTTTCAAAACGATAACTATACGTAACATTCTTTGATATATATACTTATAATCTATAATGCTTATACATGTATCGTATATATAATGTATTTAATCACTTTTTAAGGACTTAAATACATAAAACAATATAATTATATTCACAAAAGATAGCTATATTTGAATTCTCATTCCGTTTCCTCAAGATTTCTATACGTATATCTAGGGTATATGTACCCGTATCATACCCAGCTTCTATACGTATTTACTATTGGTATATACACATCAAATCAACATCCTAATCAACATTATTATTGCCCTAGATATGAGGTAACTAGAATTTGTCAAGTAGTATGAATTATTAGTAAGAAAACAAAATTAGAAATCCTTTTCTTTCTTTATAAACTAAAAATGTTTTTATAAATGAACACCATTTCTTCACTCCATTTTCTCATACCTACACCCTAATTTCTCTCTCAAAATACTCCTAACTTCATACTTGATCATCTCCAAGCATTTTCCCCATCATTTAGCTTCAATTACAAGCCTTAAACACCATAAGAAAACTCTTTCAAGAACATATCAAAATAACCACCCATTTGAAGAAGTTTACTTCCAACCTTTTGATCTAACTCCACCACTCTTTGATTCCAAGATTATTTCTTATCTTTTGCAGTAACTTTGTCCAAGTAACTTGAGGTAGTAACCTTGTTCATAATCTTATTCAATTCATATTCATATAGCTATCTTATTTTGTGGTATAAAATTTTAACAACAAGAACATAGTTTGAATGATTTCAAACTTGTTCGCAAACTAAATAGATCCTTTTAACTTAACTTTTAAAACACTTCAAGACCTATAATATATCATAATGATATTCTAACCTAACAAGATATAACTTGGTTTTACAAAGAACATCTTAAAAACTGAATCTACGTCGTCGGAGTGCAACCGGGGGCTGTTTTGGGTTGGATAATTAAAAACTATCTTGAACTTTGAATTGGAAGTTCATGTTCGGGAAAAATGATATTTCTTATGAATATGTTAACACATAAAAATTTCATGGTTTAACTCAAAGTGTAAGTATTTTTAGAAAAATGATCATTAAATGTTGTTTTTATGATGGAAAATGATCACTTTCATAAGTTTCACCAAAGTTTGACCTATAACCTATGATTTTGAATATAAACTAAGGTATTTTCAGTTCATATTCTTAAAATTTGACTCGATCCAAGGAAGTGGCAAGTTGAACCAACAAAAACGGAGTTGTAATGAAGAAACTACGACTAAAACAAGATTGGGTATCCGAAGCTAGTTTAGCTACGAAAATATTTGGAGAAAAAGTAAATTAATCATATCTTTTCTAATTAATATGATATTTTATATATAATTACTTATGATTTGATTTTATATATTTCAGGACCACCCGTAAACAACATGAGAAGATTAATCATAAGACCTCATGATTGTACGCAACATGTCATTTGACAACACGGTACTTTATGTACGCAACACGTCATTTGACAACATGGTACCATGGGTCGAGATTAATTCTGATCAATACGAATACGATGGGGACTTTATTTATTTTATTTAAGCAACTAATTGTGGACCACTAACATCGGACTGCTAACTACGGACTAAGAAAATATTAAAAGTATTAAAAGTATAAATATATGTAACGATTACTTAAAAAGAAAATATGTTGATATATTATATATATGGTTAGGTTCGTGATATCTATCGGAGACCAAGTCGAATTAAATACCTTCAAGGTAAAAGTGAGTTTCATTTGCTCCCTTTTTAATTGCTTTTGCAACATATATTTTTGGGCTGCGAATAAATGCGCTGCTTTTATAAATGTTTACAAAATAGACACAAGTACTTAAAAATATATTCTACGTTGAGTTGTACCACTGGCATATTTCCCTGTAGCTTGGTAACTACTATTTACATGTGTATTGTAAACGCGAATCCTGTTGATAGATCTATCGGGCCTGACAACCCCAACCGAACTGGACGACCAGTATTCAACGGTTGCACAGTACTTCGTTTTGGTGACTACACTTGGTACGGTGTAGTGAGATTTCATAATAAAGGGAATATGCGACGTTGATTAAATGTTAAGTATGGTTACCAAGTGCTCAACCACTTAGAATGTTTTACATACACTTGCGAGTGTATTATGTTTATGATTATGAAATCTTGTGGTCTATTAACATATTGAAATGATTGTTATGATAAACCTATGAACTCACCAACCTTTTGGTTGACACTTTAAAGCTTGTTTATTCTCAGGTACGAATTAAGTCTTCCGCTGTGCATTTGCTCAATATAAGGACATTACTTGGAGCCGATCATCGCAATGGGACCAAATGTTGATGACTTCGTCCAGGTGGATTAGGACGGGTCCTTTCACCCTTGGCCACGAGACGTGCCTTATTCCGAACCACAATTCCATCAGAATCCTTCTTGTTCTTAAAAATCCACTTAACCCCTATTGGTCGTTGACTAGTTAGTCTTGGAACCAATCGCCATACTTTCAACTGTTCAAATTGATTGATCTCTTTTTGCATTGCAACCACCCAGTTCGGATCTAGTAAAACTTGAGCAACTGTTGTTGGTTCAATCTTACTAAGAAAGGCAGTGTATAGACACATATTCCAAGTAGCCCTTCGAGTTGAGACTGGAGTAGATGCATCACCAATAATAAGATCTATTGGATGACTTTTAGTCCATCGGTTGTGTGGAAGAGGTTGTACATCAGTGGTATCCATTGAAACATCAACCGTTGTTGACGTTGAGCCTTGATCCACTTGATCTGATGTAACGTTATCTAATGGATTCAATTGAGTATTTGGAGAAACAGCTCGAGTTGTATCAACTGATGAATCTTGAATTGGTTCAAGATTATCAGTAACAGGAGGTGGTAGGGAGGATGAAGAAGCAACAGGTGAATCAGTTGGTGTTGTATCTTCATCAAAAAGACTTTGTTGAGTCTCCACAGTAGTTGACTGTGACGGTGTAACCGGTACGGTTTGAACATTTGAAATCCGTTGAGGATCATAAAGACTATCAAACAAGATATCCAGTTCCTCTGATGTAACCGTAGGAACACCCTTCATCGAGAAAATTGAGTTTTGCGCGGAAGAAGAAGTATCCAGGTTAGGATCGGGTTTTGAACTGAGTTGTTCAAAAGCCATTCCCGAAAATCCATCGAACTTGACATTGATGCTCTCTTTAATCATTTTTGTCCATTTGTGATAAACCCGATAAGCAACTTTGTTCGAAGAATAACCGAGAAATATGGCTTGATCGCCATTTGGATCAAACTTTCCGAGACTGTCAAAATCGTTAAGCACATAGCATATACAACCAAAGACACGGAAATATTTGACATTCGGGCGTCTACCATATAATAACTCATATGGAGTTTTATCAAAACGTTTATTAACAATACAACAATTTTGGGTATAACATTCAGTTGAAATGGCCTCCTCCCACATTTTTGGAGGTAGTTTGGAGTAAGCAAGCATCGTTCGAGCTGCTTCGCGAAACGTACGATTATGTCGTTCGACTACTCCATTCTGTTGGGGTGCCCGAGCAGCAGAGAACTATTGTTCAATGCCTTGGTCTTTCAAATAACTATCAAGCAGGTCATTCTTAAATTCCATCCCATTATCGGTTCGAATGCTCTTAACATATTTGTTAAAAGAGCGTTGAGTCTTTTTAATGAACTCAATGATAATGGCGGGGGTTTCTGACTTAGTTCGCAGAAGAAAAATCCATGTAAAACGAGTATAGTCATCGACAATGACAAGCACATGTTTCTTGCCACTGAGGCTAGAAATACGCATGGGTCCACATAAGTTCATATGCAATAGTTGCAAAGACGATGAAGTACTGGGGTTTTGCTTAAGCGGATGATTAGTCTGTTTCAGCTTACCCATCGCACATGATGAACACACATGATGCTTATCATAGTGAAAGGTAGGAATACCATCAACTAAGTCTTTGGAGACTAGTCGATTGATACCCTTGTAATTCAGGTGTGACATCCGATGATGCCATAACCATGAATTTTCTTTGGTAGTACGAGTGGCCAAACACATGGTTGTATGTGAAGGTGCATCATTGAGGTCAATAGTGTATAGTGAAGCACAACGTTTACCAACAAGAAGATCATTTCCTTCGGTGGATTGCACCGAGCATTGTCGACGTTCAAACAGAACTTTAAGATCTCCATCGCAGAATTGACTTACACTAAATAAACTGCACCCTAAACCTTCAACATATCAAACCCGTTTGATTGTTATGCCATTTTGCACAAAATCTCCGTAACCCGTTATCGCTGCAATTTCTTCATTTCCAAAAGTATAAGTTCCTAGGAATTTGTCAATGAAGTTGACAAGCAAGGATTTATCGCCCGTCATGTGTCGAGAACAACCGGAATCGATATACCAAACACAGACGTCGAAGCCCTGTAAATGTGAATTTCCTAGATTTTAGGTACCCAAAGTTTCTTGGGTCCTCTACGGTTAGTACCAACAATAAACTTTGGATCAACGACAAGATAATCACGTAAAGCATCATGCAGTTTAAACAATAAATCATCATTTAAAAACACATTACATGAAGCATCATACGCAGTATCAAGTTTTACATCGTTATCAGAAGTCTTAACACACAACTTATTCCAAGTAGATGTTTTGTTCACAGATGAAAATTGAAAAACATGAGATGATTTCCTAGGCTGACTAGCAGATTGCGTTGGTTTGGTTGCTACTTTCTTAGTCGTGGACGTAGGAACCCATACAGATTTGTAATTCAAGTTTGGATTATGACCTGTGACACGAGAAACAGCTTTGTTAGTTAGACGTCCAAACTCTTCAGTTGACACATGAGATGATTGATTTTGCAAAATTTCCAATTTGATTTTACGTTCTTTTGCATCATACTCACTTAAATCAGGTTTAGTACTTGTGTGTTGTGTGGACTTAACTGATGTTGTTAAAAGACTCACTTTTGAAGTTTTTGTCATTGGAATCATAGGAATCTTTTCAGTTGACACAGAACCATCAGGAGAGTGAACCTTTTTTACAACAAATTGAGTTGTAGAGCAGGTAAATGCAAATACTAATCGTGAAAAGTTGCAAGTCAATATTCTCCTTTTCTAGTTGAGCTACTATACGATTCAAATTCCGTACAGCAGGTAAATGCAAATAATAATCGTGAAAAGGATCAAGTTGACTTTCAAAATCTATCAAAGGTTCAATGATCGGTTTAGTATGAAGTTCTACTTTTTCATCTAAAGAATTTTGACCTAAAGATTCTGTCTCGAAGAAAACAGTTAGTTCATGTGCTAGGTCTTCACGGAAAACATTATCAGAACATGCAGGTAAAGCAGGTAGAACTGGTTTCACATCAAAAGTTGGTTCATCAAACACCTCATCTATGTTAACAATGCTAGAACCAGGTTTGTTAAACACGTCATTCTCAAGCATTAAAATGCATTTCTCTAGCATGAGTGTAGGAATGTAAACCAATCTACGTGTCGGCACATAATTAGCACATTGCACTTTCTTTTCATTTTCAAAAAGTTCCTTCAAGAAAGCAGGATTTGATTTACCCATTTTTACATTAATTTTCACATACATTAAGCTAATTTGATGGTATTTTTTAGACTTGCGATTAACAATAATATCATCAATATCAGCATCAGAATAATGCACAAAATGCGGTGGTAAACCAGCTTGAAAGTAATCAGAATGATATAATCCTGGAATCTTTTTGGAAGCTCCATCTAAGATCTTAGGATCTTCAAAACCCAACCCCCACTTTTCACCGTGAATCGTTTTTGGTCTATTCATGAAAATCATTTGTTTTGAATGTTCCATATCCATGATTGCTTTGGATTGCTCTGTTCGATAGAGTTTTTCCTCATATCGAGCAAGTTGAGCTTTCATTAGAACAGACTCTTTTGACAATCAAGAGATTTCAGTGTCTTTTTTAATTATTGCGTTTTCCAAATGAATAATTTTCTTGTTTAGCTTTGAAAGTGTGGGTTCATGTTGGTTTTTTAAATCAAAAAGATCTTTTTCTAAGAATTGAACTTTTTCTGCAAGTCGTTCAGATTTTAAATGATAATCAGTTCGTTCGACTTTAATCGGATGAATTGTATTTTTAAGATCTTCCAACTCAGATTCCGACGAGCTGAGTTGGACGGTCAACTTTTTCAATTCCGATTGTAATTTGGATGAAGATGGATTGGTCTCAGAAAGTTTGATTTTGTCTTTTAAAACCTTGTTTTCAGATTTTAAGCCTTTGACTTCTTTTGACATTGAGACCAGATTCTTCATCAAGTCATTTTGCATTTTTATAAAATCAGGTGAGATTTCAGTTGATTGTACCTCATCATCGTCAGATGTTGAGTCAGAATTCTCCAATGCTTCCTTAGCTTTGATGAGCTTGGTCACCTTGCAAACATTTGCATGTTCCACCTCTGAGTCTGAATCATCAGTCCAGTTAAACCAAGTATCATCAACCGGTTTCAGCTCACCCCCAGTTTCCACAATCTTAGACATCAACATTTTCTTCTTGTAGTAAGCTACGTCCTTCTTCTTAGGAATTTTGCACTCACGAGAGTAATGACCAGCTTTGCCACAATTGAAACAGATTGAATCTTCCTTCTTGGAATCATCAGCACGTTGTTGTTTGGATTGATCAGCTTTCTTGTAGTACGAGGAAGATGATGAGTGTTTGCGTTGATTGCTTGATTTGCCTTTAAACTTGTGTTTGTTCAAGGCATTTGTGATCATGGCTGCCATCTTGACTAATTCAAGGTGTGAATCATCAACATCAGAAAGATTCAACTCTTCAGAATCAGTTGATTCTTCAACAAGCACTTTCTTGGACAAGCTTTTGGAAAATGATTTGCTCTTCTTTTTGGTAATTAGAGCAAGAGGATCACTTGGAGATGACTCTTTCTTTCCTTCTTGAAGTTTAGACACCTCAGGTTGGTAATGCATAAGAACTCCAACAAGATCATGAATAGTAAACTTGTCAATCTCTTTGGTAGATCGAACAATGGTTCCATAAGGAAGCCAATCAGCATTGAGCTTTTTGAGAAATTTCATGTTGACTTCAGCATGTACTTTTACAATCTTTCACCTTTTCAACTCATTGAGAACACCATTGAAACAACGGTAGGTACCCTTGAGTAGCTCTTCTGGTTCCTGCTTGAAATCTTCATACAATTCCAGAGCCTTATTCAATTTAGTAACGTCTGACATGTCATAACCTTCTTGTTGTCATTTGATCTCATCCCATATATCTTTTGCAGTAGTGTTGCTATCAACATTTTCAAATAGCTCATATGGGATAGCTTGCATGACAATATTCTTAGCCTCTATGTCACCCTGAGCTCTTTCACGTTTATCACCAGAAAGTTCATAGACTGGAATTGGCATACCCGTATCCGGATGAAAATCAACAACTGGGACATCTCTCAGAGAAGCCCAAATATGTTTAGCTTTGTCACCTTTATAGTCTATGTACTAAGTAATACGATGAAGCCACTGAGTGTACTTGCCATCAAACAACACTGGAGGTCGGGAATCCGATCCAATGATAAGAGTATCTTGAGTAGACATCTTAAATTGAGGTAGATTCGGTATAGATTCGGTATTACACACAATCTATGATCAGGGTTCAGTATAAAATCTAACAAGACTGTCAGATTCGGTAAAAATTCGGTACAGTAGCAGATTTGGTAAGTGGTTCGGTACTGTAGCAGATTCGGTAACAATTCGGTATACCAGATTCTGTATCAGAAACTGATAAGAATCACAAGTAACACACCCAAATTCGGTATGGATTCGGTAACCACACAACTTGAAGTCTCAGAATACTTAAAACCAATGGATTAAGTGATACAGAAAATCAGATTCTGTATCTGACTCGGTAGTCAGATTCTGTGTGAATTTGAAGTTCAAACTCAATTCAATCCCTTTGAATTAGATTCTGTAACCTTGCTGCACAAGGAAACAAGTTAGTATCACACAAAATATCAAAGATACCGAATGTATAGAATACCGAATGTCAACTGTAGCAGTTGACAATACCGAGTCTAAGTCTAAAACTTAGAAATATAACAGAATCCTTTCTCAAACCACACCAATTAGCTGCGTATGATCAAACCGAATGTGATAGAATCACAAACACACCACAATCTGCAACACTTAAGATGAATTTCCAGTAATGAAGCAGATTCGGTATGACAGTTACGATACCGAATGTTGATCAAATCTTCAAAACTTGAAGAATTGAAGAAATTGAACTGACAGAAATGTGATTAACACCTCATGAACACAACTGAATCTTTAAATCTTCACAAAATACCAGAATCAAGCTTGAATTAAGCAATACCGAGAGTTTTAGCCACAAACTCTAAAAATTAACTTGATTCTCCATAATCGAAGTTAAAAAGTTGTAATGATGATCGAAACTCTTTCTAATAGACCTAATACACCTTCGCTGAACTTATCACAAGAATCTGAACGTCAGATTATCAAATTCGATAATACCGAATCTGATTCAATATACCGAGAGTGTTCAGATTCTGTAAACTACAATCTCTGGATCGATATAGTGATGTAGAATCACTTCCTGGTAGCTCTGATACCAAATGATAGGTCAGATCATGTTGAGATTGAGAGAAATGATAAGATAGAATAAGATTCGGTATGTAAGAAGGAGACTCGGTACTAGTGAGAATCGGTACAAATTAAATTCCACAGCTTCTAGAACTCGGTTACAATACAATGGCTATCTAATTAGGACTACATAGGTTCCTTATATAGCCCTCTTCTAAGGAACCTTCATTTAAGCTTAATTCACATTAACACTATACAACTTCGGGGTCCTAACAACCACTCTCGAGAGGGGTGATCATTTTAAAGAGATTATGGCTTTTCTTCAGCGATCAAGGATCCATACTGCTATTTCTACTCCATGCATGGCATACTACAGCCATCAAAGAGAATTCTGGAGAAATGCAGCACTTGATGTGTCAGAGGATGAAACTAAGATAGTGAGTACTATTCAAGGGCATGAGATCATTGTTTCTAAGATTGTGATAAGGAGGATTTTAGGTTTTAATTATGAGAAATTCTCCCACATGACAATCAATCGTGAGAGAATCCACGAATGCTTCAAGAGATGTGCATATTCTGGTTACATTGCTGGTAAGTCTGATCTGATAAAGACACTTATGCCTCCACAGTTTCGATATCTTGCTCACGTGATACTGCACTTCTTGAGTGGATGAAAAGCTGGGTTTGATAAGCTGAATGAGAAAGTGCAGAGTATGTTCATTGCACTCGTCCTAAGGGCTCCATATGATTTCTCAGGATTTATCTTCTACTACTTCAAAGCAAATCTTTTCAGTTCTACACAGAGATATCATATCTATGCTCGTTTTCTTCAATTGATTATCGATGATGCAGCACCAGATCTACCAAAGCTTGAAGAGGATATAATTCACCTTAAACCAATGAATCCGATAACTTTTCAGAGAATGGAGGAAACAAGAAACGAGGATTTGAAACCTGTTTTTATGAGAAAGCTTGTTTGCCATCTCATTAAGGAGAATTATAGATGTCCAGCTGGTAATGCTTGGAGAAACGATGATTCCGACTCTAACTACGAAGTTACTGATGAGGAGGAATGTGAAGGTAATAATTAAAAAACAACTGGTGAAGCTCAAGGAGGAAATAATGTTAATGATGATGTTAATGATGGTGATGATGATGAAGCAACAGAGGAAGATGTTAGTTTGATTGAAAGGAAGAGAAAAGGTAAAGGACCGATGACTTTTGAACAGCCAAAGAAGAAGGAGAGGAGAACCAAACACAATTATGACTCACCTTAGAAGTCATCTCAGGGAGGTTCTAAACAACAAGCTCAGAGACAACCTTCCAGTTTCATGAAGGACGCTAGAGCCGTTGTTACCTCACCGAGACCTGCCACCACAACACCTCAGGTCACGTCATCAGAATTCAAGACACAGCAAAATCTTCTATTGTCTTTGATCACAAAAATAACTAATCTCGAGAATCAAGCCATTGATGAGAAGAAGGCCGGTGAAGCAAAGATTGAGTTGTTAGTGGAAGAAAACAAAAGGTTTAGTGGAAGAAAACAAAAGGTTGTGGAATCGAATGAACTGTTAGAAGGGAAAGACGGAGAAGTTAAAGAAAAAGATTGTGGCTATTAAGAGTGAAAACAAGTTGAAGTAGAAGGAGATGAATGATAAGCTCAAATAAATTACCTCTGGTAAGACCAAGTTGATAACGGATGAAGGTAAATATTCCTCTGATTTGGGTGGTGACGACGAGAAAGATAATGAAGAAGATGCTGGAACTGGAGGACCCTCTTTCGAAATTTCGTTAGTGATACCTATTCGAAGCTTTAATGAATATGGTGAGGTCTTTACTGCTGAATATTATATGAATTATTCAAATATTTTTAATGCTGCAGAAAAGGGGGACGTTCCACCAAGTGATTTCCCACAAGAAGAGCCATCTGCTAATGTCCCTCCCGAATCAATCCAAAATATCAACTTAAGCGATTTTGATAATTTGTTTGAAGATGAGAAAAGTGAAGATTCTGTTGGTAAGGATAATGTGAAAGAGGATGTGATTGTTGAATCTGAAGATGAATTGGTAACAAAATCTGAGAATGACGAAGAAGAAGAAGATGAAGAAGTTGAGATGGTTATACCTTCGCTTGAGCCATACTCGAATCCGTCACTCAACACTTTAAGTGACTTTTTCAATTTGAGTAGTGATGTGAAGAAGAAGAATTTAGTTGATTTACAAAAGGCGAGGAAGGTATACAAGGAACAAGTGAAGGAAGTTGACGTGTTAATTGAAAGGAATAAGAAAATCTGACATGAGAAACTGCTCGTTGAGAAAGAAAGAAATGAAATTGAGCTGAAGAAGAAGAAACTCCGAGCCGTACAAGCCAAGGCCGAGGGATGGAATGAGATTAAGAAATGGTTTGTACGTGATAGGGTTAAGGTGAATAGAAACGTTGAGGAAGACGAGAGCCGTCAGAGTTGGTGGAAACAGAACGTTGTTAACCCTGATCAAATGGTTAAGTCAGAACTCGAGCCAAAGTTTGTCAGTTTCTACGAAAAAGGAAAAAGAACCAAGAAGTATGCCAAGGGTAAAATACTGAGTTGGGGTTACTTCAAGGAGATCAATTGTTTTGCAATCAAGAGGGAAGGAGGAGTTGATTACATGGCACATCCTAGTCACTTTAAAACTCTGCCTTACTTTGAGATCATGCAACTTGCGAAGCTGAAGATGTTGAACGCTGAAGATAGTGACCTTTCCAGGTGGTTTCAGAGAAAACTCAGATATGAGTACAAGATAGGGAAATGGGATATCTTTAAGTCAACAGCCGCCAGGTTTTCGATACACCCAACAAAGTTAAATTCAAAAGGTGGACCTGTTCGCGTTGTTAAGTTCCGTCCAGCTAAGTACATGAAACAATCTCCCTTGATGCCCTTACCTGAGGATATTTGCAAAAACTTCAGATGGTGGTTCTATGAAGAGTTGTCGGAGGAAGCAGTGATCTTGACTGCAATTGGGAAAGAAGATGGAAGTATACAGTTCGACAATGTAAGGATTTTGGATCCTATGTGACCGAGGAACTTATCGAGATTTGACGTGGAGACACTTCACCGCCATCACATTACGTTTAGAGATGATCGAAAAGAGGAAGCTATGAGATATCAACGTGTAATCGATGTCTACCATGCCTACCTTAACAGAGAAAGTGATGCTCAAAGCTCAAACCAAGTTTAAGCCAACTGAACTCTGTCAGATACTGTATTGCTAGTTCGTATTTTGTTTTTGATGATGTATTTATGCGAGAGAGAGAATCTGGATGTGTAATTGATGTTAAACTGGTGTTACTTTTGGACTTATATGTATTTTACGAACGTTTACTTTATTGTAATCGATGTTCTAGGTCCTAGGGGGAGTTGTTGATGCATTTTCTGTAAGTCCCTAGACATCTATCTTACGTTTGTGATCACTACTTCAGTTTATGGGCTACCATGATTGCTCGTTATTATCCTATCTGTGTTTATATGTGGTTACAGGTACTGCAGGAACGCAAAAAGGATATTTGACTATATTAGACTCAGTCAGACGTACGAGTAAAGGCTCACTCATACGGCTGACAAGCTCATATGCACGGTTGAGCTGAGCTGAGTCACAAACCTAATCTGTATAAACATACACGAGTGAGTGATCACCCGTACGGTTGAGGCAGCCCACTCGTACGAGTGAAGGCTGACTCACACGGTTGACTCAACAGCAGGGGTAATTAAGTGTTATATTCTTCATTTTAGGTTAAGCCTCTCATTACACACACATCACTCAGATCTGGTAGCCCTATCCGATTCTCTCTCAACCCAAATCACTCAAGAGGTGAATAATAGCTATAGGCATTAATCTAATCATACATCCATTGTTATGGTTTGACTAAATTAATCCCAAAAGCACTCTCATATTCACTAGAGGGTTTGATTCACTAATTCCGCCTTTGTGTGAGTTAAATCTGTTGATTTCGAAGTTCCTAGTCACTAATTCCTCACTTTTCGAACTTAATTATCAAGATACTGGGCCTCGGGATGGAATTTTGAACATTAAGAAAGTTAGAAGGGCTTTGGTTAAACTTATGGACGGCATCGGAGAATTACAAAAGCGTGAGTGTAAAATGCTAAGTGATTTTGAATTATTTTCAGTACACTCCGATGATTTACTTTGGATGGTCAAAGAGGTGTTAAATTTATCTTTCTTTCCGCGTTATTTCTAGAACTTAGTTGTGAAACCCGTGTAATTTGTATTATTAATAAAATAGGAATTTTTATTTTACTAAATCCATTTGTCTTTTTCTTTTTAATTTATAGTTTAATTAGTATAAATAACCGGATTAAAATTCGAAGTAAAATTTTATGAATCCCTTATTAATTTATTAATAAAATTTAAATTTTAAAAATATAAAAAATTCGCGAGTCGGGTAGGGGAAATAAGCCCGTGAGCCACAAGGGCCAATTTTCTTCCCTCTTTCTTCTCCTTTTGCTCCTTTCTTCTTTCCTTTTTCTTTTTCCCTCTCAATTTTCTTTCCCCTTTGGCTGTCGAACAAGAACACACACACACACACACACTATTTCTTTTTCCCTCTCATTTTAGGTTCGATTGAGGCATTTTGGTCCACTTTTAGCTTTCAATTCGTTAGTTTGAGTTTTAGGCTAGAAATTGGTGAAATTTTTGGAAACTTAATGTTTTGATAGCTCATTTAGGCATAGATTCATCTAGAAACTAGTTTTGGAACAATTTAGGATTGTTTGATTAAAAATTGAAGTTTTGATAAAAGTATATGAAATTAGGCTTTAGGTTTTTCCAAATGTTAAAACGTTTTTAAAACTTAGGATAGCTTGAAAATTAGTCTAAATTGAGACGTCATTGACTAACAAATAAAATTGGAGCATAGTCTTTGACTTTTTTATATTGTACGTTTTGATTAAAATGAATATTTTTTGATAAAAATGGTCTTAAACCTTGACTTAAGGATGTTATAGGCAAAGTTTGATGCTTAAAAATATTTAAGGGAATTAAAAATGGTCATTAGAATCATTATATGCTTAAAAATCGTATCACTTTGATCAAAATTGCTTATTACGACTAACTCACTATAATTATTATTTTTAGCATTGTTTGTTGCAATCATGGGTACGCTATGAATTTTTCTTAGAAATAAGTTTATAGTAAGTTTAGATATTGTTTGCGATAATTTTGGCTATAATTGACAATAAAAGGGATATGGAAAATGCCATTTTTAAAGCTCTCATTTCTAATTTTTTAGAAAAATATAAACATTATCCATTCCTAAGTGTTATATTAAGTCTTATTATTTTGGAACATAATCTACGTGTTTTGACTCTTGCAAATGGCTAATTATCTTCCAGAAGAGTACGAGTTGCCCCGCTCTATTCACGGGCATCATAACCCGGCAGAATACGAGCCATTTATGCGTAATTGGATAAATAGTCAAAAGAGCCCCAACAAGTATATCAACTGGGAAATAATTGAACAGTGCAGGTGGGCAGATGAGCTAAGAGAAATCTTAAGTTTTACGGTGCATGGAAAAACTCACGGTGCCTGGCAAAAGCTTTTTGAGATTAATGATCGGGTATACCAGGAACCGTTTGCTGAGTTCATGGAAACATGGAGTTTCGAAGCAAACGTCGACTCAGAGAAATACAACAGTCGTCCTTGCATCCATTTCCGCCACCAAAACATCATGAATCACCTAACCCTAGCACAATTCGCCATTCACCTAGAACTGTACAAGAGAACCCACGTTAACCGCTCAGTATTCAAAAGGGGATACACCACTTTAAACCCAATCAATCATTAAGCCTTGTGGAAAATCTACACCAATGACCAGGAAGCCTGGAGGTTAAGTAAAAAGGCCTCCAATTTTATTAATCGCATTCATCACATTCTCCACCACCTCATCGTTAAAACTCTTCATCCAAAAACCCAACATAACAAAGCTGTCACCGTTAACGACAAGCGCCTTATGCACGCCATGATCCATAACCAAAACATGCAGGTTGCATATCTTCTACCCCAAGCATTCACCAACAAACGGAACACACCGAGTTAAGTTGCACAGTCTTGGGAGCCGTTGTCACCAGACTTCTTCGTCGGATGCATATTTTGGGTAGTGTTGAGGGATTGGCTTATCTAAGGATAACTGAGTCAGAGGAGATCGGGTATAAATTGCTGCACACCTGGCAGTACATTCGAGTAGAGGATAGACATTTGTTAGTTTTAGCTAATCCGTCAATCCGAGACTCGGTAGATCGAACAGTGCCTGGTGTGAGAATTAGAGGACTTAGACCTGACCCGAGGACGAGGGATGGTAGGAGGCTTCGAGGTTCGCAGGAACCAAGGGACAAAGATGATCCCACATTTTAGAGTGAGCCTACTGATACTGATACTGACACCCACCAACGCTCTTTAGTATGTCAGGAGGATCTGCCGCACTTTGAGCCTTATCATTACCACATGGGGGATTTGCCTGGGCAGGAGAGGTGGTTCCCTAAAGCTGTTATCTTTCAGAATCTGGATCATTTCACGCATTATACGGGCAAGCAGCTTAATGTTCCACCGTATTCGCATCAGTATCCATTGATGTTCACCCATAGAGACCCTAGAGATGTAGGGCCTAGTTATTAGTATCCACGACCTCCGTCTCTTCCTCCGCATCACTACACTCAGCACACGGTCATCCCATCTCCACAAAGGGAGCAGAGCACAGGGTATGAGGATTTGGCCAACAGCATTTTTGGCCACAACCGCGTCAGCACACACAGAGACACATCCACCGCTCAGACTAATGCATGGGATTAGGCAGCAAGCCAGAACATGGCTGTGGATGTTACACAGGGTATGGGAGGAATGTGTATGAACCTTGATTGGGGTCGAGATCAACAGGAAGGACATGGTTCGCGTACGGGGCCAATGATTAACACCAATACCTCATCGGTCACCGGACTGATTGCTCGTTCAGACGAAATTCGTTTCAGAATATCTTCAGGTGTGAACACTTCAGAGTTGGCACGACATTTCACCACCGATGAGGAAATGGCCGACGAAGTACAGTCAGCTCTTAGACACCCAAGACAGCCCCACACGAGCGTGTCATATTCTCTTCCGCCACACCAGCCAAATCACCCATAATTCTCCCTATCTCTATTTCATTTTATGATAACTTATGATGTTGTGATACATTATTACATTATGTCTGTACGCCCAATCTTGGGCATAACTACTTTTTATGTTTAACATTTGTATGATATGATAGAATAAATTGTATGAATAAACGTCATAAACAAACGACGATCGAGACCATACGAGGTGGAAGCACAACTTGGAGTAAGGACGCACTGAACGAAAATGGCGCTAGTACGAGATTAGAAGAAACCATAATCGGCGAACCATTCATACACGCCTTGTGACCATAGGGGAGTACTACGTCTTCACCACTTTTTCAATAGAATATACGCAATATACTAGACCACTTTAAACACTAAGTGTCAGATTAGCAACACCATCAACATAAACTTTTTAATAACAAAACGACATCTTCAAATCCAAAGTGTGGGATATACCGTATCCTTAACATTGAGAACAATGTTATTTTAAGTGTGGGATAACAAATATTGCACATAATGATTCTCGCAAAATCCTCAAGTGTTTATAAAACTAAATTTTTCACAAAAAATTTTAAAACTTTTCGAGCCATAAAACACTGAGGATTATAAAATTCTATAAATGGTCAAAAAGTTTTTGTTACAAAATAGACAAAAGAGTAAAACAAGGTCAAAACTTTTTGCGAAACCAAACTAAATTTTCCAAAAGAGCATTGCATAACGAAAGGCACAATTCGACCCATTATAATTGTTGTGAGGCATCCCAAATAAGGGCCTAACAAGCACTCATTTTTAGTGCTTCACTATATTTCCGTTAAGTACGCCGATGTTAGCATCTCTGAATAAGAACTTGCTCTTGATCTACATTTCAGAATCACACCTTTTGACGAGAACTATTTAGCTAGAAACCTCGGCTATTCGTGAAGACAAAACACCCCCATCAAACACCTTCATTTACATTTTCACTCAAAGCCACCAAATTTCCATCCACTGCTACCCATTCCATCTACCTCACAAATAAAGGAATAAATCATGTCGGAATGATACTTCCGGGAAATTATCTATAAAACCGCATTAGAAAATGCGAGCATCCAAGTTTAATATCAAAGAGACCACCGATAAAATGAGACCTCGAAGAGAAAAGCAAAAGATGCTTGTCGGAATA
This sequence comes from Rutidosis leptorrhynchoides, assembly GCF_046630445.1. Lineage (NCBI taxonomy): Eukaryota > Viridiplantae > Streptophyta > Magnoliopsida > Asterales > Asteraceae > Rutidosis > Rutidosis leptorrhynchoides. Next base: position 182,631,300 of record NC_092337.1, read on the forward strand.
AAAATTGATGAATAAAGGTTCTGAGAAAAGGAGCGGAACCATAAAGATTCGAGAAAAGAACTCTAGGCAATCAAAAAGAAGGATGCTCGACCTGAAACTCCCGACAAAAAGCGGAAAGGATTATCAAAAATTGATCCTTAAAAGAACTCCTATATATCCAACCCTTTACAACCTTTAACCTCCAAAGTCACCATCTCTTCACGGTATAAGCAGAATCTATAACTGAAAATTCTCTCAAATAAATGATGGAGATTTGAGTCTTGATCAAGCCTATGACAAAGAATGCAAGCATGACTGGATATGAGTGATTTCATTTCTTAGAACTATAGGACACCCGAAACACCTTAGTGAATTGAGTCACCCGAGTGAGATAGCCTCAGTTATGTAACCTCCTCTCATGCTTGCGAAAAAGAGTTAGGAAATAGCAAAAAGAGTAAAACCAAGTTTTTGCTCCTATGTCTTGAGAAATGAAGATCACTTGATCACTATGAATAAAAATCTTCGGTGCTAAAATCTCGAAGTTTACTTGAAGACAAGCAAAGTCTAAGTGTGAGATATTTGATATCAGCTAAAAAGTCACGTTTTTATCCACGATATTGAGTCCCAAAAAGCATTAAGTTCCAAACTTTGTCAGCAAAATAATCGTTTTTCAATTAAATTTATAGATTAAGTGATTATGAAGACGATGCAAAAAGAATCACGAGAATCGGAGCTAAAACGAAGATTGTAGAGCGAAAACGGTGAAAGACAGGAAATCAAGTTACGATCCAGGAAACAGGCTGACCAGGGCGGGCCAAACGGCTTGCCAAACGGCCTACCACTATGGGAAATGGCCTGCCAAACGGCCCAAAAAATGGGCATAAAAAACGGGAATCCTTAGCAAACGGGCCTTGAAAACGGCTTCCCAAACGGCCTGCCAGCCGTTTGCAGGCATATTTCACTTCTATTTAAAGGCTTTTTGTCATCCATTTTCAACATAACTTTCTTCACTCTCTTACTACAATACACTTAATCACACTAGAGCTTTCAAGGCCTTCTCAACTCCGAGCGGGAAATTAAGTACCCGGAGGCGAATGCCAAAGATTGTAATAGGAGTGGTCTAGTGGATGTCAGCACTTGTATTGGTCCAGATCTCATCTGTAAATGGTGAACGTTTTCCTTAATTTAATAAAGTTATCTTGTTACTTTAAGTTACTTTCATCCTGCATACTTATCTATCCGTTGCAAATGTTTATTATGTGTTGAATACTTTATTTGAAACTTACGCTATTGTTATGCTGAAACCTTGATGGTTTAGAAGTCTAATTTACGGATCACCCTTGCCGCTTATTCACGTGGCTATAACCTAGTAATAGGACTTAATCAACCCTAGGATACGAGGTATGTAGTTATGTGTGCTTAACGTTACAATAGGAATATAGTACCTACACACGAATAATCATTTATTCATCAGAGAAGAGCTACCCATTTAGGTTGTGATTAGAGTAGGCAATATATAGTTCAGTGAACACTGGCTTACTCAAAAGCATGATTCACGCTAGAAGCAATGTTCTTGAAATATTGTAAGATGATCCGGGGTTGAGTAAGTGGTCGCAAAGGATAGACCTCTAATCTAATTAGCAGTACCTTAGAATATATAAGATTGCTCATATGTTAATGTTAAGGCATAGCTCAGTATTAAGTGGTGGAATATTACTGTAGTTAGACCAACTAGGATTAAGAAAAGCTGAGACTTTCCTTTAGGGATATACCACTTTATTCATGTACGTAGGATTCTTTCCATAAGGTCATTTAAACCTTCTAAGGTTAACGTTGGGAGTAGGGATATCCAGAATCTTCAAAGCCTAAACTCTTAGTGACAAATCAGTTAGGTTTATAGCCCTATTGATTGAGGTTTAGTGTTTATTTTAGGAAGTTAAACTCTTGTTATAGTTCCCCATCAGGATTCTATTCTTCATACCTATCCCTTTTTATTCTTTCTAGTTTATATTACCTTTAGTTAATCTTAATCTATCACCGCTTGTCACTAGGGTTAACTATAGCTAGGAAGCCCAGCTAAATACAAATAATAAAAACACTACCCTCTTTTGATAACTGATTCTGACATTTTGCAACCTAACGACACCGCATAAATAAAATCGTCCGTTTTAGTCATATCACTTTAACATAAACAAAATTACCTTTCCCGAGACCAAACCGATATCTTGGTCAACATTTCCCTGATCTGCATACTTCAGATATCCCCCCATCACCATTACTTTTCCGCAATTATGATCATTACCTTAAAACCAACTACAATCGTTTATCTAGGTAATTTAACCAAAGACAATTTTCCACTTAATCTTCAATTCGTTAAGCCATTCATAAGTACGACCCTAGGTTAACTTACACCTTTTACCTTAGAAATTTAAAAGTAAATTTAGGCCCCGTAAAATATAAATAATAAACCACTGTTCTCCCTCTAGATAGCCGATTCTAACGCCTTGCGGCGTAACTACACCGCATAAATAAAACCGTTCGTTTCAGTCATATCATAGGTAGGATAAGTTTTTGGTGCCACTGCCGAGGATCGAATAATTTGATTGAGAAAGATTTTAAACAGACGGAAGTATTATTTGGTGGTGTCTAAGAAAGACAATTATACACGGACTTGGTTGTTGGATTTTCTGAACAGTCTCCAATTATATTGGAACCAAAAGGATCCTGCCTCTCCGTAGTCGATCTGGCCACTTAGGTACAAAGTAATCTGCAAGAAATCTTATCAATTAAAGTATCCGATAAGGTTAGCGACCGAATTTCAAGAATAATTGTTTTAATTAAATTATCGATCCTTTTTGTTAATTAATATTTTCTAGAAGTTTTTTTTCTAGTCTTTTAAATAGGAAAACCTAAAAAAAAATTGGAACAACAAAACCCCCTTACTTTTATGAAAAAGTCATGCTTAGAAGAAAGAAGAGGACCAATCACCATAGAAACCGAAGGAATTCCTGAAATCAGTTCACATATGATCATACTGGTCAGTATGATCTGTAAATTTCAAGGATTTCCGACTGACGATCCAAACTTTCACTAAAATAAATTTATCAGTCTGGTTGACTCTTTTAAGAAGGAAGAAAACGAGAAAAACATTTTGAAACTTAACCTTTTTCAATATTCTTTGTCTACACGCGCTTTAACATGCTTTGATTAGCTTAAACTGGATTCAATACATTCATGGGAGGAATTAGCCACAAAGATTTTAAACAAATTTTATCCACCTTCCTTACAAACATGTTTAAGAAATGACATCACAAACTTTTCTCAAAAAGAAAATGAGTCATTATGTCTAGCATGGAATAGAGTAAAGGTGATGCTTAAAAGATGTCTGAATCATTCGTTAAGTTAGGCATGCATAATCTGCACGCTTTACAATGGTTTGACCAAGGATGATAAGTCTCTCCTAGACATGGCCTCGCAAGACAATTTCTTGTCATGAATGGTAGACGAAGCATGGAATCTCTTAGTTACAATAGCTGCACAACAGGAAGATTAGAGTAATGAAGCTGCTGAGAAGGATGACATCTTCACTCAAATAGTAAAATGTTGGAAACCAGATTACGAGATCTCACTCTCACTCTTCAAAGTTTATCAATTCCTAAAAGTCTCGATGCTACTAGAATCTGTCTAAGGTATATGGGCATATAAATAGCAGAATAACTCGGACTTTAATATAATCTTCTCATTAAACCAACCCATTCTCCACTCTAAGGAAACTTTAGTCAACTTAATGAAAAAGCAATACATGATAAACCTTCATGTCATAGAATTCCAAAATAAGTTTGATACTTTGATAAAGACTTTTAAAGATTTAATAACCAATTTTCAGCTTACTCTTAAACGATTAACCACTAAAGTTGAAATAGAGTGTAGTAAGTTTGATGCCCTAGTAGTAACTAGAGGTGGGAAGGAAACAACTATTAATATACCCATAAAATATTTTTACGATACGAAACTTGTGCCAGTTGACCCAGTCATCAATTTACCGGAACCTATCTCTCCTAAAGCTCCGAAAATTATTCCGCGAGCCCGCATACCTTTTCCAGATAGGCTTAGGAACCAAAAACCAGAAGCGCAATTCGCTAAGTATTGGGATATTATTAAAGATATGCATTTGAATGTACGACTAGTAGATGCTTTTGTAGAAATGCCAAACTGCGCTAAATTTTTCAAAGAATTGCTTTCAAACAAAGAGATATTAAGAGAGATAGTTAGCTTACCCTTAATTGAGGTATGTTCATGATAGGTCAGATCATAATGAGAATTGAAGACGTGATAGATTGAGTGAGACTCGGTAAGGTAAAGAACAGATTCGGTATTAGAGAGAATCGGTAAATTTACAATCTACAGCTTCTTAAACTAGTTTACAATGCCATTGCTATCTAATTAGGACTACTAAGGTTACTTATATAGCCTTTTTATAAGTAACCATCATTTAGGCTTGTTTCACATTAACACTATACATATTTCGGGGTCCTAACAATCTCCCCCTAGTGTTAAATGTGAAATTACAATGTAATCCTATTTGAAACATCTAAAGGAACTTTGTTCCTCTAAAATGAATCTTTGATTTGAATTCTCTGAGTCTCTCATATCTTTTTATATTCATTCTTGTGTTGAGATGACTCTTCAATCTTATCATGATGTATTTGACTATCTCACTATCTTCTGATGAATATCATTTATTGTTCAGTCTCCATCTTATATATTTGAGAGCATACCCCAACGTTCCGTCTGAGTATCTCCTGAAATCTCAAACTTTGATGAAGATCTTTGTGTAGTGAGAATTGACAAACACGAATCCATATGGACAGTCACTCAATTCAAGTAAGGACATGTACTTTAATCCACCAATCAATTGATTTGTTGGTTTGATTCCAATCTTCTTATGTCCGGATTCTAACTCCACCTGAAAGTCGTTAACGTACATCCATCTCATTAAATCAATAATAAATCTGTACACGAGAAATCACTGAATTTAAGAGTTGGAAATGAAGAAGTCGCATTTAACGTCGACCGACTCATGACCCATCCTCGCGAAGAAGATCTCAATCTCGCTGGTTCTTTTCAAGAACTCGTCAACGAATATCTGGAGGATACCATGGATATATGTAGTGAATATAAAATTTCTAAGGATTAGTTTTTTACACATCCTGAAGGAAATCTCGATAACCATTCAGCCATATATCCTGGTTAATATAAATCTCCTTTCTTCGAAAGTAAATTTCTCGGCAAAACTATTCAAATAGCACAACTAGTCAAGGCATTCTCCTACCTCTGTTAAGGAGAAGACCGAATGAAGAAACAGATTTCATTTCGGTATTTCAGGAACCACAGTTAAATGAGGACTGTGACGAGATTCCTGAGCCGATCTTCGAAAGTAAGGAAGAAGTTTCGGAAGACGAAGCATTAAGAAGGAAAATTTCCATAACCAAAGAACAGATAACATCAGTGACCGCTATTAAGGAAGAAGAATTAGAATTGTAGGAGAGATATGACTCGTTAGTTAGAAAGGAGATAGCAAGAATGAAGTTGTCTATCGAGGAACCTACGGAATTGGAGTTAAAGAAGTTACCCGAACATCTAGAGTATGCATTCTTAGGAGAATCGCAACTCCATGTAATCACTTCTAAAGACCTTATGCCACAAGAGAAGGTAAAATTGATTAAGATTTAGAATTCAAATAAGAAAGAAATACCTTGGAAGATTTCTGACATAAAAGGAATCAGTCCAAACTATTGCACCTATAAGATCTTCATGGAAGATGATTTCAAACCATCAGTTCAGTGGCAAAGAATGGTTAATCCAATGATTCAAGAAGTTGTCAAGAAAGAAGTAATCAAACTTCTGGACACCGGTCTAATCTATCCTATATCCGATTCACCATGGGTCAGTCCTGTTCAAGTAGTACCCAATAAGGGAGGAATGACCATAATCAAAAATGAGAATAATGAACTTATTCCAACTCGGGAGGTCCCAAGTTAGAGGGTTTGCATATATTATCATAAATTCAATGATGTAACCCGAAAAGATCATTTTCCACTTCCGTTCATTGATAAAATGTTGGAACACCTATCGGGAAATGAGTTCTATTGTTTCCTTGATGGTTTTTTCGACTACTTTCAAATTCCCCTCGATCCAAAGGACCAAGTAAAGACAACCTTCACCTGTCCTTAGGGAAATTTTCCTATCGACGCATGTCATTTGGGTTGTGCAATGCACCTACTACATTTCAGAGGTGTATTAGCTATATTCCATGACATGATTGAGCATTGTATGGAAGTCTTCATGGATGACTTCTCCATCTTCGGTAGTACCTTTGAGTCGTTCCTTTCTAACCTTGACAAGATGCTCACCCGGTGCGAAGATTCAAACTTAGTTCTAAATTGGGAAAAATGTCACTTCATGGTAAAATAAGGAATAGTTTTAGGACATAAGATATCAAAGTCAGGAATAGAAGTTGACAAGACTAAAATCGAAAACATAACCAAACTTTAAGAACCTACCACAGTAAAAGCGGTGGGGAGTTTCCTTGGACACTCCGAATTCTACTGACGTTTTATCAAAGATTTTTCAAAGAACACACGACCTATTACCCATCTCCTCGGAAAGTTAATAAAAAATATACTCAATTGTTCAACTATCTGAAGGAACAACTCACACATGCACCCATCATGATAGCTCTCGATTGGAGCTTACCATTCGAAATCATGTGTGATGCGAGTGACTTCACAGTTGAAGTTGTACTAGGATAACGGAAGGATAAGAATTTCCATTCAATCTATTACGCCAGCAAAAGCTTAACCGGAGTTTAAGAGAATTATATCACCACAAAAAAGGAGCTGCTAGCAGTAGTTTTCACCTTCGACAAATTCTGTTCCTATCCCATCCTATCCAAAACTACGGTTTATACAGATCATTCAACCCTAAAATATATGTTTACTAAGAAAGACGATAAACCAAAACTTCTACGATGGATCTTACTCTTTCAAGAATTCGATATTGAGATTAAAGATAAGAAATGAGCAGAGAATGTCGCAGCAGATCATCTTAGTCATTTTGAGAATCAACCGATGGAACAACTTGTTGAACACGATATTAGAGATAAATTTCCAGAAGAACAAATTATGAGCTTAGGACAAGCCAACATAAGATCACAATTCATTGATACCCCTTGGTACGCTGACATGGCTAACTACCTAGTTGCCGGAGTAGTGCAAAAAGGAATGAGCACATCCTGAAGAAGGAAGTTGTTCAGGGATGCTAAGTTCTACTACTGGGAAGACCCGTACCTGTTCAGAATTTTCCCTGATTAGATAATCAGGAGGTGCGTAGATGAGAAACAAGCAACAGGGATTATTCACCAATGTCATCACGGACCAACTGGAGGTCATAATGGAGCAAACTTAACCGCAAGAAAAGTCTACAATTCAGGAATTTATTGGCCTTATATATTTCGAGATGCGCAAGAGCTTGTAAAGCATTGACGCTTGCCAATTACAAGGTATTATCTCTATGAAGAACGAGATGTGTCGGACTAATATCCAAGCTTGTGAAATCTTCGATATATGGGGATTAGACTTTATGGGGCATTCCCCAAGTCTAATGGAAAAGAATATGTCCTCGTAGTAGTAGATTATGTCTTCAGATGGGTCGAAGCCCAGGCATTTCCAACCAATGATGCGAAGGTCATCACCAATTTCGTGAAAAGACTCTTTTGTCGATTCGGAGCTCCCCATGCTATAATAAGTGATAGAGGCACACACTTCTGTAATACTTAGTTCATGAAGGTGATGCAACAATATGGAGTTACCCACAAGATGTCTACTGTCTATCATTCACAGACCAACGTATAGGCAGAAGTCACTAACAGAGCACTCAAAAGAATTCTAGGACGAACCGTCGGCCATCATAGGAATAAATGGGCCAAGAAACTAGTTGATGCTCTGTGGGCATTCCGCACTACTTACAAGAATCCACTAGGAACTACACCCTACCGCATCATCTATGGAAAAGCCTGTCACCTTCCGCTAGAACTCGAATACAAAGCACTCTAGGCACTGAAAACCTGTAACCTCGATCCTTCAGCAACCGTTAGGTATTAAAAGATGTAGATGAATGAACTTGTTGAATTAAGAGACCAAGCATATGAAACGTCGTATATATACAAGGAATGGATGAAGCTGACATACGATGCAAAACTGATACCAACAAAGTTTGCTTCTGGAGATAAAGTTATACTCTTCAATTCTCGATTCAAGAAATTCGTTGGTAAATTCAGATCACGATGGAATGGACCATTTAATGTAATACATGCTTTTTCGCATGGAGCAGTAGAACTAGAAAGACCCACTGGAAATTTTAAAGCCAATGGCGATCGATTGAAAGTTTATATGAAGACATGCCAGAAAATTCGAGCTGTAATGACTTAATAAATAAAGCGCTCTTGGGAGGCACCCCTTGCTTATCCTTTTATTATTTTATTTCAATTTATTTTTTAGTCTACCGATATATTTTACTGTGCATAAACTCTGAGCGCCGTACTTGCGCTTAGTACTTACTAGTTTGTTGAAATGTATCTAGGCAAAATGCCAAGTTCAGGAGCTTCCTATACCATTCCAATCTGCAAGAGAAGGATGCCCAGGGTTTACCTATCAGAAAGCAGCACATATCAGCACAGGCCTTCGACATGACAGCTAGGCCCGAGACGTTTGATTCTAATAGAGTGTTGAGGAGGATATTAGTACGGCACCACCAGCTCCTCCAGGACGACTCTTCAGGCGTTTAGCTTCTAGACCCGCTGAGCATCCAGAGCCATTAGAGCTGCGTGAGCCGCAGGTTGTGATTCACTATGGGACCACCATGAGTGATCCAACTATCACATGGGCATTACTTAAGGATCACCAGAGACTCTGCACAGCTTTCAGAGCATATCTTTAGCGTAAAGGAATGACCCGGAGTACTCTAGGCCCTTCATCCTTCAGATTAGTTCATCGTGTTCCACCTACACGAAAAGCTACTCCTAGGCGCTCTACTCCAGTCTTAGTTCATACAGTATCCGCATCAGTCATCGCAGTTCGTGCTACTCCTATCACGTTACCTATTTTAGTTGTTTCACCTACTCCAGTCATTGAGACGGTCCCTATCCGTGAGCTACCTGAGGGCTGCCACTTAGTCACAATCCCTATTTCAGTAGAGCTACCTATGCCCTAAGTCTTTGAGATCATCGGAAGCTTCCCTGATGAGGAGCCATTCCCAAGCCTATCACACCTGGAGTTACCATCGGAACTACGTCTAGACACAGTTTTGGAACCTGAGTTGGATGCAGGATAGCTACTCATGGAATTGCCAAGACTAGAGGACTATGATGATATCTTCGGACCTGATGGATACTTCGCAGATGCTGTTTAACAAACATGCCATGACAGTATTTCGTAGACTATTTTATTTTCTTTTTATCTTATATTTATTACAAAGGCATTGTATAAAAAATATATATCTAGTGGAAATGCTACTCTCTTTTATTCTTCATGCAGAATTTTGTCAAAGAGACTGGTCCTTTCCAGCACTACGAGCATAGCTTAACCATAGGAAGGCCCATCACTAGGAGAATAACTTGACTGTAGGGAAGTAATCTGTCCTCAAACCTCCTTCAGTTTTTATGCAATAAAATCTCTAAGTGTGGGGTAATACCCGCAATAAACTTAGAGATTCCAGAAAATATTGTCCTCAATTTATTAAAGTATTAAAATATTCTATTTAAGTACACAAGTAACCGTTTAAACGTCAAAATTTTGACCTCGGAAATTTTGTCTAAAAAGTAATTAGCAAAGAATATTAAGGAAATATGTAAAAGATTCTTACCTCGGTTTACCCAAAAGATTCTATAAAATTGCTAGAAATCAGTTTTTGGAACATTCACTAGAACGGAACGATTAATCTAAAACTCATGATTTGTGTCAAAAGATTTCTTTCGAAAAAAATATGTAAAAGGCTACGCATGAGCAAGCATGACCCCTACTCCCATAAAGTGAGGAATTCTTATACCCAAAGTACCTGTATGACCCATCAAATCTAAGTACTTTGTCAATCCATTTGATTTGTGTGCCGGTGTACAGTTTAAGTTAGAACTTGGTTTTGACATATGTTTCAAAGCCAATGGTTAGTAAGCGCCATACGTGGGGTAGGTACGATCCTCCTTCCAAAATTATTCTGAATAGAGAAGACAAAAACCATCCATTTCCATTTCCATTCCCACACCACAAATTTAAACCGACCAACTTACAACAAATATTTGATGAAATTAGAAAATACTCACTCCCAAAATACACTAACCATTCACCTTCATTCATTTCCTACTTTTCAAAAAGATCCAAAGATCAATAAAGAGATAGATCGGTCAAATTAGCTTCAAAAGCACTTGTTAAAATGTTTCTGAACCCCCAATTGTTTTTGATAGGTCAAAGACCTATTTCCGGTGAATTATCACTTCCTCTCTGGGCACCAGGAACAAAGGCCAAAAGTTATGAAGAAAAGGGTATGCCCAAAAAAATGATGATTATCAAAGTCTCTAGAATAAAGGCAAAACAAACCCGAGAAGTTGCCCAAATTATCGGAAGAACCAAGACAAATTCTAGATAAAATTCTTAGCAAAGTCCGCATCTTTCGAAGAACTCATCGTGGAATTCAAGCCATTCTCTATCCAAAAATGGATACTCTGAAGAATCAAAATCTATCAATTCTCTATATAATTCAAAAGATCTAAATACCTTTCACATTTCCATAAAATTCTCAACCAACCCTACAACCCGTCTTCCTCTTGAAAGAATTCCTAGGGAGAAGATCAGTGTCGTCCTTACTTAACCGGTGGAGATATCGATGCTTTACCATGCCTATGATGAAAACTGTCACACGACTGGCTTCTGAGCGACAATACAACTAGATTAGGGAACCCTAAATACTTGAGTGACATGAGTGATCTGCTAGTGAGAAGCCTGGTCGTCTAAGCTTTGGAAAGTATGCCTTTTTCACCATGGACGAGATTGAAATCTAGCTACTAAACCATCGAAGTTCGACCCTCTTTCTACTACTTTCGAAAGATGTGATGACTTCTGATGAAGGCATAATAAAAGAATCCAGGGGTGGGCGAGGAAGAATCTATTAGAAAAGAACCTTATATTTCCACTTTTTTCTTGTGGACAAGCAAAGCTAAGTGTGGTGTAACACCCCATATTTTCAGGTGATTAACGACATTTCAGATGTCATCAGTAAAAGTGCCACTAAATGCTAAAAAGTGCCACTAAAGCTGGGATGCATTCAAAAGAGCCACAAAAATTGAGTTAGTGCCACTAAAGCTGGAACGATGTTCTAGATGAAAGAATGACGTTCTAAACTAAGAATGACGTTGTGATCAAGGGAATGGATACTAGGTGAACAGAACGAGTTAGAGGCCATTTTAGGAATGCTGTTGTCATAAAAAGGAATGACGTTCTTAATTAGGAACGACGTTCCATATGCAGAAATGATGTTCATGTGTCTGACTTGTGTTTTAAACCCGTTTTAAAAGGGTTTTAAGTGGGGGGTAAGCTGGTCTTTTGACATAAGAATGACCTTATAGCAGATGGATCAGTTCTAGTTCCATTTTAATTTCATTTTCAACTCAAACAAACACTCTAAAAATTTCTAGAGTGAGAAACCCTATTCTTGAGAGAGAAAGCTTGATTTGGAGAAGAAGAAGGTTGAATCTCACCAAAGTGCAAGAGTTGACCTTGTTCATCTTGTTTCTAGCTATCTTGTGATACTAGTGTAATTCCTAACTCCAATTTTCATTCAATTTGAGGTTAGGGGTTGGAATTGCATGTTCTTGATTAGACAATCTAGCTCACAAATGGGTGTTTGAAACTAGTTGTGGTTGTTGTTGACCCTTGTTGGTGGGTTTTAGGTTGGAAAACATTTTAGTGATGTATAGACTTGCAATTTGGGCATAATCACTGGTGTTAGTGTTGTTGTTGGAGATTGGAACCCAAATGGGTGTTCTTGGAGGTTGATTTTGAGTGTAAACCCAATATATGTCAAAATGGGTCATTTGGTTGATTTGGGTCATGGAGTGCTCCTAACACTTGACCATGAGTTGTATCTTGTTGAGTTTGGGACCAAATCACTAGTTTTTAGTGTTTTGGGGAATTTGGGTCAAGTTAGCACTTGTGGGTTGTTGAGTCAATCTACTAGTGTTATAGTTTGATGTTGTGTTTATGATAGGTGACTTGCTCTTGGATCAAGCTTAAAGTCATAGAGATCTTTTGACTCATCGAATTACTCAAGGTGAGTGGAGTATTTATATTTGTGTGTATATAAATTGTTTGCTTGCGGGTTAGTGGAGAGTAATATCCAGTTATGAAGGATTTTACTCTTCGTTGGCCACTTGGTGCATTGTGGTGAGTGATGACTCTAATAATGACTCGCTCTTCGTTAACCAGATTGCGTTTGTGGAAAGTGGTGAGTGCAATTACTTTGAGGTCCAATCTTCGTTGGCCACTTGTGAGGATGTGGGAGTTGTTACCAATTGAGACCGCACTTTTCGTTGACCACATTTGGGTGTACATGGTGGTGCCATCCAAGAGGCGCCTTCGTTGAAGATGTGCACGGGTAGTTGGTGCTATTCATTTGATGATTAGCACTTTTGGGACTGGTTAACCATTTTTGCGTTCGTATGTTGTGTATTGGTAGTGTTGCGTGTTATATTCTTATTTATGCGATTAACATGCTAGCTTGTACTTGGTTTTGTAAATTTGCGTTACTGATGCTATCTTATATGCGGTTATGTGTAAGTTGTGTAAGTAAGTGGTTTATATATGTATGCATTTAAGTATTGCACTCATGAAACATTATAGCTTACTCCTTCATTGTTTACCTTTTTATAGATTGTAGCACATCGAAATATAAGGGTAAGGAATTGGCCTAGCTTGCTTGTGGCGGATTTATGGAAGGCGCTTTTAGTATTGGACCCGACGGTCATGCTCTCTTTTGGTTCGTTTTGGTTAAACAATTGGTTAAACTTATGGGTCTTGTATACCTAATGATGTAACTCATAACTTGTTGTATTTTGAAACTTGTGGTAACATTTGAACAAGTAATGTACTAAACCTTGTGTTGTTGTGGTTAATGGCAATGTTAAAAAAAAGTGTCATATTTTACAAGTTAATTGTTAATTTGGTTTGGAGATCGTTTCAAGTGGTATCAGAGCATGACCTAAGGGATCTAGGTTGCCTTGGAATGGGAGCCTAGAATTAGGTTGAATGGACGTTTTATGCATGACTTTTCGGGTTACGGGACCATGGGATTGTTGTAGGCACATTAGTTCTTGTGAATGTTTGTTTATGTGCACTCGGGTAACCTTGAATGAAGTACAACGAACATCGAGCAAAATGGGGTTGTTAACTATTTTGGCGTGTCTTTTATCGCGTTCTATTCTACTTTAAATTATAGAATGAGGACACGAAGTGGTGTGTATCGTGAGGGTCCGAGTAATTAGGAGATGAATACTGATGATGATCTTACAGCCAAGATTGAGGTCGCGCTTGAAAGCTACTCATCGGTGTTTATCGATAAAGTCAAAGAGGTTCTGCAAGAGACTATTGAGGAACAAGTCGCCAATCTCCTTCGAGATCAAGTGGGTGTGGTATTAAGGGAAGAGTTTGATAAGATGTTTCCAAAGCCTCAAGTTGATGAATGTGTTGAAGAGAGACCGCTTAATCTAGGGTTCTCGGCATTAGTGGGTTTAGTTACAAGGACATTAAGTTCACTAAGCCGCCACTATTTGAAGGGAGTCCTGACCCTCTAAAAAATGCAAGATGGATTTTGGACGTGGAAGATTGTTTTTAGGTGTGTGAATGCCCACCCAATAAAAAGACAAGGCTTGCTACAAGCCTAATGAGGGGTGCGACTGAAATGTCCCGTTCTTAATGATTAAAAAACATTCCATATTAATTGATTTCGTTACGAGGTTTTGACCTCTATATGAGACGTTTTTCAAAGACTGCATTCATTTTAAAACAAACCATAACCTTTATTTCATCAATAAAGGTTTAAAAAGCTTTACGTAGATTATCAAATAATGATAATCTAAAATATCCTATTTACGCACGACCATTACATAATGGTTTACAATACAAATATGTTACAACAAAATAAGTTTCTTGAATGCAGTTTTTACACAATATCATACAAGCATGGACTCCAAATCTTGTCCTTATTTAAGTATGCGACAGCGGAAGCTCTTAATAATCACCTGAGAATAAACATGCTTAAAACGTCAACAAAAATGTTGGTGAGTTATAGGTTTAACCTATATATATCAAATCATAATAATAGACCACAAGATTTCATATTTCAATACACATTCCATACATAGAGATAAAAATCATTAATATGGTGAACACCTGGTAACCGACATTAACAAGATGCATATATAAGAATATCCCCATCATTTTGGGACACCCTTCGGATATGATATAAATATCGAAGTACTAAAGCATCCGGTACTTTGGATGGGGTTTGTTAGGCCCAATAGATCTATCTTTAGGATTCGCGTCAATTAGGGTGTATGTTCCCTAATTCTTAGATTACCAGACTTAATAAAAAAGGGCATATTCGATTTTGATAATTCAACCATAGAATGTAGTTTCACGTACTTGTGTCTATTTTGTAAATCATTTATAAAACCTGCATGTATTCTCATCCCAAAAATATTAGATTTTAAAAGTGGGACTATAACTCACTTTCACAGATTTTTACTTCGTCGGAAAGTAAGACTTGGCCACTGGTTGATTCACGAACCTATAACAATATATACATATATATCAAAGTATGTTCAAAATATATTTACAACACTTTTAATATATTTTGATGTTTTAAGTTTATTAAGTCAGCTGTCCTCGTTAGTAACCTACAACTAGTTGTCCACAGTTAGATGTACAGAAATAAATCGATAAATATTATCTTGAATCAATCCACGACCCAGTGTATACGTATCTCAGTATTGATCATAACTCAAACTATATATATTTTGGAATCAACCTCAATCCTGTATAGCTAACTCCAACATTCACATATAGAGTGTCTATGGTTGTTCCGAAATATATATAGATGTGTCGACATGATAGGTCGAAACATTGTATACGTGTCTATGGTATCTCAAGATTACATAATATACAATACAAGTTGATTAAGTTATGGTTGGAATAGATTTGTTACCAATTTTCACGTAGCTAAAATGAGAAAAATTATCCAATCTTGTTTTACCCATAACTTCTTCATTTTAAATCCGTTTTGAGTGAATCAAATTGCTATGGTTTCATATTGAACTATATTTTATGAATCTAAACAGAAAAATTATAGGTTTATAGTCGGAAAAATAAGTTACAAGTCGTTTTTGTAAAGGTAGTCATTTCAGTCGAAAGAATGACTTCTAGATGACCATTTTAGAAAACATACTTCCACTTTGAGTTTAACCATAATTTTTGGATATAGTTTCATGTTCATAATAAAAATCATTTTCTCAGAATAACAACTTTTAAATCAAAGTTTATCATAGTTTTTAATTAACTAACCCAAAACAGCCCGCGGTGTTACTACGACGGCGTAAATCCGGTTTTACGGTGTTTTTCGTGTTTCCAGGTTTTAAATCATTAAGTTAGCATATCATATAGATATAGAACATGTGTTTAGTTGATTTTAAAAGTCAAGTTAGAAGGATTAACTTTTGTTTGCGAACAAGTTTAGAATTAACTAAACTATGTTCTAGTGATTACAAGTTTAAACCTTCGAATAAGATAGCTTTATATGTATGAATCGAATGATGTTATGAACATCATTACTACCTTAAGTTTCTTGGATAAACCTACTGGAAAAGAGAAAAATGGATCTAGCTTCAACGGATCCTTGGATGGATCGAAGTTCTTGAAGCAGAATCATGACACGAAACAAGTTCAAGTAAGATCATCACTTGAAATAAGATTGTTATAGTTATAGAAATTGAACCAAAGTTTGAATATGATTATTACCTTATATTAGAATGATAACCTACTGTAAGAAACAAAGATTTCTTGAGGTTGGATGATCACCTTACAAGATTGGAAGTGAGCTAGCAAACTTGAAAGTATTCTTGATTTTATGTAACTAGAACTTGTAGAATTTATGAAGAACACTTAGAACTTGAAGATAGAACTTGAGAGAGATCAATTAGATGAATAAAATTGAAGAATGAAAGTGTTTGTAGGTGTTTTTGGTCGTTGGTGTATGGATTAGATATAAAGGATATGTAATTTTATTTTCATGTAAATAAGTCATGAATGATTACTCATATTTTTGTAATTTTATTAGATATTTCATGCTAGTTGCCAAATGATGGTTCCCACATGTGTTAGGTGACTCACATGGGCTGCTAAGAGCTGATCATTGGAGTGTATATACTAATAGTACATACATCTAAAAGCTGTGTATTGTACGAGTACGAATACGGGTGCATACGAGTAGAATTGTTGATGAAACTGAACGAGGATGTAATTGTAAGAATTTTTGTTAAGTAGAAGTATTTTGATAATTGTATTGAAGTCTATCAAAATTGTATAAATACATATTAAAACACTACATGTATATACATTTTAACTGAGTCGTTAAGTCATCGTTAGTCGTTACATGTAAGTGTTGTTTTGAAACCTTTAGGTTAACGATCTTGTTAAATGTTGTTAACCCAATGTTTATAATATCAAATGAGATTTTAAATTATTATATTATCATGATATTATCATGTATGAATATCTCTTAATATGATATATATATACATTAAATGTCTTCACAACGATAATCGTTACATAGATGTCTCGTTTGAAAATCATTAAGTTAGTAGTCTTGTTTTTACATATGTAGTTCATGGTTAATATACTTAATGATATGTTTACTTATCATAGTATCATGTTAACTATATATATATCCATATATATGTCATCATATAGTTTTTACAAGTTTTAACGTTCGTGAATCACCGGTCAACTTGGGTGTTCAATTGTCTATATGAAACATATTTCAATTAATCAAGTCTTAACAAGTTTGATTGCTTAACATGTTGGAAACATTTAATCATGTAAATATCAATCTCAATTAATATATATAAACATGGAAAAGTTCGGGTCACTACAGTACCTACCCGTTAAATAAATTTCATCCCGAAATTTTAAGCTGTTGAAGGTGTTGACGAATCTTCTGGAAATAGATGCGGGTATTCCTTCTTCATCTAATCTTCACGCTCCCAGGTGAACTTCGGTCCTCTACGAGCATTCCATCGAACCTTAACAATTGGTATCTTGTTTTGCTTAAGTCTTTTAACCTCACGATCCATTATTTCGACGGGTTCTTCGATGAATTGAAGTTTTTCGTTGATTTGGATTTCATCTAACGGAATAGTGAGATCTACTTTAGCAAAGCATTTCTTCAAATTCGAGACGTGGAAAGTGTTATGTACAGCCGCGAGTTGTTGAGGTAACTCAATTCGGTAAGCTACTGGTCCGACATGATCAATAATCTTGAATGGTCCAATATACCTTGGATTTAATTTCCCTCATTTACCAAATCGAACAACGCCTTTCCAATGTGCAACTTTAAGCATGACCATCTCTCCAATTTTAAATTCTATATCTTTTCTTTTAAAGTCAGCGTAGCTCTTTTGTCGACTTTGGGCGGTTTTCAACCGTTGTTGAATTTGGATGATCTTCTCGGTAGTTTCTTGTATAATCTCTGGACCCGTAATCTGTCTATCCCCCACTTCACTCCAACAAATCAGAGACCTGCACTTTCTACCATAAAGTGCTTCAAACGGCGCCATCTCAATGCTTGAATGGTAGCTGTTGTTGTAGGAAAATTCTGCTAACGGTAGATGTCGATCCCAACTGTTTCCGAAATCAATAACACATGCTCGTAGCATGTCTTCAAGCGTTTGTATCGTCCTTTCGCTCTGCCCATCAGTTTGTGGATGATAGGCAGTACTCATGTCTAGACGAGTTCCTAATGCTTGCTGTAATGTCTGCCAGAATCTTGAAATAAATCTGCCATCCCTATCAGAGATAATAGAGATTGGTATTCCATGTCTGGAGACGACTTCCTTCAAATACAGTCGTGCTAACTTCTCCATCTTGTCATCTTCTCTTATTGGCAGGAAGTGTGCTGATTTGGTGAGACGATCAATTATTACCCAAATAGTATCAAAACCACTTGCAGTCCTTGGCAATTTGGTGATGAAATCCATGGTAATGTTTTCCCATTTCCATTCCGGGATTTCGGGTTGTTGAAGTAGACCTGATGGTTTCTGATGCTCAGCTTTGACCTTAGAACACGTCAATCATTCTCCTACGTATTTAGCAACATCGGCTTTCATACCCGGCCATCAAAAATGTTTCTTGAGATCCTTGTACATCTTCCCCGTTCCAGGATGTATTGAGTATCTGGTTTTATGAGCTTCTCTAAGTACCATTTCTCTCATATCTCCAAATTTTGGTACCCAAATCCTTTCAGCCCTATACCGGGTTCCGTCTTCCTGAATATTAAGATGCTTCTCCGATCCTTTAGGTATTTCATCCTTTAAATTTCCCTCTTTTAAAACTCCTTGTTGCGCCTCCTTTATTTGAGTAGTAAGGTTATTATGAATCATTATATTCATAGATTTTACTCGAATGGGTTCTCTGTCCTTCCTGCTCAAGGCATCGGCTACCACATTTGCCTTCCCCGGGTGGTAACGAATCTCAAAGTCGTAATCATTCAATAATTCAATCCACCTACGCTGCCTCATATTCAGTTGTTTCTGATTAAATATGTGTTGAAGACTTTTATGGTCGGTATATATAATACTTTTGACCCCATATAAGTAGTGCCTCCAAGTCTTTAATGCAAAAACAACCGCGCCTAATTCCAAATCATGCGTCGTATAATTTTGTTCGTGAATCTTCAATTGTCTAGACGCATAAGCAATCACCTTCATTCGTTGCATTAATACACAACCGAGACCTTGCTTTGATGCGTCACAATAAATCACAAAATCATCATTCCCTTCAGGCAATGACAATATAGGTGCCGTAGTTAGCTTTTTCTTCAATAACTGAAACGCTTTCTCTTGTTCATCATTCCATTCAAATTTCTTCCCTTTATGCGTTAATGCAGTCAAGGGTTTTGCTATTCTGGAAAAGTCTTGGATGAACCTTCTGTAGTAACCGGCTAGTCCTAAAAACTGGCGTATGTGTTTCGGAGTTTTCGGGGTTTCCCACTTTTCAACAGTTTCTATCTTTGCCGGATCCACCTTAATACCTTCTTTGTTCACTATGTGACCGAGGAATTGAACTTCTTCCAACCAAAATGCACACTTTGAAAACTTAGCGTACAATTCTTCCTTCCTCAATACTTCTAACACCTTTCTCAAATGTTCACCGTGTTCTTGGTCATTCTTTGAGTAAATAAGTATGTCATCAATGAAAACAATGACAAACTTGTCAAGGTATGGTCCACACACTCGGTTCATAAGGTCCATGAACACAGCTGGTGCATTAGTTAAACCAAACGGCATGACCATAAACTCGTAATGACCGTAACGTGTTCTGAAAGCAGTCTTTGGAATATCATCTTCTTTCACCCGCATTTGATGATACCCGGAACGTAAGTCAATCTTTGAATAAATAGACGAGCCTTGTAGTTGATCAAATAAGTCGTCGATTCTCGGTAGTGGGTAGCGGTTCTTGATGGTAAGTTTGTTCAACTCTCGGTAGTCAATACACAACCTAAATGTACCATCCTTCTTCTTGACAAACAAAACAGGAGCTCCCCACGGTGATGTGCTTGGTCGAATGAAACCAAGCTCTAAAAGTTCTTGTAATTGGCTTTGCAGTTCTTTCATCTCGCTGGGTGCGAGTCTGTAAGGAGCACGAGCTAGTGGTGCAGCTCCTGGTACAAGATCTATTTGAAATTCAACGGATCGATGTGGGGGTAATCCCGGTAATTCTTTCGGAAATACATCGGGAAATTCTTTTGCAATGGGAACATCATTGATGCTCTTTTCTTCAGTTTGTACTTTCTCGACGTGCGCTAGAATAGCATAGCAACCTTTTCTTATTAGTTTTTGTGCCTTCAAATTACTAATAAGATGTAGCTTCGTGTTGCCCTTTTCTCCGTACACCATTAAGGGTTTTCCTTTTTTTCGTATAATGCGAATTGCATTTTTGTAACAAACGATCTCTGCTTTCACTTCTTTCAACCAGTCCATACCGATTATCACATCAAAACTCCCTAACTCTACTGGTATCAAATCAATCTTAAATGTTTCGCTAACCAGTTTAATTTCTCGATTCCGACATATATTATCTGTTGAAATTAATTTACCATTTGCTAATTCGAGTAAAAATTTACTATCCAAAGGCGTCAATGGACAACTTAATTTAGCACAAAAATCTCTACTCATATAGCTTCTATCCGCACCCAAATCAAATAAAATGTAAGCAGATTTATTGTCAATAAGAAACGTACCCGTAACAAGCTCCGGGTCTTCCTGTGCCTCTGCCGCATTAATATTGAAAACTCTTCTGCGGCCTTGTCCATTCGTGTTCTCCTGGTTCGGGAAATTTCTAATAATGTGGCCCGGTTTTCCACATTTATAACAAACTACATTGGCATAACTTGCTCCGACACTACTTGCTCCGCCATTACTTGTTCCGACACCATTTGTTCCTTTCGTTCTATTAACCCCTGGTCCGTAGACCTCACACTTCGCCGCGCTATGACCATTTCTTTTACACTTGTTGCAAAATTTGGTGCAGAACCCCGAGTGATACTTTTCACACCTTTGGCATAGCTGCTTCTGATTGTTATTGTTGTTGCGGTTATTATTGTTGTTGGGATGATTGTTGTAGTTGCTGTTGTTATTGTTGTTGTTGTTGTTGTTGTTGGGCCATTTGTTGTAGTTGCGATTGATGTTGCGATTGTTGGGATAATTGTTGCGATTATTGTTGTAATTGCTGTTGTTGTTGTATTGGTGATTCTTATCACCGTTTTCCTCCCACTTTCTTTTAACTTGCTTCACATTGGCCTCTTCAACCGTCTGTTCTTTAATTCTTTCCTCAATCTGGTTCACTAGTTTGTGAGCCATTCTACATGCCTGTTGTATGGAGGCGGGCTCGTGTGAACTTATATCTTCTTGGATTCTTTCCGGTAATCCTTTCACAAACGCGTCGATCTTCTCTTCCTCATCTTCGAATGCTCCCGGACACAATAGGCACAATTCTGTGAATTGTCTTTCGTACGTGGTAATATCAAATCCTTGGGTTCGTAACCCTCTAAGTTCTGTCTTGAGCTTATTGACCTCGGTTCTGGGACGGTACTTCTCGTTCATCAAGTGCTTGAATGCTGACCACGGTAGTGCGTACGCATCATCTTGTCCCACTTGCTCTAGATAGGTATTCCACCATGTTAACGCAGAACCTGTGAAGGTATGTGTAGCGTACTTCACTTTGTCCTCTTCAGTACACTTACTTATGGCAAACACCGATTCGACCTTCTCGGTCCACCATTTCAATCCGATCGGTCCTTCGGTTCCATCAAATTCTAAAGGTTTGCAGGCAGTGAATTCTTTGTAGGTGCATCCTACACGATTTCCTGTACTGCTAGATCCAAGGTTATTGTTGGTATGTAGCGCAGCCTGCACTGCGGCTATGTTTGAAGCTAGAAAAGTACGGAATTCCTCTTCATTCATATTCACGGTGTGTCGAGTAGTCGGTGCCATTTCCTTCAAAATAGTCAAATGGAACAAGTTAATCATACAGAATATTAAGAGTAGTTAATAGTATTTCATAGCATAATATGAACTCATTTATAAAAGCTTTTTCTTCATATTAGCGTTTTATAAGTTTAAATTTGGGTAGTACCTACCCGTTAAGTTCATACTTAGTAGCTAATATACAATTCAACTACTACAATTCTATATGAAAAACTGATTATAATAATATTTCGCGTTCAAACTTTTACACAATATTTTACAAACTTACAATACCGCTTATTTTACATATAACATGAAATATAGCACACAATAAATTTGATACAAGATGGTTGTGAAGATAATTCTAGCTAGTACACAAGTCGTTCAGCAAAGGCAATAAAGACACGTAATTCATACGTCCAGAAACAAGTCATGCATTCTGGTTTTACTAGGATTACTTCCCATCCTTGGTCTTGTGGAACATAACCGTTATGGTCGTTGATAAGACATCGTGTTGTAACCTCGTCAAAGGGACGAGGGTTACGTAATGTCCAACAGTCCCGTAACAATCTAAAAACCTCATTTCTTACCCCAATTACCGACTCCGTCACTTGTGGAAACGTTTTGTTTAATAGTTGTAGCCCGATGTTCTTGTTCTCACTTTGGTGAGAAGCGAACA
Organism: Rutidosis leptorrhynchoides; assembly: GCF_046630445.1. Taxonomy (NCBI): domain Eukaryota; kingdom Viridiplantae; phylum Streptophyta; class Magnoliopsida; order Asterales; family Asteraceae; genus Rutidosis; species Rutidosis leptorrhynchoides. Next base: position 182,653,799 of record NC_092337.1, read on the forward strand.
TTACTAATCCGTAAGAATAACATGCTTCTTTATGTTGCATGTTAGCCGCTTTTTCTAAATCACGAAGTCCAATATTCGGATATATTGAGTCAAAATAATTTCTTAACCCATTGCGTAAAATAGCATTTGGGTTCCCCGCAATATATGCGTCAAAGTAAACACATCGTAACTTATGGATTTCCCAATGTGATATCCCCCATCTTTCGAACGAAAGCCTTTTATAAACCAAGGCATTCTTGGAACGTTCTTCGAATGTCCTACAAACTGATCTCGCCTTAAATAGTTGTGCCGAAGAATTCTGACCGACTCTAGACAAGATTTCATCAATCATGTCTCCAGGTAGGTCTCTTAAAATATTGGGTTGTCTATCCATTTTGTGTTTTTATACTGTAAAATAGACAAGAGTTAGATTCATAAAAAAAATACTTATTAATACAAGCAATTTTTACATATATCATAAAGCATAAGCACACTATATTACATATATTACACCACACGAATACAACTATCTTATTCCGACTCGCTTGTTTCTTCTTCTTCGGTTTTGGTTCGTTTTTCCAAGTTTCTAGGGATATATGATGTTCCCCTAATACGAGCCGTCGTTTTCCACATTGGTTTAGAAAAACCTGGTGGTTTAGAGGTTCCCGGGTCATTGTTACAACTTAAGGACTTCGGGGGTTGACGATACATATAAAGTTCATCGGGGTTGGAATTAGATTTCTCTATTTTTATGCCCTTTCCCTTATTATTTTCTTTTGCCTTTTTAAATTCAGTTGGGGTAATTTCTATAACATCATCGGAATTCTCGTCGGAATCCGATTCATCGGAGAATTGGTAATCCTCCCAATATTTTGCTTCCTTGGCGGAAACACCATTGACCATAATTAACCTTGGTCGGTTGGTTGAGGATTTTATTTTACTTAACCATTTTATTATTTCCCCCACCGGTTCTATTTCTTCATCCGGTTCCGATTCTTCTTCCGGTTCCGATTCTTCTTCCGGTTCCGACTCTTCTTCCGGTTCCTCTTCGGGAACTTGTGAATCAGTCCACGAATCATTCCAATTTACATTTGACTCTTCATTATTATTAGGTGAGTCAATGGGACTTGTTCTAGAGGTAGACATCTATCACATAATATCAAACGCGTTAAGAGATTAATATATCACATAATATTCACATGTTAAAAATATATAGTTTCCAACAAAATTTGTTAAGCAATCATTTTTCAAATAAACACGGTCGAAGTCCAGACTCACTAATGCATCCTAACAAACTCGATAAGACACACTAATGCAAAATTCTGGTTCTCTAAGACCAACGCTCGGATACCAACTGAAATGTCCCGTTCTTAATGATTAAAAAACGTTCCATATTAATTGATTTCGTTGCGAGGTTTTGACCTCTATATGAGATGTTTTTCAAAGACTGCATTCATTTTAAAACAAACCATAACCTTTATTTCATCAATAAAGGTTTAAAAAGCTTTACGTAGATTATCAAATAATGATAATCTAAAATATCCTATTTACGCACGACCATTACATAATGGTTTACAATACAAATATGTTACAATAAAATAAGTTTCTTGAATGCAGTTTTTACACAATATCATACAAGCATGGACTCCAAATCTTGTCCTTATTTAAGTATGCGACAGCGGAAGCTCTTAATAATCACCTGAGAATAAACATGCTTAAAACGTCAACAAAAATGTTGGTGAGTTATAGGTTTAACCTATATATATCAAATCATAATAATAGACCACAAGATTTCATATTTCAATACACATCCCATACATAGAGATAAAAATCATTCATATGGTGAACACCTGGTAACCGACATTAACAAGATGCATATATAAGAATATCCCCATCATTCCGGGACACCCTTCGGATATGATATAAATTTCGAAGTACTAAAGCATCCGGTACTTTGGATGGGGTTTGTTAGGCCCAATAGATCTATCTTTAGGATTCGCGTCAATTAGGGTGTCTGTTCCCTAATTCTTAGATTACCAGACTTAATAAAAAAGGGCATATTCGATTTCGATAATTCAACCATAGAATGTAGTTTCACGTACTTGTGTCTATTTTGTAAATCATTTATAAAACCTGCATGTATTCTCATCCCAAAAATATTAGATTTTAAAAGTGGGACTATAACTCACTTTCACAGATTTTTACTTCGTCGGGAAGTAAGACTTGGCCACTGGTTGATTCACGAACCTATAACAATATATACATATATATCAAAGTATGTTCAAAATATATTTACAACACTTTTAATATATCTTGATGTTTTAAGTTTATTAAGTCAACTGTCCTCGTTAGTAACCTACAACTAGTTGTCCACAGTTAGATGTACAGAAATAAATCGATAAATATTATCTTGAATCAATCCACGACCCAGTGTATACGTATCTCAGTATTGATCACAACTCAAACTATATATATTTTGGAATCAACCTCAACCCTGTATAGCTAACTCCAACATTCACATATAGAGTGTCTATGGTTGTTCCGAAATATATATAGATGTGTCGACATGATAGGTTGAAACATTGTATACGTGTCTATGGTATCTCAAGATTACATAATATACAATACAAGTTGATTAACTTATGGTTGGAATAGATTTGTTACCAATTTTCACGTAGCTAAAATGAGAAAAATTATCCAATCTTGTTTTACCCATAACTTCTTCATTTTAAATCCGTTTTGAGTGAATCAAATTGCTATGGTTTCATATTGAACTCTATTTTATGAATCTAAACAGAAAAAGTATAGGTTTATAGTCGGAAAAATAAGTTACAAGTCGTTTTTGTAAAGGTAGTCATTTCAGTCGAAAGAACGACGTCTAGATGACCATTTTAGAAAACATACTTCCACTTTGAGTTTAACCATAATTTTTGGATATAGTTTCGTGTTCATAATAAAAATCATTTTCTCAGAATAATAACTTTTAATCAAAGTTTATCATAGTTTTTAATTAACTAACCCAAAACAGCCCGCGGTGTTACTACGACGGCGTAAATCCGGTTTACGGTGTTTTTCGTGTTTCCAGGTTTTAAATCATTAAGTTAGCATATCATATAGATATAGAACATGTGTTTAGTTGATTTTAAAAGTCAAGTTAGAAGGATTAACTTTTGTTTGCGAACAAGTTTAGAATTAACTAAACTATGTTCTAGTGATAACAAGTTTAAACCTTCGAATAAGATAGCTTTATATGTATGAATCGAATGATGTTATGAACATCATTACTACCTTAAGTTCCTTGGATAAACCTACTGGAAAAGAGAAAAATGGATCTAGCTTCAACGGATCCTTGGATGGCTCGAAGTTCTTGAAGCAGAATCATGACACGAAACAAGTTCAAGTAAGATCATCACTTGAAATAAGATTGTTATAGTTATAGAAATTGAACCAAAGTTTGAATATGATTATTACCTTATATTAGAATGATAACCTACTGTAAGAAACAAAGATTTCTTAAGGTTGGATGATCACCTTACAAGATTGGAAGTGAGCTAGCAAACTTGAAAGTATTCTTGATTTTATGTAACTAGAACTTGTAGAATTTATGAAGAACACTTAGAACTTGAAGATAGAACTTGAGAGAGATCAATTAGATGAATAAAATTGAAGAATGAAAGTGTTTGTAGGTGTTTTTGGTCGTTGGTGTATGGATTAGATATAAAGGATATGTAATTTTATTTTCATGTAAATAAGTCATGAATGATTACTCATATTTTTGTAATTTTATGAGATATTTCATGCTAGTTTCCAAATGATGGTTCCCACATGTGTTAGGTGACTCACATGGGCTGCTAAGAGCTGATCATTGGAGTGTATATACTAATAGTACATACATCTAAAAGTTGTGTATTGTACGAGTACGAATACGGGTGCATACGAGTAGAATTGTTGATGAAACTGAACAAGGATGTAATTGTAAGAATTTTTGTTAAGTAGAAGTATTTTGATAAGTGGATTGAAGTCTTTCAAAAGTGTATAAATACATATTAAAACACTACATGTATATACATTTTAACTGAGTCGTTAAGTCATCGTTAGTCGTTACATGTAAGTGTTGTTTTGAAACCTTTAGGTTAACGATCTTGTTAAATGTTGTTAACCCAATGTTTATAATATCAAATGAGATTTTAAATTATTATATTATCATGATATTATCATGTATAAATATCTCTTAATATGATATATGTACATTAAATGTCTTTACAACGATAATCGTTACATATATGTCTCGTTTGAAAATCATTAAGTTAGTAGTCTTGTTTTTACATATGTAGTTAATGGTTAATATACTTAATGATATGTTTACTTATCATAGTATCATGTTAACTATATATATATCCATATATATGTCATCATATAGTTTTTACAAGTTTTAACGTTGGTGAATCACCGGTCAACTTGGGTGGTCAATTGTCTATATGAAACATATTTCAATTAATCAAGTCTTAACAAGTTTGATTGCTTAACATGTTGGAAACATTTAATCATGTAAATATCAATCTCAATTAATATATATAAACATGGAAAACTTCGGGTCACTACAGCGACGAAGACTTGGTTAGATGATAAAATCCTTGTGATGGGTGAAGAGCCGTTTGTGAATTTGTCTTGGGATGATTTCAAGACCGAGTTTTTCAAGGAGTATCGCACTCAAGCCGATCTTACCCGAATTCGGTAGGAGCTGCGAAATGAGCGTCAAGGGTCAATGGACTTAAACACTTTAAAGGCTACGTTTCTTGCTAATGTGCGGTTTTGTCCCGAATATCTAGGGAACGACTGAATGTTGATGGAGGATTTTCATAAGGTTTTGAATGATGACATTCGGGTGAAGATTAGTCTTGGTCATGTTAAGACTTTTGCCGAGTTGTTTGATGTGGCAAAAGGTTTTGAACTCGATGATCCGAAAGTTAAGGAGTTTACTACGAGTAAGAGGAAGTTTGAGGAAAGTAGTGCCCCGAGTAAGAAGGCTAAGAGTGGGGCCGAAAGTTTGGGTAGTGTGAAGAAGGGAGGTTCTGGGGGTTATGTCCCTACTTGTTAACTTTTGGGTAAAAAGGTCACATGTCCCGGGATTGCCCGAACTCGTCCTCTAAGAGTAAGGTAACTTGTTTTAATTTCCACAAAGAGGGTCACCGAAAGTCCGAGTGTCCTGAGTTGATGATGGGTGATAAAAACTACGACAACACCAAGCGGTTAGAAAAGGCGGGGAGGCCCGCGAGGGGCCAAAATTTCTTGATGACTACCGATGATGCTAAGAAGTCCAACGATGTGGTTTCAGGTACTTCTTGGTTAAATCTAAACCTGCTAAGGTGTTATTTGATAGTGGTGCCGATATGTCATATGTTTTCTTAAAATATGCGGTACCTTAGATTGTCCTTTATGTGATCTAAACTCTCCGTTACAAGTCGAGATTACTGATGGTAGGTTCTCGGTGGCTAATGGGGTGTACAAATATTGTGCTATTGATTTTGGAACCGAGAAGTTTGATATTGACTTGGTTCCTATTACTTTGGGTGAATTTGATGTCTTTGTGGGTATGGATTGGCTCGATCATAATAGAGATAATCTTGATTGTCATGACAAATTTGTAAGGGTAGGAACCCCAAGTAGAGGAGAGCTAATTGTGTATGGTGAAGCTCGAAAATGTCCCGTGCCTATTTGTAATTATGCTCGGGCACGTCGACTTGTGTCAAGTGGAGGTTTGGCACCAACCAAGATGTATGAGTTATTGAACCAAACCTACGAGTTGTTAGAAAAGGGTTTTATTCGACCGAGTATCCGTATGTGCATTGATTACTATGAGCTTAATAAGGTGACGATCAAGAATCATTATCCGTTGCCTAGGATTGACAATTTATTTAACTAACTTCAAGGCGAGTGTTATTTCTCTAAGATTGACTTGTGATCCGGTTATCATCAAACGCAGATCCATTAGAAAGATATTGAGAAGATCGCGTTTCGGACGCGATATGTGCATTTTGAGTTCGTTGTGATGCCTTTGTGTCTTACGAATGCGCCTGCGGCATTCATGGACCTTATGTTGGACACGTCGATAATTGTGTTCATTGACGACATACTCATTTATTCAAAGAGTATGAAGGAGCATGAGCATCATTTGCGTGAGTTGTTGAAGACGTTGCGTAAAGAGAAATTGTATGAAAAATTCTCTAAGTGTGAATTTTGTTTGAAGGAAGAACAATTCCTTGGCTATATTGTGAATCACGAGGGGATTAAAGTAGATCCAAGGAAGATTGAGGCGGTTAAGAGTTGGGAAGTACCGACTACACCTACAGAAGTTCGAAGTTTTCTCGATTTGGCCGGTTATTATCATCGGTTTATTCAAGATTTTTCCAAGATTGCTTCATCCTTAACGAAGCTAACTTGAAAGAATGTGAAGTTTGAATAGGGCGATGTGCAAGAAAATACTTTTCAATTATTGAAGAGAAAATTGTGTCAAGCTCCGGTGTTAGTGTTACCGGAAGGGGTGGAAGATATGGTGTTTGATATCGGCTAAAAAGTCATGTTTTCACCCCGGTATTGAGGCCCAAAAACAATAAAGTTTCAAGCTTTATCATCAAAATACCCGCCTTTTCGGAAGAAATTGAAGTTTAAGTAATTACGAAGACGGTGAAAAAAGAATCAAGAGAATCAGAGCTAAAACGAAGATTCCAGAGCGAAAACGGTGAAAGACGAGAAATAATGTTACGATCAAGGGAATCAAGTTACGATCTAGTGAAAACAGCAAACCAAGGCAGACCATACGCCTTGCCATGCGTCTTTCCATACGACTTCCAGTGGGAAAAACGGCCTGCTATACGGCCTGGGCAAACGACTATGGAAAACAACCTGCCATCCCAAACGGCCTGTAAAAACGGCCAGCCATACGGCTTGCCATACGGCCTGCCAGCCGTATGCAGGCCATTTCCAAGTCTATTTAAAGAGCTTTTGTCATCCATTTATACACACACTTCAATTCACTTCTTTCTCTCTCTTTCTACAATATTAGTCATACTTTCAAGGACTTCGACTCCGTGCAGGAAACCTAGTACCCGGAGAAGAACGTCGAAGATTGTATTAGGAGCAGTCTGGAGTTTGAAGTTGTCACTTTTGTATTCGGAACTCGTTTAATCTACAGGTACTTCTATCCTTTGTCTTTATTTAATGTCTTTCATTATTATGCTTTGTGATATTGTTGCCATGATTAGCGAATAGTTATCTTTAGTGTATACTATGATGTAGTCACTTAAAATTCCGAAATAATATTATGGTTTGTGTTTGTTGTCGAGAATATTTCCGATTATGCTTTAAACTCAAATGGTTTTTCAACTAATAGAACGTAGTTATTGGCTCAGTTATTGGGAAGTCGCGAACTCCGATTCAGAGTACACTATCTGTGTCACCCCTTGGTAAGAGAAGTCTATCAGATACAACGTAAGTTTGACTGAGGAACCGGTTGTATTAAGTCCACCGAGCCTTAGATTCTGACTGAGGACTCTTTCGTAGTGAAACATCTAACCAAACCCCTAGTACATTGTCGGTCATAGACCATGCTAGTGTAGTCACCAAGCATATAAACTTCGTACGTGCACGCTAAAGCACAACTGTTGTTGTAAGCTGTACCTCTGTTAAGTAAGGCCATGGAACCCGGTCAGCCCTGATTAGTACACTTCACCATAAGCGATCTCAAGCATTGTACCCCGCTTGAGGTATTCTTAGTTAATTAAGGAACTTTTGTTTGAACACATAAAGGATTGGACCGTTAGAATAACCGAAAGTGTTCATAGAAGTTAAACCTGACTTGGCCATGGTGTTCTTTATGGTTGAACTCTTTTTAAGAGCCTAACTATCTTTTAAAACCCAATCATTAACGAAAACATCAAAACACATCACGTCTCTCGGATACGGCACACCCTGTATTCTATTATGCTTAAGAAAGTTTAGACCTTTGTGGAATGTTAATACGTCACCTAACTGAGTCGCTCAATTAGATGAGCCATCTGAACGTGTATGCCTATAGTCAGAATGCACGGGCGTTGGGGGTAAGGGACGTTACTGTCTATTCAGAATCTTCAAGCCTAACACATTACCTAGTGACATGTCTTATGACAGGGGCGTTTAGGACTAGTGTAATGAATACAAGGTCACTACCTATTTATGAGCCAGCATTTCATAATCTCGACAAAGTAACCATATTATTCACTTGTTTTAACCATATCTGAATTACAAATTTTATCGCATTTACTTTACTTTATCTTATAAACTAGAAAACCCAAAATTAGGTAATAAACCACTACTCCTTCGCTTTAGATTATCTTAAACTTTAATTATAGGTTCGATTCTACTGATATCTTAAAAATACAACCTTAGGTCACACTTACCTTACTCACCATAATAAGGAGTAGTAAGATTTAGGTCCCGCAAAATATAAATTTAAAACTATACCTCCCCTCCGAATAGCTGATTCTGACGCCTTGCAGCCTAATGACACCACACAAATAAAACCGTCTGTTTCGGTTATATCAGGTGGGAGTAAGTTTTTGGCACCGCTGCGGGGACTTGGTATCAGATAATACTGCTTTTATCAATCCAATTTGCAAGCATTTAGTGGTGTCTAAGAAAGACAATTATACACGAACTTGGTTGTTGAATTTTCTGAACAGTCTCTAATTATATTTGAACCAAAAGGATCCTGCCTCTTCGTAGTCGGCCTGGCCACTTGGTTTGTTGAATAGTTCGTGTGAAGCTCTGTTATCGAAATGCCAGGGAATCAGTAGCAAGAACCAAAAACATATTTAAACTTAGGATAATTACCTTAGATTACCTTAGATTACCATATATTACTTTTGATTACCTTAGATTACTTTAGACTATATTAGATTGCCATAAATTACTTTTAGACTAAATTAGGAACTTAGCTTATCTATTTAAAATTTAAAACAAAAGGGCATACTCAGTGTATGACCCAAACCCGATCTAGACCAGGGCCGTTGTTATTCGTACATGATCCAGACGCAATAATCTCTAAAGCACGCAAAGAAGAACGAATCAGAAATCGAATGGCGTTACGCGTTACTCTAGCAGAAAACACCAAACCCTCGATTGAAGGTTGAGGAGGACCAATCAGATTCCCAGAGATTCAAGGACACTAGTTCGAGTTAAAACATCGTATTATACAGCTCATTCAAAATGGCTGTCAATTTCATGGATTACCGAATGATGATCCTAACTCTCACCTTGATAAATTCATATGTCTTTCGAACTCCTACAAACTGCCACGGATAGGACAAGATATAGTCCGACTATACTTGTTCCCCTATTCTCTCATTCATCATGCACAAAAATTTTTTGAAGGATTGGAAAAAGATTCCATCACGTCATGGACGGAGATGGCTACTAAATTCCTAACCAAATATTTCCCTCCTTCTAAACAAACCAAGTTTAAGAATGACATCATTAACTTTAAACAAAGTTATGATGAATCTTTTTACACCGCATGGGAGTGATTCAAAACCCTACTGATAAAATGCCCTAATCACCAACTAGAACGTTCAGCTCAAATCTGTACCTACTACAATGGTGTTACGGTAAATCATAGGACAACGATCGGCACAGCAGTTTAAGGAAATCTAATGAACCAAACCGCAGACGAAGCATGTGAGTTGCTCGAAAACATGACAGTGCAACATCATGACTGGAACAGTGGTGAAACAACTTCATCATCTGCTCCACTCTCCGCACTTAATAATCAAATGGAGGACATCAAGTCCCTCACAGACAAGATGAAGTTTCATGCCAAACAACTCGGAGAATTGAAGACGCAACCGCAGCAGGTTAACTAGGTTCAGGCCTGTGTTAATTGTACCAACCCGCAACCCATTGAAGAATATCAAGTTAAGTACGAGAATCCTGACGGTTCAGTCTGTTACGTTCAATACCCAGCTCGACAATCAAATCCCAGATTCAATCAACAACCTAGGGCTAACCAATTTCAAAGAAACAACCAGCCCTTTTGCTATCATTACCCACCTTATCCACCTCAACAATCTCAATTAACCTACGATCAACCATTTTCACTCACTGGTCCACCAGGTGAGGAAAATTCCCCAACCGCCCACATTACAAAAGTAACTAACCCTACTCTCGGGATTGATGATCAGTTGACACAGTTCATTCAAGGAAAACAACTGCTAAATCATAAAACTACATCTAGACAAGACCAGACAGAGATACTAATGTGAAACCAATTGGCTATGCTCAAAAGTCTGGAAACGCAGCTCGGACAGTTATCACAACGCTTTAAAACCCGACAACAAGGAATATTACCAAGTAATACTATCCAAAATCCCCACATAGAAGAAACTAAGCAAATGGACTCCATAATCCCAAGGGAAGAAATACGGAGAAGGTCAGCTAGGCTCAAGAACAAATTGAAATATACTCAGAAGCTGCCCACTCAAACTCTAGTTCGTGTACCTTATCCTAGAAGGCTACAGGATAAACCATCCAAGCGTGATACCTACATACTTGATGGAGGATTCCTGGACACCATGTCCAATGTCCCCAACCAGAAGAGATACATCCGAAGGCTTCACTCTACAAAGGAAAGGATACCAGATTCCAACAAAATTCCACTAAGTGAAGAATTCTCGGCATTACTCAGGAACTCTCTACCTCAAAAGCTAGGAGATACGGGCCGATTCATTTTCCCGTGTTCAATCTACCAATCTGGAACCATTCATGTGCTAGCAGATTTAGGAGAAAGTATCAACCTAATCTCCTACTCTCTTTACAAGGGATTAGAGTTAGAAGGCTTGTCACTAACTAAAATGACAATCTAACTTGTCGATCACACAATTCGATATCCTAAGGGCATAGTTGAGAACGTCTTGGTGAAACTCGACAAATTTTTGTATCCTACAGATTTTGTAGTGATGGACATTAAGGAAGACGTTCACACGTCGATAGTGTTAGGAAGACCTTTCATGAATACGGCTAGGATTGTCATTGATGTTTACAATCAAAACTTGATCTTGCGATCACATGGGGAGAGCGTTACCTTCAAAATTGACCGATCTATCGGTATTTCTGGACATGCAGAGATGTCTGTTATTTTCAATAGACGGATCACTTTCGATGATGAGTCTCCATCACTAGCCGATTATATCGAGATGGGTGTCGAATCACACTCTGCTCACGACCCAGAAATGGAAGAAGAGGTTCCCAACGAAGAAATAGAGGAAGAAGAAGAATCTGAGGAGGAAGAGGAAATGGGAAACGTAAAAGAAACTGCGATAATAACCACTCTAAGCTTGGAACGTCATGAAGAATTAATGAGGCTAGAGACGGAGGATCACAGTTTAATTATTCATTTCAAGAAGAAAACTGCTAAGGCTGAATTTAAAGATATAGAGATTGACCCTGCAAGTGTCGAAATGAAGTACCAGAATACTGAAGAAGCCCATTCATCAGATGAATCCACAGAAGAAAACTATACCGATGATGACGAGGAAGAGCAACATGAAGACTTTCTGGATGATTCATATTCTCCACCCGAACCAGATCAGGAGGTGCCGGACTCTTCTTCAGATCAGATTTCGGTCATATCTAATCGCACCGACATGATAACCTTCATCAATGACACCGATGAATTTAAAGATATTTTCAAAGCCATCCGTAAATCAACAATAGATTTTGCACCAAGCTTAAAGGAACGAATCAAGTCTATCGAAGATGAGTACAACCTTTATCTATCAAGAGAAGACGATGATGTTGAAATCTTAGAAGGGTGCATTCAAGACTTTATCAATACTCTTCACGATCATATCTACCATGAAGAAAGGCAACGAGAGCACAATTCAGTGGTTCGCATTATTCTTGAGACAAGATTTTGTCGAGATCAGAAGATCATTTACTCTAAGTTTTACAACGCCTTAGCCGGATCTGCACTTCCGATCTCAGCAAACCAATGAACACTACTGACTCTCATCCGGAAGCACATGGATCTTTCCACCAGACGCCCGACTTACCACTCTGATTTGTAAATGATCAAAGATATTCATAGCCTCTTCGCTCCCTTGTAAAAAGATAATCTCGAAAGCACACAAGACATACTAGTGATTTACGTAACAATTGATCACCACGATGATCTGATCATTAAAGAGTTACAAGAAGTAGTAGCAAAGGAAGGAAGACACAATAATCCATTCTCACATATAGAACCAGACCGAGTCAACATTGCCACCTATGTTATGAAGCAGATAACACGTATCTTCCACGAATCCACGGATCCTGGTTTCACATTTAAAGCTGGATGTTGGGAGATATATTCTAAGACGGTGATATTAAGCTTGGGTCATGACTGCTTTTCACTTCTTTTCAGCTTCGTCTCTTGACAAATTTGTGCAAAGCTACAGACTCCTACTGTGGAGATCACCGTTCAGAAGATTTTGAGATACCCAAGATACAATTTCTGACACTATTTGAAGATCTCTGAAATGAGCATCCTATCAGAGAAGTAATCACCACTAGCACTGACTCGATGATTGACATTCATGGATCAATCAGCAGAGTCGTGGATCGTATTCTCATCAGACTTCAAGATTTGTCGCGAGCCGAAACCGCACATTATCTCTCCTTCTGAAGATCTTCAAGAGAAGTTCCGAATCTACTACCACTATTAGTCCAGCACTTTCTCCTAATCTATCCACCAAGACTCACATTCCCTCGAGAAGACCACGATCACAACTACTAGAAGGGAATGTCTGCTTTTTAGGCATCATTATGGTCGAGCCAACGACCTTAAAAAGCGCTTTTCGGGAGACATCACGTGCAATAAAGTATAGTAGAAGAATAAAGGATGACAAATGAGCCAATCAATAAAAGACATAACTTCTAAGATTGCTGAAAAAACCTGCCTTCACAAGCCAGCCAGTTTCTTCACAAGTAACTATGACTATCCACTGGGGTTCTCCTTTCTTCTCGTTACTAGCTCAAATTTTATTTATATCGCATCCAAGCTTATCACTAAGTGTGAGATTCTAACCCAAATAAACACTAGACAAATATTCTCAAATCTTTAACTAAAACTCCTAAGTGTGGGATGCACTAGGAACATTGGGACAATGTTCGTCTAATTGTAGGATGGTGGTATAATCTTTTTATGCTGAATTTAAATAATCCCATTACAAAGATTCCAAGTTCTTAAGCCAAATTTCAAAATTTTTAACAAGAGAAAGTCTTTTCAAAAAAGTACTTTCGAAAATCTAAAACGTTTGTAAATAAAATTAAGGCTTAAATAAAGTAGAAATCTTGTTGGGATGAACTGAATCTCTAATAGAGCATTGCATGAGTAGGCATTATCGACATAAATTGATTATGGTGAGGCACCCAAATAAGACCATATGAGCATTCATCTTTAATGCTTCACTATTTTCCATTGAGAGTGCCGATGTTTGTACTCAAAATCAGAACTTGCTCTAGATCTGCATTTCCAAGTAATGAAATGTGATTCGTGTATAATCAGAAGAGCTAGCCATTTTTTTAAAAACAAACCTTCACACCTTCACCACTTCTACCACATCAAACCCTCATCCACATCATCTTTACTATCACTCGAAAAATCCTAAAAATGAGATTCCTTCCGAAAACTTGATGTAACGAACCTCTCAAGTATCATGGCAAAGGTCTTGAAAAAGTTTACCAGCAGAAAGGATATGAGTCTTTATCAAGACCTTTGCCGGTAAACTTTTTAAAGTTCAGAGAAAAGGAGCAGAACTTATAAAGAGAAACATCGAGGAAGAACTTGACCACAAATGCCTATCACTCCAAAGGAGAAAAGTTCGAAAGTGCTTCTCAAAAATATCAGCACTCCTATCTATCTTACATTTCCAAAATTCCAAATAAAATTCTTTAAAAAGACTACATCTTTCTCACCCCTTAAAAACAACTTCACTACCACTCCAAAATTCCTTTCCATCATTTACAAATGACCTAGAAGTTATGGTTATTACCATTTTCACATTAGTAGCAAGGATATGAGTCTTTATCAAGCCTATGACAATGGATGCAACATGACTGGCTATGAGCAAATTTAGTTCTTAGATCTATAGGGAACCCTAAAACACTTGTGTGCTAAGAGTGACCCGTGAAAGCTATCCTAAGTCATGTAACCTCCTCGCATGCTTGCAGAGATAGTTTCAACCCTGAAATAGATAAATCACCTTATTTATCACCCTTATAATAAAAAGCAAACCTCTTTGACTAATAGAAAGGAAACTCTGAAAAGATTTCTTAAAGAAAAGAATGAGAAGTTTGCTTGAGGACAAGCAAAGTCTAAGTGTGAAATATTTGATATCGGCTAGAAAGTTACATTTTCACCTCAGTATTGAGACCGAAAAACAATAAAGTTTCATGCTTTATCGCCAAAATAACCACCTTGTCGGAGGATATTAAAGATTAAGTAATTAGAAAGACTGTCCATAAAGAATCAAGAGAATCAGAGGTAAAACGAAGATTCTAGAGCGAAAACGGTGAAAGACAAGAAACCAAGTTATGATTAAGGAAATCAAGTTACGATTCAGTGAAAAAAACAATCCATGGTAGGCCATACGGCTTGCCATACGGCTTGCCATACGGCCTGCCAGTGTGAAAAATGGCCTGGGCAAACGGCCATACCAAATCGCCTGCCATCCAAAATGTCCTGTAAAAATGGCCTGCCATACGGCCTGCCAGCCGTATACAGGCCATTTTCAAGTCTTTTTAAAGGGCTTCTTGTCATCCATTTTTACACACACTTCAATTAACTTCTTTCTCTCTTTCTACAATATTAGTCATACTTTCAAGGTCTTTGACTCCATGCGGGAAACCTAGTACCCGGAGAAGAACATCGAAGATTGTATTAGGAGCGGTCTGGAGTTTGAAGTTGTCACTTTTGTATTCAGAACTGGTTTAATCTACTGGTACTTTTATCCTTTGTCTTTATATAATGTCTTTCATTATTATGCTTTGTGATATTTTTGCCAAGATTAGTGAGTTGTTATCTTTAGTGTATGCTATGATGTAGTCAGTTATAATGCCGAAATAATATTAAGGTTTGTGTATGTTATCGAGATGCTTTTCGATTATGCTTTAAACTCAATCGCTTTTTCAACTAATAGAATGTAGTTATCGGCTCTATTATTGGGAAGTCGTGAACCCTGATTTAGAGTACACTATCGGTGTCACCCTTTGGTAAGATAAGTCTATTGGATACAACATAAGTTTGATTGAGGCACACCGGTTGTAGTAAGTCCACCTAGACTTGGATTCTGATTGAGCACTCTTTCGTAGTGAAACATCTAACTAGAACCCTAGTACATTGTCGGTCCTAGACCATGCTAGTGTAGTCACCAAGCATATAAACTTCGTACGTGCATGCTGAAGCACAGCTGATATGGCCAAATGGACATTTTTATTTATGCGGTGTCGTTAGGTCGCAAAACATCAAAATTAGTTACAAACAGAGAGTAATGGTTTTATTATTTATATTTAGCTGGGTTTCCTAGTTATATTTCACCTACTTATCTTCCTTTTAACGAGTAAGTGGTAAGTATAACTCAGGTTCGTATTTTTGTATGTTTGCTTAGTAATGTGGGATAAAAGTGCCAAAATTGTTAACCCTAGTGACAAACGGTGATAGATAAAGGTGGTGATAGATTAAGATGAACTAAAGGTAATACAAACTATAAAGATAAAAAGGGATAGGTATGAAGAATAAAATACTGATGGGGAACTATTACAAGAGTTTAACTTCCTAGAATAAACATTAAACCTTAATCAACTGGGCTATGAACCTAATCCATTTGTCACTGCGAGTTTAGGCTTTGAAGATTCTGGCTAAGACGGATATCCCTACTGTTACAATTCTAGGTTATCGACTTAAGTTGTCTAGTTTGACTTCTTTTAGTTACCTTTTCCAAATTGACGCGTAAATTTAATGATATATGTCTTGGTTTGTTTTTAGGGTTTGTATAACTCTAAGGTTGCATTTAGAATTTTACCTAACTGATATTACTTCACACATTTTGCATAAAGTCCTAAAACCCTAACTCATTTTCATAAACCTTAGGCTTGTACATTATATTTATATTAAATTAATAAATAAATTTATTAACCAAGTATTTAGATTAAAGTCTTGAAACAATTTCATTTGAACATTTGATCATAAGATAAAATCATTTGTACACTTCATCATTTTTACAACTAGTTTTGATTACGTTGTACTTAGTCATTTCTTTCACTTAACCAACATTGATCTATCTTGATTAGAACTTAACCTTAGCTTACTTCTTAAACCCTAAACATATAAGTAAACATCTTAGAATTTATACATTAAAAGACTACACAAGTACATGTACACTTGCAAAACCAAAAATTAACTAGAACATCTACACCATCATCATCATCATCATCATTGTTTTTAATCATCATCATCATCCATATCATCAAACCACCTTCCCCTAATGCTTCCACCCTAAGTAAACCTCATGTAAAAAATCATCATAAACTCCATTAATGGTAAGTGGTGAGTCATCTCCTCCCCTACTCCTCCTTGTGCCACGTCCAACACCATCCACCACCACCATCTCTATACAAACCCACTACTACCTCACTTTCTCTAATTTGTTCATTCTCCCTTTTCTCTCACACTTCTATACTCTCTAAATACAGATCATAAACCATCCTTTGATCATCTTATTTAGCATTAGGAGTACATATCATCAAGGTATAACTAGCTAAACTAAATCTATTCATCATTTCTAGTCATAATCAAGAACTTTCAAGGTGTAAAAGCTTGATCTAGAGTGTTAAATTACTCAATGATGACTATATATCTAACCATAATCTTGATACTATATTCGTAAAATTAAGATCTCTACATGTACTATGTCTTAAAATCAAGTTAAAATAAGAACCAAAGTGGTTAAACTATGTAAAACTGTTTTGTCTTTGAGCTGTCCAAATTTCTACTTGATGTCTATGACCTACACACCAACCTATTTTGCTCTCTGGAACTCATGAATTTATATGATGTTCATATATGTGTTTGAAACTTCTAGTAAAGATTTCATGATTTATCTCAAAGAGAAAGTCATTTTCAAATTTTATTTCGTGACAGGTTCAGATTCAAAGCAATCTGACCAAGTGTCAAAGATTCATGTATAAATCCAAATATAAGATAGATTTTGAACTAAAGTCTTTTGATCTAGAAAGTAGACTTAATAAGGAAACCATGGATAGAAAAATCACCAAAATCCATTAAGAAATCATTGAGATATAGTCCTATCTAGTTGACACAATATTTTGTTGAATTCAGAAATTAGTCTAAAACCTTATCTCTAAAGACAATGTTAATGAATACCTGGAGGCTATTCCTTTTGATAATAAGCACTTTTACATGTGCTAAGACTTCTGTAAAATTCTGGAGTCAAATAAATAAGTTTTTTTATTTCTAAACTTGCATAAGATTTTATAGTGTAAAACTGAACTGTTTTGCACACTTGTAAGGAAATGAACTTTTGACCTACTTATGTTCTGAGTTTAGAGGCTAACCTTCTATCGTTAGAAGCTAGACTCAAATAGCTTTCCAGATATAGTAATCTCACTTAAAATGGATGTCTATATTAATAGAAACACCTACACTAATGTTATAGTAAAACTAGTCAAAAATAGTCTACTCTTAAAACTATGAACTAGTAACTTTGAAACCTTGAACCAAATTGGACATGTAAGATTACTTAAAGGATTGATCTTAAACCTAATCTAAGTACTATATTAGATAGTATGACCTCTGACCTATTAACATTTCATTAGGTCTCAAGCCCGGAACATCGAACACAATCTGGCCGATTACCGTGAACGCTTTACACCGCATCACTTGTGAGTTCGTAGTCCCATTTTTAATCAATATTTTATACCTTTGGGATGAGATAATACTTCTTTACTATTTGACATATTGGAATCAAGTACTTACAACTATATTCTATGTTGAGTAATAAAGGTCAATTTAGAAAGCCCGATTTTGATATCGTTAATTACCAGTTTGGTAAACGCGAATATTATTAATAGATCTATTTGAGGATGACTCCTCACATCAGGATAGGCCTTCTAGGCTATTGGATACATAACCTTCGACCACATGCACTTAGACCTTAAGTGACGCTTGTTTTCGAGTACTTTTACGTTAACGTTCGATATCGAAAGCTCATAAACTAGAATATCTTTTTAAATGTTTTATACATGAAATCTTGATGTCCATCAACTTATGCATTGTAACTAAACCTACGAACTCACCAATATTTATATTGACGTTTTTAAGTATTTATCTCAGGTACTTAGGTTTTGGAGCATTTTTCAGGTCGGGCATCATGGAAGTTTATAATGTCTTTTGTTAAATCTAATATTGATAGGCTAGATTATGAAGTATTTGTATTTGTACTATGTATTTGCTTGTATTTTGTAACCACGATGTACCAAAATTAAAAACAGAGACCGTGATGTAAACTACTACATTGACTATAACCTGGGACACTATGTTAAAGTTTACACCACGTCTTGTGAAATCGAGACGGGGGTCGTGACACCTACTCCCAGCATTAACCTTAGAGAGTTTAAACGACCTTAGGGATAGAATCATAGGTACATGAATAACGTGGTATATCCCTAAAGGAAAGTCTCAGCTTTTCTTAATCCTTGTTGGTCTAACTATAGTAAAGTTCCACACTTAATACTAAGTTATGCCTTAACATTAACAGATGTGCAATCTTAGATATTCTAAGATACTGCTAATTGGATTAGAGGTCTCTCCTTTGCGATCACTTACTCGACCCCGGATCATCTTACAATATCTCAAGAACGTTGCTTCTGATGCGAATCATGCTTCTGAGTAAGCCAGTGTTCACTGAACTCTATATTGGATACTCTAATCACAACCTAAATAGGCAGCTCTTCTTTGATGGGTAAATGATTAACTGTACATAGTTACTATATCCCTATTGTGATGTTAAGCACACTTTACTACTTACCTCGTATCCTAGGGGTAATCAGGTCCTAATACTAGGTTATAGCCACATGAATAAGCGGAAAGGGTGATCCATAAATTAGACTTCTAGAACATTAAGGTTTCAGAATAACAATAGCATAAGTTTCAGATAAAATATTCAACATATAATAAACATTTGCAATAGATAGATAAGCATGCAAGGTGAAAGCAACTTAAGATAACTTTAATAAATTAAGGAAAGCGTTCACCGTTTACAGACGCGATCTGGACCATTACAAGTGCTGACATCCTCTAAACCGCTCCTAGTACAATCTTCGACATTCGCCTCTGGGTACTTAATTTCCTGCTCGGAGGTGAGAAGGCCTTGAAAGCTCTAGTGTGAGAAAGTGTATTGTAGTGATAGAGTGAAAAGAGTTGTGTTGAAAATGGATGACAAAAAGCCTTTAAATAGAGTTAAAATGTGCCTGCATACGGCTAGCAAGCCTTATTAGCAAGCCGTATGGTAGGCCTTTTTTGGCAGCCGTTTGCTTTGGCAGGACGTTTTGCCTGGCCATTTGCTTTGGCCGTATGGCAGGCCGTTTTTCCTACTAGCAGGCCGTATGTTAAGTCATATGGCCTGCCCTAGTGAGCTTGTTTCCTGGATCGTAACTTGATTTCCTTGGTCGTAACTTGTCTTTCACTGTTTACGCTCTTGAATCTTTGTTTTAGCTCCGTTTCTCTCGATTCTTTTTGCATTTTCTTCGTAATCACTTAATCTACAAAATTAACCAAAAACGATTATTTTACTGACAAAGTTTGGAACTTTATGGTTTTGGGGCTCAATATCGGGGTAAAAACGTGACTTTTTAGCCGATATCAACAGCGGTTGTTGTAAGCTGTACCTATGCTAAGTAAGGCCATGGAACCTGGTCAGTGTTGATTAGTACAGTTCACCATAACACGGTCTCAAGCATTGCACCCTGCTCGAGGGATTCTTAGTTAATTAAGGAACTGTTTGTTTGAACACATAAAGGATTGGACCGTTAGGATATCCGAACGTGTTCATGGAAGTCAAACTTGACTTGGACATGGTGTTCTTTATGGTTGAACTTTTTTAAGGGCCTAACTATCTTTTAAAACCCAATCATTAACGAAAGCATCAAAACACATCACGTCTCTCGGATACGGCACACCATGTATTCTATTATGCTTAAGAAACTTTTAACCTTTGTGAATATTAATACGTCACCCAACCAAGTTGCTCAATTTGATGAGCCGTCTGAACATGTATGCCTGTAATTAGACTGCACGGACATCCGGGGTAAGGTACGTTACTGTCTATTCAGAATCTTTAAGCCTAACGCATTACTCAGTGACATGTCTTATGACAGGGGCGTTTAGGACTAGTGTAAGGTACGTTGCTGTCTATTCAGAATCTTCAAGCCTAACCTTATCTGATTATAAATTTTATCGCATTTACTTTACTTTATCTTATAAACTATAAAACCCAAAATTAGGTAATAAACCACTACTCCTTCACTTTAGGATTATCTTAAGCTTTAATTATAGGTTCCATTCTACTGATATCTTAAAACTATGACCCTAGGTCACACTTCCCTTACTCACCATAATAAGGAGTAGTACGATTTCGGCCTCGCTAAATATAAATTTAAACTATAACTCCCCTTCGAATAGGTGATTCTAACACCTTGCGGTCTAACGACACCACACAAATAAAACGGTCTGTTTCGGTCATATCAGTGTTGTATTATGATGTCTCAATTAGTGGGCTCGGTTGTGTTCTCATGCAAAGGGTTAAGGTGATCGCTTATGCCTCGAGACAACTAAAAGTGTACGAGAAGAACTACCCAACTCATGATCTGAGTTGGCGGCGGTGGTTTATGTGCTAAAAATTTGGCGCCATTATCTTTATGGTGTTAAGTGTACGTGATTTAAATAACCGTCAGTGGCGGTGGTTAGATTTGTTGAAGGGCTATGATCTTGAGATACATTACCACCCGGGTAAAGCTAATGTGGTTACAGATGCATTAAGTCGGAAGAATCAAGTTCCGAGTTTGCAAGTAAAATCATTGCGACTGATTCTTTCAAATGATATTCTCGAGAAACTCGGTGAGGTTCAAATTGAGGTGTTTGTTAATCATAAGCGTGAAGAACGAATTCAAGGACAAACGGAGTCGATTGCCCTAGGCACGCATGGGTTGTTATACTTTTGAGGTTTAGTGTGGGTGCCAAAATTAGGTGGTCACCATGTGGTGCTACTCGATGAGGCGCACAAATCAAAATATTCTATTCATCCAGGTGCTATAAAGATATACCTTGATTTGAAGAAAAAGTATTGGTGGCCCGATATGAAGCGCGATGAGGTTAAGTATGTTGAGCAATGTGTTACTTGCTTACAAGTAAAGGCCGAGCACCAAAAGCCTTATGGTATGGTGCAACCGTTAGAGATCTCGAAGTGTAAGTGGGAACATCTTACCATGGATTTTATCACTAAGTTGCCAAAAACGGTGAGAACCCAATATGATACAATTTGGGTAATCGTTGATCGGTTGACGAAAAGTGCCTTGTTCCTCCCTATATGCGAGGCAATTTCATTGGAGATGTTGGCAAGGTTGTTCATTAAGGAGGTGATTTCGAGACACGGGGTAATAGTGTCTATTGTGTCAGATCGAGATACGCGTTTTACTTCTCAATTTTGGGGAAAGTTCCATACCAAAATGGGTACTCAAGTGAATTTGAGCACTGGTTTTCATCCTCAAATGGATGGTCAAAGCGAGAGGTTCATCCAAACCTTGGAGGATATGCTTCGGGCGTGTGTGATTGATTTTGGTGGAAGTTGGGATGAACATTTTCCATTGGTGGAGTTCTCGTACAATAATAGTTACCATGCTAGTATTAGAATGCCACCGTACGAGATGCTTTATGGGTGAAGGTGCCGAACCCTGATTTGTTAGGGTGAGGTGGGTCAAAAGGAAGTTGGTGGTACTAAAATGGTTCTTGAGACGAACCAAAAGATCGATGTGATTCATATTCGCCTCAAAACGGCACAAGATCGACAAAATTCATATGCGGATAAGCATAGGCGACTGATTGAATTTAATGAAGGTGATATGGTGATGCTTAAGGTGTCACCATAGAAGGGTGTAATTAGGTTCCGAAAGCGGAGAAAACTTGCTCCATGATTTATTGGACCTTTTAAAGTGTTGGCACGTGTTGGTGAAGTTGCTTATCGTTTGGAGTTGCCCTAAGAGCTTGCGGGAATCCATAGCACATTCTATGTTTCCTATCTTCGCAAGTGTCTTGAGGATGACTCGATGTGGTTACCGTTGAACGAGATTACTCTAAATAACAAACTAGAGTATGTGGAAGAGTCGGTTTCTATTCTTGATGAAAAGGTTAAAGAGATTCGGAATAAGAGAATTCAGACAAGGTACAATGGCATCACTGAAAGGGGTCCGATTGTACTTGGGAATTCAAGAAATTTGTGATCGGGTCCAAGTGGGGGAGAGTTGTAACATCCCATATTTTCAGGTGAGTAACGACATTTCAGATGTCGTCGCTAAAAGTGTCACTAAAAGCTGAAAAGTGCCACTAAAGCTGGGATGCATTCAAAAGTGCCACTATGTTCCAAAGTTGAGGAAACACGTTCTAGATGAAAGAACGACGTTCTAAAACCAGGAATGACGTTGTGATCAAGAGAATGGGTACAAGGTGAACAGAACGAGTTAGAGGCCATTTTTAGGAACAACGTTGTTACAAAAAGGAACAATGTTCTGAATTAGGAACGACGTTCCATATGCAGGAACGACATTCTTGTGTCTGAGCTGTGTTTTAAACCCGTTTTAAAAGGGTTTTAAGTGGAGGGTAAGTTGGTCTCTTCACATAAGAACAACCTTATAACAGATGGATCAGTTCTAGTTCCATTCTAATTTCATTTTCAACTCAACCAAACACTCTCAAACTTTCTAGAGTGAGAAACCCAATTCTTGAGAGAGAAAGCTTGATTTGGAGAAGAAGAAGGTTGAAGCTCACCATAGTGAAAGAGTTTACCTTGTTCATCTTGTTTCTAGCTATCTTGTGATACTAGTGGTAAGTCTTCACTCCAATTTTCATTCATTTTAAGGTTAGGGTTTGGAATTGCATGTTATTGATTAGACCCATCTAGCTCACAAATGGGTGTTTGAAGCTAGTTGTGGTTGTTGTTGACCCTTGTTGGTGGGTTTTGGGTTGGAAAATGTTTTGGTCATGTATAGACTTGCAATTTTGGCATAACCATTTGTGTTAATGTTGTTGTTGGTGATTGGACCCCAAACGGGTGTTCTTGGAGGTTGATTTTGAGTGTAAACCAAATTTGTATCAAAATGGGTCATTTGGTTGATTTGGGTTATGGAGTGCTCCTAGCACTTGACCATGAGTTGTATCTTGTTGAGTTTGGGACCAAATCACTAGTTTTTGGTGTTTTGGGGAATTTGGGTCTGTATTTATATGTGCGTGTATATAAATTGTTTGCTTGCGGGTTAGTGGCTAGTAATATCCGGTTGTGAAGGATTTTACTCTTCGTTGGCCACTTGGTGCATTGTGGTGAGCTATGTCTCTAATAATGACTCACTCTTCGTTGGTAACATTGCATTTCGAGAAAGTGGTGAATGCGATTATTTTGAGGTCCACTCTTCGTTGGCCACTTGTGAGGATATGGGAAGTATTTAGACCACACTTTTTGTTGACCCCATTCGGGTGTACATGGTGGTGCCATTCGGGAGGCGCCTTTATTGGTCATGTGCACGGGTAGTTGGTGCTATTTATTTAATGATTAGCTCGTTTGGGAATGGTTAACCATTTTTTGTCTTCGTATGTTGTATACTGGTAGTGTAACGTGTTATATTCTTGTTTATGCAATTAACAAGCTAGCTTGTACTTGGTTGTGTAAATTTGCGTTAGTGATGCTATCTTGTATGCGGTTATGTGTAAGTTTTGCAAGTAATTAGTTTATGTATGTATTCATTTAAGTATTGCACTCACTAAGCATTGTAGCTTACTCTTTCGTTGTTTACCTTTTTATAGATTGTTTCACTTCGAAGGAATAGGGTAAGGAATTGGCCTAGCTTGCTTTTGGCGGATTTATGGAAGGCGCTTTTGGTATTGATCCCGACGGTCATGCTTACTTTTGGGTTGTTTTGGGTAAACAATTGGTTATACTTATGGGTCTTTTGTACCTGATGATGTAACTCTTAACTTGTTGTATTTTGAAACTTGTGGTAGCATTTGAACAAGTAATGTACTAAACCTTGTGTTGCTGTGGTTAATGCCAAAGTTCAAAAAAAGTGTGTCATATTTTACAAGTTAATTGTTAATTCGGTTTGGGGATCGTTTCATGTGGGGTATTTGATATCGGCTAAAAAGTCAAGTTTTTACCCCCGATATTGAGCCCTAAATCAATAAAGTTCAAAACTTTATCAGCAAAATAATCTCTTTTTCGGTTAATTTTGTAGATTAAGTAATTACAAAGGCGATGCAAAAAGAATCAAGTAAAACGGAGCAAAAACGAAGATTCTAGAGCGAAACTGGTGAAAGAAAAGTTATGACCCAGGAAAGCAAGTTACGATCCCTGAAAAACAGCAGACCAAGGGATACGGCTTGCCATCATCCGGGCACACAAAACGGCTTTCCCGGGCATATGGCCTATTATACGGCCTGCCAGACGTATGCCAGTAAAAATTTGCCTATTTAAAGAGACTTTTCGGCTCATTTTTTATACACACTCAATTTGTAATTCAATTCATATTTTCAAGTATTTTTCGGAGGATATCCCGGGGAGTCCCTGCAATTTCGGGCAAATTTCTTCGGCCTTTTCAGGTTTTTATCCGAAATGCTTGTCTTATTAATTAAACATGTATTGTTATCATTTATGTTTAATAATGCGTTTCGATATTGCCATGTTAGCTTAAATAATCAATATATTGCCATGATAGAAGTTTGGGTTAGCGTAGTTATGTTAAATTTGTACGATTACTGTCGTTATACTCAATCTGTGACCCAGATAGATTTATATGCTAGCATTTTTGAGGGTTGACCAACCTAGGTTATGATCAGGACTTGTCCACCCATATGAACTTGGCTACTTTATAGGATTAAGGCCCCTGTTTATACTATACCTGAAGATTCTATAAACTCGGTATGGCCGGAGTTCTCGAGAGGCATCTAATGCACTTTTAGGACACGGAACCTAGGAATTGAGACATGAATGACCTATTATGCCTATTGATTGTTCCAAAGAGACCTCTTAGAAGCAGTTAAGATCTAGTTAGTGCCTTAACTGTGTGACCCAAACCTATTGCATGTTTTTTTTTATTGTTGCTCTAGGATTAAGTTATATCAACTGTTTAGGTATCTATTAGGTTTATATCTGCTTTACTTTCAGTATTTCAACTGTAACGTTGTATAATGTTTAGATTGGTATGATCTCATTAGTATGATGAAATGGTTGTTAGTTCACATTAATGTTTAGTCAACTTTATCCGACGGACTCCTTCCATTTGTGATCAGTGTTCACTCAGCACGACACATTGTTATTCAGTTATCTAAACTGATAAAGAGGGTTAGAATTAGAATTCAACTCACTAATAAGCCTAGTGCTTTACTGAGGATAACTTCCGAGGTATAGTTACCTGTCAATTATAAACCCAAGTAACATACTTTTCACTACTCAACGAGAACCCCGGGAGTCTAGAGATAAGTAAGTCTGTGTAATTGGCTCATCCATCCATTTCTACACTGTTCTAATCATAGCTTTAACATAAACATAATTACCTTTCCCTAACCCAAACCGATATCTTGGTCAACATTTCCCTGATCTGCATACTCCGGATATCCCCCATCACATTTAATTTTCTGCAATTAGGATCATTATCAAAAAACCAACTACTATCTTTTATCTAGGTAATTTAACCAAAGACAATTATTCACTTGATCTTAAATTCGTTAAACCATTCAAAAGTACAATAATAGGTTAACTTACACCTTCTACCTTTGAAAGTTAAAGTAAATTTAGGCCCCGCAAAATATAAATAATAAACCACTGTTCTCCCTCTAGATAGCCGATTCTGATGCCTTACGGCCTAACGACACCGCATAAATAAACTGTCAGTTTCAGTTATATCACCTTCAAACTCCACTTATTGAGTTATTAATGTACAAGACTCAAAAACCCAAAAAACAATATCTCTTGAAGGCACGTTCTGATCTTAACATCATAGTGGGTGACTTTTTTCCTGCAAGAAAACCACACCTGTTATGTTATCCTAACTAGAACACGAACAATATAAACCGAACATGCACCATTGACAAAAAAACGACTAACCATACGAAATTCAAAAGAACAATATGGGATTATCACTGAGGCCTCTTGTGTTCCAAGATGCCAATATCATTGACGGTTTTTATTAGGAGGAGTGGGAGACTCCCCTTATTGGTTCATCTTACTAAGGAATTTTTTATAATTTTTCAAGTGGATAACCTCTTTGGTGGGATTGACGAGTTTTGAAATTATTTTAATTGGTTAGTAAGAGTGATGGTATATGTGAAACCATCCAGTCCATCATTAGCAGTTTCTTCTTGCAACGATGAATTTAAAGGTTCCTTATCTAAATTACCTGATTTTACCCTCAAAAGTTTCTTCTTGGCATTTTTTGAGAGATTTGTTTTGGCCTTTTGAAGCTTGGGATCTGATTCTAAGGACTCAAGATGTTTTAAATTCTCATGAAAGCTATTACATGGATCTTTGCAGTCTGAAGTAGGACAAGAAGTGTAGGTGTGTGACTTGGTAGGGGATATGGTAAGATTTTTGTAAAGTAAAATATCCCATGTAGCATTATGGGAGGAAAAAGGTTGATTAGGGGGGTTGGTTGAAGGATAAAATATGCTTCCACTTTTGTACTTGTTATTTGACTCCTTTACAAAAGCAGGTTCCATTTTATCTTTAAAAAGGCTACCAGTTGAAAATGTATCTTTAAAGTTATTAAAAATTTGAAGTACACTTTCATACATGTCCTTAGAAAAGTCCTCTTCATTAATTGAGGTAGGTAAGTAATCTAATTATTCCCCACTTTTACCACAAGTATCGACAGGATTCAAATATGAATTATCTACCTCATGCATGGAATAACCTGCTGATTCTGTATGCTGGAATTGTTCAACTTGTTCAACATCTCCGGTGCGCTACCGGAGTGAATATGATCCTCTGATAATATCAGTAACTCCGAATTAAAATTAGTGATATCAAAGTCTGAAAACATAGAATCATTATCAGAGTGAGCCTTATCTTCTTCGATCCACACATTATAACATTTTGCATTTTTGAACTTAGTGATTTGGTATTCATGATTTTCGCCAGGATATGAACTCTCTATGAATACGTAGAGAGTTCATATCAAAGTTAAAATTAGCGATATCAAAGTCTGAAAACATAGAATCATTATCAGAGTGAGCCTTATCTTCTTCGATCCACACATTATAACATTTTGCATTTTTGAACTTAGTGATTTGGTATTCATGATTTTCGCCAGGATATGAACTCTCTATGAACACGTAGGAAAAACAAGCTTGGATTTTTTTTATGTGTCACACCATCTACACATAACTTAGTGTCGTATTTCTTTGCAATTGCTATGACGTGATCTACCATACCGCATTCATATGGTAACCCTTGGATTTTTCAACCAAGTAAATTTAGAAAATGTTCCTTTCCTAAATTTAAATATTTTTAGGCACATTTGGTTCATCGTTTAGAGGAGCATCAGATTCCATAGTATTGTCTTTTGGGGACCCAGTAGTTGCGACTGCTGTTTTCGCTACTTGAGGAGCACCAGATTCAATAGGCATATTTCCAGACTTAGCAACTGAGACTGATGTTGTCTCCCCTGTAGCTTATTGGCAACCAGCAGTTGATACGTGGAATAATGCTGCACCAAGAAATGGTTGAGCAATAGATTCCATAACCAGTTTAGTAAATTCATTATTTAAGACTAGGGCAATCTCGTTAAGAAGAGCACCAGATTCTATAACCAATAATACTTTACTAGTGGTTGTGATTATGGCTGTCTCTTTATCAGCTTGTAGATCATCTGATTCGGTTTTTGGCTCGATTTGAGGACCCTCCCCCTCAGTTGTAGCATCACCAGAGGTTGAGGCTGGGTGTGCTTGTTGATCAGTAGGTAAGCATCATAGCATATTAGGGGATAAACCAGGATATGTTTGAACACATTTAAGGGTAATCATCCCTCCCTCTTTTACCACAAATGGCCGAACTAGATCAGTGATTTTGCTGTAATGATCCTTGATGTGCAAAAGTGTGCACTGTTTAAATTGCCTTTTAAAATTTTAAATTTATTTAACCTTTTAATTCACTTTTAACACCCTAACGAGCAACAAGACCCGATCGGATATAGTATTTTATGTTATCGTCCCAAGAGAGCATATATGTGGTTTAAGTTGGTTTATTATATAACTTAGTTCTTATTAAAGAACTAAAGATAGATTTTGATATATTTTTAGGTTATTGAATATTATCTCTTAGAAAAGAGATGTTTGAAGATATGTTTTTAATGAACAAGATAACAAATTCTCAAGAAATAAAAGATAAAGAAACAATTAAAGGAGAAGATTAGTTACAAGAACGAATAACTTCTAAGGGAATCATATTAGGCAAGTTTCATGACTTATATTAACACGGATCAAGATAATACTCATAGACCAACTATTATCCCTAAACAGGTTAACATAAGTGTTGCATATCATTCAATAGGTACGACTAAAAGCATATGCTAGATAAGTGATGTGCAAGGCTAACATCTCAATTTTTAGTGTTCAATTCATCTACATGATACATATTAATTTAATCTTATGATGAGGATTAATTAACATGCAAATAGAGTGACAAATAAATATACTATTAAACATCAAGCAGATCAACTCAAATTACTAGTCAAAAGTTAATCTTTACCCAGTTCTCATGCAATCATTAACCAAACACATCCAAACAGAGGATCTTTGACTAAGCCTAACAATATTAAACTCTATTAAATAAGTGTAATTCAAATTCGACAGATTTATCGCTACCAATGTTGTTTAACTTAATTGCATGCAATCCAATTTAACAAGTTTGATTGTCCAGATCTAAACAAGTAGCATGAATCGAATAATAGATTGTTGGATTAAGTGTTAATCAATCCTAAAATCAAGTTATTTAATCATTAAGCATGGAAAATAAGCATATTAAAACATAGCAGGTTCAAAAAGTTTAGATAATCATCACAAAAACTCAGTTTATATAGATCTGGAAAAAACCAGAAACTACACAAAAGTAAGCACAAAGCCGACGGCTTTGTTCCAGCCAAACCGGCGGCTAGGACTGGTGAAGCCGGCGGCTTCATCTGATTCCCAGATAAAGTTAATTTCATCCACGCAACCGCTATGAACGATTAATTCATAGTGGTAGACGAACAGAGAATAAAAAAGTAAATAAAATGCGATAAAAAGAATAAAATAACAAAGACATGTACCTTAAAGGTAAATTGAAAGATAAATTTGATTGATAACTTGATTACAACTTTGGAACTTTGAATAGAAACCCTAAAACTACGAGTTTTTGATTTTGGTGAAAACCCTAAGAGAAAAAAGAAAAAGTACATCTAAAACTGATAAAAGAGGCCTCTATTTATATTGACTAAGTTCGGTGGCCCAAGCGAGCGGCTTCAGGGTGAAGCCGATGGCTTCAGGGTGAAGCCGACGGCTTCACTTGGTCGGTTACTCCTTCTCCAAGTTTAACTTAATCCGCAAGTTGAAAATGTGTATCTGTCTTTAGCCAAGCTGCGGCTTCATTGTCAAGCCGGCGGCTTCAGTGATCTGCAATCTTTTATGATCTCGTTGCCTTTTTTAACTTTTTCTTGGTCTTTAAGTACACGAAATTGACCTAAGCATGCGGCTTCAGTAGTAAGCCAGCGGTTTCAATGCTATCTCCCAAATTCTAGTGTTTTCTACAATATTTTGGAATGTTATCAGTTTTGCCACCTAAGCCGACGGCTTCAAGCCTTCATGCCGGCGGATTCATCTGTTATTCTGCAACTTTTAACTTTTTTTGTTCCTGTTTAATACATAAATTAAACAAAAATATTAGAAATACATTTTTCCATATTTTTACCCATTTTGGTGTGTTTAAGATTTATAATGGCTTTAAAATATCACGATAAGTCCTTGAAATGTTATCAAAAATCTGTATAATTTAAGAGTTATCAAATTCTCCACACTTAAGCTTTTACTTGTCCTCAAGTAAATTATATGAAGAATTTTAAATAAATCAAGAGATGACCAATAGGTTAGATATTTATGCAAATAACTTTAAATCCTAAGGGAATTTAAGTTCATAAAGAACTTTTATCCTATGACGAGAATGGAATTACGATCAACTCTTCTTTAGGTAAAGTTTCCTTTCTTTTCTACACATTTATATTTCTAAAGAGGAATTTAAATTCTAGTGTATGTGCCTAATAATATATTTAAAGAAAAATGTTAATATAACTTTTTGAGGTTTAGAATCCTTAATTTGGTGTCTTATTTTTACGAAAAAATAAATTAATTAATATATTCATATGATTTAAATTAAGAATCTAATTATATTTAAAATCGTATATATGCTTGTTTATTTATCCACTTTAACTTTTCAAATAGCCAAACACATGCCCTTGTCTATATTAATATTAAAGTGCATAACAGCTGGATGAAGTTTTTATGACAATCATCTACATGAATTTTGGAGTTTAAGTGAAAAAAAAAAACGAATAAGCTTTATACCTTCATTGGCCCATGCTTATTACGCCATATGATAGTGGCTATAAGTTTGCAATCGTTTCACAGTTTTTTAGTATAATTAAAGATATATAATATTGTACAACGAGCTTTTGATATGCCCAAATCGTACGGTTTATTAATGCGGTGTCGCAGGTCACAAGGTGTCGATACGAGCTTATCAACAAAATTTTTAAATTTATATTTTGCTGGGCCTAAATTAATTATTCCTTTCTATGGGTTATGATATCGGCTAAAAAGTCACGTTTTTACCCCGGTATTGAGGCCCAAAAACATTAAATTTCTGAGCTTTATCGTCAAAATACCCGCTTTGTCAGTTAAAATTAAAGATCAAGTGATTACGAAGACGGTGCAAAAAGAATCAAGAGAATCCGAGTTAAAACGAAGATTCTAGAGCGAAAACGGTGAAAGACATGAAACCAAGCTACGATCAAGTAAATCAAGTTACGATCCAGTGAATTCAGCAAACGAGGACAGGCCAAATGGCCTGCCACTATGGAAAACGGCTTGCCAAATGGGCCAAGCAAACGGGCATCAGAAACGGGCCACCAGGCAAACGCCCTCTGCAAACGGCCTACCAAACGGCCTGTCAGCCATTTGCAGGCCAATTTCACTTCTATTTAAAGAGTCTTTGTCTTCTATTTTTACACACAGTTCAATTCACTTTTCTCTCTCTCTTTCTACAATATTAGTCATACTTTCAAGGTCTTCAACTCCATGCGGGAAACCTAGTACCCGAAGAAGAATGCTGAAGATTGTATTAGGAGCGATCTGGAGTTTGAAGTTGTCACTTTTGTATTCAGAACTCGTTTAATCTAGTGGTACTTCTATCCTTTGTCTTTATTTAATGTTTTCGGCTATGATGCTTTGTGATATTGTTTCCATGATTAGCGAGTAGTTATCTTTAGTGTATGCTATGATGTAGTCAGTTATAATGCCAAAATAATGTTATGGTTTGTGTATGTTGTCGAGATGCTTTCCGATTATGCTTTAAACTCAATCGCTTTTTCAACTAATAGAACGTAGTTATTGACTCTGCCATTGGGAAGTTTCGAACCCCGATTCAAAGTACACTATCTGTGTCACCATTTGGTAAGAGAAGTCTATCGGATACAACGTAAGTTTGATTGAGGCACACCGGTTGTAGAAAGTCCACTGAGTCTTGTATTTCCACTAAGGACTCTTTCGTAGTAAAACATATGACTTGACCCCTAGTACATTGTCAATCTTAGACCATGCTAGTGTAGTCACCAAGCATATAAACTTCATACGTACACGCCGAAGCACAGCGGTTCTTGTAAGTTGTACCCATGCTAAGTAAGGCCATGAAACCCGGTTAGTGTTGATTAGTACACTGCACCATAACGCGGTCTCGAGCATTGCACCCCGCTTGAGGGATTCTTAGTTAATTAAGGAACTGTTTATTTAAACACATAAAGGATTGAACCGTTAGGATAACCGAACGTGTTCATGGAAGTCAAGCCTGACTTGGCCATGGTGTTCTTGATGGTTGAACTCTTTTAAGGGCCTAACTATCTTTTAAACCCAGTCATTAACGAAAGCATCAAAACACATCACATCTCCTAGATATGGCAAACCCTGTATTCTATTATGCTTAAGAAAGTTTTGACCTTTGCGGAATGTTAATACGTCACCCAACCGAGTCGCTCAATTGGAAGAGCCGTCTGAACGTGTATGCCTATAGTCAGACTGCACGGGCGTCGGGGGTAATGGACGTTGCTGTCTATTTAGAATATTCAAGCGTAATTGATAATGCTAAAAACAAACATATATTTCATAGCATTATCCCTCAAGAAAGACAAGCTTTTAGTTGCAATTGTTCTATTTACAAGTGATATTGGTTTAAATAATAAAAGGTGAAGAAAAAAGACAGATTCGACGAATTGAAGACACAAACGACCAAAAAGCTCAAAAATACAAAGTACAATCAAAGTGGTTCAAATTATTGATGAGAAACGTCTCAAAATTACAAGAGTACAAGTCACAAAACGCAAAATACAAGATATTAAATTGTACGCAAGGACGTTTGAAAATCCAGAACCGGGACCAGAGTCAACTCTCAACGCTCGACGCAATGGACTAAAAATTACAAGTCAACTATGCACATAAATATAATATAATATTTAAATAATTCTTAAAATTATTTATATATTATATTTATTTATTAAAACGTCGACAAGCTTGAAAACAAAAATATGTAAGCTGGTACCTACCTCCATGCGATCGCATGGCCTGTAGGCTTATTTTCCATGCGATCGCATGGGCCACTTTTTGTGGCCACATGCCTATAAATTTCGCGGTTTTGATCGAACTAAAATATATCTTTTTCTCTATCTCTCTCACATATAATATATATATATATATATATATATATATATATATATATATATATATATATATTATAATTTTAATTTTAATTTTAATTTTAAATTCTAATAATAAGGGTATGTTAGCGAATGTTGTAAGGGTGTAAGTCGAAATTCTGTCGGTGTAACGCTACGCTATTTTTAATCATTGTAAGTTATGTTCAACCTTTTTAATTTAATGTCTCGTAGCTAAATTATTATTATGCTTATTTAATGTCGAAGTAATCGTGATGTTGGGCTAAATATTAAAATTGGGTAATTGGGCTTTGGACCATAATTGGGGTTTGAATAAAAGAACGACACTTGTGGAAATTAGACCATGGGCTATTAATGGGCATTATATTAACTAAATGATACCTCGTTAATTTAATATATAGACTTAAAATTTGACGTATTTATATATAACCACATACGCTTAATCGGGTACGGTGGGCGGGATATCTATAAATACCAATAATTGTTCATTTTACCGGACACGGAACTAGATTAATAGTTAATAGACTTGTTGAAACAGGGGTGGATTACATTCAAGGGTAATTGGTATAATTGTTAACAAAGTAGTAAAACCTTGGTTTACACGCAGTCGATAACCTAGTGTATTCATTAAACAAAGTATTAAGACCTTGTTACAATTCGAATCCCCAATTAGTTGGAATATTTGACTTCGGGAATAAGAATAATTTGACGAAGACTTCTGCATTTTATGATTATGACTGATGGACTATTATGGACAAATCCGTATGGACATATTGAATAATCCAGGACAAAGAACAATTAACCCATGGAAATAAACTAAAAATCAACACATCAAACATCATGATTACGGAAGTTTAAATAAGCATAATTCTTTTATTTCATATTTAATTGCACTTTTAATTATCGTACTTTTATTTATTTTCATTGTATTTAATTGCACTTTTAATTATCGTACTCTTTAATTATTGCAATTTTATTTTATCGGAATTTTATTTATTGCAATTTCATTATCGTTATTTAATTTACGCTTTAAATTAAGTTGTATTTATTTTTAAGATTTTACATTATATTTTAACTGCGACTAAAGTTTTAAAATCGACAAACCAGTCATTAAACGGTAAAAACCCCCTTTTATAATAATAATTCTACTTATATATATTTTTGTATTTTTACAATCATAAGTTAAAAATATAGCATTAAACTTGGCTAAAAGATCCATGTGGAACGAACCGGACTTACTAAAAACTACACTACTGTATGATTAGGTACACTGCCTATAAGTGTTGTAGTAAGGTTTAGGTATATCCACTCTATAAATAAATAAATCACTTGTGTAAAATTGTATCATATTTAATAGTATTTTCTTAGTAAAAATATAACTATTTTCTAGTACGCCTCGCACACATCAAGTATTTTTGGCGCCGCTGCCGGGGAAACTAAAACGCCGAAAGCGCGACGCTATATAAAAAAAAGGAAAAAAAGTTTTTTTTATTAAGTTCTTTATATAAAAAATATACGTTTTAAATAAAAAAAATATATAAAAAGAAAAACAAAATTTATATATTTTTAAGAGATTGTTAAATATATAAGTTTTATAAAGTTTCTTTATTTTTATTTTAGTTTGTAAAAAAATAAGTTTGATATAAATATTTTTATATAAATATATTTAAAAAAAAAAACACGAGGCCCGGTACTGTAGCAGCCCAACTCTGGCCCGAAACCCTACTCCATGCGATCGCATGAACCCGAAGGCAAAAATCCATGCGATCGCATGACTGGGTCTGACACGCCACAGTTGACTGATTACTGCAATAATTACGAAGTATATTATTATTATTATGAAAACCCTAATTAGGGTTTAATTTTAAATTAATTAGTTTTAGTTTTTAGTATTTAATTTGTATATTTAGTTTAATTAGTTTTATAAATTATAAAATTAATAGTTTTATAATTAAATAATATAAAAATAATATTTTTATAAAATTGTACTTTTTACAACTTTAAGTTTATTTTTATATTTTGTATCTTTTTATTCGTTTTAGCGTAATATTTGTATTTTTCGCTCGTATTTAGTTTTAAGTCATAGTTTTTGCCGTAGTTATTTTTATTTCTAGATTTTTGGGCTTTGCCGTAAAATCCCTTAAGTGCTTTTTCTTTAGACTAAGATTTAGGTGCTTTAGAATTTTTCGACGCCTTTTTAATATTTTAGTACTTTTTAAGTTATTGCTGTTTTGGGATATAGTATTTCTCTAAGCTTTAATATTTTTGGACGTAACTTTTAATTCTTAGTTTTTAGTTCCTTTTTAAGTTTCGACGCGCTACTTCTTATTTTTATTTTTCGACGCCTATTATTTTTCGACCTTTTATTTTTCGATGTTTTACGGCGCGCTCTTTTTCTTTCTTATTTTTTGCCGCTCTAGTTTTTAGGACATAGAATTTTTTATTTCTTCTCTAAAATTTCTTTAAATTTCAACGAAAAATTATTTTAAGCGGTTAAATTGATAGACATCCAAATTTTCTGCTTCGTAGTAATAGTTGCATTTGTTAGTGGCTGAGTTGTGAGCTTCCGATTTAAAGGGTTCTGGCTCCCTGCTACATTTTTTTGCTATTCGAAACGTGGGCAAAAGCATAAAAGTCTATTAATTTGATAACTTATATAATTTTTATTTTTATAACTAATAGGATATTCAGTGAATGCACCGAGCAAAACGTTCACCACCTTTTGTACGTTCACCACCTGTAACTCGATCAAGACATCTAGCAAATATTGTCGCCGCTGATTTTTCTTTAGAATCGTCATCCAGTCGACCAAGTACTCCAATTCAAATTTCCGATAATCCATTTTTTGAACCCGACCTCACAATTGAGAATCCGGAGGATATTCAGAGACAATTCAGAGATCCTGAACCACTAATCTTTCCTCCGGAACCACCAATCATTCAAACAGAGATTGTTGAGGAAACAATCATTAAATCAGAATCCTATAGTGATTCAGATTTAACAAATTCGATCATGGAGAATCTGGAACCTCTAAGTATGGAAGACCGAATGAGAGCTAAACGCACCGGCCAAGGTCACGCAATTACTCAACCCGACATTAATGCCCCAGATTATGAAATCAAAGGACAAATTCTACACATGGTAACTAATCAATGCCAATTTAGTGGTGCATCGAAGGAAGATCCAAATGAACATCTTTGAACCTTTAATAAGATCTGTCTTCTATTTAAAATAAGGGAAGTGGAGGATAAACAGATCTATCTTATGTTATTTCCCTGGACTTTAAAGGGAGAAGCCAAAGATTGGTTAGAATCATTACCTGAAGGGGCGATTGATACATGTGACGTTTTAGTTGAAAAATTTCTTAAACAATTCTTTCCGGCATCTAAAGCCGTGAGACTTCAAGGAGAAATTGTTACGTTCATGCAAAAGCCAAATGAAACTCTATATGAGGCGTGGACAATATTTGGAAAGTTATTAAGAGGATGTCCGCAACATGGTTTAGACACTTGTCAAATAGTACAAATATTCTACCAAGGATGCGACATCACTACAAGAAAAGATATCGATATAGCAGCTGGCGGTTCCATTATGAAGAAAACCGCAACTGACGCTTATAAAATTATTGATAACACTGCTTCCCACTCACATGATTGGTACTAAGAAAAAGATATCGTTAGATCATCTAAAGCAGCTAGAGAGGATTCTAGCCATGACTTAGATTCCATTTCTGCAAAGATAGATGCTGTCGAGAGACGAATGGAAAAGATGACTAAAGATATCCACTCTATACGAATTAGTTGTGAGCAGTGTGGGGGACCACATTTGACAAAAGATTGTCTCAGTATTGAACTAACAATGGAACAAAGAGAGAATGTTTCATACATAAACCAAAGGCCTGGAAATAATTATCAGAATAATTATCAACCGCCAAGACAAATCTACAATCAAAACCAGAATTATAATCGAAATGTTCCATACAACAACCAACAAGGTCCAAGCAATCAACAAGTATCCAATAATACTTAAAATAAGCAAAGACCTATTTTTCAAAATAAACCACCACAAACCGATGATAAAAAGACAATTTAGAAGATATGATGTCGAAGTTAGTTGAATCCCAAACGCAGTTTTTCACATCTCAGAAACAAACGAATGAACAAAATGCTCAAGCATTTAGAAATCAACAAGCTTCTATTCAAAATCTTGAACAAGAAGTAAGCAACCTAGCAAGGTTGATAGGTGAAAGAAAACCGGGAAGTTTACCTAGCGACACTAATGCTAACCCCCGAAATGAAACAGCTAAAGCCATTACCACAAGAAGTGGTATTACACTTAAACCACCTGAAATACCTGTAATTTTCGATGAAGCTATTCTTACTCCACAAGAACCACAGTCTGAGCAAGATAAGGAAACAGAACCGGTAGTTGAAAAGGTTAATGAAGATAACACAGTTAAGGCTAAACCTTATGTTAAACCATACCAACCACCACTTCCTTACCCGAGTAAAATGAGAAAAGAGAGACTTGAAGCCGAGCAATCCAAATTCTTGGATATGTTTAAACAAATAAATGTCAATCTTCCTTTCATTGATGTAATTTCAGGAATGCTAAGATATGCTAAATTTCTGAAAGATCTAATCACAAATAGAAAGGAGATGGAAGAACTCTCGGCTATTACTATGAATGCTAATTGTTCTGTAGTGCTTTTGAATAAGATACTAGAAAAATTATCAGATCCAGGAAGTTTTACAATTCCATATTTTCTGGGTAGTCTTAGTTCAATAGAAGCATTGGCATACTTAGGTGCTAGTATAAATTTAATGCCGTATTCACTATACGCTAAACTAGACCTTGGAGAGTTGAAACCAACACGAATAAGCATACAACTAGCCGATCGATCAGTAAAATATCCTAGAGGGATAATGGAGAACATGCTAGTTAAAGTTGGTACTTTAGTATTTCCAGTAGATTTTGTTATTCTGGACATGGAAGAAGATTCTCGAGTTCCTCTCATATTAGGAAGACCATTCTTAAACACGGCTAAAGCAATAATAGACGTGTTTGGTAAGAAACTGACCCTATGTATAGAGGACGAGAGTGTTACATTTTCAGTTGATAGAGCCATGCAACAACCGCAATCTGTAGATGATACATGTTATTATATTCAAACTATAGATTCACATGCAGAATTGTTAGAAGAATTTCCAGAAATACAAGGAACAGGAGAATGTTCTTTAAGAGAAGGAACTGAACCAATTGATGAAACTGAAATGTTAGCTACACTTATGGCTAATGGATATGCACCAACAACAGAAGAAATTCAAATGCTAAAAGAAGAAGACAAATATCGATATAAATCATCGATAGAAGAACCATCAACATTAGAATTAAAGCCACTTCCAAACCATTTGGAATATGCTTATTTACATGGTGAATCTGAATTACCTGTAATAATATCGTCTTCTCTTACTGAAAATGAAAAATCACAACTCATTTATGTGCTAAAAGCTTATAAACCAGCTATTGCATAGAAAATTCATGATATTAAAGGCATAAGTCCTTCGTATTGCACATATAAAATCCTTATGGAAGAAGGTCATAAAATGTATGTGCAACGCCAACGAAGACTAAATCGTAATATGCAAGATGTTGTTAAGAAAGAAATTATTAAACTGCTTGATGCAGGTTTAATTTATCCAATCTCTGGTAGTCCATGGGTAAGCCCAGTTCAATGCATACCTAAGAAGGGTGGCATGACTGTCATCACAAATGAGAAAAATGAGCTTATTCCTACTAGGACTGTAACAGGATGGCGTGTTTGTATTGATTATAGAAAATTAAATGACGCCACCAGAAAAGATCACTTTCCCTTAACTTTCATGGATCAAATGTTGGAAAGATTAGCCGGAAATAGTTACTATTGTTTTCTTGATGGTTTTTCCGGATATTTTCAAATTCCAATAGCACCCGAGGACCAAGAGAAAACCACATTCACGTGCCCTTATGGTACTTTTGCTTACAAACGCATGCCATTTGGACTTTGTAACGCCCCTCCAACCTTTCAAAGGTGCATGATGGCGATTTTTCACGACATGATAGAAGAATGCATGGAAGTTTTCATGGATGACTTTTCAGTCTTCGGTGATACATTTGAAACATGTCTAGTTAATCTTGAACGAATGCTTATTAGATGCGAACAATCAAATCTAGTTCTTAATTGGGAGAAATGCCATTTCATGGTTAAAGAAGGCATCGTTCTTGGTCATAAAATTTCAAAGGAAAGAATTGAAGTGGATAGAGCTAAAGTAGATGTAATTGCTAAAC
Organism: Rutidosis leptorrhynchoides; assembly: GCF_046630445.1. NCBI lineage: Eukaryota > Viridiplantae > Streptophyta > Magnoliopsida > Asterales > Asteraceae > Rutidosis > Rutidosis leptorrhynchoides. The sequence goes on from NC_092337.1 coordinate 182,693,423, forward strand.
TTCCACATCCCACCAATGTTAGAGGAGTTAGGAGTTTTCTAGGGCATGCCGGTTTTTACCGACGTTTCATAAAAGATTTTTCTAAAATTGTCACACCTATGAATAAACTCCTAGAAAAGGATGCTCCATTCATCTTTTCGGATGAATGTATCAAATATTTTAATATTCTTAAAGAAAAACTCACTAATGCGCCGTTCATGATAACTCCAAATTGAAATCTACCGTTTGAACTAATGTGAGATGCAAGTGATTTTGCAATGGGAGCCGTTTTAGGACAAAGGATTGAAAAACGATTTCAACCTATTTATTATGCTAGTAAGACGTGACAAGAAGCACAAACGAATTATACAACTACTGAAAAAGAACTCCTTGCTATTGTCTTTGCTTTTGACAAATTTCGTTCATATCTCGTTCTAGCTAAAACCGTGGTCTATACCGACCATTCTGCTCTTAGATACCTATTTTCGAAACAAGATGCCAAACCACGATTAATCCGTTGGATCTTACTCTTACAAGAGTTCGATATTGAAATCCGAGATAAAAAGGAGTAGAAAATCTCGCAGCTGATCATCTTTCTCGTCTTGAAAATCCCGAATTAGAAGTTCTAAATGAATCGGCCATACAAGACAACTTTCCTGATGAATATCTATTGAAGATAGATTATAATGAAATTCCATGGTTTGCAGACTATGCAAATTACTTAGTATGTGGATTCCTTGAAAAAGGATTATCGTACCAAAAACGAAATAAATTCTTTAGTGATATAAAACACTATTTCTGGGAAGATCCACATTTGTTTAAAAGTTGTCCTAATGGAATAATACGCCGATGTGTATTCGGAGATGAAGCTAGTCAAATCTTAAACCATTGTTACACAGGACCAACAGGAGGGCATTATGGGCCTCAGCTCACAGCAAGAAAAGTTTACGATGCTGGATTCTATTGGCCTACAATTTGCAAATCCTGTGATGCTTGTCAAAGGGCCGGAAAAATAAGTCAACGTGATGAAATGCCACAAAACGTCATTCAAGTATGTGAAGTATTTGACATTTGGGGTATTGACTTTATGGGTCCATTTCCAAAATCTCATAATAATCTTTACATTCTCGTTGCCATTGATTATGTATCTAAATGGGCGGAAGCACAAGCTCTCCCAACTAACAATGCACGAGTTGTAGTCAACTTTTTAAAACGTCTTTTTGCAAAGTTCGAAACACCGAAAGCTTTAATAAGTGATCGAGGTACTCATTTTTGTAATAATCAACTTGAGAAAGTTCTCAAAAGATATTGAGTAACTCATAAAATCTCCACCGCTTATCATCTACAGACAAGTGGACAAAGTTGAAAATACCAACCGAGCTTTAAAACGTATTCTAGAGAAAACCGTAGGATCAAATCCGAAGGAATGGTCCATTAAATTGGAGGATGCACTCTGGGCTTTTAGAACAGCCTACAAAACTCCAATTGGAACCACACCTTTTAGACTCGTTTACGGAAAAGCATGTCATCTTCCAGTAGAAATTGAACACAAAGCATTTTGGGCTTTGAAGACATGTAATCTTGATTTACATGAAGCCGGACGTCTACTATTAAGTCAACTAAACGAATTAGAAGAGTTAAGACATGAAGCATACGAAAATTCGTTAATCTATAAAGAAAGAACGAAGAAATGGCATGATAAAAGAATCAGAAGTTTAAAAGAATTTAAAGAAGGAGACAGAGTTCTTCTTTTCAATTCACGATTCAAGCTATTTCCTGAAAAATTGAAATCAAGATGGTCTGGACCATTCATAGTCAAAAGAGTTTTCCCATATGGAACAATAGAGTTAATAAATTCAAATGGGATTGAATTTAAAGTTAATGGTCACAGAGTTAAACATTACATACATGGTCCGATGGAAGTTGACAATGAAGTCAATCATAATTTCACCACCCAAGAAAACCTTCAAAATGAAAATATAAATATGTTATCAACAACATATGAAAAATCAAAATTGGAAAACAGGGAGGATCCAAATTGGAGTGATGAAGAAGAATTCTTATACAAACCTCCCATTCCAAGAAACGAAGAAAAATGTGAACAAGAAGTTCAAATATATAAGTGAAAGAACCAAGAAAAGAACATCTGAAAAAGGTTTACAAACCAACTCGACTTACTAAAGCAGGAGACCCGGGTGAATTTATCATTTCTTTCTTGCTTAATGATGGTGCTGTATATAATGGACTCGCAGATTTAGGAGCAAGTGCAAATATTATGCCTCTTTCCTTATAGAAAAGATTAGGTATGGGTAAATTAAAACAAACCAAAATAGGTGTTCAATCATTTGACCTAACCATTAAACACCCGGTTGGAATAGCAAATAATTTACTTGTTAACATGGGAAGTTTGACCTTCGTTGCAAACTTCATAGTGATTAATATGGAGGAAAACCTTGATATTCCTCTAATTTTAGGTCGTCCATTTTTAGCAACTACAGAAGCATTCATTGATGTAAGAGAAGGTAGAATGACACTTAGGGATGGTGATAAATCAATCACCTTTGTGAACTGAAAGTTTAGATCTCCACCAACCAAAACTGTTACACCAATAAAAATATATAAGTGTGGGGAAGATGAAGAAACACTTAATGATGATCCAATCACAAAGAACCTCGTTGATAATACGAAATTAGATGAACCCGTTTTTAACAGTTCAAAGAAGAAACTTTATAAACGGATTCATGATGCTAAGATTAAGGGAAACTTTAAGTTATGTAACCGATTAGTATCCAATTTATCGCCAAAAGAAAAGGCGATGTTAGTTGAATTTGTGAAAGCTACGGAGGAAATCAACAAATGGATTGAAGCAAAAGTCAGAGATATACAAATTGTTGATGATCCAATTGAAAATAACGTCAATCACAATTTCAACACCACATCTAACTAAGTGTGGGGAGGTTCGAATCTTTTTAGGGTAATATGTATTTATGTTAGAGTTAGATATTCTGTTTTCGTGTAGTTCTCGAGAATAGAATCCGAATGGTCTTTCCCTAGCAGACCTTAAAGAACTAGTCTTCTCCCCCCATTCTGAATTTTTATTTTTTTTAGGTTTTACGAGATGAAGAATTCCTTTGATCTGAACCATGGTTTAATGCTACACGCTTTGATCACTAAACGTAATAATGACACACTCCCGAGTGACCTGGTATCAGTAATAAGAGCCAAATTGGACGAAGTAAGAAAAGAACTCAGAAACAATCATAATAAGTTACATTTTGGTAAAGGAAAATCAAAATCCGCAGCGAAAAGAAGAGCACGACACCTTGAAAGATGTCATAAATGCGGAAAATGGTCACACGAAGGAAAATGCTCGACGAATCAGACATATTCCAATACCGAGTTCGTTACTTTATGTAGAGAAGGACCGTTCATATGTTTCGAAGAAAAATTGTTGAATACTCGAGGTTATGCCTATGTAGCTATGGAAAACCAATTAGTCTGTCTATCTTATGAGTGGGCTAAAGCAGGTCACTGAGAATTCTATCTTACAGGTAAGTATGTACAGTTTTTATTTTTATTTTTATTATTTTTAATCTTTTGATAATAAACACTAAATCGTTCGCTATAAAGTATTAAATTGGTATTCAATAAAATTAGGTATGGGTAACCGAAATTATTGATATCATACAAAAATTTATTACATCACTACAAAATTTACCGTTTATTCTTAAGGTATAAATATCTTTAATCAAACAACCCAAAATATTTCAAAAATTCGTCAGGTGTAAAACTAGGTAATATATCCGAAATTACTTTACCGAAAAGAGGGGCGTATATTTTTGATAATATTTGATTGATTAAAGTGGAATAAAAGACCAAAAAGATTTTTAATTTTTATTTTTACTTTGTTTTTAAAATTAATATTAAAATAATATTGTAAACTTTTTAAAATCAATATATTTAAGTTTGTAAATATTTGAAAAAGTTATGTTTTTAATATAAGTTTGTATGTATAAAAACAAAATTATAATATAAATTCGGTATGAAATTTTAATTTTAATAATATGAATTTTTAATTTTATGCATTTTAAATTTAAGTTTGGTGTGAATTTAAAAACAAAAATTTACTTTATTTCACTAAGATAAAAATATAATTTTTAAAATTCGTCGTGAGTTGAAAACTAGGTCATTGAACTGAAATTGCTCTATCCAAGGGAGGAACGAGAACTTTTATTATCATTATTTTTAATCTTATTGAATTAAAGTATGCCAAAAATATTTAAAAAACCCAAAAATCTTTGCTTTTAAAACAACGCTTAAAAATGACAAATTTTAAAAATTTTGTCGAGGGACGGACTAGGACAACGATCCGAAACGCCCTCATCCTAAAAATAAAATTTTAATTTTTAATTAATTATATGTTTTATTAGTAAAGGTTTCATAAAAAAAAAAAAAAAAAAAAAAAAAAAAAAAAAAAAAGGGACCTCATGCGATCGCATGAGATTTACCCTGTAACCTCATGCAATCGCATGAGGCTGAAAATCTTTGCCAGAAATAAAAACCCAGTCGAGCTGCTTCTGTCCACAAAACACACACACAAAAAACACGAGCACTCTCCAAAAACCTCTCAAATTTCATCATTTTTCCACCAAAATTCACCAAATTTCTTGCTACAATCCGCTCTAAACATGAATTTGATAAGGAGTTTATCAAAAAGGGTAACAATTTCAACCCTAAACCTCTTTAAATTTGATTTTAAGTGTTCTTGAGCTATATTTTCCCTAATTTGATTTTGTTAATTTCTAGTGTAATTAGAGTTAAATTGTTAGTATTTTATGCATGTATAACCTAGATTGATGCTATTTAATATGATTTGAAGCCAAAAACTTCAAAATTTTTAGGAATCTAGGGTTTGTGTTCTTGAGCAATTTGGGGCTTTTTGATATAAACAGGTTATGGCCGATTTTTGTCATGAATTATTGCTAAATTAAGTAGTGTAACATGTTTAGGTAGCTAAATGATCCAAACTTTGATCCTAAACATGATTTTTGAAGATTAAAGTGGACTTTTTAAGTCCAAAATTCATGAACTTGATTAATTTGATATAATTGCCATTTGAGACTTGTTTAATTGCTAGTAATGACTATTTTGATATGTTATTTGAGTTAAATGCTTATGAACTTTTTATACATTTTCATATATGCTTATTTGAAAAAGTGTAGAATTGTTAAAATTGTGAAAATGTGTATAAGTTTAATTTTGATTTAACATGTTATTGTAATTGTGTTAATTTGTTATTTTGCTAACACTAATGCCTATTTGGATGCACAAATTTTGTGTTTAATGTATTTTGCAGAGATTTACTAATACTGAAACTGGAGGTTCATCATCATCATCTGGACGACCTGCTCCAGAACCTGAACTAGAAATGCAATATGAACCTGAACCGGAACAACAACAGGAACCACAACAACTACCTGATCAACACGCACCTTATTATGATCCGCTACAATTTGTTGATGCCTTCATAGTATTTTCGATACATCCGCCAGTAGAATACCCAACAATTTCTGAACACACGTTGCATCCTAATCTGAGATTCGATAGAAGCTGGAGAGATTACCCAACATATCAAAGTAATAAATTCAAACTGATACCGAAAAATGTAGAAGTGCCAAGGGTAATCGATTGGGATCCTTTGGAAAGGGTCCAACTAGCTAACTCAGTTAGGAAGCATCTGATCCAAAGGTATGGCAGTTCTTCTTTTACTAATTGGGAACGTCTATTCACCATTCGTAGACCTGTATATAAGGAATGGTGTGTTGAGCTCATGAGTACTATAGCGTTAAATGTAGATGTAGATAGATTAGATGATAGAAGTTTTCTTAGATTTATACTTAGCCGTAGGATGTACAGGATGTCCATGCTGGACATGGACAGGGCTTTACATATATATACTCCTGGTGAATTACTACTACCTGATTGTATGAATTTGATTTATCGTGGTGAAAGGGTAGATAGGAATTTTGACGCGAACGCCGTCTGGAGGCATATGTCAAACTATAATGTTTTTACACTGGGAGGAAAACACTCCTACTTACATATTAACAAAGCCGAGCTTCGTATAATTCATAGATTTTTGGCTAACTCGATTACACAGAGAGGTCACAACAAGGAGAAAATGACCTTACATGATTTATTTTACCTAAAGTGTATTCGAGACCCAAGAAGCTTTGTTAATATCCCCTACTTTGTTAGTTTTTATTTGTCTAAGATGGTGGAAGGAATACGGGAAGGGGGAATAATAGGAGGAGGTATTTTTGTTACTCTCATTGGAGAGTATTTGGGTGTAGATAAGGACCAAGGGGGTCCACTTTTGGAATGTAGGGAACATGTTGAGCCTTTAGAATTAAAGGTCTATCAGGGTGCTAAGGTATTAAAGAGCAGACGCAACCAGCCAGTACCCTATGAAGGTAGTCATCCTTAGGTAGAGAGAGTTTAAGATGAGGAAATGGAGGAAGTGGATGACATTAGAGATGTCATTAGGGAAGCTATGATTGACGTCTACCAGCGTGTAGATGAGGAAGATATGACAAACGGGCAGAGATTTCGTCGGATGGAGCAGTGGCAAGCCCGGAATGATTACGAGCATTCCAGGCAACGATAGCATGATTGATGGGACTATCATCAGTGTCAGATTATGAGCCGGCTGTCACCTCAGGATCACTACGTACCGACCCGACCCGCTTACTATCCTCCACACCAGCCCGAGATGAGACCACCATATACTCTCTACGACCCTAACCAGGCCTACCAGTACACCTATCACCAACCATGGAACCCGGGCGACAACATGAACTGGAACCCCTATCCAGCTTGATATAGTTCCTGTTGGTGATTTCTATGATTTTTATCTTTTTTGATTTTTATTTATGTTTAAACATATGATATTGTGATACATTAATGTATTGTTTAATATCTTTATTATTTTGTACTAATATTTCATATTTGATTTGAAAATGGGATTTTAAGTCCCTTTTCAAATTACCATGCATGTTTATATTTGTATGTATGTATATTGCCAATTCTACACAACAGGGTAAAACAGCAATTTTCAAAGACTGACATTAAGTTCAGCAAAAGCTACTAATTTTGACGACAAAATGAAAAACAAATGCGATGTAACAACAAGACAGAATGAACAAATGATGTGCACCATTTATCATTCAGCAAACAAACGCCAATATGTTTGGAAACTTTGATAAAATTTAATCATTTTTATACGCTAATCACCCTCAATAATTTAAATTATTACTGGTTTCTTGCAAATGAGGGCATTGCAAGATCTTAAGTGTGGGAAGAGGTTAAATTCTTTTGGATTTTTAAAATTTTAAATTTAAACACTTGGTTACCATTAAAAATACTAGTAACACAGTAGTTGTATTAGAATCTAGTGCTCTCTGATAATAAAGAACAGCCCTAGTCTTATATACTGACTACCCAATTCTAGTAAAAATTTTCAAAATTTTCAATTAAATGAACTCAAAATCATGTTTATACATATTTATGAACGATAAAACTAGGTTTTAACACCGAAATTATTGTTACCTCGGAAAGGACATAAATTGAGAAACAATCCAAAATGTTAGAATTCATTTAAAATGGAATAGAGGAAAATAAAAAGGCAAAGAAAGGAAAATAAAAGCCAAGTGTGGGAAAAATTTACCAAGTTATTTTGAACATATATCACATATTTTTGTACAAATAACTGAGGATACTTTTGTTTTGGACAAAATTAACCGTTTTACCCAATTTCTTATAATATATTTGAAAGAAAGATGGATCTACACGATGAATCAATTCCATCATTAAAAGAAAGTAAAGTCTTCCGAAAAAGAAACGCGCTTCTTGATTTAGGTCAGGAAGTTGTCATCCAGACCAGTTGTAGGATGACGAAAAATTTAGAAAAATCAGCAGAAAATCCATGGACCTCAGCATCAAACAGGGTCGCCAAGTGGTCAGACTTATCCTAACCATGAGAGGATCTGTCTCGTAAAATGAGGAGGGTGCCATGCTAATTAGCTTGATAAGACTAATGAATCATATCTCCAGAGAAGGATAATCTCCTTAAAGATTAAAAATAAGCTTTTAAGCCTGATATTACTCAATCCTAGAGATTGACCTTAAAGATTGAGAATTACAAACTCATGGAATTCGATGATATCTAAACTCGAGCTTGAACGAGAAAATATTTTGATCAAATTACAAACCTATTTGTTTTCTGAAAATCCATTTTTAATGCGTTCATTACCATTGAACGTAAAATCTTAGGAATTCACCTGGAATTCATTAGGTCACCTGAACCAAATCGGGTGTCAACCGTAAGAACGGTGGTTGCATAGCATGGTCAAAGACAGGACCTTGTGCCAGACCGAAAAACTATAGGGTGAGCTTTACTATTGCTCCTACAAAGGATAGTAATTGCATCCGACACGTTATAGACCATAATTAAAAGCATGTCAGGGGACAATGCCTTAACAGTTGCTTGTTCAACGCTTTTTTTTACAACCGGATGGTAGTTTACCTAAAGGTAATATACGGAGCAAGTAAACTGGACTTGTTGCTTTCCCAATACAAGGTTAGCAAGTGGGTGACACAAAACCGCAAGTTTTGAGCTAAAATTTTCAAATATGAAACCCACCAAACCCACAAAAACATTTTGCAAACACCGGTGAAGGGTTATTCCAGAAAATTTATCTAGGGTAAAAGCTAGATCGTATTTTCAAAAGATCAAATGTTTTCATAAAGATCCAATTTCCTTAAGGATCTAAATTTTTATAGTCATGTGGGACTGTAACCCACATCATTACTACCATTGTTCATACCGCCGTATAGAATTCACTGATGTACAAAGTGTGAAGAATAAAGAAGTGATTCTAGTATTTTTATTTCAAGACTATATTGCTTGAGGACAAGCAACGCTCAAGTGTGGGAATATTTGATAATGCTAAAAACGAACATATATTTCATAGCATTATCCCTCAAGAAAGACAATCTTTTAGTTGCAATTGTTCTATTTACAAGTGATATTCGTTAAAATAATAAAAGGTGAAGACAAAAGACAGATTCGACGAATTGAAGACGCAAACGACCAAAAAGCTCAAAAGTACAAAGTACAATCAAAGTGGTTCAAATTATTGATGAGAAACGTCTCAAAATTACAAAAGTACAAGTCGCAAAATGAAAAATACAAGATATTAAATTGTACGCAAGGACATTCGAAAATCCGGAACCGGGACCAGAGTCAACTCTCAACGCTCGACGCAACGGACTAAAAATTACAAGTCAACTATGCACATAAATATAATATAATATTTAAATAATTCTTAAAATTATTTATATATTATATTAATTTATTAAAACGTCGACAAGCTTGAAAATAAAAATATGTGAGCTGGTACCTACCTCCATGCGATCGCATGGCCTGTAGGCTTGTTTTCCATGCGATCGCATGGGCCACTTTTTGTGGCCACATGCCTATAAATTTCGTGGTTTTGATCGAACTAAAATATATCTTTTTCTCTATCTCTCTCACGTATAATATATATATATATATATATATATATATATATATATATATATATATATATATATATATATATATATATATATATATATATATTATAATTTTTATTTTTATTTTAATTTTAAATTCTAATAATAAGGGTATGTTAGCGAATGTTGTAAAGGTGTAAGTCAAAATTCTGTTCGTGTAACGCTACGCTATTTTTAATCATTGTAAGTTATGTTCAACCTTTTTAATTTAATGTCTCGTAGCTAAATTATTATTATGCTTATTTAATCCCGAAGTAATCGTGATGTTGGGCTAAATATTAAAATTGAGTAATTGGGCTTTGGACCATAATTGGGGTTTGAATAAAAGAACGACACTTGTGGAAATTAGACTATGGGCTATTAATGGTCTTTATATTAACTAAATGATACCTCGTTAATTTAATATATAGACTTATAATTTGACGTATTTATATATAACCACATACGCTTAATCCGGTACGGTGGGCGGGATATCTATAAATACCAATAATTGTTCATTTTACCGGACACGAAACTGGATTAATAGTTAATAGACTTGTTGAAACAGGGGTGGATTACATTCAAGGGTAATTGGTGTAATTGTTAACAAAGTAGTAAAACCTTGGTTTACACGCAGTCAATAACCTGGTGTATTCATTAAACAAAGTATTAAGACCTTGTTACAATTCGAATCCCCGATTAGTTGGAATATTTGACTTCGGGAATAAGAATAATTTGACGAAGACTTCCGCATTTTATGATTATGACTGATGGACTATTATGGGCAAATCCGTATGGACATATTGAATAATCCAGGACAAAGAACAATTAACCCATTGGAATAAACTAAAAATCAACACGTCAAACATCATGATTACGGAAGTTTAAATAAGCATAATTCTTTTATTTCATATTTAATTTCACTTTTAATTATCGCACTTTTATTTATTTTCATTGTATTTAATTGCACTTTTAATTATCGTACTCTTTAATTATCGCAATTTTATTTTATCGCAATTTTATTTATCGCAATTTCATTATCGTTATTTAATTTACGCTTTAAATTAAGTTGTATTTATTTTTAATATTTTACATTAGATTTTAACTGCGACTAAAGTTTAAAATCGACAAACCGGTCATTAAATGGTAAAAACCCCCTTTTATAATAATAATTCTACTTATATATATCTTTGTATTTTTACAATCATAAGTTAAAAATATAGCGTTAAACTTGGCTAAAAGATCCCTGTTGAACGAACCGGACTTACTAAAAACTACACTACTGTACAATTAGGTACACTGCCTATAAGTGTTGTAGCAAGGTTTAGGTATATCCACTCTATAAATAAATAAATCACTTGTGTAAAATTATATCGTATTTAATAGTATTTTCTTAGTAAAAATATAACTATTTCCTATTACGCCTCGCACACATCAGTAATGCATTACCCAGAGACATGTCTTATGACAGGGGCGTCTAGGAGTGTAATGAATATAAGGTCACTACCTATTCATGAGCCAGCATTCCATAATCTCGGCAAAGTAATTGATGAAATCATAGTATGCGCTTGTTTTAACCTTATTTGAATTACAAATTTTATCGCATTTACTTTACAATATCTTATAAATTAGAAAAACCAAAATTAGGTAACAACCACTACTCCTTTACTTTAGTTTTATCTTAAGCTTTACTTATAGGTTCGATTCTACTGATATCTTAAAATACGACTCTAGGTCATACTTCCCTTACTCATAGTAAGGAGTAGTACGATATAAATTTAAAACTTTTGTTTGCTACCCTGATCAGCTGATTCTGACGCTGTGCGACCTGACAACACCGCATAAATAAAACTGTTCGTTTCGGCCATATCAGGTTAGCAAGGGCAAATATGACCTAGGGTCCTTCCTTGAGCGGTCGAATTTGAAGCGGAGCTTATTCAGATAATTTGGCAATTAAGATTGGGTTGTACACAATTTATTATCCAAGACTAGTGGCCAGGTACACCTTTTGTAGAGAGGCAGGATCCTTTAGGTCCCAATAAATTGGTTACTGTTCGGAAAATCAAACAACCAAGTCCAACCGGTTTATTCTAGACACCACTTTTATCCGGAATATCAAATTGTATAAAGGCTATAGTTGGGTTGATTTGATTTATAATTGTATTTAAAATATTAAAGCAATATAATTAAAATAAGCTAGCTAGCATGCAACAGCTAAGGACAGAGAAGACGTGGTTCACCATGATTTAAGAGAACGTAGTGTCAGGATGATTGCAAGACACTCATTGGATAGATATACCTTGGTGTAAACACTAGATTCCCTACTAATTGATTTCTCGATTAACATGCCACTAGGAACTAGGCTATCGTGATTGTGATCGGATGGATTATGCTCAACCTACGACGCTTTATCCAGTTTAAGGATATAAGTGGCCAATCTTGGATGCAATGCATACCTTGGGCGCACGAATAAAGTAGCACCCCAGTGAGTGGTTATGATTGTATTTTTAATCCCTTTCCGTAATGGTTTGGTAAAATCTAAGGGTTTGTAGACAAATTAGAACCTCTATCCTTATAGATTTATAAGCTTAGTTTGTATTGTAGTGCGTTAAATTCCCATTTATGATTTAAACCAGCCCTTACCTAAATCTACCCAATAAAACCCTTAGTTATCCACCATGTACTACACTTATAATGGTTCCTTAACTTCTAACCTTGACCATGCTCAAGTGGTCCTAGAGTACATCAACATTGTGCTCTACTGTTGCAACATTGTTTCCTCGAGTCTTATACTCTTGACCAATGTCTTGATTTGGTCCTATGATAATTCCTCATGTACTTTATAGTATTTTCGATGGGTTCATACCTTGACTAATGTATAAACACAGATAATTAATTACATTATTATTGTTGACTTTATAAAAGGTTTTAATCACGTTTATTGGTGGAAGAAAGATAATAATAAGGTTTAATATCATAGACAGAAAGCGAGTACAAAACGATAATCATCCCAAACTAACATTATTAAATCATGGCAAACAATTAAGTAATTACTCACACATCATAGAAACAAGCATTTCTAATATTAATAAATCATAAACATCGAACAAGAATATTATAATAAATTAATTAAAGAAAGGATAGATATTACCGAATAATGCCAGTAAAATAACACTTGTATTCTTCATAATATCCATAGTGTTACAATGATTGATAGCTTCTACTACTAACTACATACTAATCTCCTATTGATCACTAGAGAGTGACAATAGAAAGATAATTACATTTCCTAATCTCTATACATTTCTCGCTCTAGAATCTAGAGAGAGAAATTAGAGAGAGAACTAATCTACTACTAATCACTAGATAGTGACAACAGAAAGATGTTTTAGAGAGAAAAGTGAAGAAGGTGTGTGTTGAAATGGTGGGATGTGCCACCTATTTATAGGAAAGGTTAATGGCAAAGTTGTAAATAAATGGGCTGAAAATCCCTGGCAAGTAGGTACGGCAAGTGTGTTGCATAGGGGGTATCTCTGGAAAATGGATTGAAAACCCCTGGCAAGCCGTTTTTGGCAAGCCGACGCCTATGCCTGGCATTGGTGCCCGGCGGTGGGTAAGCCGGTCCTCGTGGCCATTTCTGGTGCCCGGTGTATAGCAAGCCGGCCCATAATGGCTAGCCGGCCTAGCAAGCCGTTTTTGGTACGAATTTTCTATTTTACTTGGATCGTCTTGCTCGTTCCCGGGATCGTAACTTGGTTTTCGGGGTCGTAACTTGTCTTTCACCGTTTTCGCTCTAGAATCTTCGTTTTAGCTCCGTTTTACTTGATTCTTTTTGCTACGGCATTTTAATTACTTAATCTACAAAATAAACTGACAAAGCGATTATTTTAGCGATAAATTTTGTAACTTTATTGATTTAGGACTTAATATCGGGGTAAAAACGTGACTTTTTGGCCGATATCAATTTTTTTCTTGAGTTTCGTACTTTCTTGATTTGTCATGGGTGGAAGTGCATAAGCATTTTTTTTATTAATGATGATAGTTTTTTTATGAAATTATGCACTTCAATATTAATAAGTAAATCGTGGTATCCATTTGTGGAACCTAGGAATCACTTTGGGTCGAAACTAAGTAAAAAGCCACAAACACTACATATAAAAGCTAAATATACTTAGGTTAATAATTTAAACTTAATTTAATTTTAAGTAAAAATAAGGTACTTAATTACTTAGTCTAAAAAAATAAAGTAAAATTAAAAAATTTCTTATCCATTTTTACATCATTTAGAATGATCTTACATTGACTATAAATTCAATTTTAAAAATTACAAATCTTTTGTACATCTTTTATGTAATTATTTTAAACAAGGAACCCTAGACCAATATCTTAAGGTAATTAATTTAATCTTCACAAGTTTACCATAACATGTTTTAATTTCTAATGGAAAATTTTGTCTCTTGAAAAATTTCAAAAATTTACACCAATTTAAGAATTTTAAGAATTTTTACACAATATATTAGTATTTTTTAGCAATTAAGTGATTAATCACTTTCCTCCTCACACTTAGATTATGTAATGTCCTCACTTGCATTTATAAATAAAATTATTAATCAATAAAAGACATAATTGTGATTGAAGAATAATCGCATAATTGAAATCTTTGGATTCGAGAGAGACAACTTAACAGAAATTGCTCAAACAATACAAAATATAACACAAACATAATATTTGATTAATCACTTTATTACTTTAACACTTTAACATATATATGAGCTATATTTCTTTTACATTCATAATTAAAATTTAAACTTATATGAAACATATAGGAAACATATAGGAAACAAAAAAAATCTTAATAAAACATATATGGATAGGTAGTTTTGATTATAGAGTCGGTTGCGTGACTTGTTCTTCCATCGGGATTACTCCGTAGGCTTATTCTCTCTACTCTTGTTTCTTTCTATTTCATTTAACATCTTAATTTGCTCTAAGAAACTCAATGTGGTGTCAAGACCCCCTACGAAAAGACATTTCAAATTTAACGTTTAAATCATGGATTTTCCTTCTCACTTCTTCACTAATCTTATATTGCTCCTTCAAGAATTTCATCACTATTTTGTCAACAGTAAACTCATCATCATCATTCTCTTTCTCAACTCTAACCATTTTCACATTTGATCTCGGAACCCTAGTTCTTGGCACTAATGGAATGGACTCAACAAGTGTACCATAACGAATTACTAGAGTATTATTTTCATAGTTAATGGTTGCTCGAGCGGTAGCAAGAAATGGAGTTCCCATAAGTAAAGGGGTGATAGGATCTTCTTCCATTTCCATGACCACAAAGTGAACTTTGTAAAAAGCATAACCAACTTGGATTTCAACATCTTTAACAATCCCTAAAGGTTTTTGCAAATGATTATCGGCAAAACAAACAATTCCTTGTATAGGTTCTAAAGAAGGTAACCTTAGGCGATTGTAGACAAAAAAAGGTATAACATTAATACTAGAACCAGTGTCCGCTAACCCCATGTTAGGATGGGACCACGAATTAAGCAAGGAACATGAACTTTTGACAACCCGGAAATTTTCCGACCAAATTTAAACTTTAATCTTTATATGTTTCCGACACGATAAGCAAAGTCTGTAATGTTAAATCTCAAAAATTTTAAACTGTATTCATACATTCATTTAACCTTGACCAAATTCCGACGATTCACGAACCATTATATATATATATATATATATATATATATATATATATATATATATATATATATATATATATATATATATATATATATATATATATATATATATATATATATATGAATATATATTATAACTTGAGAATATTAACAAAGTATTAAATGTATAATACCTTACATTAACGTATTTGTTTCAATATGTTTATCGATGAAATTAGAAGATAATATCAAATGATTGATTTATCAGATACATTGTATGATTACGAGTCTCTGTTGAGAAATCCACTTTGATTTAGGAAACCTTTCCTTTTTAACAATATTCGGAATAAATGGTAAAGTGATTCACAAGAAAGAACAAAGTGTCAATTAACGAGTGTTAGACAAAAGTTAGTGTAAATTCCTGTTTGATCTCTAATAAATACTTTACAATAATTTCCTCGTGTCTTTTGATAAGTTAATTATTTATCTTTCATAATGATTGATCTTATAGAATAAATAACTAGGATAAGGTTCGTCGATTAGATAAACCCATTTGACATTTTACATTAAGATGATTTCATAGGTTTATATTAACCATTGGACTTTACCTCACACTTCACCAATAAACTGTAATTTAAAAACTTGAAACCTATTATGAATATATAAAATTCTACTTTTCTAAAACGTTTTATGATATAACGATTTCCATTATTTTAACCTTTTAACTAAATGATTCTTAAATATATTTAGTTTTGGGAAAACAAAATTATCATATTTATTTGATTTAGTTTTAAACGTACAAAAACGTTTTCAGTTTAAAAAGAACTTTATTATTAAAACGTATATAACTTTTATAAATATCTAGAACCACATTTAACAACTCATTTCTTAACCAGTATGATAAAGATAACGATATTTATATTTTATTTTATTAAATATTTATAACGATTTAAATTAATATTATATATATATTTATACGTGTATTATACGTACACAGTTTTATACTTTTACTATACTTTAAGTTTACCTTTACTTTACTTTTACTTTACTTTAACTTTAATAATTCAATTTAATAATTCATATTTTAATAATTCACTTTAATAATTCATACTTTAATAATTCACTTTAATAATTCATACTTTAATAATTCACTTTAATAATTCATACTTTAATAATTTACTTTAATAATTCAAAAATCTATTATAAATAGAATTCAATAGGTTTCATTATTTCATACAAACTTGAAATATATTTCTCTAAACTCTCTCAATCGATTTATATATATATATATATATATATATATATATATATATATATATATATATATATATATATATACTCAATATTCTTTCAAGATATTATTGTTATACATAAAATACTACGACGAGGTCATGAGCGTATTATTTTAAAATGGATTTTTCGAACGGGATAGAGCTAAGGAAAATATGGGTTATAGCTATGGAGGTTATGGGTATTCTTCGGGGGGTATGCTCGTGAGGTCAAACTAGTGTTTATCATCTCCGTTGCGTCTACATACCTTCCTGCAATATTGAATCTCAATATTGATACGTGAGCACTCATATCTTATCTTTTATATATTAATAGTGTATCCTTGACTAGTGCTCGAGTACTTATGATTTTGCGTGCTTGTATATTTTATTTCGTCAATATATAGTGTATGATAAATCATGAATTTGATACATATATGACCGAGATAAGGTATATGATATGCATGTCGTTGAAAAGCTGGCAAAAAATTAATAACTTTCATGTAGAAAGCTTATGGTTTCGATGAACGGATTAAAAGATATGGTCAACTGAATTATTATTAATTTTAGTATTATTATTATTATTAAAATGGTTATTATTATTACTATCGTCGTTATTATTATTATTTAATAATAATAATAATAATTATTATTATTAATATCATTATCGTTATTAATATAAGTATTATGATTGTTATTGTTATTACTATCGTTATTACCATTAAGGTTATTATCAATATTATCATTATCATTATTATTATTATTATTATTATTATTATTATTATTATTATTATTATTATTATTATTATTATAATTATTAGTATTATCATTGATATTATTATAATACTTATTAGTACCATTATCATTAAAACTAATATTAATATCATCTAATTATTATGATTACTATTATTATCATTATTATGAATACGATATAAAAGAGGACTAAAAGCTATTAAACAAGTCGATTAGGAAATAATGAGTATAAGTATCATGATTCAGTTAAATTATTGTTAAGATTATGATTTAGATAAAAATATTGTTTTCATTATTTTATCATTATTAGTAATATTATTATGACATTAGTATTACTACAAAAGATTATTACTTGTTATCAAAATTATTATTATCATTAGTAAATATCAATATTGTTATTATTATTATTATTATTATTATTATTATTATTATTATTATTATTATTATTATTATTATAATTATTACTATTATTATTAAAATAATTAATATTATTTTTATTATAAAATAATACAACTTTTTGTTCATTATTATTATTATTATCAATATTATATTATTTAATAAAATAAATCTTTCATACAAATATATATTTATGATACATACATTTTTATCATTAAAAAGATATTATGTGAACATTATACAAATTATAATACTTACTATATAAAAATATATTTTTACTATATATTAACATAAATTTTTATCATTAATACATTATAATAAATGATGAAATTAAAATATTGTAAGATACTGATTTAAATAAAAATATCATTTTCATTATTTTTATCATTATTATTATTATTAAAAGTATTATTAATAGTAAAACTATCATTTTTACTAAAATTATCATTTTAATAGAAATATCAATGTTATTATAAAATATCATTATTATTATCATTTTAGTATTATTATTATTAAAAATTATCATTTTGAATAGAACTATTATTTTTATAAAATATTATTATTATTACTGTTAATGTTAAAAGTATCGTTATTGTTAAAATTATCATGATTAGAATTATCATTTTATCATAATTAATATCATCATTAATAAATATAAATATTGTTATTATTATTAGTAGAATAATAATAATTATTATTATTATTACAAAATAATACAACTTTTACTTATTATTATTATTATCAATATCATTTTATTAAATGGATATGTGATACAAAGGTATTTTACAACATGTAATATAATTATATTAATAATACATACCACTATATTTTTATGATATTAAGTGAACTTTATAAATTTTATTACTTAAGATATATAAAAGTATGTTTTTATATATAAATTTTAATATAAATTTTTATTTATTAATAAACGATTTATATTATTTACTCTAATAAAATCTGTTAAATATATTTAAAACGACTATATTTAAGTTATATAATAATCATGTATAGATTTTGGAAGTGATTTTGGGTCAAGTTGACTTTTGTTGACTTTTGCATATCAGTCTCGAGCATTAGGATTGTGACACACTACGACTTGACCTAAATTGTTAGACAGATATTGACCAACATATAAATATATATAATTAATATAGGTTCGTGAATCCGAGGCCAACCTTGCAATTGTTCAATGCCATCATATGCATTCTTACTACGAAATACAGTATTGTGAGTTTCATTTGCTCCCTTTTAAATTCTTTTGCAATATATATTTTTGGGACTGAGAATACATACGTTTTTATAAATGTTTGACGAAATAGACACAAGTAATCGAAACTACATTCTATGGTTGAATTGTTATTCCGGATATCGCTCTTGTTGAACTTGGTAGCCAAAGAATTGGTGTTTATTATAATTGCCACCAATTGACGCGAATCCTAAAGATAGATCTATGGGCTTTGACACGCCCCAGTCAGAGAATTTGAACTGCTTTAGTACTTCGATGTTTATATGTTTCAGGATATTCTAGAAGCATTTTGTTAATGTCGGCTACCAGGTGTTCAATCCATATGAATAAATGTTAAACACTTGCGAGTGTATGATTATTGAATAAATGAAATCTTGTGGTCTATTAAAATTATGGAAATGATTGATTGCGATAAACTAATGAACTCACCAACTTTTTGGTTGACACTTGAAAGCATGTTTATTCTCAGGATTGAAAGAAATCTTCCGCTGTGCATTTGCTCATTTTAAAGATATTACTTGGAGTCATTCATGGCCTATTTCAAAAGACGTTGCATTCAAGTCGTTGAGTTCATTAAAGATTATAATTAAGCAAATGACATATTAGGTCATTTATAGTTGAATATTATGAAATGGTATGCATGTCTATCAACTTTCGATGTAATGAAAGTTTGTCTTTTAAAAAGAATGCAATGTTTGTAAAATGTATCATATAGAGGTCAAATACCTCGCAATGTAATCATATGTTATTGTATTCGTCCTTATGGATTAAGACGGGTCGTCTCAAAACTCCCCCGGATCGAAACAAACAATAGGAAACTCGGGCTTTTCGGTTGGAACTACTTCATTAATTTCAAATGAATAAAGAGGACGAAAACCCTCCTTTTCTCGTTCCTTCAATTTCTCCATTAGTTCGGGTAACCAATCTTCATTGGAAAGACACTAGGATTTTTCACTAGAAACATCATCATTTTCACGGGCCTTTTCACTAACTTCTTCCTCATCAAATAACTCATGCATAAAATTGACATCAACATGATCAAGACCTTAAACCTTGGCATCTTGTCTTATCTTCTTCATCAGCAGTTAACTTCTTAATTTCTTGATCATACTCCTCTTCTACCATTTCAAATTCCCACAGATATCTCAAACCAGTTTCATAAACGTCAACCCTATTCACCTCTCTAACTACATTAACTTTTTCAAAACGAACTTCTTTTGTCTTTTTAGGATCAGCTGGAACTTTTCCTTCAACGAGTTGAAACAACTTAGTAACATTGCACTATAAGTTTTGAATAGATGCTTGATGATTATTTTGGACTTGGGAAAGTAGAGCTTTTATGTTTTCATTGGCTTCATTTTGATTCTTGATGAAAGTTAGGATTATTTCTTCAAGATTGGATTTCTTTTCGGGTTGAGCAGTTGGAAATGAATTTGGAATGAAGGGCGCTAACCAGGTGGATTTTTATTATTAGGAAATGGTGCATTATAGTTATTACGATAGTTTGGATTCCCTCCTTGATATTGATTCACATAAGATACGTTCTCGACCTGCTCCATAGTAAGACTAGCAACATGTAAGACCCTAATATTTATTGTACATAGAGTATAAAAGGCGTACATGAAGTGTATGATGCAGGGGGTAAATTATAAGGTCAGAAACTTCCCAGACCAGTGTGCTCGCCGCGCACCATAAGTTGAGCGTGCCGCGCACTATGCCTGCGATAGTTTCCTGTCTTTTTCTATTTTTAATTTAATGAGGGGATTTTTGGTCATTTCACTTGAGGCAGGATCTGTGGACTTATCAGCTAGTTTGGATCCATTGTTGGACCATTTTCACATCCATAAACACACTCTAAACTATCTAGAGAGAGAGGGAGATTTCTAGAGAGAAAATTGGGGTTTTATAGAAGAAGAAGCTTGGTTTGATCAAAAGCTCAAGTGTTAAAGTTGTTCACCTCGTTCCTAGCTGCGTTTTGGTTGTTGTGGTAAGTTCTAACTCCAAATTTTATTTTTTGATTTTGATATTCAAGTTAGGGTTTGAACTTAAATTGTAGATAAACCCATATAAACTCTTGAAGTGAGTTTAGTGATGCTAGTAATCGGGTTTATGGTTGTTATTGGTGGGTTTTGGGTTGGTGAACAAATTAGCCATGATTGGGACTTGTAATTGGGTTTAATCACTAGGTTTAGTGATTATGGAAGTGTTGGAACCCATTATAGTGTATTTGAAAGACTAATTTTGAAATAAGTCAAAATTAGGGTTTATGGGTGATTTTGAGAATCATAAGTGTTTAACACTTACGATTGGGTTAAATTGGCATATAAGGACCATTCTCACTTGTGTTAGTGATTATTGGTTAGTTTGGGCGCGTTTTGTGTTTGTAAGTGCAATTGGTCAAATTTGCACTAAGTGTCGAATTGAGTTGGTTTGTAAATCCACTCTAAATGTGTTGTTGTATTTGTGATAATGGAATAGGTACTTTCCATTGACGGGTTGCGGATTATTCGGTGGCATTCATCAAGGCGACAAGGTGAGTGTTAATATCCTATGTGCATATGTATGTGTAGGATGGGTGCGGGTCGGGTGAAGTGGTTCTTGGTTATAGAGCTCATTTCACATATAGGTGGATTTGATGGACTTGTGTATAGGTCCAATTGGCATGGTTGTGCATTTTGGTTGACCACCTTTGGCGAAGTGCGCATCATGTGTGTACCTTATCACACGTGGTTGTGATGTGGATGATATAACCACAATGGCGAAGGGTTTCGATATTGAGAAGTGAGTCACGTGTGGATGCGGATTCACGATGATGCGTGTAGTTTTCAGTCATCTTATTGAGTAGTGAATTGGATCACGTGTGGATGCGGATTCACGATGACGCGTGTAGTTCGGTAATCTTATTGAGGTAGTGATCTCGTGTAGTTCACTAAGGCTCGTGTGGTTCCTAATGGAAGTACCCTATGGTGACGTTTGATTGTCGGGCGAAGGGCGTAAGACTTGGTGCAACCAAGTATTCCTTAGTATTTGAGAAATGTTTCTACCAAGCCATGAAAATGGGTTTTGGTGTTCGGTTGTTAAGCGCGTGTTCGCTTTTGTGTTGAAGTTGATGAACCATGAGGTTCGACGGGTGGGATGAAACCCGAGAAATCGAGTGTTGATCTCGATGTATGTTGGTAAAAGAGTCTGCATGACGTGATATTAGGTGCCTCTTTCATACCTACTAGCGTGGTGTTTGACTCCGATTGTGTTGTGGTTACATTGTACTTTGGGTGCCGGAGAGAAACCCTTAGGTACATGAGTGACTAGGTAAAATTTGACAAGCTAAAGCAATTGGATGATTGCGAGAGTATAGTTTGTATAATTTGTGGTACACTTTTCGTTCGAAGTGTTTAAGGATAGGTTAAGATCCTTATTATGCTCAAGGTTGGAGCAAGATATTGTGATGGGTCGTATGAACACAATTGTTGGTAAAGTCTACCTTTGATAGCATTGTACGGTTGTACAAGATGCGATTTTGGAACGTAGTTCCAAGTGAGGGAGTTACACTCCCGCACGAGGAAGTTCTAGTGTGAGATTTCGGATGACATTTTAGTAGATCCGAAATTTGTGTCGGGACCTAGATTTGGTCGATTGTGGTAGAGTACAATTTCGGTTAAATTGTACTTATGATTTTGGATTTTAATTATCACCGAGGTAGTAATGTGGTAAATCTCGTTGAGAGATAATGGACGTGTTTGACGAGTAAGGTGAAATCCCTCGGTTAAGGGATGTGAGTATCGGATTCTCTTCTAGAGAATTATTGTTTTGTGCCTATGTTTGATATAGGTGGTTCTTGCTTGATTGTGTGAATGGTTAGTGGTATCCGTTAGGTTTCACTAAGGCGTAGCAGAGCGCGATGTTACGTTACTCGTTGTATGAGGCCAAAAGAGCGTCTATTGGTGAAGCATGACCATTGACGAGGTCCGCTGACTTCATCATGGGAGTAGTGTTATATCGGTATGGTATAACGTTATCAGAAAATTCGAGTACCGATGGGGAATGGGATTACCATTCCTGTGTTGAGATTGGGAAGTGGATCGCGTGTGTTTGCGGATTCACTATTACGCGCGTAGTTTCGGTCATCTTATTGTGGAAGTGAGTCGCGTGTAGTTCGGATTTACAAATGACTCGTGTGGTTGCGGTCATTGTATTGAGGAATGAGTCGCGTGTAGTTCGGATTCACAAATGACACGTGTGGTTGCTGTCATTCTATTGGGATAGTGACTCTCGTGTAGTTCGGATTCACTAAGGCGCGTGTAGTTCGGCCAATCCCGATTGTTGTGCGGTGGAGGTAGTGAGTCGTGTGTGGTGCGGATTCACTAAGGCGCGTGTATTTTTCGGTCAGCCATCATATTTTTGGATGTGTGATCTATCGGTTGTTTTATACACAGATGGTGGGGTCGTAGGACCATGATGTTTGATCTATTGGTTGTTTTATACGCCAATGGTGGGGTCGTGAGGACCATGTTTTGGGATTAGTGATGCGATAGTCGTGTTTCGTTCACATATTGTTACGGGTGTGACGATAGTCGATTCTGTACACCTTGGGATTTGCATTGCCATAGTCGTTTGGGGCGCTAACGGTTTTAGCCGTTTGTTTATGATGTTACGGTAGTTGCGTATTGGTAGTGTTGCGTACTACAAGGGATGTTGAGTGGTAAGTGTTATCCGTAAGGATTCGTTTTATTTCGGTCTTCGTCGGTTTAGACGGTTGACCTTAGAGTGGGACTTGGTTATTTTAGCTTTGTACTTGGTAAAGGTACGCTAAAGGTTGATGTCTCGGTTCGGGATTGTTTGAGTTTTCCCGATGTGAGGGATTTGAGCGGGGTCTTAGCGCTCGGATTGTGATTGATAAGTCACAAGTGACGATTTTAGTTGTTACAGGTGATTCATTGGGAAGAATTGTCTAGGAAAGTCGGATTGGGACTTATGTTGAGGACCGTGGAGTGTAGGTCCGGTTGGTTAAGTGACGAGGATCACGAGGACGTGATCGATTCTAAGTGGGGGAGAGTTGTAAGACCCTAATATTTATTGTACATAGAGTATAAATGGCGTACATGAAGTGTATGATGCAGGGCGTAAATTATAAGCTCAGAAACTGCCCAGACCAGTGTGCGCGCCGCGCACCACAAGGTAAGCGCGCCGCGCACTATGCCTGCGACAGTTTCCTGTCTTTTTCTATTTTTAGTTTAATGAGGGGCTTTTTGGTCATTTCACTTGAGTCCGGATCTGTGGACTTATCAGCTGGTTTGGATCCATTGTTGGATCATTTTCACATCCACAAACACACTCTCAACTATCTAGAGAGAGGGAGATTTCTAGAGAGAGAATTGAGGTTTTGGAGAAGAAGAAGCTTGGTTTGATCAAAAGCTCAAGTGTTAAAGTTGTTCACCTCGTTCCTAGCTACGTTTTGGTTGTTGTGGTAAGTTCTAACTCTAAATTTCATTGTTTGATTTTGATATTCAAGTTAGGGTTTGAACTTAAATTGTAGATAAACCCATTTAAACTCTTGAAGTGAGTTTAGTGATGCTAGTAATCGGGTTTATGGTTATTGTTGGTGGGTTTTGGGTTGGTGAACAAATTGGCCATGATTAGGACTTGTAATTGGGTTTAATCACTAGGTTTAGTGATTATGGAAGTGTTGGAACCCATTATAGTGTATTTGAAAGACTAATTTTGAAATAAGTCAAAATTAGGGTTTATGGGTGATTTTAAGAATCATAAGTGTTTAACACTTACGATTGGGTTAAATTGGCATATAAGGACCATTCTCACTTGTGTTAGTGATTATTGGTTAGTTTGGGCGCGTTTTGTGCTTGTAAGTGCAATTGGTCAAATTTGCACTAAGTGTCGAATTGAGTTGGTTTGTAAATCCACTCTAAGTGTGTTGTTGGATTTGTGATAATGGAATAGGTACTTTCCATTGACGGGTTGCGGATTATTCGGTGGCATTCATCAAGGCGACAAGGTGAGTGTTAATATCCTATGTGCATATGTATGTGTAGGATGGGTGCGGGTCGGGTGAAGTGGTTCTCGGTTATAGAGCTCACTTCACATATAGGTGGATTTGATGGACTTGTGTATAGGTCCAATTGGCACGGTTGTGCGTTTTGGTTGACCACCTTTGGCAAAGTGCACATCTTGTGTGTACGATATCACACGTGGTTGTGATGTGAATGATATAAACCCAATGGCGAAAGGTTTCGATATTGAGAAGTGAGTCACGTGTGGATACGGATTCACGATGACGCGTGTAGTTTTCGGTCATCTTATTGAGTTGTGAAGTGGATCACGTGTGGATGCGAATTCACGATGACGCGTGTAGTTCGGTAATCTTATTGAGGTAGTGATCTCGTGTAGTTCACTAAGGCTCGTGTGGTTGCGGATTCACTAAGGCTCGTGTAGTTCGGCCAACCTCGATGTTGTCGTGCTAGTGAAGATAGTAGTCTCGTGTGTATGTGAATTTACTAAGGCTCGTGTAGTTCGGCCAATCCTCATTGTGGTATTTGGTTTTCGGTATTTGGGTTAAGGGGTAACCTTAGACATTTATATATATATATATATTGTCGTATTGTTGTTATGTAGCTAACCCTCCGGGTGTAGCTTATTGGCGTTGTTCACATCATCGTTGGTGAACTTATGTTTGTTGATGTATCCTTAACTTGTTGCTTAGTGATCGTACGGTATGCTTAGCTTAGCTTGCCTTTATGCTTGGATGCTCTGGTATGCAGTATTTGATTATTTGTGTGGCGTGTCATTTTTATGCATATATATGTCTGTAGTATATTTTCACTCACTAAGTGTTAGCTTACCCTCTCGTTGTTTACATTTTTATAGATTTGTATGGATGCGGTGGCTCGGGTAAGCGTGGGGACTAGTAGACTTGCGTAGTTGCTTAGAAGTTCTTGCTTTTGGAATTGATTACGATTGGGTAGCATATTCCCAATCACCATGCTCGGTCTTTATTTTATATTAAAAGTCATGTGGTCGAAACTTGTACTTTGTACTTAAAGGGTAATTTGGGCATATGTGGGCCCGGTGTCGTAAAACTCTTTTTATTATTGGAACGTGTTAGTTTTACCTAATATAACATGTGGTTAAAATCGTTTCGTCCAAAAGTGTCGGGAAGCAAGAGATCTTTTTACGAAAATTAGAAAAAGTGGACAGCGGGCTGCCAGGCCCTGTGCGCGCTGCGCACAGGTGGGGCTGTGCGCTGTTCACCCCATCTGGACAGTTCAGTTTAAATTTTTTTTATTTCGCGTTTTTGGTTGGTTAACGGGTTGGGTTGTTACACAACACAATCCTTTGTAGCATGAGGACCTTGACATTTTTCACAACATACCTTAATTACAAGCATTTATTTGGTGAGCTTCTCTATTTGTCTTTGTAAATTACCCAACTGAGCATTCATAGCTTTAATCACATCTTCGGAATCATTACTCACAGATTTGACATAACGGAAAATATCTAAGTCTTGATGCCATTCATGGGAATGGGCAGCTAACTTATTAATTAATGATTCGACTTCTTCGGCAGCTTTACTCATGATATTACCTCCGGCAGACGTATCAATCTCTCTTCTAGTAGCTATGTCACAACCTTTATCTAAAGTAGTTACCTTTTGAAATGTATTTAAACCATGTTGTGAACATCCCCTAAGCAATTGACCAAATCTAACCCATGCAGAGTAAAGTGTCTCATTAGATTTTTGACAAAAGTTAGCAATTTTAGTTTGAACGGTGACAGTTTTGGATGCGGGAAAGAAACGAGTTTAACCACTTTTTAGCTTCATCTTTTAACGACCACGGAAACAAAGGAAGATCGATGATATTATTTTCAACATTAGAGTTATTAAATAGATTGTAAATATCCTTGAAGATTTGGATGTGCGCATTAGCATCTTCTTTTTTAGTTCCCCTAAATTGGTTATCCTTAAGCAATTGAAAGATAGGACCCTTAATATCAAAATTTTCAGTTATAGACGGCTATAACGACCCTCAAATTTCCAACATTTATATATCCTTTCATCATTTAATTTGCCCAAACAATATAATTAAACTTAACAATTAAACCTTAATCAATAATTGTTAAGCGTTAAAAAAAATTATAAAACGTATAATTAACTTTGTGTGATAAACGACAAGTTAATAAA
The DNA here is from genome assembly GCF_046630445.1 of Rutidosis leptorrhynchoides. Classification (NCBI taxonomy): domain Eukaryota; kingdom Viridiplantae; phylum Streptophyta; class Magnoliopsida; order Asterales; family Asteraceae; genus Rutidosis; species Rutidosis leptorrhynchoides. The sequence continues at coordinate 182,720,540 of NC_092337.1, forward strand.
AGATAAAAATAATGGGTTAATAAACCTTTGTGAACAAAATAAATAACCTTAAACTTTGTACATTTAAATAATTAAACTTGGATAATTAAGGAACCATTTAAGCTAAATTAAAGTACAAGGACTAAAGTGAAAAAGGTTCCACCTCTTTCCCCTAAACCCTAGCAGAAAATAAAAGGGGTAAAATGCCCATTATACCCTCCCAAATTCGGCCCAAAATACATCCCCCCTAAACCCTAACTTATTCCCTAAGAAAACCTAACTAAACCCTAATTCTAGAATGTTCCAATCCTCCCTATAAATAGAGGCCTAGGCTAAAGCTAAACATGTACCAAATCTCATTCACAAATCTCTCTCCCAAATCTCTCTCCCCTCTCTCTTAATTTTGGCCAAGAGGACCGAAATCCCCAACCATCACCATCGAAATTCTTCAACAAGATCTTCAAGGGTTTTCAAGCAATCTTCATCGTGTTCTTCGTATTCTTCGAAGATCTTCAAGGTGTTTTTCAAATCTTCAAGGGTTTGATCTTCATCTTCAAGTGTTCATCAACTTTTTCTTGTTAATCTTCATAGATCTTCATCAAGGTAAAACCCTAGATCCAAAACTCTTAAAGTTTACTTTCAATTCATGTTATATTCATAATTACATTCATACTAGATCATATACAATTATATTGTTCATGTAAAAAAAATATATATACATACACATACATATTTGTCGATTAAAAATAAATAAATATATGATGTATAATCTACAAACCCTATATATCTAACCCTAATTTATTTAAACCTAATCAAATCTCATTAATTGAATATATAGTCACTTATTAAAATTAATTAGAGTATACCAAGTATCTTTAGTTATTAAGCTTGCTAACCATGTTTTAAGTATGACTAAATTCGTATTTATTAAAACACTAATTTTTCTGAAACTAAAGAAGTCTTATTCTCTTATTTTGAGTTCATATATGGATTCCCCTTTCAAAACCAATCAAAATGCATATAAATATCATGCGATTTGGATTAAAATTGAGTTAGATATGGTTAAAACAATATTTGAAGTTTCCATATAAAATAAATCCGAACTTTTTCATAAATTTTTATAAATCATTAACTTACTTAATAAGATAACTATTAGACATATTAAATTAATAAATTTATATTTTAAAGTTATCTTGTTTAAATAAATTTACAATATATACACACGACACATATATTGTACATATATTATTAAAACTCTAAATTAACTTTAACCTAAACCTAATTAATTAAACCTAAACCCTAGGATATTAATTAAACCTTAGTCATTTATTACAAACCCTAATCATTAAAATACCACTTTAATTAACTAACCCTAATTAAAGAAACCCTAATACTACTTATACTATTAATTAACATGTATACACTGTTACTATTATTAACACCTAAAACCTATTACTTATATTATAACACGTAAAGACATTTTGGGATATGTATTAAAGATGTATAGATCTTCGAACTTTCTGGACGAATGGTTTCTACGAGACTCTAGGCAGAGGGTCCTATGAAAACTTTTGAAGGGAAAGGGGTGATTGGAAGCTTATCTAATACAACAAGTATCCTAAAAATGGAAAACACTCTTTAAATAGAAACTTTCTAAGTATAGAAACTTACTAAAAAAGGGAACCTACTAAAAAATAGGAAAATTTCTAAAAATGAAAACTTTCTAAAAATAGAAACTTACTAGGAATAGAAACTTAGTGAAACAAACTATACATGAACACGTACTTAAACTCAAACATGGACAAAACACTTAACTACTCTTAAATGTCAATAGATTGACTTTCCTGCTCACTCGTTCAACTCTCTATTCCGAGGAATAACTCTCTCTCTACTTACTAAGGTGAACTTCATAGCCCCACTTTCTATTGTGCACAACTTACTTACTTTACTTGGGGTGAGACACATGCTGTTTTTACTTTTTACACCTTAGACACAAGTACCAAACTGTTAAACTATGCTATACCCGGTTATGTCCGACTAAGTCCCTAAAGTGATATTTTTAATTGCTACGGTATGCTTAATTATTGGGGGTAGGCCTACCGGGAGTAACGTCCCCGATACATTTGACTAAGTCTTTGTATTACTTGATAATGAAATTAAAACCGACAAGGACAGACACAACTTGTCATGGGGCAAACTTAAATGTTTAGTCTAAATATCACGCTTTGGCATAACTTTCTGATCCTGCGGGAGATCAACTTTACAAACTAAATCTTGTGGTCTAAAAACAACTATTCCTACTTTTGTTAAACCTATGAACTTCACTCAACCTTTTTGGTTGACACTTTATCATGTTTTGCCTCAGGTGCTGTTTGATCAAGTATACTTATCTACTGCTTATGTGATGCTACTTGGACTTAGGATCAAGAACTATCGCATTTATTACTCTTGCATTTGAAACAATTACATTATTGTAATTTCCATTATTGTAACGACATTTCATTATCCGTTGTGTACTCAATAAAGCTTTTTTTTATCATTTAGAATTGTTTTCGTAATATGTTGGTATATTTTGATATTAGTGACGTTCCTTCCCGACCCTATTGGGAGGTCGTCACAAATTGGTATCAGTGCATAACCATGTTGTTATAAAGAACCAGGATTGCATTTTTATGTGTGCCTTACTTGTTAGCTAGGGTACCTTAGCAATCTAGAAAACTATAACCTTTCCTGCCTTAGACTTTAAAGCACTTAGGATTGCCTTGTAATCTTAAAACATATGCTTTACAATCTTATCTTAAAACTGATCAAAAATCTCCTTCTTAATGTTAGGATGTCTAATTCTTACCAAGCGACCAAAATGAATCTTTTCAAGCCAAACGTAAAAGATACTGAAAGGTCTTCCATTGAAAGATCAGGCCAAGGTCCACCTTATGGCTTTAGAGGTCCTCCCTCACCAAACTATAGTCCGGATACTTTACCTAATTCACCCGATCACCACGCGACTCCAAGACCGGAAGGCAAGGGGAAACATCTTGAAGAAATCGGCCCGTCAAAGAAAAGATCCCGATCTCCTTCCTACGATGAAGTTGATGCTAAGTACGAGAACATGAATCTGCGAAAAACTACCGATGACCTAATTCACCATATTGCAAGGATCGATGTTCAAATAAAGGAAAAAGACCTAGCGATCAAGAAGTTCATGGGGAAAAATGCTGAACTAAAGAAAGAGATAAAGTTGGTGAAGTATGAAAGTGATAGAAATACCCGATAGGGGAAGCAATCTCTCTCCTACCTAAGAGAAGATGTTGACCTTAGATTAAAGATGGAGAAAAACCGCGTGAATAATCGACTTTCTATAAAGGACCACAAGTACCATGTAATCAACAATGAAGTTTCTAATCTTTATGATAATCTCGAGTTCCTGCATGAGAAACAAAAGGCAAAGAATGAGAAAGTTGAGAAGTTTACGAAGAAGGTTGAGGGAGAATAAGGAATATGAAGACTACTTCAATCCTAAGTTATATTTCCAAATTCTTATCCATGTAAAGGCTATGCCTTAACTATTCCTATTTCCAACTCGTGTAATAAAGGCTTATTTAATGCCTCGTTCTTAATAAAATAAAGTGTTTTGTTAATATCATCTTCATCTTTATCTCGCTTAAAATTTTTTCAAACTTCTGACCTATCAGATTTATCAAACTTCAATACACCCTTATGTAGTGAAGAATCATGGTTCGCCCAACTGCACCAAATCTTACCACGATGTCTGACTACGTCCATTTCCTAACTTTCACGACTTTCATAACTTTCAAAGATATGAAGGTTGACCAAGTCTATAAAGACTGCAACTTAAAACTAGCCAACCATAACTCGAAAAGTTCGTAACTGTTTTCATGGATGACATTTCGATCTACTCCAAGAGTGAGAAGGAATATGAGCAACATTTGCAAATTCATTCTTGAACTCTTAAGAAACAGAACAACTCTACGCAAACTTTTCCAAGTGCAAGTTTTGGCTTAAAACCGACATGTTGTCGATCGAGCTAAGATTACTGCTATCCTTAACACACTATAAATCATCATTGATCACATATCCTGACCTTATGAAGTGATATTGAAATGGAAATATGAATTAGTGAAATATAATGACGGTGGTCAACGTGATTATATTCCGGTAATTCATAGGAATATTCCAGTATCATGACGTATGGAATAGAAAGTGAATCAAAGAAAAACTCTCAAGCTATTTGTCCAAAAAAAAAACCCAAATGCAAGGGCATGAAAGGAGAAAAATGATCATCTTGATATTAGTGGATACAAAGGACTCATTCAAATCAAACTATATATCTATCTCATACTCATTTAACACACTTTCACGTACCATGAAAATTGTAAACAAACAAATCTTGAAATTTTACATTCATTTATCCTAAATGAATATCTCCTGATCATGGATACTTAATCATCACTTGTTAAATCCAGATCCTCTCTATTATTACACTTTTGGTACGACTTTTGAACCCTCAAACGTCGATATAACAAACCCCATGTTCAATTTCTATTTGAAGAATAGAATCTCCATATGTGTAACGTTTGACTATCATAGTCAAGAAACTTCTGCACTCGTACGCTTATAATAGACTACTTGGCACCATGTGAAATGTCCCGTTCATATTGATTATAAACGTTCCATATTAATTGATTTCGTTGCGAGGTTTTGACCTCTATATGAGACGTTTTTCAAAGACTGCATTCATTTTTAAAACAACCATAACCTTTATTTTATCAATAAAGGTTTCAAAAGCATTACGTAGATTATCAAATAATGATAATCTAAAATATACTGTTTACACACGACCATTACATAATGGTTTACAATAGAAATATATTACATCGACATATGTTTCTTGAATGCAGTTTTTACATAATATCATACAAACATGGACTCCAAATCTTGTCCTTATTTTAGTATGCAACAGCGGAAGCTCTTAATATTCACCTGAGAATAAACATGCTTTAAACGTCAACAAAAATGTTGGTGAGTTATAGTTTTAACCTATATATATCAAATCGTAACAATAGACCACAAGATTTCATATTTCAATATACATCCCATACATAGAGATAAAAATCATTCGTATGGTGAACACCTGGTAACCAACATTAACAAGATGCATATATAAGAATATCCCCATCATTCCGGGACACCCTTCGGATATGATATAAATTTCGAAGTACTAAAGCATCCGGTACTTTGGATGGGGTTTGTTAGGCCCAATAGATCTATCTTTAGGATTCGCATCAATTAGGGTGTCTGTTCCCTAATTCTTAGATTACCAGACTTAATAAAAAGGGGCATATTCGATTTTGATAATTCAACCATAGAATGTAGTTTCACGTACTTGTGTCTATTTTGTAAATCATTTATAAAACCTGCATGTATTCTCATCCCAAAAATATTAGATTTTAAAAGTGGGACTATAACTCACTTTCACAGATTTTTACTTCGTCGGGAAGTAAGACTTGGCCACTGGTCGATTCACGAACCTATAACAAATATGTACATATATATCAAAGTATATTCAAAATATATTTACAACACTTTTAATATATTTTGATGTTTTAAGTTTATTAAGTCAGTTGTCCTCGTTAGGAACCTACAACTAGTTGTCCAACATTAGATGTACAGAAAAAAATTGATATATATTATCTTGAATCAATCCACGACCCAGTGTATACATGTCTCAGGCTAGATCACAACTCAAAGTATATATATTTTTGGAATCAACCTCAACCCTGTATAGCTAACTCCCACATTACTGCATATAGAGTGTCTATGGTTGTTCCAAATAATATATACACATGGGTCGATATGATATGTCAAAACATTTGCATACGTGTCTATGGTATTCCAAGATTACATAATATATTAGAATACATGTATAATACAATATAAGTTAGATAGGATATGATTAATATAGATTTGTTACCAATTTTCACGTTGCTACAACAACAAAAATTATCCAATCTTGTTTTACCCATAACTTCTTCATTTTAAATCCGTTTTGAGTGAATCAAATTGCTATGGTTTCATATTGAACTCTATTTTATGAATCTAAACAGAAAAAGTATAGGTTTATAGTCTAAAATATAAGTTACGAGTTGTTTTTGTAAAGGTAGTCATTTCAGTCGAAAGAACGACGTCTAGATGACCATTTTAGAAAACATACTTCCACTTTGAGTTTAACCATGATTTTTGGATATAGTTTCATGTTCATAAGAAAAATAATTTTCCCAGAAGAACAACTTTTAAATCAAAGTTTATCATAGTTTTTAATTAACTAACCCAAAACAGCCCGCGGTGTTACTACGACGGCATAAATCCGGTTTTACGGTGTTTTTCGTGTTTCCAGGTTTTAAATCATTAAGTTAGCATATCATATAGATATAGAACATGTGTTTAGTTGATTCTAAAAGTCAAGTTAGAAGGATTAACTTTTGTTTGCGAACAAGTTTAGAATTAACTAAACTATGTTCTAGTGATTACAAGTTTAAACCTTCGAATAAGATAGCTTTATATGTATGAATCGAATGATGTTATGAACATCATTACTACCTCAAGTTTTCTGGATAAAGCTACTAGAAATAAGAAAAATGGATCTAGCTTCAAAGGATCCTTTGATGGCTTGAAAGTTCTTGAAGCAGAATCAAGACACGAAAACAGTTCAAGTAAGATTTTCATTCGAAATAAGATTGTTATAGTTATAGAAATTGAATCAAAGTTTGAATATGAGTATTACCTTGTATTAGAAAAATATCTTACTGTAAATAAGAAAGATTTCTTGAGGTTTGATGATCACTTTACAAGATTGGAAGTAAGCTAGCAAACTTGGAAGTATTCTTGATTTTATGAAACTAGAACTTGTAGAATTTATGAAGAACACTTAGAACTTGAAGATAGAACTTGAGAGAGATCAATTAGATGAAAAAAATTGAAGAATGAAAGAGTTTTTAGGTGTTTTTGGTCGTTGGTGTATGGATTAGATATAAAGGATATGTAATTTTGTTTTCATGTAAATAAGTCATGAATGATTACTAATATTTTTGTAATTTTATGAGATATTTCATGCTAGTTGATAAATGATCGTTCCCACATGTGTTAGGTGACTCACATGGGCTGTTAAGAGCTGATCATTGGAGTGTATATACCAATAGTACATACATCTAAAAGCTGTGTATTGTACGAGTACGAATACGGGTGCATACGAGTAGAATTGTTGATGAAACTGAACGAGGATGTAATTGTAAGCATTTTTGTTAAGTAGAAGTATTTTGATAAGTGTCTTGAAGTCTTTTAAAAGTGTATGAATAAATATTAAAACACTACATGTATATACATTTTAACTGAGTCGTTAAGTCATCGTTAGTCGTTACATGTAAGTGTTGTTTTGAAACCTTTAGGTTAACGATCTTGTTAAATGTTGTTAACCCAATGTTTATAATATCAAATGAGATTTTAAATTATTATATTATCATGATATTATGATGTACGAATATCTCTTAATATGATATATATACATTAAATGTCGTTACAACGATAATCGTTACATATATGTCTCGTTTCAAAATCATTAAGTTAGTAGTCTTGTTTTTACATATGTAGTTCATTATTAATATAATTAATGATATTTTTACTTATCATAATATCATGTTAACTATATATATAACCATATATATGTCATCATATAGTTTTTACAAGTTTTAACGTTCGTGAATCACCGATCAACTTGGGTGGTCAATTGTCTATATGAAACCTATTTCAATTAATCAAGTCTTAACAAGTTTGATTGCTTAATATGTTGGAAATACTTAATCATGTAAATAACAATTTCATTTAATATATATATATATATATAAACATGGAAAAGTTCAGGTCACTACAGTACCTACCAGTTAAATAAATTTTGTCCCGAAATTTTAAGCAGTTGGAGGTGTTGACGTATCTTCTGGAAATAAATGCGGGTATTTCTTCTTCATCTGATCTTCCCATTCCTAGGTGAACTCGGGTCCTCTACGAGTATTGCATCGAACCTTAACAATTGGTATCTTGTTTTGCTTAAGTCTTTTAACCTCACAATCCATTATTTCGACGGATTCTTCGATGAATTGAAGTTTTTTGTTGATTTGGATTTCATCTAACGGAATAGTGAGATCTTCTTTAGCAAAACATTTCTTCAAATTCGAAACATGGAAAGTGTTATGTACAGGCGCGAGTTGTTGAGGTAACTCAAGTCGGTAAGCTACTGGTCCGACACGATCAATAATCTTGAATGGTCCAATATAACTTGGATTTAATTTCTCTCGTTTACCAAATCGAACAACACCTTTCCAAGGTGCAACTTTAAGCATGACCATCTCTCCAATTTCAAATTCTATATCTTTTCTTTTAATGTCAGCGTAGCTCTTTTGTCGACTTTGGGCGGTTTTCAACCGTTGTTGAATTTGGATGATCTTCTCGGTAGTTTCTTGTATTATCACTGAACCCGTAATCTGTCTATCCCCCACTTCTCTCCAACAAATCGGAGACCTGCACTTTCTACCATAAAGTGCTTCAAACGGCGCCATCTCAATGCTTGAATGGTAGCTGTTGTTGTAGGAAAATTCTGCTAACGTTAGATGTCGATCCCAACTGTTTCCGAAATCAATAACACATGATCGTAGCATGTCTTTAAGCGTTTGTATTGTCCTTTTGCTCTGCCCATCAGTTTGTGGTTGATAGGCAGTACTCATGTCTAGACGAGTTCCTAATGCTTGCCGTAATGTCTGCCAGAATCTTGAAATAAATCTGCCTTCCCTATCAGAGATAATAAAGATTGGTATTCCATGTCTGGAGACGACTTCCTTCAAATACAGTCGTGCTAACTTCTCCATCTTGTCATCTTCTCTTATTGGCAGGAAGTGTGCTGATTTGGTGAGACGATCAACTATTACCCAAATAGTATCAAAACCACTTGCAGTCCTTGGCAATTTAGTGATGAAATCCATGGTAATGTTTTCCCATTTCCATTTCGGGATTTCGGGTTGTTGAAGTAGACCTAATGGTTTCTGATGCTCAGCTTTGACCTTAGAACACGTCAAACATTCTCCTACATATTTAGCAACATCGGCTTTCATACCCGGCCACCAAAAATGTTTCTTGAGATCCTTGTACATCTTCCCCGTTCCAGGATGTATTGAGTATCTGGTTTTATGAGCTTCTCTAAGTACCATTTCTCTCATATCTCCAAATTTTGGTACCCAAATCCTTTCAGCCCTATACCGGGTTCCTTCTTCACGAATATTACGATACTTTTCCGATCCTTTGGGTATTTCATCCTTTAAATTTCCCTTTTTTAAAACTCCTTGTTGCGCCTCCTTTATTTGAGTAGTAAGGTTATTGTGAATCATTATATTCATAGATTTTACTCAAATGGTTTCTCTGTCCTTCCTGCTCAAGGCGTCGGCTACCACATTTGCCTTCCCCGGGTGGTAACGAATCTCAAAGTTGTAATCATTCAACAATTCAATCCACCTACGCTGCCTCATATTCAGTTGTTTCTGATTAAATATGTGTTGAAGACTTTTGTGGTCGGTATATATAATACTTTTGACCCCATATAAGTAGTGCCTCCAAGTCTTTAATGCAAAAACAATCGCGCCTAATTCCAAATCATGCGTCGTATAATTTTGTTCGTGAATCTTCAATTGTCTAGACGCATAAGCAATCACCTTCGTTCGTTGCATTAATACACAACCGAGACCTTGCTTTGATGCGTTACAATAAATCACAAAATCATCATTCCCTTCAGGAAATGACAATATAGGTGCCGTAGTTAGCTTTTTCTTCAATAACTGAAACGCTTTCTCTTGTTCATCCTTCCATTCAAATTTCTTCCCTTTATGCGTTAATGCAGTCAAGGGTTTTGCTATTCTGGAAAAGTCTTAAATGAACCTTCTGTAGTAACCAGCTAGTCCTAAAAACTGGCGTATGTGTTTCGGAGTTTTCGGGGTTTCCCACTTTTCAACAGTTTCTATCTTTGCCGGATCCACCTTAATACCTTCTTTGTTCACTATGTGACCGAGGAATTGAACTTCTTCCAACCAAAATGCACACTTTAAAAACTTAGCGTACAATTCTTCCTTCTTCAATACTTCTAACACCTTTCTCAAATGTTCACCGTGTTCTTGGTCATTCTTTGAGTAAATAAGTATGTCATCAATGAAAACAATGACAAACTTGTCAAGGTATGGTCCACACACTCGGTTCATAAGGTCCATGAACACAGCTGGTGCATTAGTTAAACCAAACGGCATGACCATAAACTCGTAATGACCGTAACATGTTCTGAAAGCAGTCTTTGGAATATCATCTTCTTTCACCCGCATTTGATGATACCCGGAACGTAAGTCAATCTTTGAATAAACAGACGAGCCTTGTAGTTGATCAAATAAGTCATCGATTCTCGGTAGTGGGTAGCGGTTCTTGATGGTAAGTTTGTTCAACTCTCGGTAGTCGATACACAACCTGAATGTACCATCTTTCTTCTTGACAAACAAAACAGGAGCTCCCCACGGTGATGTGCTTGGTCGAATGAAACCACGCTCTAAAAGTTCTTGTAATTGGCTTTGTAGTTCTTTCATCTCACTGGGTGCGAGTCTGTAAGGAGCACGAGCTATTGGTGCAGCTCCTGGTACAAGATCTATTTGAAATTCAACGGATCGATGTGGGGGTAATCCCAGTAATTCTTTCGGAAATACATCGGGAAATTCTTTTGCGACGGGAACATCATTGATGCTCTTTTCTTCAGTTTGTACTTTCTCGACGTGTGCTAGAACAGCATAGCAACCTTTTCTTATTAGTTTTTGTGCCTTCAAATTACTAATAAGATGTAGCTTCGTGTTGCCCTTTTCTCCGTACACCATTAAGGGTTTTCCTTTTTCTCGTATAATGCGAATTGCATTTTTGTAACAAACGATCTCTGCTTTCACTTCTTTCAACCAGTCCATACCGATTATCACATCAAAACTCCCTAACTCTACTAGTATCAAGTCAATCTTAAATGTTTCGCTAACCAGTTTAATTTCTCGATTCCGACATATATTATCTGCTGAAATTAATTTACCATTTGCTAATTCGAGTAAAAATTTACTATCCAAAGGCGTCAATGGACAACTTAATTTAGCACAAAAATCTCTACTCATATAGCTTCTATCCACACCCGAATCAAATAAAATGTAAGCAGATTTATTGTCAATAAGAAACGTACCCGTAACAAGCTCCGGGTCATCCTGTGCCTCTGCCGCATTAATATTGAAAACTCTTCCGCGGCCTTGTAAATTCGTGTTCTCCTGGTTCGGGCAATTTCTAATAATGTGGCCCAGTTTTCCACATTTATAACAAACTACATTGGCATAACTTGATCCGCCACTACTTGCTCCGCCATTACTCGTTCCGACACCATTTGTTCCTTTCGTTCTGTTAACCCCTGGTCCGTAGACCTCATACTTCGCCGTGCTATGACCATTTCTTTTACACTTGTTGCAAAATTTAGTGCAGAACCCCGAGTGATACTTTTCACACCTTTGGCGTAGCTGCTTCTGATTGTTGTTGTTGTTATTGCGGTTATTATTGTTGTTGGGATGATTGTTGTAGTTGTTGTTGTTGTTGTTGTTGTTGTTGTTGTTGTTGTTGTTGTTGTTGTTGTTGTTGTTGTTGTTGTTGTTGTTGTTGTTGTTGTTGTTGGGCCGTTTGTTGTAGTTGTGATTGATGTTGCGATTGTTGGGATAGTTGTTGCGATTATTGTTGTAATTGCTGTTGTTATTGTATTGGTGATTCTTATCACCATTTTCCTCCCACTTTCTTTTGACTTGCTTCACATTGGCCTCTTCAGCAGTCTGTTCTTTAATTCTTTCTTCAATCTGGTTCACTAGTTTGTGAGCCATTCTACATGCCTGTTGTATGGAGACGGGCTCGTGTGAACTTATATCTTCTTGGATTCTTTCCGTTAATCCTTTCACAAACGCGTCGATCTTCTCTTCCTCATCTTCGAACGCTCCCGGACACAATAGGCATAATTCTGTGAATCGTCTTTCGTATGTGGTAATATCAAATCCTTGGGTTCGTAACTCTCTAAGTTCTGTCTTGGCTTATTGATCTCGGTTCTGGGATGGTACTTCTCGTTCATCAAGTGCTTGAATGCTGACCACGGTAGTGCGTAAGCACCATCTTGTCCCACTTGCTCTAGATAGGTATTCCACCATGTTAACGCAGAACCTGTGAAGGTATGCGTAGCGTACTTCACTTTGTACTCTTCAGTACACTTACTTATGGCAAACACCGATTCGACCTTCTCGGTCCACCGTTTCAATCTAATCGGTCCTTCGGTTCCATCAAATTCCAAAGATTTGCAGGCAGTGATTCTTTGTAGGTGCATCCTACACGATTTCCTGTACTGCTAGATCCATGGTTATTGTTGGTATGTAGCGCAGCCTGTACTGTGGCTATGTTTGAAGCAAGAAAGGCACGAAATTCCTCTTCGCTCATATTCAAGGTGTGTCAAGTAGTCGGTGCCATTTCCTTCAAAATAGTCTAATGAAACGAGTTAATCATATAGAATATCAAGAGTAGTCAATAGTATTTCGTAGCGTAATATGAACTTATTTATAAAAGCTCTTTCTTCATATTAGCGTTTTATACTCTTTAATTCGGGTAGTACCTACCCGTTAAGTTCATACTTAGTAGCTAACATACCATTTCAACTACTACAATTCTATATGAAAAACTAATCACAAAAAAAAAAAAATATCATATTCAAACCTTTATACAATAACTTGCAAACTTACAATACCGATTTTTTTACATATAGCATGAAATATAGCACATAAAACTTTGATACAAAGTAGTTGCGAAGATAATTCTTGTTAATAAATAAGGCGTTCAGCAAAGGCAATAAAGACACGTAATTCATACGTCCAGAAACAAGTCATGCATTCTGGTTTTACTAATACCACTTCCCGTCCTTGGTTTTGTGGAACATAACTGTTGTGACCGATAGTACGACAACGTGTTGTAACGTCGTCAAAAGGATGAAGGTTACGTAATGACCAACAGTCTCGTAATAACCTAAAAACCTCATTTCTTACCCCAATTACCGACTCCGTCACTTGTGGGAACGTTTTGTTTAATAGTTGTAGCCCGATGTTCTTGTTCTCACTTTGGTGAAAAGCGAACATTACTAACCCGTAAGCATAACATGCTTCTTTATGTTGCATGTTAGCCACTTTTTAGAAATCACGAAGTCCTATATTCGGATATATTGAGTCAAAATAATTTCTTAACCCGTTGCATAAAATAGCATTTAGGTTACCCGCAATATATGCGTCAAAGTAAACACATCGTAACTTATGGATTTCCCAATGTGATATCCCCCCATCTTTCGAACGAAAGCGTTTTATAAATCAAGGCATTCTTGGAACGTTCTTCGAATGTCTTACAAACTGATCTCGCCTTAAATAGTTGTGCCAAGGAATTCTGACTGACTCTAGACAAGATTTCATCAATCATGTCTCCGGGTAGGTCTCTTAAAATATTGGGTTGTCTATCCATTTTGTGTTTTTATACTGTAAAATAGACAAGAGTTAGATTCATAAAAAAAAATACTTATTAATACAAGCAATTTTTACATATATCATAAAGCATAAGCACACTATATTACATATATTACACCACACGAATACAACTATCTTATTCCGACTCGCTCGTTTCTTCTTCTTCAGTTTTGGTTCGTTTTGCCAAGTTTCTAGGGATATATGATGTTCTCCTAATACGAGCCGTCGTTTTCCACATTGGTTTAGAAAAACCTGGTGGTTTAGAGGTTCCCGGGTTATTGTCACAACTTAAGAAATACGGGTGTTGACGATACATATAAAGTTCATCGGGTTTGGATTCAAATTTCTCTATTTTTATGCCCTTTCCCTTATTGTTCTCTTTTGCCTTATTAAATTGTGTTGGGGTAATTTCTATAACATCATCGGAATCCTTGTCGGGATCCAATTCATCGGAGAATTGGTAATCCTCCCAGTACTTTGCTTCCTTGGCGGAAACACCATTGACCATAATTAACTTTGGTCGGTTGGTTGAGGATTTTCTCCTACTTAACCGTTTTATTATTTCCCCCACTGGTTCTATTTCTTCTTCCGGTTCCGATTCTTCTTCCGGTTCCGATTCTTCTTCCGGTTCTGAATCTTCTTCCGGTTCCTCTTCGGGAACTTGTGAATCAGTCCACGAATCATTCCAATTTACATTTGACTCTTCATTATTATTAGGTGAGTCAATGGGACTTGTTCTAGAGGTAGACATCTATCACATAATATCAAACGCGTTAAGAGATTAATATATCACATAATATTCACATGTTAAAAATATATAGTTTCCAACAAAATTTGTTAAGCAATCATTTTTCAAGTAAACACGGTCAAAGTCCAGACTCACTAATGCATCCTAACAAACTCGATAAGACACACTAATGCAAAATTCTGGTTCTCTAAGACCAACGCTCGGATACCAACTGAAATGTCCCGTTCATATTGATTATAAACGTTCTATATTAATTGATTTCGTTGCGAGGTTTTAACCTCTATATGAGACGTTTTTCAAAGACTGCATTCATTTTTAAAACAACCATAACCTTTATTTTATCAATAAAGCTTTCAAAAGCATTACGTAGATTATCAAATAATGATAATCTAAAATATATTGTTTACACAACACCATTACATAATGGTTTACAATAGAAATATATTACATCGACATATGTTTCTTGAATGCAGTTTGTACATAATATCATATAAACATGGACTCCAAATCTTGTCCTTATTTTAGTATGCAACAGCGGAAGCTCTTAATATTCAACTGAGAATAAACATGCTTTAAACGTCAACAAAAATGTTGGTGAGTTATAGGTTTAACCTATATATATCAAATCGTAACAATAGACCACAAGATTTCATATTTCAATATACATCCCATACATAGAGATAAAAATCATTCATATGGTGAACACCTGGTAACCGACATTAACAAGATGCATATATAAGAATATCCCCATCATTCCGAGACACCCTTCGGATATGATATAAATTTCGAAGTACTAAAGCATCAGGTACTTTGGATGGGGTTTGTTAGGCCCAATAGATCTATCTTTAGTATTCGCGTCAATTAGGGTGTCTGTTCCCTAATTCTTAGATTACCAGACTTAATAAAAAGTGGCATATTCGATTTCAATAATTCAACCATAGAATGTAGTTTCACGTACTTGTGTCTATTTTGTAAATCATTTATAAAACCTGCATGTATTCTCATCCCAAAAATATTAGATTTTAAAAGTGGGACTATAACAAATATGTACATATATATCAAAGTATATTCAAAATATATTTACAACACTTTTAATACATTTTGATGTTTTAAGTTTATTAAGTCAGCTGTCCTCGTTAGTAACCTACAACTAGTTGTCCAACGTTAGATGTACAGAAAAAAATTGATATATATTATCTTGAATCAATCCACGACCCAGTGTATACATGTCTTAGGCAAGATCACAACTCAAAGTATATATATTTTTGGAATCAACATCAACCCTGTATAGCTAACTCCCATATTACTGCATATAGAGTGTCTATGGTTGTTCCAAATAATATATACACATGGGTCGATATGATATGTCAAAACATTTTCATACGTGTCTATGGTATCCCAAGATTACGTAATATATTAGAATATATGTATAATACAATATAAGTTAGCTAGGATATGATTAATATAGATTTGTTACCAATTTTCACGTTGCTACAACAAGAAAAATTATCCAATCTTGTTTTACCCATAACTTCTTCATTTTAAATCCGTTTTGAGTGAATAAAATTGATATGGTTTCATATTGAACTCTATTTTATGAATCTAAATAGAAAAAGTATAGGTTTATTGTCGGAAATATAAGTTACAAGTCATTTTTGTAAAGGTAGTCATTTTAGTCGAAAGAACGACGTCTAGATGACCATTTTAGAAAACATACTTCCACTTTGAGTTTAACCATGATTTTTGGATATAGTTTCATGTTCATAAGAAAAATCATTTTCCCAGAAGAACAACTTTATCATAGTTTTTAATTAACTAACCCAAAACAGCCCGCGGTGTTACTACGACGGCGTAAATCCGGTTTTACGGTGTTTTTCGTGTTTCCAGGTTTTAAATCATTAAGTTAGCATATCATATAGATATAGAACATTTGTTTAGTTGATTTTAAAAGTCAAGTTAGAAGGATTAACTTTTGTTTGCGAACAAGTTTAGAATTAACTAAACTATGTTCTAGTGATTACAAGTTTAAACCTTCGAATAAAATACCTTTATATGTATGAATCGAATGATGTTATGAACATCATTACTACCTCAAGTTTTCTGGATAAAGCTACTGGAAATGAGTAAAATTGATCTAGCTTCAAAGGATCCTTGGATGGCTTGAAAGTTCTTGAAGCAGAATCATGACACGAAAACAGTTCAAGTAAGATTTTCACTCGAAATAAGATTGTTATAGTTATAGAAATTGAATCAAAGTTTGAATATGAGTATTACCTTGTATTAGAAAGATATCTTACTATAAATAAGAAATATTTCTTGAGATTGGATTATCACTCTTCAAGATTGGAAGTAAGCTAGCAAACTTGGAAGTATTCTTGATTTTATGAAACTAGAACTTGTAGAATTTATGAAGAACACTTAGAACTTGAAGATAGAACTTGAGATAGATCAATTAGATGAAGAAAATTGAAGAATGAAAGTGTTTGTAGGTGTTTTTGGTCGTTGGTGTATGGATTAGATATAAAAG
Organism: Rutidosis leptorrhynchoides; assembly: GCF_046630445.1. Lineage (NCBI taxonomy): Eukaryota > Viridiplantae > Streptophyta > Magnoliopsida > Asterales > Asteraceae > Rutidosis > Rutidosis leptorrhynchoides. Next base: position 182,737,443 of record NC_092337.1, read on the forward strand.
ATATGTAATTTTGTTTTCATGTAAATAAGTCATGAATGATTACTCATATTTTTGTAATTTTATGAGATATTTCATGCTAGTTGCCAAATGATAGTTCCCACATGTGTTAGGTGACTCACATGGGCTACTAAGAGCTAATCATTGGAGTATATATACCAATAGTACATACATGTAAAAGTTGTGTATTGTACGAGTACGAATACGGGTGCATACGAGTAGAATTGTTGATGAAACTGAACGAGGATGTAATTGTAAGCATTTTTGTTAAGTAGAAGTATTTTGATAAGTGTCTTGAAGTCTTTCAAAAGTGTATGAATACATATTAAAACACTACATGTATATACATTTTAACTGAGTCGTTAAGTCATCGTTAGTCATTACATGTAAGTGTTGTTTTGAAACCTTTAGGTTAACGATCTTGTTAAATGTTGTTAACCCAATGTTTATAATATCAAATGAGATTTTAAATTATTATATTATCATGATATTATGATGTAAGAATATCTCTTAATATGATATATATACACATTAAATTTCGTTACAACGATAATCGCTACATCTATGTCTCGTTTCAAAATCATTAAGTTAGTAGTCTTGTTTTTACATATGTAGTTCATTATTAATATACTTAATGATATTTTTACTTATCATAATATCATTTTAACTATATATATAACCATATATATGTCATCATATAGTTTTTACAAGTTTTAACGTTCGTGAATCACCAGTCAACTTGGGTGGTCAATTGTCTATATGAAACCTATTTCAATTAATCAAGTCTTAACAAGTTTGATTGCTTAATATATTGGAAACACTTAATCATGTAAATAACAATTTCATTTAATATACATATAAACATGGAAAAGTTCGGGTCACTACACCATGCAAGTAATGGTGTCATACTCAAACAATAACCGATTATTGTTAACTCGAAAATCAAGGGTGAAATACACCATCTCAAGTTGTGACTTGAGCTATACCCACTACCTCTGAAGAACTGCTGTAGCAACTGAAATGATTCCATCATACTTTAACGTATCTTCCTCTCGTGTCGATTAGGGCTGAATTTAAACAATCATTACATAGTTGAAAGCCACTACTTTAGCATTTATTTATACCTGACTATGCGACTGTCAGATTTCTCATACCGAGTTCTCGAACTCTCACTATCACTCGAACGATTCAAAGTTGTACATCTTATTTAAAGTCCTTTCATACATAACTCTAAATTCGAGGTATTTACTCATTTAATGATAATCACATTATCATCCTTGTTACTTTAACGTTAACATTCTGAGTCCAAGGACTCATGCCCTGATAAAAGTCAATTCATTAGTTTTCACTACCTCGAAACAATTATTACACATTTATCCTCCGGAATTTTAAAATCTTCAATCAATACAAATATCCTGTTTTCCAAAGATTTCTTACACGAGTCTTTATTTTCAAGCTATCTCGGAATTTATAAAAATGATTTTTCACCTATGCGATTTATAAAATCTTATACATAAATTTAACTTTACGTACTTTGACTAGTACATATCAAATTATACTTTTGCTTCTACAAATTTCCACTTTGATTAAATCGAAATTACTTTACAAATTTTACGTAACCCTATTTTTACTACGAACATCATTTCGTCAACTTCTCTAAAATTACCATCACTAATTATATAAACACTTTCGCATTTTTATCAATTTACCTTTGTTTTATCAAATTAAACATTCTTTTAATCAACTCTTTTTCGTATTGTTCAAATTATTTCACGTAAATAGTACGTGATGTACATAACTCAAGTCTTACTAATAGCTCCGCTTCATTTATATTGTTATATCAAACGTCTTAAATTTTCAAAAATTACTTTGGCTCATTATTAAAACTTCGTATTGCTATCCAATGTGTTTGGATTACCTTTATTCTCATTCTCCGTGCAAGAACGAGACTTACCTCTTTACGTACGTCATCTCTTCCTTGCTATACTAATCCTTAAGAAGTTTCTACTTCCAGTATTTCATGGATAAACTACAACGCTCTCGTAAACATCATCTTTCGAACAAAGAAGCAGAGGTTCCTTCATCCTATAAACAATTATTCACATTTATTCGAATCCGCATTTAAACTCGTAAGTAAATAAAAAACCGACTCGCCATTTGTGCGAAAACACTTTTCTTACTCTGAAGGAGTTACCTTAAACATTTATGAAGATACTCTACACATTTCTTCCTTCTTGTATTGCAACTAGATGTTATTCTAGTCAAGTCTAGATCTATGATTCGACATGAAGCTGAAATCATAAATCTTGAAGCTACATTTTGAAACTATTTCTAAAGACAAGTTCTCATGTAGACCGAACGATATCTTTCATTTAATCACTCGTATTATCCTGAGGTCAATGAATCCTCAACTAATGTCTCATTTATCTATTAGACATCTCTTGAAAACTAAAGGTATTATGGTTACCTTTCGCAACTTGAAGCTGGTACAATCTCTAACAAACACCAGCCATACATCAAACCACGTAACTAAAATCTTTACGTACTCTACTCTATTTTATCTTCCCTACTATTGCGGCATAAAAACTCAAAATCTTAATGAGCTCAACGATACATTTCATGCTGATATATAGCATCATCTTTCCTTTTAAAGGAAAACTAGCCAAACGACACTCTTGTTATTCCTTGGAAAAATCTCCGCATTTAATGCACTTTATAAACGACCTAATAAGGTTAAGGATCATGAGATCAAACATGTAAATAAAACAATATACTTATAGGTAACACTCATTGGAATTCACGAAAGGGCCCCGATTGTACCAGGGAACGTGAAAATCAAACTCTATTAAAATCCGTTGGGATTCGCGTAGCAGCCCCTAACATACATGGGAACGCGAAGACCAAACGATACGGAAATACCTCTATCTATTCTCAACTGCTGATACAAACGAGAGCTTTACCTAACACTTCGGGACGAGGTTTCTAATAACGGGGAGGTACTATAACGACCCTCAAATTTCCAACATTTATATATCCTTTCATCATTTAATTTGCCCAAACAATATAATTAAACTTAACAATTAAACCTTAATCAATAATTGTTAAGCGTTAAAAAAAATATATATAACGTATAATTAACTTTGTGTGATAAACGACAAGTTAATAAAAGATAAAAATAATGGGTTAATAAACCTTTGTGAACAAAATAAATAACCTTAAACTTTGTAATTTAAATAATTAAACTTGGATAATTAAGGAACCATTTAAGCTAAATTAAAGTATAAGGACTAAAGTGAAAAAGGTTCCACCTCCTTCCCCTAAACCCTAGCCAAAAATAAAAGGGGTAAAATGCCCATTATACCCTCCCAAATTCGGCCCAAAATACATCCCCCTAAACCCTAACTTATTCCCTAATAAAACCTAACTAAACCCTAATTCTAGAATGTTCCAATCCTCCCTATAAATAGAGGCCTAGGCTAAAGCTAAACATGTACCAAATCTCATTCACAAATCTCTCTCCCAAATCTCTCTCCCCTCTCTCTTAATTTCGGCCAAGAGGACCGAAATACCCAACCATCACCATCGAAATTCTTCAACAAGATCTTCAAGAGTTTTCAAGCAATCTTCATCGTGTTCTTCGTATTCTTCGAAGATCTTCAAGGTGTTTTTCAAATCTTCAAGGCTTTGATCTTCATCTTCAAGTGTTCATCAACTTTTTCTTGTTAATCTTCATAGATCTTCATCAAGGTAAAACCCTAGATCCAAAACTCTTAAAGTTTACTTTCAATTCATGTTATATTCATAATTACATTCATACTAGATCATATACAATTATATTGTTCATGTAAAAAAAAATATACATATACAAACATATATGTCGATTAAAAATAAATAAATATATAATGTATAATCTACAAACCCTAAATATCTTACCCTAATTTATTTAAACCTAATCAAATCTCATTAATTGAATATATAGTCACTTATTAAAATTAATTAGAGTATACCAAGTATCTTTAGTTATTAAGCTTGATAACCTTGTTTTAAGTATGACTAAATTCGTATTTATTAAAACACTAATTTTTCATAAACTAAAAAAGTCTAATTCTCTTATTTTTTAAGTTCATATTTGGATTCCCCTTTCAAAACCAATCAAAATGTATATAAATATCATGCGATTTGGATTAAAATTGAGTTAGATATGGTTAAAACAATATTTGAAGTTTCCATATAAAATAAATCCGAACTTTTTCATAAATTTTTATAAATCATTAACTAACTTAATAAGATAACTATTAGACATATTAAATTAATAAATTTATATTTTAAAGTTATCTTGTTTAAATAAATTTACAATATATACACACGACACATATATTGTACATATATTATTAAAACTCTAAATTAACTTTAAATTAAACCTAATTAATTAAACCTAAACCCTAGGACATTAATTAAACCTTAGTCATTTATTACAAACCCTAATCATTAAAATACCACTTTAATTAACTAACCCTAATTAATGAAACCCTAATACTACTTATACTATTAATTAACATGTATACACTGTTACTATTATTAACACCTAAAATCTACTACTTATAATATAACACGTAAAGACATTTTGGGATATGTATTAGAGATGTATAGGTCTTCGAAATTTCTTGACTAATGGTTTCTACGAGACTCCAGGCAGTGGGTTTGGATTTCTGATTTAGAGGGTCCTATGGCTCAAGCCCCTAGATCTGAAATGGCCATTCGAAGGGAAAAGGGTTATTGGAAGCTTATCTAATACAACAAGTATCCTAAAAATGGAAAACACTCTTTAAATAGAAACTTTCTAAGTATAGAAACTTACTAAAAAAGGGAACCTACTAAAAAATAGGAAACTTTCTAAAAATGGAAACTTTCTAAAACTAGAAACTTACTAGGAATAGAAACTTAGTGAAACAAACTATACATAAACACGTACTTAAACTCAAACATTTGCAAAACACTTAACTACACTAAAATATCAATAGGTTGAATTTCCTGCTCACTCGTTCAACTCTCTATTTCGAGGAATAACTCTCTCTCTCTACTTACTAAGGTGAACTTCATAGCCCCACTTTCTATTGTGCATAACTTACTTACTTTACTTGGGGTGAGACACATGCTGTTTTTACTTTTTACACCTTAGACACAAGTACCAAACTGTTAAACTATGTTATACCCGGCTATGTCCGACTAAGTCCCTACAGTGATATTTTTAATTGCTGCGACATGCTTAATTATTGGGGGTATGCCTATCGGGAGTAACGTCCCCGATACATTTGACTAAGTCTTTGTATTACTTGATAATGAAATTAAAACCGACAAGGACAGACACAACTTGTCATGGGGCAAACTTAAACGTTTAGTCTAAATATCACGCTTTGGCATAACTTTCTGATCCTGCGGGAGATCAACTTTACAAACTAAATCTTGTGGTCTAAAAATAACTATTCCTACTTTTGTTAAACCAACGAACTTCACTTAACTTTTTTGGTTGACACTTTAGCATGTTTTGTCTCAGGTGCTGTTTGATCAAGTATACTTATCTACTGCTTATGTGATGCTACTTGGACTTAGGATCAAGAACTATCGCATTTATTACTCTTGCATTTGAAACAATTACATTATTGTAATTTCCATTATTGTAACGACATTTCATTTTCCGCTGCGTACTCAATAAAGCTTTTTTTTATCATTTAGAATTGTTCTCGTAATATATTGGTATATTTTGATATTAGTGACGTTCCTTCCAGACCCTATTGGGAAGTCGTCACAGATTGGTATCAGAGAATAACTAGGCTGTTATAGAGAACCAGGATTGCATTTTTATGTGTGCCTTACTTGTTAGCTAGTGTAACGTCCTCCCAATAGAGTCTGGAAGAAACGTTACTAATATCAAATAAACCAACATATTATAATACGAGAACAATACTAAATGAGAAAATTTAACTTTATTGAGTACGCAGCGGAAAATGAAATGTCATTACAATAATGGAAATAACGATAAAGTAATTGTTCATATGCAGAAGTAATAAATGCGATATCTCTTGATCCTAAGTCCAAGTAGCATCACATAAGTAGTAGATAAGAAAGCTTGAATCAAACGACACCTGAGACAAAACATGCTAAAGTGTCAACCAAAAAGGTTAAGTGAAGTTCATAGGTTTAACAAAAGTAGTTATCGTTGTTTTAGACCACAAGATTTAGTTTGTAACGTTGATCTCCCGCAGGATCAAAATTTATGCCAGTGCGTGATATTTAGACTAAACGTTCAAGTTTGCCCCATGAAAAGTTGTGTCTGTCCTTGTCGGTTTAAATTTCATTATCAAGTAATACAAAGACTGAGTCAAATGTATCGGGGACGTTACTCCCGATAGGCCTACCCCCAATAAATAAGCATGCCGCAGCACTTAAAAATATCACTGTAGGGACTTAGTCGGATATAGCCGGGTATAGCATAGTTTTAGCAGTTGGTACTTGTGTCTAGATTGTAAATAGTAAAAGCATGTGTCTCACCTCAATAAAAGTAAGTTTGCTAGCAATAAAGAGTGGGGCGAATTCACCTTAGTAAGTAGAGAGAGAGTTATTCCTCGGAATAAAGAGTTGTACGAGTGAGCAGGAAAGTCAACCTATTGACATTTAAGAGTAGTTAAGTGTTTTACCCATGTTTAAGTTTAAGTATGTGTTTAAGTATAGTTTGTTTTACTAAGTTTCTATTCCTAGTAAGTTACTATTTTTATAAAGTTTCCATTTTTAGAAAGTTTCTTATTTTACTAAGTTTCTATGACTAGAGAGTTTCTACTTTTATGAGTGTTTTCCATTTTAGGATACTTTCCGTATTAGATAAGCTTCCAATCACCCCTTTCCCTTCGAATGGCTAATTTAGATCTAGGGGCTTGAGCCATAGGACCCTTTAAATTGAAAATCCAAACCCTCTGCCTAGAATCTCGTAGAAACCATTCGTCAAGAAAGTTCGAAGATCTATACATCTCTAATACATATCCCAAAATGTTTGTGTGCTACAATATAAGTAGTAGGTTATAGGTGCTAGTAATAGTAATAGTGTATACATGTTAAGTACTAGTATAAGTAGTATTAGGGTTTAAGGTTTTAATATGTATATGTATATATAAAAATATATATATATATATATTTTTTACATGTATATATGTATATATAAATCTAGGTGTGTTTATGGATAACAAGTTTATAATATGAATATGAATTAACAAAGATTAAAGTTTATGTAAATAGTTTAGGGTTTATGTTATACCTTTGAAGATTCAAGATAATTAACAAAGAAAAGATGAACACGATGAAGATGGAAGATCAAAGCCTTGAAAATCTTGAAGAACTCCTTGAAGATTCTTGAAGAACACGAAGAACAAGCTTGAAGATTCGAATACCACAAGAGAGGGAGAGGGAGAGATTGTTTTTTAGAGACGATTTTGGTGTGATTTGTGAATGAGAAACTAGGAGTTTATATAGTGCAAGTATTAGAGTGTTAGTCAACATAAGGATGTTCTAATTAATGATTTTATTTTGTTTTATATTTTTTAGTCAACAAAAGGTGGTACTAGTTTATAATTAGTCAACATAAGGATGTACTAGTTTATACTTTATTTTTAGTCAACATAAGGATGTAATTGTTTAAGATTCTTTAGTCTCATTATTACTATTATTATTATTATTATTATTATTATTATTATTATTATTATTATTATTATTATTATTATTATTATTATTATTATTATTATTATTATTATTATTATTATTATTATTATTATTATTATTATTATTTTTACATTTACTACATGATAAGTATTATTTTCTTTTTACTAATTCATGACTTGTATTTATTTTTATTTAGTTCCCAATTGTTTTATTATTTATATAAATGACACTTTTTATTTATTACTTATAGATTAATAGTTATAAATAATATTACTGAAATGCATAAATTTTAATTAGCAGTGAGTGTCGAATAAAAGTTTATTATTTGGTCAACGTTAAATTGATTGTGTATATAACAACCCTTAAATAATTAATACGTATAGTCAGACAGTAAACCCTAGGGTTATTTCAGTAATTTTAGAAGTCAAAAAGTGAGGGTTGTTATAGTACCTCCCCGTTAATAAAAACTTCGTCCCGAAGTTTTAGGTAGACTTCTCGGATGCATCAACAGTTGTGAAGAGATGGGGATATTTCCGTTTCATATGGTCTTTGCGTTCCCAGGTATATTCGGGGCCTCTACGCGAATTTCAATAGACTTTAATGATAGGTATGTTGCTTTTACGCGTTTGTTTGACCTCTCCTTCCATGATTTCTATAGATTCTTCAACGAAGTGCATTTTATCATTAATGCGAAGATCATTCAAAATGATGATGTTATACAAGTCATTTCAGTAAATTGGATACATGAAATGTGTTATGAATAGTATTGAGCTCATTTAAAACCTTGAGCATTTTATGCCACAATATTAGGGCAGACAAACACAGAGGAGTTCGTGAAAACCACAGTTATGAAATTTGATAGAGATCTTCATTGTTTACAACAAGAATATTTTAATGATGAATATAAGTTGAAAAATAAAGTTTTATCACTATTGAATAATATTGATAAAACGATTCGTTTATAGGAAGAGTATAAACGAAGCTATCATAAAAGAGTGAAATGAGAAAATTAAATGTTCGCCTTAACTTTTGACGTAGTCACGATTGATTTCCTGAATTCAAGGAATTAAAAGAAATCTTCGTAATCTATAAGATTTGATTATCCGGTAATTAAGGAATTTGAGATTTTCTTTGATTAAATGCGGTGGATTGTCTCGATTGTTGTGTTTGGAATTTTTCTATAAATTAGCTTCTTCCGTTTCATTATCTTCACCACTTCTATACTTTCTTCCTCATTTCAAACTTCCAAAAGATTAAGAAAATGCTTAATCCAGTTCTGATCCTGGTTATTATATTGACCATATTTGCAGTCATTCTTCTTTTTCTTTTACCGCCAGAGGAATCTGTTTACTTCTACTATGCTCTTGGGGTTATAGTGTTTTTAATTATCCCGTGTCTTTATATTGCTATACGTATTGATATACACGGTTTGTAATTTTGGAGTCGTTATCGGGCTTTATATTTTCCCTTATATGTCGGAGCTTTATGCTTTTGTTTCTTCTTCCCGACTTCAAGTCAAGCGAGTAATGGTCCAGAATTCATAGGTATGAAGTTTCGAATGATCATAATATATAAAGTAGAAAGGAAAGGTAATAGCACGATTTGATTTGTCATATTACCAGAATATTCGGAAAAGACCGAATCATCAAGAAAAATATTTTCTTGATATGTTTAGAGGTTAAACAGAATGTAAGAGTCGTGTAACATGGCAAATGATGATTATAAAATCTATGAATCATCATCTTCTATTAAAAACTTAGCATGACTTACTGTAATATAATCACGTTGGCCTAACGTCATTATATTATACTAATTCATGCTTCAATTCCCAACACTTCTTCAAAGCATTAATAATTTAAACTCGAATTTTACAGAATATAGAAACTAAAACAGTTTCCTTTATAAAGATATCGCAAAGAGATACTTAATTGCGGACATGAATCGTTATGAAGATATCTTCCGAAATATACAGGATATTTATGATGATATTTTGGAATTTCTAAGTTTGAAAGTTGATGAAGAAAAATTTTCCGCAAGCTTTTAACATGACTTCGGAGCAAGATATTCTCTAAAGATTTCACCGGATCCAGAATTACCTGGATTCTTTGAATATAGGGTTTGGCCCTTGTGTTTGTCCTTGGTCTCCTCCATGGTTAGCTCAATCCATTTTTCAGTTCAAAATTTTCTTTTGAGCTTTTCCTACGTACCATTCTTTATTATCAAACTGTTGGCCCTTAAGACCATCTACAATTTTTCTGTTTCCTCTGCATTTAATGCAGCCATATTTGAATCATCGGTTATCAATCCGAGATGTTTTCAAGAAATTTCATTTTTAGATGATTAAACGCTGATTGCGATCGTCAAGATTCAAAGGATGTTTTCAAGAATTTTGAATTTGAAGTGTTTAAGCGTAAGATGCATCCATCAATGGATCTAACGGTTGACGAAGAAATGTTGTGATTTTCAAAAGTAAGGAATGGTAAGTTCGGTGGTTTGATGTGATAATTCATCATAGAATACGAATGAATATAATTCATGAATGTAGTGATCTTTAGGAAGATAACACTTGCTAAAGCTTTACTTAAGTTCCGATATGTCAAAATCAGAATATGTAACTGAATTTGTATGAAAATGGTTGTTCTTTGGTGAACATATACATATATCATGTGAATGTAAGTAGTATAGTTAACAACTGCTGAATCAGAATGGAAGAATGTACAATGTAACATATTTATATGAGATATGAATATCTCTCGGGTTTTACCTACCCTTTAAAATATTTTTCACAATTACAAAAGAGAAGATATACGTTCATATATGTATTCTTCAGATGTAATCATGGTTTTAATGAGTTAATATAATATTAAACTCATTTAATTTGCTGTTGAAACGAGAATAAATAATCTCCAAAACCTTTGAGATTTCATAATTGTCGTGAAATATTTCGCTAATGAAGTTATGAATCAATACTTCATCATTCATTATTATTGATATACTTCGGTATATGATGTTGGTGCTCGTGGAATTCTTGTGAAATTCATAAGGCACTAATGATGTTTTCTAGAAAGTTTCGAGTACATCGAAAATTAAAGTATACAATCAATCATGTATTTGAGTAATACACTTGGTTTATTACGAAATGGAGTTTATTGTGTTGAAGCAATGATTAACGATTGTTAAGTTATTAACAAAAGATGTACATCATAGCATATTATGATATGAATTAACCATGTAGTACATACTAGTTAAGATTCACACGTAATAGCTTAGTACGAAAAGATTTATTATTGTTCCAATCCATATATATAAAGTATACATATGTAATTCTTCAGGAAGAATGAGTCAATACATCTTAACTCATTATTACTAATATTCCTTGGTATCTATGGGGTGTATGATGTTGATGTTTGAGGTACTGAGTGTGATGTTGAGGCGTGGAATGCGGATGTTGTCGTTGGTGAAGCTGGTGATGTTGGTGGTGATGCCGATGGTACTGGTGGTACTGGTTATGCTGTTGGTGCTGCTGCTGATGTTTGTAGGTTTTGCACCATATTCTCCAGAGCCACTACTCGAGCGCGAAGCTCGTTGACTTCTTCTATTATTCCGGGATGATTGGCGGTTCGGACAAGTGGATGAATAAGATCTAAAATTTTAGATATTATATATTCGTGACTGGATATCCTGGAAATGAGGGTGAAAATAGTGTTCCGAACGGGTTCGCCAGTAAATGCTTCAGGTTCTTCACCAAGAGGTGAATTCGGTTGGTGGAAGGGATCACCTTCTTCTTGTCTCCATTGATTAAGTTTGCTACGAACCCATCCCCAATTCATCCAAAATAGATGATGGCTGATTGGTTCGTTCATTCCGGTTACGCTGCCATTGGAGCTCGAAGAGTTCGAGGAATCCATATTATGTGTTTGGAATAGGGTTTTTGATATGAGATTAGTGTCGAATACTGGATGATATATTCGTCTCCTCGAATACGTGTATATAGCAAAAAGATTTCCGTAATTTACGGTGGGAATTTAGGAAAAGTGTTAGACAAAATCTATTGGGATAGATACGATAAGATATAATAAGATATGATGTGTCTATACTTTAATAATGGCAGTATGACGTGTCGAGATCATAAAGTGATAAGTATGTAATCTAATAATCTTTTGATTAAAGACTTTCAATTTGTATACTATGATAGCCCAATGACATTTTTCGATTCGCAAACCGATGCATGAAGGCATAAGGCATATAGGTACGTGATATAATAGGGAGTTATATATGTTTGATTGTGAGTAGTAACAATTATAAGAGTTTCAAAATCATGGATAATATTTCATGTAATACATATGTAATACACATAACCATGATAGATGACTTATGAATGTCAAGAATTTCTGAAATCATTGTGTCGCATTTAGATGTGGTGGTGTAATTGGATAGTACTCAGGAAAGTGAGCAGAGTTCTTAGATTAGCTCGGCATTCTAAGATAAGTAAAGTTTCTAAAGTATAGTGTAGCATTTAACAGTTAAAGGCAACAATTAAAGGCACTATGGTCAAGGAAAGTTGTAGTCCTACATTAGGAAAGAGACTTTGATTAGAATCTTTAAGTCAAGTTTGGTAAAGCATGATTGTTAAGATTATAAGGCAATCCTAAGTGCTTTAAGTCTAAGGCAGGTAAGGTTATAGTTTCCTAGATTGCTAAGACACCCTAGCTAGCAAGTAAGGTACACATAAAAATGCAATCCTGGTTCTCTATAACAGCCTGGTTATGCTCTGATACCAATCTGTAACGTCCTCCCAATAGGGTCTTGAAGAAACGTTACTAATATCAAATAAACCAACATATTATAATACGAGAACAATACTAAATGAGAAAATTTAACTTTATTGAGTACGCAGCGGAAAATGAAATGTCATTACAATAATGGAAATAATGATAAAGTAATTGTTCATATGCAGAAGTAATAAATGCGATATCTCTTGATCCTAAGTCCAAGTAGCATCACATAAGTAGTAGATAAGAAAGCTTGAATCAAACGGCACCTGAGACAAAACATGCTAAAGTGTCAACCAAAAAGGTTGAGTGAAGTTCATAGGTTTAACAAAAGTAGTTATCGTTGTTTTAGACCACAAGATTTAGTTTGTAACGTTGATCTCCCGCAGGATCAAAATTTATGCCAGTGCATGATATTTAGACTAAACGTTCAAGTTTGCCCCATGACAAGTTGTGTCTGTCCTTGTCGGTTTAAATTTCATTATCAAGTAATACAAAGACTGAGTCAAATGTATCGGGGACGTTACTCCCGATAGGCCTACCCCCAATAAATAAGCATGCCGCAGCACTTAAAAATATCACTGTAGGGACTTAGTCGGACAAAGCCGGGTATAGCATACTTTTAGCAGTTGGTACTTGTGTCTAGATTGTAAATAGTAAAGCATGTGTCTCACCCCAATAAAAGTAAGTAAGTTTGCTAGCAATAAAGAGTGGGGCGAATTCACCTTAGTAAGTAGAGAGAGAGTTATTCCTCGGAATAAAGAGTTGAACGAGTGAGCAGGAAAGTCAACCTATTGACATTTAAGAGTAGTTAAGTGTTTTGCCCATGTTTAAGTTTAAGTATGTGTTTAATTATAGTTTGCTTTACTAAGTTTCTATTCCTAGTAAGTTACTATTTTTATAAAGTTTCCATTTTTAGAAAGTTTCTTATTTTACTAAGTTTCTATGACTAGAGAGTTTCTACTTTTATGAGTGTTTTCCATTTTAGGATACTTGCCGTATTAGATAAGCTTCCAATCACCCCTTTCCCTTTGAATGGCTAATTTAGATCTAGGGGCTTGAGCCATAGGACCCTTTAAATCGGAAATCCAAACCCTCTGCCTAGAATCTCGTAGAAACCATTCGACAAGAAAGTTCGAAGATCTATACATCTCTAATACATATCCCAAAATGTTTGTGTGCTACAATATAAGTAGTAGGTTATAGGTGCTAGTAATAGTAATAGTGTATACATGTTAAGTACTAGTATAAGTAGTATTAGGGTTTAAGGTTTTATTATGTATATGTATATAGAAAAATATATATATATATATATTTTTTACATGTATATATGTATATATAAATCTAGGTGTGTTTATGGATAACAAGTTTATAATATGAATATGAATTAACAAAGATTAAAGTTTATGTAAATAGTTTAGGGTTTATGTTATACCTTTGAAGATTCAAGATAATTAACAAAGAAAAGATGAACACGATGAAGATGGAAGATCAAAGCCTTGAAAATCTTGAAGAACTCCTTGAAGATTCTTGAAGAACACGAAGAACAAGCTTGAAGATCCGAATACCACAAGAGAGGGAGAGGGAGAGATTGTTTTTTTAGAGAGGATTTTGGTGTGATTTGTGAATGAGAAACTAGGAGTTTATATAGTGCAAGTATTAGAGTGTTAGTCAACAAAAGGATGTTCTAATTAATGATTTTATTTTGTTTTATATTTTTTAGTCAACAAAAGGTGGTACTAGTTTATAATTAGTCAACATAAGGATGTACTAGTTCATACTTTATTTTTAGTCAACATAAGGATGTAATTGTTTAAGATTCTTTAGTCTCATTATTATTACTATTATTATTATTATTATTATTATTATTATTATTATTATTATTATTATTATTATTATTATTATTATTATTATTATTATTATTATTTTTACATTTACTACATGATAATTATTATTTTCTTTTTACTAATTCATGACTTGTATTTATTTTTATTTAGTTCCCAATTGTTTTATTATTTATATAAATGACACTTTTTATTTATTACTTATAGATTAATAGTTATAAATAATATTACTGAAATGCATAAATTTTAATTAGCAGTGAGTGTCGAATAAAAGTTTATTATTTGGTCAACGTTAAATTGATTGTGTATATAACAACCCTTAAATAATTAATACGTATAGTCAGACAGTAAACCCTAGGGTTATTTTAGTAATTTCAGAAGTCAAAAAGTGAGGGTTGTTATAGTTAGGGTGCCTTAGCAATCTAAGAAACTATAACTTTTCCTGCCTTAGACTTTAAAGCACTTAGGATTGCCTTGTAATCTTAAAACATATGCTTTACAATCTTATCTTAAAACTGATCAAAAATCTCCTTCCTAATGTTAGGATGTTTAATTCTTACCAAGCGACCAAAATGAGTCTTTTCAAGCCAACCGAAAAAGATACTGAAAGGTCTTCCATTGAACGACCAGTCCAAGGTCCACCTTATGGCTTTGGAGGTCCTCCCTCACCAAACTATAGTCCGGATACTTTACCTAATTCACCGGATCACCACCCGACTCCAAGACCGGAAGGCAAGGGGAAACGTCTTGAAGAAACTGGCCCGTCAAAGAAAAGATCCCGTTATCCTTCCTACGATGAAGTTGATGCCATGTACGAGAACATGAATCTGCGAAAAACTACCGATGACCTAATTCGCCATATTGCAAGGATCGATGTTCAAATAAAGGAAAAAGACCTAGCGATCAAGAAGTTCATGGAGGAAAATGCTGAACTAAAGAAAGAGATAAAGTTGGTGAAGTATGAAAGTGATAGAAATACCCGATGGGGGAAGCAATCTCTCTCCTACCTAAGAGAAGATGTTGACCTTAGATTAAAGATGGAGGAAAACCGCGTGAATAATCGACTTTCTATAAAGGACCACAAGTACCATGTAATCAACAATGAAGTTTCTAATCTTTATGATAATCTCGAGTTCCTGCATGAGAAACAAAAGGCAAAGAATGAGAAAGTTGAGAAGTTTACGAAGAAGGTTGAGGGAGAAGAAGGAATATGAAGACTACTTCAATCCTAACTTATATTTCCAAATTCTTATCCATGTAAAGTCTCTGCCTTAACTATTCCTATTTCCAACTCGTGTAATAAAGGCTTATTTAATGCCTCGTTCTTAATAAAATAAAGTATTTTGTTAATATCATTTTCATCTTTATCTCGCTTAAAATTTTTTCAAACTTCTGACCAATCAGATTTATCAAACTTCAATACACCCTTATGTAGTGAAGAATCATGGTTCGCCCAACTACACCAACTCTTACCATGATGTATGACTACATCCATTTCCTAACTTTCACGACTTCCATAACATTCAAAGATATGAAGGTTGACCAAGTCTATAAAGACTGCAACTTAAAACTAGCCAACCATAACTCGACAAGTTCGTAACTGTTTTCATGGATGACATTTCGATCTACTCCAAGAGTGAGAAGGAACATGAGCAACATTTGCAAATTCATTCTTGAACTCTTAAGAAAAAGAACAACTCTACGCAAACTTTTCCAAGTGCAAGTTTTGGCTTAAAACCGACATGTTGTCGATCGAGCTAAGATTACTGCTATCCTTAACACACTATAAATCATCATTGATCACATATCCTGACCTTATGAAGTGATATTGAAATGGAAATATGAATTAGTGAAATATAATGATGGTGGCCAACGTGATTATATTCCGGTAATTCATAGGAATATTCCAGTATCATGACGTATGGAATAGAAAGTGAATCAAAGAAAAACTCTCAAGCTATATGTCCAAAAAAAAACCCAAATACAAGGGCATGAAAGGAGAAAAATGATCATCTTGATATTAGTAGATAAGAAGGACTCATTCTAATCAAACTATATATCTATCTCATACTCATTTAACAAACTTTCATGTACCATGAAAATTGTAAACAAACAAATCTTGAAATTTTACATTCATTTATCCTAAATGAATATCTCCTGATCATGGATACTTAATCATCACTTGTTAAATCCAGATCCTCTCTATTATTACACTTTTGGTACGACTTTTGAACCCTCAAACGTCGATATCACAAACCCCATGTTCAATTTCTATTTGAAGAATAGAATCTCCATATGTGTAACGTTTGACTATCATAGTCAAGAAAATTCGGCACTCGTACGCTTATAATAGACTACTTGGCACCATGCAAGTAATGGTGTCATACTCAAACAATAACCAATTATTGTTAACTCGAAAATCAAGGGTGAAATACACCATCTCAAGTTGTGACTTGAGCTATACCCACTACCTCTGAAGAACTGCTGTAGCAACTTAAATGATTCCATCATACTTTAACGTATTCTCCTCTCGTGCCGATTAGGGCTGAATTCAAACGATCATTACATAGTTGAAAGCCACTGCTTTAGCATTTATTTATACCTGACTACGCGACTGTCAGATTTCTCATACCTAGTTCTCGAACTCTCACTATCACTCGAACGATTCAAAGTTGTAAATCTTATTTGAAGTCCTTTCATACATAACTCTAAATCCGAGGGATTTACTCATTTAATGATAATCACATTATCATCCTTCTTACTTTAACGTTAACATTCTGAGTCCAAGGACTCATGCCCTGATAAAAGTCAATTCATTAGTTTTCACTACCTCGAAACAATTATTACACATTTATCCTCTGGAATTTTAAAATCTTCAATCAATACAAATATCCTGTTTTCCAAAGATTTCTTACACGAGTCTTTATTTTCAAGCTATCTCGGAATTTATAAAAATGATTTTTCACTTATGCGATTTATAAAATCTTATACATAAATTTAACTTTACGTACTTTGACTAGTACATATCAAATTATACTTTCGCTTCTACAAATTTCCACTTTGATTAAATCCAAATTACTTTACAAATTTTAGGTAACCCTAGTTTTACTACGAACATCATTTCGTCAACTTCTCTAAAATTACCATCACTAATTATATAAACACTTGTTTTATCAATTACGAACATCATTTATCAATTAAGCTTTGTTTTATCAAATTAAACATTCTTTTAATCAACTCTTTTTCGTATTGTTCAAATTATTTCATGTAAATAGTACGTGATGTACATAACTCAAGTCTTACTAATAGCTCCACTTCGTTTATATTGTTATATCAAACATCACAACTTTTCAAAAATTACTTTGGCTCATTATTAAAACTTCGTATTGTTCTCCAATGTGTTTGGATTGCCTTTATTCTCATTCTCCGTGCAAGAACGAGACTTACCTCTTTACGTACTTCATCTCTTCCTTGCTATACTAATCCTTAAGAAGTTTCTACTTCCAGTATTTCATGGATAAACTACAACGCTCTCGTAAACATCAATTCTACGATCTTTAAAAACAAAGAAGCAGAGGTTCCTTCATCCTATAAACAATTATTCACATTTATTCGAATCCGCGTTTAAACTCGTAAGAAAATAATAAACTGACTCGCCATTTGTGCAAAAACACTTTTCTTACTCTGAAGGAGTTACCTTAAACATTTATGAAGATACTCTACACATTTCTTCCTTCTTGGATTGCAACTAGATGTTATTCTAGTCAAGTATAGATCTATGATTCGACATGAAGCTGAAATCATAAATCTTGAAGCTACATTTTGAAACTATTTCTAAAGACAAGTTCTCATGTATACTGAACGATGTCTTTCATTTAATCACTCGTATTATCCTGAGGTCAATGAATCCTCAACTAATGTCTCATTTATCTATTAGACATCTCTTGAAAACTAAAGGTATTATGGTTACCTTTCGCAACTTGAAGCTGGTACAATCTCTAACAAACACCAGCCATACATCAAACCACGTAACTAAAATCTTTACGTACTCTACTCTATTTTATCTGCCCTACTATTGCAGCATAAAAACTCAAAATCTTAATGAGCTCAACGATACATTTCATGATGATATAGCATCATCTTTCCTTTTAAAGGAAAACTAGTCAAACGACACTCTTGTTATTCCTTGGAAAAATCTGCGCATTTAATGCACTTTATAAACGACCTAATAAGGTTAAGGATCATGAGATCAAACGTGTAAACAAAACAATACACTTATTGGTAACACTCATTGGAATTCATGAAAGGGCCCCGATTGTACCACGGAACGTGAAAATCAAACTCTATTAAAATCCGTTGGGATTCGCGTAGCAGCCCCTAACATACATGGGAACGCGAAGACCAAACGATACGGAAATACCTCTATCTATTCTCAACTGCTGATGCAAACGAGAGCTTTACCTAAAACTTCGGGACGAAGTTTCTAATAACGGGGAGGTACTATAACGACCCTCAAATTTCTAACATTTATATATCCTTTCATCATTTAATTTACCCAAACAATATAATTAAACCTTAATCAATAATTGTTAAGCATTAAAAAATATATATAACGTATAATTAACTTTGTGTGATAAACGACAAGTTAATAAAAGATAAAAATAATGGGTTAATAAACCTTTGTGAACAAAATAAATAACCTTAAACTTTGTACATTTAAATAATTAAACTTGGATAATTAAGGAACCATTTAAGCTAAATTAAAGTACAAGGACTAGAGTGAAAAAGGTTCCACCTCCTTCCCCTAAACCCTAGCCGAAAATAAAAGGGGTAAAATGCCCATTATACCCTTCTAAATTCGGCCCAAAATACATCCCCCCTAAACCCTAACTTATTCCCTAAGAAAATCTAACTAAACCCTAATTCTAGAATGTTCCCATCCTCCCTATAAATAGAGGCCTAGGATAAAGCTAAACATGTACCAAATCTCATTCACAAATCTCTCTCCCAAATCTCTCTCCCCTCTCTCTTAATTTCGGCCAAGAGGACCGAAATCCCCAACCATCACCATCAAAATTCTTCAACAAGATCTTCAAAGGTTTTCAAGCAATCTTCATCGTGTTCTTCGTATTCTTCGAAGATCTTCAAGGTGTTCTTCAAATCTTCAAGGCTTTGATCTTCATCTTCAAGTGTTCATCAACTTTTTCTTGTTAATCTTCATAGATCTTCATCAAGGTAAAACCCTAGATCCAAAACTCTTAAAGTTTACTTTCAATTCATGTTATATTCATAATTACATTCATACTAGATCATATACAATTATATTGTTCATGTAAAAAAAATAAATATACATATACATACATATATGTCGATTAAAAATAAATAAATATATAATGTATAATCTACAAACCCTAAAAATCTAACCCTAATTTATTTAAACCTAATCAAATCTCATTAATTGAATATATAGTCACTTATTAAAAGTAATTAGAGTATACCAAGTATCTTTAGTTATTAAGCTTGCTAACCTTGTTTTAAGTGTGCTAAATTCGTATTTATTAAAACACTAATTTTTCAGAAACTAAAAAAGTATTATTCTCTTATTTTGAGTTCATATTTGGATTCCCCTTTCAAAACCAATCAAAATGCATATAAATATCATGCGATTTGGATTAAAATTAAGTTAGATATGGTTAAAACAATATTTGAAGTTTCCATATAAAATAAATCCGAACTTTTTCATAAATTTTTATAAATCATTAAATTAATTAATAAGATAACTATTAGACATATTAAATTAATAAATTTATATTTTAAAGTTATCTTGTTTAAATAAATTTACAATATATACACACGACACATATATTGTACATATATAATTAAAACTCTAAATTAACTTTAACCTAAACCTAATTAATTAAACCTAAACCCTAGGACATTAATTAAACCTTAGTCATTTATTACAAACCCTAATCATTAAAATACCACTTTAATTAACTAACCCTAATTAATGAAACCCTAATACTACTTATACTATTAATTAACATATATACACTGTTACTATTATTAACACCTAAAACCTATTACTTATATTATAACACGTAAAGACATTTTGGGATATGTATTAGAGATGTATAGATCTTCGAACTTTCTTAACGAATGGTTTCTACGAGACTCTAGGTAGAGGGTTTGGATTTCCAATTTAAAGGGTCATATGGCTCAAGCCCCTAGATCTGAAATGGCCATTCGAAGGGAAATGGGTGATTGGAAGCTTAACTAATACAACAAGTATCCTAAAAATGGAAAACACTCTTTAAATAGAAACTTTCTAAGTATAGAAACTTACTAAAAAATGGAACCTACTAAACAATAGGAAACTTTCTAAAAATGGAAAGTTTCTAAAAATAGAAACTTAATAGGAATAGAAACTTAGTGAAACAAACTATACATAAACATGTACTTAAACTCAAACATGGGCAAAACACTTAACTACTCTTAAATGTCAATAGGTTGACTTTCCTGCTCACTCGTTCAACTCTCTATTCCGAGGAATAACTCTCTCTCTCTCTACTTACTAAGGTGAACTTCATAGCCCCACTTTCTATTGTGCACAACTTACTTACTTTACTTGGGGTGAGAAACATGTTGTTTTTACTTTTTACACCTTAGACACAAGTACCAAACTGTTAAACTATGCTATACCCGGCTATGTCCGACTAAGTCCATACAGTGATATTTTTAATTACTGCGGCATGCTTAATTATTGGGGGTAGGCCTATCGGGAGTAACGTCCCCAATACATTTGACTAAGTCTTTGTATTACTTGATAATGAAATTAAAACCGACAAGGACAGACACAACTTGTCATGGGGCAAACTTAAACGTTTAGTCTAAATATCACGCTTTGGCATAACTTTCTGATCCTGCGGGAGATCAACTTTACAAACTAAATCTTGTGGTCTAAAAACAACTATTCCTACTTTTGTTAAACCTATGAACTTCACTCAACCTTTTTGGTTGACACTTTAGCATGTTTTTCTCAGGTGCTGTTTGATCAAGTATACTTATCTACTGCTTATGTGATGCTACTTGAACTTAGGATCAAGAACTATCGCATTTATTACTCTTGCATTTGAAACAATTACATTATTGTAATTTCCATTATTGTAACGACATTTCATTTTCCGCTGCGTACTCAATAAAGTTTATTTTTTTTATCATTTAGAATTGTTCTCGTAATATGTTGGTATATTTTGATATTAGTGTCGTTCCTTCCAGACCCTATTGGGAGGTCGTCATGAATTTTTGGTAACAACCCTTAACAACCCGTTTTCATTAACGCTTCCATAGAATTTTCGGAAGTCATTTCAATGTCTGAATCAAAAAAAGTTTCCAAATAATTAGAATTAGGACTAGAAGGCGGACTAGATAGTGGACTATCTTTAGTTTGAGAAGTATTTCTTTCATCGAAGTTTATGAGGATATATTACAACATATTAATAGAATTTAAATTAATAAATATAATAATAATTACTAATAACATAATAATAAATATTATATACGAACATTTATCGCATCATAAATCAGCCTATTGAATCTTTCAATACTTAAGTGACTGTCATCGTCTAGGTTCAAGCATGAGCCTTTAAATCGGAACCCCAGCAACCATCCCCTAAAAGGGGAACGTCATAACTTGTTTTCAAGAAATATCAATAACCAAAATATATCCAATTTCCGTATTTACCGAGCTCCCCAGCACCGGCGCCAAAAAGCTGATGTGCAAAAGTGTGAAAATGCATATCTGTCTTTGGCCAAGCCGGCGGCTTCATGGTCAATTCGGCGGCTTCAGTGATCTGCAATCCTTTTTTATCTCGTTGCCTTTTTTAACTTTTTCTTGGGCTTTAAGTGCACGAAATTGACCTAAGCTTGCGGCTTCAGTAGTTAGCTGGCAGCTTCACTGTTATCTCTCGAATTCTAGTGTTTTCTGCAATATTCTAGAATGTTCTGAGTTTTGCCACCTAAGTCGGCAGCTTCATGACTTCATGCCTTCATGCCGGCGGCTGCATCTATTATTCTGCAACTTTTAACTGTTTTGATCTTGTTTAAGACATAACTTAAACAAAAACATTAGAAATACCATTTTCCCCATTTTTACCGATTTTGGTGTGTTTAAGTATTAAAATGGCTTTAATATATCAAGATAACTCCTTGAAATGTTATTAGGAGTTAACAATGCTCCAGATTATAATCAAAACATAGATTCAAACATCTGGGAAAGAAAATTATTTCACTTCATTTGGTTTTGATCACCATTTCCCATAATTTGATATAGATATAATGTGCATAATCAAGTTTCGATTAAAAATAAGACCATGGGCAAGTTGAAGCTCGAAATCTAAGCAATGATCGAAGGTTCCAGCTTTTGAACTCATGCACTGAGTTAGAACATCAAAAAAATAGTTCCATAAATTGGACATTTTTTCCTTTGAGGGCTGTTTTGTGTGACTGGGGCCAGTGTACCTACGATATCGGCTAAAAAGTCACATTTTTACCTCGATATTAGGGCCAAAAAATAATAAAGTTTTAAGCTTTATCGGCAAAATAACCACTTTGTCGGTTAATTTTGTAGATTTAGTAATTATGAAGACGATGCAAAACGAATCAAGGGAATCGGAGCTAAAATGAAGATTCGAGAGCGAAAATGGTGAAAGTCGTTACGACCCCGAAAATCAAGTTACGATCTAAGGAAAAAGCAAAACGATCCAAGCAAAACAATAAATCAGGCAGCCATACAGCCTGCGATACAGCCTGCCATACGCCCTGCCACATTAGAAATGGCCTGCCATGCAAACGGGCCAAGGAAACGACTTTCCTGGTCATACGGCCTGGCCATACGGCTTGCCATACGGACATCCAGCCATATGCCCGCAAAATTCTCCATATTTAAAGGGCACTTGTCATCCATTTTTCACGCACCACTTCACACTCTCTCACTACAATACACTTTCTGTCACTTGAAGCTTTCAAGGCCTTCTCACCTCTGAGCGAGAAATTAAGTACCCGGAGGTGAGCGCGAAGATTGTACTAGAAGCGGTCTAGAGGAGTCAGCACTTGTAATGGTCCATATCTCGTCTGTAAACGGTGAACGCCTTCCTGAATTTAATAAAGTTATCTTGTTACTTTAAGTTGCTTTCATCTTGCATGCTTGTCTATCTGTTACAAATGATTATTATGTGTTGAATATCTTATCTGAAACTTATGCTATTGTTATGCTAAAACCTTAACGATTTGGTAGTCTAATTTACGGACCACCCTTTCCATTTACTCACGTGGCTATAACCTAGTATTAGGACCTAATTAACCCAGGATACAAGTTAAGTAGTTATGTGTGCTTAACATCACAATAGGTATATAGTACCTAAGTACGGTTAACTAATTATCTGTCAAAGAAGAGCTGCCATTTAGGTTGTGATTAGAGTAGGAAATATAGAGTTCAGTTAACACTGGCTTACTCAAAAGCATGATTCGAGTCAGAAGAAATGTTCTTGAGATGTAGTAAGATGATCCGAGGTTGAGTAAATGGTCGCAAAGGAGAGACCTTTAACCTAACTGGCAGTACCTTAGGATATCTAATATTTCACATCTGTTAATGTTAAGGCATAGTTTAGTATTAAGTAGAGGAATGTTACTGTAGTTAAACCAACTAGGATTAAGAAAAGTTGAGACTTTCCTTTAGGGATATACCACTTTATTCATGTACCTAGGATTCTATCATTAAGGTCATTTAAACCCTTTTAGGTTAACGTTGGGAGTAGGGATATCCGTCTTAGCCTGAATATTCAAAGCTTAAACTCTTAGTGACAAATTGATTAGGTTGTTAACCCAATTAATTGAGGTTTAGTGTTCATTCTAGGAAGTTAAACTCTCTTGACAATTCTCCACCAGTATCTTATTCTTCATACATATCACTTTTTATCTTTATAGTTTGTATTACCTTAGCTACGCTTAATCTATCACCACTTGTCACTAGGGTTAACTATTTAGGCACTTTTGTCCCACATTACTAAACAAACACAAAAAAAATATGAACCTAAGTTATACTTGCCACTTACTCATTAAAAGGAAGACAAGTATGTGAAATATAGCTAGGAAAACCTAGCTGAATATAAATAATAAAACCATTACTCCCTCGTGATAACCGATTCTGATGTGTTGCGACCTAATGACACCGCATGAATAAAACCATCCATTTCGGCCATATCAACCCGACATAATCCAAAACTTCTTTCCTGTAACGAGCACTGTTATATGAATCGACAAACAGTTCTCTAGGAAGATGAAGAGCAGCTTTGAGGATGCCTGGAGTAATTGAGCAGTCATACTCTCCGGTGACCATCCCAGTGATACATTCTTTGCCCTTTGGCATTTTCTCGAGTTTACAGGTGTACCAGAAATGCTCTAGACATGCCAGATATGTAGAAGACAATACACCAGAGATTGTATAAGCAATGGGAGAGTGTTGAAAATAGTTCACCATTGGTGCATAGTCATAATCGGCTCGATTTGCTGGAATTACAGCGTATGAGGAGAATTTTCTTTTGAAAGGCGAAGAAGATCATGTTCAGGGGCACCCAGAGCTGGAATAAGATGTTCATGGAGGGAGAATAATGTAGGTGGTGCTTGTTGTTCCTCAAGTTCATATTCCTCCTAGTGTTGTGGGTTTTGTTCTAGTTAATTTTGTTCTTCCATTGATGATGTTTGAAGATGATGGTGAAGATAAAAGTTTTGATATTCGAAGATTTGAGAGAAAAATCGGGAAGTTAGGGCTTAAAAGAGTGAAGATTTAAATGAAAAATGAAATCTTTCATTAAATCAACATGGATTGGCTACAAACATGGAGGAGAGAGAAACAAAGTTTGGCATCTGCAGGCGCATGGACAGATGTGACAGTTTATGTAGACGGCTGGTTGACGTATAAACGGCGATAACACTCATTTTTCCCATTAGGCATTAAATGCATTAGGTATTTTAATTCAAATTAAAAACATATGATGTTTTCATAGTAAATACAAAACATTCGTTACATTTAATTTGTTTCGTATTAAATTGAAATCATTGGGAATAAATGAAGTTCGTTTAATTTTGAGATCATTTGTGATTGTGTCATCTATTTATTTACATTTTATCGGAATTAACTAAGTAGAAGACCTTGTGGTTCAGTTGTTCACTACATATGTATATACAAGCAGTACGCAGTCAAGTATGTACTACTTGTTTGCCTTGTATAATGTAGAACCAGCACGACATCAAAGTTGTCTTCTGACTGTTAGAGTTCATGCATACCCAGTTGAATAGGTTTGCTAACTGTTGATCTGTTGAATTGATTGTAGCTCAACATCTCCTTTTTGTACATGATCTCTGATGAAATGATACCGTATATCAATGTGCTTGGTCCTTGAATACATAACATGATTGTTGGTGATGGAAATGGAACTGGTATTATCATAGTAGATTGGTTTTTTGTGGAATGTATACCATTATCCTTCAGCTGGCTTTGCATCCACATTACTTGAGTAGTACAACTACTAACAGAGACATACTATGCTTCAACTGTAGATGTAGACACAGTATTCTACTTCTTTCTGGTCTAACTAATTAACCTTTCACCCAGAAACTGACAAACCACCAGTTGTACTCTTCCGGTCTATTTTACAACCTGCAAAGTCTGCATCCAAATAACCCATTAGGTTGAAATCTTGATCTTTGGGATACCAAATACGATGTTTGGGAGTACCCTTTAAATACCAAAATATCCATTTAACTGCCAGCAGGTGTGACTCTTTAGGATCAGCTTGAATCTGGCACACAGATATGTGGCAAACATGATATCTGGTCTACTGGCTGTAAGATATAATAGGGAACCAATCATACCTCTATATTCAGTGATATTGACTGATTGACCAGTTAAATGAGCATCCATTTTGATGGCTGCTGACATGAGAGTCCCTATATATTTTAGACAGGTCAGACCAAATTTCTTTAGCATATCATTGATATATCTATCTTCACTTATAAAAATGCAATCATCAAGTTGTTTGATTTGTAATCCAAGAAAGTATTGCAAATCTCTTTGTAAACTCGTCTTATATGTCTTAGACATAAGTTTTAAAAAATCTTGAGAGTGATTTTCATTTGTAGATCCATGATATGTAAAATCGGGTACATAATTTATAGAATAAGAATTACCAATTTAAAGACTACACACACTCACGAGCAGTGTATCCGATCGTGCAATAGTATATAAAATGATAACTACCGGTTATCGTTCCAAGGATAGTTCACACGCAATTCAAGATTATTGACTAATAAGTGATTAAAATAAAAAAATGAAATAAATAAACATGCAACAATTTGGGTTGGCTATTTAACGATTAGCCAAATCAGAAACAAATTCAAACTTAAAAACAATATTTTTGGGTTTTTATATTAATAAAACAAAATAAAGATAGATTCAAACAGATGATGGAAAATTTGTCCACCTAGGCTTTCTTCACTATGCTGGATGTATTAAAATTAAGTCATAATTAAATATCACACATATGCAATTCAACTAACCGGTTCACCCAGAGTTCTCTTTAGTAAACATAACAATTCAGATTACACATTGTAGGGTTCCCTGTTACTGACGACCTCTAAACTGTGGCTAGCTAAATTGGCTGATTTAAGGACTTGAACTGTGACACAGAGTTCTCTGAAATCAACAATCGTGCCAACATTCGTTGCACACGATCAACCCCTATATCAACTAATACACCAATTAATTCATCTCCTTGGTCCATATAATGCTCAAATTACCCAACCCAAATAACTACCTGAAATAATAATTGGACATCCACTATAGATCAGATACTAATGGATCGAGCAATTGAAAATAAATGTAATAGACTTCTTACAGTGTTCACTAAATTAGACAACTACAATTATCAATTAATTTGCATAAAAATATCAATAAGAGCATTCATGTGTTCAAGCAATAAACCATCATATATAAGATAAAAATCATAAAAGTACATCCAACATGGTATTTAGCCTAGATGAATATAATAATTTAGCTCATGACCATAATATAAACTGAAACAAACACAAATAATTAATGCATACATAAATCATCATCCACATAGACATGAATAAAAAAATTAAAATAGCAATAACATGTGTTCATAAACAATTATCAAAACGGTACGGAGTATGAGTTAAATTAAACTGAAGCAATATAAATAAAGATTAAAATTAAAACTAAGGAGATTGACCTCCTTTTCCTTGCTTCTGTCGTGACATACAACCACAAAGGAGTCCACCCTTTGACTTGCACTAATGAATATTAAGATGTGGGACTAAAAAATAGCACAAAATAACTATACTTCCCTCTTTTTCTTCTTTTTTGTCGTCGATCGAAAACCCTTAAAGGGTGGTCCCAATTGCGGCTCCCACACCCGTCGTAGCACCTCCTTCCCTTTTCGTTGTTATCTATCAAACATATATATATGCTCTCTGAAATGCCCCATTCATATACAATATAAACGATTCACAATAGTTGATTACATCGCGAGGTAATTGACCTCTATATGATACATTTTACAAACATTGCATTCGTTTTTAAAAGACAAACTTTCTTTACATCGAAAGTTGACGGCAAGCATACTATTTCAAAATACCTCCAACTATAATTGATTTAATAATAATCTTGATGAACTCGACTACTCGAATGCAACGTCTTTTGAAATATGTCATGAATGACTCCAAGTAATATCTCTAATATGAGCAAATGCACAGCGGAAGATTTCTTTCATACCTGAGAGTAAACATGCTTTCAAGTGTCAACCAAAAGGTTGGTGAGTTCATTAGTTTATCATAATCAATAAATTCCATAATTTTAATAGACCACAAGATTTTCATTTCCATTTCTCATAAAAATCATTCATATGGATTGAACACCTGGTAACCGACATTAACAAAATGCATATAAGAATATCCCCTATCATTCCGGGAAATCCATCGGACATGATAAAACAACATCGAAGTACTAAAGCATCCGCTACAACGGATGGGGTTTGTTGGGCCCAATAGATCTATCTTTAGGATTCGTGTCAATTAGTAGACGGGTTTACTAATTCTTAGGTTACCAAGTAAAAAGGGGCATATTCGGCTTCGATCATTCAACCATATAATGTAGTTTCGATTATTTTTGTCTATTTCGTAAAACATTTATAAAAGCAGCGCATGTATTCTCAGTCCCAAAATATATATTGCAAAAGCATTTAAAAAGGGGAGCAAATGAAACTCACCATACTGTATTTTGTAGTAAAAATACATATGACGACATTGAACAAATGTAGGGTTGGCCTCGGATTCACGAACCTATATCAGGTATATATATTAACACATATAACTAACATGAAATAATAATCAACTAGTTTATATTTATTTAGTATATATTTGTTATTTCAAAAATTACATATATATTTATTTTGTATATGATTATTTATACATATAGTTATACTAATACATATATATCTATATAATTAGTATTATATTGTTAAATCAAAATTTGTTATATGTAAATATTTATGTTAACAATGTTTTTAGGTTTAATATATAATGGATATGTAATAATAATATAGTTATAGTATATATAATAAGTATATTTTTATATACTAATATTTAAAATGATAGTTTTGATAAAAATGATAATTTTAAATATAATGATACTAGTAATAATAAATATAATAATACTAATGATAATTCTAATAATAATATTATTAGTCCTAATAATCTTCGTGTTTATTTCCTAAACTTATAATTATAACTTCTAAACCTTTAACTCATAATCATAATCATAATCATAATCATACGTATTAACATAATTGTAATCTTTTTCCATAATCTTTACCATATCATCTTTTATTAATTTCATAAAATAAATGTGTTTATATTATTAACATGATCATAAACATAATAATCATAATAATCTTAATAATAATAATAATAATAATAATAATAATAATAATAATAATAATAATAATAATAATAATAATAATAATGATAATGACAATAAAAATAATAATAATAAATATGAAATCTACCATTAAAGGCTTAAAAAAAATAAACTGCCAGAGCTGGGACTCGAACCCACGACCTCACGTTAACCAGCAAACCCCCTTAACCATTCCGCTACTCCTACTTTTTTGATTATATACGAACCCGAATATATATAACCCGTGTCTATTTTGGCCCAACAGCAATTCCCATCCATTTATCTCAGGTACGGCCCAATTACAAAAACATTATCACGTCCCAAAACAAAATGATCAAGGTAGTATTAAACAAGGGTTACGGTTTATCTTGTTTTTCCTAAACATGTCGTATAGTTGCAGCAATTCATCGATGGGTTTGAGTAACCAAAACAGTCATCATCATTATCAAATATCTTGATCTAGTTACCATAATTTTTCACCTTCATACTTCATGATCTTCATCATCATCTTTTAATCATCTCTTCATCACGATCTCCTCCTATTACCATCATTCTCGTTCATCATCAATCATCATCGTCATTCACCCTCACAGCTTCATAATTATTACCGTCAAACATCATCACCTTTATCGTTAAATTCACAAAATTAGAAAAATAAGAAAAAAGGGTTTCAATTAGGATATGAAATTGAAACGTAAACAGGAAAAGGAGCATTTGGTTGTTGGTGATCTGAACAGAAACATAAAAATTTACAGGTGGGTTTTGGTTTGTTTGATATAAAACTGAAAACAAAACAAGAAGTGGTTTTGTGTTTATCAAGGTTTGATGTGGGTTTCGAATAACAGGAGAACAGAAACAGAATATAGAAGTAGCGGTAGGGTTCGTGTAGTGTTGGTGAAAGTAACGGTTATGGAAGTGGTGGTTTGTTATAGTTGTTCAAATAGCAGAAATAAAAATAGGAAACTAATGGTTTCGATGGTGGTCTCCAATTAAACAGAAAATCATAAACGATGGCTGTGATGGTTGTAAGGTTTCACAAAGTAAACAGAAAACGAAATGGTTTCTTGATGATGATGATGGTAGTTCAAGGTGGCGGTTGGAAATGGTGAACCCAAGGTGGTGATGGTCATGAAAGAAGCTGTAAAAGAAATCAATTGGTAGTTTACAATCACGGTTTGGTGGTGGGTTACAAGGTGGTGATGGTTTATGACGTTGGTTGGATCGGGTTGTAGATAGGTAAAGATGGTGATCAATTATAGTGAAAGAACCGGTGGTTGAGTACTCGTTGGTCACAGAATTCGAATAACAGCATAGCTTGCAGGAAGTAACCGAGTGAAAATGGCAGGAAGATGGATCGAATAGTAGTAAAAGGTAGTGATAGTTTGTTGGGTTTCTCATCGACAGTAGCAGCAATTATCATAAGGGTTTTGTATGCTTCGGGTGGTGTGAAGCGACCCGTCCTAATCCATTCGGATGAAGTCCATATGGATTATAAACGATTCACAACAGTTGATTACATCGCGAGGTACTTGACCTCTATATGATACATTTTACAAACATTGCATTCGTTTTTCAAAAGACAATCTTTCATTACAACGAAAATTGACGGCATGCATACCATTTCATAATATATCTAACTATAATTGACTTAATAATAATCTTGATGAACTCAACGACTCAAATGCAACGTCTTTTGAAATATGTCATGAATGACTCCAAGTAATATCTCTAAGATGAGCAAATGCACAGCGGAAGATTTCTTTCGTACCTGAGAATAAACATGCTTTAAAGTGTCAACCAAAAGGTTGGTGAGTTCATTAGTTTAACATAAATAATCATTTCATAATTTTAATAGACCACAAGATTTCATATTTCCATTTCTCATAAATATACGTCCCATGCATAGAGACAAAAATATCATTCATATGGATTGAACACCTGGTAAC
This sequence comes from Rutidosis leptorrhynchoides, assembly GCF_046630445.1. NCBI lineage: Eukaryota > Viridiplantae > Streptophyta > Magnoliopsida > Asterales > Asteraceae > Rutidosis > Rutidosis leptorrhynchoides. The sequence continues at coordinate 182,768,743 of NC_092337.1, forward strand.
CGACATTCACAATATGCATATAAGAATATCCCCATCATTCCGGGATCCTCCTTCGGACATGATATAAATTTTGAAGTACTAAAGCATCCGGTACTTTGGATGGGGCTTGTTGGGCCCGATAGATCTATCTTTAGAGTTCGCGTCAATTAGGGTGTCTGTTCCCTAATTCTTAGATTACCAGACTAAAAAGGGGCATATTATGTTTAATAATCCAACCATAGAATGTAGTTTCGATCACTTGTGTCTATTTCGTAAAGCATTTATAAAAAATTGCGTATGTATTCTCAGCCCAAAAATATAAAGGGTAAAAAGGCAAATGAAACTCACCATACTGTATTTTTTAGTAAAAATACATATAACATCATTGAACAAGTGTAAGGTTGGCCTCGGATTCACGAACCTATATTATTTGTGCATTTATTAATATACTTATTTGTAATCGAACATTTATATGTATTAACTTTATATATTATTTATTTAATTTGTATATATATATATTTGAAAATGATTATTATATATATATATATATATATATATATATATATATATATATATATATATATATATATATATATATATATATATATATATATATATATATATATATATATATATATATTAAAAATTCCTAATTTGTTTTATATGATTATTTATATAAAAATTGTTAATATAATATATATTCATACTTATATGTAATATTATTTAATAGTATATTTTTATATACTTGATAATATAGTAATTAAAAAGTTTTATTTGATTATAATGAAAATATTAATAACAACATTACTTATAATAATAATTATCATAAGAATCATAGTAATAACAATAATAGTACTAAAAGTGATACTAATAATAATTTTTAATCATAGTATTTATGTTCTCATGATAATACATATATTAGTTGTTAAAACAAATATAGTAATATCAATGATAATAATAACAATATTCTTATTTATAACTATAATCATAATAATAATAATGATAACTACTAATACTTAATGATACTACTTAAAAATGACAATAATAATAATGATAATACATATGTTAATAATGATTCTAATAATACTAATAAGTTCATAATGATACTAATACTAATATTATTAATAATAATAATAATTGTTGGTGTTATTTTGATAATAATACTAATTCTAATTCTAATCATAATAATAATAACAAAAATAATAATATTAACAATAATAATAATAATACTTATTTAATGAAACTTCTAAAATTTTAATAATGATACTTATAATAATAAAGATAGTATCATTCATAATTTTATTAATACTAATGAAAATAATTAACATTAACATAACATATTTAATAATAATGAAAATTAATAATAATAATAATCTTGATAATGAAACTACCTCAAGAGCTTTTCCCAAAAAAAGATTGACAGGAACCAGGATCGAACCCTAGACCACTTGCTAACCCAACACGCACCCTAACCATTGATCCGTTTTAGTTTTCTGAATAAACTCTTAACTAAACATAATATAACCCGTGTCTCTGTGTTCTATATCTTCTTCTTCTTCCCAATAATTAAAATTGAACAGAGGTAAAATTCATGACATTAATTAAAAAGGATTTGGATTTAATACCCATCGATAACGTATCATAAGGTGTATTACAGATGAATGAAAAAAAATATATATAAAAGAAAAAAAAGAACTCGCTGCTGTACATCGCTGTTGCAAAACAACAAAAAAATTGATTTTGAAAATGGTAGCGTTTTAGATAAAGTGTATAACACAAAATATGTTTTGAAACTTTCCTATAATCTTTATCAATCCTCAATTTCATTTAATTCGTAATACAAAACGCGAATTTAAGTGAAGAACAGTGTTTGACTTTTTAATTCAAAAACATTGACTTGAAAATTCGAAATCAAAAGGATGAATTAGAGCTTGATACATTACAGAAAGATTGAGTATTGAATTTCTAACAAAACTACATTTACACAATTCGAAATTTATATCGAAATCGATCCTTTTGAATTTGGAGACACGAACAGAACACTGAACTGTGTTCTTCCCTTTTATTTTAAAAAAATTGACGATATGATTGTTGTTAAAATTAATTGAAATAGATAATGAAGAAATAAGGTTTAATGAATCCCTTATCAACTAAATTGATCGATACTTTAGCATGATTGAATATGTCAATGGAATAATTATCCAGTAGAAAGAATAAAAAAAAAGAAGATAAAAGCAGAAAATGAGTGTTAACAAATTTTGGATACGTTCCTAATATCCAACACTGATTTGTACGACCTCATTGACAGCAAAGAAATTTCTATAGCTTGACAACGATTGGGACCTGAATACATTATTTAATTGTATCTATATACTATATATTATATCTATTAAATTGTATATGTATTTATATTTATGTATTTGTATTTATCTATAAGACAGTATTTGTATTTTATTATATATCTAATCTGATATATATATATATATATATATATATATATATATATATATATACATATATATGTATATATTATATTAACTCTTATAATATTACTTAACAACATAAATCCATTAATAATTTTAAGAATATCATTTATTTTTAATAAGAATAAGAATACTAATATTAATAATATTTAATAATAATAATGATAAGCATTATAATTTTATAGATAATAATAACCAACAATTTATTTAAATCATAACTAATTTGTAATTTTAATCTTTCTCATAAAAATATTTATAGTAAAAATCTTTATTATGATAACCTTAAAACTATTAAAATTTATTAATCACAATTATAAAAATAATAATAATATAATTAGTACTAGTATTGGTATTAGTATTATTGATGATAATGAAAGTAATAATAATATTATGATACTATATCCTTATTTGTGATAATATCTGATATATTAATATTTCATATTATTTATAATATTGAAATAATTACATAATATCTATAACTTTTATATATAATTCAATATACATCTAATATATTCATATATATATCTATACATAAATTTATTTTTAATAACAACTTCCTTATCTTGTATATTATTTTACATATTGATTTCTAATGATTAATTTATATTTTGTTAATCCAAATTAATATATATATATATAATATATATATATACACTTATATTTATATTTATATATATATATATATATATATATATATATATATATATATATTTATTTATTTATTTATTTGCAACATTTGTTCGTAAATCGTCGGGATTAGTCAAAGGGTTAATGAATACATGTAAACAGTTTAAAAATTTTGAGATTCAACATTACAGACTTTGCTTATCGTATCGAAATCAAATAAGATTCAAGTTTAAATTTGGTCGGAAATTCCCGGGTCATTACATTACCTACCCGTTAAAGAAATTTCGTCCCGAAATTTGAGTGAGGTCGTCATGGCTAACAATAAGAATGTTTTCGTGACGAATATGAGTTGATAAATAGAGTTTTATTATCATTGAGAAATATGGATAAAATGATTCGATTAATCGAAGCGTATGAATGAAGTTATCACAAAAGATCGAGATGAAGAAATGGAGATTTTCCATAACTTTTGACGTAGTCGCGATTGAATTTAGAAAATAAGGTGCGTCTTAACTTTTGACGTAGAGGGTTGAATTCCGGAATTCAAGGGATTTAAAGAAAATCTTCGAAATCTAAAAGATTTGATTCTTCGGCGAATAAGGGAATTAAGATCTCTATAATTAAATACGGTGATCTGCCTCGATTACTCTGCCTGAAATTTCCATTATAAATTTACCTTTTTCGTTCCATTAGTTTCCACCACTTCTATACCTTCTTTCTCAGTTCATATATCTAAAAGATTATAATCATGCTTAATCCGGTTCTAATCCTTGTTCTTATTCTGACTATCGTAATGATCGTTCTTCTTTTTCAACTCCCACCGAAAGAATCTGTTTATTTCTACTATGCTCTAGGGATTATTGTATTTATAATCCTCCCGTGTCTTTATATTTCTATACGCACTGATATCCACAATTTGTAATTTCGGTGTTGTTGTTGGGCTTTATATTTTCCCTTATATATCGGAGTCCTGCTCTTGTTTTCTCTTCCCGCCTTTAATCAAGCGAATAATGGTCCAGAATTCGTAAGTTATGAAGTTTCAAATCAACATGACTAATGTTCTAAGAGAGAAATTGTAATAGCACGATCTTAATTGGTTAAATTACCAGAGTTCAAGAGAAAAGATAGAACTATCAAGATAATATGTTCTTGATATGTTCAGAAGTTAAGCAGAATGTAAGAGTTATGTAACATGGCACATGATGACGTTATGATCTGTGAATCATCACGTTCCATTAGAAACTCAGCATGACTTACTATAATATAATCACGTTGATCAAGTGTCATTATATTATACTAACTCATGCATCAGTTCCCAACATTACTTCAGTTACATTCATATTTTAAGCTCGAAAGTTTACAGAATATAGAAACTAACAATTTCTATATGGTGTAACACTAATATCATGAAGAGATTAATAATTTCAGATAAGAATAGTTATGAAAATATCTTCAGAAATATGGAGGATATTTATAATGAAAGATACGATGATATATTGAAATTTCTAATATCGATGGATGATGAAGAAGATTTATCCGTAAGGGTTTAGATTCGGAAGCAAGGCATTCACTAAAGATTTCATCAGAAACAGAATCATTTGGATTCTTTGAAGTCAAACTTATTCTTTGTGATTTGTCCATGGCATCCTTCATAGTTTTGCATAATCCGCTTTTCGGTACTAAATTTTCTATTGAGTGTTTCCAATACTCCATTCTTTATCATCAAACTTTCGACAGTTAAGGTCGTGTACAGTTTGTGTTGCTGTATTCAACTTTTTCAGAATTTGTGGTATTGATTTATAGACTGGTGCTGTTCAAAATTTCCGAATTAAAGATCATGATTTTAAGAGGTACATGTTTTATATATATATATATATATATATATATATATATATATATATATATATATATATATATATATATATATATATATATATATACACACACACACACATATACATATAACTGTTGTTGTAAAATTGTTGCGAGATTCAAAATAATGATTGCTGATTCCCAGTATTTGGTATGGCAATACTCGTTTCAAGATGAGGATGAGTATATGATAGGGTTTCAATGAATATACTGATTTTTGGAAAATCAAAGATCAACAGAGTTCCTGGTACATCTTCTGATATTGTCGTGGAATATAAAAGGTTCCTCGGTAACAATAAAAGAGTACACATATATATATATATATATATATATATATATCAAGGTTATAATAAGGTTGTTTTGAACGAAAAGTCGAAGTTGACTTGCTGGAGCTGTGATAAAATTTGCTACTTTGAAAGGGATTACCAAGTTATTTTGGGTAATAATAATGCTAAAGGAGCTAACACAGATACGGGTTAAAAGTTTTACTCAGGTTCCGAGTGTTTTCAGGTGCATAACTATATGTGTCAATCTCTTCTTCCGTAGATGAAGTGCGGTTGGTTCATACTCTCAAGAATCATGAAAGGTTTGAACGTAGATTGTAATCCAAATACAAATGAGGTTTAAGATGAAATCAAGTGGCAAACTTGAAGAATTGTTTAGTTTCATATGTTATAATCAATATTTTAATTCATTTTAATTGTCCAATGTTATTAGTCCACAGTCGATAGTCCACAGTTGATAGTCCAATAATTCATATATAGTTTAATATATAATATTCGAATTAATTAATTCGTATCGTGACCTGTGTACATGTCTCAGACTCGATCACAACTCAAATTATATATATTATTATAGAATCAACCTCAACCCTGTATAGCGAACTCGATCATTACAGCATATAGAGTGTCTATGGTGATTCTAAATAATATATATAGATGCGTCGATATGATATGTCAAAACCTTGTATACGTGCCCCGATATTTAAAGTGCGTAAAAATAAATAACAGAAATTAAATAACGATAAATAAAGTTGCGAGAATGTAAATTGCGATAAAATAAATTGTGATAATTAAATTACGATAAATAAATTGCGATAAATAAAATGTAATCAGTTAGCTAGGAACAGTTAGCTAGGATTTTGTTAGCGTGGATTCTTAACAAAATTTCTCATAGTTAATTTGTTTGTTTCTAACAAATTTTATTTTATCCAATGTTTTCTTCATTATGCCACTTGTCGGATTCTGATAGGTCAAAATCCAATATGAAATTAAATGAAAATGGTTATTCTGTGATGAACGGATTTGTATAGCTGTGGTTGCAAGTAGGATAGTAAATGACTGTTGAATCAAATTCGAAGAATGTACAGTGTAACTTATTAATGCGAAATCTAAATATTCCTCGGGTATTACCTACCCGTTAAAATATTTTCACCATTAACAGTTTGTACAATAAAAATTTTAATTACAATCTTTATGAAAACATATATATTTTATTCAGACGTAATTATGGATTTAATGAGTCAATGTGATATTAAACTCATCAGATTTATGGCTAGAACTAGAGTACATAATCCCTAAAACATTAGAGATTACATAATCACCATGAAGGACGAAGATAGTTTATGTAGAACGACTCGTAGAACGATTCGTAGAACGATGATTATGCTTGAGGTATAGATTGCGAGGTTGAGATGTGTGATGATGTTGTTGTTGTTGGTACTGGTTAAGCTGCTGCTGGTGCTGCTGATGGTGATACTGTTGCTGTCAGTGCTACAAGTGTTATTGGTGCTAAGGTTGGTGATGATGTTGGTGTAGTAAGTATAGCTTGTAAATCACGCACCATTCTTGTCAGGTTTTCTATCCTACCCTCTTTCATTTCTATACATCCACCCATCTTATTCGATAGATCTTGATTATCAATTCAAAGTTCCCTAACTTCTTCTAATATTCCCCTTTGATTGGTATTCGGAAGTAGAGGTTGAATATTTTCTGAGATTGCAGTAACGCGACCTTCGAGGTGGAATATTTTAGCAAGAAGGGTGAATAGAGTGTTGCGCATAGGTTCACTGGTGAGTACATCATTTTCTCCGATATTAGGAGGTAAGTTTGGTTCACGTTAGGGCTCGCCTTCTTCATTTTTCCATCGAGTGAGTAAGTCTCGGACCCACCCCCATCTCCTCCAGAAAGAAAAATAACTAAATGGTTGAGGCACCTCTGGTTCATTGACTTCGGAGTCTGCTTCAATATACATCTCGAAATCGCTTTCAGAACTAATGGAATCCAAGGTAGGTGTTGGATCCATCTCTCACGATCGGTTAAAGGGTTTTGATATGAAATGATTTTTGAATATCGAATGATATTCTAATTATATATAGAATATCTATACATACTTCCAAAGATCCCGTGAATTACGGAGAAAATTAAGGAAACGTGTCAGATTAGGTCTACAGTGACAGATACGCTAAGATATGGATTTTTGTCTATACACTATTCTTGCAATCATTGCAGTAAGATGTCTCTAGACTAAGAATGATAAGCAGGTAATTTCCTAAGGATTATAAACTGATGATTTCCGACAAAGATGATAAGCAAAATATTTTTGACATGCAGACACGGTCAAAGTCCAGACTCACTAATGCATCTTAACGACTTATCAGTTAGACACACTAATGCAGACCTGGTTCGCTACGACCACCGCTCTGATACCAACTGAAGCGACCCGTCCTAATCCATCCGAACGAAGTCCATATCGATTATAAATGATTCAAAACAGTTGATTACATCGCGAGGTACTTGACCTCTATATGATACATTTTACAAACATTGCATTCGTTTTTGAAAAGACAATCTTTCATTACAACGAAAACTGACGGCATGCATACCATTTCATAATATATCTAACTATAATTGACTTAATAATAATCTTGATGAACTCAATGACTCGAATGCAATGTCTTTTGAAATATGTCATGAATGACTCCAAGTAATATCTCTAAGATGAGCAAATGTACAGCGGAAGATTTCTTTCGTACCTGAGAATAAACATGCTTTAAAGTGTCAACCAAAAGGTTGGTGAGCTCATTAGTTTAACATAAATAATCATTTCATAATTTTAATAGACCACAAGATTTCATATTTCCATTTCTCATAAATATACGTCCCATGCATAGATACAAAAATATCATTCATATGGATTGAACACCTGGTAACCGACATTCACAATATGCATATAAGAATATCCCCCTCATTCCGGGATCCTCCTTCGGACATGATATAAATTTTGAAGTACTAAAGCATCCGGTACTTTGGATGGGGCTTGTTGGGCCTGATAGATCTATATTTAGAGTTCGCGTCAATTGGGGTGTCTGTTCCCTAATTCTTAGATTACCAGACTAAAAAGGGGCATATTCGGTTTAATAATCCAACCATAGAATGTAGTTTCGATCACCTGTGTCTATTTCGTAAAGCATTTATAAAAAATTGCGCATGTATTCTCAGCCCAAAAATATAAAGGGTAAAAAGGCAAATGAAACTCACCATACTGTATTTTGTAGTAAAAATACATATAACATCATTGAACAAGTGTAAGGTTGGCCTCGGTTTCACGAACCTATATCATTTGTGCATTTATTAATATACTTATTTGTAATCGAACATTTATATGTATTAACTTTATATATTATTTATTTAATTTGTATATATATATATATATTTGAAAATGATTATTATTTATATATATATATATACATACATATATTAAAAATATCTAATTTGTTTTATATGATTATTTATATAAAAATTGTTAATATAATATATATTCATACTTATATGTAATATTATTTAATAGTATATTTTTATATACTTGATAATATAGTAATTAAAAAGTTTTATTTGATTATAATGAAAATATTAATAACAACATTACTTATAATAATAATTATCATAAGAATCATAGTAATAACAATAATAGAACTAAAAGTGATACTAATAATAATTTTTAATCATAGTATTTATGTTCTCATGATAATACATATATTAGTTGTTAAAACAAATATAGTAATATCAATGATAATAATAACAATATTCTTATTTATAACTATAATCATAATAATAATAATAATGATAACTAATAATACTTAATGATACTACTTAAAAATGACAATAATAATAATGATAATACATATGTTAATAATGATTCTAATAATACTAATAAGTTCATAATGATACTAATACTAATATTAATAATAATAATAATAATAATTGTTGGTGTTATTTTAATAATAATACTAATTCTAATTCTAATCATAATAATAACAAAAATAATAATATTAACAATAATAATAATAATACTTATTTAATGAAACTTCTAAAACTTTAATAATGATACTTATAATAATAAAGATAGTATCATTCATAATTTTATTAATAGTGATCACCATAATTAACATTAACATAACATATTTAATAATAATGAAAATTAATAATAATAATCTTGATAATGAAACTACCTTAAGAGCTTTTCCCAAAAAAAGATTGACAGGAACCAGGATCGAAACCTAAACCACTTGCTAACCCAACACGCACCCTAACCATTGATCCATTTTAGTTTTCTGAATAAACTCTTAACTAAACATAATATAACCCGTGTCTCTGTGTTCTATATCTTCTTCTTCTTCCCAATAATTAAAATCGAACAGAGGTAGAATTCATGACATTAATTAAAAAGGATTTGGATTTAATACCCGTCGATAACGTATCATAAGGTGTATTACAGATGAATGAAAAAAAATATATATAAAAGAAAAAAAAGAACTCGCTGCTGTACATCGCTGTTGCAAAACCAAAAAAAAAAATTTGATTTTGAAAATGGTAGCGTTTTAGATAAAGTGTATAACACAAAATATGTTTTGAAACTTTCCTATAATCTTTATCAATCCTCAATTTCATTTAATTCGTAATACAAAACGCGAATTTAAGTGAAGAACAGTGTTTGACTTTTTGATTCAAAAACATTGACTTGAAAATTCGAAATCAAAAGGACGAATTGGAGCTTGATACATTACAGAAAGATTGAGTATTGAATTTCTAACAAAACTACATTTACACAATTCGTAATTTATATCGAAATTGATCCTTTTGAATTTGGAGTCACGAACAGAACACTGAACTGTGTTCTTCCCTTTTATTTAAAAAAAATTAACGATATGATTGTTGTTAAAATTAATTGAAATTGATAATGAAGAAATAAGGTTTAATGAATCCCTTAACAACTGAATTGATCGATACTTTTGCATGATTGAATATGTCGATGGAATAATTATCCAGTAGAAAGAATACAAAAAAAGAAGAAGATAAAAGCAGAAAATGAGTGTTTACAAATTTTGGATATGTTCCTAATATCCAACACTGATTTGTACGACCTCATTGATAGCAAAAAAATTTCTATAGCTTGACAACGATTGGGAACTGAATACATTCTTTAATTGTATCTATATACTATTTATTATATCTATTAAATTGTATATGTGTTTATATTTATGTATTTGTATTTATCTATATATATATATATATATATATATATATATATATATATATATATATATATATATATATATATATATTATATTAACTCTTGTAATATTACTTAACAACATAAATCCATTTATAATTTTAAGAATATCATTTATTTTTAATAAGAATAAGAATACTAATATTAATAATATTTAATAATAATAATGATAAGCATTATAATTTTAAAGATAATAATAACCAACAATTTATTTAAATCATAACTAATTTGTAATTTTAATCTTTCTCATAAAAATCTTTATTATGATAACCTTAAAACTATTAAAATTTATTAATCACAATTATAACAATAATAATAATATAATTAGTACTAGTATTAGTATTAGTATTATTAATGATAATGAAAGTAATAATAATATTATGATACTATATCCTTAATTTGTGATAATATCTAATATATTAATATTTCATATTATTTATAATATTGAAATAATTACATAATATCTATAACTTTTATATATAATTCAATATACATCTAATATATTCATATATATCTATACATAAATTTATTTTTAATAACAACTTCCTTATCTTGTATATTATTTTACATATTGATTTCTAATGATTAATTTATATTTTGTTAATCCAAATTAATATATATATATATATATATATATATATATATATATATATATATATATATATATATATATATAGATTTATTTATTTGCAACATTTGTTCGTGAATCGTCAGGATTAGTCAAAGGGTAAATGAATACATGTAAACAGTTCAAAAATTTTGAGATTCAACATTACAGACTTTGCTTATCGTATCGAAATCAAATAAGATTCAAGTTTAAATTTGGTCGGAAATTCCCGGGTCATCACATGGTGATTGTAAAAGTTGGTGTTCTTGTGTGGTTTGGCCTTCAATTTAAACAGAAAAATAGATAGTAGAATAGAAGTACCCGAGGGTTGTGAGTCAAACAAAAACAAATAGAAGGTGGTAAGTTAGCTTGATGGTTGAAGTAGTAAAAGAAATCGAGTAGTTGAAGGTGTCCTATGATTGGAGATAATGAAAAAGATAGTACTATGGAGAACAAGAGTGATACGTTATATATAGAAATTCAGTGCAAGTAGTTTTCAATCACATAATAAATATATAAACAGGCTTTTGGCTAGTTATGTAAACTCCACAAAAGAATCTGGTGATATGCAAATATGTATAGACATTGAATTTGAATATATAGATATAATAATATTGGTAGTAATATAATAATAATAATGAAAAGGTAAAAGAAACGTGTGATCTTAATTCTAAACTAGGTTGCCGACACTTCTTCACGGACGGCTATATCGTGTCCATTGCTAAATAGTTAACGTATAAAAGTGTCCCTAAAAATCCCAAATTTTTAGATTAAATATATTTAATTATTTCACTTATTAACTGTTTAAAACCTGATCAAAAAAGTTTGATAATTATTTATTTTCTGTTCCAATTTATATGTACGGAGTACTAATATTTAAACTTAAAAAGGTAAAAATATTTTTAATAAAACTAACATCTTCGAAATAGATTTACATTTCAACTTTTATTTTAGTCCTTCATGAACATGTAATATATCTATATTAAAACTAATGAAACGTCAACCGAGTGTTACTGACGTTTACTAATTAGGCTCGAAATCATTCATTTTCAATATACACATTATATATATATATATATATATATATATATATATATATATATATATATATATATATCAAATCTTAATTAACAAGTTTAAGTAAATAAATATATTAATTATATTCTTTTAAACAACTGAATATAATATTATATATTTACAAGTAATATTTATATATATATATATATATATTTTTATATATATTATATATATATATATATATATATATATATATATATATATATATATATATATATATATATATATATATATATATATATGTATGTATGTATGTATATATGTAACTATTTACAAATAGTTGTTCGTGAATCGTCGGGAATGGTCGAAGGTCAATTGAATATATGAAACAGTTCAAAATTTTTGAGATCCAACCTAACTGACTTTGCTTATCATGTTGAAAATACAATATCGTATCGAGAGTTTGATTTAAAATTAGTCGAAATTTTCTGGGTCACTACACTTTCTACCAGCCTACTGTCATCTCATTAGGTTGCCTCTTTTTATTTTTTTATTAGATTAAAAGCCTACTATTGATAAATCATGTTCAGCCCACTTGCCAACTAACATGGTTAAATCAAATCAAAAGCCCATATGTAGTCCAGCACCATACTTCGTAAAACACTTGTTGTCCAAATATTTTTTTCTTTTTTAAATTCATTGCAGCTGACTGTTGCTCATTTACTCGATGACTCGTCCAAAATTATCAGAAACATAAATATAAAAGGTGTAGCTCTTTAAATCGCGGACGTCTAGAAATTTGAATCACCTCAATCCGAATTCGTATGAGATACATTCAAAAACTTAAAACGATTAAATATCCAACTTAAAACTTTATCATCTTTGTAGCTCTTAAACTCAAATCTTCATAAATATCAATAAAACGCCTCCAAACCGTATCCAAAGAACCAAAATATGACTGATATTGCTAAGAAAAACGTAGTTGAATTATGCAATATCAATCCATAAATAATATCATCCACATATATCTGTACCACTAAGAGATCACCATCTATATCGTTTGAGGATAGAGTGGTATCAGTTGTTCTAACTTTAAAATCTAAACCAATGAGATACGCATGAAGTGTCTCATACCATGCTCTAGGTGCCTATTTCAGGCCATAAAGAGCTTTGTCCAACTTATAGACACGGTTTGGATATTTACTTCTTACAAAACCAGGATGCTGCTTGACATAGACTTCTTCTTGCAGCTTCCCATTAAGAAAGGCATATTTAACATCTATCTGAAATTCTCTAAAGTTCATATGAGCAGCAAAGGCTAAGAATATTCTGATTTCTTCCATCCTTCCTACTAGTGCATATGTCTCTCCAACATTTAATCCTTGTTCTTACCTAAAACCTTAGGCCTAGCCTTGTTTCTGATTACAACCCCATCTTCATCCAACTTGTTCTTGAACACCCACTTGGTACCAATGATTTTATTTTCTTCATCTTCAGGTTCAGGTACCAAATGCCGTACTTTGTTCCTATCAAATTGCGAGATCTCATCTTGCATAGCTCCTGCCCAGCTATGATCTTTTAATGATCCTTCAGCATTAGTGGGTTCAATGGTAAACATAAAGTTTACATGCATACAAAAGTTACTGGTTGCATGCCTTATTTTTTTTACTCTACTAGCCAGATTTCCAATGATCTGCTCAATTGGATGCTCTTTAGTTCATCTGGTGTTATGAACAGGTGAGCTGGTTGTAGAACACACATCATCAAGATCATCAGTAGGCCTAGTAGTGTGTACATCAGTATGAGATAGTTGTACTTCTTTAGCAAAACCAGTACCAAACAGAGATCCTTCAGAACTAGTAGACCTCTGCTCAATTCATAATACTTCAGAAGGGACAGTAGGTCCAATTAGTTTAGTAACAGATGAAATTGAAATTTCCATCTCATCTTCATAGACCCCATCAACATAGATTGGTGAGGGTACTGCTGTTGGTTCTTCATCATCAAAAGATGGCTAAGTAGGTTCTTCATAAATTATCTCCTCATCTTCTTGACCAAAAGATAAGGTTGGGACAGTTTCATCAAATGTAACATTTATTGATTCTTCAAAACATCCCCTTCTTTTGTTGTAGACCCTATCTGCCAAGATGGTCCCTATTATTCAATATGAAATAGGGAGTGCCAAATACATGAAGAAATGCAATGGAGGGTCTTCTCCCTTTGAGAATTTCATAAGTAGTTTTCTATTGTCTTTTCACAATTAAAGATTATTATGGGTAAAGCAGGCAGTATTCATAGCTTCTGTCCAGTATGAATTTTTCTGCCCAGACCCAGCTAGCATAGATCTTGATGCTTCAATGAGAGTTCTATTCCTTCTTTCTACAACTGTCACAACCCGAACTTTTCCGACCAAGTTGTTTAATCTAATTTTCATGACTTGGAGTTTTCAACTTGACTAGTAAATTTGATAAATTATATCTTGGCTTGTTTTTAGGATTTGTAAGACTCTAAGGTTACAATTAAGTCTTGTTCAATTAAAAGTTGTCTTACACATTTGCACCATGTCCTAAAAACCTTTGCTTATCACCATAAACCATAGATTTTGTAATCTATACCTTTATATATAATAACTTAATGAGTAAACTTATTAATCAAAATTTAGATTAAAGACTTATAACTAATTCACTTTGGCATTAGACTATAAGTTAAAACATTTCTACACTTAATCATTTTCACAACTAGTCTTGATCACTTTGTATTTAGCCATTTCTTTCACTTAACCAACCTTAACCTATCTTGGTTAGAACCTAATATAAGCTTACTTTCTAAACATTAACCATACAATTAAACACCTTAGATTATTCATTAGGTAAACTACATAAGTACATGTACATTTAAGAATTAAATGAAACAACCCAACCCGTATTCCATACGATAAATTTTTTTTTTATAATACACATTTACGCGCCAATTAAATATGTAAACCATTCCACAAGTTCTATTTAAACGTACATCAATTTAAATGTTTACAAAAGGCACGAAGGCCATTAATTAAGTTTAATACAAGTTCGACCCACTACAATGATAGTTTATAATCCAAACGACACTCGAGCATGGTTTAGGGCTAAACTACCCAAAATGTTAGGCCAACTTCAAAAGCTATGCCGAAAGCACCCCCTGTCAACATAAACGGGAGACAACTAATCCAACCGTATGCCCTTACCCTTGTCCAAGCCGGAACCTATAAAATGATAAACAACGAGAGGGTAAGCAATGCTTAGTGAGTGCAACAATTATACATGCATATATATAACCTATCCATTTGCAATCACAACACCAAATACCTCATACGAACTTGTAACTCAATTAGCATGTCAACATACCCGTAACACTAACAAGTCGTACATTATCACACCACTTCATTAGCATATACTCAACTCAGTATATATATATAATATGCTAAATAAAACAACAATCTCAATATGGTTAACCAATATCGCTATGGTGCTACCGGCTCGTGGTTCACACCATACGCTTTTGAGTCATACTCGTTTATAGTGCTACCGGCTCGTGGTTCACACTCGATGCTACCGGCTCGTGGTTCACATCTTAGTTTATAGTGCTACCGGCTCGTGGTTCACACTCGATGCTACCGGCTCGTGGTTCACATCCTAACCCACACATGTTATGGCACTACCGGCTCGGTGGTTCATACCATAACATTCATAAATAAATACGCTATATACACATACGTATAATTACTCCACTCACCTTGTCACAAGGATGATGATTTAGCACTTCCGAGCTTCAACGCAATGTACCTAAATCATTAAGTGCACATTCAATTTTACAACTAGTGGGATTAACCACAATATTCCCACTTGAGCATTTAATGACCCAATTTGCATTAAATGACTCAACTACACACAACCGCCCATAAATGGCCAAGACTCGACTTTTATCATTAAGGCTAGTGAATTAAAGTCTACTAACTTCAATTAACACAAAACTTAGGGTAATCCATACCCATTTCATCTAATTAGGTCAACTAGTACATTTTGACCCATTTTAAATTACTTAGACTCACAATCAAGTCAAACTTACCCATTAACACTTCTTTCATTAATCTTAAAGTGCATTAGTGACTAACAACACCATTTGACACTTACAACCTCAAATCATAATGCCAAAACCCTAGATTGTGGCTATTAGGGTTTCATTACAACAACACAACCCAAATTCACCCATTTTACCCTCAAATGGGTCATACAAATCTCTAGTAACCAAAACCCTAGCCATTAACAAATTTAAAACTTAAAACATAAAGTTAGAACTTACCAAGACTATCCTCTTGTAGCTAACAACAAGGAGAACAACTTTAATTCTTGCTCCTAGGTTTTATTCACAAATCTTCACCTTCAAATCTCAAGATTAAACTAAGTGGGTTTTGTGTTTTGGGAGAGAAAATGGAAAGAAAAGATAAAAGGAAAATGAATTAAATGGATATGTGGTGGAGATTTAATGCTCCCATCAGATCCACATGTCAATTTACCATTTTTCCCCTTAAAATTCCTTAAAAAGAGCTAAGTCCGGATTCTGTCCAGCAGGACTGCCGCGACGCGGCTCAATTAGTCGCTGCACGACACATAAAGGGAAATTCGACCCTTCTTAACCCACTTTCTGATCCAGGTTTGCTTTGTTTGTCGCGGCGCGGTCCCACCCGTCGCGACGCGGCGTTTTCCTAGGCCTGGTCACTTCGACAAATTAACACAAAACGATGGTTCAAACAACTAGCACACCTCATTCGCTTTTCCTATGCATGCTTAAGCTTCAACCTTAAGTCTCGCACGACTCAACTCCATCGCGACACATACATATACACGCTCACGCACGCATTCTCAAATATATATATACATATATATATATATATATATATATATTTACACACACATACATGCACTAACTCATAAATTAACACTTTGGCTCATTTAATCACATAAACAAACAAGTTATAATCGTGCTAATAATTAAGTTTGTACCTTTAAATATGTACAGGAAAAACGGGATGTTACAACTCTCCCCCACTTGAATCGGAGCGCGTCCTCGCGATCCAAGCCGCATGTCAAGCCGGAAGGTAAACCAACACGAACTCTTCGGGCTCCCAAGTAAATTTGGAACCTTTACTACGACGCCATTGGACTTTAAAAGTCCTTACCTCTTTATGTCTCAACCTTTTGACCTTCTCATCAAGTATGGCAATCGGTTCCTCGATATACTCTAACTTATTATTTAGCTCAATCTCGTCTAATGGGACCCAAGATGAATCATCCGCAAGACACTTACGGAGATGGGAGACATGAAATGTATTATGGATCCCCGCAAGCTCTTCGGGTAATTCCAAACGATACGCAACTTCACCAACACGAGCTAAAACCTTAAACGGCCCAATAAACCGAGGAGCTAACTTTCCCCGTTTTTGAAATCGAATAATACCTTTCTATGGCGAAACTTTGAGCATCACCATGTCACCTTCTTGAAATTTGATCGTTCGTCTACGTTTATCGGCATACGACTTTTGCCTATCTTGAGCCTTTTTCAAATGCTCTCGAATCATATCAATCTTGCTATTCGTCTCTAAAACCAAATCGGTACTCCCAATTTCCTTTTGTCCTACTTCACCACAACAAATTGGGGTTCGACACCTACGCCCATAAAGCATCTCATAAGGTGGCATCCCAATACTAGTATGATAACTATTATTGTACGATAATTCCACCAAAGGTAAGTGCTCATCCCAACTACGACCGAAATCAATAATGCACGCTCGTAACATATCTTCTAAAGTTTGATTTGTACGTTCGGTTTGACCGTCCGTTTGAGGATGATACGCCGTGCTTAATTTTAATTGCGTACCCATATCTTCATGAAATTTATCCTAAAACCGAGATGTAAAATGGGTATCTCGATCCGAAATAATAGATATAGGAACTCCGTGTCGAGAGATAACTTCCTTGATAAACAACTTAGCCAAAGTCTTCGACAATATCGCTTCCTTAATGGGAAGAAACAAATCACTCTTCGTCAATCGATCAACTATAACCCAAATCGAATCAAATTGGGTTCTCGCCGTTTTAGGTAACGTCGTGATGAAATCCATGGTAATGTGCTCCCATTTCCATTTCGGGATTTCTAACAGTTGTAACTTACCATACGGCTTTTGGTGCTCAGCCTTAACTTGCAAACACGTGACGCATTGCTCAACATACTTCACAACATCACGTTTCATGCCCGGCCACCAATAATCTTTCCTTAAGTCAAGATACATTTTTGTCGCGCCCGGATGAATGGAATATTTTGACTTATGTGCTTCATCGAGTAGCACTTGTCGATAATCACCCATCTTAGGCACCCACACTCTTCCTTGAAAAGACAACAAACCACGCGAGCCCATAGTAATGAAATCTGATTGTCCCACAAATCGCTCCGCATGCTTGTTGTGAACGTAAGCCTCTATTTGAATCACACCGAGTTTTTCAAGAAAATCGTTAGTAATAATCATATGTAACAATCCCAATCGTAACGCCGGGTGATGACTCTTTCGACTTAATGCATCCGCGACCATATTCGCCTTGCCCGGATGATAAAGTATTTCACAATCATAATCTTTCACCACATCCATCCACCTATGTTGACGATAATTCAAATCTCGTTGATTAAAGAGATGTCTCAAACTCTTATGATCCGAATAAATCGTACTCTTGATACCATACAAGTAGTGGCGCCAAATTTTCAACGCATGCACCACCGCCGCCATCTCAAGATCATGATCGGATATCTCGTTTCGTGTTCCTTTAATTGTCGAGAGGCATAAGCGATGACTTTACCTCTTTGCATTAGAACACACCCGAGCCCATTTAACGAAGCATCACAATAAACCGTCATGTCCTCCACTCCTTTCGGCAACACTAACACCAGAGCTTGACATAACTTCTCCTTTAACAATTAAAAGGCAACTTCTTGCTCGTTCTCCCAAACAAACCTCGCGTTCTTCCTTGTCAATTTCGTCAATGAAGAAGCGATCTTAGAAAAGTCTTGGATAAACCGACGATAATAACCGGCCAATCCGAGAAAACTTCGGACCTCCGTAGGAGTAGTCGGTTGTCTCCAACTCTTCACCGTCTCTATCTTCCCCGGATCCACTTGAATGCCATCTTTGTTCACAATGTGACCAAGGAATTGAACTTCCCTTAGCCAAAATTCACATTTGGAGAACTTAGCATACAACTTCTCCCTTCGTAACGTCTTCAAAACTTCGCGCAAATGGCATTCATGTTCGTTCATACTTTTCGAGTAGACAAGTATGTCATCAATGAACACAATTACCGACTTGTCCAACATAGGTTGGCACACTTGGTTCATAAGATCCATGAATTCCGCCGGTGCATTCGTAAGACCAAAAGGCATAACTACAAACTCAAAATGCCCATAACGCGTTCGAAAAGCCGTTTTCTCAATATCTTCCTCACGGACCCGCATTTGGTGATAGCCGGACCGTAGGTCAATGTTTGAGAAATACGCCGCACCTTGGAGTTGGTCAAACAAATCATCAATCCTAGACAATGGATAACGATTTTTGATTGTCACATTATTCAACTCCCTATAGTCGATGCACATCCGCATACTACCATCCTTCTTTTTCACGAATAAAACTGGAGCGCCCCATGGCGAAGCACTCGGTCGAATAAAACCCTTTTCAAGCAACTCTTGGGTTTGGTTTAACAACTCTTACATTTCCGTCGGTGCTAAACGATAAGGAGTTTTAGCAATGGGAGTAGCTCCCGGAACCAACTTAATGCGAAATTCTACTTGTCTTTCCGCCGGAACACCCGGTAACTCGTCCAAAAAAACGTCTTCGAATTCACTAACTACCAAAATTTCATGAATGGGTGGTGGCTCATCACGAGTATCAACAACATGGGCAAGAAAAGCTATGCCACCACTAACAAGAAAACGACGTGCCCGTGCAAAAGAACATATCGGCACAAGTCTTCTTCATTTATCGCCGTGAATAATTAACTCTCCCCCACTTGGGGTCTTCACACGGATAAATTTCTCATGGCATGCAATATCGGCTCTATTTTGATCGAGCCAATCCATACCAACAACGATATCAAAGTCGCCCAAAGTCATCGGGATAAGATCAATTTTAAAGTTCTCGGCACCAAACACAACATCACAATTTTTACACACATCAACCACTAGCACCGTCTTGCCGTCCGCTATTTCGACTTCTACCGAACGACTTAACTTAGCTAACGGTCTATCAAGTTTAGGCACAAATTTTGGAGACACAAACGACAAATTTGCACCGCTATCAAATAAGATCCTTGCCGGATTAGAGTTAACCATAAAAGTACCTGAGACAACTTCGTTGGATTGTTTGGCTTCGTCATTAGTCATCAAGTAGTTGCGACCCCTAGTCGTGCTCGCCGCCTTCTCTAACTTCTTAGCATGATCATTATTCAAATCGGGGCATTCCGGCCTCTTGTGCCCCTCTTTACCACAATTAAAGCAAGTGACTTTGGTCGACGTCTTGGTGGAATCACGGGCCATGTGCCCTATTTGGTTACAATTATAACACGTAGGTCCGAAACCCCTGGAAGTACCCTTCTTCACACTATTAACGCTCTCGGAGCCTTTCTTGTTCTTTTTATTTGAAAAATTCGAATGACTCGAACCTTCAAACTTTCTCTTTGAAAAAGTGAAATCACTCTTCCTTGGAACCTCCGGCTTAAAACCCCGAGCCAATTCAAATAACTCCTCAAAAGACTTAGCCATACCCCGACAAATCTTACCCTTTAACTCATCATTCAAGGTACGGTAGAAATCTTTCATTAGCTTGTGATCGTCACCAACATATTCTGGGCAAAAACGAGTCTTTGCCAAAAAGGTAGACTTGAGAGTAACCAAGTCCATTGAACCTTGTTGCAAATGATGCAACTCGTCCCGGATTCTATCAAATTCGGAAGAAGTTCGGTATTCTTGGAAGAATTCCTTCTTAAACTCCTCCCATGTCAAGCTCATGCATTGCTCTTCACCATATAAATTGATTTTATCGTCCTACCACAACTTGCCTTCTTCACGTAACATGCTAGACCCATACCTCGTCTTCTTCTCGGGAGGACACTCCGCGGTACGGAACGCCCCCTCCATATCGGAAATCCAACAAGTGCTTTTCAATGGATCCCTCACCCCATTAAACATCAGAGGTTGAGTATCCTTGAAATTTTTGTAGTGGAAGTCGCGCCTTCCTTCACCTCCTTCACCATGAGGATAAATGTTTCTAGCGTCAAGAGCCTCATCGACGGCGGCCTTCATTCGTTCATTAATTAAATCGGTTATTTGCTCGTCAACCGATTCCTTGAAAACCTTTCTCACGCTAACAAAGAAGTCCTCCTTGTAGTTCTTCAAGATGGCCTCAACTTTGGCCGCGAAATCGGGGTCCTCGCTTGTACCACCGATATCATTATCGTGTCCGTTTCTCGTCTTCATTCTATAAAACAAAAAAGGTTAAACCATGAACGAAAGGCATAACACGTAAGTATATACATGCGTACCACACTACTCCATCTTGCTCAACAATTGCCGTACATTACTCGTTTGACACGATTTACACCCGTAACAATGGTAGCTAATCGTTGTTACGCGAGCACGTCGCATTAACTTGCTAGTACAACGTCCGTCTTGCTTGATGATTGCTAAACACAACACAAAACAATTAGCACAAGGTTAGTTCACATAAACCAAAGCACTAACAATTTCCGATTAGACCCAAAGTCCTACAAGTCCCGCATAAAGCGCTCACATAATAAAGTCTAAGTCTAGGCACCTATCTCAAGTCGCCTAAATCCCTTAGACCATGCTCTGACACCACTTGAAACAACCCAACCCGTATTCCATACGATAATTTTTTTTTTATATAATACACATTTACGCGCCAATTAAATATGTAAACCATTCCACAAGTTCCATTTAAACCTACATCAATTTAAATGTTTACAAAAGGCACGAAGGCCATTAATTAAGTTTAATACAAGTTCGACCCACTACAATGATAGTTTATAATCCAAACGACACTCGAGCATGGTTTGGGGCTAAACTACCCAAAACGTTAGGCCAACTTCAAAAGCTATGCCAAAAGCACCCCCTATCAACATAAACGGGAGACAACTAATCCAACCGTATGCCCTTACCCTTGTCCAAGCCGAAACCTATAAAATGATAAACAACTAGAGGGTAAGCAATGCTTAGTGAGTGCAACAATTATACATGCATATATATAACCTATCCATTTGCAATCACAACACCAAATACCTCATACGAACTTGTAACTCAATTAGCATGTCAACATACCCGTAACACTAACAAGTCGTACATTATCACACCACTTCATTAGCATATACTCAACTCAGTATATATATAATATGCTAAACAAAACAACAATCTCAATATGGTTAACCAATATCGCTATGGTGCTACCGGCTCCTGGTTCACACCATACGCTTTTGAGTCATACTCGTTTATAGTGCTACCGGCTCGTGGTTCACACTCGATGCTACCGGCTCGTGGTTCACATCTTAGTTTATAGTGCTACCGGCTCGTAGTTCACACTCGATGCTACTGGCTCGTGGTTCACATACTAACCCACACATGTTATGGCACTACTGGCTCGGTGGTTCATACCATAACATTCACAAATAAATACGCTATATACACATACGTATAATTACTCCACTCACCTTGTCACAAGGATGATGATTTAGCACTTCCGAGCTTCAACGCAATGTACCTAAATCATTAAGTGCACATTCAATTTCACAACTAGTGGGATTAACCACAATACTCCCACTTGAGCATTTAATGACCCAATTTGCATTAAATGACTCAACTACTCACAACCGCTCATAAATGGCCAAGACTCGACTTTAATCACTAAGGCTAGTGAATTAAAGTCTACTAACTTCAATTAACACAAAACTTAGGGTAATCCATACCCATTTCATCTAATTAGGTCAACTAGTACATTTTGACCCATTTTAAATTACTTAGACTCACAATCAAGTCAAACTTACCCATTAACACTTCTTTCATTAATCTTAAAGTGCATTAGTGACTAACAACACCATTTGACACTTACAACCTCAAATCATAATGCCAAAACCCTAGATTGTGGCTATTAGGGTTTCATTACAACAACACAACCCAAATTCACCCATTTTACCCTCAAATGGGTCATACAAATCTCTAGTAACTAAAACCCTAGCCATTAACCAATTTAAAACTTAAAACATAAAGTTAGAACTTACCAACACTATCCTCTTGTAGCTAACAACAAGGAGAACAACTTTAATTCTTGCTCCTAGGTTTGATTCACAAATCTCCACCTTCAAATCTCAAAATTAAACTAAGTGGGTTTTGTGTTTTGGGAGAGAAAACAGAAAGAAAAGATAAAAGGAAAATGAATTAAATGGATATGTGGTAGATATTTAATGCTCCCATCAGATTCGCATGTTAATTTACCATTTTGCCCCTTAAAATCCCTTAAAAAGAGCTAAATCCGGATTCTGTCCAGCAGGACTGCTGCGGCGCGGCTCAATTAGTCGCGGCACAACACATAAAGAGAAATTTGACCCTTCTTAACACACTTTCTGATCCAGGTTTGCTTTGTTTGTCGCGGCGCGGTCTTGCCCGTCGCGGCGCGTTTGCCTAGGCCTGGTCACTTCGACAATTTAACAAAAACGATGGCTCAAACAACTAGCACACCTCATTCGCTCTTCCTATGCATGCCTAAGCTTCAACCTTAAGTCTCGCACGACTCAACTCCATCGCGACACATACATATACACGCTCACGCACACATTCTCAAATATATATATGTATATATATATATATATATATATATATATATATATATATATATATATATATACATACATATACATATATATATATATATACACACACATACATGCACTAACTCATAAACTAACACTTTGGCTCATTTAATCACATAAATAAACAAGTTATAATCGTGCTAATAATTAAGTTTGTACCTTTAAATATGTACGGGAAAAACGGGATGTTACACTAAAAATTGACAAAACTCGCCCACCATCATCATCTAAATCGTCCATCATCATCATCATCATCCATAACATCACCTTCTCATGCAAAAATATCTTAGATATTTACTTCCATCCCATGTAAAACATCATGATTGATCTTCGCATGATCATTAATGCTAGAATGGTGAGTCATCTTTTCCTTACATCCTCCATGTGCCACCTAGCCACCACCATCTCCTATATAAACCCCTCTCTTGCTCACTTCATTCATTTGATCATTCTCACACACACGTACACTTAAGTATCACCTTCTTGAAGCCTTAAGATCATATATCTTCAAGGTATAACAAACTACTTAATTCTATTCATCATTTCTAGTCATTTTCAAGAACATTCATGGTGTAAAAGTTTGATCTAGAATGCTTAATCACTCAATGATGACTATATAGCTAACCATGATCTTGATGTTAGATTAGTAAACTTAAGTTCACTACATGTCCTATGTCTTATAATGAAGCTAACTTAAGAACTAAAGTGGTTAATTACATAAAACTATTTTGTCTTTGAGCTCTCCAAAATTTTACTTGAAGTTCATGACCTAAAAACCAACTTATGGTTGATCTCAGGAACTCATAAATTAGTATGATTTTAATATATGTGCTTGTGACTTCCATTAAAGTTTTCATGATTTATTTGAAATAAAAAGTCATTTTTCATTTTTATTTGGTGAGACAAGTTCAGATTTGAATCAATCTGACCAAGTGTCCAAGAATCATGTATAAATCAAAATATAAGATAGATCTTAAAATAAAGGCTTTTGTTTTTAAAAATAGACATAATAAGCAAACCATGGATAGTTAAAAGGCCAATAACCATTAAGGAATCATTGAGATATAGTCCTATCAAGTTGACATATGATTTTGTTATAGTAGAATTTGGTCAAAAACCTTATCTCTAAAAACAAGGTTAATGAAGACCTAGAAATGATTCCTTTTGAGAATAAGTACTTTTATGTGTCCTAAGATCTCTGTAAAAATCTTGAGTCAAACAAATGTAATTTGATATTTTTAAACTTGCCTAGGAACTTATAGTGTCAATCTGACCTGTTTTGCACACTTGTATAAGAGTGAACTTTTGACAAACTTCTATTTGGAATATAGAGGTTAACCTTACATGGTTGTAAACGTTACTCAAAGATCTTTCCAAAGATGGTAATCTCACCTTAAATGGATGTTTAGATTAATAGAAACACCTAAACGAATATTATGGTAAAACTAGTCAAAACAGTCAACACCTAAAACTATGAACTATGTAACCTTTGAAACCAAGAATTAAAATGGACATGTATGATCACTTGAGAACTGATCTTAGACCTAACCTAAAAACTATATTAGATAGTATGACCTCTGAGCTCATAATATTTATTAGTTCTCAAGCCAAATCACCGTAAACTATCTAAACCGCACTTTTCGAGCTTCGCACCGTGTTGCATCAATTGTGAGTTCGTAGACCCCTTTTTCTCGTTTTATAATTGTTTTGAGGTGAGAATACATGCCTACTATTTTGCAATGCTTTATTTATAAAGTTTGTTTTATAAACATTCTTAATATTAAACAACACTTTATGCATTTCGAAGTTTGTTATATGTGAGTTTTATGCTAAAAAGCCCTTAACTCGGTAGTATTAATTACAGTGACTTGTAAGCGCGAATCACTAGAGCAGATCTATTAGGTTTGACAACCTCACCCTACCTTAATTGTTACTTCGACACATCTTATTCTCGTATTTGAAAGCTTGAAATCATTTTACTTCTAAACTGTTTATGAAGTTGGATCTTGTGATCTGTTGTACTATCAAACCATTTATGGACTCGAAAATTTAATATTTGTTTTACTATTTTAAACTGTTTAAAACCATGAAACTTTTGTAAATTTTATACGTTGTACAAAAACCTATGTACTCACCAACCTTTGTGTTGACGCTTTAGCATGTTTATTCTCAGGTACTTATTGCTTGAACTTTGCGGTTGCTTAGAGATCAAGACCAAGCACTGGAATCAGAGTTAACATCCGCGTCAATGGAGATTTTGGCGGGGTGTTACAGATAGTATCAGAGCTATTGGTTGTAGGGATCTAGGAATTGCATTAGTGTGTCTAACTAAGTCATTAGGACGCATTAGTGAGTCTAGACTACAACCCGACTGATAACTGCTATACTATTTGCATGACCAAATAGGTGTACATATATATGTGTACTATGTTTGCACTACACTTAATTTTGTTACTATCTGCTGCGATAATAATTCACTACTCGTTAAAGACAATACCGACCGACTTTGAAATCATTGACGTGAATTACAATTCATTCGTTCTTCATGAGACACATACGTTTAGAAGATTTGCACCAACTCTTTTTGACTAAATACAAGATTTTATTCGAGATAACATTACACCTTGTTCACTTCCACTCTCCATGATTATATTCTCTTAAACCTTATGAAGTGATGTTGGAATGGAGGTATTGAAATGACCCGTCCTAATCCATCTGGATGAATACATTACATTTGGTAACATCGCGAGGTACTTGACCTCTATATGATACATTTTACAAACATTGCATTCGTTTTTAAAAGACAGACTTCTATTTCATCGAAAGTTGACGGCATGCATACCATTTCATAATATATCTAACTATAATTGACTTAGTAATAATCTTGATGAACTCG
Organism: Rutidosis leptorrhynchoides; assembly: GCF_046630445.1. Taxonomy (NCBI): domain Eukaryota; kingdom Viridiplantae; phylum Streptophyta; class Magnoliopsida; order Asterales; family Asteraceae; genus Rutidosis; species Rutidosis leptorrhynchoides. Next base: position 182,795,749 of record NC_092337.1, read on the forward strand.
ACGACTCGAATGCAACGTCTTTTGAAATATGTCATGAATGACTCCAAATAATATCTTTACTATGAGTAAATGCACAGCGGAAGATTTCTTTCATACCTGAGAATAAACATGCTTTCATATGTCAACCAAAAGGTTGGTGAGTTCATTAGTTTATCATAATCAATCATTTCCATAATTTTAATAGACCACAAGATTTTCATATTTCATAAACATCATTCTCATATCAGGCATTTTGCGAACTGCATAGAGATAAAAATCATTCATATGGATTGAACACCTGGTAACCGACCTTAACAAGATACATATAGAATATCCCCTAGTATACAGCGCGCAGCTAATATACTAAATAATACCTCGAAGTACTAAAGCATCCATACCCTGGATGGGGTTCGTTGGGCCCGATAGATCTATCTTTAGGATTCGCGTCAATTAGGGGCCATTTCCCTAATTCTTAGGTTACCATACTTGAATGAGCGATATTCGATTTAATAATCCAACCATATAATGTAGTTTTCGATTACTTGTGTCTATTTCGTAAAACATTTATAAAAGCAGCGCATGTATTCTCAGTCCCAAAAATATATATTGCAAAAGCATTTAAAAATGGAGCAAATGAAACTCACAATACGATATTTTGTAGTAAAAATATTCATACGACGATACTGAACAATGCAGTGTTGGCCTTAGATTCACGAAACTATATCATTTGTATATTTATTAATATACATAGTTGTAATCTAACAAATATATATATAAATTTATTAGTTATATTCCTTTTTATATTAATAATATATATATGTTTCTTATATTCAGTTTATTATATAAAAATATTAATCTTGTTATGTTATGTATTAAATAAATTTTTAATATATATATATATATATATATATATATATATATATATATATATATATATATATATATATATATATATATATATATATATATATTGATGGTTATGCGAGGTGTATATAAAATAGCTTAAATTTTAGCAGGGAAATACTATTAAATACGATACAATTTTACACAAGATATTTATTTATTTAGAGAATGGATATACTTAAACCTTGCTACAACACTTATAGGCAGTGTACCTAATCGTACAGTAGTGTAGTTTTTAGTAAGTTCGGTTCGTTCCACAGGGAAAATCTTTAAACAAAGCTTAACGCTATATTAGTTTACTTTTATAAAAATACAAATATATATATAAGTAATATTATTATTATAAAGGGGGATTTTTACCGTTTAATGACCGGTTTGTCGATTTTTAAAAAAAACTTTAGTTACAGTTAAAACAAAATGTAAAATATTAAATAAATAAAAGACTTAATTTAAAGCGTAAAGTAAATAACGATAATGAAATTGCGAATAATAAAAGTGCGATAAAATAAACTTGCGATAATTAAAAGTACGATAATTAAAAGTGCAATTAAATACAATAACAATAAATAAAAATGCGATAATTAGAAGTGCAATTAAATATAAAATAAAGGAAATTAAATATGAAATAAAAGAATTATGCTTATTTAAACTTCCGTAATCACGATGTTTGACGTGTTGATTTTAGTTTTATGCCCATGGGTTAATTGTCCTTTGTCCTGGATTATTTAATATGTCCGTCTGGTTTTTGTCCATAACAGTCCATCAGTCATAAATATAAAGTGCGAGTGTCCTCGTCAAATTATCCTTATACCCGAAGTTAAATATTGCAACTAATTAGGGACTTAAACTGTAACAAGGTTTTATTACTTTGTTTAATAATTACACCAGGATGTCGACTGAGTGTAACTCAAGGTTTTAATACTTTGTTAACAATTATGCCAAGTGTCCTTGTACATAATTTCACCCCTGTTTTAATAATTCTAGTGGCTATTAATCCATTCCCGTGTCCGGTTAAATGAACGATTATTCGTACATATAAATATCCCGCCCATCGTGTCCGATTGAGTGTATATGGTTATTTATAGGGACGCCCAATTGTAAATCTTTATATTAACATTAACAAACTATCATTTAGTTAAACAAATATAAAGCCCATTAATAGCCCATAGTCTAATTTCCACAAGTGTCGTTCTTTTGTCCAAACCCCAATTATGGTACAAAGCCCAATTACCTAATTTTAATATTTTTAGCCCAACATCATGATTACTTCGGACTAAATAAGAATAATAATAAATTAGCTACGAGACATTAAATTAAAAAGGTTGAACATAACTTACAATGATTAAAAATAGCTTAGCGTTACACGGACAGAATTTCGACTTACACCCTTACAACATTCGCTAACATACCCTTATTATTAGGATTTAAAATTAAATTTAAAATTAAAATATAAATATAAATATAAATATTACGTTGAGTGAAGAAGAAAAAGATGTGTTTATTTTGGCCAAAACGCGTTGAATTTATAGGACCTGGGCTGGATTTCAGAGCCATGCGATCGCATGGCTTTTGTGCCTCCAGGCCATGCGATCGCATGGCCTGCTGGGAGAAGTCACATTTCTTTGTTTTCTTTCTTGCCGATGTTTATAAATAATAATATAATATATAAATAATTATAAGAATTATTTAAATATTATATTTTATTTATGTGCATAGTTAACTTGTAATTTTTAGTCCGTTGCGTCGAGCGTTGGGAGTTGACTCTGGTCCTGGTTCTGGATTTTCGAACGTCCTTGCGTACAATTTAATATCTTGTACTTTGCGTTTTGAATCTTGTACTCTTGTAATTTTGAGACGTTTCTTATCAATAATTGGAACCTCATTGATTGTATTTTGTACTTTTGAGCTTTTTGGTCATTTGCGTCTTCAATTCGTCGAATCTGTCTTTTGTCTTCACCTTTTATTATTTAAACGAATATCACTTGTAAATAGAACAGTTGCAACTAAAAGCTTGTCTTTCTTGAGGAATAATGCTATGAAATATATGTTCGTTTTTAGCATTATATATATATATATATATATATATATATATATATATATATATATATATATATATATATATATATATATATATATATATATATATATATATATATATATATATATATATATATATATATATATATATATATTAGTTGTATATTAATAATAATAGTAGTCAAAATAATATTAATAGTGGTAAAAATGATAATAATTATAATACTTAATATTACTAATAAGATAATAATGTTAATGATTCAATTAATGATAATAATAATGTTATTACTGATAATAAATGTAAAAATATTAATTTTACTGTTAATGATAGTTATGATACTTATTTTAGTAATTACATAATAATAATACTCGTGATAATATAAATAATAATACTTATGTTAATATTAAAATTTATATTATTTACAAGAAGATACTAATACTAATATTTGCGACCTTAATAATAATTTGTATTACTTTCATAATGATAATAATCATAATCATAATTTTGATGATAATACTAAAATGGTAAAAATCATGTTTTTAGTAATACTTATAATAATACTAATGATAATATTAACAACATTACTACTTAATAATAATATTGGGAATGATAATAATATTAATAATAAATGTTAACTAATACTTATTTTAGTGATAATAATAATAATAATTATAATACTTGTACTAATAACAATAACATTCATTAATAATAACAATAACAATAATAATAGTAACAATAATAATAATAATTAATAATAATAATAATAATAATAATAATAATAATAATAATAATAATAATAATAATAATAATAATAATAATAATAATAATAATAATAATAATAATAATAATAATAATAATAATAATAATAATAATAATAATAATAATAATAAGAGTGTTACCCTTAAAAGAGCTTTTCTAAAAAAATTCGCCATGAACTGGGCTCGAACCCGCGACCCCTTGCTCATCCGCAACACCACTCCTCCATTCTCAATTTTCTATTATATCTCCTAACCCAGTTTTATTTAATCCTTCATCTATGTCAATATTTCGGCCCAACATCTAATTCAAATTTCACGGCCCAACAACAGATTGGATTTCGGCCCATCACTTCATCATGTAAACGGACCATCAACAAAAAGAAATAAATAATCTGCAGCAGCCTTGGTTCGAACTCAAGACCTCTCGCTCACCCGAAAACACTCCTAACCGTCCCTGATAATGCTAAAAACGAACATATATTTCATAGCATTATTCCTCAAGAAAGACAAGCTTTTAGTTGCAATTTACCTATTTACAAGTGATATTCGGTTAAATAATAAAAGGTGAAGAAAAAAGACAGATTCGACGAATTGAAGACGCAAACGAACAAAAAGCTCAAAAGTACAAAGTACAATCAAAGTGGTTCCAATTATTGATAAGAAATGTCTCAGAATTACAAGACTACAAGATTCAAAACGCAAAGTACAAGATATTAAATTGTACGCAAGGACGTTCGAAAATCCGGAACCGGGACAAGAGTCAACTCTCAACGCTCGACGCAACGGACTAAAAATTACAAGTTAACTATGTATATAAATATAATATAATATATAATTAATTATATAAATTATATATATTATATTTATATATTAAAACCGTCGGCAAAGAAGATCCAAAAAGGGATGAGCTGTAAAAGCAAACTCCGCGACTTGCGGAGTTTGGAGGGCAAAAATACCGCGACTTGCGGAGCCCCAAATTCTGAAACTGCCTATAAAAGCCAACGCATTTTGATCGTAAAAAAATCATCCTTTAATCTCTCTATCTAAACGTATATATATATATATATATATATATATATATATATATATATATATATATATATATATATATTTTAATTTTAATTTTAATTTTAATTTCTAATAATAAGGGTATGTTAGCAAATGTTGTAAGGGTGTAAGTCGAAATTCTGTCCGTGTAACGCTACGCTATTTTTAATCATTGTAAGTTATGTTCAACTTTTTTAATTTAATTTCTCGTAGCTAAGTTATTATTATGCTTATTTAATCCAAAGTAATCATGATGTTGGGCTAAAAATATATAAATTTGGGTAATTGGGCTTTGTACCATAATTGGGGTTTGGACAAAAGAACGACACTTGTGGAAATTAGACTATGAGCTATTAATGGGCTTTATATTTGTTTAACTAAATGATAGTTTGTTAATTTTAATATAAAGATTTACAATTGGACGTCCCTATAAATAACCATATACACTCGATCGGACACGATGGGCAGGGTATTTATATGTACGAATAATCGTTCATTTAACCGGACACGGGAATGGATTAATAGCCACTAGAATTATTAAAACAGGGGTGAAATTATGTACAAGGACACTTGGCATAATTGATAACAAAGTATTAAACCTTGGGTTACACACAGTCGATAACCTGGTGTAATTATTAAACAAAGTATTAAAATCTTGTTACAGTTTAAGTCCCCAATTAGTTGGAATATTTGACTTCGGATATAAGGATAATTTGACGAGGATACTCGCACTTTATATTTATGACTGATGGACTGTTATGGACAAAAACCAGACGAACATATTAAATAATCCAGGACAAAGGACAATTAACCCATGGGCATAAAACTAAAATCAACACGTCAAACATCATGATTACGGAAGTTTAAATAAGCATAATTCTTTTATTTCATATTTAATTTCCTTTATTTTATATTTAATTGCACTTCTAATTATCGCACTTTTATTTATTGTTATTTAATTGCACTTTTAATTATCGTACTTTTTAATTATCGCAATTTTATTTTATCGCACTTTTATTTATTGCAATTTCATTATCGTTATTTATTTTACACTTTAAATTAAGTCTTTTATTTATTTAATATTTTACATTAGGTTTTAACTGCGACTAAAGTTTTAAAATCGACAAACCGGTCATTAAACGGTAAAAACCCCCTTTTTATAATAATAATATTACTTATATATATATTTGTATTTTTATAAATTAAAACTAATATAGCGTTAAGCTTTGTTTAAAGATTTTTCCCTGTGGAACGAACCGGACTTACTAAAAACTACACTACTGTACGATTAGGTACACTGCCTATAAGTTTGTAGCAAGGTTTAAGTATATCCATTCTATAAATATATAAATATCTTGTGTAAAATTGTATCATATTTAATAGTTTTTCGTTGTAAAAATAAAGCTATTTTATATACACCTCGCATAACATCAAGTATTTTTGGCGCCGCTGCCGGGGAACGACGAAGCGAAACGCCACACACATAAAAAAAAGAGAATTTTTATTAAGTTTTATTTAGTTTTTGTAAAAATACATTTTAAATATTAAAAAAATATAAAAATTTAAAAAACCGAATAAAAAAATATATATAAATATATTTTTAAGATTTTTATTTATAAAATTATAAAGTATTTCTATTTTTTATTTTAGTTTTTAAAATATAAGTTTTTATTTATTATATTTTATATAATTATTAAAAACAGAAAAATATATAAAATATAATTTAAAAAAAAACTACAGAACCTGTCGAACGATATTTGTGCATTTAAAATTTTGACCTCCGCGACTCGCGGGGTTTTCTGGTACGTGGCACCGCAACTCGCGGAGCCACCCTGACACGACCAGAAACCCTAATTGCATTAATTATGGAGTATTATTAATTATTATTATTATTATTAATAAACCCTAAATTAGTTAATTAATTTATTATTTAGTTTAAGTTTTAATTAATTTGTAATAATTAATTTTAATTAGTTTTATTTATATATATAAAAGTAATAGTTTTATAAAATAAATAAGATAAAAATAATATTTTTATAAAAATTGTACTTTTTACAACTTTAATTTTATTTTTATATTTTGTATCTTTTTATTTGTTTATTCGTAATATTTGTATTTTTTGCTCGTAATTAGTTTTAAGTTATAGTTTTTGCCATAATTATTTTTTACTTCTAGATTTTTAGGCTTTGCCGTAAATTCCCTTAAGTGCTTTTTCTTTAGACTAAGATTTAGGTGCTTTAGAATTTTGCGACGTTTTTTTTAAGTTTTAGAACCTTTTTAAGATATTGCCATTTGGGATATAGTATTTCTTTTAAGCTTTAATATTTTTAGACGCAACTTTTAATTTTTTAGTTTTTAGTTCCTTTTTAAGTTTTGACGCGCTACTTTCTTATTTTTATTTTTCGACGCCTTTTACCTATGTATCAATTATCACTCCAATTTGTAATCTCAATTTGCAATTTTAATTTTAAGTAAGTGATAATAATAAGGTTGGGTTAGTCGAGTGTTTTAAAGTTTTATAAGTCACTCTTTTTCTTTCTTATTTTTTGACGCCTTTTATTTTTCAACCATTTTCTTTTTCGACCTTTTTCGACGCGCTCTTTTTCTTTCTTATTTCTCGCCATTCTAGTTTTTAGGACATAGATTTTTATTCTATTTCTTATCTAAATTTCTTTAAATTACAAAAATTTATTTTAAGTGGTTAAATTGATAGACATCAAGATTTTCTGGTTCGTAGTAATAGTTGAATTTGTACGTGGACCGGGTTATTGGAGCCAAACAGTACTCAATTATATTGAGACCAAACGAATCCTACCCCTCTGCTGCATCTTTTGGCTATTCGAAACGTGGGCAAAATCAGAAAAGTCTATTAATTGGATAACTTATATAATTTTTCTTTCTTTTTAAAAAATTAATAGGATATTCAGTGAATGCACCGAGCAAGACGTTCACCACCTTTTGTACGTTCACCACCTATAACTAGATCAAGACATCTAGCAAATATTGTCGCCGTTGATTTTTCTTTAGAATCGTCATCCAGTCGACCAAGTACTCCAATTCAAATTTCCGATAATCCATTTTTTTGAACCCGACCTCACAATTGAGAATCCGAAAAATATTCAGGGACAATTCATAGATCCTGAACCATTAATTTTTCCTCCGGAACCATTAATCATTCAAACAGAGATTGTTGAGGAACGAACCATTAAATCAGAATCCTCTAGTGATTCAGATTCAACAAATTCAATTATGAAAAATCTGGAACCTCTAAGTATGGAAGACCAAATGAGAGCTAAACGCACTGGCCAAGGTCACACAATTACTCATCCAGACATTAATGCGCCAGATTATGAAATCAAAGGACAAATTCTACACATGGTGACTAATCAATGCCAATTTAGTGGTGCGCCGAAGGAAGATCCAAATGAACATCTTCGTACCTTTAATAGGATCTGCACACTATTTAAAATAAGAGAAGTAGAAGATGAACAGATATATCTCATGTCATTTCCCTGGACTTTAAAGGGAGAAGCCAAAGATTGGTTGGAATCGTTACCAGAAGGGGCGATCGATACATGGGACGTTTTAGTTGAAAAATTTCTTAAACAATTCTTTCCGGCATCTAAAGCCGTAAGACTTCAAGGAGAAATTGTTACGTTCACACAGAAACCGAATGAAACTCTATATGAGGCATGGACCAGATTTGGAAAGTTATTGAGAGGATGTCCGCAACATGGTTTAGACACCTGTCAAATAGTACAAATATTCTACCAAGGATGCGACATCACTATAAGGAAAGACATCGATATAGCAGCTGGTGGTTCTATTATGAAGAAAACAGAAACTGATGCTTACAAAATTATTGATAACACTGCTTCCCACTCACATGAGTGGCACCAAGAAAAAGATATCGTTAGATCATCTAAAGCAGCTAGAGCCGATTCTAGCCATGACTTAGATTCCATTTCCGCAAAGATAGATGCTGTCGAGAGACGAATAGAAAAGATGACTAAAGATATTCACTCAATACGAATTAGTTGTGTGCAGTGTGGAGGACCACATTTGACAAAAGATTGTCTAAGTATTGAACTAACAATGGAACAAAGAGAGAATATTTCATACATAAACCAAAGGCCTGGAAATAATTATCAGAATAATTATCAACCACCAAGACCGATTTACAATCAAAACCAGAATTATAATCGAAATGTTTCATACAACAACCAACAAGGTCCTAGTAATCAACAAGTATCCAACAATACTTACAACCAGCAAAGACCTAATTTTCAAAACAAACCACCACAAACCGATGATAAAAAGCCGAATTTAGAAGATATGATGACGAAGCTAGTTGAAAATCAAACGCAGTTTTTCACATCTCAGAAACAAACCAATGAACAAAATGCTCAAGCATTTAGAAATCAATAAGCTTCTATTCAAAATCTGGAACAAGAAGTAAGTAACCTAGAAAGGTTAATAGGTGAAAGAAAACCGGGAAGTTTACCTAGTGATACAAATGCTAACCCCCGGAATGAAACTGCTAAAGCTATTACCACAAGAAGTGGTATTACACTTAAACCACCTGAAATACCTGTAATTTCTGATGAAGCTATTCCTACTCCACAAGAACCACAACCTGAACAAGATAAGGAAAAAGAACTGGTAGTTAAAAAAGTTAATAAAGATAACACAGTTAAGGCTAAACCTTATGTTAAACCATACCAACCACCACTTCCTTACCCGAGTAAAATGAAAAAAAGAAACTTGAAGCCGATCAATCCAAATTCTTGGATATGTTTAAACAGATAAATGTAAATCTTCCTTTCATTGATGTGAATTCAGGAATGCCTAGATATGCTAAATTCTTGAAAGATCTGATCACAAATAGAAAGAAAATGGAAGAACTCTCGGCCGTTACTATGAATGCTAATTGTTCTGCAGTGCTGTTAAATAAGATACCAGAAAAACTATCAGATCCAGGAAGTTTCACAATTCCATGTTTTCTGGGTAGTCTTAGTTCAATAGAAGCATTGGCAGACTTAGGTGCTAGTATAAATTTAATGCCATATTCACTATACGCTAAACTAGACCTTGGAAAATTAAAACCAACACCAATAAGTATACAACTAGCAGATAGATCAGTAAAATATCCTAGAGGGATAATGGAGAACATGCTAGTTAAAGTTGGTACTTTAGTATTTCCAGTAGATTTTGTTGTTCTGGACATGGAAGAAGATTCACAAGTTCCTCTCATATTAGGAAGACCATTCTTAAACACAGCTAAAGCAATGATAGACGTGTTCGGTAAGAAACTGACCCTAAGTATAGAGGATGAGAGTGTTACCTTTTCAGTTGATAAAGCAATGCAACAACCGCAATCTGCAGATGATACATGTTATTATATTCAAACTATAGATTCACATGCAGAATTGTTAGAAGAATTTCCAGAATTACAAGGAACAGGAGAATGTTCTTTCGGAGAAGGAACTGAACCAATTGATGAAACTGAAATGTTAGCTACACTAATAGCTAATGGATATGAACCAACAACAGAAGAAATTCAAATGCTAAAAGAAGAAGATAGATATCGATACAAATCATCGATAGAAGAACCTCCGACATTAGAGTTAAAGCCACTTCCAAATCATTTGGAATACGCTTATTTACATGGTGAATCTGAATTACCTGTAATAATATCATCTTCTCTTACTGAAAATGAGAAATCGCAACTCATTTCTGTGTTGAAAGCTCATAAACCAGCTATTGCATGGAAGATTCATGATATAAAAGGAATAAGTCCTTCGTATTGTACACATAAAATCCTTATGGAAGAAGGTCATAAAACGTATGTGCAACGCCAACGAAGACTAAATCCTAATATGCAAGATGTAGTTAAGAAATAAATTATTAAACTGCTTGATGCAGGTTTAATTTATCCAATTTCTGAGAGTCCATGAGTAAGCCCAGTTCAATGCGTGCCTAAGAAGGGTGGCATGACTGTCATTACAAATGAGAAAAATGAGCTTATTCCTACTAGAACTGTAACAGGATGGCCTGTTTGTATTGATTATAGAAAATTAAATGACGCCACCAGAAAAGATCACTTTCCCTTACCTTTTATTGATCACATGTTGGAAAGATTAGCCGGAAACAGTTACTATTGTTTTCTTGATGGTTTTTCCGGATATTTTCAAATTCCAATAGCACCCGAAGATCAAGAGAAAACCACGTTCACGTGCCCTTATGGTACTTTTGCTTACAAACGAATGCCATTTGGACTTTGCAACGCCCCTGCAACCTTTCAAAGGTGCATGATGGCGATTCTTCACGACATGATAGAAGAATGCATGGAAGTTTTCATGGATGACTTTTCAGTCTTCGGTGATACATTTGAAACATGTCTAGTTAATCTTGAATGAATGCTTATTAGATGCGAACAATCAAATCTAGTACTTAATTGGGATAAATGTCATTTCATGGTTAAAGAAGGCATCGTTCTTGGTCATAAAATCTCAAAGGAAGGAATTAAAGTGGATAGAGCTAAAGTAGATGTAATTGCTAAACTTTCACATCCCACCAATGTTAGAGGAGTTAGGAGTTTTCTAGGGCATGCCGGTTTTTACCGACGTTTCATTAAAGATTTTTCTAAAATTGCCACTCCTATGAATAAACTCCTAGAAAAGGATGCTCCATTCATCTTTTCAGATGAATGTATCAAATCTTTTAATATTCTTAAAGCGAAACTCACTAATGCGCCGATTATGATAACTCCAAATTGGAATCTACCGTTTGAACTTATGTGCGATGCAAGTGATTTTGCAATGGGAGCCGTTTTAGGACAAAGGATTGAAAAATGATTTCAACCTATATATTATGCTAGTAAGACGTTACAAGGAGCATAAACAAATTACACAACTACTGAAAAAGAACTCCTTGCTATTGTCTTTGCTTTTGAAAAATTTCGATCATATCTCGTTCTAGCTAAAAAGGTGGTCTATACCGACCATTCTGCTCTTAGATACCTATTTTCGAAACAAGATGCTAAACCACGATTAATCCGTTGGATCTTACTATTACAAGAGTTTGATATTGAAATTCGAGATAAAAAGGGAGCAGAAAATCTCGCAGCCGATCATCTTTCTCGTCTTGAAAATCCTGAATTAGAAGTTCTAAATGAATCGGCCATACAAGACAACTTTCCTGATGAATATCTATTGAAGATAGATTATAATGAAATTCCATAGTTTGCAGACTATGCAAACTACTTAGTATGTGGATTCCTTGAAAAAGGATTGTCGTACCAAAAATGAAAGAAATTCTTCAGTGATATAAAACACTATTTCTGGGAAGATCCACATCTGTTTAAAAGTTGTTCCGATGGAATAATACGCCGATGTGTATTCGAAGATGAAGCCAATCAAATCTTAAACCATTGTCACACGGGACCAACAGGAGGGCATTATGGGCCTCAACTTACAGCAAGAAAAGTTTAGGATGCTGGATTCTATTGACCTACAATTTACAAAGACGCACACCTTCTTTGCAAATCCTGTGATGCTTGTCAAAGGGCCGGAAAAATAAGTCAACGTGATGAAATGCCACAAAATGCCATTCAAGTATGTGAAGTATTTGACATTTGGGGTATTGACTTTATGGGTCCATTTCCAAAATCTCATAATAATTTATATATTCTCGTAGCCATTGATTATGTATCTAAATGGGCGGAAGCACAAGCTCTCCCAACTAACGATGCACGAGTTGTAGTCAACTTTTTAAAACGTCTTTTTGCAAGGTTTGGAACACCGAAAGCTTTAATAAGTGATCGGGGTACTCATTTTTGTAATAATCAACTTGAGAAAGTTTTTAAATGATATGGAGTAACTCATAAAATCTCCACCGCATATCATCCACAAAAAAGTGGACAAGTTGAAAATACCAACCGAGCTTTAAAACATATTCTAGAGAAAATCGTAGGATCAAATCCGAAGGAATGGTCCATTAAATTGGAGGATGCACTCTGGGCTTTTAGAACCGCCTACAAAACTCCAATTGAAACCACACCTTTTAAACTCGTTTACGGAAAAGCATGTCATCTTCTAGTAGAAATTGAACACAAAGCATTTTAGGCTTTGAAGACATGTAATCTTGATTTACATGAAGCTGGACGTCTACGATTAAGTCAACTAAACGAATTAGAAGAATTAAGACATGAAGCATACGAAAATTCGTTAATCTATAAAGAAAGAACGAAGAAATGGCATGATAAAAGAATAAGAAGTTCAAAAGAATTTAAGAAAGGAGACAGAGTTCTTCTTTTCAATTCAGGATTCAAGCTATTTCCTGGAAAATTGAAATCAAGATGGTCTGGACCATTCATAGTCAAAAGAGTTTTCCCATACGGAACGATAGAATTAATAAATTCAAATGCGATTGAATTTAAGGTTAATGGTCACAGAGTTAAACACTACATAGATAGTCTGATGGAAGTTGACAACAAAGTTAATCACAATTTCAACACCACAGCAAACTAATTGTGGGGAGAATCAAGTCTTTTAAGGATAATATGTATTTCTGTTAGAGTTAAATTTTCTGTTTTCGTGTAGTTCTCGAAAATGGAACCCGAATGGTCTTTCCCTAGCAGACCCTAAAGAACTAGTCTTCTCCCCCCATTCCGAATTTTTATTTTTTTTAGGTTTTTACGAAATGAAGACTTCCTGTGAACTAAATCATGGTCTAATGCTACACGCTTTGATTACTAAACGTAATAATGACACACTTTCGAGTGAACTGGTATCAGTAATCAGAGAAAAATTGGACGGAGTAAGAAAAGAATCCAGATGCGAAAATAATAAGTTACAATTTGGTAAAGGAAAATCAAAATCCGCAGCGAAAAGAAGAGCACGACACCTTGAAAAATGTCACAAATGCGGAAAATGGTCAAACGAAGGTAAATGTTTAAATAATCAAACCTATTCAAATACCGAATTTGTTACTTTATGCAGAGACGGACCGTTCATATGTTTAGAAGAAAAAACATTAAATGCTCGAGGTTACGCCTATGTAGCCATGGAAAATCAATTAGTCCGACTATCTTATGAGTGGGCTAGAGCATATCACTAAGAATACTATCTCACATGTAAGTATGTACAGTTTTTATTTTTATTTTTATTTTTAACCTTTTGATAATAAACGCTAATTTGTTCGCTATAAAGTATTAAATTGGTATTCAATAAAATTAGGTCTTGCGACCGAAATTATTGATATCATACAAAAATTTATTACATCACTGCGAAATTTACCGTTTATTCTTAAGGTATAAATATCTTTAATCAATCAACCCAAAATATTTCAAAAATTCGTCATGAGTTAAATTAGGTCAATGAACTGAAATTACTTTACCGAAAAGAGGGGCGTATATTTTTGATAATATTTGATTGATTAAAGTGGGATAAAAAAACCAAAAAGATTTTTAATTTTATTTTTACCATATTTTTTTTAAATTAATATATAAATATTAATTTAGTATTGTAAACTTATTTAAAATTGTAAATATTTGGAAAATAAATATTTTTAATATATGTTTGTATGTATAAAAACAAAAATATAATTTAAGTTTGGTGTGAATTTTTAAAATATGAATTTTTAATTTTATGCATTTTAAATTAAATTTGGTGTGAATTTAAAAAATAAAAATTTACTTTATTTCGCTAAGTTAAAAATATGATTTTTAAAATTCGTCGTGAGTTGAAGACTAGGTCTTTGAACCGAAATTACTTTACCCGAGGGAGGGACGAGAACTTTTATTATCATTATTTTTAATCTTATTGAATTAAAGTATGCCAAAAAAAATTAAAAAAAACCCAAAAATCTTTGCTTTTAAAACCGCGCTTTAAATTGACAAATTTTAAAATTTTGTCGAGGGACGGACTAGGACATCGTACCGAAACGACCTCATCCTAAATAACAAGGGAAACAAAATTTTAGAATTAATTAATTAATTTTTTTATAAGTTAAGGTTTTTATAAAAAAAATACAAACAACGCGACTCGCGGAGTTTGTAATGGGTAAACACTGCGACTCGCGGAGTTCGTAAAATCCAGAAAAAAATAAAACGCAAAGATCAGATCAGTTGCACACAACCACACCACAAAACTGCAAAAACAAACACGAAAAACACACATAAAATCGAATTTTTTCACCATTTTTCATCAAATCTTTCACAAAATCATGTTGAGAAGGATGCTATCAAGGAATTACTCAAGGAAAACGGTAAATTTCTACACCTAAACACCATTTAATCCGAAAATTAGTGTTCTTGAACAAAGTTATACCCAATTCGATTTTGATGCTTTTTAGTGTAATTATACTTAAATTGTTTATGCATTATGCTTGTATAACCTAGATTGATGTTATTTAACATGATTAGAAGCCTTAAACTTCAAATATTGAGTAATCTAGGGTTTGTGTTCTTGAGCAATTTGGGGCTTTTTGATATAAACAAGTTATGGCCGATTTTTGTCATGAATTATTGCTAAATTAAGTAGTGTAACATGTTTAGGTAGTTAAATGATCCAAACTTTGAGCCTAAACATGATTTTTGAGAATTAAAGTGGACTTTTTCAAGTCTAAAATTCATGAACTTGATTTTTGAGAGATAATGCCATTTGAAACTTGTTTAATTGCTAATAAAGATTATTTTGACATGTTATTTGAGTTGAATGCTTATGAACTTGGCGAACATTTTCGTATATGCTTATTTGAAAAAGTGTAGATTTGATAAAAATATGAAAATAAGCATAAGTTTGATATAAATTGAACATGTCATTGTAATTATTTTGATTGATGATTTTGCTGACACTAATGCATATTTGGATGCACAAAAATTATGTTTGATGTGTTTTGCAGACTGAAAGGGGTGAATCTTCATCCCAAGCTCGCATTGCTCCTCCTGAGAATGCGAAACAACAGGATGTTGATAACTATTACAAACAAGATATACCTCATCCAGTTATGACATTTTCAGATATGCACGTGGAAGATTTGCACCCGAACTTGAGATTACACAGACGTTGGATAGATTATCCAAAATACCAAAGGAGCTTGCACACTCTTCATTCTAAAGCTGTTGAAGTACCTAGGGTAATAGAATGGGAACCGTTAGAAGCCGTAGGATTGGGCGAACGGATTAGAGAATTACTTACACAGAGGTATGGTAATTCTACTTTTAACGATTGGGTACGATTATTCAACATGCGTAGACCTGTATATAAAGTATGGTGTGAAGAATTATTGTGTAGTATAGAAATAAATGATCGGGTAGCTAGTTTAACCTATCGAACTTTTATTAGATTTTTGTTAGGAGGTTCGATGCGCCACATGTCTCTACTAGACATGGCTCAGGCCTTACGTATATATACACCTGAGGAGCTACCATCTGCCGATTGTCGAGGGTTGATATTAAATGGTAGGAAGATTGATGAAAATTTTGATACGCATGGTGTATGGAGTCAAATGAATAGCCATCACCGATTTAAAGGGGGAAATTACTCTTATTTGGATATAGATAGAGCTGAGTTAAGAGTAATTCACAGGTTTCTAGCGAACTCGATTACACAGCGAGGTAAAAATATGAGACGACCCGACCCAATCCATAGGGACAAATACAATAACATATGATTACATCGCGAGGTACTTGACCTCTAAATGATACATTTTACAAACATTGCATTCATTTTTAAAAGACAATCTTTCATTACATCGAAAGTTGACATGTATGCATACCATTTCATAATATCCAAACTATAAATGACCTAATCTGTCATTTACTTAATAATAATCTTTAATGAACTTCAACGACTCGAATGCAACGTCTTTTGAAATATGTCATGAATGACTCCAAGTAATATCTTTAAAATGAGCTAATGCACAGCGGAAGATCTCTTTCAAACCTGAGAATAAACATGCTTTCAAGTGTCAACCAAAAGGTTGGTGAGTTCATCAGTTTATAGTAATCATTTCATTTTCATCATTTTAATAGACCACAAGATTTCATATTTCCAATTCTCATAAATAAACGTCCCATGCATAGAGACAAAAATATCATTCATATGGATTGAACACCTGGTAACCGACATTAACAATATGCATATAGAATATCCCCATCATTCCGGGATCCTCCTTCGGACATGATATAATTTCGAAGTACTAAAGCATCCGGTACTTTGGATGGGGCTTGTTGGGCCCGATAGATCTATCTTTAGGATTCGCGTCAATTAGGGTGTCTGTTCCCTAATTCTTAGATTACCAGACTAAATAAAAAGGGGCATATTCGATTTCGATAATTCAACCATAGAATGTAGTTTCACGTACTTGTGTCTATTTTGTAAATCATTTATAAAAATTGCGCATGTATTCTCAGCCCAAAAATATAAAGGGTAAAAATGCAAATGAAACTCACGCATATAAATATTGTAAAACAGTTAATAAAGCATTTGCATGTATTCTCAGCCCAAAAATGTAATGAGTAAAAAAGGAGCAAATGAACTCACCATACTGTATTTTGTAGTAAAAATACATATAACATCATTGAACAAGTGTAGGGTTGGCCTCGGATTCACGAACCTATATTAATTATATATATTTATATGACGGTCAATATTTGTCTAACAATTTAGGCCAAGTCATAGTGTACCACAATCCTAATGCTCGAGACTAATATGTAAAAGTCGACAAAAATCAAATTAACTCAAAATGATTTCCAAAATTTATACATGATTATTATATATTTTAAATATCGTCGTTTTATATTTTTAAATATTTTTAAAAGATTTAATAGAGTAAATAATAAATAAAATTTATATTAAAATTTATATAATAAAATATACTTTTATATATCTTAGATAATAAACTTTATAAAGTTCATTGAATATCATAAACCGTTATGATAGGTTTTATTAAGGTATTTATATCATTTGTATTACAGTTTTGTTTGATAAAATAACATTGATAATAATAATAAGTAAGTTGTATTATTTTGTATTGATAATTATTATTATTCTACTAACAATAATAACAATATTTATATTTACAAAAATGGTATTATAACAATATGATAATTCTTATTACTAATGAAATTCTATATTAATAATGATACTCCTATTAAAATAATGATTTTTGTAAAGATGATATTTTTAATATTAAATATAATAATTTTAATGATAATAGTAGTATAACTTTAACGATAGTAATAATAATAAAATAACAATTTTTAATGATACTACTTCTTATAGATAATGATAATATTAATAATAATAATAATTAGATAATAGTTATGACGACGATTATAACGACGATAATAATAATCATTTTTAATAATAATACAAAAATTCATTTGACGATAACTTCTAATCCATCCGTCAAAATCATTCGGTACCTAAAGGAAAAGTTCTTAGTTTTTCGCTAGCTTTCCAACGACATGCATATCTTATATCTTATCTCATCCCTAGTATAACAACCTTTAAGATTCAACATAACCTATTTAGGGGCAATATCAAATATACAAGCATGCATAATTCTATTTTCTCGAGCACTAGTCAGGGATACACTATTGATAAATAAAAGTTAAGTTATGAGTGCTCACGTATCAATATTGAGGTTCAATATTGTAGGAAAGGTACGTAGACGCAACGGAGATGACAAACACTAAATTGACCTCACGGGCATACCCATGAACCATACCCATCACCTCCATAGCTATAACCCATAATTTCCCTAGCTCTATCCTACTCATAAAACTTGTCTTGAAATGACCCGTTCATGACCTCGTCGTAATATTTTATGTATAATAATACTAAAAATAATACTCCTAACTATAAGATTAATAATAATACTAATCCTAATACTAATAATAATAATAATAATAATAATAATAATAATAATATATATAGAGAAGTAACGAGAGACAGATAGATGGAGTGTTTTCATAAAAATGAATTCACATTTGCAATTTGTTCTATTTAAAGAAATTGACACCACCTACCACTCACCTTGCCGACACTTTCTAATTTCATTACATGATATACGTAATTTTTTTTATTTAATATATATATATATATATTATATTTAATCTTTAGAATTAATTAAATATTATATTATATTTACGCTCATGGTAAAAATATAATTTTTACAAAAATGACACGGTCGTGGTCTCACGACTCATGTACCACTTTCGGTTTTTCGGGCGCACTTTCGTACGTTTAGAAAACTAGCCTTTTAGGTTACGTGACGTGTACCTTTATTAATAACTAGACTTAAATTAATTAAAAACTAACCCACTTAAAGTGTAACTTTATCTTTTAAGTATTTTGATCATTTCCTTTTATAAATCCTAGTCTCATTGTTTATCAAAACATATATAATAATATTAATTTAAATCAAAACGTTTTATGACTAGTTTGATATTGTAATTCATCTTTTTGTAACATATAAATATATTTTTATTTAAAATATATAAACTTGTACATATTGTATATCATGGAAGTATTAATATAATAGTATAATAATTAGTTTTTGAAAACTAATAATAGTTCAAAGTTTATTTTAAATTCGTTTAGGAAATATTATAACACGTAACATTTACACTCTAAACCTATAATTCCTTTATATGCTAATGTTTATTTTAGTTTCCTTAACCTTTCTAAATAAAATAACTTAGTATCGATCGAATCAAATAACAAGGGTTATGAAATTCAATCCTCCACCAACTTTTGTCTAATCCCCAATAATTAACACTTTTGTTCTTATATACAATCACTTTTCCAAATATTCCGAATACCGTTAAAAGTAAGGGTTTTCTAATTCAAAGTGGACCTCATAACAGAGACTCATAATCATAGTTCAATGTATCCGATAATTCAATCATTTGATATTATCTTTTAATCTCGTCGATAAACTTACATCGAACAAATACGTTCGTATAAAGTATTATTCATTCAATATCTTGATAACATTTCCAACTTCATTAAATAGATCTCATAGCTTATATTCATATTAACTAATCCGTTCACTGTTTCATTAATATATTTCAATTTCATAATCACACCTATGAATATGTATATATCTTTATTTACACATAATTGTTCGTGAATCGTTTGGCATGGTCAAAGGGTATTTAATTAAATGAATATAATTTCAAAACTTTCGAAACTCAATCATTACAGATTTGCTTATCGTGTCGGATATATATAAAGGTTAAAGTTTAAATTTGTTCGGAAATCTCCGAGTCATCACAGTACCTACCCGTTAAAAGAAATTTCGTCCCGAAATTTGATAGAGGTTGTCATGGCTAACAGTAAGAGTGTTTTCATGACGTATATGAACTGATAATTAGGGTTTTATCATCATTGATTAATATAGATAAAATGATTTGTTTTTGTGAAGAGCACGAATGAAGCTATCACTTAAGAGTGAAAATGAATAAAAGTAAGTTTGACTTAACCGGTGTCATAGTCAAGATTGATTTCCAGAATTTAAGGAATTTAGAAGAAATCTTCATATTAAGATTTGATTCTTCGGTAATTAAGGAGATTCAGATCTTCTTTGATTAAACACGATAATCTGCTTCGATTGCTCTGTCGAAAATTTTCCTATAAATCCACCCTCTCCATTTCCTTACAACTCACACCTTCTATTCTTTCTTTCTCAATTCCTACTTTAAAGTATTCGTTAATATGCTCCATCCCATCCTGATCCTTGATATTCTCTTAACTTGCATATCTGTCATTCTTCTTTTTAATCTGCCACCAGAAGAATCTATTTACTTCTACTATACTCTTGGGTTTATAGTGTTTCTAGTTCTCCCATGTCTTTACATTGCTATATGCATCGATATATACGGGTTGTAATTTCTGGGTTGTTGTTAGATTTTACACCTTCCCTTATATTTCGATGTCCCTGCTTCTGTTTTCTATAGTCATCGTCATCCATAGTTAATCCTCTCTTCTATTTGCTGCGGTTTATACCCCGAATTTCTATTTCGGAGCTTTATCCTTTCGTTTCTTCTTCTTGCGATTAAATAGCTCTCGTAATGGTCCAGAATTCGTATGTATGGATTTCAGAAGGAATATAGTAATTGTTCTAAGAAGGAAAGGGCAATGGTAAATCCTGATTTGTTAAATTACCAGAATACCCCGAAAAAGACCGAATCATCAAGAAATAGTTCCTTGATATGTTTAGAGATTAAGTAGAATGTAAGAGTCGTGTAAATGGTACATGATGACGGTATATTCTGTGAATCATCACGTCCATTAGAAACTTAGCATGAATTACTGTAATATAATGACGTTGATCAAGTGTCATTATATTATACTAACCCATGCATCAGTTCCCAACACTACTTCAAAAACATTCATATTTGAATTTTTCAGAATTTAGAAACTAACACAGTTTCTTTTATGTTGCAGGTATTACGGAGAGATAAATGATCTCAGTTAAGAATCGTTGTGATAATATCTCCAGAAATATGGAGAATATGTATAATGAAAGATACGAAGATATCTTATAATATTTAAGGTAAGATGATGATGAAGAATATCTATCTGCGAAGGTTTAGAATAAGGAGTAACGTGTTTACTAACGATTTCAGAAGACACTGAATCATTTGAATCCTTTGAAGGCAGATTCAGTCTTTGTGATTTATCCACAGCTTCCTTCATACTTTGCTCAATCCATTTTTCAGTACCAAATCCTTTCTTTTTCTGAGCTTTACCAACTCTCTATCTTCTATCATCAAACTCTTGGCCATTTAGACCATCTTCCATTTTTATGTTTCCTCTGCATTTAATGCTATAATATCTGAATCACTGGTTATCAATTCGAGATGGGTTCAGAAGAATCGTGTTTTAGATGATTAAACGCTGGTGGTAATATGGTGGAATATGAAAGGTTCCCCAGTAATAATGACGAAAAGGCAACGTATCTAATAGGGTTATAATAAGACTGGTCCGACTGAAAAATCGAAGTTGACTTGTTGGAGCTGTGACAAAATTGGCTACTTTGAAAAGGAATCGAAATGTTGTTTTTGCTAGAAGAATTCGACGCAGGTACATGTTAGATTATGACTTTGGTTTCGAGAGTTTTTCAGGTACAAAACTTCGGGTAACGTGTGGTTGGATCATCATCTCAATTGTTTATTATTTGATGTGTCTTCTAGAATTTCGAAGGGATTTAATTGCAGATTGTCATAGTCAATATCCAAATGATGAAATCGTCCTAAATCCCGAATGATTTTTCATATCCATCTTGTGTGTTACGATTAAAAGTGATGTTCTATCACAAATTTGAAGTCAAAATATGACTTTGGAATGTGTAAAAAAAAATCTAATAGTGATGATTTCGGTTGTATCTCGAATTTGAATTCCGAAATTCCAAAATCAGAATATGTAATTAGATTTGAATGAGTATGATTGTTTTGATTTCTCTAGAAGAATGTATATTGTTTGTGAAAGTAGGGAGTATAGTTGATGATTGTTGAATCAGAATTGAAGAATGTAACATATTAATTGTGATTTTATATATCTCTCGGGTATTACCTACCCGTTAAAAAATTTCACAAATAATATTCTGAACAAGAATTCTCATTACAATCTTTATGAAAATATATGTGGTTATATTTTCTTCAGATGTAGTACAGATTCAATGAGTTAATATCATACTAAGCTTATTTGATTTTCGGATTGAATTAGAAATGAATTTTTTTTTTTTTCTAAAACATTAGAGATTACATAATCTTTGCGAAGTATTTCACTAATGTAATCAATTCTTCAATGTTTATATGTATTTTCTTAGTGAATCATGCTGATGCTCATAGAACTATTGCTAACTTCACAAGATACGAATATTGTTTTCCCGTAAATTTCGGGTATATCGAAGATGAAAGTGTATAATCAAACATGTTATTGAATGATACACTTGATTTATTATGAACCGGAGTTCATTAGATTGAAACAGAGATTGTGGTTAACGATGATTAAGTTGTTAATGAAGGATGTACATCATAAGATATTAGTAATATGAATTTAAACGAGTAGTATCTACTTTTTTTTTTTTTTTTTCAATTCATACATAATAGCTTAGTACAAAAAGATTTATTATAATTCCAGAATTCATATATATAAAATATATAACCATTCTTCAGAAGGAATGAGTTAATACTATATAACTCGTTGATACAACATATTCGTTGTTGATTGGTAACAATTTCCACAGTGATTCTTGAACTGATGGGATTTGTGATGTCATAGGTGTTGCTGATTCTGACGATGCTGACGTTACTGACTATACTTGTGATGCTAACGGTACTGTTGCTGCTGATGATACTTCCGGTAATTGCTAGTGATGCTTGTATAACAAGTAAATCGCGCACCATCCTTGTTAGGGTTTCGATTCTTCCTTGACTCATTTTGGTTCACTCATCTGATTTAGGGTTAGGGTGGAAATAGATAATCTCTAAGACTTTAGAGATTACATAATCGCCGTAGAATATTCCTCCGATGAAGTTATGAATCAATACTTCATCGTTTGTTGTTGTTAGTACTCCTTGGTATCTATGATGTGTGTGATGTTGATATCCGAGGTATAGATTATGATGTTGAGGCGTGTGATGCGAATGTGATTGTTGATGATGGTAATGGTACTGTTGGTGTTAATGATGATGATATCGTTGATGCCGGTGATGCTGCTGATGTCTAGAGTATTGAGGTTTGCGATGTTGATGTTACTGGCTGTACTGATTATGCTGCTGGTGCTGCTGATGGTGTTTGTAATCCTTGCACCATAAGCTCCAAAGCCGTCACGCGTGCGCGAAGTTCGTTAACTTCTGCTAGTACACCGGGATGATTGTCGGTTGGGACGAGCGGATAAATAAAATATAGGATTTGATGTAGGATATAATCGTGACGAGATACTCTGGAAATGAGAGAGAAAATGGTTTCACGAACAGGTTCACCGGTAAGTGCTTCAGGTTCATCGCCAATAGGGCAATTTGGTGGATGGAAAGGATCACCTTCTTCTTGTCTCCAATAATTGAGGAGGCTACGAACCCATCCCCATTTCATCCAGAATAGATGATGACTGATTGGTTGATCCATTCCGGTCACACTATTTTCGGAGCTCGAATGGAAATCCATATCGACATAGCTGTCGAAATCTGAGGAGTTCGAACTAGATGCGGAATCCATCTCGTATGATCAGAGAAAGAATTTTGGTATAAAATAGATTGTAGAATTTAGATTTGGTATTCCTCAATACATAATTTACATATGTATATATAATACCAAAATCCCATAGATTTCGGATAATCTTTGAAAGATGTTAGTCAAAGTTCACAGTAATAAATACGCTAAGATATTAATTAGCAGATATGCTAAGATGTGAATTTCGTCTATACGCTGTTATGCAATAAATGCAAGAAAACGAGTCTAGACTTAAGATGATAAGCAGATAATTTCCTAAGGATGATAAGTAGATGATTTCCGACACAAAATGATAAGCAAAACTTTTGACATGCAGACACGGTCGAAGTCCAGACTCACTAATGCATCCTAACATCTTATCAGTTAGACACACTAATGCAGACATGGTTCGCTAAGACCACCGCTCTGATACCACATAAGACGACCCGACCCAATCCATAGGGACGAATACATTAACATATGATTACATCGCGAGGTACTTGACCTCTAAATGATACATTTTACAAATATTGCATTCATTTTTAAAAGGCAATCTTTCATTACATCGAAAGTTGACATGTATGCATACCATTTCATAATATCCAAACTATAAATGACCTAATCTGTCATTTACTTAATAATAATCTTTAATGAACTTCAACGACTCGAATGCAACGTCTTTTGAAATATGTCATGAATGACTCCAAGTAATATCTTTAAAATGAGCTAATGCACAGCGGAAGATCTCTTTCAAACCTGAGAATAAACATGCTTTAAAGTGTCAACCAAAAGGTTGGTGAGTTCATTTGCTCCCTTTTTACTCATTACATTTTTGGGCTGAGAATACATGCAAATGCTTTATTAACTGTTTTACAATATTTATATGCGTGAGTTTCATTTGCCTTTTTACCCTTTATATTTTTGGGCTGAGAATACATGCGCAACTTTTATAACTGTTTTACGAAATTGACACAAGTACGTGAAACTACATTTTATGGTTGGATTATCGAAGTCGAATATGCCCCTTTTTATTAAGTCTGGTAATCTAAGAATTAGGGAACAGACACCCTAATTGACGCGAATCCTAAAGATAGATCTATCGGGCCCAACAAGCCCCATCCAAAGTACCGGATGTTTTAGTACTTCGAAATTTATATCATGTCCGAAGGAGGATCCCGGAATGATGGGGATATTCTTATATATGCATATTGTTAATGTCGGTTACCAGGTGTTCAATCCATATGAATGATATTTTTGTCTCTATGCATGGGACGTATGTTTATGAGAAATGGAAATCTGAAATCTTGTGGTCTATTAAAATGATGGAAACGATTGTTTATGATAAACTAATGAACTCACCAACCTTTTGGTTGACACTTTAAAGCATGTTTATTCTCAGGTTTGAAAGAGATCTTCCGCTGTGCATTAGCTCATTTTAAAGATATTACTTGGAGTCATTCATGACATATTTCAAAAGACGTTGCATTCGAGTCGTTGAAGTTCATTAAAGATTATTATTAAGTAAATGACAGATTAGGTCATTTATAGTTTGGATATTATGAAATGGTATGCATACATGTCAACTTTCGATGTAATGAAAGATTGCCTTTTAAAAATGAATGCAATATTTGTAAAATGTATCATTTAGAGGTCAAGTACCTCGCGATGTAATCATATGTTAATGTATTCGTCCCTATGGATTGGGTCGGGTCGTCTCAAAATAAGGAAAAGGTAAATGAGCAAGATTTATTTTACCACATGTGTATTCGAGACCCACAAAGCGCTATAAGTATACCTTATTGTGTGGGTTATTATTTATCGGCTATGGTTAGGGGGATGAGACCGCACAGTATAATAGGAGGTGGTATATTTATTACATTAATTACTGAGTATCTCGATGTGGATATAAGTCAGGGGGGATTATTAATTGAAGAACCAGAACCCCACGATACAATTGGTTTAAATGTATATCATGGTGCTAAGGTTTTGAAGAGGCGAAATAACGCCGCAGTACAATATAATGGAAGACATCCACAAGTTGAAAGAAATCAACAGCCAGGTAATGTGGGCGGGGGAAATGAAATAACAGAAATGCAAAGGTTTATAGCTTCACAAGAATATGAAAATGCTAGACATCGAGCATTTGAAGATTGGCAAGTTCATCAAAACCACATCATAGCTCATTGCCAACATATAGGTAGAAACTATATTCCTACTCCAAAGCCCGTATTTCCTCCCTGGTCTATAGAGATTCAACCACCGTATCCTACTTATAACCCAGCTGAAGCATTCTATAACACATACGGTTATGCATGGAACCCCTACTGGTATCAGTATCAACCCTAGTTTATTTAGTTTTATTTATTTTATTTTTGTAATGTTACTACATTTAGCACTTATGTTGATATTGTAATAGTTTTTATAATTTTCTAACTTTTATTATTAGATTTTAATAATTTTTGAATGTGGGGTAATATACCAAACTTCAAAAATATGTATATATGTTTGCAGTTTATCTTATGTACACAACAGGGTAAAACAACGCATTTTCAAAGACTGGCATTAAGTTCAGCAAAAGCAACTAATTTTGACGACAAGATAAAAAATAAATGTGATGTAACAACAAGACGGAATGAACAAATGATATGCACCATTTATCATTCAACACAAACAACAATATGTTTGGAAACTTTGGTAAAATTTAATCATTTTTCTACTTAAATTGTTACTGATTTCTTGCAATTGAAGGCATTGCAAGATCTTAAGTGTGGGAAGGGGTTAAATTCTTTTGGATTTTTAAAATTTTTTTAACTTAAACACTTGGTTACCATTAAAAATACTAGTAACGCAGTAGTTGTATTAGAATCTAGTGCTCTCTGATAATAAAGAACAGCCCTAGTCTTATATACTGACTACCCAATTCTAGTAAAATTTTTCAAAATTTTCAATTAAATGAACTCAAAATCATGTTTATACATATTTATGAACGATAAAACTATGTGATAACACCGAAATTATTGTTACCTTGGAAAGGA
Organism: Rutidosis leptorrhynchoides; assembly: GCF_046630445.1. Classification (NCBI taxonomy): domain Eukaryota; kingdom Viridiplantae; phylum Streptophyta; class Magnoliopsida; order Asterales; family Asteraceae; genus Rutidosis; species Rutidosis leptorrhynchoides. The sequence goes on from NC_092337.1 coordinate 182,822,738, forward strand.
CATAAATTGAGAAACAACCCAAAATGTTAGAATTCATTTAAAATGGAATATTGGACAATAAAAAGGAAAATAAAAGCCAAGTGTGGGAAAATTTACCAAGTTATTTAAAACATAAGTCACATATTTCTTTAACAAATAATTGAAGATACTTTTGCTTTGGACTAAACTAAACAGTTTTACCCAATTTACTGTAATATATTTGAAAAAAAAGATGGATCTACACGATGAATCAATTTCATCATTAAAAGGAAGTAAAGTCTTCCGAAAAAGAAACGCGCTTCTTGATTTAGGTCATGAAGTTGTCGTCCAGACCAGCTGTAGGTTGACGAAAAACCTAGAAAAGTCATCACTAAAATCAGCAGGAAATCCACGGACCTCAGCATCAAACAGGGTTGCCAAGTGGTCAGATTTATCCTAACCATGAGAAGGATTTATCTCGTACAATGGGGGGCACCGTGCAAATTAGCTTGATAAGACTAATGAATCAGATCCCTAGAAAGGATAATCTCCTTAAAGATCAAAAATCAGCTTTTAAGACTGATATTACTCAATCCTAGAGATTGACCTTAGAGATTGAGAATTACAAACTCATGGAATTCGATGATATCTAAACTCGAGCATGAACGAGAAAATATTTTGATCAAAAATAAAACCGATTTGTTTTCTGAAAACCCATTTTCAATGCGTTCATTACCATTAAACGTAAAATCCTAGGAATTCACCTGGAATTCATTAGGTCACCTGAACCAAATCGGGTGTCAACCGTAAGAACGGTGGTTGCATAGCATAGTCAAAGACAGGACCTTGTGCCAGACCGAAAAATTATAAGGGTGACCTTTACTATTGCTCCTACAAAGGATAATAATTGCATCCGACACATTATAGACCATAATTAAAAGCATGTCAGGGGACATTGCCTTAACAGTTGCTTGTTCAACGCTTTCCTTTACAACAGCACGGTAGTTTACCGAAAGGTAATATACGGAGCAAGTATACTGGACGTGTTGCTTTCTTAATACAAGGTTAGCAAGTGGGTGACACAAAACCGTAAGTTTTGAGCTAAAATTTTCAAATATGAAACCCACCAAACCCACAATAATATTTTTCAAACACCGGTGAAGGGTTATTCCGGAAAACTTATCTAGGGTAAAAACTAGATTTAATTTTCAAAAGATCAAATGTTTTCATAAAAGATCCAATTTCCTTAAAGGATCTAAATTTTTATAGTCATGTGGGACTGTAAACCTCACCGTTACTATCATTGTTTATACCGCCGTAAAGAAATCATTGATGTACAAAGTGTGAAGAATAAAGAAGTGATTCTAGTATTTCAAGACTATATTGCTTGAGGACAAGCAACGCTCAAGTGTGAGAATATTTGATAATGCTAAAAACGAACATACATTTCATAGCATTATTCCTCAAGAAAGACAAGCTTTTAGTTGCAATTGTCCTATTTACAAGTGATATTCGGTTAAATAATAAAAGGTGAAGACAAAAGACAGATTCGACGAATTGAAGACGCAAACGACCAAAAATCTCAAAAGTACAAAGTACAATCAAAGTGGTTCCAATTATTGATAAGAAACGTCTCAGAATTACAAGAGTACAAGATTCAAAACGCAAAGTACAAGATATTAAATCCGGAACCGGGACCAGAGTCAACTCTCAACGCTCGACGCAACGGACTAAAAATTACAAGTTAACTATGTATATAAATATAATATAATATATAATTAATTATATAGATTATATATATTATATTTATATATTAAAACCTTCGGCAAAGAAGATCCAAAAAGGGATAAGCTGTAAAAGCAAACTCCGTGACTTGCGGAGTTTGAAGGGCAAAAATACCGTGACTCGCGGAGCCCCAAATTCTGAAACTGCCTATAAAAGCCAAGGCATTTTGATCGTAAAAAAAATAACCTTTAATCTCTCTATCTAAACGTATATATATATATATATATATATATATATATATATATATATATATATTTTAATTTTAATTTTAATTTTAATTTTAATTTCTAATAATAAGGGTATGTTAGCAAATGTTGTAAGGGTGTAAGTCGAAATTCTGTCCGTGTAACGCTACGCTATTTTTAATCATTGTAAGTTATGTTCAACCTTTTTAATTTAATATCTCGTAGCTAAGTTATTATTATGCTTATTTAATCCAAAGTAATCATGATGTTGGGCTAAAAATATATAAATTTGGGTAATTGGGCTTTGTACCATAATTGGGGTTTGGACAAAAGAACGACACTTGTGGAAATTAGACTATGGGCTATTAATGGGCTTTATATTTGTTTAACTAAATGATAGTTTGTTAATTTTAATATAAAGATTTACAATTGGACGTCCCTATAAATAACCATATACACTCGATCGGACACGATGGGCAGGGTATTTATATGTACGAATAATCGTTCATTTAACCGGACACGGGAATGGATTAATAGTCACTAGACTTATTAAAACAGGGGTGAAATTATGTACAAAGACACTTGGCATAATTGATAACAAAGTATTGAACCTTGAGTTCCACACAGTCGATAACCTGGTGTAATTATTAAACAAAGTATTAAAATCTTGTTACAGTTTAAGTCCCCAATTAGTTGGAATATTTGACTTCGGATATAAGGATAATTTGACGAGGATACTCGCACTTTATATTTATGACTGATGGACTGTTATGAAAAAAAACCAGACGGACATATTATATAATCCAGGACAAAGGACAATTAACCCATGGGCATAAAACTAAAATCAACACGTCAAACATCATGATTACGGAAGTTTAAATAAGCATAATTCTTTTATTTCATATTTAGTTTCCTTTATTTTATATTTAATTGCACTTTTAATTATTGCACTTTTAATTATCGTACTTTTTAATTATCGCAATTTTATTTTATCGCACTTTTATTTATTGCAATTTCATTATCGTTATTTATTTTACGCTTTAAATTAAGTCTTTTATTTATTTAATATTTTACATTAGGTTTTAACTGCGACTAAAGTTTTAAAATCGACAAACCGGTCATTAAACGGTAAAAACCCCCTTTTTATAATAATAATATTACTTATATATATATATATTTGTATTTTTATAAATTAAAACTAATATAGCGTTAAGCTTTGTTTAAAGATTTTTCCCTGTGGAACGAACCGGACTTACTAAAAACTACACTACTGTACGATTAGGTACACTGCCTATAAGTATTGTAGCAAGGTTTAAGTATATCCATTCTATAAATAAATAAATATCTTGTGTAAAATTGTATCATATTTAATAGTTTTTCGTTGTAAAAATAAAGCTATTTTATATACACCTCGCATAACATCAGTCCCTCTGTTTCTGTTTTTCTGAATTATAATACAATTTATATCTATATATCAAATTTATCTATCTGTTCTTTCTCCTTCTTAATCATCATTGAACATCATTTACATCATCACCATCATATATCATTGCGTTTTTCATCATCATAATCATCATCATCTTTTCTTGCCTTATCATACGCATAATATTATATTCATCATTATAGTCTTCCTAATCGTCCCAAAGTTCTTAACCACTCGACTATTTATTTCTTTATGTTAATGTTTTAAATATGCATGACCCACTATCTAATTATTTGCATTCCTTGTTTAATTATAAACGGCCAACTCTTACGACACATCATGGCCTACTTTAACTTTATGCACAATTATATTATTTCCCACAATTAACTTTACATTCCACTAATTTAATCCATTCTAATATTATATGTCTACATCAACTCTAAATAGTTTGAAGCCCATGACTTTGTAATCCTAGCTGCAAATACAAAGGTAATCGTACTGTTGCAGGCTTAAAAAAATATGTACGTAGTAGAAGTATATTGATGATGGTGGGGTTCATGGTGTCTTGTGTGTCGATCAACAAAACAATGGAGAGTGGCAGTTTAGTTTGAATATAGGAGGTGGTGATTATCGATCAAAGGTGGTGAGAGGTGATTCATGATGATATAAGATGGTTGGGTTTATGACGAAAAGTAGGAGAGGGAGAGGAAAGAAACAGATAATGGCAGCTGCAATAATAATTAAATAATGGTGATGATTGTCAATGGTGGTGAAAGTAGAAAAAAATCACAATATTTTGTAATGGTGGCGATTTTCGGGTTCATTCCACCAGAACAGAAACATACCTGGAGTAGTTTCATCATCTATCAGAATCATCATCATCATGTTGTTACTGTATCATCATCTATGATTGTTAGTTGAATAAAAACAGAAGTGGGTTCGATGAAGGTGACGATTGTGGTGGATTTCGAAGAGGATGGTGGTTTAAAAGGCGACGGTTGGTGATGGTAAAATGGATGTGGTTTGTTTGTTAATGACAACAAATAAAAGGGTTTGATAGTGCTGTTTTGGATGATCAAACGAAGATAGTGATGGGTGGTGTGCGATTTGAAGGTGGTGATGGTTTTTGTCGATAGAAACAATAAATACAAGCAAAGTGTTCATGTGATTGAGAGTTGTGATGTTCGACAAAATGGTGAGGATTTTGGTGATCGTGGTTGTATAAAGGTGGAGAATATTGATGAGGTTAACCGGTGGTGCTGTGGTTCTTGGTGGTGGTTCCCGGAGATCAAGGTGGCGATTTAGAAGTGGTTGATTGGTTGTGCTTGAAGAAAAATAAACGAGTGAGAATCATATATATAAATGAGATTGTATGTAGATATATAACATATATATATATATTATATATAATATTTATATATATATTATTTTATTAATACAATAATAATCATAATAATTCTCATAAAAAGTTGTTAGTGATTATGATTTGGATTAGGGTAATTGGAAAAAACAAAGAAGTTGGTTTATATCATCGATGTCTATATATATATATATATATATATATATATATAATAATAATAATAATAATAATAATAGAAAAAGAAATTTTCATTATATTAATAATGTAAAGTAACATTTAACATTTGCCTTTAAAAGAAAACAGCTATACATTAGCTGTACAACATATAAAAGGATCTGCAGACAGATTTGGATTCATATATTACGGACTGGATTTCGTGTCCATTGCTAAACAGTTAAGATATAAAAGTCTTCAAAAAATTCCCAAATTTTTATATTAATTATATTTATTTATTTTGGTCATTATAGTATAAAATTCAATCATTAATTTAATAAATAAAAATTACATTAACTGTCCCTCTCAATTTTGGGAAAGATATAAAAAGTTCTAAAATTTAACAAACAGCTCCTAAATACATTTCTAATAACTCTATAATTTATAGAACTCATTTTTGGATCACCGTTTATTTTAAAATCATATAAGTTTGTATTTAACTTGCTTAATAGCGATCGAATAACAAACGAGTGCTATTATTGTTTACTAAATAAATTCGAAACTATATAAATATACATTCAATATACCTTATATATATATATATATATATATATATATATATATATATATATATATATATATATATAGATTTATTTTAATATCATATATTATTTTATTTACATAATTAATTAACTCATATAATATTTTAATTTATAATAATTAATATATATATATATATATATATATATATATATATTTATTTATTTATTTAGATATTTATTTACACATAATGGTTCGTGAATCGTCGGGAATAGTCAAAGGTTAAATGTATACATGAACACAGTTCAAAGTTTTTGAGATTCAAATAAATATACTTTGCTTATCGTGTCAAAATCATTTAGAGTTTAAGTTTAAATTTGGTCAGAAATTTCCGGGTCATCAATTGTGGTCATCATGGCTAACAATAAAAATGTTTGCATGACGAATATGAGTTGATAAATAGAGTTTTATCACCGTTGAGTAATATAAATAAGACAATTCGATTACTCGAACCATACGAGTGAAGCTATCACAAAAGAGTGAAAAGTTTCGTCTTAACCGATGACGTAGTCATGGTTGATTGTTAGAAAATAAGGTGCGTCTTAAAGTTTGATGTTGTCTTGGTTGAATTCCGGAATTCAGGGGATTTAGAAGAAAATCTTTCAAAATCTTAAAAGATTTGATTCTTCGACGAATAAGGAAATTAAGATCTCTATAATTAAATACGATGATCTGCCTTGATTACTCTGTCTGATATTCCCATTATAAATTAAAATTTTCCCTTTCCATTATTTTCACCATTCCTATACTTTCTTTCTTAGTTCATACATCCAAAAGATTGTGAAAATGCTTAATCCAGTTCTAATCCTTGATATTTTCCTAATTATCATTTCTGTCATCCTTCTTTTCAATCTTCCACCAGAAGAATCTGTTTACTTCTACTATTACCTTGGGGTGATACTATTCTTAATTCTACCATGTCTTTATATTGTTATTCGTATTAATATCCATGGTTTGTAACCTCCGTGTTGTTATTGGGTTTTATATCTTCCCTTATATTTCGAAATCCCTGCTTCTGTCTTCGATAATCATTGTCATCCACAGTTAATGCCCTCTACTATTTGCTGCGATTTATACTCCCATTTCTATTTCTGAGCTTCATTCTTTTGCTTTCTCTTCACAAGTAATGGTCCAGATTTCATAGGTATGAAGTTTCAAATGAGCGTGACTAATGTTCTAAAAGAGAAATTGTAATAGCACGATCTTGATTGGTTAGATTACCAGAAGTCACGGGAAAAGATAGGACTTTTAAGAAGACATGTTCTTGATATGTTTATAGATTAGATGGAATGTAAGAGTCGTGTAACATGGCGCATGATGACGTTAATATCTGTGAATCATTACATTCCATTAGAAACTCAGCATGACTTACTGTAATATAATCACGTTGATCAAGTGTTATTATATTATACTAACTCATGCATCAGTTCCCCAACACTACTTCAAAAGCATTCATATTTTAAATTCGGATTTTTTTTTTCAGAATTTAGAAACTAAAATAGTTTCCTTTCTGATGTAACACTGACATCGCGAATGGATAAATAATTTCAGATATGAATAGTTATGAAAATACCTTCAGAAATATCGAGGATATTTATAATGAAAGATACGATAATATCTTGGAATGTTAGAATCAAAATGTGATGAAGAAATTCATTCCCGATGATTTAGAGCAATTAAGGAGCAAGATATTCGCTAAAGATTTCATCAGAAACAGAATCATCTGGATTCTTTATGTACAAGTTTTGTCCTTGTGATTTGTTCACAACCTTCTTCATAGTTTGCTCAATCCGTTTTCTAGTTCCAACATTTCTGAGCTTTGCCAACATAAAATTCTTTATCATCAGACTTTTGGCTGTTAAGTTTGTTTACAGTTTTTACTGCTTCATTCAGCTTTTTCAACATTCAGAGTATTGATTCGTAGACTGGGTGCTTTTCAGAGTTTCGGAATGGAAGATCATAATTCTAAGGGATAATTGTTATATGTATACATATAACTGTTGATGTAAAAAAAAGTTGCGAAATTCAAAATGATGATTGCTGATTTACGGTAATTGATATGACAATTCTTGTTACAATATGCGGATGAGTATATGATAGGGTTTCAACGAATATAATGATTTTTAGGAAAGTCAAAGATCAATTGAAGTTGTTGGTAAGTTTACTGCTAATGTGATGAGACATAAAAGCTTCTTCGGTAACGATGATGAAAGGCAAACTTATATATCGAGATTATAATAATGCTAATTCGAATGAAAGTCGAAGTTGATTTGCTGAAGCTGTGACAAATTTGGCTAATTTGGAGAGAAATTGTAAAGTGATTTTCGGTAATAACAACGCCAAATGAGCTAACACATATACGTGTTAAACGTTTACTCAGGTTCCGAGTGTTTTTAGGTGCATAACTATATGTATCAATCTTTTCTTTCGTAGATGAAGTGCGGTTGGTTGTTTCATCCTCTCGATTGAGGTGTTTTCAAGAATCATGAAAGGTTTGAACACTGATTGTAATCCTCATGATACAAATGAGGTTTAAGATGAAATCAAGTGGCAAACTTGAAGAAATGTTTAGTTTCATATGTTATAATCAATATTTTAATTCATTTTAATTGTCCAATGTTGGTAGTCCATAGTTAGAAGGTCATTAAATCATATATAGTTAGATATATAATATTCGAATTAATTAATACGTATCGTGACCCATTGTATACATGTCTCAGACTCGATCACAACTCAAAGTATATATATTATTATAGAATCAACCTCAATCCTGTATAGCTAACTTGATCATTACCGCATATAGAGTGTCTATGGTTATTCCAAATAATATATATAGATGCGTTGATATGATATGTCAAAACCTTGTATACGTGTCCCGATATTTAAAGTGCGTAAAATAAATAACAGAAATTAGATGAAGATAAATAAAATTGCGAGAATTAAATTGCGATAAATAAATGTAATAAGGAATTAACAGTTAGCTAGGAACAGTTAGCTAGGATATTGTTAGCGTGGATTCTTAACAAAATTTCTCATAGTTAATTTGTTTGTTTCTAACAAATTTTATTTTGTCCAATGTTTTCTTTATTATACCACTTATTGGATTCTGGTAAGTCAAAATCCAAATATGAAATTGAATGAAAATGGTTATTCTGTGATGAACGGATTCGTATATCTGTGGGTGTAAGTAGGATAGTAAATGACTGTTGAATCAGATTCGAAGAATGTACCGTGTAACTTATTAATGTGAAATCTAAATATTTCTCGGGTATTATCTAACCGTTAAAATATTTTCACGATTAACAGTTTGTACAAAAGAACTTTTAATTACAATCTTTATGAAAATATACTTCCATATACATTTTCTTCAGATGTAATCATGAATTTAATGAGTTAATATGATATTAAACTCATTTCGTTTTCGGTTGGAATTAGAATGAATAATCTTTAAAACTTTAGAGATTACATAATCTCCATATCGAACGAAGATAAATGATGTAGAACGATTCGTAGAACGATGATTATACTCGAGGTACAGAATGAGATGTTGAGGCATGGATTGTTGATGGTACTGCTGTTGTTATGGATGGTACTGTTGGAGCCGGTGATGTTACTGAAGCCGGTAATTTTTGCACCATATTTTTCTAAATTGATTACTCGAGCGCGAAGCTCGTGACTTCTTCGATTACTCCGGGATGATTATCGGTCGGAACAAGCGGGTGAATAAGGTTTAGAATTGTAAATATGATATAGTCGTGGCGAGATACTCTGGAAATGAAAGTGAGGATGGTGTTTCGAACTGGTTCACCGCTAGTGATTCAGGTTCTTCGCCAAGCGGTGTATTCGTTTGGTGGAAGGGAAAGGATCGCCTTCCTCTCGTCTCCATCGGTTAGGTCGACTACTGTAGTGACCCGAACTTTTCAATGTTTATATATATTAAATGAAATTGATATTTACATGATTAAGTGTTTCCAACATGTTAAGCAATCAAACTTGTTAAGACTTGATTAATTGAAATAGGTTTCATATAGACAATTGACCACCCAAGTTGACCGGTGATTCACGAACGTTAAAACTTGTAAAAACTATATGATGACATTATATATATAATTAACATGATATTATGGTAAGTAAGTATCTCATTAGGTATTTTAACAATGGGTTATATACATAAAATTGTGTTTATTGAATTAAGAAACTCGAAACGATATATATAACGATTATCGTTATAACAATGTCTTACTAATTACATATGAATCATATTAAGATATTGTTACACTATGTTTAATCATGATAAATGATAAGTAAAACATGTCATTATGTATACTAACAATGAACTACATATGTAAAACAAGACTACTAACTTAAGAATTTCGAAACGAGACATATATGTAACGATTATCATTGTAACAACATTTAACTGTATATATATCATACTAAGATATATTAATATATCATAATATCATGATAATGTAATAATTTAACATCTCTTTAGATATAATAAACAATGAGTTACCAAAATTTAACAAGATCGTTAACCTAAAGGTTTCAAAACAACATTTGCATGTAACGACTAACGATGACTTAACGACTCAGTTAAAATGTATATACATGTAGTGTTTTAATATGTATTCTTACACTTTTGAAAGACTTCAAGACACTTATCAAAATACTTCTACTTAACAAAAATGCTTACAATTACATCCTCGTCCAGTTTCATCAACAATTCTACTCGTATGCACCCGTATTCATACTCGTACAATACACAGCTTCTAAATGTATGTACTATTGGTATATACACTCCAATGATTAGCTTTTAGCAGCCCATGTGAGTCACCTAACACATGTGGAAACCATCATTTGGCAACTAGCATGAAATATCTCATAAAATTACAAAAATATTAGTAATCATTCATGACTTATTTACATGAAAACAAAATTACATATCCTTTATATCTAATCCATATACCAACGACCAAAAACACCTACAAACACTTTCATTATTCAATTTTCTTCATCTAATTGATCTCTCTCAAGTTCTATCTTCAAGTTCTAAGTGTTCTTCATAAATTCTACAAGTTCTAGTTTCATAAAATCAAGAATACTTCCAAGTTTACTAGCTCACTTCCAATCTTGTAAAGTGATCATCCAACCTCAAGAAATCCTTATTGTTTACAGTAAGATATCATTCTAAATCAAGGTAATACTCATATACAAACTTTGATTCAATTCCTATAACTATAAATATCTTAATTCGAGTGATAATCTTACTTGAACTTGTTTTCGTATCATGATGCTACTTCAAGAACTTTCAAGCCATCCAAGATCCTTTGAAGCTAGATCATTTCTTGTCACTTCCAGTAGGTTTACCTTCTAAACTTGAGATATTAATGATGTTCATAACATCATTAAATTCATACATATAAAACTATCTAATTCGAAGATTTGTACATGTAATCACTAGAACATAGTTTAGTTAATTCTAAACTTGTTCTCAAACAAAAGTTAATCCTTCTAACTTGACTTTTAAAATCAACTAAACACATATTCTATATCTATATGATATGCTAACTTAATGATTTAAAATCGAAAAACACGAAAAACACCGTAAAACCGGATATACACCGTCGTAGTAACTCCGGGGGCTGTTTTGGGTTAGTTAATTAAAAACTATGATAAACTTTGATTTATAAGTTTTTATTCTTGCAAAATGATTTTTCTTATGAACATGAAACTATATCCAAAAATCATGGTTAAACTCAAAGTAGAAGTATGTTTTCCAAAATGGTCATCTAGACGTCGTTCTTTCGACTGAAATGACTATAAACCTATACTTTTTATGTTTAGATTCATAAAATAGAGTTAAATATGAAACCATAGCAATTTGATTCACTCAAATCGGATTGTTGTAGCTACGGGAAATATTGTAACAATTCTATACAAATCATATCCTAGATAACTTATATTGTATTATACATGTATTCTAATGTAATCTTGGGATACCATAGATACGTATGCAAATGTTTTGACATATCATATCGACCCATGTATATATATTATTTGGAACAACCATAGACACTCTATATGCAGTAATGTTGGAGTTAGCTATACAGGGTTGAGGTTGATTCCAAAAATATATACACTTTGAGTTGTGATCTATCCTGAGACGTGTATACACTGGGTCGTGGATTGATTCAAGATAATATATATCGATTTATTTCTGTACATCTAACTGTGGACAACTAGTTGTAGGTTACTAACGAGAACAGCTGACTTAATAAATTTAAAACAGTAAAACGTATAAAAAAATATTGTAAATATATTTTGAACATACTTTGATATATATGTACATATTTGTTATAGGTTCGTGAATTGACCAGTGACCAAGTCTTACTTCCCGACGAAGTAAAAATCTGTGAAAGTGAGTTATAGTCCCACTTTTAAAATCTAATATTTTGGGATGAGAATACATGCAGTTTTATAAATGTTTTACGAAATAGACACAAGTAATTGAAACTACATTATATGGGTGAATGATTGAAGCTGAATATGCCCCTTTTGCTTGGTAACCTAAGAATTAGTAAATCGATCTACTAATTGACGTGAATCCTAAAGATAGATCTATTGGGCCTAACGAACCCCATCCAAAGTACCGGATGCTTTAGTACTTCGAATTCGTTTATATCATGTCCGAAGGATTTCCCGGAATGATAGGGGATATTCTTATATGCATCTTGTTAATGTCGGTTACCAGGTGTTCACCATATGAATGAATTTTATCTTTATGTATGGGATGTATATTGAAATATGAATTCTTGTGGTCTATTATTATGATTTGATAATATATAGGTTAAACCTATAACTCACCAACATTTTTGTTGACGTTTTAAGCATGTTTATTCTCGGGTGATTATTAAGAGCTTCCGCTGTTGCATACTAAAATAAAGACAAGATTTGGAGTCCATGCTTGTATGATATTATGTAAAAACTGCATTCAAGAAACTTATTTTTGATGTAATATATTCTTATTGTAAACCATTATGTAATGGTCTTGTGTAAACGGTATATTTTAGATTATCATTATTTGATAATCTACGTAATGCTTTTTAAACCTTTATCGATAAAATAAAGGTTATGGCTGTTTCAAAAATGAATGCAGTCTTTGAAAAACGTCTCATATAGAGGTCAAAACCTCGCGATGAAATCAATTAATATGGAACGCTTATAATCAATATGAACGGGACATTTCAATTGGTATCCGAGCGTTGGTCTTAGAGAACCAGAAAATTGCATTAGTGTGTCTTACCGAATTTGTTAGGATGCATTAGTAAGTCTGGAATTCGACCGTGTTTTTCTTCAAAAACGATTGCTTAACACTTTTTTTGTTGGAAACTATATATTATTAACATGTAAATATTATGTGATATATTAATCTCTTAATGTGTTTGATATTGTGTGATAGATGTCTACCTCTAGTACAAATCCCATTGATTCACCTAATAATAATGAAGAGTCGAATATATTTTGAGAAGATTCACAAATTCCCGAAGAGGAACCGGAAGAGGAGGAACCGGAAGAGGAGGAACCGAAAGAAGAGGAACCAAAAGAGGAGGAATCGGAAGAGGAGGAACCAGAAGAAGAAGAAGAGGTTCCGGAGGAAGAAATATTGATACCTATAGTAAATCGATTAAATAAAAGAAAATCCTCAACCAACGGACCAAAGTTAATAATGGTCAATGGTGTTTCCGCCGAGGAAGCAAAATATTGGGAAGATTACCAATTTTCTGATGAATCGGATCCCGATGACGATTCCAATGATGTTATAGAAATTACCTCGACCCAATTTAATAAAGCGAAAGAAAATAATAAGGGAAAAGGTATAAAAATAGAGAAACCCGATTCCAACCCCGATGAACTTTATATGTATCGACAACATCCGTATTTCCTAAAATGTAACAATAACCCGGGAACCTCTAAACCACCAGGTTTTTCTAAACCATTATGAAAAATGACGGCTCGTATTAGAGGAACACCATATATTCCTAGAAAATTAGGAAAACGAACCAAGTCCGAAGAAAAAGAAACTAGTGATTCAGATTAGAGGGTTGTAATCATGTTGTGTATTATATGTATTGTAGTGTGCTTGTACTTTTATGTTCTATGTAAAAAATTGCTTGTATTGTTTATTAATTATCTTTTACGAATCTAATCCTTGTCTATTTTACAGTATAAAAACAAAATGGACGTTAAGGGTAGACAACCGAATATTTTAGAAGACCTACCAGAGGATATGATTGAGGAAATCTTGTCTAGAGTCGGTCAGAATTCATCAGCACATTTAGTTATGGCGAAATTAACTTGTCAAACATTTGAAAGACTTTTCCAGAAATGCCTTAGTTTATAAAAGGCTTTCCTTTGATAGGTGGGGTATATCACATTGGGGAGACCGTAAGTTACGCCGTGTTTTCTTTAAAGCATTAAATGCGGGGAACCCAAATGCAATTTTACGCTACGGGTTAAGAACCTATTTTGACTCAACATATCCCAACATAGGATTTAGTGAATTAGAAAGAGCTTCTAACATGCAACATAAAGAAGCATGTTATGCTTACGGGTTAGTGATGTTCGCTTCTTACCAAAGTGAGAAAAAGAACATCGGATTGCATCTTTTAAATAAAACCTTCCCACAAGTGACGGATTTCGTAGTTGGGTTGAGAAACAAGGTTTTTAGATTATTACGGGGCTGTTGGACATTACGAAACCCTCGTCCTTTTGACGACATTACAACATGCTGCCTAGCCAATGGTCATAACGGTTATTTTCCACAAGACCAAGGATGGGAAGTCGTCTTAGTAAAACCAGAATGCATGACTTGTTTATGGACTTATGAATTACGTGTCTTTATTTCCTTTGCTGAACAACTTGCGTATTAACTAGATTTATCTTCAAAACTATCCTGTATCATAGTGTACTATATTTCATGTTATATGTAATATAGCGAAGTTGTAAGTTTGAAGAATATTTGTATGTGATATATTATTATAATCAGTTTTTCATATGGAATTATAGTAGTTGAATTGTATATTAGCTACTAAGTATGAACTTAACGGGTAGGTAGTACCCGAATTTAAACTTATAAAACGCTAATATGAAGAAAAAGCTTTTATAAATGAGTTCATATTATGCTACGAAATACTATTGACTACTCTTAATATTCTGTATGATTAACTCGATTCAGTTGGCTATTTTGAGGAAATGGCACCGACTACTCGACACACCATGAATATGAGCGAAGAGGAATTTCGTACCTTTCTTGCTGCAAACATAGCCGCAGTACAGGCTGCGCTACATATCAACAATAACTCTGAATCAAGCAATGTAGCTAACGGTGCAAGAAATCGTGTAGGATGCTCCTACAAAGAATTCACTGCCTGCAAACCTTTGGAATTTGATGGAACCGAAGGACCAATTGGATTGAAACGGTGGACCGAGAAAGTCGAATCGGTGTTTGCCATAAGTAAGTGTACTGAAGAGGACAAAGTTAAGTACGCTACGCATACCTTCACAGGTACTGCGTTAACGTGGTGGAACACCTATCTTGAACAGGTAGGACAAAATACTGCTTACGCACTACCGTGGTCGGCATTCAAGCAATTGATGAATGAGCAGTACCGTCCTAGAAACGAAGTCAATAAACTCAAGGCAGAACTTAGAGAGTTACGAACACAAGGGTTCGACGTTACCACATATGAACGACGATTCACAGAGTTGTGCCTATTATGTCCGGGAGCATTCGAAGATGAAGAAGAGAAGATCAACGCGTTTGTAAAAGGGTTACCAGTAAGGATTCAAGAGGATGTGAGTTCACACGAGCCCGCTTCTATACAGAAGGCAAGTCAAATGGCTCATAAACTCATAAATCAGATTGAGGGAAGAATTAAAGAGCAAGCGACCGAAGAAGCCAACACGAAACAACTCAAGAGGAAGTGAGAGGAAAACGGTGACAAGAGTCACCAGTACAACAACAACAACAATTACAACCACAATCGCAACAACTATCCCAACAACCGCAACAACAATCGCAACAATAACCGCAATCTTAACAATAACTACAATAAACATCCCAACAACAACAACAACTAGAACAACCGTTTCAACAACAATAACTATCCCAACAACAACCTCAATAACAACAACGGCAACAAAAACCAAAAACAGCCATGTCATTGGTGTGAAGAAAATCATCAGGGGTTTTGCACGACATTTTGCAATAGGTGTAAAAGAAATTGTCATAGCGCGACAAAGTGTGAGGTCTACGGACCAAAGTTTAACAGAACTAAAGAAACAAATAATGTCGGAACAAGTAATGCCGAAACGAATAGTGTCGGAGCAAGTAATACCAACGCTGTTTTTTATAAATGTGGAAAACCGAGCCACATTATTAGAAATTGCCCGAATCAGGGGAATACTAATGGTCAGGGCCATGGAAGAGTTTTCAATATTAATGCAGCAGAAGCACGGGAAGACCCGGAGCTTGTTACGGGTACGTTTCTTATTGACGATAAATCTGCTTATGTTTTATTTGATTCGGGTGCGGATAGAAGCTATATGAGTAGAGAATTTTGTGCTAAATTAAGTTGCCCATTGACGCCTTTGGATAGTAAATTTTTACTCAAATTAGCAAACGGTAAATTAATTTCAGCAGATAATATATGTCGGGAGAGAGAAATTAAGCTGGGGGATGAAACGTTTAAAATTGATTTAATACCAGTCGAGTTAGGGAGTTTTGATGTAATAATTGGCATGGACTGGTTGAAAAAGGTAAGAGCCGAGGTCGTTTGTTACAAAAATGCGATTCGTATTATGCGTGAAAAAGGAAAACCTTTAATGGTGTACGGAGAAAAGAACAACGCAAAATTAAATCTTATTAGTAGTTTGAAAGAGCATAAACTAATAAGAAAAGGTTGTTACGTCATTCTAGCACACATCGAGGAAGTTAAACCTGAAGAAAAGAACATCAGTGATGTTCCCATCACAAAAGAATTTCCTGATGTATTTCCGAAAGAATTACCGGGATTACCCCCACATCGATCCATTGAATTTCAAATAGACCTTGTACCAGGAGCTGCACCAATAGCTCGTGCTCCATACAGACTCTCACCCAATGAAATGAAAGAATTACAAAGTCAGTTACAGGAACTTTTAGAGCGTGGTTTCATTCGACCAAGCACATCACCATGGGGAGCTCCTGTTTTGTTTGTCAAGAAGAAAGATGGCACATTTAGGTTGTGTATCGACTACCGAGAGTTGAACAAACTTACCATCAAGAACCGCTACCCACTACCGAGAATAGATGACTTATTTGATCAACTACAAGGCTCGTCTGTTTATTCGAAGATCGATTTACGTTCTGGATATCATCAAATGCGGGTGAAGGAGGATGATATTCTAAAGACTGCTTTTAGGACGCGTTACGGTCATTATGAGTTTATGGTTATGCCGTTTGGATTGACTAACGCACCAGATGTGTTCATGGACCTCATGAATCGAGTGTGTGGGCCATATCTTGACAAGTTTGTCATTGTTTTTATCGATGACATACTTATTTACTCGAAGAATGATCAAGAGCACGAAGAACATTTAAAAAAAGTGCTAGAGTTGCTGAGAAAAGAAAAACTGTACGCTAAGTTTTCAAAGTGTGCATTTTGGTTGGAAGAAATTCAATTCCTCGGTCACATAGTGAACAAAGAAGGTATTCAGGTGGATCCAGCAAAGATTGAAACCGTTGAAAAGTGGGAAATCCCAAAAACTCCGAAACACATACGTTAGTTTTTAGGACTAGCTGGTTACAACAGAAGGTTCATCCAAGACTTTTCCAGAATAGCAAAACTCTTGACTGCATTAACGCATAAAGAGAAGAAATTTGAATGGAAAGATGAACAAGAGAAAGCGTTTCAATTGTTAAATATAAAGTTAACTACGGCACCTATATTGTCATTACCTGAAGGGAATGATGATTTTGTGACATATTGTGACGCCTCAAAGCAAGGTCTCGGTTGTGTATTAATGCAACGAATGAAAGTAATTGCTTATGCGTCTAGACAATTGAAGATTCACGAACAAAATTATACGACGCATGATTTGGAATTAGGCGCGATTGTTTTTGCATTAAAGACTTGGAGGCACTACTTATATGGGGTCAAAATTATTATATATACCGACCATAAAAGTTTTCAACAGATATTTAATCAGAAACAACTGAATATGAGGCAGCGTAGGTGGATTGAATTGTTGAATGATTACGACTTTAAGATTCATTACCACCCGGGGAAGGAAAATGTGGTAGCCGACGCCTTGAGCAGAAAGGACAGAGAACCCATTCGAGTAAAAGCTATGAATATAACGATTCACACTAACCTTACTACTCAAATAAAGGAGGCGCAACAAGGAGTTTTAAAAGAGGGAAATTTAAAGGATGAAATACCTAAAGGATCGGAGAAGCATCTTAATATTCTGGAAGACGGAACCCGGTATAGGGCTGAAAGAATTTGGGTACCAAAATTTAGAGATATGAGAGAAATGGTACTTAGAGAAGCTAATAAAACCAGATACTCAATACATCCTGGAACGGGGAAGATGTACAAGGATCTCAAGAAACATTTTTGGTGGCCAGGTATGAAAGCCGATGTTGCTAAATACGTAGGGGAATGTTTGACGTGTTCTAAGGTCAAAGCGGAGCATCAGAAACCATCAGGTCTACTTCAACAACCCAAAATCCCGGAATGGAAATGGGAAAACATTACCATGGATTTCATCACTAAATTGCCAAGGACTGCAAGTGGTTTTGATACTATTTGGGTAATAGTTGATCGTCTCACCAAATCAGCACACTTCCTGCCAATAAGAGAAGATGACAAGATGGAGAAGTTAGCACGACTGTATTTGAAGGAAGTCTTCTCCAGACATGGAATACCAGTCTCTGTTATCTCTGATAGGGATGGCAGATTTATTTCAAGATTCTGGCAGACATTACAGCAAGCATTAGGAACTCGTCTAGACATGAGTACTGCCTATCATCCACAAACTGATGGGCAGAGCAAAAGGATGATACAAACGCTTGAAGACATGATACGAGCATGTGTTATTGATTTCGGAAACAGTTGAGATCGACATCTACCGTTAGCATAATTTTCCTACAACAACATCTACCATTCAAGCATTGAGATGGCACCGTTTGAAGCACTTTATGATAGAAAGTTCAGGTCTCCAATTTGTTGGAGTGAAGTGGGGGATAGACAGATTACGGGTCCGGAGATAATACAAGAAACTATCAAGAAGATCATCCAAATTCAACAACGGGTTGAAAACCGTCCAAAGTCGACAAAAGAGCTACGCCGACATTAAAAGAAAATATATAGAATTTGAAATTGGAGAGATGGTCATGCTTAAGCTTGCACCTTGGAAAGGCGTTGTTCGATTTGGTAAACGAGGGAAATTAAATCCAAGGTATATTGGACCATTCAAGATTATTGATCGTGTCAGACCAGTAGCTTACCGACTTGAGTTACCACAATAACTCGCGGCTGTACATAACACTTTCCACGTCTCGAATTTGAAGAAATGTTTTGCTAAAGAAGATCTCACTATTCCGTTAGACGAAATCCAAATCAACGAAAAACTTCAATTCGTCGAAGAACCTGTCGAAATAATGGATCGTGAGGTTAAAAGACTTAAACAAAACAAGATACCAATTGTTAAGGTTCGATGGAATGCTCGTAGAGGACCCGAGTTCACTTGGGAATGAGAAGATTAGATGAAGAAGAAATACCCGCACTTATTTCCAGAAGATACGTCAACACCTCCAACTGCATAAAATTTCGGGACGAAATTTATTTAACGGGTAGGTACTGTAGTGACCCGAACTTTTCCATGTTTATATATATTAAATAAAATTGATATTTACATGATTAAGTGTTTCCAACATGTTAAGCAATCAAACTTGTTAAGACTTGATTGATTGATATAGGTTTCATATAGACAATTGACCACCCAAGTTGACCGGTGATTCACGAACGTTAAAACTTGCAAAAACTATATGATGACATATATATTATTATATATAATTAACATAATATTATGTTAATTAAGTATCTCATTAGGTATTTTAACAATGAGTTATATACATAAAATTGTGTTTATTGAATTAAGAAACTCGAAACGATATATATAACGATTATCGTTATAACAACCTCTTACTAAATACATATGAATCATATTAAGATATTGATACACTATGTTTAATCATGATAAATTATAAGTAAACATGTTATTAAGTGTATTAACAATGAACTACATATGTAAAAACAAGACTACTAACTTAATGATTTCGAAACGAGACATATATGTAACGATTATCGTTGTAACAACATTTAACTGTATATATATCATACTAAGATATATTAATATATCATACTATCATGATAATGTAATAATTTAACATCTCTTTAGATATAATAAACAATGAGTTAACAACATTTAACAAGATCGTTAACCTAAAGGTTTCAAAACAACATTTACATGTAACGACTAACGATGACTTAACGACTCAGTTAAAATGTATATACATGTAGTGTTTTAATATGTATTCATACACTTTTGAAAGACTTCAAGACACTTATCAAAATACTTCTACTTAACAAAAATGCTTACAATTACATCCTCGTTCAGTTTCATCAACAATTCTACTCGTATGCACCCGTATTCGTACTCGTACAATACACAGCTTCTAAATGTATGTACTGTTGGTATATACACTCCAATTATCAGATCTTAGCAGCCCATGTGAGTCACCTAACACATGTGGGAACCATCATTTGGCAACTAGCATGAAATATCTCATAAAATTACAAAAATATTAGTAATCATTCATGACTTATTTACATGAAAACAAAATTACATATCCTTTATATCTAATCCAAATACCAACGACCAAAAACACCTACAAACACTTTCATTCTTCAATTTTCTTCATCTAATTGATCTCTCTCAAGTTCCATCTTCAAGTTCTAAGTGTTCTTCATAAATTCTACAAGTTCTAGTTTCATAAAATCAAGAATACTTCCAAGTTTACTAGCTCACTTCCAATCTTGTAAAGTGATCATCCAACCTCAAGAAATCCTTGTTGTTTACAGTAAGATATCATTCTAAATCAAGATAATACTCATATACAAACTTTTATTCAATTCCTATAACTATAACTATCTTAATTCGAGTGATAATCTTACTTGAACTTGTTTTCGTATCATGATTCTACTTCAAGAACTTTCAAGCCATCCAAGATCCTTTGAAGCTAGATCATTTCTTGTCACTTCCAGTAGGTTTACCTACTAAACTTGAGGTAGTAATGATGTTCATAACATCATTCAATTCATACATATAAAACTATCTTATTCGAAGATTTGAACATGTAATCACTAGAACATAGTTTAGTTAATTCTAAACTTGTTCGCAAACAAAAGTTAATCCTTCTAACTTGACTTTTAAAATCAACTAAACACATGTTCTATATTTATATGATATGCTAACTTAATGATTTAAAACCAGAAAACACGAAAAACACCGTAAAACCGGATATAAGCCGTCGTAGTAACACTGCGGGCTATTTTGGGTTAGTTAATTAAAAACTATGATAAACTTTGATTTATAAGTTGTTCTTCTGCGAAAATGATTTTTCTTATGAACATGAAACTATATCCAAAAATCATGGTTAAACTCAAAGTGGAAGTATGTTTTCCAAAATGGTCATCTAGACGTCGTTCTTTCGACTGAAATGACTACCTTTACAAAAATGACTTGTAACTTATTTTTCTGACTATAAACCTATATGTTTAAGTTTAGATTCATAAAATAGAATTCAATATGAAACCATAGCAATTTGATTCACTCAAATCGGATTTAAAACGAAGAAGTTATGGGTAAAACAAGATTAGATATTTTTTTATTGTTGTAGCTACGGGAAATATTGTAACAATTCTATACAAATCATATCCTAGATAACTTATATTGTATTATACATGTATTCTAATATAATCTTGGGATACCATAGACACTTATGCAAATGTTTTGACATATCATATCGACCCATGTATATATATATTATTTGGAACAACCATAGACACTCTATATGCAGTAATGTTGGAGTTAGCTATACAGGGTTGAGGTTGATTTCAAAAATATATACACTTTGAGTTGTGATCTAGCCTGAGACGTGTATACACTGGGTCGTGGATTGATTCAAGATAATATATATCGATTTATTTCTGTACATCTAACTGTGGACAACTAGTTGTAGGTTACTAACGAGGACAGCTGACTTAATAAATTTAAAACAGTAAAACGTATTAAAAATGTTGTAAATATATTTTGAACATACTTTGATATATATGTACATATTTGTTATAGGTTCATGAATCGACCAGTGGCCAAGTCTTACTTCCCGACGAAGTAAAAATCTGTGAAAGTGAGTTATAGTCCCACTTTTAAAATCTAATATTTTGGGATGAGAATACATGCAGTTTTATAAATGTTTTACGAAATAGACACAAGTAATTGAAACTACATTATATGGGTGAATGATCGAAGCCGAATATGCCCCTTTTGCTTGGTAACCGAAGAATTAGTAAACCGATCTACTAATTGACGTGAATCCTAAAGATAGATCTATTGGGCCTAACGAACCCCATCCAAAGTACCGGATGCTTTAGTACTTCGAATTCGTTTATATCATGTCCGAAGGATTTCCTGGAATGATAGGGGATATTCTTATATGCATCTTGTTAATGTCGGTTTCCAGGTGTTCACCATATGAATGAATTTTATCTCTATGTATGGGATGTATATTGAAATATGAAATCTTGTGGTCTATTATTATGATTTGATAATATATAGGTTAAACCTATAACTCACCAACATTTTTGTTGACGTTTTAAGCATGTTTATTCTCAGGTGATTATTAAGAGCTTCCGCTGTTACATACTAAAATAAGGACAAGATTTGGAGTCCATGCTTGTATGATATTATGTAAAAACTGCATTCAAGAAACTTATTTTTGATGTAATATATTCTTATTGTAAACCATTATGTAATGGTCTTGTGTAAACGGTATATTTTAGATTATCATTATTTGATAATCTACGTAATGATTTTTAAACCTTTATCGATAAAATAAAGGTTATGGTTGTTTTAAAAATGAATGCAGTCTTTGAAAAATGTCTTATATAGAGGTCAAAACCTCGCGACGAAATCAATTAATATGGAATGTTTATAATCAATATGAATGGGATATTTCAACTACGAACCCATCAGATAAATTGGGGACGGATGATTGGTTGATTCATTCTGGTGACGCTGGTTTCGGAGCTTAGGTGAACATCCATGTTGGAATAGTTGTCGGAGTCTGATGAACTCGAACTTGTTGAAGGATCCATTTCGTATGATCAGGGAATTGATTTTTCGATATGAGATAGATTATAGGACTTAAAAATACATAATTTTCATATGTATATAAAATACCAAGATCCCATAAGTTACGGAGGAATCTTCAGAAGTTGTCAGGCAAAGTTTACAGTAACGTATACGCTAAGATATGAATTTATCTATACACTATCTATACAATAGAGGCAGTAAGATGTGTCTAGACTAAGAATGATAAGCAGGTAATTTTTGACACAAAATGATAAGCAAAACTTTTGACATGCAGACACGGTCGAAGTCCAGACTCTTTAATGCATCCTAACAACTACTAGTTAGACACACTAATGCAAGACCTGGTTCGCTAAGACCACAACTCTGATACCACATGAAATGACCCGTCCTAATCCATCTGGATGAATACATTACATTTGGTTACATCGTGAGGTACTTGACCTCTATATGATACATTTTACAAACATTGCATTCGTTTTTAAAAGACAAACTTCCATTTCATCGACAGTTGATGGCATGCATACCATTTCATAATATATCCAACTATAATTGACTTAGTAATAATCTTGATGAACTCAACGACTCGAATGCAACGTCTTTTGAAATATGTCATGAATGACTCCAAGTAATATCTTTAATATGAGCAAATACACAGCGAAAGATTTCTTTCATACCTGAGAATAAACATGCTTTCAAGTGTCAACCAAAAGGTTGGTGAGTTCATTAGTTTATCATAATCAATCATTTCCATAATTTTAATAGACCACAAGATTTTCATATTTCATAAACATCATTCTCATATCAGGCATTTCGCAAACTGCATAGAGATAAAAATCATTCATATGGATTGAACACCTGGTAACTGACCTTAACAAGATGCATATAGAATATCCCCCAGTATACAGCGAGCAGCTAATATACTAAATAATACCTCGAAGTACTAAAGCATCCATACCCTGGATGGGGCGCATTGGGCCCGATAGTTCTATCTTTAGGATTCGCGTCAATTAGGGGCCATTTCCCTAATTCTTAGGTTACCAGACTTGAAGGGGCTATATGCGGTTTAATAATCCAACCATATAATGTAGTTTTCAATTACTTGTGTCTATTTCGTAAAATATTTATAAAAGCAGCGCATGTATTCTCAGACCCAAAAATATGTATTGCAAAAAATTTAAAAAGGGAGCAAATGAAACTCACAATACGATATTTTGTAGTAAAAATATTCATACGACGATACTGAACAATGCAGGGTTGGCCTTGGATTCATGAACCTATATCATTTGTATATTTATTAATATACATAGTTGTAATCGAACAAATATATATATAAATTTATTAGTTATATTCCTTTTTATATTAATAATATATATATGTTTCTTATATTCATTTTATTATATAAAATATTAATTTTACTGTTAATTATAGTTATGATACTTATTTTAGTAATTACATAATAATAATACTCGTGATAATATAAATAATAATACTTATGTTAATATTAAAATTTCTATTATTTACAAGAAGATACTAATACTAATATTTACGACAATAATAATAATTTGTATTATTTTCATAATGATAATAATCATAATCATAATTTTGATGATAATTCTAAAATGGTAAAAATCAAGTTTTTAGTAATACTTATAATAATACTAATGATAATATTAACAACATTACTACTTAATAATAATAATGGGAATGATAATAATATTTATAATAAATGGTAACTAATATTTATTTTAGTGATAATAATAATAATAATTATAATACTTGTACTAATAACAATAACATTCATTAATAATAACAATAACAATAACAATAACAATAACAATAATAATAATAACAATAATAATAATAATAATAATAATAATAATAATAATAATAATAATAATAATAATAATAATAATAATAATAATAATAATAATAATAATAATAATAATAATAATAATAATAATAATAATAATAAGAGTGTTACCCTTAAAAGAGCTTTTCTAAAAAAATTCGCCATGAACCGGGCTCGAACCCGCGACCCCTTGCTCACCCGCAACACCACTCCTCCATTCTCAATTTTCTGTTATTTCTCCTAACCCAGTTTTATTTAATCCGTCATCTATGTCAATATTCCGGCCCAACATCTAATTCAAATTTCACGGCCCAACAACAGATTGGATTTTGGCCCATCACTTCATCATGTAAATGGCCTATCAACAAAAAGAAATAAATAATCTGCAGCAGCCTTATTTCGAACTCAAGACCTCTCGCTCACCCGAAAACACTCCTAACCGTCCCTCTGTTTCTATTTTTCAGAATTATAATACAGTTTATATCTATATATCTAATTAATCTATCTGTTCTTTCTCCTTCTTAATCATCATTGAACATCATTTACATCATCACCATCATATATCATCGCGTTTTTCATCATCATAATCATCATCATCTTTTCTAGCCTTATCATACGCATAATATTATATTCATCATTATAGTCTTCCTAATCATCCCAAAGTTCGTAACCACTTGACTATTTATTTTTTTATGTTAATGTTTTAAATATGCACGACCCACTATCTAATTATTTGCATTCCTTGTTTAATTGTAAACGGCCAACTCTTATGACACATCATGGCCTACTTTAACTTTATGCACAATTCTATTATTTCCTACAATCAACTTTACATTCCACTAATTTAATCCATTCTAATATTATCTGTCTACATCAACTCTAAATAGTTTGAAGCCCATGACTTTGTAATCCTAGCTGCAAATACAAAGGTAATCGTATAGTTGCAGGCTTAAAAAATATTTATGTAGTAGCAGTATATTGATGATAGTGGGGTTCATGGTGTCTTGTGTGTCGATCAACAAAACAATGGAGAGTGGCGGTTTAGTTTGAATATAGGAGGAGGTGATTATCGATCAAAGGTGGTGAGAGGTGATTCATGATGATATAAGATTGTTGGGTTTATGACGAAAAGTAGGAGAGGGAGAGGAAAGAAACAGATAATGGCAGCTGCAATAATAATTAAATAATGGTGATGATTGTCAATGGTGGTGAAAGTAGAAAAAAATCACAATATTTTGTAATGGTGGCGGTTTCCGGGTTCATTCCACCGGAACAGAAACATACCTGGAGTAGTTTCATCATCTATCAGAATCATCATCATCATGTTGTTACTGTATCATCATCTTTGATTGTTAGTTGAATAAAAACAGAAGTGGGTTCGATGAAGCTGACGATTGTGGTGGATTTCGAAGAGGATGGTGGTTTAAAAGGCGACGATTGGTGATGGTAAAATGGTTGTGGTTTGGTTGTTAATGACAACAAATAAAAGGGTTTGATAGTGCTGTTTTGGATGATCAACCAAAGATAGTGATGGGTGGTGTGCGGTTTAAAGGTGGTGATGGATTTCGTCGATAGTAACAACAAATACAAGCAAAGTGTTCATGTGATTGAGAGTTGTGGTGTTCGACAAAATGGTGAGGATTTTGGTGATCGTGGTTGTATAAAGGTGGAGAATAGTGATGAGGTTAACCGGTGGTGTTGTGGTTCTTGGTGGTGGTTCCCGGAGATCAAGGTGGCGATTTAGAGGTGGTTGATTGGTTGTGCTTGAAGAAAAATAAACGAGTGAGAATCATATATATAATTGAGATTGTATGCAGGTATATAACATATGCATATATTATATATAATATTTATATATATTATTTTATTAATACAATAATAATCATAATAATTCTCATAAAAAGTTGTTAGTGATTATGATTTGGATGAGGGTAATTGGAACAAAACAAAGAAGTTGGTTTATATCATCGATGTCTATACATAATGCATATATATATATATATATATATATATATATATATATATATATATATATATATATATATATATATATATATATAATAATAGAAAAAGAAATTTTCATTATATTAATAATGTAAAGTAACATATAACATTTGCCTTTAAAAGAAAACAGCTATACATTAGCTGTATAACATATAAAAGGATCTGCCGACAGATTTGGATTCATATATTACGAACTGGATTTCGTGTCCATTGCTAAACAGTTAAGATATAAAAGTCTTTGAAAGATTCCCAAATTTTTATATTAATTATATTTATTTATTTTGGTCATTATAGTATAAAATTCAGTCATTAATTTAATAAATAAAAATTACATTAACTGTCCCTCTCAATTCTGGGTAACATATAAAAAGTTCTAAAATTTAACAAACAGCTCCTAAATACATTTCTAATATGTCTATAATTTATAGAACTCATTTTTAGATCACCGTTTATTTTAAAATCATATAAGTTTGTATTTAACTTGTGTAATAGCGATCGACTAACAAACGAGTGCTATTATTGTTTACTAAATAAATTCAAAACTATATAAATATACATTTAATATACCTTACATATATATATATATATATATATATATATATATATATATATATATATATATATATATATATATATATATATATATATTGATTTATTTTAATATCATATATTATTTTAATTAGATAATTAATTAACTCATATAATATTTTAATTTATAATAATTAATATATATATATATATATATATATATATATATATATATATATATATATATATATATATATATATATATATATATATATATACTTAGATATTTATTTACACATAATGGTTAGTGAATCGTCAGGAATAGTCAAAGGTTAAATGTATACATGAACACAGTTCAATGTTTTTGAGATTCAAATAAATAGACTTTGCTTATCGTGTCAAAATCATTTAGAGTTTATGTTTAAATTTGGTCGGAAATTTCTGGGTAATCACAGGTATGAGTTAATGTAATATAATGATACCTGATCAACGTGGTTATATTATGGTAAGTCATACCAAAGTTCTAATGGCTCGTGATGGTAATGATGTCTGATCAACCTTATTACCACCATGTACCATATTACATGACTCTGTTATTTTCTTTGTTGCCATCTGAAAACACTGAAACCATAGATATCACATAATCCAAGGACACGCCTTCCATCATTAACATATCATCGTTATGCTTTTAATAAATGGTCAGCTATCATTCAACTTAAAAATATATATATAACTATACTATATCGATTTTGCCCAGTTTTTATATTCAACTACAAGATGCTCGATGTGGCTACATCAAGATGAAAACTTCTTTACACTTATACTTTCTGCATAATGGAGTCTCCTTATCTCACTCCTAAATGGTGAAAAATCTACACACAAAATACTAGTATTCGCTGCGAGAGTGAAAACCTTAACAAACTTTTTTGTAAAAAGTCGAAGGACCTAAGCAGAATATTCATGATACCTTTCATGTTTGAAACTTGAAGAAACATTTAGCATAATAAAACCTTATCATCATCCCTTTGAGATAGACATAGGTACTAAACTCCATTTCTTCGAAAATTCCATAGAGATTTTTGGACCTTGAGGTCATACGACTCAAACAAATCACAATTCATACTGTCAGAATTCGTTAGAACTCTCGTAGAGACCTCAAGCTCACGTAAGAGCGAGTAAATCAAATGACCGAAAGTACCCACATCTATATTTCCCAAACACAACGCCGATGGATGTTACTACTCAAAATTTTGGGACGAAATTTTCTTTGACAGATGGATAATGTCACAACCTGAAATTTTCCGACCAAGTTGTTTAATCTAATTTTCATGACTTGGAGTTTTCAACTTGACTAGTAAATTTGATAAATTAGATCTTGCCTTGTTTTTAGGATTTGTAAGACTCTAAAGTTACAATTAAGTCTTTTTCAATCAAAAGTTGTCTTACACATTTGCACCATGTCCTAAAAACCTTAGCTTATCACCATAAACCATAGATTTTGTAACCTATACCTTTATATATAATAACTTAATGAGTAAACTTATTAATCAAAATTTAGATTAAAGACTTATAAATAATTCACTTTTGCATTAGACTATAAGTTAAAACATTTCTACACTTAATCATTTTCACAACTAGTCTTGATCACTTTGTATTTAGCCATTTCTTTTACTTAACCAACCTTAACCTATCTTGGTTAGAACTTAATATAAGCTTACTTTCTAAACATTAACCATACAATTAAACACCTTAGATTATTCATTAGATAAATTACATAAGTACATGTACATTTAAGAACCAAAAATTGACAAAAACTCTCCCACCATCATCATCTAAATTGCCCATCATCATCATCATCCATAACATCACCTTCTCATGCAAAAATATTTTAGATATTTACTTCCATCCCATGCAAAACATCATGATTGATCTTTGCATGATCATTAATGCTAGAATGGTGAGTCATCTCTTCCTTTCATCCTCCATGTGCCACCTAGCCACCACAATTTCCTATATAAACCCCTCTCTTGCTCACTTCATTTATTTGATCATTCTCACACACACATACACTTCTATTTGCAGATCTAAAACACACAAAGTATCACCTTCTTGAAGCCCTAAGATGATATATCTTCAAGGTATAACAAACTACTTAATTCTATTCATCATTTCTAATCATTTTCAAGAACATTCATTGTGTAAAAGCTAGATCTAGAGTGCTTAATCACTCAATGATGACTATATAGATAACCATTATCTTGATGTTAGATCAGTAACCTTAAGTTCTCTACATCTCCTATTTCTTAAAATGAAGCTAAACTAAGAACTAAAGTGGTTAATTACTTAAAACTGTTTTGTCTTTGAGCTGTCCAAAATTTTACTTGAAGTTCATGACATAAAAACCAACTTATGGTTGATCTCAGGAACGCATAAATTAGTATGATTTTCATATATGTGTTTGTGACTTCCAGTAAAGTTTTCATGATCTATTTCAATGAAAACGTCATTTTCCATTTTTATTTGGTGAGACAACTTCAGATTTGAAGCAATCTAACCAAGTGCCCAAGAATCATGTATAAATCAAAAAGTAAGATAGAACTTGAAATAAAGGCTGTTGTTTTAAAAAATAGACATAATAAGGAAACCATGGATAGTTAAAACACCAAAAAACATTAAGGAATTATGGAGATATTGTCCCATCAAATTGACATAAGATTTTGTTATAATCAGAATTTGGTCTAAAACCTTATCTCTAAAAACAAGGTTAATGAAGACCTGGAAGTGATTCCTTTTGATAATAATTACTTTTATGTGTCCTAAGATCTCTGTAAAAATCTCGAGTCAAACAAATGTAATTTTCTATTTTTAAACTTGCCTGGAAACTTATAGTGTAAATATGAACTGTTATGCACACTTGTAAAAGAGTGAACTTTTGACTAACTTCTATTTTGAGTATAGAGGCTAACCTTACATGGTTGTAAACTTTACTCAAAAGCTTTCCAGAGATGGTAATCTCACCTTAAATGGATGTCTAGATTAATAGAAACACCTAAACTAATGTTATGGTAAAACTAGTCAAAACAGTCAACACTTAAAACTATGAACTATGTAACCTTTAAAACTAGGAATCAAAATGGACATGTAAGATCACTTGAGAACTGATCTTAGACCTAACGTAAATACTATATTAGATAGTATGACCTCTAACCTCATAATATTCATTAGGTCTTAATCCGGATCACCGTAAACTATATAAACCGCACTTTTCGAGCTTCGCACCGTGTTGCATCAATTGTGAGTTCGTAGCCCCCTTTTTCTCATTTTATAATTATTTTGGGATGAGAATACATGCCTACTGTTTTACAATGCTCTATTTATAAAGTTTGTTTATAAACATTCTTATTATTTAACAACACTTTATGCATTTTGAAGTTTGTTACATGTGAGTTTTATGCTAAAAAGCCCTTAACTCGGTAGTATTAATACAGTGACTTGTAAGCGCGAATCACTAGAGAAGATATATTAGGTTTGACAACCTCACCCTTCCTTAACTGTGGTGCTAGTTACTTCAACACATACATTTGGCATAGTGTATGGTCCAATATAGGGTAAAGGAAAATCATGTAGGATATTACATGTGGTGTTAAGCTTATTACCGAGTGCTCAGGAAACATATACACTTTGAAATTATATAGAAACCGTGATAACTGTGATATCTTATAAACCATGGAACATGTTTACAAACTTGATATGTTATGAACTACAATCTTATTCTCATATTTGAAAGCTTGAAATCATATTACTTCTAAACTGTTTATGAAGTTGAGATCTTATGATCTGTTTTACTATCAAACCATTTATGGACTCGAAAATTTAATATTTGTTTTACTATTTTAAACTATTTCAAACTGTTTGAAACCATGAAACTTTTGTAAATTTTATACGTTGTACAAAAACCTATGAACTCACCAACCTTTGTGTTGACGCTTTAGTATGTTTATTCTCGGGTACTTATTACTTCCGCTAGAACTTTGATGTTGCTTAGAGGTCAAGACGAGGCACTGGAACCAGAGTTAACATCAGCGTCAATGGTGATTTTCGCAGGGTGTTACAGCAACACTATTTTGTTGTGGTGTTCTCACAGCAGAAAAGTATAATGATATATCTTTGTCAACACAAAATTCTTCAAGTGTTGAATTTCTGAATTTTGTACCATGATTACTTATAAGCTGCTTCACCAGTTGCCCATTCAATAGTTCCATTTTTTTGATAAAATTGATAATTTCATCAGGAGCTTCACTCTTTTACTTCAAAAAGAATACTCATGTGTATCTGGAATATTCATCAATAATAACCAGTGTATACATCTTCCCACTACAGCTGGAAACATTGACAGGACCAAATAGATCCATATGAAGTATGTGAAATGGCTTCCTGACGGATGAGATTTGTTTTGATTTAAATGATGCTTGGTAATGCTTTCTTTTTTCACAACCAGGACACAATCTGTCCTTCACATAAGACATGGTAGGTAGCCCACACACTAAATTTTTGCTTGAGAGTTTGTAAATATCTTTTAAGTTGAGATGTGAGAGCCTCTGGTGTCATAACCATTTGAGGTTTTCTACTGACTTTGAATGAAAACAAGTATCAGTTGTTGTGACTGTTATGTTCATGTCAATTTGATACATGTTCTCATGTCTTTTAGCAGTCAGCAGAGGCTTCCATGTCTTGTCAAAAATAGTGCCAAATTTTCTTCTGAATTTGACTATCTTTCTTTGTTTGTGAGTTGGCTTATACTGAGTAAATTGTGTTTATGCCCAACTACATATGCCACATGTGTGAATGTAAGATTCCCATTTGTCAAAGTACCAAAATCCTTTGTGTAACCAAGCGAATTATCTCCATATGAAACAACTAGACCATCCTTTTCTTTATTGTCCATCAGCGGGGACTTACTAAAATGTCCCGTTCTTATTGATTAAAAACGTTCTATATTAATTGATTTCGTTGCGAGGTTTTGACCTCTATATGAGACATTTTTCAAAGACTGCATTCATTTTTAAAACAAATCATAACCTTTATTTCATAGATAAAGGTTTTAAAAAGCTTTACGTAGATTATCAAATAATGATAATCTAAAATATCCTGTTTACACACGACCATTACATAATGGTTTACAATACAAATATGTTAAAACAAAATAAGTTTCTTGAATACAGTTTTTACACAATATCATACAAGCATGGACTCCAAATCTCGTCCTTATTTAAGTATGCGACAGCGGAAGCTCTTAATAATCACCTGAGAATAAACATGCTTAAAACGTCAACAAAAATATTGGTGAGTTATAGGTTTAACCTATATATATTAAATCATAATAATAGACCACAAGATTTCATATTTCAATACACATCCCATACATAGAGATAAAAATCATTCATATGGTGAACACCTGGTAACCGACATTAACAAGATGCATATATAAGAATATCCCCATCTTTCCGGGACACCCTTCAGATATGATATAAATTTCGAAGTACTAAAGCATCCGGTACTTTGGATGGGGTTTGTTAGGCCCAATAGATCTATCTTTAGGATTCGCGTCAATTAGGGTGTCTGTTCCCTAATTCTTAGATTACCAGACTTAATAACAAGGGGCATATTCGATTTCGATAATTCAACCATAGAATGTAGTTTCACGTACTTGTGTCTATTTTGTAAATCATTTATAAAACCTGCATGTATTCTCATCACAAAAATATTAGATTTTAAAAGTGGGACTATAACTCACTTTCACAGATTTTTACTTCGTCGGGGAGTAAGACTTGGCCACTGGTTGATTCACGAACTTATAACAATATATACATATATATCAAAGTATGTTCAAAATATATTTACAACACTTTTAATATATTTTGATGTTTTAAGTTTATTAAGTCAGCTGTCCTCGTTAGTAACCTACAACTAGTTGTCCACAGTTAGATGTACAGAAATAAATCGATATATATTATCTTGAATCAATCCACGACCCAGTGTATACGTATCTCAGTATTGATCACAACTCAAACTATATATATTTTGGAATCAACCTCAACCCTGTATAGCTAACTCCAACATTCACATATAGAGTGTCTATGGTTGTTCCGAAATATATATAGATGTGTCGACATGATAGGTCGAAACATTGTATACGTGCCTATGGTATCTCAAGATTACATAATATACAATACAAGTTGATTAAGTTATGGTTGGAATAGATTTGTTACCAATTTTCATGTAGCTAAAATGAGAAAAATTATCCAATCTTGTTTTACCCATAACTTCTTCATTTTAAATCCGTTTTGAGTGAATCAAATTGCTATGGTTTCATATTGAACTATATTTTATGAATATAAACAGAAAAAGTATAGGTTTATTGTCGGAAAAATAAGTTACAAGTCATTTTTGTAAAGGTAGTCATTTCAGTCGAAAGAACGACGTCTAGATGACCATTTTAGAAAACATACTTCCACTTTGAGTTTAACCATAATTTTTGGATATAGTTTCATGTTCATAATAAAAATCATTTTCTCAGAATAACAACTTTTAAATCAAAGTTTATCATAGTTTTTAATTAACTAACCCAAAACAGCCCGCGGTGTTACTACGACGGCGTAAATCCGGTTTTACGGTGTTTTTCGTGTTTCCAGGTTTTAAATCATTAAGTTAGCATATCATATAGATATAGAACATGTCTTTAGTTGATTTTAAAATTCAAGTTAGAAGTATTAACTTTTGTTTGCGAACAAGTTTAGAATTAACTAAACTATGTTCTAGTGATTACAAGTTTAAACCTTCGAATAAGATAGCTTTATATGTATGAATCGAATGATGTTATGAACATCATTACTAATTTAAGTTCCTTGGATAAACCTACTGGAAAAGAGAAAAATGGATCTAGCTTCAACGGATCCTTGGATGGCTCGAAGTTCTTGAAGCAGAATCATGACACGAAAACAAGTTCAAGTAAGATCATCACTTGAAATAAGATTGTTATAGTTATAGAAATTGAACCAAAGTTTGAATATGATTATTACCTTGTATTAGAATGATAACCTACTGTAAGAAACAAAGATTTCTTGAGGTTGGATGATCACCTTACAAGATTGGAAGTGAGCTAGCAAACTTGAAAGTATTCTTGATTTTATGTAACTAGAACTTGTAAAATATATGAAGAACACTTAGAACTTGAAGATAGAACTTGAGAGAGATCAATTAGATGAAGAAAATTGAAGAATGAAAGTGTTTTTAGGTGTTTTTGGTCGTTGGTGTATGGATTAGATATAAAGGATATGTAATTTTGTTTTCATGTAAATAAGTCATGAATGATTACTCATATTTTTGTAATTTTATGAGATATTTCATACTAGTTGCCAAATGATGGTTCCCACATGTGTTAGGTGACTCACATGGGCTGCTAAGATCTGATCATTGGAGTGTATATACCAATAGTACATACATCTAAAAGCTGTGTATTGTACGAGTACGAATACGGGTGCATACGAGTAGAATTGTTGATGAAACTGAACGAGGATGTAATTGTAAGCATTTTTGTTAAGTAGAAGTATTTTGATAATTGTCTTGAAGTCTTTCAAAAGTGTATGAATACATATTAAAACACTACATGTATATACATTTTAACTGAGTCGTTAAGTCATCGTTAGTCGTTACATGTAAATGTTGTTTTGAAACCTTTAGGTTAACGATCTTGTTGAATGTTGTTAACCCATTGTTTATTATAACAAATGAGATGTTAAATTGTTATATTATCATGATATTATGATATATAATATATCTCAGTATGATGTATATACAGTTAAATGTCGTTACAACGATAATCGTTACATATATGTCTCTTTTCGAAATCATTAAGTTAGTAGTCTTATTTTTACATATGTATTTCATTGTTAATACACTTAATAATATATTTACTTATCATTTAACATAATTAACCAAGTGTATCAATATCTTAATATGATTCATATGTACCTAGTAAGACGTTGTTATAACGATAATCGTTATATATATCGTTTTCGAGTTTCTTAAATTAATAGTCTCATTTTTATGTATATAATTCATTGTTAAAATACCTAATGAGATACATACTTATAATAAAAACATGTTAACTATATATATAACCATATATATGTCATCGTATAGTTTTTACAAGGTTTAACGTTCGTGAATCACCGGTCAACTTGGGTGGTCAATTGTCTATATGAAACATATTTCAATTAATCAAGTCTTAACAAGTTTGATTGCTTAACATGTTGGAAAAATTTAATCATGTAAATATCAATCTTAATTAATATATATAAACATGGAAATGTTCGGGTCACTACAGTACCTACCCGTTAAATAAATTTCGTCCCGAAATTTTAAGTTGTTGAAGGTGTTGACGAATCTTCTGGAAATAGATGCGAGTATTTCTTCTTCATCTGATCTTCACGCTCCCAGGTGAACTCGGGTCCTCTACGAGCATTCCATCGAACCTTAACAATTGGTATCTTGTTTTGCTTAAGTCTTTTAACCTCACGATCCATTATTTCGACGGGTTCTTCGATGAATTGAAGTTTTTTGTTGATTTGGATTTCATCTAACGGAATAGTGAGATCTTCTTTAGCAAAACATTTCTTCAAATTCGAGACGTGGAAAGTGTTATCTACAGCAGCGAGTTGTTGAGGTAACTCAAGTCGGTAAGCTACTGGTCCGACACAATCAATAATCTTGAATGGTCCAATATACCTTGGATTTAATTTCCCTCGTTTACCAAATCGAACAACGCCTTTCCAAGGTGCAACTTTAAGCATGACCATCTCTCCAATTTCAAATTCTATATCTTTTCTTTTAATGTCAGCGTAGCTCTTTTGTCGACTTTGGGCGGTTTTCAACCGTTGTTGAATTTGGATGATCTTCTCGGTAGTTTCTTATATAATCTCCGGACCCGTAATCTTTCTATCCCCCACTTCACTCCAACAAATCGGAGACCTGCACTTTCTACCATAAAGTGGTTGAAACGGCGCCATCTCAATGCTTGAATGGTAGCTGTTGTTGTAAGAAAATTCTGCTAACGGTAGATGTCGATCCCAACTGTTTCCGAAATCAATAACACATGCTCGTAGCATGTCTTCAAGCGTTTGTATCGTCCTTTCGCTCTGCCCATCAGTTTATGGATGATAGGCAGTATTCATGTCTAGACGAGTTCCTAATGCTTGCTGTAATGTCTGCCAGAATCTTGAAATAAATCTGCCATCCCTATCAGAGATAATAGAGATTGGTATTCCATGTCTGGAGACGACTTCCTTCAAATACAGTCGTGCTAACTTCTCCATCTTGTCATCTTCTCTTATTGGCAGGAAGTGTGCTGATTTGGTGAGACGATCAACTATTACCCAAATAGTATCAAAACCACTTGCAGTCCTTGGCAATTTAGTGATGAAATCCATGGTAATGTTTTCCCATTTCCATTCTGGGATTTCGGGTTGTTGAAGTAGACCTGATGGTTTCTGATGCTCAGCTTTGACCTTAGAACACGTCAAACATTCTCCTACGTATTTAGCAACATCGGCTTTCATACCCGGCCACCAAAAATGTTTCTTGAGATCCTTGTACATCTTCCCCGTTCCAGGATGTATTGAGTATCTGGTTTTATGAGCTTCTCTAAGTACCATTTCTCTCATATCTCCAAATTTTGGTACCCAAATCCTTTCAGCCCTATACCGGGTTCCGTCTTCCCGAATATTAAGATGCTTCTCCGATCCTTTGGGTATTTCATCCTTTAAATTTCCCTCTTTTAAAACTCCTTGTTGCGCCTCCTTTATTTGAGTAGTAAGGTTATTATGAATCATTATATTCATAGATTTTACTTGAATGGGTTCTCTGTCCTTCCTGCTCAAGGCATCGGCTACCACATTTTCCTTCCCCGGGTGGTAACGAATCTCAAAGTCGTAATCATTCAACAATTCAATCCAGCTACGCTGCCTCATATTCAGTTGTTTCTGATTAAATTTGTGTTGAAGACTTTTGTGGTCGGTATATATAATACTTTTGACCCCATATAAGTAGTGCCTCCAAGTCTTTAATGCAAAAACAACCGCGCCTAATTCCAAATCATGCGTCGTATAATTTTGCTCGTGAATCTTCAATTGTCTAGAGGCATAAGCAATCACCTTCGTTCGTTGCATTAATACACAACCGAGACCTTGCTTTGATGCGTCACAATAAATCACAAAATCATCATTCCCTTCAGGCAATGACAATATAGGTGCCGTAGTTAGCTTTTTCTTCAATAACTGAAACGCTTTCTCTTGTTCATCCTTCCATTCAAATTTCTTCCCTTTATGCGTTAATGCAGTCAAAGGTTTTGCTATTCTGGAAAAGTCTTGGATGAACCTTCTGTAGTAACCAGCTAGTCCTAAAAATTGGCGTATGTGTTTCAGAGTTTTCGGGGTTTCCCACTTTTCAACAGTTTCTATCTTTGCCGGATCCACCTTAATACCTTCTTTGTTCACTATGTGACCGAGGAATTGAACTTCTTCCAACCAAAATGCACACTTTGAAAACTTAGCGTACAATTCTTCCTTCCTCAATACTTCTAACACCTTTCTCAAATGTTCACCGTGTTCTTGGTCATTCTTTGAGTAAATAAGTATGTCATCAATGAAAACAATGACAAACTTGTCAAGGTATGGTCCACACACTCGGTTCATAAGGTCCATGAACACAGCTGGTGCATTAGTTAAACCAAACGGCATGACCATAAACTTGTAATGACCGTAACGTGTTCTGAAAGCAGTCTTTGGAATATCATCTTCTTTCACCCGCATTTGATGATACCCGGAACGTAAGTCAATCTTTGAATAAACAGACGAGCCCTGTAGTTGATCAAATAAGTCATCGATTCTCGGTAGTGGGTAGCGGTTCTTGATGGTAAGTTTGTTCAACTCTCGGTAGTCGATACACAACCTGAATGTACCATCTTTCTTCTTGACAAACAAAACAGGAGCTCCCCACGATGATGTGCTTGGTCGAATGAAACCACGCTCTAAAAGTTCTTTGATCTATTTGAAATTCAACGGATCGATGTGGGGGTAATCCTGGTAATTCTTTCAGAAATACATCGGGAAATTATTTTGCAATGGGAACATCATTGATGCTCTTTTCTTCAGTTTGTACTTTCTCGACGTGTGCTAGAACAGCATAGCAACCTTTTCTTATTAGTTTTTGTGCCTTCAAATTACTAATAAGATGTAGCTTCGTGTTGCCCTTTTCTCCGTACACCATTAAGGGTTTTCCTTTTTCTCGTATAATGCGAATTGCATTTTTGTAACAGACGATCTCTGCTTTCACTTCTTTCAACCAGTCCATACTGATTATCACATCAAAACTCCCTAACTCTACTGGTATCAAATCAATCTTAAATGTTTCGCTAACCAGTTTAATTTCTCGATTCCGACATATATTATCTGCTGAAATTAATTTACCATTTGCTAATTCGAGTAAAAATTTACTATCCAAAGGCGTCAATGGACAACTTAATTTAGCACAAAAATCTCTATTCATATAGCTTCTATCCGCACCCGAATCAAATAAAACGTAAGCAGATTTATTGTCAATAAGAAACGTACCCGTAACAAGCTCCGGGTCTTCCTGTGCCTCTGCCGCATTAATATTGAAAACTCTTCCGCGGCCTTGTCCATTCGTGTTCTCCTGGTTCGGGCAATTTCTAATAATGTGGCCCGGTTTTCCACATTTATAACAAACTACATTGGCATAACTTGCTCCGACACTACTTGCTCCGCCATTACTCGTTCCGACACCATTTGTTCTTTCGTTCTATTAACCCCTGGTCCGTAGACCTCACACTTCGCCGCGCTATGACCATTTCTTTTACACTTGTTGCAAAATTTGGTGCAGAACCCCGAGTGATACTTTTCACACCTTTGGCATAGCTGCTTCTGATTGTTGTTGTTGTTGCGGTTATTATTGTTGTTGGGATGATTGTTGTAGTTGCTGTTATTGTTGTTGTTGTTGTTGTTGTTGTTGGGCCGTTTGTTGTAGTTGCGATTGATGTTGCGATTGTTGGGATAATTGTTGCGATTATTGTTGTAATTGCTGTTGTTGTTGTATTGGTGATTCTTATCACCGTTTTCCTCCCACTTTCTTTTGACTTACTTCACATTGGCCTCTTCAGCAGTCTGTTCTTTAATTCTTTCTTCAATCTGGTTCACTAGTTTGTGAGCCATTCTACATGCCTGTTGTATAGAGGCGGGCTCTTGTGAACTTATATCTTCTTGGATTCTTTCCGGTAATCCTTTCACAAATGCGTCGATCTTCTCTTCCTCATCTTCGAATGCTCCCGGACACAATAGGCACAATTCTGTGAATCGTCTTTCGTACGTGGTAATATCAAATCCTTGGGTTCCTAACCCTCTAAGTTCTGTCTTGAGCTTATTGACCTCGGTTCTGGGACAGTACTTCTCGTTCATCAAGTGCTTGAATGCTAACCACGGTAGTGCGTACGCATCGTCTTGTCCCACTTGCTCTAGATAGGTATTCCACCATGTTAACGCAGAACCTGTGAAGGTATGCGTAGCGTACTTCACTTTGTCCTCTTCAGTACACTTACTTATGGCAAACACCGATTCGACCTTCTCGGTCCACCGTTTCAATTCGATCGGTCCTTCGGTTTCATCAAATTCCAAAGGTTTGCAGGCAGTGAATTCTTTGTAGGTGCATCCTACACGATTTCCTGTACTGCTAGATCCAAGGTTATTATTGGTATGTAGCGCAGCCTGTACTGCGGCCATGTTTGAAGCTAGAAAAGTACGGAATTCCTCTTCATTCATATTCACGGTGTGTCGAGTAGTCGGTGCCATTTCCTTCAAAATAGTCAAATGGAACAAGTTAATCATACAGAATATTAAGAGTAGTTAATAGTATTTCGTAGCATAATATGAACTCATTTATAAAAGCTTTTTCTTCATATTAGCGTTTTATAAGTTTAAATTTGAGTAGTACCTACCCGTTAAGTTCATACTTAGTAGCTAATATACAATTCAACTACTACAATTCTATATGAAAAACTGATTATAATAATATTTCGCGTTCAAACTTTTATACAATATTTTACAAACTTACAATACCGCTTATTTTACATAAAGCATGAAATATAGCACACAATAACTTTGATACAAGATAGTTGTGAAGATAATTCTAGCTAGTACACAAGTCGTTCAGCAAAGGTAATAAAGACACGTAATTCATACGTCCAGAAACAAGTCATGCATTCTGGTTTTACTAGGACTACTTCCCATCCTTGGTCTTGTGGAACATAACCGTTATGGCCGTTGATAAGACAGCGTGTTGTAACGTCGTCAAAGGGACGAGGGTTACGTAATGTCCAACAGTCCCGTAATAATCTAAAAACCTCATTTCTTACCCCAATTACCGACTCCGTCACTTGTGGAAACGTTTTGTTTAATAGTTGTAGCCCGATGTTCTTGTCCTCACTTTGGTGAGAAGCGAACATTACTAATCTATAAGCATAACATGCTTCTTTATGTTGCATGTTAGCCGCTTTTTCTAAATCACGAAGTCCAATATTCGGATATATTGAGTCAAAATAATTTCTTAACTCGTTGCGTAAAATAGCATTTGGGTTCCCCGCAATATATGCGTCAAAGTAAACACATCGTAACTTATGGGTTTCCCAATGTGATATCCCCCATCTTTCAAACGAAAGTCTCTTATAAACCAAGACATTCTTGGAACGTTCTTCGAATGTCTTACAAACTGATCTCGCCTTAAATAGTTGTACCGGGGAATTCTGGCCGACTCTAGACAAAATTTCATCAATCATGTCTCCGGGTAGGTCTCTTAAAATATTGGGTTGTCTATCCATTTTGTGTTTTTAAACTGTAAAATAGACAAGAGTTAGATTCATAAAAAAATACTTATTAATACAAGCAATTTTTACATATATCATAAAGCATAAGAACGCTATATTACATATATTACACCACACGAATACAACTATCTTATTCCGACTCGCTCGTTTCTTCTTCTTCGGTTTTGGTTAGTTTTGCCATGTTTCTAGGGATATATGATGTTCCCCTAATACTAACTGTCGTTTTCCACAACGGTTTAGAAAAACCTGGTGGTTTAGAGGTTCCCGGGTCATTGTTACAACTTAAGGACTTCGGGGGTTGACGATACATATAAAGTTCATCGGGGTTGGAATTAGATTTCTCTATTTTTATGCCCTTTCCCTTATTATTTTCTTTTGCCTTTTTAAATTCAGTTGGGGTAATTTCTATAACATCATCGGAATTCTCGTCGGAATCCGATTCATCGGAGAATTGGTAATCCTTCCAATATTTTGCTTCCTTGGCGGAAACACCATTGACCATAATTAACCTT
Source organism: Rutidosis leptorrhynchoides (assembly GCF_046630445.1). Lineage (NCBI taxonomy): Eukaryota > Viridiplantae > Streptophyta > Magnoliopsida > Asterales > Asteraceae > Rutidosis > Rutidosis leptorrhynchoides. The sequence continues at coordinate 182,864,530 of NC_092337.1, forward strand.
GGTCAGTTGGTTGAGGATTTTCTTTTACTTAACTGTTTTATTATTTCCCCCACCGATTTTACTTCTTCATCCGGTTCCGATTCTTCTTCCGGTTCCGACACTTCTTCTGGTTCCTCTTCGGGAACTTGTGAATCAGTCCACGAATCATTCCAATTTACATTTAACTCTTCATTATTATTAGGTGAGTCAATGGGAGTTGTTCTAGAGGTAGACATCTATCACATAATATCAAACGCGTTAAGAGATTAATATATCACATAATATTCACATGTTAAAAATATATAGTTTCCAACAAAATTTGTTAAGCAATCATTTTTCAAGTAAACACGGTCGAAGTCCAGACTCACTAATGCATCCTAACAAACTCGATAAGACACACTAATGCAAAATTCTGGTTCTCTAAGACCAACGCTCGGATACCAACTGAAATGTCCCGTTCTTATTGATTAAAAACGTTCCATATTAATTGATTTCGTTGCGAGGTTTTGACCTCTATATGAGACGTTTTTCAAAGACTGCATTCATTTTTAAAACAAACCATAACCTTTATTTCATAGATAAAGGTTTTAAAAAGCTTTACGTAGATTATCAAATAATGATAATCTAAAATATCCTGTTTACACACGACCATTACATAATGGTTTACAATACAAATATGTTACAACAAAATAAGTTTCTTGAATGCAGTTTTTACACAATATCATACAAGCATGGACTCCAAATCTCGTCCTTATTTAAGTATGCGACAGCGGAAGCTCTTAATAATCACCTGAGAATAAACATGCTTAAAACGTCAATAAAAATGTTGGTGAGTTATAGGTTTAACCTATATATATCAAATCATAATAATAGACCACAAGATTTCATATTTCAATACACATCCCATACATAGAGATAAAAATCATTCATATGGTGAACACCTGGTAACCGACATTAACAAGATGCATATATAAGAATATCCCCATCATTCCGGGACACCCTTCGGATATGATATAAATTTTGAAGTACTAAAGCATCCGGTACTTTGGATGGGGTTTGTTAGGCCCGATAGATCTATCTTTAGGATTCGCGTCAATTAGGGTGTCTGTTCCCTAATTCTTAGATTACCAGACTTAATAACAAGGGGCATATTCGATTTCGATAATTCAACCATAGAATGTAGTTTCACGTACTTGTGTCTATTTTGTAAATCATTTATAAAACCTGCATGTATTCTCATCCCAAAAATATTAGATTTTAAAAGTGGGACTATAACTCACTTTCACAGATTTTTACTTCGTCGGGGAGTAAGACTTGGCCACTGGTTGATTCACGAACCTATAACAATATATACATATATATCAAAGTATGTTCAAAATATATTTACAACACTTTTAATATATTTTGATGTTTTAAGTTTATTAAGTCAGCTGTCCTCGTTAGTAACCTACAACTAGTTGTCCACAGTTAGATGTACAGAAATAAATCGATAAATATTATCTTGAATCAATCCACGACCCAGTGTATACGTATCTCAGTATTGATCACAACTCAAACTATATATATTTTGGAATCAACCTAAACCCTGTATAGCTAACTCCAACATTCACATATAGAGTGTCTATGGTTGTTCCGAAATATATATAGATGTGTCGACATGATAGGTCGAAACATTGTATACGTGTCTATGGTATCTCAAGATTACATAATATACAATACAAGTTGATTAAGTTATGGTTGGAATAGATTTGTTACCAATTTTCACGTAGCTAAAATGAGAAAAATTATACAATCTTGTTTTACCCATAACTTCTTCATTTTAAATCCGTTTTGAGTGAATCAAATTGCTATGGTTTCATATTGAACTCTATTTTATGAATCTAAACAGAAAAAGTATAGGTTTATAGTCAGAAAAATAAGTTACAAGTCATTTTTGTAAAGGTAGTCATTTCAGTCGAAAGAACGACGTCTAGATGACCATTTTAGAAAACATACTTTCACTTTGAGTTTAACCATAATTTTTGGATATAGTTTCATGTTCATAATAAAAATCATTTTCTCAGAATAACAACTTTTAAATCAAATTTTATCATAGTTTTTAATTAACTAACCCAAAACAGCCCGCGGTGTTACTACGACGGCGTAAATCCGATTTTACGGTGTTTTTCGTGTTTCCAGGTTTTAAATCATTAAGTTAGCATATCATATAGATATAGAACATGTGTTTAGTTGATTTTAAAATTCAAGTTAGAAGGATTAACTTTTGTTTGTGAACAAGTTTAGAATTAACTAAACTATGTTCTAGTGATTACAAGTTTAAACCTTCGAATAAGATAGCTTTATATGTATGAATCGAATGATGTTATGAACATCATTACTACCTTAAGTTCCTTGGATAAACCTACTGGAAAATAGAAAAATGGATCTAGCTTCAACGGATCCTTGGATGGCTCGAAGTTCTTGAAGCAGAATCATGACACGAAAACAAGTTCAAGTAAGATCATCAATTGAAATAAGATTGTTATAGTTATAGAAATTGAACCAAAGTTTGAATATGATTATTACCTTGTATTAGAATGATAACCTACTGTAAGAAACAAAGATTTCTTGAGGTTGGATGATCACCTTACAAGATTGGAAGTGAGCTAGCAAACTTGAAAGTATTCTTGATTTTATGTAACTAGAACTTGTAAAATATATGAAGAACACTTAGAACTTGAAGATAGAACTTGAGAGAGATCAATTAGATGAAGAAAATTGAAGAATTAAAGTGTTTTTAGGTGTTTTTGGTCGTTGGTGTATGGATTAGATATAAAGGATATGTAATTTTGTTTTCATGTAAATAAGTCATGAATGATTACTCATATTTTTGTAATTTTATGAGATATTTCATGCTAGTTGCCAAATGATGGTTCCCACATGTGTTAGGTGACTCACATGGGCTGCTAAGAGCTGATCATTGGAGTGTATATACCAATAGTACATACATCTAAAAGCTGTGTATTGTACGAGTACGAATACGGGTGCATACGAGTAGAATTGTTGATGAAACTGAACGAGGATGTAATTGTAAGCATTTTTGTTAAGTAGAAGTATTTTGATAAGTGTCTTGAAGTCTTTCAAAAGTGTATGAATACATATTAAAACACTACATGTATATACATTTTAACTGAGTCGTTAAGTCATCGTTAGTCGTTACATGTAAATGTTGTTTTGAAACCTTTAGGTTAACGATCTTGTTGAATGTTGTTAACCCATTGTTTATTATAACAAATGAGATGTTAAATTGTTATATTATCATGATATTATGATATATAATATATCTCAGTATGATGTATATACAGTTAAATGTCGTTACAACGATAATCATTACATATATGTCTCGTTTCGAAATCATTAAGTTAGTAGTCTTATTTTTACATATGTATTTCATTGTTAATACACTTAATAATATATTTACTTATCATTTAACATAATTAACCAAGTGTATCAATATCTTAATATGATTCATATGTACCTAGTAAGACGTTGTTATAACGATAATCGTTATATATATCGTTTTCGAGTTTCTTAAATTAATAGTCTCATTTTTATGTATATAATTCATTGTTAAAATACCTAATGAGATACATACTTATAATAAAAACATGTTAACTATATATATAACCATATATATGTCATCGTATAGTTTTTACAAGTTTTAACATTCATGAATCACCGGTCAACTTGGGTGGTCAATTGTCTATATGAAACATATTTCAATTAATCAAGTCTTAACAAGTTTGATTGCTTAACATGTTGGAAACATTTAATCCTGTAAATATCAATCTCAATTAATATATATAAACATGGAAAAGTTCGGGTCACTACACTTACTTCCGGTCATATGTATATATATATATATATATATATATATATTAAAATTAATGTCTAAAGTAGAAGGATTAATCCGTTGTTTGTTTCATCACCCCCAATATGTTAATATTGACATTGATAGCACGTAAATGTAACTCGCTGTTTAAACAACTATTTAGAGTTACTAGAGCTCATTGTAAGGCTTGTTAGCAAACCTGTTGATGTTGTCCAAAATTTATTGTTTCAGTTTTGTAGTTTTCTAGTTGTTCTAAAGTCTTATAAGTTGAATTATATATATATATATATTATGAACATTTAAAAAGTACACTTTGTGAATAATGTTATTATTTTGGCGAGAAAACTCTCGAGAAATAACATATACATTTATCGTGATGAATATTATTATTCGAGCTTTAATTTACGGTTTAGAAATTAGCGTTTAGAAGTTAGGGTTCAGAAATTAGGGTTTAGATGGTTTACATTGAGTTTTTAACACGAACGGTTTAGAGTTTAGGGTTTAGGATTTTGAGTTTAGAAACTAAACCCAAAACAGTAAACCTAAACCCTAACCTCTAAATCGAAATAAATTCTAAAAAAAAAATAAACTTCACTTAAGATGAAAAAAAAAATGCTCGAAGATTAACATTTATCACGATGAATGTTATTTCTTCGAATGTTTTCTAGTCAAAATAATAACATTTATCACAACTGTCTTTTTTAAATGTTCATATTTTCACCTAATCTTAATGTTTGTGAAAATAAAAGATAAAAAAGATGGAAAAAAAATTATTTCCCCATTTCTCGACATGATCACTTCCCCCTCATCCCTCCCATATATATATATATATATATATATATATATATATATATATATATATATATATATATACAGAGCTAAGCACCTTAAAATTATAGATGATATTTGGGCAAAAATTTTCTGGGATTAACATTCGTTGTATTGTAACACCCCGTTTTTCCGTAATGTGTTGCTTGTGGTAGTGTTTAGGTTCCTAGATTCGAAGTTGGGTTTGTAAACGTTAAAACTTGGACGTCGTTTAAGTTACAAGGTATGTAAACGTATTTTGATCACAAATAAAGTTTGATTTCGTATTTTAGAACCTTACCATTGAAAAGTAGACCTTATTACGTTTCCAACGATATTTGATTCATCAAAAACGGAGCTACGGTTTGAAAGTTACGACCAAAACAAGTGTCAGAAAAATGCGAAAAATGGACCAGCCGCAATTTGCGGCTGGTAGGCGCAATTTGTGGCGGATTGGGGTTCCTCGGCACCCAAAGGGGTGCCTTTTATGGCTCACTTTTTTTGCGGCCAGGAGGCACAAATTGCGGCTGGAGCGTATTTTTGGTGATTTTCTTGATATTTTGAGTTTTAATGCGGGGCTTAATGGTCTTTTCACTTTAGGGTCGGAATTTATAGCATAAAACTGATCTCAAGGCTCCCTTAAAGCTCATTCTTATCCACTTAAACATTTCAATTTAGAAAGAAAGAGCTTGAACACTAGAGTGAGAAAGTTGGGGTTTGAAGAAGAAGAAGCTAGTTTCTATCAATTAGAGTTGTGTCCTTGTTAGATCCATCTACTAATCACCTCTTGGTGTTGTGGTATGCATTAATTCTAACTCTTAATGTTTAATTGATGTTATGGCTATTGATTTGTTTATGGGTTGGGTGTAAACTTCATTTTCATGAAAATGGGTGATTTTAGGTTTGATGCTAGTAACTAAACTTAAAGATTTATATTCTAGGGTTTTTAGGTTACAAAGTGGTGTTGTAAACTTTAAGTGTTGATGACGACACTAACTCACTTGGTTGTTAGTAAAATGGGTGTGTTAGGGTTATGGGTGACCCAAATACTTGTATAGCCCTTGAAATGGGTCAAATGGGTCAAAGAGGTGTATTGTGACCCAAGCTAGCATAGTGAGATGTTTATTGCTCCAAATCGTGTTAGTTGGTGTAGCTAGACTTTAATCACTAGCCATTAGTAATTTAAAGTGATCTTGACCTAGGATGGGTGTCATTGATGCCAATGGGTCATAATTGCACCTTAAGTCATTAATGAACTAGGATTTATGAGTTAGTAAGTAGTCCAACTTATTTGTGTGCTAAATTGTACATTTAATGTAATAGGTACATTGCTTTGAAGGTTACGGGTTTTGGTTTCACTATTCACCTAGGCGATAAGGTGAGTGGAATAATTATACATGTATGTATGTAATGTATCTACTTGTGTTGGCATGTGATATGGGTTTAAATTTCGGGCCTTCGATATCATATCATCATGTGTGCGTATGGGCAAGAAGTGTGGGTTTAAAGTTCGGGCGTACGATACCACATTTCACGTGACGGGTGGGTTTAAAGTTCGGGTGTTCGATACCACCCCTGGGTTAGTGATATATGTTGTTGTACACTAATCGTTGTTGTGAACACTGATGGTCTTTCGCGAATACCATTCCCTTGTATGATTGGTTAACCATGGTTATGTGTTGATTTATTATTTGGCATATTATATTGTATGGGCTATATGCTATCGGTTGTGTTAGCTTGCGGTATTGAGGATTTTAGTGTTATACTTTGCGACGGTATGCTAATTAAATTGCTAGCGTGTATGCGGTATTTGTGTAAGTGTGTGCATGTAAGTAGATTATATATGTAGTTGTGTAATTATTGCATTCACTAAGCGTTTTGCTTACCCACTCATTGTTTATACTTTTAAGTTCCGGCGTGGATAAGGGCAAAGGTATTCGTTTGGATTAGAGACCTCCATCTAGTGGGCTAATGGAGGGCATTTTGTTGATGCGACCTTGTTGGGTAGTTTAACTCCAAACTTCATGCTCGTGTTTTGTTTGGAAATTAAACTCATGGGTCGTTATTACATTTTGAATAGTACTAAACTTTAATACTCGAAGCTTGTACGAAACCTTTTATGTATGGTGATTGTTTACTAATCGAGAAACGTATTTGAATGTTGTACTTTGTCACTAATGTTTTAAAAAAAATTTGTCGGGTTAAAGACGGGTTGGGTTGTTTCAAGGGGTATTAGAGTATGGTCTAAGGGATTTAGGCGACTTGAGATAGGTGCCTAGACTTAGACTTTATTGTGCGTGGATTTTTATAGGACTTGTAGGATGCGGATCGAACCGGGATTTGTTAGTGCCTTAGCATAGGTTAACTAACTATGTGATAATTGTATTGTATTGTGTTTGCAATCGTCGAGCAAGATAGTCATTGTACTAGCGAGTTGGTGCGACGTGCTCGCATAACAATGACTAGCTACCATTGTTACGAGTTCAAGTCATGTCAAACAAGTGATGTACGACGAATGTTGAGCAAGATGGGGCGGTATAATGTGTGAATCATTTTCATACGTGTCGTTGTTTAACCTATTCCTTTTTATAGCATGAACATGAGAAACGATCAGATAATGGAAGCAAGAGAGAAGAGAGTTGTGACGACCCGGAAATTTTCTACCAAATTTAAACTTGATCTTTATAAGATTCTGACACGATAAGCAAAGTCTGTAATGTTGAGTCTCAAAACTTGTGAACTATTTTTCATGGATTCAGTGAACCTTTGACTACTCCCGACGATTCACGAACAATTGTGTGTAAATGATTATGTATATATATATATATATATATATATATATATATATATATATATATATATATATATATATATATATATATATATATATATATAAATGAAAGTGTATATATAATAATTTGAATTAATAAAATACACTTTAATCAATTGGAATTAAGAATGTAAAATGATAAATAAAATAATTAAATTACTATTAAAATGAATGTATATAAATATATAAATATATATAATTTATAATTAGTTGTAATATATAAATATTAAATAAATGTTATCACATAATATAATATTGTATATTATATTAAATATAATTACAAGTATAGTTGTTACATTATTATATTCAATATTAATAATGTTATTAAAACTTATTATATCAAATTTGATACATTTGAGTTATTATAATTACTAATATTATTGTTATCATTTCTAACATCATTATTATTATTATAACCAGTAGTAAAGTTGCAATTTTAATTATTATGATTAATATTAGTGATATTATTAGATATAAATATTATATTGAACATTAAAATAATTAATATTATCATTAATAAAAATTATTATTATCATTGTTATAATTATAAGTTTTATTATTTATTATTAATGTTAGTATTATTATTAATATAATTATTGTTATTATTATTGATATTATCATTATTAATATTAGTATTTTTATTATTATTTTTATTAGTATTCTTATCAAAATTAATAATATTAATGGATTTTATTAATAAATTGATATCAATTAATTATTTAATATAACACTTATATAAATACAGATACACTCCGTATATAAATTTAATACAGATATACTCCATATATATAGTTATATATAGATATAATCAGTATTATTTTTATTTAGATTATTATTATTATTAATATATATTTATTAATTATTAAAATTCATTATATAATCAGAAAAAGAGAATCGATACTGTTCAAGTAGCTATCAATCTGTTGTTAATCTTTGTTTCTGTCCCAAATTTGTTACACATCGTAATCGTTCGTACCAATTCCCTTTCAAATAGATTCTTTTTTATATTTGGCTATATTCTTGATTGATTTTCTGTAAGTCTGATATGAATATAAAACCAACGAATTATTCATGTATCTAGAAAAAATCATCGACTTCACATTCTCATTAACAACTATCAATTATAACAGCCTTTAATCTTTCGAATCAAATAATTTTTTTTAGAAACTCAGACTGGTTCCCTGTTCTTGAGTCCAAATCACTATAGCTCGATTTCATTTTAATTTTAAAATTTTGTTAATGCAGATATGTTAGGAATTCTCCACTTAAACTATCTGCGAGTTTGAAACCCCAATTTTCTATATTGAACTCAAATTTTGAAGTCAAACTTAACTTTTAAAAAGTCAAACAAACCGTTCATCGTGAAATTTGAACTCAATTTGATGTTTTAGGATCAATTAATGATTTCAAGAGTTTCTGGGAATGAAATGCAAGGTGTTTCGTGTTGTAACCTTTTTCTAAAATGTCCTATAGTTCAAAATTGGATTTAAGTTTCATCATGTTCTTCAGAAAACTAATACATCTTTTATTTTTTTTTATTTTTTTCAGTTTTAATTAATTCTAAAAATAATCAAATGATTTCTGTCCGGTTTAGTGTTTTAAATACATCACTTAAATTGTTTTGATGGTTGAATCGATCCCTGGTTAATTTGATTTTTAAAAGGATGAAGAAGAAAATAGGAGAAACAGAAGGAGGTGTTAAAAAATAATTAATATGGGTATTAATTTAGGAAAAACTGAATAGACGAATGGTTGAGTGCTTGTTGTGTGAGCGAGAGGTCTCGGGTTCGAGCCCGGTCTGGGGCAATTTTTTTTTTAGAAAAGGCTTGGAAAAGGTATACACTTTTATTTTATTTCTATCCTTATTATTATTAGTAATTATTAATTATTATGATTATTATTATTGTTGTTGTTATTATTATGATTATTATTATTAGTTATATTATTATTATTATGATCATAATTATTATTGTTATTATTATAATTGTTATTATTATTGTTATTAGTAGTATTATAATTATTATTATTATTATCATTATTACCATACCTATCAGTATTATAATTATTATTATCATTAGTATTATTATCATTTTTAAGATTATGATTATTATTATTATTATTATTATAAAAATAATATAAACTATTATTTTTTTCATAAATATTAGCATTAGTATCATTTTTAGTACTATTGTTATTATTATTAGTAACGTAAGTATTATTATAAATATTATCATTATTATTATTATTAATAAGATTATAATTAATAGTATTGTTATTATTAAAAATTGTTAACATTATTATCATTTTTTATTAAAATTATTATTTTACTATCATTAAAACTACCACTATTGTTATTATTAGTATTATCTATATTATTATTATTATTAAAATAATTATGATTACTAAAATAAAAGTTTTAATAACGTCGTTAAGGTTATAGGTATTAAAATAAAGATTTTATATACAAAAAATATATTTAAATTATATAACTTAACTATATTAATATATCTACATATATATAAAATGAAAATATATAAATAAATAATGAAACTTATAAATTATTAATATAACATTTACGTCACTAATAAAAATATATAAATTTATTCGATTACAAGAATATGTTTTAATATATATATGAATAATATAGGTTCGTGAATCCGAGACCAACCCTACACTTATTAATGTCGTCATATGTATTTTTACTACAAAATACATTATGGTGAGTTCATTTGATTCCCTTTTACTCTTTACATTTTTGGCACTGAGAATACATGCGCTGTTTTTATAACTGTTTTATTAAATGCTTTTGAGATATATTTTTGAACTGAGAATACATGAACTGTTTTTATAAATGATTGATGAAATAGACAAAAGTATTCAAACTACATTCTATGATAGAATTAATTGGATTCAGAGGTTCGATTTCAATAAAGAGTGTATTATCGACCATCAGTGAGATGATTTTGAATTGCACGACGCTTTAGCTACCGAAATGGTTCGATTTAGTAGTTAGTAATGGTGAGATAATTTTTGCATTGCACGATGCATTAGCTACCATTGTAAAATTATTTACGGTGAGATAATTTTGCATTGCACGACGCATTAGCTACACTTATTGAAATTATATTGTATTAACTACTACGGTGAGAAATTTTTGCATTGCACGACGCATTAGCTACCGTTGGTGAGTTTGTTTTGAAAGGTTCCGGTGTTCTTCATATGAATGATTTTTACAGCAATGAGTAGACCTGCACAGATTGTTTTCGAAATATAAGTATCTTGTGGTCTATTATATAATTGAAAATGATTGATTATGAAAAACTAATGAACTCACCAACCCTTTTGGTTGACACTTTAAAGCATGTTTATTATCAGGTATTAAGGAAATCTTCTGCTGTGCATTTGCTCATTTTAAAGATATTACTTGGAGTCATTCATGGAAAATTTCAAAAGACGTTGCATTCGAGTCGTTGAGTTCATCAAGAATATTATTAAGTCGTTTATACTTAGATATATTATGAAATGGTATGCATGCTGTCAACTTTCGATGTAATGAAAGTTTGTCTTTCAAAAACGAATGCAATGTTTGTAAAATGTATCATTTAGAGGTCAAATACCTCGAAATAAAATCAACTATTGTGAATCGTTTATAATCGGTATGAACGGGTCCTTTCAAGAGTAACTTCACGGCCAATGTGGAGGCCATTTTGAAAAGTCACAACGCGGAATTTCTCGCGAACGTCAAGAAGGTCTTCCAAGAATCGGTTGATGAACAAGTGACCGACATGATAAAAGAGCAAATTGGTTCTATTATCTAAGAGGAGTTTGATAAGAGGGTCCCTAAACCTCAAGGTGTGAATGTTGAAAATGATGCGGGTGATGTAGGAAGGAGAGACTTCCTCTACAAGAACTTTAAGATCTCTCAACCTCCCACTTTTAACAGTGAAAGAGACCTGCTCAAGAGTACTAGTTGGATCTCCGATAGGGAGGGGCTTTCCGCACTAGTGAATACCCTCTCGATAAGAAGATGAGGTACGGAAGTAGCATGTTGAGGGGTGATTCAAAGATGTGGTGGGATGCGAAAATTCGAGTTTATGGTGAGGAGCAAAGTATGAGTTTGACTTGGGATGAGTTCAAGGCGGAATTTTTCAAGGAGTACCGAACTTCGGCCGATCTTTCGAGGCTTAAAGAAGAGTTGCGTGCTTTGAGGCCAGGGTACATGGATTTGAACACTCTCAAGTCCACTTTCTTATCAAAGGCCCAATTTTTCCCGGAGTTTGTCAGAAATGATCATATATTGATGGAAGACTTCTATCGAACTTTGAATGACAACTATCAAGAGAAGATTAGTAGGGGTTTGGTGAAATCTTTTGATGAGTTATTTAATGTAGCTAAAGGTTTTGAGTCGCTTGCTCCGACAAAGAGTGAATTCACCTTTAGCAAATGAATGTTCGAAGCTACTAGCCATTCTAACAAAAAGAGCAAAGGGGCAACCGAGAGCGTTGGCAGTGTGAAGAAGGGTGCTTCCGGTGGTCATGTGGTCCCATGCTATAATTGTGGGTAAAAGGGTCACATCTCTCATGATTTCCTAATCCCATCCACTAACATGATCACATGTTTTAATTGTCAAAGAGAAGGGCACCGAAGGTCGGAATGTCGCGATGTGCGGGGCGACCAAGTCAAGAAGCTCAAAAAGGTGACGGGTACGGCTAGGGAACGCAATTATTTTATGACAAATGATGAATCCAAACAATCAAATAAGTTGTCTCAGGTACTTTCATAGTTAACTCTAATTCGGCAAGGATACTATTTGATAGTTGTGCTAATTTATCGTTTGTGTCTCCAAAGTTTGTGCCTAAGCTTAATAAACCGCTGGCTAAGTTAAGTCATCCGATAGAAGTCGAAATAGTGGATGGTAAGACGGTGCTAGGGGTTGATATGTGTAAAAATTGTACTGTTGTGTTTGGTGCCGAAATTTTTAAAATCGATCTTATCTCGATGACTTTGGGTGAGTTTGATATCATTGTTGGTATGGATTGGCTCGATCGTTATAGAGCTAATATTGCATGACATGAAAAGTTTATTTGTGTAAAGGCCCCAAGTGGGGGAGAGTTAATTATTCATGGTGATAAGCGAAGGAGACTTGTAACATTATGCACTTATGCATGGGTACGTCGTTTCTTACTGGCGGTGGCATGGCTTTTCTTGCACATGTAGTTGATACGCGTGAAGAGCCTCCATTCATTCGTGATATTCCGGTGGTTAATGAATTCTAAGACGTTTTTTTGGATGAGTTACCAGGGGTCCCGGCGGAAAGACAAGTTGAATTTCGCATCGAGTTAGTTCTGGGGGCTACTCCCATTGCTAAAACTCCTTATCATTTAGTGCCAATGGAAGTGCAAGAGTTGTTGAATCAAATCCAAGAATTGCTTGAGAAGAGTTTTATCCGACCAAGTGCTTCGCAATGGGGTGCTCCGGTTTTGTTCGTAAAGAAGAAAGATGGTAGTATGCGGATGTGTATTGATTACCGAGAGTTGAACAAAGTGATGATTAAGAATCGTTATCCAATGCCTCGGATTGACGATTTATTTGATCAACTCCAAGGCGCGACTTATTTTTCTAAAATTAACTTACGATCTGGCTATCATTAAATACGGGTCCGTGAGGAAGATATTGAGAAGATGGCATTTCGAACTCGAAACGGTAATTTTGAATTTGTAGTGATGTCTTTTGATCTTACGAATGCACCTGCGGCATTCATGGATCTTATGAATCGAGTGTGCCAAACTATGTTGGACAAGTCGATAATTGTGTTCATTGACGACATACTCGTTTATTCTAAGAGTATGGAGGAACATGAACATCATTTGCGTGAAGTGTTGAAGACGTTGTGGAAGGAGAAGTTGTATGCTAAATTCTCCAAGTGTGAATTTTGGCTAAGGGAAGTGCAATTCCTTGGCCATATTGTGAACGAAGAAGGTATTCAAGTAGATCCGGGGAAGATAGAGGCGGTAAAGGGTTGGGGACAACCGACTACACCTACAGAAGTTCGAAATTTTCTCGGATTGGCCGGTTACTATCGTCAGTTTATCCAATACTTTTCTAAAATCGCTTCTCCATTGACAAGGTTGAGTAGGAAGAACGTGATATTTAATTGGGAAAATGAGCAAGAAATTGCTTTCCAATTGTTAAAAGAGAAATTGTGTCAAGCTTCGGTGTTGGTGTTACCGGAAGGAATCGAAGATATGACGGTTTATTGTGATGCCTCAATAAATGGGCTCGGGTGTGTTCTAATGCAACGGGGTAAAGTCATCGCTTATGCCTCTAGACAATTGAAGGAACACGAAAAGAGATATCGGAGTCATGACCTTGAATTGGCGGTAGTGGTTCATGCATTGAAAATTTGACGCAACTACTTGTATGGTGTCAAGTGTACGATTTATTCGGATCACAATAGTTTGAAACATCTCTTTGACCAACGAGATTTGAAAAATCGTCAACGTCGTTGGATCGATTTGTTAAAAGATTATGATTATAGATACTTTACCATACGGGTAAGGCGAATGTGGTTGCGGATGCGTTGAGTTGAAAGAGTCAATATCCAGCGATACGAGTGGGATCGTTACGCATGACTATTACTAACGATTTCCTTGTAAAGATTGGTGAGATTTAAATTGAAGCTTTTGTCAATAATAAGCGTGAAGAACGAATTATGGGGCAAATGGAGTCTATTACCTTAGGCCCGCATAGTTTGTTGTCCTTTCAAGGTAGAGTGAGGGTGCCTAAAATGGGAGGTTACCGACAAGTGCTACTTGATGAATCACATAAGTCAAAATATTCCATTCATCCGGGTGCGACGAAGATGTACCTTGATTTGAAAAAAAAGTATTGGTGGCCCGGAATGAGACGTGACGTGGTTAAGTTTATTGAACAATGTGTTACGTGTTTGGAAGTTAAGGTCGAGCACCAAAAGCCGTATGGTATGTTGCCACCTTTAGAAATCCCAAAATGGAAGTGGGAGCACATTACCATGGATTTTATTACAAATCTACCAAAGACGGCTAGAACTAAATTTGATACAATTTGGGTGATAGTTGATCGGTTGACAAAAAGTGCATTGTTTCTTCCCTTTTGAGAGACAATATCATCGGAGACACTATCAAAGTTATTTATCAAGGAGGTGATACCGAGACATGGGGTTCCTATATCTATTGTTTCGGATCGGGATACTCGTTTCACATGTCGATTTTGGAATAAGTTTCATGAAGATATGTGTACACAATTGAAGATGAGCTCGGCGTATCATCCTCAAACGAACGGTCAAACCGAACCTATGAATCAAACGTTGGAGGACATGTTACGGGCGTGCGTTATTGATTTCGGTGGTAGTTGGGATGAGCATTTGCCTTTGGTGGAATTCTCGTACAATAATAGTTACCATGCTAATATCGGGATGCCACCTTATGAGATTCTTTATGGAAGAAGGTGTTGAACTCCGGTTTGTTGGGGTGATGTGGGTCAAAAAGTAGTCGGGAGTACTGACTTGGTGCTAGAGAGGAATAGTAAAATTGAAATGATTCGGACTCGACTTAAGGCGGTGCAAGATAGACAAAAATCTTATGCCGACAAACGTAGGCAGTCATTTGAGTTCCATGAAGGTGACATGGTGATGCTTAAGGTTTCGCCGTGAAATGGTATTATTCGGTTTCGAAAACGGGGAAAGTTAGCTCCTCGATTTATTGGGCCCTTCAAAAATTTTGAATCGTGTAGGTGAGGTTGCTTACAAACTAGAGTTACCCGAAGAGCTTGCAGGAATTCATTACACATTCCATGTTTTCCATCTCCGTAAGTGTCTTGCAGATGACTCAACGTGGGTGCCATTGGATGAGATTTCTTTGAACAACAAGTTAGAGTATGTCGAAGAACCAATACCCATCCTTGATGAAAAGATTACGATGTTGCGTAATAAGGAAGTGAGAACTTATAAAGTGCAATGACGACATCGAAAAGGTTCAGAGTTTACATGGGAACCCGAAGAGTTCGTGTTGGTGTATCTTCCGAATTTTCATGCGGCGTGGATTGCGGGGATACGATTCGATTAAAGTGGGGGAGAGTTGTAACACCCCATTTTTCCATAATGTGTTGCTTGTGGTGGTGTTTAGGTTCCTAGATTCGAAGTTGGGTTTGTAAACGTTAAAACTTGGACGTCATTTAAGTTACAAGGTATGTAAATGTATCTTTTGATCCCAAATAAATTTTGAGTTAATGTTTTAGAACCTTACCATTGTTAAGTAGACCTTATTACGTTTTCAACGATATTTGATTCATCAAAAACGGAGCTACGGTTTGAAAGTTACGACCAAAACAAGTGTCAGAAAAATGCGAAAAATGGACCAGCTGCAATTCGCGGCTGGTAGGCGCAATTTTCGACGGGCTGGGGTTCCTCAGCACCCAAAGGGGTGCCTTTTTCGGCTCACTTTTGTGGCCCGGCCGTAATTTGCAGCCACGAGGCGCAAATTGCGGCTGGAGCGTATTTTTGGTGATTTTCTTGATATTTTGAGTTTTAATGAGGGGCTTAATGGTCTTTTTACTTTAGGGTCGGATTTTAGAGCATAAAACTGATCTCAAGGCTCCCTTAGAGCTCATTCTTATCCACTTAAACATTTCAATTTAGAAAGAGAGAGCTTGAAACCGTAGAGTTAGAAAGTTGGGGTTTGAAGAAGAAGAAGCAAGTTTCCATGAATTAGAGTTGTATTCTTGTTAAATCCATCTACTAATCACCTCTTGGTGTTGTGGTAAGCATTAAATCCAACTCTTAATATTTAATTGATGTTATGACTAGTGATTTATTTATGGGTTGAGTGTAAACTTCAATTTCATGAAAAATGGGTGATTTTGGGTTTGATGCTAGTAACTAACCTTAAAGATTTATACTCTAGAGTTTTTAGATTACAAAGTGGTGTTGTAAACTTTAAGTGTTGATGAGGACACTAACTCGCTTGGTTGTTAGTAAAATGGGTGTGTTAGGGTTATGGGTGACCCAAGTACTTGTGTAGCCCTTGATGTGTAATTAGATTATATAGGTAAATCTGTAATTATTGCATTCACTAAGCGTTTTGCTTACCCTCTCGTTGTTTACACTTTTAGGTTCTGGCGTGGATAAGGGCAAGGGTATTCGTTTGGATTAAAGACCTCCATCTAGTGGGCTAATGGAGGGCAATTTGTTGATGCGACTTTGTTGGGTAGTTTAATCCCAAACGCCATGCTCGTGTTTTGTTTGGAATTTAAACTCATGGGTCGTTATTACATTTTGAATTGTACTAAAATTTAATACTCGAAGCTTGTACGAAACCTTTTATGTATGGTGGTTGTTTGATGTGTGCGAGGTGGTGTATAAAATAGTTATATTTTTACAAGGAAATACTATTAAATACGATACAATTTTACACAAGTTATTTATTTATTTATAGAGTGGATATACCTAAACGTTGCTACAACACTTATAGGCAGTGTACCTAATCGTACAGTAGTGTAGTTTTTAGTAAGTCCGGTTCGTTCCACAGGGATCTTTTAAACAAGCTTAACGCTATATTTTTAACTTATAATTGTAAAAATACAAAAATATATATATAAGTAGTGTTATTATTATTATAAAAGGGGGTTTTTACCGTTTAATGACCGGTTTGTCGATTTTAAAACTTTAGTCGCAGTTAAAACCTAATGTAAAATATTAAAAATAAATATAACTTAATTTAAAGCGTAAAGTAAATAACGATAATGAAATTGCTATAAATAAAAGTGCGAAAAAATAAAATTGCGATAATTAAAGAGTTCGATAATTAAAAATGCAATTAAATAAAATGACAATAAATAAAAGTGCGATAATTAAAAGTGCAATTAAATATGAAATAAAGGAAATTAAATATGAAATAAAGGAATTATGCTTATTTAAACTTCCATAATCATGATGTTCGACGTGTTGTTTTTAGTTTATTCCCATGGGTTAATTGTCCTTTGTCCTGGATTATTCGATATGTCCATACGGATTTGTCCATAATAGTCCATCAGTCATAATCATAAAGTGCGAAAGTCTTCGTCAAATTATTCTTATTCCCGAAGTCAAATATTCCAACTAATTGAGGATTTGAATTGTAACAAGGTCTTAATACTTTGTTTAATGAATACACCAGGTTATCGACTGCGTGTAAACCAAGGTTTTACTACTTTGTTAACAATTACACCAATTACCCTTGAATGTAATCCACCCCTATCTCAACAAGTCTATTAACTATTAATCCAGTTCTGTGTCCGGTAAAATGAACAATTATTGGTATTTATAGATATCCCGCCCACCGTACCCAGTCAAGCGTATGTGGTTATATATAAATACGTCAAATTATAAGTCTATATATTAAATTAACGAGGTATCATTTAGTTAATATAAAGCCCATTAATAGCCCATAGTCTAATTTTCACAAGTGTCGTTCTTTTATCCAAACCCCAATTATGGTACAAAGCCCAATTACCCAATTTTAATATTTAGCCCAACATCACGATTACTTCGGAATTAAATAAGCATAATAATAATTTAGCTACGAGACATTAAATTAAAAAGGTTGAACATAATTTACAATGATTAAAAATAGCGTAGCGTTACACGGACAGAATTTCGACTTACACCCTTACAACATTCGCTAACATACCTTTATTATTAGAATTTAAAATTAAAATTAAAATTAAAATTAATATATATATATATATATATATATATATATATATATATATATATATATATATTATACGTGAGAGAGATAGAGAAAAAGATATATATGATCAACCAAAACCGTGAATTTATAGGCATGTGGCCAGCTACCTACTGCCATGTGATCGCATGGATTTACCACTTCCAGGCCATGCGATCGCATGGCCTGCTTTTCCAGCTCACAGGTCTTTGTTTGTTTATTTGCCGATGTTTAAATATAATATATAAATAATTTTAAGAATTATTTAAACATTATATTATATTTATGTGCATAGTTGACTTATAATTTTTAGTCCGTTGCGTCGAGCGTTGAGAGTTGACTCTGGTCCCGGTTCCGGATTTTCGAACGTCCTTGCGTACAATTTAATATCTTGTATTTTGCGTTTCGCGTCTTGTACTCTTGTAATTTTGAGACGTTTCTCACCAATAATTTGAACCACTTTGATTGTACTTTGTACTTTTGAGCTTTTTGGTCGTTTGCGTCTTCAATTCGTCAAATCTGTCTTTTGTCTTCACCTTTTTATTATTTAAACGAATATTACTTGTAAATTGAACAATTGCAACTAAAAGCTTGTCTTTCTTGAGGGATAATGCTATGAAATATATGTTCATTTTTAGCATTATCAAATATTCCCACACTTAAGCGTTGGTTGTCCTCAAGCAATATAGTCTTGAAATAAAAAATACTAGAATCACTTCTTTATTCTTCACACTTTGTACATCAGTGATTTCTATACGATGGTATGAACAATGATAGTAACGATGTGGTTTACAGTCCCACATGACTATAAAAATTTAGATCCTTTAGGAAATTGGATCTTTATGAACACATTTGATCTTTTGAAAATACGATCTAGCTTTTACCCTAGATAAGTTTTCCGGAATAACCCTTCACCGGTGTTTGCAAATTGTTTTTGTGGGTTTGGCGGGTTTCAGATTTTAAAATTTTAGCTCAAAACTTGCAGTTTTGTGTCACCCACTTGCTAACCTTGTATTGGGAAAGCAACACGTCCAGTTTACTTGCTCCGTGTATTACCTTTAGGTAAACTACCGTCCAGTTGTAAAGGAAAGCGTTGAACAAGCAACCTATAGTTTTTCGGTCTGGTACAAGGTCCTGTCTTTGACCATGCTATGCAACCACCGTTCTTATGGTTGACACCCGATTTGGTTCAGGTGACCTATTGAATTCCAGGTGAATTTCTAGGATTTTACGTTCAATGGTAATGAACGCATTAAAAATGGGTTTTTCAGAAAACAAATCGGTTTGTAATTTTGATCAAAATATTTTCTCATTCAAGCTCGAGTTTAGATATCATCGAATTCCATGAGTTTGTAATTCTCAATCTTTAAGGTCAATCTCTAGGATTGAGTAATATCAGGCTTAAAAGCTGATTTTTAATCTTTAAGGAGATTATCCTTTTCTGGGGGTCTGATTCATTAGTCTTATCAAGCTAATTTGCACGGCGCCCTCCCCATTTTACGTGACAGATTCTCTCATGGTTAGGATAAGTCTGACCACTTGGAGACCCTGTTTGATGCTGAGGTCCGTGGATTTTCTGCTGATTTTCGTGATGACTTTTCTAGATTTTTCGTCAACCTACAGCTAGTCTGGACGACAACTTCCTGACTTAAATCAAGAAGCGCGTTTCTTTTTCGGAAGACTTTACTTCCTTTTAATAATGGAATTGATTCATCGTGTAGATCCATCTTTCTTTCAAATATATTATAAGAAATTGGGTAAAACGGTTAATTTTGTCCAAAACAAAAGTATCTTCAATTATTTGTACAAAAATATGTGATATATGTTTTTAAATAACTTGGTAAATTTTCCCACACTTGGCTTTTATTTTCCTTTTTATTGTCCTCTATTCCATTTTAAATAAATTCTAATATTTTGGTTTGTTTCTCAATTTATGTCTTTTCCGAGGTAACAATAATTTCGGTATTAACACCTAGTTTTATCGTTCATAAATATGTATAAACATGATTTTGAATTCATTTATTTGAAAAATTTTGAAAAATTTTACTAGAATTGGGTAGTCAGTATATAAGACTAGGGCAGTTCTTTATTATCAGAGAGCACTAGATTCTAATACAACTACTACTTTACTAGTATTTTTAATGGTAACCAAGTGTATAAGATAATAATTTTAAAAATCGGAAAGAATTTAATCCCTTCCCACACTTAAGGTCTTGCAATGCCCTCATTTGCAAGAAATCAGTAACAATTTAAATTATTGAGGGTGATTAGCGTAGAAAAATGATTAAATTTTACCAAAGTTTCCAAACATATTGGCGTTTGTTTGTTGAATGAAAAATGGTGCACATCATTTGTTCATTCCGTCTTGTTGTTACATCACTTTTGTTTTTCGTTTTGTCGTCAAAATTAGTAGCTTTTGCTGAACTTAATGCCAGTCTTTGAAAATGCGCTGTTTTACCCTGTTGTGTACAATTGATAATATACATACATACAAATATAAACATGCATGGTAATTTGAAATGGGACTTTAAATCCCACTTTCAAATCGAATATGAAATATTAGTACCAAATAATAAAAAATATTAAATACATTAATGTATCACAATATCATATGTTTAAACATAAATAAATAAAAATAATAAAAAGATAAAAATCATAGAAATCACCAACTGGAACTATGTCAATCTGGATAGGGGTTCCAGTTCATGTCGTCGTTCGGGTTCCACGGTTGGTGATAGGTCTACTGGTAGGCCTGGTTAGGGTTGTAGAGAGTATATGGTGGTCTCATCTCGGACTGGTGTGGAGGATAGTAAGCGGGTCGGGTTAGAACGTAGTGATCCTTAGGTGACAGCCGGCTCATAATCTGACACTGATGATAGTCCCATCTATCATGTTGTCGTTGCCTGGAATGCTCGTAATCATTCCGGGCTTGCCACTGCTCTATCCGACGAAATCTCTCCGCGTTTGTCATATCTACCTCATCTACACGCTGGTAGACGTTAGTCATAGCCTCCCTAATGACATCTCTAATGTCATCCGCTTCCTCCATTTCCTCATCTGAAACTCTCTCCACCTGAGGATGACTACCTTCATAGGGTACTGGCTGGTTGCGTCTGCTCTTTAATACCTTAGCACCCTGATAGACCTTCAATCCTAAAGGCTCAACATGTTCCCTACATTCCAAAAGTGGACCCCCTTGGTCCCTATCTACACCCAAATACTCTCCAATGAGAGTAACAAAAATACCTCCTCCTATTATCCCCCTTTCCTGTATTCCTTCCACCATCTTAGACAAATAAAAACCAACACAGTAGGGGATATTAACAAAGCTTCTTGGGTCTCGAATACACTTTAGGTAAAGTAAATCATGTAAGGTCATTTTCTCCTTGTTGTGACCTCTCTGTGTAATCGAGTTAGCCAGAAATCTATGAATTATACGAAGTTCGGCTTGTTAATATGTAAGTAGGAGTGTTTTTCTCCCAGTGTAAAAACATTATAGTTTGACATACGCCCCCAGACAGCATTCGCGTCAAAATTCCTTCTACCCTTTCACCACGATAAATCAAATTCATACAATCGGGTAGTAGTAATTCACCAGGAGTATATATCTGTAAAGCCCTGGCCATGTCCAGCATGGACATCCTGTACATCCTACGGCCAAGTATAAATCTAAGAAAACTTCTATCATCTAATCTATCTACATCTACATTTAACGCTATAGTACTCATGAGCTCAACACTCCATTCCTTATAAATAGGTCTACGAATGGTGAATAGACGTTCCCAATCGGTAAAAGAAGAACTGCCATACCTTTAGATCAGATGCTCCCTAACTGAGTTAGCTAGTTGGACCCTTTCCAAAGGATCCCAATTGATTACCCTTGGAACTTCTACATTTTTCGATACCAGTTTGAATTTGTTACTTTGATATACCGGGTAATCCCTCCAGCTTCTATCGAATCTCAGATTAGGATGCAACGTGTGTTCAGGAATCGTTGGGTATTCTACTGGTGGATGTATCGGAAACACTATGAAGGCATCAACAAATTGTAGCGGATCATAATAAGGTACGTGTTGATCAGGCTGTTTTGTGGTTCCCGTTGTTGCTCCGGTTCAGGTTCATATTGCATTTCAGGTTCAGGTTCTGGAGCAGCTCATCTAGATGATGATGATGATGATGAACCTCCAGTTTCAGTATTAGTAAATCTCTGCAAAACACATTAAACACAAAATTTGTGCATCCAAATATTCATTAGTGTTAGCAAAATAACAAATTAACACAATTACAATAACATGTTAAATCAAAATTAAACTTATACACATTTTCACAATTTTAACAATTCTACACTTTTTCAAATAAGCATATATGAAAATGTATACAAAGTTCATAAGCATTTAACTCAAATAACATGTCAAACTAGTCATTACTAGCAATTAAACAAGTCTCAAATGACATTTACATCAATTTAATCAAGTTCATGAATTTTAGACTTAAAAAGTCCACTTTAATTCTCAAAAATCATGTTTAGGATCAAAGTTTGGATCATTTAACTACCTAAACATGTTACACTACTTAATTTAGCAATAATTCATGACAAAAATCGGCCATAACCTGTTTATATCAAAAAGCTCCAAATTGCTCAAGAACACAAACCCCAGATTTCTAAAAATTTTGAAGTTTTTGGCTTCAAATCATGTTAAATAGCATCAATCTAGGTTATACATGCATAAAATACTAACAAATTAACTCTAATTACACTAGAAATTAACAAAATTAAATTAGGAAAAATATAGCTCAAGAACACTAAAAATCAAATTTAAAGAGGTTTAGGATGTAATTGTTACCATTCTTGATAAACTTCTGAACAATTTCATGTTTAGAGCGGATTGTAGCAAGAAATTTGGTGAATTTTGGTAAAAAAATGATGAAATTTGAGAGGTTTTTGTATGTGTTTTCGTGTGTTTGTGTATGTGTGGAGTGGTGCAGAGCAGAACTCGCTGAGAGTTTTGTACCTGGCCAGATTTTTCTATCCATGCGATCGCATGGAATTGCAGTTCAAAACCCATGCGATCGCATGGGTCTGCTATATATATATATATATATATATATATATATATATATATATATATATATATATATATATATATATATATATATATATATATATATATATATATATATATATTTATGAAACCTTTACTAATAAAACATATAATTAAATTAAATTTTAAAAATTTATTTCTTTTTAGGATGAGGGCGTTTCGGAATGATGTTCTAGTCCGTCCCTCGACAAAATTTTAAAATTTGTTATTTTTTAAGCGCAGTTTTAAAAGTAAAGATTTTTGGGTTTTTTTAAATGTTTTTGGCATACTTTAATTCAATAAGATTAAAAACAATGATAATAAAGTTCTCGTCCCTCCCTTGGGTAGAGCAATCTCGGTTCAACGACCTAGTTTTCAACTCACGACGAATTTTAAAAATCAATTTTTAACTTAACGAAATAAAGTAAATTTTTGTTTTTAAATTCACACCAAACTTAAATTTAAAATGCATAAAATTAAAAATTCATATTATTAAAATTTTAAAAATTCACATATATTAAAATTTTATTTTTATACATACAAACTTATATTAAAAACATAAAATTTTCAAATATTTACAAACTTAAATATATATTGATTTTAAAAAGTTTACAATAACAATTTAATATTAATTTTAAAAACAAAGTAAAAATAAAATTAAAAATCTTTTTGATCTTTTATCCCACTTTAATCAGTCAAATATTATTAAAAATATACGCCCCTCTTTTCGGTAAAGTAATTTCGGCAATATTACCTAGTTTTACTCCTGACGAATTTCTGAAATATTTTGGGTTAATTGATTAAAGATATTTATACCTTAAGAATAAACGTTAAATTTCGCAGTGATGTAATAAATTTTTGTATGATATCAATAATTTCGGTCGCAAAACCTAATTTTATTGAATACTAATTTAATACTTTATAGCGAACAATTTAGCGTTTAAAATCAAAAGGTTAAAAGCAATAAAAAAAAAACTGTACATACTTACCTGTGAGATAGAATTCTCAGTGACCTGCTTTAGCCCACTCATAAGATAGTCGGACTAATTAGTTTTCCATAGCTACATAGGCATAACCTCGATCATTCAACGATTTTTCTTCAAAACATATGAATGGTCCTTTTCTGCATAAAGTAACAAATTCGGTATTTGAATATGTTTGATTCGTGGAGCATTTTCCTTCGTGTGACCATTTTCCGCATTTATGACATCTTTCAAGGTGTCGTGCTCTTCTTTTCGCTGCGGATTTTGATTTTCCTTTACCAAAATGTAACTTATTATGATCGTTTCTGAGTTCTTTTCTTACTCCGTCCAATTTGGCTCCTATTACTGATACCAGGTCACTCGGGAGTGTGTCATTATTACGGTTAGTGATCAAAGCGTGTAGCATTAGACCATGGTTCAGATCAAAGGAATTCTTCATCTCGTAAAACCTAAAAAAAATAAAAATTCAGAATGGGGGAGAAGACTAGTTCTTTAGGGTCTGCTAGGAAAAGACCATTCGGATTCCATTCTTGAGAACTATACGAAAACATAATATCTAACTCTAACAGAAATACATATTACCCTAAAAAGATTCAATTCTCCCCACACTTAGTTAGCTGTGGTGTCGAAATTGTGATTAACTTCGTTGTCAACTTCCATCGGACCATGTATGTAATGTTTAACTCTGTGACCATTAACTTTAAATTCAATCCCATTTGAATTTATTAACTCTATTGTTCCATATGGGAAAACTCTTTTGACTATGAATGGTCAAGACCATCTTGATTTCAATTTTTCAGGAAATAGCTTGAATCGAGAATTGAAAAGAAGAACTCTGTCTCCTTCTTTAAATTCTTTTGAACTTCTAATTCTTTTATCATGCCATTTCTTCGTTCTTTCTTTATAGATTAACGAATTTTCGTATGCTTCATGTCTTAATTCTTCTAATTCGTTTAGTTGATTTAATCGTAGACGTCCGGCTTCATGCAAATCAAGATTACATGTCTTCAAAGCCCAAAATGCTTTGTGTTCAATTTCTACTGGAAGATGACATGTTTTTCCGTAAACGAGTTTAAAAGGTGTGGTTCCAATTGGAGTTTTGTAGGCTGTTCTAAAAGCCCGGAGTGCAACCTCCAATTTCATGGACCATTCCTTCGGATTTGATCCTACGATTTTCTCTAGAATACGTTTTAAAGCTCGGTTGGTATTTTCAATTTGTCCACTTGTTTGTGGATGATATGCAGTAGAGATTTTATGAGTTACTCCATATCTTTTGAGAACTTTCTCAAGTTGATTATTACAAAAATGAGTACCCCGATCACTTATTAAAGCTTTCGGTGTTCCGAACCTTGCAAAAAGACGTTTTAAAAAGTTGACTACAACTCGTGCATCGTTAGTTGAGAGAGCTTGTGCTTCCGCCCATTTAGATACATAATCAATGGCAACGAGAATGTAGAGATTATTATGAGATTTTGAAAATGGACCCATAAAGTCAATACCTCAAATGTCAAATACTTCACATACTTGAATGATGTTTTGTGGCATTTCATCACGTTGACTTATTTTTCCGGCCATTTGACAAGCATCACAGGATTTACAAAGAAGGCGTGCATCTTTGAAAATTGTAGGCCAATAGAATCCAGCATCATAGACTTTTCTTGCTGTGTTGAGGCCCATAATGCCCTCCTGTTAGTCCTGTGTGACAATGGTTTAAGATTTAACTAGCTTCATCTCCGAATACACATCGACGTATTATTCCATCGGGACAACTTTTAAACAAATGTGGATCTTCCCATAAATAGTGTTTTATATCACTAAAGAATTTCTTTCGTTTTTGGTACGACAATCCTTTTTCAAGGAATCCACATACTAAATAGTTTGCATAATCTGCAAACCATGGAATTTCTTTAATCTATCTTCAATAGATATTCATCAGGGAAGTTATCTTGTATGGCTGATTTATTTAGAACTTCTAATTCAGGATTTTCAAGACGAGAAAGATGATCAGCGGCGAGATTTTCTGCTCCCTTTTTGTCTCGGATTTCAATATCGAACTCTTGTAAGAGTAAGATCCAACGGATTAATCGTGGTTTGGCATCTTGTTTCGAAAATAGGTATCTAAGAGCAGAATGGTCGGTATAGACCACCGTTTTAGCTAGAACGAGATATGAACGAAATTTTTCAAAAGCAAAGACAATAGCAAGGAGTTCTTTTTCAGTAGTTGTGTAATTTGTTTGTGCTCCTTGTAACGTCTTACTAGCATAATAAATAGGTTGAAATCGTTTTTCAATCCTTTGTCCTAAAACGGCTCCCATTGCAAAATCACTTGCATCGCACATTAGTTCAAACGGTAGATTCCAATTTGGAGTTATCATGATCGGCGCATTAGTGAGTTTCTCTTTAAGAATATTAAAAGATTTGATGCATTCATCTGAAAAGATGAATGTAGCATCCTTTTCTAGGAGTTTATTCATAGGAGTTGCAATTTTAGAAAAATCTTTTATGAAACGTCGGTAAAAACCGGCATGCCCTAGAAAACTCCTAACTCCTCTAACATTGGTGGGATGTGGAAGTTTAGCAATTACATCTACTTTAGCTCTATCCACTTCAATTTCTTCCTTTGAAATTTTATGTCCAAGAACGATGCCTTCTTTAACCATGAAATGGCATTTCTCCCAATTAAGTACTGGATTTGATTGTTCGCATCTAATAAGCATTCGTTCAAGATTAACTAAACATGATTCAAAAGTATCACCGAAAACTGAAAAGTCATCCATGAAAACTTCCATACATTCTTCTATCATGTCGTGAAAAATCACCATCATGCACCTTTGAAAGGTTGCAGGGGCGTTGCAAAGTCCAAATGGCATTCGTTTATAAGAAAAAGTACCATAAGGGCACGTGAATGTGGTTTTCTCTTGGTCCTCGGGTGCTATTGGAATTTGAAAATATCCGGAAAAACCATCAAGAAAACAATAGTAACTATTTCCGGCTAATCTTTCCAACATTTGATCAATAAAGGGTAAGGGAAAGTGATCTTTTGTGGTGGCGTCATTTAATTTTATATAATCAATACAAACACGCCATCCTGTTACAGTCCTAGTAGGAATAAACTCATTTTTCTCTTTTGTGATGACAGTCATGCCACCCTTCTTAGGTACGCATTGAACTGGGCTTACCCATGGACTATCAGAGATTGGATAAATTAAACCTGCATCAAGCAGTTTAATAATTTCTTTCTTAATAACATTTTGCATATTAGGATTTAGTCTTCGTTGGCGTTGCACATACGTTTTATGACCTTCTTCCATAAGGATTTTATGTGTGCAATACGAAGGACTTATTCCTTTAATATCATGAATCTTCCATGCAATAGCTGGTTTATGAGCTTTTAGCACAGAAATAAGTTGAGATTTTTCATTTTCAGTAAGAGAAAAACGATATTATTACAGGTAATTCAGATTCACCATGTAAATAAGCATATTCCAAATGGTTTGGAAGTGGCTTTAATTCTAATGTCGGTGGTTCTTCTATCGATGATTTATACCGATATCTGTCTTCCTCTTTTAGCATTTGAATTTCTTCTGTTGTTGGTTCATATCCATTAGCCATTAGTGTAGCTAATATTTCAGTTTCATCAATTGGTTCAGTTCCTTCTCCTAAAAAACATTCTCCTGTTCCTTGTAATTCTGGAAATTCCTCTAACAATTCTGCATGTGAATCTATAGTTTGAATATAATAGCATGTATCATCTGCAGATTGCAGTTGTTGCATTGCTCTATCAACAAAAAAGGTAACACTCTCGTCCTCTATACTTAGGGTCAGTTTCTTACCGAACACGTCTATTATTGCTTTAGCCGTGTTTAAGAATGGTCTTCCTAATATGAGAGGAACTCGAGAATCTTCTTCCATGTCCAGAATAACAAAATCTACTGGAAATACTAAAGTACCAACTTTAACTAGCATGTTTTCCATTATCCCTCTAGGATATTTTACTGATCGATCGGCTAGTTGTATGCTTATTCGTGTTGGTTTCAATTATCCAAGGTCTAGTTTAGCGTATAGTGAATACGGCATTAAATTTATACTAGCACCTAAGTCTGCCAATGCTTCTATTGAACTAAGACTACCCAGAAAACATGGAATTGTGAAACTTCCTGGTTCAGATAATTTTTCTAGTATCTTATTCAAAAGCACTGCAGAATAATTAGCATTCATAGTAACAGCCGAGAGTTCTTCCATTTTCTTTCTATTTGTGATTAGATCTTTCAAGAATTTAGCATATCTAGGCCTTCCTGAAATCACATCAATGAAAGGAAGATTTACATTTATTTGTTTAAATATATCCAAGAATTTGGATTGCTCGGCTTCAAGTCTCTCTTTTCTCATTTTTCTCGGGTAAGAAAGTGGTGGTTGGTATGGTTTAACATAAGGTTTAGCCTTAATTGTGTTATCTTCATTAACCTTTTCAACTACCGGTTATTTTTCCTTATCTTGATCAGGTTGTGGTTCTTGTGAAGTAGGAATAGCTTCATCAGAAATTACAGGTATTTCAGGTGGTTTAAGTGTAATACCACTTCTTGTGGTAATGGTTTTAGCTGTTTCATTCAGGGGGTTAGCATTTGTATCACTAGGTAGACTTCCTGGTTTTGTTTCACCTATCAACCTTGCTAGGTTGCTCACTTCCTGTTCCAAATTTTGAATCGAAGCTTGTTGATTTCTAAATGCTTGAGCATTTTGTTCATTGGTTTGTTTCTGAGATGTGAAAAACTGCGTTTGAGATTCAACTAGCTTTGACATCATATCTTCTAAATTTGGCTTTTTATCATCGGTTTGTGGTTGTTTGTTTTGAAAATTAGGTCTTTGCTGATTGTAAGTATTGTTAGATACTTGTTGGTTGTTAGGACCTTGTTGATTGTTGTATGAAACATTTCGGTTATAATTCTGGTTTTGATTGTAGATTGGTCTTGGCAGTTGATAATTATTCTGATAATTATTTTCAGGCCTTTGGTTTATGTATGAAACATTCTCTCTTTGTTCCATTGTTAGTTCAATACTGAGACAATCTTTTGTCAAATGTGGTCCTCCACACTGCTCACAACTAATTCGTATTGAGTGGATATCTTTAGTCATCTTTTCCATTCGTCTCTCGACAGCATCTATCTTTGCAGAAATGGAATCTAAGTCATGGCTAGAATCGGCTCTAGCTGCTTTAGATGATCTAACGATATCTTTTTCTTGGTGCCACTCATGTGAGTGGGAAGCAGTGTTATCAATAATTTTGTAAGCGTCAGTTGCGGTTTTCTTCATAATGGAACCACCAGCTGCTATATCTATGTCTTTCCTTGTAGTGATGTCACATCCTTGGTAGAATATTTGTACTATTTGACAAGTGTCTAAACCATGTTGCAGACATCCTCTTAATAACTTTCCAAATCTTGTCCATGCTTCATACAGAGTTTCATTTGGCTTTTGTGTGAACGTAACAATTTCTCATTGAAGTCTTACGGCTTTAGATGCCGGAAAGAATTGTTTAAGAAATTTTTCAACTAAAACGTCTCATGTATCAATCGCCCCTTCAGGTAACGATTCTAACCAATCTTTGGCTTCTCCCTTTAAAGTCCAGGGAAATAACATGAGATATATCTGTTCATCCTCCACTTCTCTTATTTTAAATAGAGTGCAGATCCTATTAAATGTACGAAGATGTTCATTTGGATCTTCCTTTGGCGCACCACTAAATTGGAATTGATTAGTTACCATGTGTAGAATTTGTCCTTTGATTTCATAATCTGGCGCATTAATGTCAGGTTGAGTAATTGCGTGACCTTGGCCAGTGCGTTTAGCTCTCATTCGGTCTTTCATACTTAGAGGTTCCAGATTCTCCATAATTGAATTTGTTGAATCTGAATCATTAGAGGATTCTGATTTAATGGGTTGTTCCTCGACAATCTCTGTTTGAATGATTGGTGGTTCCGGAGGAAAGATTAATGGTTCAGGATCTCTGAATTGTCCCTGAAGATCCTCCGGATTCTCAATTGTGAGGTCGGGTCCAAAAAATGGATTATCGGAAATTTGAATTGGAGTACTTGGTCGACTGGATGATGATTCTAAAGAAAAATCAACAGCGACAATATTGGCTAGATGTCTTGATCGAGTTACAGGTGGTGAACGTACAAAAGGTGGTGAACGTTTTGCTCGGTGCATTCACTGAATATCCTATTAGTTATAAAAGATAAAAAATTTTTAAAGTTATTAAATTAACAGACTTTTTTGCTTTTGCCCACATTTCGAATAGCCAATAGATGCAGTAGGGAGCCAGAACCCTTTAAATCGGAAGCTCACAACTCAGCCACTAACAAATCCAACTATTACTACGAAGCAGAAAATTTGGATGTCTATCAATTTAACCACTTAAAATAATTTTTCGTTGAAATTTTAGAGAAGAAATAGAAAATTAAAATTCTAAGTCCTAAAAACTAGAGCGGCGAAAAATAAGAAAGAAAAAGAGCGCGTCGAAAAACGTTAATAAATAAAAGGTCGAAAAATAATAAAAAGAACGTAGCGCGTCGAAACTTAAAAGGAACTAAAAACTAAGAATTAAAAGTTGCGTCTAAAGATATTAAAGCTTAAAAGAAAAACTATATCCCAAAAGGCAAAAATTTAAAAAGTACTAAAATATTAAAAACGGCGTCGAAAAATTCTAAAGCACTTAAATCTTAGTCTAAAGAAAAAGCACTTAAGGGATTTTACGGCAAAGCCTAAGAATCTAGAAATAAAAATAACTATGGCAAAAACTATGAATTAAAACTAAATACGAGCGAAAAATACAAATATTACGCTAAAACGAATAAAAAGATACAAAATATAAAAATATACTTAAAGTTGTAAAAAGTACAATTTTTATAAAAATATTATTTTTATATTATTTATTTTATAAAAGTAATAAGTTTATAATTTATTAAAACTCATTAAACTTAAAATACAAATTATAAATAAACTAAACTAAATTAATATTAAATATAACCCTAATTAGGGTTTTAATTATAATAATAATAATTATTACGTAATTATTGCTGTGGGAAGTCAAAATGTGGCGTGTCAGGTACGTTCATGCGGTCGCATGGACTTTTGCCTTCGGGCTCATGCGATCGCATGAGCTAGGGTTTCGGGCCAGTATATGGGCTGCTACAGTACCAGGCCGAAACTTATATATATATATATATTTTTTTTTCTAATTCTGTTTTATAATTATATAAATTATTTATATAAAATAAATAAAAACTTAAATTTTAAAAACTAAAATAGAAAATAAAAGTACTTTATAATTTATGTATTTTAAACAATTCTTAAACATATATATTTTATTTTGTTTTTCTTTTTATATTTTTATATTAAAACGTATTTTTACAAAAACGTATTTTTACAAAAGTAAACTAAAAATCTTTTTTTATTATATATACAGCGTTTCGCTTCCGGCGTTTAAGTCGTTCCCTGGCAGCGGCGCCAAAAATACTTGATGTTAAAGCGAAGGGGTATAAAATAGTTATATTTTTACAAGGAAACACTATTAAATACGATGCAATTTTACACAAGTTATTTATTTATTTATAGAGTGGATATACCTAAACCTTGCTACAACACTTATAGGCAGTGTACGTAATCGTACAGTAGTGTAGATTTTAGTAAGTCCGGTTCGTTCCACATGGATCTTTTAAACAAGCTTAACGCTATATTTTTAACTTATAATTGTAAAAATACAAAAATATATATAAGTAGTATTATTATTATAAAAGGGGGTTTTTACCGTTTAATGACCGGTTTGTCGATTTTAAAACTTTAGTCGTAGTTAAAACCTAATGTAAAATATTAAAAATAAATATAACTTAATTTAAAGCGTAAAGTAAATAACGATAATGAAATTGCGATAAATAAAAGTGCGAAAAAATAAAATTGCGATAATTAAAGAGTTCGATAATTAAAAATGCAATTAAATAAAATGACAATAAATAAAAGTGCGATAATTAAAAGTGCAATTAAATATGAAATAAAGGAAATTAAATATGAAATAAAGGAATTATGCTTATTTAAACTTCCGTAATCATGATGTTCGACGTGTTGTCTTTAGTTTATTCCCATGGGTTAATTGTCCTTTGTCCTGGATTATTCGATATGTCCATACGGATTTGTCCATAATAGTCCATCAGTCATAATCATAAAGTGCGAAAGTCTTCGTCAAATTATTCTTATTCCCGAAGTCAAATATTCCAAATAATTGGGGATTCGAATTGTAACAAGGTCTTAATACTTTGTTTAATGAATACACCAGGTTATCGACAGCGTGTACACCAGTTACCCTTGAATGTAATCAACCCCTGTTTCAACAAGTCTATTAACTATTAATCCAGGTCCGTGTCCGGTAAAATGACAATTATTGGTATTTATAGATATCCCGCCCACCGTACCCAGTCAAGCGTATGTGGCTATATATAAATACGTCAAATTATAAGTCTATATATTAAATTAACGAGGTATCATTTAGTTAATATAAAGCTCATTAATAGCCCATAGTCTAATTTCCAAAAGTGTCGTTTTTTTATCCAAACCCCAATTATAGTACAAAGCCCAATTACCCAATTTTAATATTTAGCCCAACATCACGATTACTTCGGCATTAAATAAGCATAATAATAATTTAGCTACGAGACATTAAATTAAAAAGGTTGAATATAACTTACAATGATTAAAAATAGCGTAGCGTTACACGGACAGAATTTCGACTTACACCCTTACAACATTCGCTAACATACCCTTATTATTAGAATTTAAAATTAAAATTAAAATTAAAATTAAAATTATAATATATATATATATATATATATATATATATATATATATATATATATATATATATATATATATATATATATATATATATATTATACGTGAGAGAGATAGAGAAAATGATATATATGATCAACCAAAACCGCGAATTTATAGACATGTCGCCAGCTACCTACTGCCATGCGATCGCATGGATTTAACACTTCCAGGCCATGCGATCGCATGGCCTGCTTTTCCAGCTCACAGGTCTTTGTTTGTTTATTTGCCGACGTTTTAATAAATAAATAAATATAATATATAAATAATTTTAAGAATTATTTAAATATTATATTATATTTATGTGCATAGTTGACTTGTAATTTTTAGTCCGTTGCGTCGAGCGTTGAGAGTTGACTCTGGTCCCGGTTCCGGATTTTCGAACGTCCTTGCGTACAATTTAATATCTTGTATTTTGCGTTTCGCGTCTTGTACTCTTGTAATTTTGAGACGTTTCTCACCAATAATTTGAACCACTTTGATTGTACTTTGTACTTTTGAGCTTTTTGGTCGTTTGCGTCTTCAATTCGTCGAATCTGTCTTTTGTCTCCACCTTTTATTATTTAAACGAATATTACTTGTAAATAGAACAATTGCAACTAAAAACTTGTCTTTCTTGAGAGATAATGCTATGAAATATATGTTCGTTTTTAGCATTATCATTGTTACACTAATCGAGAAATGTATTTGAATCTTGTACTTTGTCACTAATGTTTTAAAAAAAAATATTGGCGGGTTAAAGACGGGTTAGGTTGTTTCATGTGTAGATTATGAAAAAAAAAAAAAAAAAAAATTTAAGCACCTCATTAACATACATCTGATGTATGTTAACTTTCAGAGTTAACATAAATCAGATGCATGTTAGTTGCTAAGATACATCTGATGTATGTTAACGTTTTATAAAAATAAAATAAAAATTATATTTTTTCTGAATCTAAACAATAAGTACTAACCCCAGAAATTAAAAAATTTAAAATTTAAACTCTAATTTTAAATATATAAAAAAAAAAACTGTTTTTCTTATCCCTTATCCCTAAAAGAGTGTTTATCCCTTGATCTCTCCGGTAAAAACTTTTTAGTGTGAGAACTCTAGGAACTCTAAAATATACTGAAATTCGAACAAAAATGTGGCGGGCGAGCAAAAAACAAGGAATTCGAGCAAAAAAAAAAAGGGCGAGCAATTTTTTTTTTCGAATTACAAAAATGTAGAACACAAATTTGTTCGAATTTCATTTTTTTGTTCGAATTTCACATGTTCTACAATTTTTTATTCGAATTTCAAAAATGTAGAACACAAAATTGTCTGAATTTCATAATTTTTGTTCGAATTTCATATTTTTGTTCGCTCGCCATTTTTTTTGTTCGAATTTCACCATTTTTGTTCGAATTTCACCTTTTTTGTTTGCCCGCCCTTTTTTTGTTCGTAATTCAGTGTATTTTGAAGTTCTCAGGGTTCTCACACAAAAAAATTTCTCATTTGATCCATCTACCATATATGTGTGTGTGTGTGCGCACGCACGCGCGCGCGCAAGCGTTTGTGCGCGCGTGAAAAGATGTAGTTGTTGAGGGGACATCTGCCCCTAGTTAATTTGTAATTTTTAATATAAAAATTTTGAATTTTTTTACTTTGTCCCCAATGAATTTTTAATGCCCAAAATATTTTATATTTTGCCTCGAAAGATTTCATATTGTGCTCAAAAACCTATATTTTGTCCAAAAACTTTTATAAAAATATTCATATTTTGTCAAAAAAATTGCTACATTTTTAAAAAAAAATTCGCTTCTGTTAAAAAAAATTCATGCTTCTGTCACTATATATATATATATAATATATAATTTTTTTTGTTATATTTATATATATATAAGTAGCTACTTAATGATGTGTAATTTAAGATTATTATATAAAGTGGTTATAAAAGGTGAGATGAAGCCCTCGATGGTTTATATTTCATATCGATCGAAACGTGACGTAAAATCTGTTTAGGACATAAGGTCGACCATCCATTTCATCTCTGTCCATCCACGTGTATCTTACTCATTCAACTATTACTGCCTCTGTGGCAATCCATCCCATAATTTAAATGATTTACTTTTTATTTAATTTTATTTCAACGCAATGCATTTTTCTTCATCAAAAAAATAAATTTAATTAATATAATCTTTTTGACAATAACTTTTATTTATTGATATAGTCGTGTAACTCGTATTTATTGGTATTGGTTCCTCTAATATTTTGCTAGTGGGTCACGCCTTTTATTTATATAATTTTTTTTCAATTAAAAAAATGATATTATCGTATATACTACTCCTTGGGAAGCTTCACTTTTCGTATGACGTTTTTTTTTTTTTTTTTCTGTTAATTTTTTTTTTTTACTTAAATTCACCACCAACCTAAATATTAATTTCTAGTTGCGATATGGGTGTATATCAGGTGTATATCATTACATAATACATATGATAGGCTTTGGTTTTGTGTTGATAGCTCTTCCACTTTGTTGAAAGTATATTCATTGTATATTTATCTCATTCACCTGCTTTATAACTGTTATTGATGATTAAATTGGATGAATAATAGATATTGATATGGATGTGAATGATTTGCGAATCGAATATGGATGAATATGTTCTTTTTTCCTTTCGGTAAAGCGAGTCGAGTAATCTTTGATTTCCGACACCTTAGTTTTAAATTAGATTAAACTAGTTGAGCGACCTGGCTTTGCGCCGGTTCTTCACCCTTGATTAACATTAATTACATAGATAATTATTGAGAAAGTAATTATTTATCAATTTTTTTTCGTTTTGTCGAGGAAGGACAAAAAATAGTTATGTGATTGATTTGTAATAAGCGTGAAAGTAATTATTCATCATTTTTTGTTTTACTTTTCGTTTTGTCGAGAGAAAAGATCCAAATGTTCAATCAATAAAGTGAGACGTACATCAACCTTTGGTACAAACTACTTTTCGTTTTGTCGAGAGAAAAGATCCAAATGTTCAATCAATAAAGTGAGACGTACATCAACGATTGGTACAAACTATTTATATATTAATATATATGTGTGTGTGTATATATATATATATATATATATATATATATATATATATATATATATATATATATATATAATAACATTAGAACAGTTATTAAAAAATGAGGTACGTAGTTAATTTATAATAAGAAAAAAAAAGTTAAACAATAATAAAATGGAAAATTATGTGATTGATGATGATGATGATGATGATGATGATGACGATGATGATGATGAATAGTTAGTAGATAGTAGTGGGCGCTTTATAATGAATGAGAAGTTTTATGGGTAAATTATGAAATGTGAAAAGTTTGAGGTAAGTTTATAATAACTATGAAATTAACTTTTATAGAGAATGTGATTGAGTTATAAGAATTAAAAAATTTGGGGCAAGTTTGTAAAGGTTCTAAAGTTTCCTATTCACTTGCCCTTTACCATTTAGATATATAGATATAATAAATGTCTATTCTTATATGAATAACATATTTGATTGAATTTGTTTAAGTTATAAATGTTTGAAAGTTATAAACTAAGATAAAATGAAGAGTTTTAGATTTTTGAAAGTTATATTTAGATAAATAATTATTTAAAACCATGCAGACTTGCTTGAGTGGTCACCGAGTTGTCAAATGAAGAACACCACCCGGGTTCGATTCCTGACTATGCCAAATTATTCAGAAAGGAAGTGTGACTAGAGGTTGTGCATAATGCGCAATTCATCCGGTACAAAGTCTCGCGCTGGGGGGTTTGATTACCCTAGGTTTACCCTCAATAGGAGAGTCAATGTGCTCGTTCATATGGGGGTTTCTTCGCTAAAGAATATATATAGATGATTATAAATAATAAACTAATGTGGATAGTTTTTGAGAACGGAAAGAGTACTGGGATGCATCTCCGTTTTCACCGAGTTAGGGATATGTGCGTGTTGTGTTGGATGAACGCTTGTTGAATTCAATAAATACAAAGAATGACGAAAATAGAAATAAAGGAAACAAATTGATGTGTGAGAAAACTGAAGGTTTACCCAAAAATATGAGCGAAAAAATATAAGATTTTATGAAACATTGAAACAAAGAAAAGTAAAAGACTACATTTTATACAATAGTAATGCTTTATAAAAATTAAACTTATGTTAAATATTAAATATGTAATAAACAAAAAATAAAAGGTACCCTTGGAAACGAACCGAAGGCAATCCCCTCACAAAAGGTGACGCCTACCACCCGGCCAGAAATATTTTTTACTTTTATATTAGCGAATAGTAGATATATATCATAAATATAAATATTGTTGTTTAAAAGAAAAAAAAAAGAGTAAGTGGATGATGGTATCATGCTAATGTTAGCATGACATCATCAATTAGTTACTGTTCAGTTATGTTTGTATTTTAGTGTAGATGGTAATTTATGTCATCTAAACTTTTCGATCCAATTATCTTTGAAATTTATTGTTGTATTTTTTGTATGAATATGAACGGTGTATATATAATAACCAAGTGTACTTAATTATTATATACGGAATATATTATTATTGTTCTAAAAAATTGTTTGAGAAAGAGAAACTTCCGGTGGCGAATGGGTGAGAGTTCAACGCCGGAAAAAACACACTTCATGGATAACTCAGAGGCAAAGGGATCGATACAATGAGAGAAGCGCTGAGAACCGAATTTCGAAGGGTGATGATAACTCCTAAATTTTACAGATTTTTAATAGCATTTTAAGGAGTTATCTAGGTATTTTAAAGACATTTTAATACTTAAACATACCAAAATGGGTAAAAATGAGAAAAATGTATTTTTAATGTTTTCTTTGAGTTATGTATTAAAAATGATCAAAATAGTTCAATGTTGTAGAAAATTTGATGAAGCTGCCGGCATGGAGGCATGGAAGCCGGGGGCTTGATGACAAAACACAGAACCTTCCAGAATATTGCAAAAAACACTAGGATTCGAGAAATATCAGTGAAGCCGCCGACTTGGTACCTGAAGCTGCCGGCTAGGTTCAGTTTCGTGTACTTAAAGCCCAAGAAATAGCTAAAAAAAGGTAACAAAATCTGAAAGAATGCGGATCACCGAAGTCGCCGGCTAGACATCTAAGCCGCCGGCTTGGCCAAAGACAGATACACGTTTTCGAACTTGCGGGTTAAGTTAAACTTGGAGAAGAAGTAACAGACCAAGGGAAGCCGCCAGCTTCACTATGAAGCTGCTGGCTTGGGCCACCGAGTTTGAACATTGTAAATAGAGGTCATCTGTATCAGTTTTCAATGTACTTTTTCAGTTTTCTTCTAGGGTTTTCACTAAAAAACGAAAACTCTTAGTGTTAGGGTTTTTTATTCAAGTTCCAAGTTGTAGTCAAGTTATAATTCAAGTTTATTCTTCAGTTTACCTTTAAGGTACATGTCTATGTTATTTTACTCTTGTTATTTCATTTTATTTACTGTTTTCATTCTCTGTTCGTCTACCATAATGAACTAAATGTTCATAGTGGTTGCGTTGACGAAAACTAAAACTTTATCTGGGAATCATATGAAGTCGCCGGTTTCATCAGTCTAAGCCGTCGGCTTGCCTGAGCCCAAGCCGCCGGCTTCGTGCTTAATTTTGTGCAGTTTCTAGGTTTTCCAGATCTGTATAAACTGAGTTTCTGTGATGATTATTTAAACTGTTTTGAATCTGCTACGTTTTAATATACTTGTTTGTCATGCTTAATGATTAAATCACAATATTTTAGGGTTGATTATGTAACATCCCGATTTTCCCATACTTGATTTAAGGTAAGTAATTGATCTTTAGAACGTTTATCCTTGATCGTATATGTGTTTAAATGATTTAAAGTTTTAGTTGATGTATACGATATATTATATATATATATATATATATATATATATATATATATATATATATATATATATATATATATATATATACACATGAGAATGTATACGTGTATGAGTATGGGCATGGGTTAGAAGTGTAGTGTCACCTGGAAATTTAGTGTCATTTGGAACTTCACCTGGAAGTTCACCTGAAAGTGTAATGTCACCTGGAAATTTAGTATCATTTGGAACTTCACCTGGAAGTGTAGTGTCACCTGGAAGTTCACCTGGAAGTGTAGTGTCACCTGGAAGTTCACCTGGAAGTTCACCTGGAAATAAGTTGTTTTAAATTAAATTGTAAAAAGGAAGGGCATTTTTGTATTTTCACTTGTGGGACGAATTTAAGACCCCAAGGTCAGATCTAGAGTGTCATTTACTCTTCTTTCACCTACCTTATCCCTTCCACTTCAATTTTAGAGTGAGAAAGAGTTTTAGTGTGAGAAAGCTCAAATCAAGGAGGAAGAAGCTTGATTCGGGTCAAGTCGCAAGTGTTAAAGTTGTTCATCTCGTTCTTGGCTACGTTTTGGTGGTATTGGTAAGTCTCAACTCCGAATTTCATCTTTATGAGTTGATATTCAAGTTAGGGTTTGGGTTCTAATTGTTGAGAAAACCCATCTAGACCTCAAATGGGTTATTTATAGCAAGTTATTGTTGTTGTTGGGGATTTTGGGTTGGTTGATGATTTAGCCTTGATTATGGCTTTAAATTAAGTATAATCACTATGATTAGTGATTATGTTGTTGAAAGAACTCAAATGGGTGTTGTTGGAAACTTGATTTTGAATTGGGTCAAAATAAGTGTTGTAAGTTGATTTTGGTGAAGACAAGTGTTTAAAACTTGTGGTTTAGTTAAGTTGGCGTTGTTGTAACCATTCTCACTAGTGTTAGTGATTATGGAAGTATTGAAACCATTTTTGGGTCATTTGGTTGACTAATTTTGAAATGGGTCAAAATTAGGGTTAAGGTGTCATTTTGGGCAAGATAAGTGTTTAACGCTTATGATTGAGTTTAATTGGCGTATTAGGACCATTCTCACTTGTGTTAGTGATTATTGGTTAGTTTGGGCGCGGTTTGTGCTTGGAAGTGCATTTGGGTCGAAATTTGCACTAAGTGTCAATTTGAGTTGATTTGTAAATCCACCCTAATTGTGTTGTTTGTTATGTGATAAATGGTATAGGTACATTCCGTTGGCGATTTCGGATTTTGGTTTGGCATCCATCAAGACTTCAAGGTGAGTGTTAATATCCTATGTGCATATGTACGTGTAGGATGAGTGCGGGTCGGGTGAAGTGATTTTCGGCTATAGAGCGCACTTCACATATAGGTGGATTTGATGGACTTGTGTATAGGTCCAATTGGCACGGTTGTGCGTTTTGGTTGACCACCTTTGGCGAGGTGCACACTTTGTGTGTACGTTACCACATGTGCTTGTGATGTGGATTGTTTAACCCCAATGGCGAAGGGTTGATATTGAGTTGTGATGTGGATAACCCCGATGTGGTGGATTTTATAATCCCGTGAGCGTGGGTTTTGATATTGAGAAGTGAGTCACGTGTAGATGCGGATTCATGATGACGCGTGTAGTTCGGTCATCTTATTGAGGTAGTGATCTCGTGTGGTTGCGGATTTAATGAGGCTCGTGTAGTTCGGCCAACCTCGATATTGTTGTGTTACTGAAGATAGTAGTCTCGTGTGGATGTGGATTTACTAAGGCTCGTGTAGTTCGGCCAATCTTCATTTGGTATTGGGTTAAGGGGTTAACCTTGGGCGTTTATATATTGTATATCTATATTGTCGTATTGTTGTAGTGTAGCTAACCCTCCGGGTGTAGCTTGATGGCGTTGTTCATATCGTTGTTGGTGTACTTACATTGTTGACATCTTTAGCTTGTTGCTTAGTGATCGTACGGTATGTTTAGATTAGCTTGCCTTTATGCTTGGATGCTCCGGTATGTGTTATTCGATTATTTGTATCGCGTGTCCATTTTATGCATATATATGTACGTAGTATATTCTCACTCACTAAGCGTTAGCTTACCCTCTCGTTGTTTACATTTTTTTTATAGATTTCATGGAGGCAGTGGCTCGGGTAAGCGTGGAAACTAGTGGACGTGCGTAGATTGCTTTAGAAGACGTGTTTTTGTATTGATTAGGATTGGGTAGCGCATCCCCAATCACCATGCTCGGTTTTGTTGGAAATTAAAATGGTCGGGTCGTGTTGCCCGTTCGGATATTTAAACTATGTATTAAATGTTTTAAAAGTTTATTGAACTTATTCTTTGTGTTAAATATGTTTTTGGAAACATAATTAGGACCTAAATATTAATGTATTAAAGAAAAAAAAATTACGGGCCGGTTTAAATACGGGTTGGGTTATTTCAAGTGGTAACAGAGCATGGTCTAAGGGATTTAGGCGACTTGAGATAGGTGCCTATACTTAGACTTTTGTGTGTGCTTATTTGTTGCGGGACTTATAGGAGAACGGGTCAGATGGGAACTTGGTTAGTGCCTTAGCGTGTAGGTGAACTAACTAGGATTTTGGCTTGTGTTGTGATGTAATTCTTGCGTGTGTTTATATTGCGTAGAATTTTCGTTGTGTTGGTTTATATCATCGCGCGAGGCGTTCGTTGTACTAACGAGTTGATACGGCGTGTGTGCGTAATAAGGACTTGCAAACCTTATTACGGGTGCAAATCGTGCCTAACAAGTGATGTACAACGAGTGTTTAGCAAGATGGAGTGGTGTTGTGCTTGTGGTTTTATACGTTCGTGGACTAATCGTTTTGCATTCTTTAGGATGACGACGCGAAACGAGATCGAGACGAATGACGATGAGTTTAACGCGAGAGTTCCGGACGCCGTTGCGGAGCAAATGGGTGCGTTTCGAGAAGAAATGGATAGGAAGTATTCCGAATTTCGGAATAGTAGTGAAATGGAGCGTTGTCTTAATAGCTTCATGAGGACTAAACCTCCGATGTATGACGGAAAACCGGATCCTTTGGTAAGCACAACTTGGATCTCAGATGTCGAAGGGTGTTTTCGTACTATTGATTGCCCTCCCGAGAAGAGGACAAGACTCGCTACTAGCTTGTTGCGGAGTAGGGCGAAAGATTGGTTAGATGGTAAGATTCATCTTGTCGGTGGTGAACCGTTTATGGCGTTATCGTGGGACGATTTTAAGAAGGAATTCTTTGAGGAGTTCCGGACACTAGCTGATTTGTCGGATGTACGTAATGAGTTGCGAGATTTGCAATAGAGTTCTATGGATTTGAATACTCTCAAGACGACCTTTATGGGGAAGGCTCGTTTTTGCACGGAGTATATGGGGAATTATCGTAAGTTGATGGAAGATTTCTATCGAACCTTGAATGATGACTTGAAGAATAAAATTAGCAGTGGTCAAGCGAAGTCGTTCGCGGAGTTATTCGCGGTGGCTAGGGGTTTCGAATCGTATTCGCGATCGAAAGTTGGTGAACCTTCAAGTAAGAGAAGGGTTGAAATTCGTATGGTACTCCAAGTAAGAAAACTAAAGGTGCAAGTGCGAGCACGGGTGGTACACGGACGAGTATATCGGATTCTAGTGCGTCTAGGTGTTACAATTGTGGTATGAGGGGTCACAAGTCTTGGGAATGTTCGGTGCCAAAGGGTGATGGCACGGTGTGCTTCAATTGCCAAGGAGAAGGACATCGTAAGTCAGAGTATCCCGAGTTAGCGGGGACGGGTGCGGCAAGGAGACGTTAATGTACTTTTCGTTTTAATAAATATATCCTTGATTTATTTATTTACGTGCTGATGCGTTCATGTTTGTTGAATGCATTGTGTTGTGCATGTTATTGTTATGGGTGATGTTCCTAATGGAATTACCCTGCGGTGGCGTTTGGATTGACGGGTGATGAAATGTCCCGTTCTTATTGATTAAAAACGTTCCATATTAATTGATTTCGTTGCGAGGTTTTGACCTCTATATGAGACATTTTTCAAAGACTGCATTCATTTTTAAAACAAACCATAACCTTTATTTCATAGATAAAGGTTTTAAAAAGCTTTACGTAGATTATCAAATAATGATAATCTAAAATATCCTGTTTACACACGACCATTACATAATGGTTTACAATACAAATATGTTACAACAAAATAAGTTTCTTGAATGCAGTTTTTACACAATATCATACAAGCATGGACTCCAAATCTTGTCCTTATTTAAGTATGCGACAGCGGAAGCTCTTAATAATCACCTGAGAATAAACATGCTTAAAACGTCAACAAAAATGTTGGTGAGTTATAGGTTTAACCTATATATATCAAATCGTAACAATAGACCACAAGATTTCATATTTCAATACACATCCCATACATAGAGATAAAAATCATTCATATGGTGAACACCTGGTAACCGACAATAACAAGATGCATATATAAGAATATCCCCATCATTCCGGGACACCCTTCGGATATGATATAAATTTCGAAGTACTAAAGCATCCGGTACTTTGGATGGGGTTTGTTAGGCCCAATAGATCTATCTTTAGGATTCGCGTCAATTAGGGTGTCTGTTCCCTAATTCTTAGATTACCAGACTTAATAAAAAGGGGCATATTCGATTTCGATAATTCAACCATAGAATGTAGTTTCACGTACTTGTGTCTATTTTGTAAATCATTTATAAAACCTGCATGTATTCTCATCCCAAAAATATTAGATTTTAAAAGTGGGACTATAACTCACTTTCACAGATTTTTACTTCGTCGGGAAGTAAGACTTGGCCACTGGTTGATTCACGAACCTATAACAATATATACATATATATCAAAGTATGTTCAAAATATATTTACAACACTTTTAATATATTTTGATGTTTTAAGTTTA
The DNA here is from genome assembly GCF_046630445.1 of Rutidosis leptorrhynchoides. Classification (NCBI taxonomy): domain Eukaryota; kingdom Viridiplantae; phylum Streptophyta; class Magnoliopsida; order Asterales; family Asteraceae; genus Rutidosis; species Rutidosis leptorrhynchoides. The sequence goes on from NC_092337.1 coordinate 182,908,466, forward strand.
TTAAGTCAGCTGTCCTCGTTAGTAACCTACAACTAGTTGTCCACAGTTAGATGTACAGAAATAAATCGATAAATATTATCTTGAATCAATCCACGACCCAGTGTATACGTATCTCAGTATTGATCACAACTCAAACTATATATATTTTGGAATCAACCTCAACCCTGTATAGCTAACTCCAACATTCACATATAGAGTGTCTATGGTTGTTCCGAAATATATATAGATGTGTCGACATGATAGGTCGAAACATTGTATACGTGTCTATGGTATCTCAAGATTACATAATATATAATACAAGTTGATTAAGTTATGGTTGGAATAGATTTGTTACCAATTTTCACGTAGCTAAAATGAGAAAAATTATCCAATCTTGTTTTACCCATAACTTCTTTATTTTAAATCCGTTTTGAGTGAATCAAATTGCTATGGTTTCATATTGAACTCTATTTTATGAATCTAAACAAAAAAAGTATAGGTTTCTAGTCAGAAAAATAAGTTACAAGTCGTTTTTGTAAAGGTAGTCATTTCAGTCGAAAGAACGACGTCTAGATGACCATTTTAGAAAACATACTTCCACTTTGAGTTTAACCATAATTTTTGGATATAGTTTCATGTTCATAATAAAAATCATTTTCTCAGAATAACAACTTTTAAATCAAAGTTTATCATAGTTTTTAATTAACTAACCCAAAACAGCCCGCGGTGTTACTACGACGGCGTAAATCCGGTTTTACGGTGTTTTTCGTGTTTCCAGGTTTTAAATCATTAAGTTAGCATATCATATAGATATAGAACATGTGTTTAGTTGATTTTAAAAGTCAAGTTAGAAGGATTAACTTTTGTTTGCGAACAAGTTTAGAATTAACTAAACTATGTTCTAGTGATTACAAGTTTAAACCTTCGAATAAGATAGCTTTATATGTATGAATCGAATGATGTTATGAACATCATTACTACCTTAAGTTCCTTGGATGAACCTACTGGAAAATAGAAAAATGGATCTAGCTTCAATGGATCCTTGGATGGCTCAAAGTTCTTGAAGCAAAATCATGACACGAAAACAAGTTCAAGTAAGATCATCACTTGAAATAAGATTGTTATAGTTATAGAAATTGAACCAAAGTTTGAATATGATTATTACCTTGTATTAGAATGATAACCTACTGTAAGAAACAAAGATTTCTTGAGGTTGGATGATCACCTTACAAGATTGGAAGTGAGCTAGCAAACTTGAAAGTATTCTTGATTTTATGAAACTAGAACTTTTGGAATTTATGAAGAACACTTAGAACTTGAAGATAGAACTTGAGAGAGATCAATTAGATGAATAAAATTGAAGAATGAAAGTGTTTGTAGGTGTTTTTGGTCATTGGTGTATGGATTAGATATAAAGGATATGTAATTTTGTTTTCATGTAAATAAGTCATGAATGATTACTCATATTTTTGTAATTTTATGAGATATTTCATGCTAGTTGCCAAATGATGGTTCCCACATGTGTTAGGTGACTCACATGGGCTGCTAAGAGCTGATCATTGGAGTGTATATACCAATAGTACATACATCTAAAAGCTGTGTATTGTACGAGTACGAATACGGGTGCATACGAGTAGAATTGTTGATGAAACTGAACGAGGATGTAATTGTAAGCATTTTTGTTAAGTAGAAGTATTTTGATAAGTGTATTGAAGTCTTTCAAAAGTGTATAAATACATATTAAAACACTACATGTATATACATTTTAACTGAGTCGTTAAGTCATCGTTAGTCGTTACATGTAAATGTTGTTTTGAAACCTTTAGGTTAACGATCTTGTTAAATGTTGTTAACCCAATGTTTATAATATCAAAAGAGATTTTAAATTATTATATTATCATGATATTATGATGTACGAATATCTCTTAATATGATATATATACATTAAATGTCGTTACAACGATAATCGTTACATATATGTCTCGTTTCAAAATTATTAAGTTAGTAGTCTTGTTTTTACATATGTAGTTCATTGTTAATATACTTAATGATATGTTTAATTATCATAATATAATGTTAACTATATATATAACCATATATATGTCATCATATAGTTTTTACAAGTTTTAACGTTCGTGAATCACCGGTCAACTTGGGTGGTCAATTGTCTATATGAAACCTATTTCAATTAATCAAGTCTTAACAAGTTTGATTGCTTAACATGTTGGAAACATTTAATCATGTAAATATCAATCTCAATTAATATATATAAACATGGAAAAGTTCGGGTCACTACAGTACCTACCCGTTAAATAAATTTCGTCCCGAAATTTTAAGCTGTTGATGGTGTTGACGAATCTTCTGGAAATAGATGCGGGTATTTCTTCTTCATCTGATCTTCATGCTCCCAGGTGAACTCGGGTCCTCTACGAGCATTCCATCGAACCTTAACAATTGGTATCTTGTTTTTCTTAAGTCTTTTAACCTCACGATCCATTATTTCGACGGGTTCTTCGATGAATTGGAGTTTTTCGTTGATTTGGATTTCATCTAACGGAATAGTGAGATCTTCTTTAGCAAAACATTTCTTCAAATTCGAGACGTGGAAAGTGTTATGTACAGCTGCGAGTTGTTGAGGTAACTCAAGTCGGTAAGCTACTGGTCCGACACGATCAATAATCTTGAATGGTCCAATATACCTTGGATTTAATTTCCCTCTTTTACCAAATCGAACAACGCCTTTCCAAGGTGCAACTTTAAGCATGACCATCTCTCCAATTTCAAATTCTATATCTTTTCTTTTAATGTCAGCGTAGCTCTTTTGTCGACTTTGGGCGGTTTTCAACCGTTGTTGAATTTGGATGATCTTCTCGGTAGTTTCTTGTATAATCTCCGGACCCGTAATCTGTCTATCCCCCACCTCACTCCAACAAATCGGAGACCTGCACTTTCTACCATAAAGTGCTTCAAACGGTGCCATCTCAATGCTTGAATGGTAGCTGTTGTTGTAGGAAAATTCTGCTAACGGTAGATGTCGATCCCAACTGTTTCCGAAATCAATAACACATGCTCGTAGCATGTCTTCAAGCGTTTGTATCGTCCTTTCGCTCTGCCCATCAGTTTGTGGATGATAGGCAGTACTCATGTCTAGACGAGTTCCTAATGCTTGCTGTAATGTCTGCCAGAATCTTGAAATAAATCTGCCATCCCTATCAGAGATAATAGAGATTGGTATTCCATGTCTGGAGACGACTTCCTTCAAATACAGTCGTGCTAACTTCTCCATCTTGTCATCTTCTCTTATTGGTAGGAAGTGTGCTGATTTGGTGAGACGATCAACTATTACCCAAATAGTATCAAAACCACTTGCAGTCCTTGGCAATTTAGTGATGAAATCCATGGTAATGTTTTCCCATTTCCATTCCGGTATTTCGGGTTGTTGAAGTAGACCTGATGGTTTCTGATGCTCAGCTTTGACCTTAGAACACGTCAAACATTCTCCTACGTATTTAGCAACATCGGCTTTCATACCCGGCCACCAAAAATGTTTCTTGAGATCCTTGTACATCTTCCCCGTTCCAGGATGTATTGAGTATCTGGTTTTATGAGCTTCTCTAAGTACCATTTCTCTCATATCTCCAAATTTTGGTACCCAAATCCTTTCAGCCCTATACCGGGTTCCGTCTTCCCGAATATTAAGATGCTTCTCCGATCCTTTGGGTATTTCATCCTTTAAATTTCCCTCTTTTAAAACTCCTTGTTGCGCCTCCTTTATTTGAGTAGTAATGTTATTATGAATCATTATATTCATAGATTTTACTCGAATGGGTTCTCTGTCCTTCCTGCTCAAGGCATCGGCTACCACATTTGCCTTCCCCGGGTGGTAACGAATCTCAAAGTCGTAATCATTCAATAATTCAATCCACCTACGCTGCCTCATATTCAGTTGTTTCTGATTAAATATGTGTTGAAGACTTTTGTGGTCGGTATATATAATACTTTTGACCCCATATAAGTAGTGCCTCCAAGTCTTTAATGCAAAAACAACCGCGCCTAATTCCAAATCATGCGTCGTATAATTTTGTTCGTGAATCTTCAATTGTCTAGACGCATAAGCAATCACCTTCGTTCGTTGCATTAATACACAACCGAGACCTTGCTTTGATGCATCACAATAAATCACAAAATCATCATTCCCTTCAGGCAATGACAATATAGGTGCCGTAGTTAGCTTTTTCTTCAATAACTGAAACGCTTTCTCTTGTTCATCATTCCATTCAAATTTCTTCCCTTTATGCGTTAATGCAGTCAAGGGTTTTGCTATTCTGGAAAAGTCTTGGATGAACCTTCTGTAGTAACCAGCTAGTCCTAAAAACTGGCGTATGTGTTTCGGAGTTTTCGGGGTTTCCCACTTTTCAACAGTTTCTATCTTTGCCGGATCCACCTTAATACCTTCTTTGTTCACTATGTGACCGAGGAATTGAACTTCTTCCAACCAAAATGCACACTTTGAAAACTTAGCGTACAATTCTTCCTTCCTTAATACTTCTAACACCTTTCTCAAATGTTCACCGTGTTCTTGGTCATTCTTTGAGTAAATAAGTATGTCATCAATGAAAACAATGACAAACTTGTCAAGGTATGGTCCACACACTCGGTTCATAAGGTCCATGAACATAGCTGGTGCATTAGTTAAACCAAACGGCATGACCATAAACTCGTAATGACCGTAACGTGTTCTGAAAGCAGTCTTTGGAATATCATCTTCTTTCACCCGCATTTGATGATACCCGGAACGTAAGTCAATCTTTGAATAAACAGACGAGCCTTGTAGTTGATCAAATAAGTCGTCGATTCTCGGTAGTGGGTAGCGGTTCTTGATGGTAAGTTTGTTCAACTCTCGGTAGTCGATACACAACCTGAATGTACCATCTTTCTTCTTGACAAACAAAACAGGAGCTCCCCACGGTGATGTGCTTGGTCGAATGAAACCACGCTCTAAAAGTTCTTGTAATTGGCTTTGCAGTTCTTTCATCTCGCTGGGTGCTAGTCTGTAAGGAGCACGAGCTATTGGTGCAGCTCCTGGTACAAGATCTATTTGAAATTCAACGGATCGATGTGGGGGTAATCCCGGTAATTCTTTCGGAAATACATCGGGAAATTCTTTTGCGATGGGAACATCATTGATGCTCTTTTCTTCAGTTTGTACTTTCTCGACGTGTGCTAGAATAGCATAGCAACCTTTTCTTATTAGTTTTTGTGCCTTCAAATTACTAATAAGATGTAGCTTCGTGTTGCCCTTTTCTCCATACACCATTAAGGGTTTTCCTTTTTCTCGTATAATGCGAATTGCATTTTTGTAACAAACGATCTCTGCTTTCACTTCTTTCAACCAGTCCATACCGATTATCACATCAAAACTCCCTAACTCTACTGGTATCAAATCAATCTTAAATGTTTCGCTAACCAGTTTAATTTCTCGATTCCGACATATATTATCTGCTGAAATTAATTTACCATTTGCTAATTCGAGTAAAAATTTACTATCCAAAGGCGTCAATGGACAACTTAATTTAGCACAAAAATATCTACTCATATAGCTTATATCCGCACCCGAATCAAATAAAACGTAAGCAGATTTATTATCAATAAGAAACGTACCCGTAACAAGCTCCGGGTCTTCCTGTGCCTCTGCCGCATTAATATTGAAAACTCTTCCGCGGCCTTGTCCATTCGTGTTCTCCTGGTTCGGGCAATTTCTAATAATGTGGCCCGGTTTTCCACATTTATAACAAACTACATTGGCATAACTTGCTCCGACACTACTTGCTCCGCCATTACTCGTTCCGACACCATTTGTTCCTTTCGTTCTATTAACCCCTGGTCCGTAGACCTCACACTTCGCCGCGCTATGACCATTTCTTTTACACTTGTTGCAAAATTTGGTGCAGAACCCCGAATGATACTTTTCACACCTTTGGCATAGCTGCTTCTGGTTGTTGTTGTTGTTGCGGTTATTATTGTTGTTGGGATGATTGTTGTAGTTGCTGTTGCTGTTGTTGTTGTTGTTATTGTTGGGCCGTTTGTTGTAGTTGCGATTGATGTTGCGATTGTTGGGATAATTGTTGCGATTATTGTTGTAATTGCTGTTGTTGTTGTATTGGTGATTCTTATCACCGTTTTTCTCCCACTTTCTTTTGACTTGCTTCACATTGGCCTCTTCAGCAGTCTGTTCTTTAATTCTTTCTTCAATCTGGTTCACTAGTTTGTGAGCCATTCTACATGCCTGTTGTATGGAGGCGGGCTCGTGTGAACTTATATCTTCTTGGATTCTTTCCGGTAATCCTTTCACAAACGCGTCGATCTTCTCTTCCTCATCTTCGAATGCTCCCGGACACAATAGGCACAATTCTGTGAATCGTCTTTCGTACGTGGTAATATCAAATCCTTGGGTTCGTAACCCTCTAAGTTTTGTCTTGAGCTTATTGACCTCGGTTCTGGGACGGTACTTCTCGTTCATCAAGTGCTTGAATGCTGACCACGGTAGTGCGTACGCATCATCTTGTCCCACTTGCTCTAGATAGGTATTCCACCATGTTAACGCAGAACCTGTGAAGGTATGCGTAGCGTACTTCACTTTGTCCTCTTCAGTACACTTACTTATGGCAAACACCGATTCGACCTTCTCGGTCCACCGTTTCAATCTGATCGGTCCTTCGGTTCCATCAAATTCCAAAGGTTTGCAGGCAGTGAATTCTTTGTAGGTGCATCCTACACGATTTCCTGTACTGCCAGATCCAAGGTTATTGTTGGTATGTAGCGCAGCCTGTACCGCGGCTATGTTTGAAGCTAGAAAAGTACGGAATTCCTCTTCATTCATATTCACGGTGTGTCGAGTAGTCGATGCCATTTCCTTCAAAATAGTCAAATGGAACAAGTTAATCATACAGAATATTAAGAGTAGTTAATAGTATTTCGTAGCATAATATGAACTCATTTATAAAAGCTTTTTCTTCATATTAGCATTTTATAAGTTTAAATTCGGGTAGTACCTACCCGTTAAGTTCATACTTAGTAGCTAATATACAATTCAACTACTACAATTCTATATGAAAAACTGATTGTAATAATATTTCACGTTCAAACTTTTATACAATATTTTACAAACTTACAATACCGCTTATTTTACATAAAGCATGAAATATAGCACACAATAACTTTGATACAAGATAGTTGTGAAGATAATTATAGCTAGTACACAAGTCGTTCAGCAAAGGCAATAAAGACACGTAATTCATACGTCCAGAAACAAGTCATGCATTCTGGTTTTACTAGGACTACTTCCCATCCTTGGTCTTGTGCAACATAACCGTTATGTCCGTTGATAAGACAGCGTGTTGTAACGTCGTCAAAGGGACGAGGGTTACGTAATGTCCAACAGTCCCGTAATAATCTAAAAACCTCATTTCTTACCCCAATTACCGACTCCGTCACTTGTGGAAACGTTTTGTTTAATAGTTGTAGCCCGATGTTCTTGTTCTCACTTTGGTGAGAAGCGAACATTACTAATCCGTAAGCATAACATGCTTCTTTATGTTGCATGTTAGCCGCTTTTTCTAAATCACGAAGTCCAATATTCGGATATATTGAGTCAAAATAATTTCTTAACCCGTTGCGTAAAATAGCATTTGGGTTCCCCGCAATATATGCGTCAAAGTAAACACATCGTAACTTATGGGTTTCCCAATGTGATATCCCCCATCTTTCAAACGAAAGTCTCTTATAAACCAAGACATTCTTGGAACGTTCTTCGAATGTCTTACAAACTGATCTCGCCTTAAATAGTTGTGCCGAGGAATTCTGGCCGACTCTAGACAAGATTTCATCAATCATGTCTCCGGGTAGGTCTCTTAAAATATTGGGTTGTCTATCCATTTTGTGTTTTTAAACTGTAAAATAGACAAGAGTTAGATTCATAAAAAAAAATACTTATTAATACAAGCAATTTTTACATATATCATAAAGCATAAGAATACTATATTCCATATATTACACCACACGAATACAACTATCTTATTCCGACTCGCTCGTTTCTTCTTCTTCGGTTTTGGTTCGTTTTGCCAAGTTTCTAGGGATATATGATGTTCCCCTAATACGAGCCGTCGTTGTCCACATTGGTTTAGAAAAACCTGGTGGTTTAGAGGTTCCCGGGTCATTGTTACAACTTAAGGACTTCGGGGGTTGACGATACATATAAAGTTCATCGGGGTTGGAATTAGATTTCTCTATTTTTATGCCCTTTCCCTTATTATTTTCTTTTGCCTTTTTAAATTCAGTTGGGGTAATTTCTATAACATCATCGGAATTCTCGTCGGAATCCGATTCATCGGAGAATTGGTAATCCTCCCAATATTTTGCTTCCTTGGCGGAAACACCATTGACCATAATTAACCTTGGTCGGTTGGTTGAGGATTTTCTTTTACTTAACCGTTTTATTATTTCCCCCACCGGTTCTATTTCTTCATCCGGTTCCGATTCTTCTTCCGGTTCCTCTTCGGGAACTTGTGAATCAGTCCACGAATCATTCCAATTTACATTTGACTCTTCATTATTATTAGGTGAGTCAATGGGACTTGTTCTAGAGGTAGACATCTATCACATAATATCAAACACGTTAAGAGATTAATATATCACATAATATTCATATGTTAAAAATATATAGTTTCCAACAAAAATGTTAAGCAATCATTTTTAAAGAAAACACGGTCGAAGTCCAGACTCACTAATGCATCCTAACAAACTCGATAAGACACACTAATGCAAATTTTCTGGTTCTCTAAGACCAACGCTCGGATACCAACTGAAATGTCCCGTTCTTATTGATTAAAAACGTTCCATATTAATTGATTTCGTTGCGAGGTTTTGACCTCTATATGAGACATTTTTCAAAGACTGCATTCATTTTTAAAACAAACCATAACCTTTATTTCATAGATAAAGGTTTTAAAAAGCTTTACGTAGATTATCAAATAATGATAATCTAAAATATCCTGTTTACACACGACCATTACATAATGGTTTACAATACAAATATGTTACAACAAAATAAGTTTCTTGAATGCAGTTTTTACACAATATCATACAAGCATGGACTCCAAATCTTGTCCTTATTTAAGTATGCGACAGCGGAAGCTCTTAATAATCACCTGAGAATAAACATGCTTAAAACGTCAACAAAAATGTTGGTGAGTTATAGGTTTAACCTATATATATCAAATCGTAACAATAGACCACAAGATTTCATATTTCAATACACATCCCATACATAGAGATAAAAATCATTCATATGGTGAACACCTGGTAACCGACAATAACAAGATGCATATATAAGAATATCCCCATCATTCCGGGACACCCTTCGGATATGATATAAATTTCGAAGTACTAAAGCATCCGGTACTTTGGATGGGGTTTGTTAGGCCCAATAGATCTATCTTTAGGATTCGCGTCAATTAGGGTGTCTGTTCCCTAATTCTTAGATTACCAGACTTAATAAAAAGGGGCATATTCGATTTCGATAATTCAACCATAGAATGTAGTTTCACGTACTTGTGTCTATTTTGTAAATCATTTATAAAACCTGCATGTATTCTCATCCCAAAAATATTAGATTTTAAAAGTGGGACTATAACTCACTTTCACAGATTTTTACTTCGTCGGGAAGTAAGACTTGGCCACTGGTTGATTCACGAACCTATAACAATATATACATATATATCAAAGTATGTTCAAAATATATTTACAACACTTTTAATATATTTTGATGTTTTAAGTTTATTAAGTCAGCTGTCCTCGTTAGTAACCTACAACTAGTTGTCCACAGTTAGATGTACAGAAATAAATCGATAAATATTATCTTGAATCAATCCACGACCCAGTGTATACGTATCTCAGTATTGATCACAACTCAAACTATATATATTTTGGAATCAACCTCAACCCTGTATAGCTAACTCCAACATTCACATATAGAGTGTCTATGGTTGTTCCGAAATATATATAGATGTGTCGACATGATAGGTCGAAACATTGTATACGTGTCTATGGTATCTCAAGATTACATAATATATAATACAAGTTGATTAAGTTATGGTTGGAATAGATTTGTTACCAATTTTCACGTAGCTAAAATGAGAAAAATTATCCAATCTTGTTTTACCCATAACTTCTTTATTTTAAATCCGTTTTGAGTGAATCAAATTGCTATGGTTTCATATTGAACTCTATTTTATGAATCTAAACAAAAAAAGTATAGGTTTCTAGTCAGAAAAATAAGTTACAAGTCGTTTTTGTAAAGGTAGTCATTTCAGTCGAAAGAACGACGTCTAGATGACCATTTTAGAAAACATACTTCCACTTTGAGTTTAACCATAATTTTTGGATATAGTTTCATGTTCATAATAAAAATCATTTTCTCAGAATAACAACTTTTAAATCAAAGTTTATCATAGTTTTTAATTAACTAACCCAAAACAGCCCGCGGTGTTACTACGACGGCGTAAATCCGGTTTTACGGTGTTTTTCGTGTTTCCAGGTTTTAAATCATTAAGTTAGCATATCATATAGATATAGAACATGTGTTTAGTTGATTTTAAAAGTCAAGTTAGAAGGATTAACTTTTGTTTGCGAACAAGTTTAGAATTAACTAAACTATGTTCTAGTGATTACAAGTTTAAACCTTCGAATAAGATAGCTTTATATGTATGAATCGAATGATGTTATGAACATCATTACTACCTTAAGTTCCTTGGATGAACCTACTGGAAAATAGAAAAATGGATCTAGCTTCAATGGATCCTTGGATGGCTCAAAGTTCTTGAAGCAAAATCATGACACGAAAACAAGTTCAAGTAAGATCATCACTTGAAATAAGATTGTTATAGTTATAGAAATTGAACCAAAGTTTGAATATGATTATTACCTTGTATTAGAATGATAACCTACTGTAAGAAACAAAGATTTCTTGAGGTTGGATGATCACCTTACAAGATTGGAAGTGAGCTAGCAAACTTGAAAGTATTCTTGATTTTATGAAACTAGAACTTTTGGAATTTATGAAGAACACTTAGAACTTGAAGATAGAACTTGAGAGAGATCAATTAGATGAATAAAATTGAAGAATGAAAGTGTTTGTAGGTGTTTTTGGTCATTGGTGTATGGATTAGATATAAAGGATATGTAATTTTGTTTTCATGTAAATAAGTCATGAATGATTACTCATATTTTTGTAATTTTATGAGATATTTCATGCTAGTTGCCAAATGATGGTTCCCACATGTGTTAGGTGACTCACATGGGCTGCTAAGAGCTGATCATTGGAGTGTATATACCAATAGTACATACATCTAAAAGCTGTGTATTGTACGAGTACGAATACGGGTGCATACGAGTAGAATTGTTGATGAAACTGAACGAGGATGTAATTGTAAGCATTTTTGTTAAGTAGAAGTATTTTGATAAGTGTATTGAAGTCTTTCAAAAGTGTATAAATACATATTAAAACACTACATGTATATACATTTTAACTGAGTCGTTAAGTCATCGTTAGTCGTTACATGTAAATGTTGTTTTGAAACCTTTAGGTTAACGATCTTGTTAAATGTTGTTAACCCAATGTTTATAATATCAAAAGAGATTTTAAATTATTATATTATCATGATATTATGATGTACGAATATCTCTTAATATGATATATATACATTAAATGTCGTTACAACGATAATCGTTACATATATGTCTCGTTTCAAAATTATTAAGTTAGTAGTCTTGTTTTTACATATGTAGTTCATTGTTAATATACTTAATGATATGTTTAATTATCATAATATAATGTTAACTATATATATAACCATATATATGTCATCATATAGTTTTTACAAGTTTTAACGTTCGTGAATCACCGGTCAACTTGGGTGGTCAATTGTCTATATGAAACCTATTTCAATTAATCAAGTCTTAACAAGTTTGATTGCTTAACATGTTGGAAACATTTAATCATGTAAATATCAATCTCAATTAATATATATAAACATGGAAAAGTTCGGGTCACTACAGGTGAAGGGCGTAAGACTTGGTGAAACCAAGCATTCCTTAGTATTGGGAAATGTTTCGACCAAGCCATGGGTATGGGCTTTGGTGTCCGGTTGTTAAGCGCGCGTTTGCTTTTGTGTTGGGGATGGTGAACCATGAGGTTCATCGGGAGGATGGAACCTTAGAGACCGGGTGTTTGATCTCGATGTGTGTTCGTAATGGAGTCTAAGTGACGCGGTGTTAGGTGCATCTTTCATACCTACTAGCGTGGTATTCGACTCCGATGGTATTGCGATTACTTTGTACTTAGGGTACCGGTAAGAAACCCTTAGGTGCTTGAGTGACCGTGCGGAAGTTACAAGTGATAGCAACTTGGTGATTGCTAGAGTGATACTGGTACGGTTTGGTAAGTACTTCGATCGAAGTAGCGAAGGATAATCCAAAATCCTTCGTATGCTCAAGGTTGGAGCAAGGTATTATGATGTGCGTGGTTGCGAGATACTTTTATCTCGGTGGTGTGTTATGGAACGGATTTCTAAGTGGGGGAGTTGAACTCTCGCACGAAGATGTTCTAGCGTTGAGACCTACGTTGGTCGATTGTGGTAAAAGTATGATTTGGAATAAATTGTACTTATGGTTTTGGATTTGAATTATCACCGAGGTAGTAATGTGGTGAATCTCCTTGGGAGGTAAATGGATGTGTTTGGTGAGCAAGGTGAGATCCCTCGGTTAAGGGATGTGTGTGTGTCGGATTCTATTCTAGAGAATTATTGTTTTGTGCCTATGTGCGATATAGGTGGTTCTTGCTCGATTGTGGTGGCGATGTGTACACGTACGTGTGATGCGTGTGCAAGGATTTCCAAGTGAGTGGAATGGTCCTAAGTATGAGTATACACTTGTTGTTTGGGGTGTTGATGGTTAGTGTATTTCCTTAGAATTTCACTATGGTGTAGCAGTGCGCGATGTTACACTACTCGTTGTATGAGGCCAAAAGAGCGTGTGTGATTGGTGGGTTATGGCCGTTAACGTGGTCTGCTAACTTCACCTTGGGAGAAGTGTTATATCTATATGGTATAACGTATCGGGAAATGCGAGTACCGGTGGGGAATGGGAATACCATTTGTAGTGACCCGAACTTTTCCATGTTTATATATATTAAATGAAATTGATATTTACATGATTAAGTGTTTCCAATATGTTAAGCAATCAAACTTGTTAAGACTTGATTAATTGAAATAGGTTTCATATAGACAATTGACCACCCAAGTTGACCGGTGATTCACGAACGTTAAAACTTGTAAAAACTATATGATGACATATATATGATTATATATATAGTTAACATGATATTATGATAAGTAAGTATCTCATTAGGTATTTTAACAATGAGTTATATACATAAAATTGAGTTTATTGAATTAAGAAACTCGAAATGATATATATAACGATTATCGTTATAACAACATCTTACTAATTAAATATGAATCATATTAAGATATTGTTACACTATGTTTAATCATGATAAATGATAAGTAAGCATGTCATTATGTATATTAACAATGAACTACATATGTAAAAACAAGACTACAAACTTAAGGATTTCGAAACGAGACATATATATAACGATTATCGTTGTAACGACATTTAAATGTATATATATCATATTAAGATATATTAATATATCATAATATCATGATAATATAATAATTTAACATCTCATTAGATATAATAAACATTGGGTTAACATCATTTAACAATATCGTTAACTTAAAGGTTTCAAATCAACATTTACATGTAACGACTAACGATGACTTAACGACTCAGTTAAAATGTATATACATGTAGTGTTTTAATATGTATTTGATAAGGCTAAAAATGAACACATATTTCATTGCATTATCCCCCAAGAAAGACAAGATTTTAGTTGCAATTGTTCCATTTTCAAGTAATATTCGTTTATATTAAATAAGTGCGAAGACAAAAGGCGAAAACGACGAATTGAAGACAGAAAGGTCCAAAAAGCTAAAAAGTACAAGATTCAATTAAAAAGATTCAAATTATTGATAAAGAACGTCTAAAAATGACAAGAGTACAAGTTACAAAACGCAAAGTACACGATATAAAATTGTACGAAAGGACGTTCGAAAATCCGGAACCGGGACATGAGTCAACTCTCAACGCTCGACGCAACGGTGTAAAAATTACGAGTCAACTATGCACAAGAATAAAATATAATATTTAAATAATTCATAATAAGAATAATATTAAATAATAAAAAGTTGTTAATTGAGCATAGTTCAGGGGTCGTAAATGAAAATTCAATTTCAAAATTCGCCTATAAAAGGCAGTGTATTCGATCAATTTTAGGATACCTTTTTTCTATCATATTTCTATCTATATATCGATCCATCTATCTATTATCAATATCAATTATCAATATCTATATTCTATATCTCTATCATAATGTTAACTTAATAAGATATAACAATAATCTTAATTTTAATTTTAAATTATGATAATAATAAGATTTATGATAGAGATCGTTTGAGTGTGTAAGTCGAAATTCTGTCCGTGTAACGCTACGCTATTTTTAATCATTGTAAGTTATGTTCAACCTTTTTACATTAATGTCTCGTAGCTAAGTTATTATTATGCTTATTTAATCCGAAGTAATCATGATGTTGGGCTAATTACTAAAATTGGGTAATTGGGCTTTGTACCATAATTGGGGTTTGGACAAAAGAACGACACTTGTGGAAATTAGACTATGGGCTATTAATGGGCTTTATATTTGTTTAACTAAATGATAGTTTGTTAATGTTAATATAAAGATTTACAATTGGGCGTCCCTATAAATTACCATATACACTCAATCGGACACGATGGGCGGGGTATTTATATGTACGAATAATCGTTCATTTAACCGGACACGGGAATGGATTAATAGCCACTAGAATAATTAAAACAGGGGTGAAATTATGTACAAGGACACTTGGTATAATTGATAACAAAATATTAAAATCTTGGGTTACACTCAGTCGACATCCTGGTGTAATTATTAAACAAAGTATTAAAATCTTGTTACAGTTTAAATCCCCAATTAGTTGGAATATTTAACTTCGGGTATAAGGATAATTTGACGAGGACACTCGCACTTTATATTTATGACTGATGGACTGTTATGGACAAAAACCAGACGGACATATTAAATAATCCAGGACAAAGGACAATTAACCCATGGGCATAAAACTAAAATCAACACGTCAAACATCATGATTACGGAAGTTTAAATAAGCATAATTCTTTTATTTCATATTTAATTTCCTTTATTTTATATTTAATTGCACTTCTAATTATCGCATTTTTATTGTTATTGTATTTAATTGCACTTTTAATTATCGTACTTCTTAATTATCGCAAGTTTATTTTATCGCACTTTTATTATTCGCAATTTCATTATCGTTATTTACTTTACGCTTTAATTTAAGTCTTGTATTTATTTTTTTTATATTTTACATTTGGTTTTAACTGCGACTAAAGTTTTAAAATCGACAAACCGGTTATTAAACGGTAAAAAACCCCCCTTTTATATAATAATACTACTAGTACATATATATATTTTTCTATTTTTCTATTTTGTGTGCATTAAACTTCTCGAGCTTTCCCTGTGGAACGAACCGGACTTACTAAAAACTATACTATAATACGATTAGGTACACTGCCTATAAGTGTTGTAGCAAGGTTTAAGTATATCCCACTCGATAAATAAATAAATAACTTGTGTAAAATTGTAGCATATTTAATAGTATTTCGCACTAAAAATAATACTATTTTGTATACACCCCCTACGACATCAAGTATTTTTGGCGCCGCTGCCGGGGAGCGCCGAAGCGAAACGCTATATAAAAAAAAGGAATCTAGACAACTAGTTACCTTATTTTAAGATATATTCGAAAAAAAAAAAAAATTTAAAAAAGAAAAAAAAATCTCGTTTTTTAAAAAAAAAAAAAAATTAAAAAAAAAAAATTTACACTAAAAAAAAAAAATTTTTTTACGAAAAAATAAGGTTTTTTTTAGTGTTTGCCCCCCTTCGATTAGTTTTTTTACCCCATTCAATTAGTTTCGCCCCCTCTCGAGTCGGAGTCAAGTTCCGCCACTGTTTGTAGTTATTCAATCAAACAATATTTTAAACCAATAATTGGTTGTTTCTATTAAAAAAAAAAAATCACAAAAAGGGATTTCAATTGGCTTGTTCCAATTGTGGGTTATCTCGGCCAACATAAAGTAGAAAGCAAGTAAGAAGCAATTTGGTGACAATTTTTGATTTCTAATTCTTTAAATTGTCTACATTTAAATTCGTACAATTTGGTGACACCCTATGGCCAACTACTCCCAAAAATCTACCGTAAAAAAAAAAAATTTTAAATAAAAATAAAAATAAAAGAGTGATAGGATCAGTAGGCTAGCTAGTTCACTGGGACGTGTGACTACCTACACAAAATTCAATGAATCACACACAAAAACCAATATTCAACCCCATGTGATTTACAAGTTCAAAGCATTCAAAGAAAGATTCTGCCAACCCATTTTTGCCTACTCCGTAATATTTTCTTTTTATTAGTTGTAAGTATTGTACTAAAAAAAAAAATTAAAAAAAAAAATAAAAAAATTTAAGTTTTATTACCTTTAGATTTTTAGAATCTAGTTACAACTTTTAGTATTAAGTATAGTTTTTGCCTTAGTATTTATTTTTACTTCTAGAATTTTTAGGCTTTGCCGTAAAATTCCTTAAGTGCTTTTTCTTTAGACTAAGATTTAGGTGCCTTAAAATTTTGCGACGCTATTTTTCGTGCTACTTTCTTATTTTTATTTATCTTTCGACGCCTTTTACCTATGTATCAATTACAATTCCAATTAGTGATCTCAATTTGTAGTTTTAATTTTAAGATAGTGATAGTAATAAGGATTGATTAGTCGTGTGTTTTAAAGTATTATAAGCCACTTTTCGCCTTTTTCATTTATTTTTTTCGACACTTTTCGACGCGCAATCTTTTTCTTTCTTATTTCTCGCTATTCTAGTTTTAGGACATAGATTTTTATTCTACTTCTTATCTAAATTTCTTAAAATTACGAAAATTTATTTTAAGTGGTTAAATTAATAGACATCAAAATTTTCTGGTTCGTAGTAATAGTTGGATTTGTACGTGGACCGGGTTATTGGAGCCAAACAGTCCTCAATTATATTGAGACCAAACGAATCCTGCCCCTCTGCTGCATCTTTTGGCTATTCGAAACGTGGGCAAAATCAGAAAAGTCTATTGATTGGATAACTTATTATAATTTTTCTTTCCTTTTTAAAACTAATAGGATATTCAGTGAATGCACCGAGCAAGACGATCACCACCTTTTGTACGTTCACCACCTGTAACTAGATCAAGACATTTAGCAAATATAACCGCCGTTGATTTTTCTTTAGAATCGTCATCCAGTCGACCAAGTACTTCAGTTCAAATTTCCGATAATCCATTTTTTGAACCCGACCTCACAATTGAGAATCCGGAGAATATTCAGGAACGGTTCGTAGATCCTGAACCACTAAACTTTCCCCCGGAACCACCAATCATTCAAACAGAGATTGTTGAGGAACGAACCATTAAATCAGAATCCTCTAGTGATTCCGATTCAACAAATTCAATTATGGAAAATCTGGAACCTTTAAGTATGGAAGACCGAATGAGAGCTAAACGCACTGGCCAAGGACACGCAATTACTCATCCAGACATTAATGCGCCAGATTATGAAATCAAAGGACAAATTCTACACATGGTGACTAATCAATGCCAATTTAGTGGTGCGCCGAAGGAAGATCCAAATGAACATCTACGTACCTTTAATAGAATTTGTACACTATTCAAAATCCGAGAAGTAGAAGACGAACAAATCTATCTCATGTTATTTCCCTGGACTTTAAAGGGAGAAGCCAAAGATTGGTTGGAATCGTTACCTGAAGGGGCGATTGATACATGGGACGTTTTAGTTGAAAAATTTCTTAAACAATTCTTTCCTGCATCTAGAAGCCGTAAGACTTCAAGCAGAAATTGTTACGTTCACACAGAAGCCAAATGAAACTCTATATGAGGCGTGGACAAGATATGGAAAGTTGTTAAGAGGATGTCCGCAACATGGTTTAGACACCTGTCAAATAGTACAAATATTCTACCAAGGATGCGACATCACTACAAGGAAAGACATAGATATAGCAGCTGGTGGTTCTATTATGAAGAAAACCGAAACAGATGCTTACAAAATTATTGATAACACTGCTTCCCACTCACATGAGTGGCACCAAGAAAAAGACATCGTTAGATCATCTAAAGCAGCTAGAGCCGATTCTAGCCATGACTTAGATTTCATTTCCGCAAAGATAGAGGCTGTGGAGAGACGAATGGAAAAGATGACTAAGGATATTCACTCAATACGAATTAGTTGCGAGCAGTGTGGAGGACCACATTTGACAAAAGATTGTCTCAGTATTGAATTAACAATGGAACAAAGAGAGAATATTTCATACATAAACCAAAGGCCTGGAAATAATTATCAGAATAATTATCAACCGCCAAGACCGATTTACAATCAAAACCAGAATTATAACCGAAATATTCCATACAATAACCAACAAGGTCCTAGCAATCAACAAGTATCTAATAATACTTACAATCAGCAAAGACCTAATTTTCAAAACAAACCACCACAACAAACCGATGATAAAAAGCCGAATTTAGAAGATATGATGACGAAGCTAGTTGAAACTCAAACGCAGTTTTTCACATCTCAAAAACAAACCAATGAACAAAATGCTCAAGCATTTAGAAATCAACAAGCTTCTATTCAAAATCTGGAACAAGAAGTAAGTAACCTAGCAAGGTTAATAGGTGAAAGAAAACCGGGAAGTCTACCTAGTGATACAAATGCTAACCCCCGGAATGAAACAGCTAAAGCCATTACCACAAGAAGTGGTACAACACTTAAACCACCAGAAATACCTGTAACTTCTGATGAAACTATTCCTACTCCACAAGAACCACAACCTGATCAAGATAAGGAAAAACAACCGGTAGTTGAAAAGGTTAATGAAGATAACACAGTTAAGGCTAAACCTTATGTTAAACCATACCAACCACCACTTCCTTACCCGAGTAAAATGAAGAAAGAAAAACTTGAAGCCGAGCAATCCAAATTCTTGGATATGTTTAAACAGATAAATGTAAATCTTCCTTTCATTGATGTGATTTCAGGAATGCCTAGATATGCTAAATTCTTGAAAGATCTAATCTCAAATAGAAAGAAAATGGAAGAACTCTCGACTGTTACTATGAATGCTAATTGTTCAGCAGTACTGTTGAATAAGATACCAGAAAAACTATCTGATCCAGGAAGTTTCACAATTCCATGTTTTCTGGGTAGTCTTAGTTCAATAGAAGCATTGGAAGACTTAGGTGCTAGTATAAATCTAATGCCGTATTCACTATACACTAAACTAGACCTTGGAGAATTGAAACCAACAAGAATAAGCATACAACTAGCCGATAGATCAATAAAATATCCTAGAGGGATAATGGAGAACATGCTAGTTAAAGTTGGTACTTTAGTATTTCCAGTAGATTTTGTTGTTTTGGACATGGAAGAAGATTCTCAAGTTCCTCTCATATTAGGAAGACCATTCTTAAACACGGCTAAAGCAATGATAGACGTGTTCGGTAAGAAACTGACCCTAAGTATAGAGGATGAGAGTGTTACCTTTTCAGTTGATAGAGCAATGCAACAACCACAATCTGCAGATGATACATGTTATTATATTCAAACTATAGATGCACATGCAGAATTATTAGAAGAATTTCCAGAATTACAAGGAACAGGAGAATGTTCTTTAGGAGAAGGTAATGAACCAATTGATGAAGCTGAAATGTTAGCTACACTTATAGCTAATGGATATGAACCAACAACAGAAGAAATTCAAATGCTAAAAGAAGAAGACAGATATGGATACAAATCATCGATAGAAGAACTTCTGAAATTAGAGTTAAAGCCACTTCCAAACCATTTGGAATACGCTTATTTACATGGTGAATCTGAATTACCTGTAATAATATCGTCTTCTCTTACTGAAAATGAGAAATCACAACTCATTTCTGTGTTGAAAGCTCATAAACCAGCCATTGCATGGAAGATTCATGATATTAAAGGAATAAGTCCTTCATATTGCACACATAAAATCCTTATGGAAGAAGGTCATAAAACGTATGTGCAACGCCAACGAAGACTAAATCCTAATATGCAAGATGTAGTTAAGAAAGAGATTATTAAACTGCTAGATGCAGGTCTAATTTATCCAATCTCTGATAGTCCATGGGTAAGCCCAGTTCAATGCGTGCCTAAGAAGGGTGGCATGACTGTCATTACAAATGAGAAAAATGAGCTTATTCCTACTAGGACTGTAACAGGATGGCGTGTATGTATTGATTATAGAAAATTAAATGACGCCACCAGAAAAGATCACTTTCCCTTACCTTTCATAGATCAAATGTTGGAAAGATTAGCCGGAAATAGCTACTATTGTTTTCTAGATGGATTTTCCGGATATTTTCAAATTCCAATAGCACCCGAAGATCAAGAGAAAACCACATTTACGTGCCCTTATGGTACTTTTGCTTACAAACGAATGCCATTTGGACTTTGCAACGCCCCTGCAACCTTTCAAAGGTGCATGATAGCGATTTTTCACGACATGATAGAAGAATGCATGGAAGTATTCATGGATGACTTTTCAGTCTTCGGTGATACATTTAAATCATGTCTAGTTAATCTGGAACGAATGCTAATTAGATGCGAACAATCAAATCTAGTACTTAATTGGGAGAAATGCCATTTCATGGTTAAAGAAGGCATCGTTCTTGGACATAAAATTTCAAAAGAAGGAATTGAAGTGGATAGAGCTAAGGTAGATGTAATTGCTAAACTTCCACATCCCACAAATGTTAGAGGAGTTAGGAGTTTTCTAGGGCATGCCGGTTTTTACCGACGTTTCATAAAAGATTTTTCTAAAATTGCCACTCCTATGAATAAACTCCTAGAAAAGGATGTGCCATTCATCTTTTCGGATGAATGCATCAAATCTTTTAATATTCTTAAAGAGAAACTCACTAATGCGCCGATCATGATAACGCCAAATTGGAATCTACCATTTGAACTCATGTGCGATGCAAGTGATTTTGCAATGGGAGCTGTTTTAGGACAAAGGATTGAAAAACGATTTCAACCTATTTATTACGCTAGTAAGACATTACAAGGAGCACAGACGAATTACACAACTACTGAAAAAGAACTCCTTGCTATTGTCTTTGCTTTTGACAAATTTCGTTCATATCTCGTTCTATCAAAAACAATAGTCTATACCGATCATTCTGCTCTTAGATACCTATTTTCGAAACAAGATGCCAAACCACGATTAATTCGTTGGATCTTACTATTACAAGAGTTTGATATTGAAATCCGAGACAAAAAGGGAGCAGAAAATCTCGCCGCCGATCATCTTTCTCGTCTTGAAAATCCCGATTTAGAAATTCTAAATGAATCGGCCATTCAAGATAACTTTCCCGATGAATATCTATTGAAGATAGATTATAAAGAAATCCCATGGTTTGCAGACTATGCAAACTACTTAGTTTGTGGATTCCTTGAAAAAGGATTATCGTACCAAAGACGAAAGAAATTCTTCAGTGATATAAAACACTATTTTTGGGAAGATCCACATCTGTTTAAAAGTTGTCCCGATGGAATAATACGCCGATGTGTATTTGGAGATGAAGCTAGTAAAATATTAAACCATTGTCACACAGGACCAACAGGAGGGCATTATGGGCCTCAACTCACAGCAAGGAAAGTCTACGATGCTGGATTCTATTGGCCTACAATTTTCAAAGACGCACATCTTCTTTGCAAATCCTGTGATGCATGTCAAAGGGCCGAAAAAATAAGTCAACATGATGAAATGCCACAAAATGTCATTTAAGTATGTGAAGTATTTGACATTTGGGGTATTGACTTTATGGGTCCATTTCCAAAATCTCATAATAATCGATACATTCTCGTTGCCATTGATTATGTATCTAAATGGGCGGAAGCACAACCTCTCCCAACTAACGATGCACGAGTTGTAGTCAACTTCTTAAAACGTCTTTTTGCAAGGTTTGGAGCACCAAAAGCTTTAATAAGTGATCGGGGAACTCATTTTTGTAATAATCAACTTGAGAAAGTTCTCAAACGTTATGGAGTAACTCATAAAATCTCAACCGCTTATCATCCACAAACAAGTGGACAAGTTGAAAATACTAACCGAGCATTAAAAAGAATTCTAGAGAAAACCGTAGGATCAAATCCGAAGGAATGGTCAATGAAATTAGAGGATGCACTCTGGGCTTTTAGAACAGCCTACAAAACTCCAATTGGAACCACACCTTTTAGACTTGTTTATGGAAAAGCATGTCATCTTCCAGTAGAAATTGAACACAAAGCATTTTGGGCTTTGAAATCATGTAATCTTGATTTACATGAAGCTGGACGTCTACGATTAAGTCAACTAAACGAATTAGAAGAATTAAGACATGAAGCATACGAAAATTCGTTAATCTATAAAGAAAGAACGAAGAAATGGCATGATAAAAGAATCAGAAGTTCAAAAGAATTTAAAGAAGGAGACAGAATTCTTCTTTTCAATTCACGATTCAAGCTATTTCCTGGAAAATTGAAATCAAGATGGTCTGGACCATTCATAGTCAAAAGAGTTTTCCCATACGGAACGATAGAATTAATAAATTCAAATGGGCTTGAATTTAAAGTTAATGGTCACAGAGTTAAACATTACATACATGGTCCAATGGAAGTCGACAACGAAGTTAATCACAATTTTGACACCACAGCTAACTAAGTGTGGGGAGAATCAAGTCTTTAAAGGATAATATGTATTTCTGTTAGAGTTAGATTTTCTGTTTTCGTGTAGTTCTCGAAAATGGAACCCGAATGGTCTTTCCCTAGCAGACCCTAAAGAACTAGTCTTCTCCCCCTATTCTGAATTTTTATTTTTTTTAGGTTTTTACAAAATGAAGACTGCCTGTGAACTAAACCATGGTCTAATGCTACACGCTTTGATCACTAAACGTAATAATGACATACTACCGAGTGAATTAGTATCAGTAATTAGAGAAAGAATGGACGGAGTTAGAAAAGAATCCAGATGCGAAGATAATAAGTTACAATTTGGTAAAGGAAAATCAAAATCCGCAGCGAAAAGAAGAGCACGACACCTAGAAAGATGTCACA
Source organism: Rutidosis leptorrhynchoides (assembly GCF_046630445.1). Classification (NCBI taxonomy): domain Eukaryota; kingdom Viridiplantae; phylum Streptophyta; class Magnoliopsida; order Asterales; family Asteraceae; genus Rutidosis; species Rutidosis leptorrhynchoides. The sequence goes on from NC_092337.1 coordinate 182,931,911, forward strand.
AATGCGGAAAATGGTCACATGGAGGTAAATGTTCAAATAATCAAACATATTCAAACACTGAATTTGTTACTTTATGCAGAGATGGACCGTTCATATGTTTAGAAGAAAAGACACTGAATGCTCGAGGTTACGCCTATGTAGCCATGGAAAACCAATTAAACCGACTATCTTATGAATGGGATAGATCATATAACTAAGAAATCTATTTCACAGGTATGTCTGTACAGTTTTTATTTTTATTTTTATTTTTAACCTTTTGATAATAAACGCTAATTTGTTCGCTAAAAAGTATTAAATTGGTATTGAATAAAATTAGGTTTGGCGACCGAAATTATTGATATCATTCAAAAATTTATTACATCACTGTGAAATTTAACGTTTATTCTTAAGGTATAAATATCTTTAAACAATCAACCCAAATATTTCAAAAATTCGTCATGAGTTAAATTAGGTCTTGGAACCGAAATTACTTTACCGAAAAGAGGGGCGCATATTTTTGATAATATTTGATTGATTAAAGTGGGATAAAAAGCCAAAAAGATTTTTTATTTTTATTTTTACCATATTTTTAAAATTAATATATAAATCTTAAATTAATATTGTAAACTTTGTAAAAACAATATATTTAAAATTGTAAATATTTGAAAAATTAATATAAGTTTGGTGTGAATTTATAATGTGAATTTTTAAATTAAGTTTGGTGTGAATTTTTTATATTAATTTTGAATTTTATATTTAAATTGTGTGAATTTAAAAACAAAAATTTACTTTATCTCATTAAGTTAAAAATATGATTTTTAAAATTCGTCGTAAGTTGAAGACTAGGTCATTAAACCGAAATTGCTTTACCCGAGGGAGGGACGAGAACTTTTATTATCATTATTTTTAATCTTATTGATTTAAAGTATGCCAAAAAAATTTAAAAAATCCAAAAATCTAAGCTTTTAAAACAATTGCTTGAAAATGACAAATTTTAAAATTTTGTCGAGGGACGGACTAGGGCATCGTTCCGAAACGCCCTCATTCTTAAAAGAAACAAATTTTTAAAATTAATTAATATTTGTTTTATAAGTTAAAGGTTTTATAAATAAAAAAATAGTATGTATATATTTGTTTGTAGTTTATCTTACAAGACAGGGTAAAACAACGCGTTTTCAAAGACTGGCATTAAGTTCAGCAAAAGCAAGTAATTTTAACGACAAGATGCAAAATATGTGTGAAATAACAAACAAGACGGAATAAACAAATGACGTGCACCATTTATCATTCAACAAACAAACAACAATATGTTTGAAACTTTGGTAAAATTTAATCACTTTTCTACGCTTATCACCCTCAATAATTTAAATTGTTACTGATTTCTTGCAAATGAGGGCATTGCAAGATCTTAAGTGTGGGAAGGGGTTAAATTCTTTCGGATTTTAAAAATTTTTATTTTAAACACTTGGTTACCATTAAAAATACTAGTAACGCAGTAGTTGTATTAGAATCTAGTGCTCTCCGATAACAAGGAACAGCCCTAGTCTTATATACTGACTACCCACTTCTAGTAAATTTTTCAAAATTTTCAACAAAATGAATTCAAAATCATGTTTATACATATTTATGAACGATGAAAACTAGGTCATTGAGCCGAAATTATCGTTACCTCGGAAAGGACATAAATTGAGAAACAACCAAAATGTTGAAATTCATTTAAAATGGAATAGAGGATGATAAAAAGGAAAATAAAAGCCAAGTGTGGAAAAACTTACCAAGTTATCTTAAACATATATCACATATATCTGTAACAAATAACTGAAAATACTTTTGCTTTGGACTAAACTAAACCATTTTACCCGATGAAAGAAAAGAAGAGATGGATCTACACGATGAATCAATTCCATCATTAAAAGGAAGTAAAGTCTTCCGAAAAAGAAACGCGCTCCTTGATTTAGGTCATGAAGTTGTCGTCTAGACCAGCTGTAGGTTGACGAAAAATCTAGAAAAGTCATCACTAAAATCAGCAGGAAATCCACGGACCTCAGCATCAAACAGGGTCGCCAAGTGGTCAGATTTATCCTAACCATGAGAAGGATTTATCTCGTACAATGGGGGGGCACCGTGCAAATTAGCTTGATAAGACTAATGAATCAGATCTCCAGAAAGGATAATCTCCTTAAAGATTAAAAATCAGCTTTTAAGACTGATATTACTCAATCCTTGAGATTGACCTTAAAGATTGAGAATTCAAACTCATGGAATTCAATGATATCTAAACTCGAGCATGAACGAGAAAATATTTTGATCAAAAATACAAACCGATTTGTTTTCTGAAAATCCATTTTCAATGCGTTCATTACCATTGAACGTAAAATCCTAGGAATTCACCTGGAATTCATTAGGTCACCTGAACAAAATCGGGTGTCAACCGTAAGAACGGTGGTTGCATAGCATGGTCGGAGACAGGACCTTGTGCCAGACCGAAAAATCATAGGATGATCTTTACTATTGCTCCTACCAAGGATAGTTCTAGCATCCGACACGTTAAAAGACCATAATCATCTGCATCTCACGGGACATTGCCTTAACAGTTTCTTGTTCATCGCTTTCCTTTACAACCGGACGATAGTTTACCCAAAGGTAATATACGGAACAAGTAAACTGGATGTGTGCTTTCCGATACCGGGATAGCAGTGGATTACACGAACCTAAAAGTTTTAGCCAAAATATTGATCCACAAATATATTTTGCAACACCAATGATGGATCAATTCAGAAAACTTGTCTAGGGTAAAATCTAGCTTGAATTTTCAAAAGATCAAATGTTTTCATAAAGATCCAATTTCCTTAAGGATCTAAATTTTTATAGTCATGTGGGACTGTAAACCGCCTTTCAAATGTGCACTTTGCTTTGGAAACCGAAAGTAAATCGGCTATTTGATTGCAAGTGTCGTTGACCTAAACCCGAGGCAACTGTGGATGACACACCCACCTTTAACCATGGTTACATTGTTACTACCATTGTTCATACCGCCATATTGAAATCACTGATGTACAAAGTGTGAAGAATAAAGAAGTGATTCAAGTGTTTTTGAAGACTATATTGCTTGAGGACAAGCAACGCTTAAGTGTGGGAATATTGATAAGGCTAAAAATGAACACATATTTCATTGCATTATCCCCCAAGAAAGACAAGATTTTAGTTGCAATTGTTCCATTTTCAAGTAATATTCGTTTATATTAAATAAGTGCGAAGACAAAAGGCGAAAACGACGAATTGAAGACAGAAAGGTCCAAAAAGCTAAAAAGTACAAGATTCAATTAAAAAGGTTCAAATTATTGATAAAGAACGTCTAAAAATGACAAGAGTACAAGTTACAAAACGCAAAGTACACGATATAAAATTGTACGAAAGGACGTTCGAAAATCCGGAACCGGGACATGAGTCAACTCTCAAGGCTCGACGCAACGGTGTAAAAATTACGAGTCAACTATGCACAAGAATAAAATATAATATTTAAATAATTCATAATAAGAATAATATTAAATAATAAAAAGTTGTTAATTGAGCATAGTTCAGGGGTCGTAAATGAAAATTCAATTTCAAAATTCGCCTATAAAAGGCAGTGTATTCGATCAATTTTAGGATACCTTTTTTCTATCATATTTCTATCTATATATCGATCCATCTATCTATTATCAATATCAATTATCAATATCTATATTCTATATCTCTATCATAATGTTAACTTAATAAGATATAACAATAATCTTAATTTTAATTTTAAATTATGATAATAATAAGATTTATGATAGAGATCGTTTGAGTGTGTAAGTCGAAATTCTGTCCGTGTAACGCTACGCTATTTTTAATCATTGTAAGTTATGTTCAACCTTTTTACATTAATGTCTCGTAGCTAAGTTATTATTATGCTTATTTAATCCGAAGTAATCATGATGTTGGGCTAATTACTAAAATTGGGTAATTGGGCTTTGTACCATAATTGGGGTTTGGACAAAAGAACGACACTTGTGGAAATTAGACTATGGGCTATTAATGGGCTTTATATTTGTTTAACTAAATGATAGTTTATTAATGTTAATATAAAGATTTACAATTAGGCGTCCCTATAAATTACCATATACACTCAATCGGAACGATGGGCGGGGTATTTATATGTACGAATAATCGTTCATTTAACCGGACACGGGAATGGATTAATAGCCACTAGAATAATTAAAACAGGGGTGAAATTATGTACAAGGACACTTGGTATAATTGATAACAAAATATTAAAATCTTGGGTTACACTCAGTCGACATCCTGGTGTAATTATTAAACAAAGTATTAAAATCTTGTTACAGTTTAAATCCCCAATTAGTTGGAATATTTAACTTCGGGTATAAGGATAATTTGACGAGGACACTCGCACTTTATATTTATGACTGATGGACTGTTATGGACAAAAACCAGACGGGCATATTAAATAATCCAGGACAAAGGACAATTAACCCATGGGCATAAAACTAAAATCAACACGTTAAACATCATGATTACGGAAGTTTAAATAAGCATAATTCTTTTATTTCATATTTAATTTCCTTTATTTTATATTTAATTGCACTTCTAATTATCACATTTTTATTGTTATTGTATTTAATTGCACTTTTAATTATCGTACTTTTTAATTATCGCAAGTTTATTTTATCGCACTTTTATTATTCGCAATTTCATTATCGTTATTTACTTTACGCTTTAATTTAAGTCTTGTATTTTTTTTTATATTTTACATTTGGTTTTAACTGTGACTAAAGTCTTAAAATCGACAAACCGGTCATTAAACGGTAAAAAACCCCCCTTTTATATAATAATACTACTAGTACATATATATATTTTTCTATTTTTCTATTTTGTGTGCGTTAAACTTCTCGAGCTTTCCCTGTGGAACGAACCGGACTTACTAAAAACTATACTATAATACGATTAGGTACACTGCCTATAAGTGTTGTAGCAAGGTTTAAGTATATCCCACTCGATAAATAAATAAATAACTTGTGTAAAATTGTAGCATATTTAATAGTATTTCGCACTAAAAATAATACTATTTTGTATACACCCCCTACGACATCAGTATTCATACACTTTTGAAAGACTTCAAGACACTTATCAAAATACTTCTACTTAACAAAAATGCTTACAATTACATCCTCGTTCAGTTTCATCAACAATTCTACTCGTATGCACCTGTATTCGTACTCGTACAATACACAGCTTTTAGATGTATGTACTATTGATATATACACTCCAATGATCAGCTCTTAGCAGCCCATGTGAGTCACCTAACACATGTGGAAACCATCATTTGGCAACTAGCATGAAATATCTCATAAAATTACAAAAATATTAGTAATCATTCATGACTTATTTACAAGTAAACAAAATTACACATCCTTTATATCTAATCCATATACCAACGACTAAAAACACCTACAAACACTTTCATTCTTCAATTTTCTTCATCTAATTGATCTCTCTCAAGTTCTATCTTCAAGTTCTAAGTGTTCTTCATAAATTCTATAAGTTCTAGTTTCATAAAATCAAGAATACTTCCAAGTTTGCTAGCTTACTTCCAATCTTGTAAAGTGATCATCCAACCTTAAAAAATCTTTCTTATTTACAGTAAGATATATTTCTAATACAAGGAAATACTCATATTCAAACTTTGATTCAATTTCTATAACTATAATAATCTTATTTCGAGTGGAAATCTTACTTGAACTTGTTTTCGTGTCATGATTCTGCTTCAAGAACTTTCAAGCAATCTAAGGATCCTTTGAAGCTGGATCTATCTCTTTCATTTCCAGTAGGTTTATCCACAAAACCTGAGGTAGTAATGATGTTCATAACATCATTCGATTCATATATATAAAACTACCTTATTCGAAGGTTTAAACTTGAAATCACTAGAACATAGTTTAGTTAATTCTAAACTTGTTCGCAAACAAAAGTTAATCCTTCTAACTTGACTTTTAAAATAAACTAAACACATGTTTTATATCTATATGATATGCTAACTTAATGATTTAAAACTGAAAAACACAAAAAACACCGTAAAATCGGATATACGCCGTCGTAGTAACATCGCGGGCTGTTTTGGGTTAGTTAATTAAAAACTATGATAAACTTTTATTTAAAAGTTTTTCTTCTGGGAAAATGATTTTTCTTATGAACATAAAACTATATCCAAAAATCATGGTTAAACTCAAAGTGGAAGTATGTTTTCCAAAATGGTCATCTAGACGTCATTCTTTCGACTGAAATGACTACCTTTACAAAAACGACTTGTAACCTGTATTTCCGAAAATAAACTTATACTTTTTCTATTTAGATTCATAAACTAAAGTTCAATATGAAACCATAGCAACTTGAAACACTCAAAACGGATTTAAAACGAAGAAGTTATGGGTAAAACAAGATTAGATATTTTTGCTTGTTGTAGCTATGTGAAAATTGGTAACAAATTTATATTAATCATATCCTAGCTAACTTATATTGTATTATACATGTATTCTAATATATTATGTAATCTTGGGATTCCATAGACACGTATGCAAATGTTTTGACATATCATATTGACCCATCTATATATATTATTTGGAACAACCATAGACACTCTATATGCAGTAATGTTGGAGTTAGCTATACAGGGTTGAGGTTGATTCCAAAAATATATATACTTTGAGTTGTGATCTAGCCTGAGAAGTGTATACACTGGGTCGTGGATTGATTCAAGATAATATATCAATTTATTTCTGTACATCTAACTATGGACAACTAGTTGTATGTTACTAACGAGGACAGCTGACTTAATAAACTTAAAACATCAAAATGTATTAAAAGTGTTGTAAATATATTTTGAACATACTTTGATATATATGTACATATTTGTTATAGGTTCGTGAATCGACTAGTGGCCAAGTCTTACTTCCCGACGAAGTAAAAATCTGTGAAAGTGAGTTATTAGTCCCACTTTTAAAATCTAATATTTTGGGATGAGAATACATGCAGTTTTATAAATGTTTTACGAAATAGACACAAGTAATTGAAACTACATTATATGGGTGAATGATCGAAGCCGAATATGCCCATTTTTCTTGGTAACCTAAGAATTAGTAAACCGATCTATTAATTGACGCGAATCCTAAAGATAGATCTATTGGGCCTAACGAACCCCATCCAAAGTACCGGATGCTTTAGTACTTCGAATTCGTTTTTATCATGTCCGAAGGATTTCTCGGAATGATAGGGGATATTCTTATATGCATCTTGTTAATGTTGGTTATCAGGTGTTCACCATATGAATGCATTTTATCTTTATGTATGGGATGTATATTGAAATATGAAATCTTGTGGTCTATTATTATGATTTGATAATATATAGGTTAAACCTATAACTCACCAATATTTTTGTTGACGTTTTAAGCATGTTTATTCTCAGGTGATTATTAAGAGCTTCCCTGTTGCATACTAAAATAAGGACAAGATTTGGAGTCCATGGTTGTATGATATTATGTAAAAACTACATTCAAGAAACTTATTTTTGATGTTATATATTCTTATTGTAAACCATTATGTAATGGTCGTGTGTAAACGGTATATTTTAGATTATCATTACTTGATAATCGACGTAATGCTTTTTAAACCTTTATCGATAAAATAAAGGTTATGGTTGTTTTAAAAATGAATGCAGTCTTTGAAAAAATGTCTCATATAGAGGTCAAAACCTCGTGACGAAATCAATTAATATGGAAAGTTTATAATCATTATGAACGGGACATTTCAGTTGGTATCCGAGCGTTGGGCTTAGAGAACCAGAAAATTGCATTAGTTTATCTTACCGAGTTTGTTAGGATGCATTAGTGAGTCTAGACTTCGACCGTGTTTTTCTTCAAAAACGATTGCTTAACAATTTTTTTGTTGGAAACTATATATTATTAACATGTAAATATTATGTGATATATTAATCTCTTAACGTGTTTGATATTTTGTGATAGATGTCTACCTCTAGTACAAATCCCATTGATTCACCTAATAATAATGAAGAGTCGAATATATTTTGGGAAGATTCACAAATTCTCGAAGAGGAACCGGAAGAGGAGGAACCGGAAGAGGAGGAACCGGAAGAAGAGGAACCAGAAGAGGAGGAATCGGAAGAGGAGGAACCAGAAGAAGAAGAGGTTCCGGAGGAAGAAATATTGATACCTATAGTAAATTGATTAAATAAAAGAAAATCCTCAACCAACGGACCAAAGTTAATAATGGTCAATGGTGTTTCCGCCGAGGAAGCAAAATATTGGGAAGATTACCAATTTTCCGATGAATCGGATCCCGATGAGGATTCTGATGATGTTATAGAAATTACCTCGACCCAATTTAATAAAGCGAAAGAAAATAATAAGGGAAAAGGTATAAAAATAGAGAAACCCGATTCCAACCCCGATGAACTTTATATGTATCGGCAACATCCGTATTTCCTAAAATGTAACAATGACCTGGGAACCTCTAAACCACCAGGTTTTTCTAAACCATTATGGAAAACGACAGCTCATATTAGAGGAACACCATATATTCCTAGAAAATTTGGAAAACGAACCAAGTCCGAAGAAGAAGAAACCAGTGATTCAGATTAGAGGGTTGTAATCATGTTGTGTATTATATGTATTGTAGTGTGCTTGTACTTTTATGTTCTATGTAAAAATTGCTTGTATTGTTTGTTAATTATCTTTTACGAATCTAATCTTTGTCTATTTTACAGTATAAAAACAAAACGGACGTTAAGGGTAGACAAACGAATATTTTAGAAGATCTACCAAAGGATATGATTGAGGAAATCTTGTCTAGAGTCGGTCAGAATTCATCAGCACAATTAATTATGGCAAAATTAACTTGTCAAACATTTGAAAGACTTTCCAGAAATGCCTTAGTTTATAAAAGACTTTCCTTTGATAGGTGGGGTATATCACATTGGGGAGACCGTAAGTTATGCCGTGTTTTTTATAAAGCGTTAAATGCGGGGAACCCAAATGCAATTTTACGCTACGGGTTAAGAACCTATTTTGACTCAACATATCCCAACATAGGATTTCGTGAATTAGAAAGAGCTTCTAACATGCAACATAAAGAAGCATGTTATGCTTACGGGTTAGTGATGTTCGCTTCTTACCAAAGTGAGAAAAAGAACATCGGATTGCAACTTTTAAATAAAACCTTTCCACAAGTGACGGATTCAGTAGTTGGGGTGAGAAACAAGGTTTTTAGGTTATTACGGGGCTGTTGGGCATTACGAAACCCTTATCCTTTTGACAACATTACAACATGCTTCCTAGCCAATGGTCATAACGGTTATTTTCCACAAGACCAAGGATGGGAAGTCATCTTAGTAAAACCAGAATGCATGACTTGTTTCTGGACTTATGAATTATGTGTCTTTATTTCCTTTGCTGAACAACTTGCGTATTAACTAGGTTTATCTTCAAAACTGGCCTGTATCAAAGTGTACTATATTTCATGTTATATGTAATATAAAGAAGTCGTAAGTAATATTTGTATGTGATATATTATTATAATCAGTTTTTCATATGGGATTATAGTAGTTGAATTGTATATTAGCTACTAAGTATGAACTTAAAGGGTAGGTAGTACCAGAATTTAAACTTATAAAACGCTAATATAAAGAAAAAGCTTTTATAAATGAGTTCAAATTATGCTACAAAATACTATTGACTACTCTTAATATTCTGTATGATTAACTCGATTCAGTTGACTATTTTGAAGGAAATGGCACCGACTACTCGACACACCATGAATATGAGCGAAGAGGAATTTCGTACCTTTCTTGCTGCAAACATAGCCGCAGTACAGGCTGCACTACATACCAACAATAACTCTGAATCTAGCAATGCAGCTAACGGCGCAAGAAATCGTGTAGGATGCTCCTACAAAGAATTCACTGCCTGCAAACCTTTGGAATTTAATGGAACCGAAGGACCAATTGGATTGAAACGGTGGACCGAGAAAGTCGAATCGGTGTTTGCTATAAGTAAGTGTACTGAAGAGGACAAAGTTAAGTACGCTACGCATACCTTCACAGGTACTGCGTTAACGTGGTGGAACACCTATCTTGAACAGGTAGGATAAAATGATGCTTACGCACTACCGTGGTCGGAATTCAGGCAATTGATGAACGAGCAGTACCGTCCTAGAAACGAAGTCAATAAACTCAAGGCAGAACTTAGAGAGTTACGAACACAAGGGTTTGACGTTACCACATATGAACGACGATTCACAGAGTTGTGCCTATTGTGTTCGGGAGCATTCGAAGATGAAGAAGAGAAGATCGACGCGTTTGTAAAAGGGTTACCAGTAAGGATTCAAGAAGATGTAAGTTCACACGAGCCCGCTTTTATACAGAAGGCAAGTCGAATGGCTCATAAACTCATAAATCAGATTGAGGGAAGAATTAAAGAGCAGGCGGCCGAAGAAGCCAACACGAAATAACTCAAGAGGAAGTGGGAGGAAAACGGTGACAAGAGTCACTAGTACAACAACAACAACAATTACAACCACAATCGCAACAACTATCCCAACAACCGCAACAACAATTGCAACAATAAACACAATCCTAACAATAACTACAACAAACATCCCAACAATAACAACAACTACAACAACCGTTTCAACAACAATAACAATCCCAACAACAACCTCAATAACAACAACGGCAACAAAAACCAAAAACAGCCATGTCATAGGTGTGAAGAAAATCATCAGGGGTTTTGCACGACATTTTGCAACAGGTGTAAAAGAAATGGTCATAGCGCGACAAAGTGTGAGGTCTAAGGACCAAAGTTTAACAGAACTAAAGGAACAAATAATGTCAGAACAAGTAATGCCGAAACGAATAGTGTCGGAGCAAGAAATACTAACACTGTTTGTTATAAATGTGGAAAACCGGTCCACATTATTAGAAATTGCCCAAATCAGGGGAATACTAATAGGCAGGTCCGTGGAAGAGTTTTCAATATTAATGCGGCAGAAGCACAGGAAGACCCGGAGCTTGTTACGGGTACGTTTCTTATTGACGATAAATATGCTTATGTTTTATTTGATTCGAGTGCGGATAGAAGCTATATGAGTAGAGAATTTTGTGCTAAATTAAGTTTCCCATTGACGCCTTTGGATAGTAATTTTTTTCTCGAATTAGCAAACGGTAAATTAATTTCAGCAGATAATATATGTCGGGAGAGAGAAATTAAACTGGGGGATGAAACGTTTAAAATTGATTTAATACCAGTCGAGTTAGGGAGTTTTGATGTAATAATTGGCATGGACTGGTTGAAAAAGGTGAGAGCAGATGTCGTTCATTACAAAAATGCGATTCGCATTATGCGTGAAAAAGTCAAACCTTTAATGGTGTACGGAGAAAAGAACAACGCGAAATTAAATCTTATTAGTAGTTTGAAGGCGCAAAAATTAATAAGAAAAGGTTGTTACAACATTCTAGCACACATCGAGGAAGTTAAACCTGAAGAAAAGAACATCAGTGATGTTCCCGTCGCAAAAGAATTTCCCGATGTATTTCCGAAAGAATTACCGGGATTACCCCCACATCGATCCGTTGAATTTCAAATAGACCTTATACCAGGAGCTGCACCAATAGCTCGTGCTCCATACAGACTCGTACCCAGTGAAATGAAAGAATTATAAAGTCAGTTACAGGAACTTTTAGAGCGTGGTTTCATTCGACCAAGCACATCACCATGGGGAGCTCCTGTTTTGTTTGTCAAGAAGAAAGATGGTAAATTCAGGTTGTGTATCGACTACGGAGAGTTGAACAAACTTACCATCAAGAACCGCTACCCACTACCGAGAATCGATGACTTATTTGATCAACTACAAGGCTCGTCTGTTTATTCAAAGATCGATTTACGTTCTGGATATCATCAAATGCGGGTGAAGGAGGATGATATTCCAAAGACGGCTTTTAGGACGCGTTACGGTCATTACGAGTTTATGGTTATGCCGTTTGGATTGACTAACGCACCAGCTATGTTCATGGACCTCATGAACCGAGTGTGTGGGCCATATCTTGACAAGTTTGTCATTGTTTTCATCGATGACATACTTATTTACTCGAAGAATGATCAAGAGCATGAAGAACATTTGAGAAAAGTGCTAGAGTTGCTGAGAAAAGAAAAACTGCACGCTAAGTTTTCAAAGTGTGCATTTTGGTTGGAAGAAGTTCAATTCCTCGGTCACATAGTGAACAAAGAAGGTATTCAGTGGATCCAGCAACGATTGAAACCGTTGAAAAGTGGGAAACCCCGAAAACTCTGAAACACATACGCCAGTTTTTAGGACTAGCTGGTTACTACAGAAGGTTAATCCAAGACTTTTCCAGAATAGCAAAACCCTTGACTGCATTAACGCATAAAGGGAAGAAATTTGAATGGTTTCTTTGCGAGGTTTTGACCTCTATATGAGACGTTTTTCAAATCTTGCATTCGTTTTTAAAAACCACCATAACCTTTATTATTGAATAAAGGTCTTAATGACATAATTTAGATTGTATATCAAAGACAATCTCCTCAAACAAATAAGTTTTTACACAACCCATTACAATATGATCAAATATATTACAACAAATACTCTGAATGCAAGTTTAAACAATATAAACAATTATGCCGACTCCAAATCTTGACCTTGGGTTGGCATACGACAGCGGAAGGCTTTTTAATATTCACCTGAGAATAAACATGCTTAAAATGTCAACAAAAATGTTGGTGAGTCATAGGTTTAATTTCTATATAATAATCATAACATTTAATAAGCCACAAGATTTCATTTAATTAAATGCGCAGGATCATTACAACTGCAAAAATCATTCATACGATGAGTCGCCTGGTAACAGACCTTAACATAGAGCGCTTAAAATATCTGGCATCATACATTCCACTATTCAGATGTATGACAAGAACCCTTCGAAGTACTAAAGCATTTCCACTATTCGAACATGTGGGTGGTTGGTGCCCGTAGATCTACCTTTAGGATTCGCGTCAATTAGTGTTTTTCACTAATTCTTAGGTTACCAAGCATAATAATAATAAGTACAGATATCCGGTATAACAAAATAGTCGTAGAATGTAGTTTCATGAACTTGTGCTTATTTTGTAAAACATTTATAAATTTGCATGTATTCTCATCCCAAAATAATTTAGATAGTAAAAATGGGACTATAACTCACTTGTGATGATTTCCGAATAGATGGTGATAAGACTTGGTCGTTTGACAAATTCACGAACCTAATAATAATATTCTTGTGTCAAGATATATATATATATATATATATATATATATATATATATATAATTAATATTCCATACTTATGATACTTGTGATAATTTTAATTGTCCATTGTTAGTAGTCCAACGTCCGTAGTCCAATAGTGCAATAGTCCAATAGTCCAACAGTATAAATATATATATATAAATATAAATGCGTATATTGTGTTAGAATTCACTAACACTATAATATATTGTCTTAATATAATAAGACACATAATATGTATATTGTTAGAAGCAATCCGCGACGCATTGTATACATGTCTCAGGCTCGATCACAACTCAAAGTATATAATATTTTGGAATCCACTTCGACCCACAGCTAACTCGAAATTACTGCTAATGGTGTCTTATAGTTCGTTCCAATAATATATATAGAAGAAATCAAAATGATATGTCAAAACGCTGTATACGGATCCACGGTGATCAAGTCATATATATATATAGTGTCTTACAATCTTTATTAAGACTATAATATATTGTCGTAGAACTTAATCACGACTATTATAAATTGTATTTCCATAAGTTTGGGAACAAGACATGTATAAATACATGTAGGATACAAGGTAAGTTGGCTAGGATAAGGTTAGCTTGCATTTTTATTAATCAAAACCGTAGCTAAAAACAAGCAAAAATATCCCATTTTGTTTTACCCATAATTTCTTGGTTACAAATCCGTTTTGAGTGATTCGAGTTGCCATGGTTTCGTATCGAACTCAACATTATTAATATTAACAGAAAAATTATAAGTTTATAGTCAAAAATACAGCTTATGTTTCAAATAAGAGAAGATAGTCATATTCATCGTAAGACCGACATCTTGATGACCCTTTTGAAAAACATACTTCCACTTAGAGTTTAACCATGGATTTTGGATATATTTCATATCCATATAAAATAATATTTTTCCCCAAAGTAAATCTTTTAACTCAAAGTTTAAGATAGGTTTTTAAAATTAAACCCAAAACAGTCCCCGATGATCTATGACGGCGTATGTTCAGTTTTAAGGTGTTCTTCGTGTTTACAAGTTTTATATCCTTATGTTAGCTTGACATATTGTCATTATACATGTGTTGAAGTATTTTAAAAGTGAAGTTAGAAGGATTAAATTTGTTTGTGAACAAGTTTAGAATTAATCTAAACTATGTTCTTGTTGTTGTAAGTTATAAACTCATAATAAGATAGCTATATGGATATGAATCGAAAAAGATTATGAATAAGGTTACTACCTCAAATTAAATGAACAAAGTTGCTGAGAAAATAAGATGATAATCTTGTGATCAAAGATATCCTTGATGGCTTGTAATCCTTGGAGTAGAATCATAGAATGAACAAAAGTTCGAATAAGATTTCTATCTTGAATTAAGATAGTTATAAGTATATGAATTGAACCAAAACTTATATATGATTCTTACCTTGATAAAGAGTAGTAGATGAGTTAACAAAGTGTTCTTGAAGCTAGTTTATGATCAAAGTGAATGAAGATTTTCTAGTACTTGAAGTATGTGTGTTTAAAGAGTGTTTAAAGAGTAAGAAATGGAGAGAATACTTGGATTTCTTGTGTGTGAGTATTATGAGAGTGAAGGTAAGTTAAATAGCTGATATGAATGAGTAAAAAGAGTGTTAAAAGTCGTGGTTCATGCATATAGTTAAGAGACTTTATCAAAATTTGGAATATAGCATAACAATGCAAACTAGAAGTTAAATGTTGGTTCCCACAAGTCTCCATCATGTTTATCCTTGTCTTGTGACTCATAGGGCTGCTAAGGAGGCTATAATTGGTATTTCATATTGGTATATACTCATAGTATTTAAGTATGGAAGCTGGGTATGATACGGGCATAAATACCGAATGAATACGAATAGAATTCTTGATGGAATTGAATGAGATTATGAGTATAGCTATCTTTGTTGAGTATAAGTATGTTAGTATATATGTTTAAGTCCTTCAAAAGTGTATTAATACATATTAATACAATACATATACATACATTTTAATTTAGAAGTTATTACAACGTTAATCATTATATATATATATATATATATATATATATATATATATATATATATATATATATATATATATATATATATATATATATATATATATATATATATGTATATAATCTTGAAGTCTTTAAGTTAGTAATCTCATTTTATGTATATAACCAATTGTTATTATATGTAATGAGATACTTAAATATCATTTTATCAAATCATAAGTATATATATATATATATCCATATATACATCATTATATAATTATTTCGAGTTATGACGTTCGTGAATCGTCAGACAAACTGGGTGGCGAAACATTTGTATAAAATTCATTTCAAATAACCAAATCTTAATGAGTTTGATTGCTTAACATGTTGGAAACATTAATTATGTAAATATTAATCTTCTATATATTAGCGGAAAAATCCGGGTCGTTACATTACACTCTCGTTAAATTAAATTTCGTCCCGAAATTTAGAATTGTACGTAGTTAACGTGCGATATTGGGAAACAAATGTGGGTACTTCAGATTCATTTGGTCTTCTCGTTCTCAAGTAAATTCAGGTCCTCTACGAGCATTTCATCGAACCTTAACGATTGGTATTTTACTTTGTTTGAGTCGTTTGACCTTACGATCCATAATTTCGACGGGTTCTTCGACGAAATTTAGTTTCTCGTCAATCTTAATTTCATCTAAAGGGATAATGAGATCTTCGGTAGCTAGGCATTTCTTCAGGTTCGAAACATGAAAGGTGTTGTGAATCTTTTCTAATTGTGGAGGTAGCTCAAGTCAATAGGCCACCGGCCCATTGCGTTTTTCAATCTTGAATGGCCCAATGTATCTTGGGCTCAATTTTCCCTGCTTTCCAAAACGAATAACACCTTTCCAAGGTGATACCTTAAGCATAACCATATCACCCTTCTTAAACTCTAAAGGTTTTCTCCTAACATCTGCATAGCTCTTTTGTCGACTCCGGGCTGTTTTCAATCGTTGCTGAATCTGAATGATTTTATCGGTGGTTTCTTGGATAATTTCTGGACCTGTAATCTGTTTATCCCCCACATCACTCCAACAAATCAGAGACCTGCACTTCCTACCATAAAGTGCCTCGAATGGTGCCGCCTCAATACTAGAATGGTAGCCGTTGTTGTAGGAAAACTCAGCTAACGATAGATGTCGATCCCAACTGCTTCCAAAATCAATAACACATGCTGTAGCATGTCTTCGAGTGTCTGAATCGTCCTTTCACTCTGCCCATCTGTAATGACCCGGAATTTTCTGACCAAATTATACTTATGAGATTAATATTTACATAAATTAAACCATACCAACATGATAAGCAATCCAAATTGTTGAGACTTGTGTTTTTGAAAAGAGTTTTACACAACATTTGACCGTCCAATATGACCGATGATATCACGAACTATATAACATACGATAATTATACATTTGTGTATATATATGTATTTATATATATTTAACATGATCTAAAGATGGTTTAACATCTCATTGTGTACTAATGACAATGAGTTATAAGTATATTTTGAAACTACTAACTTAAGTTTTCAAAACGATAACTATACGTAACATTCTTTGATATATATACTTATAATCTATAATGCTTATACATGTATCGTATATATAATGTATTTAATCACTTTTTAAGGACTTAAATACATAAAACAATATAAGTATATTCACAAAAGATAGCTATATTTGAATTCTCGTTCCGTTTCCTCAAGATTTCTATACGTATATCTAGGGTATATGTACCCGTATCATACCCAGCTTCTATACGTATTTACTATTGGTATATACACATCAAATCAATATCCTAATCAACATTATTAATGCCCTAGATATGAGGTAACTAGAAATTTTCAAGTAGTATGAATTATTAGTAAGAAAACAAAATTTGAAATCCTTTTCTTTCTTTATAAACTAAAAACGTTTTTATAAATGAACACCATTTCTTCACTCCATTTTCTCATACCTACACCTTCATTTCTCTCTCAAAATACTCCTAACTTCATACTTGATCATCTCCAAGCATTTTCCCCATCATTTAGCTTCAATTACAAGCCTTAAACACCATAAGAAAACTCTTTCAAGAACATATCAAAATAACCACCCATTTGAAGAAGTTTACTTCTAACCTTTTGATCTAACTCCACCACTCTTTGATTCCAAGATTATTTCTTATCTTTTGCAGTAACTTTGTCCAAGCAACTTGAGGTAGTAACCTTGTTCATAATCTTATTCAATTCATATTCATATAGCTATCTTATTTTGTGGTATAAAATTTTAACAACAAGAACATAGTTTGAATGATTTCAAACTTGTTCGCAAACTAAATAGATCCTTTTAACTTAACTTTTAAAACACTTCAAGACCTGTAATATATCATAATGATATTCTAACCTAACAAGATATAACTTGGTTTTACAAAGAATATCTTAAAAACTGAATCTACGTCGTCGGAGTGCAACCGGGGGCTGTTTTGGGTTGGATAATTAAAAACCATCTTGAACTTTGAGTTGGAAGTTCATGTTCTGGAAAAATGATATTTCTTATGAATATGTTAACACATAAAAATTTCATGGTTTAACTCAAAGTGTAAGTATTTTTAGAAAAATGATCATTAAATGTTGTTTTTATGATGGAAAATGATCACTTTCATAAGTTTCACCAAAGTTTGACCTATAACCTATGATTTCGAATACAAACTAAGGTATTTTCAGTTCATATTCTTAAAATTTGACTCGATCCAAGGAAGTGGCAAGTTGAACCAACAAAAACGAAGTTGTAATGAAGAAACTACGACTAAAACAAGATTGGGTATCCGAAGCTAGTTTAGCTACGAAAATATTTGGAGAAAAAGTAAATTAATCATATCTTTTCTAATTAATATGATATTTTATATATAATTACTTATGATTTGATTTTATATATTTCAGGACCACCCGTAAACAACACGAGAAGATTAATCATAAGACCTCATGATTGTACGCAACACGTCATTTGACAACACGGTACTTTATGTGCGCAACACGTCATTTGACAACATGGTACCATGGGTCGAGATTAATTCTGATCAATACGAATACGATGGGGACTTTATTTATTTTATTTAAGCAACTAATTGTGGACCACTAACATCGGACTACTAACTACGGACTAAGAAAATATTAAAAGTATTAAAAGTATATATATATGTAACGATTACTTAAAAAGAAAATATGTTGATATATTATATATATGGTTAGGTTCGTGATATCTATCGGAGACCAAGTCGAATTAAATACCTTCAAGGCAAAAGTGAGTTTCATTTGCTCCCTTTTTAATTGCTTTTGCAATATATATTTTTGGGCTGAGAATACATGCGCTGCTTTTATAAAAGTTTACAAAATAGACACAAGTACTTAAAAATATATTCTACGTTGAGTTGTACCACTGGCATATTTCCCTGTAGCTTGGTAACTACTATTTACATGGGTATTGTAAACGCGAATCCTGTTGATAGATCTATCGGGCCTGACAACCCCAACCGGACTGGACGACCAGTATTCAACGGTTGCACAATACTTCGTTTTGGTGACCACACTTGGTACGGTGTAGTGAGATTTCATAATAAAGGGAATATGCGACGTTGATTAAATGTTAAGTATGGTTACCAAGTGCTCAACCACTTAGAATGTTTTACATACACTTGCGAGTGTATTATGTTTATGATTATGAAATCTTGTGGTCTATTAACATATTGAAATGATTGTTATGATAAACCTATGAACTCACCAACCTTTTGGTTGACACTTTAAAGCATGTTTATTCTCAGGTACGAATTAAGTCTTTCGCTGTGCATTTGCTCAATATAAGGACATTACGTGGAGCCGATCATCGCAATGGGACCAAATGTTGATGACTTCGTCCAGGTGGATTAGGACGGGTCCTTTCACCATTAGTTTGTGGATGATAGGCAGTACTTAAATCTAGACGAGTTCCCAACGCTTCGTGTAATGCCTGCCAGAATCTGGAAGTAAATCTGCTATCACAATCAGAGATAATAGAGATTGGTATACCATGTCTAGAAACAACTTCTTTCATGTATAATCGTGCTAATTTCTTTATTCCATCCTCTTCTTTTATTGGTAAAAAGTGTGCTGACTTAGTAAGACGATCGACTATTACCCAAATCATATCATAACCACCTGCGGTTCTCGGTAACTTAGCAATGAAATCCATGGTAATGTTTTCCCATTTCCATTCTGGGATTTCAGGTTGTTTGAGTAGACCCGATGGTTTCTGATGTTCAGCTTTGACTTTAGAACAAGTCAAACATGCTCCTACGTATGTGGCTATATCGGCCTTCATTCCTGGCCACCAAAAGTTTCTCTTGAGGTCTTGGTACATTTTCCCCGCTCTGGGATGTATTGAATATCTGGTTTTATGTGCTTCATCTAGTACCACTTTCCTCAAATCCCCATTCTTTGGTACCCAAATTCTTTCAGCTAAATACCTGGTTCCGTCTTCCCAAATATTAAGCTGTTTTTCTAATCCTTTGGGTATTTCCTTTCCAAAAATTCCTTCCTTAAAAACCTCCTGTTGTGCCTCTTTTATTCGAGTAGTAAGATTAGTATGAATAATCATGTTCATAGCTTTTACTCGAATAGGTTCTCTTTCCTTTCGACTCAAGGCATCGGCTACCATATTCGCTTTCCCCGGGTGGTAACGGATTTCACAATCATAATCATTTAACAGCTCAACCCACCTACGCCGCCTCATATTTAGTTGCTTTTGATTTAAAATATGTTGGAGACTTTTGTGGTCGGTGTATACAATAAACTTAACCCCATATAGATAATGTCTCCACATCTTTAATGCAAAAACAACGGCGCCCAATTCCAGATCATGTGTGGTGTAGTTTTGTTCATGAATTTTGAGTTGTCGAGAAGCATATGCAACCACCTTCTTCCATTGCATAAGAACACACCTAAAACCAATTCTTGATGCGTCACAGTAGATAACAAAATCTTCCATTCCGTCAGGTAACGATAAAATAGGTGCCGTAGTCAACTTCTTTTTCTACAATTGGAAGGCACCCTCTTGTTCGGAAGTCCATTCATACTTTTTCCCCTTGTGTGTCAAGGCAGTTAAAGGTTTGGCTACTCGGGAGAAATCTTGAATAAATCTCCTATAATAACCGGCTAAACCCAAAAATTGACGTATTTACGTTGGAATTTTCGAGGTTTCCCAATTTTTGATGGCTTCGATCTTGGCGGGATCAACTTTGATTCCATTACTACTGACTACGTGGCCAAGAAATTGTACTTCATTTAACCAAAAAGCGCACTTAGAGAATTTTGCATAAAGTTGTTCTTTTCTTAACAACTCTAATACAAGTCTCAAGTGTTGTTTGTGTTCTTGGTTATTCTTCGAATAGATAAGAATGTCATCAATAAAGACAATAACAAACTTATCTAAATATGGACTACATACTCGGTGCATGAGATCCATGAAAACTGTGGGTGCATTGGTTAGACCGAATGGCATAACCATGAATTCGTAATGGCCATAACGAGTTCTGAAGGCTGTTTTTGGTATATTGCCTTCTTTAACCCTCAGTTGATGATAACCCAATCTTAAGTCAATTTTGGAGTATACGCTCGAACCTTGGAGTTGATCAAATAGGTCGTCGATTCGGGGTAAAGGGTATCGGTTTTTGATGGTTACTTTGTTCAGCTCACGGTAATCGATACACATGCGAAAAGACCCATCTTTCTTTTTAACGAAAAAATTGGAGCTCCCCATGGTGACGTACTCGGTCGGATAAAACCACGTTCTAATAATTCTTGTAGCTGACTTTGTAATTCTTTCATTTCGGTGGGCGCAAGTCTATATGGAGCATGAGCTATTGTTGCGGCTCCTGGTATAAGATCTATTTGAAATTCAACTGATCGGTGTGGAGGTAGTCCCGGTAATTCATCCGAAAACACCTCAGGAAATTCTCTTGCAACAGGAACGTCATCGATTTTCTTTTCTTCTTTTTCAACCTTCTCGACGTGTGCTAGTATGGCATAGCAACCTTTTCTTATTAGTTTGCGCGCCTTCAAACTACTAATAAGATTTAATTTGGCATTACCCTTTTCTCCGTACACCATTAAGGGTAACCCGTTTTCTCTCGGAATGCGAATCGCCTTCTCATGACAAACAACTTCGGCTTTCACCTTGGACATCCAGTCCATTCCAATAATTACGTCGAAGCTTCCCAATTCCACCGGTATTAAATCAATTGCAAACGTTTCGCTAACTAAACTAATTTTTCGATTACGACAAATTTTATCAACCTTAATTAGTTTACCGTTTGCTACTTCAACTATACACTTTTTATCCAAACGCGTTAACGGGCAATTTAATTTGGCACAAAATTCTCTACTCATATAACTTCTATCAGCACCCGAATCAAATAAAACATAAGCAGGTGTATTGTTGATAAGAAACGTACCCGTAACAAGCTCCGGGTCTTCCTGTGCTTTCTCCCCATTAATGTTGAAGGCTCTCCCACGGCCTTGCCTATTTCCATTCCTGCACTGGTTTATGGTATGGCCCGGTTTTCCACCTCCATAGCAAACAACGTCGTTATTATTTGTTCCGGCATTATTTACTCCTTTGTTTCTATTTGGTCCGTAGACTTCACACTTTTCCGCAATATGCCCATTCCTATTACACTTGGTACATAATTCTCTACAAAACCATTCAGGATGAAACGTATCACACCTAGGGCATATAGTTCTTTACCTTTTGTTGGCGTTGTTGTTGTTGTTATTGTTGTTGTTGTTGTTGTTGTTGTTGTTGTTGTTGTTGTTGTTAGGGTTATTGTTGTTGAGTCGTTTGTTGTTGTTATTGTTGTGATTGGGATTGTTGTTGTTGTTATTATTATTGGGATGGTTGTTGCGGTTATTGTTACGGTTGTTGTTGCAATTATTGTTATTGTTGGGGTGGTTGCGATTGTTGTTGTAGTTGTTGTTTTGATTGTTGTTGTTGTACTGATGACCCTGATCACTGCTTTCCTCCCACTTTCTTTTTCCCTGTTTCATTATGGACTCCTCGGCCGCTTCTTTCTTTATCCTTCCTGTAATTTGGCTTATCAATTTGTGGGCTATACGGCTCACTTTCTGCATTGTTGCAGGGTCGTTAGCACCTACATGCTCTTGGATTCATTCCTGCAACCCTTTTATGAATGCTTCAATTTTAGCTTCTTCATCCTCAAATGCTCAAGGACACATTAAATCTAGTTCATTGAAACGTCGCTCGTAGGTAGTGACATTTAACCCTTGGGTTGTCAGTGCTTTAAGCTCTGCCTTGAGCTTGTTGATTTCGGTTCTGGGACGGTACTCTTCCGTCATCATGTGCTTGAAAGCGGACCATGGAAGTGCGTAGGCGGTATTCTGTCCTACGTAATCCATGTAGGTATTCCACCATGTCAAAGCAGTACCCCTGAAAGTATGTGTGGCATACTTAACTTTATCCTCTTCTACGCAGTTGCTGATTGTGAACACGGCTTCAACCTTCTCTGTCCACCGCTTTAGTCTAACGGGTCCTTCAGTTCCTTCAAACTCATTAGGTTTGCAGGCCATAAAAGCTTTGTAGGAACATCCTACCCGGTTGCCATTGTTTCCTCCACTGTTGGAACCCGATTGGTTATTGTTGTTCATTGCATTCACCACTGCAGCCATATTTGTAGCGAAAGCTTGAAGTTCTTCTGTGTTCAATTGTTGTTGTCTAGTAGCTGGAGGAGCCATTTCCTTCAAAAATAGTCGACTGAGTTAATCATATAGAATTTTAGAAGTAGCCAAAAAGTATTTTGTAGCTTAATATGAACTTATTATTATAAAAGCCTTTTCTTCATATTAGCTTTTTATAACTATAATAATGTTCATACTTAGCAGCTAACACACAAATTAACTACTAAAATTCTAATATGAAAAACTATGGTAAGTTATTAGGTTACTACGTAATAATAAGTTTTAATAATAATAATAATAAACCTTCCATGCTTATTCTTATTATTATACAATCATAAGAAAAATTAACAAACTTAAACACACAATATAATACATATTATACAATGCATGGAATACAGGATAGCTGCCGATGGTTCAAGAACGGCGAGATTTCTTAGATGTTGAAGTTGTTTCTTTCTCGGCCAAACGTTTGGATTTTCGTTTGGATAGTTCTTTTTCCAATTCCTCCCAATTGGTTCTTTCGGCTAATTGTTTGGGAGCAAAACCAACAGTCGTTATACGAGCGGTCATTTTATAAACTAGTCTCTTAGGTGGTTCAGGTGGATGATCACAAACATTTTGGGTCATAATAGGTTCATCGGGTTTGGGATCGGGTATAACAGCCAAAGATTTTCCCAAATCACGTTGCGGTTCGGTAATTTCCACAACTTCTTCAGGATCCTCTTCTTCGGGTTCCTCTTCGGGATCTTCTTCTGGATCCTCTTCTGGAACCTCTACTGGCAATTGTAAATCTTTCCAATTTTCCCAACAATTTTCCACTTTAATGGTAGCACCAAAAGTTAACTTTTCTGTTGGTTCATAAGTCGTATACTTTGACTCAGCCTCCGAATCACTTGATAAGTAAATGAAATCTGAATCACTAGAGATGATTATATGATCGGATGAAGTCATCTATCACATAATAGCAGGCACGTTAAGAAAATGATATATCTTATAATATTTATATGTTAGTAATCTTATGTTTCCAACAATTATATTAAGCAATCATTTTTAAAATAATTACGGTCGAAGTCCAGACTCACTAATGCATCAAAAATCAGTTAGACACACTAATGAAAAATTTTCTGATTCTCTAAGACCAATGCTCGGATACCAACTGAAATGCCCCATTCATATTAAGTATAAACGTTTCATATTAATTGGTTTCTTTGCGAGGTTTTGACCTCTATATGAGACGTTTTTCAAATCTTGCATTCGTTTTTAAAAACAACCATAACCTTTATTATTGAATAAAGGTCTTAACGACATAATTTAGATTGTCTATCAAAGACAATCTCCTCAAACAAATAAGTTTTTACACAACCCATTAAAATATGATCAAATATATTACAACAAATACTCCGAATGCAAGTTTAAACAATATAAACAATTATGCCGACTCTAAATCTTGACCTTGGGTTGGCATACGACATCGGAAGCGTTTTTAATATTCACCTGAGAATAAACATGCTTAAAACATCAACAAAAATGTTGGTGAGTCATATGTTCAATTTCTATATAATAATCATAATATTTAATAAGCCACAAGATTTCATTTAATTAAATGCGCAGGATCATTACAACTGCAAAAATCATTCATACGATGAGTCGCCTGGTAACCGACCTTAACATAGAGCGCTTAAGATATCTGGCACCATACATTCCACTATTCAAATGTATGACAAAATCCCTTCGAAGTACTAAAGCATTTCCACTATTCAAAAATGGGGGTGGTTGGTGCCCGTAGATCTACCTTTAGGATTCGCGTCAATTAGTGTTTTTCACTAATTCTTAGGTTACCAAGCATAATAATAATAAGTACAGATATCCGGTATAACAAAACAGTCGTAGAATGTAGTTTCATGAACTTGTGCTTATTTTGTAAAACATTTATAAATTTGCATGTATTCTCATCCCAAAATAATTTAGATAGTAAAAATGAGATTATAACTCACTTGTGATGATTTCCAAATAGATGGTGATAAGACTTGGCCTTTTGACAAATTCACGAACCTAATAATAATATTCTTGTGTCAAGATATATATATATATATATATATATATATATATATATATATATATATATATATATATATATATATATATATATATATAATTAATATTCCATACTTATGATACTTGTGATAATTTTAATTGTCCATTGTTAGTAGTCCAACGTCCGTAGTCCAATAGTCCAATAGTCCAATAGTCCAACAGTATAAATATATATATAAATATAAATGCGTATATTGTGTTAGAATTCACTAGCACTATAATATATTGTCTTAATATAATAAGACACATAATATGTATATTGTCTGAAGCAATCCGCGACCCATTGTATACATATCTTAGGCTCGATCACAACTCAAAGTATATAATATTTTGGAATCCACTTTGACCCACAGCTAACTCGAAATTACTGCCATTGGTGTCTAATAGTTTGTTCCAATAATATATATAGAAGAAATCAAAATGATATGTCAAAATGCTATATACGGATCCACGGTGATCAAGTCATATATATATATGGTGTCTTACGATCTTTATTAAGACTATAATATATTATCGTAGAAATTAATCACGACTATTATAAATTGTATTTCCATAAGTTCGGGAACAAGACATGTATAAATACATGTAGGATACAAGGTAAGTTAGCTAGGATAAGGTTAGCTTCCATTTTTATTAATCAAAACCGTAGCTAAAAACAAGCAAAAATATCCAATTTTGTTTTACCCATAATTTCTTCGTTACAAATCCGTTTTGAGTGATTCGAGTTGCCATGGTTTCGTATCAAACTCAACATTATTAATCTTAACAGAAAAAGTATAAGTTTATAGTCAAAAATACAGCTTAGGTGTCAAATAAGAGAAGATAGTCATATCCGTCGTAAGAACGACATCTTGATGACCTTTTTGAAAAACATACTTCCACTTAGAGTTTAACCATGGATTTTGGATATATTTAATATCTATATAAAATAAAATTTTTCACCAAAGGATATCTTTTAATTCAAAGTTTAAGATAGGTTTTTAAAATTAAACCCAAAACAGCCCCTGATGATCTATGACGGCGTATGTTCAGTTTTAAGGTGTTCTTCGTGTTTAGAAGTTTTATATCCTTATGTTAGCTTGACATACTGTCATAATACATGTGTTGAAGTATTTTAAAAGTCAAGTTAGAAGGATTAAATTTGTTTGTGAACAAGTTTAGAATTAATCTAAACTATGTTCTTGTTGTTGTAAGTTATAAACTCATAATAAGATAGCTATATGGATATGAATCAAAAAAGATTATGAATAAGGTGACTACCTCAAATTAAATGAACAAATTTGCTGAGAAAATAAGATGATAATCTTGTGATCAAAGATATCCTTGATGGCTTGTAATCCTTGGAGTAGAATCATAGAATGAATAAAAGTTCGAAATAAGATTTCTATCTTGAATTAAGATAGTTATAAGTATATGAATTGAACCAAAGCTTATCTATGATTCTTACCTTGATAAAGAGGAGTAAATGAGTTAACAAAGTGTTCTTGAAGCTAGTTTATGATCAAAGTGAATGAAGATTTTCTAGTACTTGAAGTATGCGTGTTTAAAGAGTGTTTAAAGAGTAAGAAATGGAGAGAATACTTGGAGTTCTTGTGTGTAAGTATTATGAGAGTGAAGGTAAGTTAAATAGCTGATATGAATGAGTAAAAAGAGTGTTAAAAGTCGTGATTCATGCATATGGTTAAGAGACTTTATCAAAATTTGGAATATAGCATAATAATGCAAACTAGAAGTTAAATATTGGTTCCCACAAGTCTCCATCATGTTTATCCTTGTCTTGTGACTCATAGGGCTGCTAAGGAGGCTATAATTGGTATTTCATATTAGTATATACTCATAGTATTTAAGTATGGAAGCTGGGTATGATACGGGTATAAATATCAAATGAATACGAATAGAATTCTTGATGGAATTGAATGAGATTATGATTATAGCTATCTTTGTTGAGTATAAGTATGTTAGTATATATGTTTAAGTCCTTCAAAAGTGTATTAATAAATATTAATACAATACATATACATATATTTTAATTTAGAAGTTATTACAACGTTAATCGTTATATATATATGTATATAATCTTGAAGTCTTTAAGTTAGTAATCTCATTTTATGTATATAACCAATTATTATTATATGTAATGAGATACTTAAATATCATTTTATCAAATCATAAGTATATATATATATGTATATATATATATATATATATATATATATATATATATATATATATATATATATATATATATATATATATATATATATATATATATATATATCCATATATACATCATTATATAATTATTTCGAGTTATGACGTTCGTGAATCGTGAGACAAACTGGGTGGCCAAACATTTGTATAAAATTCATTTCAAATAACCAAATCTTAATGAGTTTGATTGCTTAACATGTTGGAAACATTAATTATGTAAATATTAATCTTCTATATATTAGCGGAAAAATCCGGGTCGTTACAGTATAGGGCTGAAAGAATTTGGGTACCAAAATTTGGAGATATGAGAGAAATGGTACTTAGAGAAGCTCATAAAACCAGATACTCAATACATCCTGGAACGGGGAAGATGCACAAGGATCTCAAGAAATATTTTTGGTGGTCAGGTATGAAAGCTGATGTTGCTAAATACGTAGGGGAATGTTTGACGTGTTCTAAGGTCAAAGCGGAGCATCAGAAACCATCAAGTCTACTTCAACAACCTGAAATCCCGGAATAGAAATGGGAAAACATTACCATGGATTTCATCACTAAATTGCCAAGGACTGCAAGTGGTTTTGATACTATTTGGGTAATAGTTGATTGTCTCACCAAATCAGCACACTTCCTACCAATAAGAGAAGATGACAAGATGGAGAAGTTAGCACGACTGTATTTGAAGGAAGTCATCTCCAGACATGAAATACCAATCTCTATTATCTCTGATAGGGATGGCAGATTTATTTCAAGATTCTGGCCGACATTACAGCAAGTATTAGGAACTTGTCTAGACATGAGTACTGCCTATCATCCACAAACTGATGGTCAGAGCGAAAGGATGATACAAACGCTTGAAGACATGCTACGATCATGTGTTATTGATTTCGGAAACAGTTGGGATCGACATCTACCGTTAGCAGAATTTTCCTACAACAACAGCTACCATTCAAGCATTGAGATGGCGCCGTTTGAAGCACTTTATGGTAGAAAGTGCAGGTCACTGATTTGTTGGAGTGAAGTGGGTGATAGACAGATTACGGGTCCAGAGATAATACAAGAAACTACCAAGAAGATCATCCAAATTAAACAACGGTTGAAAACCGCCCAAAGTCGACAAAAGAGCTACGCCGACATTAAAAGAAAAGATATAGAATTTGAAACTGGAGAGATGGTCATGCTTAAGGTTTCACCTTGGAAAGGCGTTGTTCAATTTGGTAAACGAGGGAAATTAAATCCAAGGTATATTGGACCATTCAAGATTATTGATCGTGTCGGACCAGTAGCTTACCGACTTGAGTTACCTCAACAACTCTCGGCTGTACATAACACTTTCCACGTCTCAAATTTGAAGAAATGTTTTGCTAAAGAAGATCTCACTATTCCGTTAGACAAAATCCAAATCAACGAAAAACTTCAATTCATCGAAGAACCCGTCGAAATAATGGATCGTGAGGTTAAATGACTTAAACAAAACAAGATACCAATTGTTAAGGTTCAATGGAATGCCCATAGAGGACCCGAGTTCACCTAGGAATGAGAAGATCAGATGAAGAAGAAATACCCGCACTTATTTCTAGAAGATACGTCAACACCTCCAACTGCTTAAAATTTCGGGACGAAATTTATTTAACGGGTAGGTACTGTAGTGACCCGAACTTTTCCATGTTTATATATCTTAAATAAAATTGATATTTACATGATTAAGTGTTTTCAACATGTTAAGCAATCAAACTTGTTAAGACTTGATTAATTGAAATAGGTTTCATATAGACAATTGACCACCCAAGTTGACAGGTGATTCACGAACGTTAAAACTTGTAAAAACTATAAGATGACATATATATGATTATATATATAGTTAACATGATATTATGATAAGTATCTCATTAGGTATTTTAACAATGAGTTATATACATAAAATTGAGTTTATTGAATTAAGAAACTCGAAATGATATATATAACGATTATCGTTATAACAACATCTTACTAATTACATATGAATCATATTAAGATATTGTTACACTATGTTTAATCATGATAAATGATAAGTAAACATGTCATTATGTATATTAACAATGAACTACATATGTAAAAACATGACTACTAACTTAAGGATTTCGAAACGAGACATATATGTAACGATTATCGTTGTAACGACATTTAAATGTATATATATCATATTAAGATATATTAATATATCATAATATCATGATAATATAATAATTTAACATCTCATTAGATATAATAAGCATTGGGTTAACAACATTTAACAAGATCGTTAACTTAAAGGTTTTAAATCAACATTTACATGTAACGACTAACGATGACTTAACGACTCAGTTAAAATGTATATACATGTAGTGTTTTAATATGTATTCATACACTTTTGAAAGACTTCAAGACACTTATCAAAATACTTCTACTTAACAAAAATGCTTACAATTACATCCTCGTTCAGTTTCATCAACAATTCTACTCGTATGCACCCGTATTCGTACTCGTACAATACACAGCTTTTAGATGTATGTACTATTTGTATATACACTCCAATGATCAGCTCTTAGCAGCTCATGTGAGTCACCTAACATATGTGGGAGCCATCATTTGGCAACTAGCATGAAATACCTCATAAAATTACAAAAATATTAGTAATCATTCATGAGTTATTTACAAGTAAACAAAATTAAACATCCTTTATATCTAATCCATATACCAACGACCAAAAACACCTACAAACACTTTCATTCTTCAATTTTCTTCATCTAATTGATCTCTCTCAAGTTCTATCTTCAAGTTCTAAGTGTTCTTCATAAATTCTATAAGTTCTAGTTTCATAAAATCAAGAATACTTCCAAGTTTGCTAGCTTACTTCCAATCTTGTAAAGTGATCATCCAACCTCAAGAAATCTTTATTATTTATAGTAATATATCTTTCTAATACAAGGTAATACTCATATTCAAACTTTGATTCAATTTCTATAACTATAACAATCTTATTTCGAGTGGAAATCTTACTTGAACTTGTTTTCGTGTCATGATTCTGCTTCAAGAACTTTCAAGCCATCCAAGGATTCTTTAAAACTAGATCTATTTCTCTCATTTCCAGTAGGTTTATCCACAAAACCTGAGGTAGTAATGATGTTCATAACATCATTCGATTCATATATATAAAACTACCTTATTCGAAGGTTTAAACTTGAAATCACTAGAACATAGTTTAGTTAATTCTAAACTTGTTCGCAAACAAAAGTTAATCCTTCTAACTTGACTTTTAAAATAAACTAAACACATGTTCTATATCTATATGATATGCTAACTTAATGATTTAAAACTGAAAAACACGAAAAACACCGTAAAATCGGATATACGCCGTCGTAGTAACATCGCGGGCTGTTTTGGGTTAGTTAATTAAAAACTATGATAAACTTTGATTTAAAAGTTGTTCTTCTGGGAAAATGATTTTTCTTATGAACATGAAACTATATCCAAAAATCATGGTTAAACTCAAAGTGGAAGTATGTTTTCCAAAATGGTCATCTAGACGTCATTCTTTCGACTGAAATGACTACCTTTACAAAAACGACTTGTAACCTGTATTTCCGAAATTAAACTTATACTTTTTCTATTTAGATTCATAAACTAAAGTTCAATATGAAACCATAGCAACTTGAAACACTCAAAACGGATTTAAAACGAAGAAGTTATGGGTAAAACAAGATTAGATATTTTTGCTTGTTGTAGCTACGTGAAAATTGGTAACAAATTTATATTAATCATATCCTAGCTAACTTATATTGTATTATACATGTATTCTAATATATTATGTAATCTTGGGATACCATAGACACGTATGCAAATATTTTGACATATCATATCGACCCATCTATATATATTATTTGGAACAACCATAGACACTCTATATGCAGTAATGTTGGAGTTAGCTATACAGGGTTGAGGTTGATTCCAAAAATATATATACTTTGAGTTGTGATCTAGCCTGAGACGTGTATACACTGGGTCGTGGATTGATTCAATATAATATATATCAATTTATTTCTGTACATCTAACTATGGACAACTAGTTGTAGGTTACTAACGAGGACAGCTGACTTAATAAACTTAAAACCTCAAAATGTATTAAAAGTGTTGTAAATATATTTTGAACATACTTTGATATATATGTACATATTTGTTATAGGTTCGTGAATCGACCAGTGGCCAAATCTTACTTCCCGACGAAGTAAAAATCTGTGAAAGTGAGTTATAGTCCCTCTTTTAAATTCTAATATTTTGGGATGGGAATACATGCAGTTTTATAAATGTTTTACGAAATAGACACAAGTAATTGAAACTACATTATATGGGTGAATGATCGAAGCCGAATATGCCCCTTTTGCTTGGTAACCTAAGAATTAGTAAACCGATCTACTAATTGACGCGAATCCTAAAGATAGATCTATTGGGCCTAACGAACCCCATCCAAAGTACCGTATGCTTTAGTACTTTGAATTCGTTTTTATCATGTCCGAAGGATTTCCCGGAATGATATGGGATATTCTTATATGCATTTTGTTAATGTCGGTTACCAGGTGTTCACCATATGAATGAATTTTATCTCTATGTATGGGATGTATATTGAAATATGAAATCTTGTGGTCTATTATTATGATTTGATAATATATAGGTTAAACCTATAACTCACCAACATTTTTGTTGACGTTTTAAGCATGTTTATTCTCAGATGATTATTAAGAGCTTCCGCTGTTGCATACTAAAATAAGGACAAGATTTAGAGTCCATGATTGTATGATATTATGTAAAAACTGCATTCAAGAAACTTATTTTTGATGTAATATATTCTTATTGTAAACCATTATGTAATGGTCGTGTGTAAACAGTATATTTTAGATTATCATTACTTGATAATCTACGTAATGCTTTTTAAACCTTTATCGATAAAATAAAGGTTATGGTTGTTTTAAAAATGAATTGCAGTCTTTGAAAAAATGTCTCATATAGAGGTCAAAACCTCGTGACAAAATCAATTAATATGGAACGTTTATAATCAATATGAACGAGACATTTTACCATTCTTGTGTTGAGATTTGGGAAGTGAGTCACGTGTAGTTCGGATTCACAATGACACGTGTGGATGCGGTCATTCTATTGGGATAGTGACTCTCATGTAGTTCGGATTCACTAGGGCGCGTGTAGTTCGGCCAATCCTGATTGTTGTTGCGATGGAGGTTGTGAGTCGCGTGTGGTGCGGATTCACTAAGGCGCGTGTAGTTTCGGCCAGCCTTCATGTTGTTGGATGTGAGAACTATTGGTTGTTTTATAGGCCAATGGTGGGGTCGCGAGGACCATGTTGTGTGATTTGTGATGCGATAGCCGTGTTTCGCTCACATGTTGTTACAGGTGTGACAATAGTCGATTTTGTACACCTTGGGATTAGCGTTGCCATAGTCATTTTAGACGCTATCGGTTTTAGCCGTTTGCTTATGATGTTACGATAGTTGCGTATTGGTTGTATTGCGCACTACAAGGTATGTTTAGTGTTAAGTGTTATCTGTAAGGATTCGTTTTTGTTTAGTCTTCATTCGGTTTGGTTGTTGACCTTATGTTGGGACGTGGTTACTTTTAGCGATGCACTTGGTATGGTACACTAGGAGTTGATATCTCGGTACGAGATTGGTTGAGTTTTCCCGATGTAAGGGATTGAGCAAGTTCTTGTGCTCGGATTTTTGGATTTTAATAAATCGCGGGTGACGATTTAGTTGTTGATGGTGACTCTTTGAGAAGAATTGCCTAGAGGAGTTGGAAGAATACGTGGCGATTTCGCGTATTTTAAGTGATCGATATATACTTCGGATGTTGTGTGTGTTGTACGGCTCAAAATGTGTGCATGTGTGTATTTAGTTAATGGATTAACCTTCAGGTTAACGAGAAGTTTGGTGGAAGTCGGATTAGAACGTTGTTTGAGAACCATCGAGTGTAGGTTCGGATTAGTTAAATGACTAGGATCACGAGAACGTGATCGAATGTAAGTGGGGGAGAGTTGTAACATCCCGATTTTCCCATACGTGATTTAAGGTACGTAATTGATCTTAAGAACATTTATACTTGATCGTACATGTCTTTAAATGATTTAAAGTTTTAGTTGATGTATACGATATATATATATATATATATATATATATATATATATATATATATATATATATATATATATATATATATATATATATATATATATATATATATATATACACACACACACACATGAGAATGTATACATGTATGAGTATGGGCATGGATTAGAAGTGTAGTGTCACCTGGAAATTTAGTGTCATTTGGAACTTCACCTGGAAGTTCACCTAAAAGTGTAGTGTCACCTGGAAATTTAGTGTCATTTGGAACTTCACCTGGAAGTTCACCTGGAAGTGTAGTGTCACCTGGAAGTTCACCTGGAAGTGTAGTGTCACCTGGAAGTTCACCTGGAAGTTCATCTGGAAATAAGTTGTTTTAAATTAAACTGTAAAAAGGAAGGGCATTTTGATATTTTCACTTGTGGGATGAATTTAAGACCCCAAGGTCAGATCTAGAGTGTCATTTACTCTTCTTTCACCTACCTTATCCCTTCCACTTCAATTTTAGAGTGAGAAAGAGTTTTAGTGTGAGAAAGCTCAAATCAAGGAGGAAAAAGCTTGATTCGGGTCAAGTCTCAAGTGTTAAAGCTGTTCATCTTGTTCTTGGCTACGTTTTAGTGGTATTGGTAAGTCTCAACTCCGAATTTCATCTTTATGAGTTGATATTCAAGTTAGGGTTTGGGTTCTAATTGTTGAGAAAACCCATCTAGACCTCAAATGGGTTATTTATAGCAAGTTATTATTGTTGTTGGTGGATTTTGGATGGGTTGATGATTTAGCCTTGATTAGGGCTTTAATTTGAGTATAATCACTATGATTAGTGATTATGTTGTTGAAAGAACTCAAATGGGTGTTGTTGGAAACTTGATTTTGAATTGGGTCAAAATAAGTGTTGTAAGTTGATTTTGGTGAAGACAAGTGTTTAAAACTTGTGGTTTTGTTAAGTTGGCGTTGTTGAAACCATTCTCACTAGTGTTAGTGATTATGGAAGTATTGAAACCATTTTTGGGTAATTTAGTTGACTAATTTTGAAATGGGTCAAAATTAGGGTTAAGGTGTCATTTTGGGCAAGATAAGTGTTTAACACTTATGATTGGGTTTAATTGGCATATTAGGACCAT
Organism: Rutidosis leptorrhynchoides; assembly: GCF_046630445.1. NCBI lineage: Eukaryota > Viridiplantae > Streptophyta > Magnoliopsida > Asterales > Asteraceae > Rutidosis > Rutidosis leptorrhynchoides. The sequence continues at coordinate 182,966,609 of NC_092337.1, forward strand.
TCTCACTTGTGTTAGTGATTATTGGTTAGTTTGGGCGCGGTTTGTGCTTGGAAGTGCATTTGGGTCGAAATTTCCACTAAGTGTCAATTTGGGTTGATTTGTAAATCCACCCTAATTTTGTTGTTTGTTATGTGATAAATGGAATAGGTACTTTCTATTGGCGATTTCGATTTTGGTTTGGCATCCATCAAGACTTCAAGGTGAGTGTTAATATCCTATGTACATATGCATGTGTAGGATGGGTGTGGGTCGGGTGAAGTGATTCTCGGCTATAGAGCTCACTTCACATATATGTGGATTTGATGGACTTGTGTATAGGTCCAATTGGCACGGTTGTGCGTTTTGTTTGAGCACCTTTGGCGAGGTGCACACTTTGTGTGTACGTTATCACATGTGCTTGTGATGTGGATTGTTTAACCCCAATGGCGAAGGGTTGATATTGAATTGTGATGTGGATAACCCCGATGTGGTGGATTTTATAATCTCGTGACCGTGGGTTTTGATATTGAGAAGTGAGTCACGTGTAGATGTGGATTCACGATGACGCGTGTAGTTCGGTCATCTTATTGAGGTAGTGATCTCGTGTGGTTGCGAATTTACTGAGGCTCGTGTAGTTCGGCCAACCTTGATGTTGTTATGTTACTGAAGATAGTAGTCTCGTGTGGATGCGGATTTACTAAGGCTCGTGTAGTTCGGCCAATCTTCATTTGGTATTGGGTTAAGAGGTTAACCTTGGGCGTTTATATATTGTATATCTATATTGTCGTATTCTTGTAGTGTAGCTAACCCTCCGGGTGTAGCTTGATGTCGTTGTTCATATCGTTGTTGGTGTACTTACATTGTTGACATCTTTAGCTTGTTGCTTAGTGATCGTACGGTATGTTTAGATTGGCTTGCCTTTATGCTTGGATGATCCGGTATGTGTTATTCGATTATTTGTGTGGCATGTCTATTTTATGCATATATATGTAAGTAGTATATTCTCACTCACTACGCGTTAGCTTACCCTCTCGTTGTTTACATTTTTTTATATATTGCATGGAGGCGGTGGCTCGGGTAAGCGTGAGAACTAGTGGACTTGCGTAGATTGCTTTAGAAAACTTTATTTTGTATTGATTAGGATTGGGTAGCGCATCTCCAATCACCATGCTCGGTTTTGTTGGAAATTAAAATGGTCGGGTCATGTTGCCCGTTCGGATATTTAAACTATGTATTTGATGTGCGTAGAGGCGTATATGAAATAGCTTATATTTTACTAGGAAAAACTATTAAATACGATACAATTTTACACAAGATATTTATTTATTTATAGAATGGATATACTTAAACCTTGCTACAACACTTATAGGTAGTGTACCTAATCGTACAGTAGTGTAGTTTTTAGTAAGTCCGGTTCGTTCCACAGGGAAATGTTATAAACAAAGCTTAACGCTATATTAGTTTTATCTTATAAAAATACAAATATATATAAGTAATATTATTATTATAAAAGGGGGTTTTTACCGTTTAATGACCGGTTTATCGATTTTTAAAACTTTAGTCGCAGTTAAAACCTAATGTAAAATATTAAATAAATACAACTTAATTTAAAACGAAAAGTAAATAACGATAATAAAATTGCGATAAAATAAAATTGCGATAATTAAAAAGTACAATAATTAGAAGTGCAATTAAATACAATGACAATAAATAAAAGTGCGATAATTAAAAGTGCAATTAAAAATGAAAATAAAAGAATTATGCTTATTTAAACTTCCATAATCATGATGTTTGACATGTTGATTTTTAGTTTATTCCCATGGGTTAATTGTTCTTTGTCCTGGATAATTTAATATGTCCATACGGATTTGTCCATAATAGTCCATCAGTCATAAATATAAAGTGCGAAAGTCTTCGTCAAATTATTCTTATTCCCGAAGTCAAATATTCCATCTAATTGGAGATTCGAATTGTAACAAAGTCTTAATACTTTGTTTAATGAATACACCAGGTTATCGACTGCGTGTAAACCAAGGTTTTACTACTTTGTTAACAATTACACCAATTACCCTTGAATGTAATTCACCCCTGTTTCAACAAGTCTATTAACTATTAATCCAGTTCTGTGTCCGGTAAAATGAACAATTATTGGTATTTATAGATATCCCGCCCACCGTACCCAGTCAAGCATATGTGGTTATATATAAATACGTCAAATTATAAGTTTATATATTAAATTAACAAGGTATTGTTTAGTTAATATAAAACCCATTAATAGCCCATATTCTAATTTCCACAAGTGTCGTTCTTTTGTCCAAACCCCAATTATGGTACAAAGCCCAATTACCCAATTTTAATATTTTTAGCCCAACATCATGATTACTTTGGTATTAAATAAGCATAATAATAACTTAGCTACGAGATATTAAATTAAAAAGGTTGAACATAACTTACAATGATTAAAAATAGCGTAGCATTACACGGACAGAATTTCGACTTACACCCTTACAACATTCGCTAACATACCCTTATTATTGGAAATTAAAATTAAAATTAAAATTAAAATTATAATATAAATATATATATATATATATATGTATATATATATATATGTATATATGTATATATATATATATATATATATGTATATATATATATATATGTATATATGTATATGTTGAGAGAGTTGGATGGATGGATATATATTTTACACTGAACCAAACACGTGAATTTATAGGGCTGTGGCCAGAAAAAGGGCCTCATGCGATCGCATGAGCTTTGCCCTTCAAGGCCATGCGATCGCATGGCCAGCTGGGAGAGCTCAAAAGTCTTTAAAAATGTGGGCTGCTTATTTATTTATTATATAATATAATATATATAATTAAATATAATTAAATATATATATTATATTATATTCTTGTACTCCGTTGACTTGTAATTTTTAGTCTGTTGCGTAGAGCGTTGAGAGTTAACTTTTGTCCCGGTTCTGGATTTTCGAATGTCCTTGCGTATAATTTAATATCTTGTATTTTGCGTTTTTCTTCTTCTACTCTTATAATTTTGAGACGTTTCTTATCAATAATTAGAACCACTTTGATTGTACTTTGTACTTTTGAGTTTTTTGGTCGTTTGCATCTTCAATTCGTCGAATCTATCTTTTGTCTTCACCTTTTATTATTTAAACGAATATCACTTGTAAATAGGACAATTGCAACTAAAAGCTTGTCTTTCTTGAGGGATAATGCTATGAAATATATGTTTGTTTTTAGAATTATCAAATATTCCCACACTTGAGCGTTGCTTGTCCTCAAGCAATATAGTCTTGAAATACTAGAATTACTTCTTTATTCTTCACACTTTGTACATCAGTAATTTCTATACGGCGGTATAAACAATGGTAGTAACGATGTGGTTTACAGTCCCACATGACTATAAAATTTAGATCCATTAGGGAAATTGGATCTTTATGAAAACATTTGATCTTTTGAAAATTAAATCTAGCTTTTACCCTAGATAAGTTTTCCGGAATAACCCTTCACCGGTGTTTGCAAATTGTTTTTGTGGGTTTGGTGGGTTTCAAATTTGAAAATTTTAGTTTAAAACTTGCGGTTTTGTGTCACCCACTTGCTAACCTTGTATTGGGAAAGCAACACGTCCAGTATACTTGCTCCGTATATTACCTTTCGGTAAACTACCGTCCGGTTGTAAAGGAAAGCGTTGAACAAGCAACTGTTAAGGCAATGTCCCCTGACATGCTTTTAATTATGGTCTATAACGTGTCGGATGCAATTACTATCCTTGGTAGGAGCAATAGTAAAGCTCACCCTTATAATTTTTCGGTCTGGCACGAGGTCCTGTCTTTGACCATGCTATGCAACCACCGTTCTTACGGTTGACACCCGATTTGGTTCAGGTGACCTAATGAATTCCAGGTGAATTCCTAGGATTTTACGTTCAATGGTAATGAACGCATTAAAAATGGGTTTTCAGAAAACAAATCGGTTTTAATTTTGATCAAAATATTTTCTCGTTCAAGCTCGAGTTTAGATATCATCGAATTCCATGAGTTTGTAATTCTCAATCTTTAAGGTCAACCTCTAGGATTGAGTAATATCAGTCTTAAAAGCTGATTTTTGATCTTTTAAGGAGATTATCCTTTCTGGGGGTCTGATTCATTAGTCTTATCCAGCTAATTTGCACGGCGTCCTCCCCATTTTACAAGACAGATCCTCTCATGGTTAGGATAAGTCTGACCACTTGGCGACCCTGTTTGATTCTGAGGTCCGTGGATTTCCTGCTGATTTTAGAGATGACTTTTCTAGATTTTTCATCAATCCTACAGCTGGTCTGGATGACAACTTCATGACCTAAATCAAGAAGCGCGTTTCTTTTTCGGAAGACTTTACTTCCTTTTAATGATGGAATTGATTCATCGTGTAGATCCATCTTTCTTACAGTAAATCGGGTAAAACTGTTTAGTTTAGTCCAAGGCAAAAGTATCTTCAATTATTTGTTACAGAAATATGTGACATATGTTTAAAATAACTCGGTAAATTTTCCCACACTTGGCTTTTATTTTCTTTTATTTGCATTTTTATTGTCCTCTATTTCATTTTAAATGAATTCTAACATTTTGGTTTGTTTCTCAATTTATGTCCTTTCCAAGGTAACAATAATTTCGGTGTTTAACACCTAGTTTTATCGTTCATAAATATGTATAAACATGATTTTGAGTTCATTTAATTGAAAATTTTGAAAAATTTTACTAGAATTGGGTAGTCAGTATATAAGACTAGGGCTGTTCTTTATTATTAGAGAGCACTAGATTCTAATACAACTACTGTGTTACTAGTATTTTTAATGGTAATCAAGTGTTTAAGTTAAAAATTTTAAAATTCGAAAGAATTTAACCCCTTCCCACACTTAAGATCTTGCAATGCCCTCATTTGCAAGAAATCAGTAACAATTTAAATTATTGAGGGTGATTAGCGTAGAAAAATGATTAAATTTTACCAAAGTTTCCAAACATATTGGCGTTTGTTTGCTGAATGATAAATGGTGCAAATCATTTGTTCATTCCGTCTTGTTGTTACATCACATTTATTTTTCATCTTGTCGTCAAAATTACTAGCTTTTGCTGAACTTAATGCCAGTCTTTGAAAATTGCGCTGTTTTACCCTGTTTTGTACAATTGACAATATACATACAATACAAATATAAACATGTATGGCAATTTGAAATGAAACTTAAAATCCCACTTTCAAATCCTAAATGTTAAATATTAGTACACAATATTAATAAAAATGATAAAAATTACACAAATATATCCAATAACATAAGTTTAAACATGAATAAGTAAAAAGATAAAAACATAAAAATCATAAAAATAACCAATGGAACCAAATCAGTCTGGATAGGGGTTCCAGTTCATCTCATCAGGTGGGTTCCATTGTTGGTTATAGGTGTTCTGATAGGCTTGGTTATAGTCATACCAGTTAAAGGGTGGTCGGATGTCGGGGTTGTGTGGTGGAAAATGAGCAGGTCGAGTAGGCACGTAATTATTTGGTACCTGATATGATAGCTGGCTCATGATTAGGTGCTGATGAACTAACCAGCTATCGTGTTGGCGTCTCCTATAATCCTCGTATACTCGCGCGGAGTTCCACTGCTCATACATACTATGTCTGGCCGCGCTCGTCATTGCTTCCTCATCTATACGAACGTGGACGTCAAGAATAGCATCTCGAAAGACATCCCTAATGTCTTCCGCTTCCTCCATTTCCTCGTCTGAGCCTCTCTCTACCTGAGGATGATTACCTTCATAGGGCAATGCCTGGTTGCGTCTACTCTTCAATACCTTAGCACCCACATAAACCCGCAATCCTAAGGTATCATCTTGTTCTCTACAAATCTGTAATGGACCCCCTTGGTTCCTATCAACACCTAAATACTCTCCAATGAGAGTAACAAAAATACCTCCTCCTATTATACTCCCGTCCTGCATTCCTTCTACCATTTTAGATAAATAAAAACCAACATAGTAAGGGATATTAACAAAGCTTCTCGGGTCTTGAATACACTTTAGGTAAAATAAATCATGTAAGGTCATTTTCTCCTTATTGTGACCTCTCTGTGTAATCGAGTTAGCCAAAAATCTATGAATTACACGAAGCTCGGCTTTGTTAATATGTAAGTAAGAGTGTTTTCCTCCCAGTGTAAAAACATTATAGTTTGACATACGCCTCCAAATGGCGTTCGCGTCAAAGTTCCTATCTACCCTTTCACCACGATAAATCAAACTCATACAATCGGGTAGTAGCAATTCACTAGGAGTGTAAATCTGTAATGCCCTGGCCATGTCCATCATGGACATCCTGTACATCCTACCGCCAAGGATAAATCTAAGAAAACTTCTATCATCTAACCTATCTACATCTACATTTAACGCTATAGTACTCATCAGCTCAACACACCATTCCTTATATACAGGTCTACGAATGGTGAAAAGACGTTCCCAATCTGTAAAAGAAGAACTGCCATACCTTTGAATCAAATGCTGTCTAACACGGTCAGCTAGATGGATCGTTTCCAAAGGATTCCAATCAATTACTCTCGGCACCTCTACCTCTTTTGTTAACAATTTAAATTTATTACTTTGATATACCGGGTAATCTCTCCATCGTCTATCGAATCTCAGATTAGGATGCAATGTGTGTTCCGGAATTGTTGGGTATTCTACAGGCGGATGCGGGGGAAATACTATGAATTCATTAGGTAACTGTAGCAGATCATAAAATAAGGTACGTGCTGATCAGGCTATTTTTGTGGGTCCTGTTGTGGTACTTGTTCAGGTTCGGGCTCGTATTGCATTTCTGGTTCTGGTTCTGGAGCTGGAGCAGGTCGTCTAGATGATGATGATCCTGAACCTCCAGTATCAGCTTTCTGCAAAACACATTAAACACAAAATTTGTGCATTCAAATATGCATTAGTGTTAGCAAAATAACAATTTAAAACAATCACAATAACATGTTAAATCAAAATTAAACTTATACACATTTTCACATTTTTTTACAATTCTATACTTTTTCAAATAAGCACATATGAAAATGTATACAAAGTTCATAAGCATTTAACTCAAATAACATGTCAAAATAGTCATTACTAACAATTAAACAGGTCTCAATTGGCAATTATATCAAATTAATCAAGTTCATGAATTTTCGCCTAAAAAGTCCACTTTAATCTTTAAAACTCATGTTTAGGATCAATGTTTGGATCATTTAACTACCTAAACATGTTACACTACCCAATTAAGCAATAATTCATGACAAAAATCGGCCATAACCTGTTTATATCAAAAAGTCCCAAATTGCTCAAGAACACAAACCCTAGATTTCTAAAAATTTTGAAGTTTTTGGCTTCAAATCATGTTAAATAGCATCAATCTAGGTTATACATGCATAAAATACTAACAATTTAACACTAATTACACTATAAATCAACAAAATTGCATTAGGTAAAATATTGGTAATTATCACAAAAACTAGGAATTTATAGAGTTTAGGGGTGTAATTTTTACCTTTTTGCTGAAGAATGAGAATCTAGGCATGATTAGAGCAAGAAATTTGACGAATTACGGTGAAAATTTACGAATTTTAGAGAGGATTTGAGATTAGGTTCATGTATGTGTGTGTTTTTGTGGAGAAAGACAGACTCGCTGAGCTGCTTGTATCAGGCCTGATTTCCAGCTCCATGCGATCGCATGGAGTTGGAGTTCAACTCCCATGCGATCGCATGGGTACCCGGGTATAGTGTTTTGGCCTTTTTTATTTATTTTATAAAACCTTACACTTTATAAAACATAAAATCAATAAAATTTTAAAAATTTGTTTCTTTTTAGGATGAGGGCGTTTCGGATCAATGTCCTAGTCCGTCCCTCAACAAAATTTTAAAATTTGTCAATTCAAAGCGCGGTTTTAAAAGTAAAGATTTTTGGGTTTTTTTAAATGTTTTTGTCATACTTTAATTCAATAAGATTAAAAATAATGATAATAAAAGTTCTCGTCCATCCCTCGGGTAAAGCAATTTCGGTTCAACGACCTAGTCTTCAACTCACGACGAATTTTAAAAATCATATTTTTAACTTAGCGAAATAAAGTAAATTTTTGTTTTTAAATTCACACCAAACTTAAATTTAAAATACATAAAATTAAAAATTAATATTAAAAATTCACACCAAACTTAAATTATATTTTTGTTTTCATACATACAAACTTATATTAAAAATATTAATTTTTCAAATATTTACAATTTTAAATATTTATTAATTTTAACAAGTTTACAATATTATTTTAATATTAATATATTAATTTTAAAAACAAGGTAAAAATAAAATTAAATTTTTTTTTGGCTTTTATCCCACTTTAATCAATCAAATATTATCAAAAATATACGCCCCTCTTTTCGGTAAAGTAATTTTGGTTTCATAACCTAATTTAACTCATGACGAATTTTTGAAATATTTTGGTTTATTGATTAAAGATATTTATACCTTAAGAATAAACGGTAAATTTCGCAGTGATGTAATAAATTTTTGTATGATATCAATAATTTCGGTCGCAAGACCTAATTTTATCGAATACCAATTTAATACTTTATAGCGAACAAATTAGCGTTTATTATCAAAAGGTTAAAAATAAAAATAAAAATAAAAACTGTACAAACTTACCTGTGAAATATATTTCTTAGTGATATGCTCTAGCCCACTCATAAGATAGTCGGACTAATTGGTTTTCCATAGCTACATAGGCGTAACCTCGAGCATTCAACGTTTTTTCTTCTAAACATATGAACGGTCCATCTCTGCATAAAGTAACCAACTCGGTGTTGGAATATGTCTGATTCGTCGAGCATTTTCCTTCGTGTGACCATTTTCCGCATTTGTGACATCTTTCAAGGTGTCGTGCTCTTCTTTTCGCTGCGGATTTTTATTTTCCTTTACCAAATTGTAACTTATTATTTTCGCATCTGGATTCTTTTCTTACTCCGTCCAATTTACCTCTAATTAATGATACTATTTCACTTGGAAGGGTGTCATTATTACGTTTAGTGATCAAAGCGTGTAGCATTAGACCATGGTTTAATTTACAGGAAGTCTTCATCTCGCAAAACCTAAAAAAAATAAAAATTCAGAATGGGGGGAGAAGACTAGTTCTTTAGGGTCTGCTAGGAAAAGACCATTCGGGTTCCATTCTCGAGAACTACATGAAAACAGAAAATCTAACTCTAACAGAAATATATAAACCTCCCTACACTTAGTTGAAATTGTGATTAACATGATTTTCAATTGGATCATCAACAACTTGTATATCTTTGACTTTTACTTCAATCCATTTGTTGATTTCCTCCGTAGCTTTCACAAATTCAACTAACATCGCCTTTTCTTTTGGCGATAAATTGGATACTAATTGGTTACATAACTTAAAGTTTCCCTTAATCTTAGCATCGTGAATCCGTTTATAAAGTTTCTTCGTTGAACTGTTAAAAATGGGTTCATCTAATTTTGTATCATCAACGGGATTCTTTGTGATTAGATCATCTTTAAGTGTTTCTTCATCTTCCCCACACTTATGCATTTTTATTGGTTTAACAGTTTTGGTTGGTGGAGATCTAAACTTTCAGTTCACAAAGGTGATCGATGTATCACCATCCCTAAGTGTCATTCTACCTTCTCTTACATCAATGAATGCCTCGGTGGTTGCTAAAAATGGGCGACCTAGAATTAGAGGAATATCACGTTTTTCCTCCATATTAATCGCTATGAAGTTTGTAACAAAGGTCAAACTTCCTACGTTAACAAGTAAATTATTTGCTATTCCAACCGGGTGTTTAATAGTTTGGTCAAATGATTGAACACCTATTTTGGTTGGTTTTAATTTACCCATGCCTAATCTTTTGTATAAGGAAAGAGGCATAATATTTGCACTTTCTCCTAAATCTGCGAGTCCATTATATACAGCACCATCATTAAGCAAGCAAGAAATGATAAATTCACCCGGGTCTCCTGCTTTAGTAAGTCGAGTTGGTTTGTAAACCTTTTTCGGGTGTTCTTTTCTTGGTTCTTTCACTTCTATTTGAACTTCTTGTTCACATTTTTCTTCATTTCTTGGAATGGGAGGTTTGTATAAGAATTCTTCTTCATCACTCAAATTTGAATCCTCCCTATTTTCCAATTTTGATTTTTCATACGTTGTTGATAACATATTTATGTTTTCATTTTGAAGGTTTTCTTGGATGGTGAAATTATGATTGACTTCATTGTCAACTTCCATCGGACCATGTATGTAATGTTTAACTCTGTGACCATTAACTTTAAATTCAATCCCATTTGAATTTATTAACTCTACTGTTCCGTATGGGAAAACTCTTTTGACTATAAATGGTCCAGACCATCTTGATTTCAATTTTCCAGGAAATAGCTTGAATCGTGAATTGAAAAGAAGAACTCCGTCTCCTTCTTTAAATTCTTTTGAACTTCTGATTCTTTTATCATGCCATTTCTTCGTTCTTTCTTTATAGATTAACGAATTTTCGTATGCTTCATGTCTTAATTCTTCTAATTCATTTAGTTGACTTAATCGTAGACGTCCGGCTTCATGTAAATCAAGATTACATGTCTTCAAAGCCCAAAATGCTTTGTGTTCAATTTCTACTGGAAGATGACATGCTTTTCCGTAAACGAGTTTAAAAGGTGTGGTTCCAATTGGAGTTTTGTAGGCTGTTCTAAAAGCCCAGAGTGCATCCTCCAATTTTATGGACCATTCCTTTGAATTTGATCCAACAATTTTCTCTAGAATACGTTTTAATGCTCGGTTGGTATTTTCAACTTGTCCACTTGTCTGTGGATGATATGCGGTTGAGATTTTATGAGTTACTCCATATCTTTTAAGAACTTTCTCAAGTTGATTATTACAGGAATGAGTTCTCCGATCACTTATTAAAGCTTTCGGTGTCCCAAACCTTGCAAAAAGACGTTTTAAAAAGTTGACTACAACTCGTGCATCGTTAGTTGGGAGAGCTTGTGCTTTCGCCCATTTAGATACATAATCAATGGCAACGAGAATATATAGATTATTATGAGATTTTGGAAATGGACCCATAAATTCAATACCCCAAATGTCAAATACTTCACATACTTGAATGAAATTTTGTGGCATTTCATCACGTTGACTTATTTTTCCGGCCCTTTGACATGCATCACAGGATTTGCAAAGAAGGTGTGCATCTTTGAAAATTGTAGGCCAATAGAATCCAGCATCGTAAACTTTTCTTGCTGTTAGTTGAGGCCCATAATGCCCTCCTGTTGGTCCTGTGTGACAATGGTTTAAGATTTTACTAGCTTCATCTCCGAATACACATCGGCGTATTATTCCATCGGGACAACTTTTAAACAAATGTGGATCTTCACAGAAATAGTGTTTTATATCACTAAAGAATTTCTTTTGTTTTTGGTATGATAATCCTTTTTCAAGGAATCCACATACTAAATAGTTTGCATAGTCTGCAAACCATGGAATTTCATTATAATCTATCTTCAATAGATATTCATCAGGAAAGTTGTCTTGTATGGCCGATTCATTTAGAACTTCTAATTCAGGATTTTCAAGACGAGAAAGATGATCAGCGGCGAGATTTTCTGCTCCTCTTTTATCTCGGATTTCAATATCAAACTCTTGTAAGAGTAAGATCCAACGGATTAATCTTGGTTTGGCATCTTGTTTCGAAAATAGGTATCTAAGAGCAAAATGGTCGGTATAGACCACTGTTTTAGCTAGAACGAGATATGAACGAAATTTGTCAAAAGCAAAGACAATAGCAATGAGTTCTTTTTCAGTAGTTGTGTAATTTGTTTGTGCTCCTTGTAACGTCTTACTAGCATAATATAGAGGTTGAAATCGTTTTTCAATCCTTTGTCCTAAAACGGCTCCCATTGCAAAATCACTTGCATCGCACATAAGTTCAAACGGTAGATTCCAATTTGGAGTTATCATGATTGGCGCATTAGTGAGTTTTTTATTTAAGTATATTAAAATATTTGATGCATTCATCTGAAAAGATGAATGGAACATCCTTTTCTAGGAGTTTATTCATAGGAGTGGCAATTTTAGAAAAATCTTTTAAGAAATGTCGGTAAAAACTGGCATGCCCTAGAAAACTCCTAACTCCTCTAACATTGGTGGGATGTGGAAGTTTAGTAATTACATCTACTTTAGCTCTATCCACTTCAATTCCTTCTTTTGAGATTTTATGACCAAGAACGATGCCTTCTTTAACCATGAAATGGCATTTTTCCCAATTAAGAACTAGATTTGATTGTTCGCATCTAATAAGCATTCGTTCCAGATTAACTAGACATGTTTCAAAAGTATCACCGAAGACTGAAAAGTCATCCATGAAAACTTTCATGCATTCTTCTATCATGTCGTGAAAAATCGCCATCATACACCTTTGAAAGGTTGCAGGGGCGTTGCAAAGTCCAAATGGCATGCGTTTGTAAGCAAAACTACCATAAGGGCACGTGAATGTGGTTTTCTCTTGGTCTTCGGGTGCTATTGGAATATGAAAGTATCCGAAAAAACCATCAAGAAAACAATAGTAACTATTTTCGGCTAATCTTTCCAACATTTGATCAATGAAAGGTAAGGGAAAGTGATCTTTTCTGGTGGCGTCATTTAATTTTCTATAATCAATACAAACACGCCATCCTGTTTCAGTCCTAGTAGGAATAAGCTCATTTTTCTCATTTGTAATGACAGTCATGCCACCCTTCTTAGGCACGCATTGAACTGGGCTTACCCATGGACTATCAGAGATTGGATAAATTAAATCTGCATCAAGCAGTTTAATAATTTCTTTCTTAACAACATCTTGCATATTAGGATTTAGTCTTCGTTGGCGTTGCACATACGTTTTATGACCTTCTTCAATAAGGATTTTATGTGTGCAATACGAAGGACTTATGCCTTTAATATCATGAATCTTCCATGCAATGGCTGGTTTATGAGCTTTTAGCACAGAAATGAGTCAAGATTTTTCATTTTCAGTAAGAGAAGATGATATTATTACAGGTAATTCAGATTCACCATGTAAATAAGCGTATTCCAAATGTTTAGAAGTGGCTTTAACTCTAATGTCGGAGGTTCTTCTATCGATGATTTATATCGATATCTGTCTTCTTCTTTTAGAATTTGAATTTCTTCTGTTGTTGGTTCATATCCATTAGACATAAGTGTAGCTAACATTTCAGTTTCATCAATTGGTTCAGTTCCTTCTCCTAAAGAACATTCTCCTGTTCCTTGTAATTCTGGAAATTCTTCTAACAATTTTGCATGTGAATCTATAGTTTGAATATAATAACATGTATCATCTGCAGATTGCGGTTGTTGCATTGCTCTATCAACTGAAAAGGTAACACTCTCATCCTCTATACTTAGGGTCAGTTTCTTACCAAACACGTCTATTATTGCTTTAGCCGTGTTTAAGAATGGTCTTCCTAATATGAGAGGAACTCGAGAATCTTCTTCCATGTCCAGAATAACAAAATCTACTGGAAATACTAAAGTACCAACTTTAACTAGCATGTTCTCCATTATCCCTCTAGAATATTTTACTGATCTATCGGCTAGTTGTATACTTATTCGTGTTGGTTTCAATTCTCCAAGGTCTAGTTTAGCGTATAGTGAATACGGCATTAAATTTATAGTAGCACCTAAGTCTTCCAATGCTTTTATTGAACTAAGACTACCCAGAAAACATGGAATTGTGAAACTTCCTGGATCAGATAATTTTTCTGGCATCTTATTCAACAGCACTGCAGAACAATTAGCATTCATAGTAACAGCCGAGAGTTCTTCCATTTTCTTTCTATTCGAGATTAGATCTTTCAGAAATTTAGCATATCTAGGCATTCCTGAAATCACATCAATGAAAGGAAGATTTACATTTATCTGTTTAAACATATCCAAGAATTTGGATTGCTCGGCTTCAAGTCTCTCTTTTCTCATTTTTCTCGGGTAAGGAAGTGGTGGTTGGTATGGTTTAACATAAGTTTTAGCCTTAACTGTGTTATCTTCATTAACCTTTTCAACTACCGATTCTTTTTCCTTATCTTGATCAGATTGTGGTTCTTGTGGAGTAGGAATAGCTTCATCAGAAATTACAGGTATTTCATGTGGTTTAAGTGTAATACCACTTCTTGTGGTAATGGCTTTAGCTGTTTCATTCCGGGGGTTAGCATTTGTATCACTAGGTAGACTTCCCGGTTTTCTTTCACCTATTAACCTTGCTAGGTTACTTACTTCTTGTTCCAGATTTTGAATAGAAGCTTGTTGATTTCTAAATGCTTGAGCATTTTGTTCATTTGTTTGTTTCTAAGATGTGAAAAATTGCGTTTGAGATTCAACTAGCTTCGTCATCATATCTTCTAAATTCGGCTTTTTATCATCGGTTTGTGGTGGTTTGTTTTGAAAATTAGGTCTTTGCTGATTGTAAGTATTATTGGATACTTGTTGATTAATAGGACCTTGTTGGTTGTTGTATGGAACATTTCGATTATAATTCTGGTTTTGGTTGTAAATCGGTTTTGGCGGTTGATAATTATTCTGATAATTATTTCCAGGCCTTTGGTTTATATATGAAACATTCTCTCTTTGTTCCATTGTTAATTCAATACTGAGACAATCTTTTGTTAAATGTGGTCCTCCACACTGCTCACAACTAATTCGTATTGAGTGGATATCTTTAGTCATATTTTCCATTCGTCTCTCGACAGCATCTATCTTTGCGGAAATGGAATCTAAGTCATGGCTAGAATCGGCTCTAGCTACTTTAGATGATCTAACGATATCTTTTTCTTGGTGCCACTCATGTGAGTGGGAAGCAGTGTTATCAATAATTTTGTAAGCATCAGTTTCTATTTTCTTCATAATAGAACCACCAGCTGCTATATCTATGTCTTTCCTTGTAGTGATGTCGCATCCTTGGTAGAATATTTGTACTATTTGACAAGTGTCTAAACCATTTTGCGGACATCCTCTCAATAACTTTCCAAATCTTGTCCAAGCCTCATATAGAGTTTCATTTGGTTTCTGTGTGAACGTAACAATTTCTCCTTGAAGTCTCACGGCTTGAAGTCTCTAGGGAAATAACATTTGGATATATCTGTTCATCCTCTACTTCTCTTATTTTAAATAGAGTGCAGATCCTATTAAAGGTACGAAGATGTTCATTTGGATCTTCCTTCGGCGCACCACTAAATTGGCATTGATTAGTTACCATGTGTAGAATTTGTCCTTTGATTTCATAATCTGGCGCATTAATGTCTGGATGAGTAATTGCGTGACCTTGGCCAGTGCGTTTAGCTCGCATTCGGTCTTCCATACTTAAAGGTTCCATATTTTCCATGATTGAATATGTTGAATTTGAATCACTAGAGGATTCTGATTTAATGGTTCGTTCCTCAACAATCTCTGTTTGAATGATTGGTGGTTCCGGAGGAAAGATTAGTGGTTCAGGATCTATGAATTGTCCCTGAATATTCTCCGGATTATCAATTGTGAGGTCGGGTTCAAAAAATGAATTATCGGAAATTTGAATTGGAGTACTTGGTCGACTGGATGACGATTCTAAAGAAAAATCAACGGCGACAATATTTGCTAAATGTCTTGATCGAGTTACAGGTGGTGAACGTACAAAAGGTGGTGAACGTTTTGCTCGGTGCATTCACTGAATATCCAATTAGTTTTTAAAAAGGAAGAAAAATTATATAAGTTATCCAATTAATAGACTTTTCTGATTTTGCCCACGTTTTGAATAGCCAAAAGATGCAGCAGAGGGGCAGGATTCGTTTGGTGTCAATATAATTGAGTACTATTTGGCTCCAATAACCCGGTCCACGTACAAATCCAACTATTACTACGAACCAGAAAATTTTGATGTCTATCAATTTAACCGCTTAAAATAATTTTTCGTAAATTAAAGAAATTTAGAGAAGAAGTAGAAAATAAAATCTAAGTCCTAAAACTAGAATGTCGAGAAATAAGAAAGAAAAAAAGCGCGTCGAAAAACGTCGAAAAATAAAAAGGCGAAAAATAATAGGCATCGCAAAATAAAAATAAGAAAGTAGCGCGTCGAAACTTAAAAAAAAAAACTAAAAACTAAAAATTAAAAGTTGCGTCTAAAAATATTAAAGCTTAAAAAGAAACACTATATCCCAAATGACAATAACTTAAAAAGGTACTAAAACTTAAAAAAAAAAATGGCGTCGCAAAATTCTAAAGCACCTAAATCTTAGTCTAAAGAAAAAGCACTTAAGGGATTTTACGGCAAATCTTAAAAATCTAGAAATAAAAATAACTATGGCAAAAACTATAACTTAAAACTAAATACGAGCGAAAAATACAAATATTACGCTAAAACGATAAAAAGGGGTACAAAATATAAAAATATACTAAAAGTTGTAAAAAGTACAATTTTTATAAAAATATTATTTTTATATTATTTATTTTATAAAACTATTAATTTTGTAATTTATTTAAACTAATTAAACTTAATAATACAAATAATAAATAAACTAAACTAAATAATATAAAAATATAACCCTAATTAGGGTTAAAGTAATAATAATAAAAAAATACCCCGTAATTAATGCTGAATTAGGTTAAAACAGTCATGTCTGACACTCTCATGCGATCGCATGAGAAATTACCTTCGGGCTCATGCGATCGCATGAGCTAGGTTTTTGGGCCATGGTCTGGGCTGCTACAGTACCAGGCCGAGAGTATTTATAATTTTTTTTTTCTGTTTTAAATTTCTGTTATATATTTATACAAAATATTTAAATAAAACTTATATTTTTACAAAATAAAGATAAAGAAATTTTATAGAACTTATATATTTAACAAATTCTTAAAAATATTTATATATATATTTTTTCTTTTGAAAACTAAAACGTATTTTTACAAAAACGTATTTTTATAAAAGTAAACTAAAAATAAATTTTTTTTTATATATAGTGTTGCGATTCCGGCGTTTAAGCAGATATGTTCCCCGGTAGCGGTGCCAAAAATACTTGATGTGCGTAGAGGCGTATATGAAATAGCTTATATTTTACTAGGAAAAACTATTAAATACGATACAATTTTACACAAGATATTTATTTATTTATAGAATGGATATACTTAAACCTTGCTACAACACTTATAGGCAGTGTACCTAATCGTACAGTAGTGTAGTTTTTAGTAAGTCCGGTTCGTTCCACAGGGAAATCTTTTAAACAAAGCGTAACGCTATATTAGTTTTATCTTATAAAAATACAAATATATATAAGTAATATTATTATTATAAAAGGGGGTTTTTACCGTTTAATGAACGGTTTGTCAATTTTTAAAACTTTAGTCGCAGTTAAAACCTAATGTAAAATATTAAATAAATACAACTTAATTTAAAACGTAAAGTAAATAACGATAATAAAATTGGGATAAAATAAAATTGCGATAATTAAAAAGTACAATAATTAGAAGCGCAATTAAATACAATGACAATAAATAAAAGTACGATAATTAAAAGTGCAATTAAAAATGAAAATAAAAGAATTATGCTTATTTAAACTTCCATAATCATGATGTTTGACATGTTGATTTTTAGTTTATTCCCATGGGTTAATTGTTCTTTGTCCTGGATTATTTAATATGTCTATACGGATTTGTCCATAATAGTCCATCAGTCAAAAATATAAAGTGTGAAAGTCTTCGTCAAATTTTTCTTATTCTCGAAGTCAAATATTCCAACTAATTGGGGATTCGAATTGTAACAAGGTCTTAATACTTTGTTTAATGAATACACCAGGTTATCGACTGCGTGTAAACCAAGGTTTTACTACTTTGTTAACAATTACACCAATTACCCTTGAATGTAATTCACCCCTGTTTCAACAAGTCTATTAACTATTAATCCAGTTCCGTGTCCGGTAAAATGAACAATTATTGGTATTTATAGATATCCCGCCCACCGTACCCAGTCAAGCGTATGTGGTTATATATAAATACGTCAAATTATAAGTTTATATATTAAATTAACAAGGTATTATTTAGTTAATATAAAACCCATTAATAGCCCATAGTCTAATTTCCACAAGTGTCGTTCTTTTGTCCAAACCCCAATTATGGTACAAAGCCCAATTACCCAATTTTAATATTTTTAGCCCAACATCATGATTACTTCGGTATTAAATAAGCATAATAATAACTTAGCTACGAGACATTAAATTAAAAAGGTTGAACATAACTTACAATGATTAAAAATAGCGTAGCGTTACACGGACAAAATTTCGACTTACACCCTTACAACATTCGCTAACATACCCTTATTATTGGAAATTAAAATTAAAATTAAAATTATAATATATATATATATATATATATATATATATATATATATATATATATATATATATATATATATATATATATATATATATATATATTGAGAGAGTTGGATGGATGGATATATATTTTACACTGAACCAAACACGTGAATTTATAGGGCTGTGGCCAAAAAAAGGGCCTCATGCGATCGCATGAGCTTTGCCCTTCAAGGCCATGCGATCGCATGGCCAGCTGGGAGAGCTCAAAAGTCTTTAAAAACGTGGGCTGCTTATTTATTTATTATATAATATAATATATATAATTAAATATAATTATATATATATTATATTATATTCTTGTACTCCGTTGACTTGTAATTTTTAGTCCGTTGAGTCGAGCGTTGAGAGTTGACTTTGGTCCCGGTTCCGGATTTTCGAACGTCCTTGCGTATAATTTAATATCTTGTATTTTGCGTTTTGCTTCTTGTACTCTTGTAATTTTGAGACGTTTCTTATCAATAATTGGAACCACTTTGATTGTACTTTGTACTTTTGAGTTTTTTGGTCATTTGCGTCTTCAATTCGTCGAATCTGTCTTTTGTCTTCACCTTTTATTATTTAAACGAATATCACTTGCAAATAGGACAATTGCAACTAAAAGCTTGTCTTTCTTGAGGGATAATGCTATGAAATATATGTTCGTTTTTAGCATTATCAGTATTAAATGTTTTAAAAGTTTATTGAACTTATTATTTTTGTTAAAGATGTTTTCAGAAACATATTTGGGACCTAAATATTAATTTATTAAAGAAAAAAAATTACGGGTCGGTTTAAATACGGGTTGGGTTGTTTCAGATTAACACTTAATCCAACAATCTATTATTCGATTCACTTTACTTGTTTAGTTTTAGTTAATCAAACTTGATAATGGGATTGCATGCAATTAAGTTAAACAACATTGGTAGTGATAAATCTGTTGAACTTGAATCACACTTATATAATAGAATTTAATATTGTTAGGCTTAGTCAAAGAACCTCTGTTTGGATGTGTTTGGTTAATGATTCCATGAAAACTGGGCAAAGATTAGCTTTCAGCTAGTAACTTGAGTTGATCTACTTGACATTTAATAGTATATTTACTTGTCAATCTATTTGCATGTTAGTTAATCCTCATCATAAGATTAATTTGATATGTATCATGTAATTGATTTGAACACTAAGAATTGAGATGTTAGCCTTGAACATGAGTTGTCTAACATATGCTCTAAGTCCTATTTATTGAATGATATACAACACCTAACTTAACCTCTTTAGGGATAATAGTTGGTCTATGATTATTATGTTGCTTTGCGTTAATATATATAAGTCATGAAACTTGTCTAATATGATTCCCTTAGAAGTTGTTCATTCATGTAACTACTTTTAACTTATAATCATTTATCTTAAATATTTATCCTTTATTTATTAATAATTTGTTATTTAATTCATTAAAATATCCCTTTAATTATCTCTTTCCTAAGAGATACTATTCAAAACATAAAAAACAACTAAACAATATAGAATTCTATCTCTAGTTCTTTAAATAAGAGCTAGACTACATAATAAACCAACTTAAAACCGCATCTACGCTCTCTTGGGATGATAACCTAAAATACTTTATCTGATTGGGTCTTTTTGTTCGTTAGGGTGTTAAAAGTAAGATAAAGATTTTATAAATTTAAACGTTGAAAAACAAATTAAGGACTACTGCACACATAAGGAAGAAGCTGACAAAATCCAAGGGAACAAGGAAGGTATTGTTGGTGAAGTCAAATAGAAAGAATTCATAGAACAATTTCCATTTCTCTGCCACACATATGGTCTATATGAGATCAACATCAAATACCTTGAAGGTTTTGATATGATAGTTATCCACAACTCAGAGGAAGAAGCTGACAAAATCCAGGGCAACAAGGAATATTCTCTTCATCGATGGTTAAATAACATGAAAAAATGGGACGAGCATTATGGTCCGGCAGGGAGGTTAACATGGCTCAACATTTCAGGTGTTCTTTTTTAATGGTGGTCGGAGAAGACATTTAAAAGTATTGTGAAATGGTGGGGCAATCCATTGGAATTGTACAACTGCTCCTTTGAAGGTAACCATAATTTGTTAATGGGGCGAGTTATGGTTAAAGTATGGGGTAATCAAATCAATGAAGTAGTAAGGGTTAAGAAAAGGAAAAGGCATTTTTTATTAGAGTTATGGAGGAATTAGGTGACATAGTAGAAATTGAGATGGATGAACCTGAAGATCACAACTGGATCATGGAGAATGAAGACCATGAAAATGAGACCGAACGTATCGACTAATTATTGGAAGAAAGCAACTCCATTGACAGATTTTTCGGCAACCGTTTGAATCTCCTGGTGAAGCAAAAGGAAATTAAAGGGTCAAACTATTCTCAAACCTCTAAAATGTTCTCGAATTTCAATGATACTGCCACATCAAAGGAAATAGACAACGTATTAGAAAATCCTAAAAATAAGGATCGAGATGATGGTTTGGGAAGTCAAAAAAATATGGAAACCGTTAGAATTAATGAAAATTTAAATGTGGAGGGTCCACTAGAGAAAATACACCAAGTAAGATGTCAAGTAATCATGAGGATGTTTTAACTGCAGAGGAGGTAATTGGGCCAGTAATAGACCTTGATCCTGAGCAAAATGATAAAGGGCCAGTTGATGGAATAGTCAGTGATGGGCTCTCTAAGCCTAATAACATGGAAGCTGAACATGGACCTAGAAAAAATGATGAAGAGAATTATAACTTATTGGGCTTTCTAATTTTCATCAATTATGTGCTACAAACCCCTAATGAGATAGACTCCAATCATCATACGTGCTCTGGATCGAGTAAAAATCCAACTGGGAACAGTTTCAGAAACAAGCAATCAAGGGTTAGGGAAAATAGCCACGCTAGGGCACCAGATACATCGAGCTGGATTTTTAAACGACAAAGGCTATGGAAAAGGATTACCAGTTGGAGGGGTTCGTATAAAATTCTCAATGCGAAAAAGGTTGCGAGGAAATACACAAAAAGAGGAACAAAATCCGCGACTTAAACAACTCCATTCTTGCATTATCTATAAGTATAGGGGAGATGGGTACACTGGAGAATATTGACTCATAATTAAACAAGGAATTGGTATCTTTTCAGTGAAAAGACTTGAGTGAAATGGAGGAAGCGATATGCCTAAGTGTTGATCCTTATGAGGTATGTCTTATAAACATTAATCATGAAAAACATATCACTCTATATTCGCGGCTAACCAATAAGGGAAATTTGATTAGGTTCATGAGATTTGTATTAAAGAAAGCCCAGGTGCATTATTGCTTCAAAAAACTAAACTGTAAGAAATTGGGGATAGTTGGATTCACTCGCTATGGGGATCAGCGAATGTAGGCTATGTTCAAAAGTCTGCAATTAGTCCTGCAAGTGGACTATTATTACTACCCGGTGACAAAACTCTGAACATTAATTAGGTAGTAGTTAATGATTTTTTTCTAGCCATCAAATGTAATTAGGCGAGATGCGAAAAAGAAATAGCTATTGTCAATGTTTATGGTTCTCACAAGGATGCTCGAAAACATAAATTCTGGGAAAACCTAGATGATTTGCTACGGTTCAGTGGGGTAGCTTGGATGTTGAGCGGTGATTTTAATGAAGTGCGGTATGAAGATGAAAGATTAAACTGTGTTTTCAAACCGTATCGTGCTAAACTGTTTAATGAATTTATTAACAGAGCTAGCTTACTTGAGGTAACTCTGGAAGGTAAGAAATACATAAAAGTTAGCGATGATGGTACAAAGTTCAGTAAACATGTCGCTTTCTGGTGACAGAAGATTTTCGTAAAATTTGGAAAGAGTTATTAAATGTAGCATTAGACAGAAGACACTTAGATCAGTGCTCGTTAATTCTTCGAGATAAACTAATCGATTTCAAACCCAAACCAATTAAGTTTTTTGATAACTGGTTAGAGGGGAAAAGGAGCAATAAAATATTCGCAACCACATGGAACGGTATACACGAAAAGCTGAAGCGGGGTGTTTAAATGATCATGAGCAAGATACTTGGCTAAAGGAAAGGAAAACGTGGATCGTTAAGACATATAAGTATTTGTAGAAGACATATAAGGAATATGAACAACATTAGAGGGCTAAACATCAATGGAAGATGGGAGGAGGATCCAACTGAATTGAAGAAAGAAGTTTTACGTTTCTACAAAAGATTGTTCAAATACACTTAAACAAATTCTAGCCGACCTCCATTCCTTGACGACCTCCTTTTTAGGAGATTGTCTGATGAGGAAGCAATTGGTAAAGAGAAACCTTTCGACAAAAGAGGGATTTGGGAGGCAAGCAAGGATTGTGGAAACACTAAACCTCCGGGCCCGAATGTTTTTAATTTTAAATTTTTTAAAAACGTTTGGGAGCTAATCAAGAATGTTCTAAAATCAACCCTTGAATGGTTTTGGGAACATGGTGAAAATTTTAAAGGTTGTAACACGTCCTTCATTGTTTTAATCCCCAAGAGGCAGAATGTCATATCAATGGGAGACTATAAACCGATCAACCTCCTTGAAGCAATAACAAGATATTGGCTAAGATACTTGCCAATCGGTTGCGTAAAGTAATCTCTTCTCTTGTGGGGATCGAGCAAAGTTCTTTCATGAAAGAAAGATTCATTTTAGACAGTGTGCTCAATACCAATGAAGCGGTTAGCAATCTAAAGAAAAATAATAAGAAAAGCTTCATTTTTAAGGTAGATTTTAAAAAGGCTTTGGATAGTATTAGATGAGATATTCTTTTTGACGTTTTAAAAAGTATGGGTTTAAAAGAGAAATGGAGGAAATGGATGCCTTCTTGTCTCTGCCACCATTTCAATCCTTTTAAACGGTTCACCAACAAACGAGATCACTTTAAGTAAAGGGGTGCGCCATGGCGACCCGCTCTCTCCATTCTTATTCATTATCCTGGCAGAGGGGCTTAATTTTCTATCCAAAAAGGCCGTAGTTGGTGAAATCATTAAAGCAGTTACAATCGAAAATGACAGAGTGACATTATCTCACTTGTAATACGCGGACGATACGATATATTTTGTGGAATGGAATTTTCAGATTATAACAAATTTCATGTTGCTACCAAAATCCTTCGAAGTAGTCTCAGGTCTGAAAAATAACTTTCATAAAAGTTGCTTGCATGAAATGGGGGTTGAAAATAGCGAATTGGTCGATATGGCGAACTGGATCAGCTGTAAAGTGGGACCATTTTCGTTCACTTACTTAGGACTGACTATTGGTTCTAAGATAAAAAAAATCTAATGATTGATCTCCCGTCATAGAAAATTTCCAATCAAGACTTTTGAATTGGAGATCGAAAATGTTGTTGTTTATAGGTTAAGTAACTCTCATCAATTCGGTTCACAGTAAATAGTTATATTACTTCTCATTGTTCAGAGCTCCCCAAGGTGTGTTAAATTCTCTTGAAAAAATATTTGGGGTGGGGATGTGAACAAAAACAAGCTAGCTTGGGTCAAATGGGATCTTATTTTTATCTCTTATAAATCGGGTGGGTTGATTATTGGTCTCTTAATGGAATAAACCGTTGACTATTAGGGAAATGGTGGTGGTGCTTTAAAACGGGAAATACTTCGCTTTGGGTGACGACCCGGAAATTTCCGACCAAATTTAAACTTAACCTTTATATGTTTCTGACACGATAAGCAGAATTTGTAATGTTGAATCTCAAAAAGTTTGGAACTACATTCATGTAATCAATTACCCTTTGACCGTGTTTGACGATTCACGAACAATTATGTGTATATAGATATGTATATATAATATATAATATTAACTGAAAACATTAACAAAGTAATAGATATATGATACTTTACATAAACATATTTGTTTCGATATATTTATCGACAGAATTAAGAGATAATATCAAATGATTGAATTATCAGATACATTATGATATGATTACGGGCCTATGTTATGAGGTCCACTGTGATTTAAGAAATTTATTTTTTATTTTTATTTTGACAACTCATTACTTAACCAGTATGATAAAGATAACGATATTTATATTTTATTTTATTATATATATATATATATATATATATATATATATATAACAATTTAAATTAATATTATATATATTTTTATACGCGTATTATACGTACATAGTTTTATACTTTTACTATACTTTAACTTTACCTTTACTTTACTTTTACTTTAACACTAATAATTCATATTTTAATAATTCACTTTAATAATTCATACTTTAATAATTCACATTAATAATTCATACTTTAATAATTCACTTTAATAATTCATACTTTAATAATTCACTTTAATAATTCATACTTTAATAATTCACTTTAATAATTCAAAAATCTAT
Organism: Rutidosis leptorrhynchoides; assembly: GCF_046630445.1. Taxonomy (NCBI): domain Eukaryota; kingdom Viridiplantae; phylum Streptophyta; class Magnoliopsida; order Asterales; family Asteraceae; genus Rutidosis; species Rutidosis leptorrhynchoides. The sequence continues at coordinate 182,991,451 of NC_092337.1, forward strand.
TATAAATAGAATTCAATAGGTTTCATTATTTCATAGAAACTTGAAAATATATTTCTCTAAACTCTCTCAATCGAATTACATATATATATATTTACTTAGTACTATTTCAAGATGTTATTAGTATACATAAAATACTACGACGGAATTATATTCAGACGATTTCAAAATAAGTTTTCAAATGGGATATAGCTAAGGAAATTATGGGTTATAGCTATGAAGGTTATGGGTATTGATCGAGGGTATTGCTCGTGAGGTCAACCTAACGTTTATCATTTTCGTTGCGTCTACGTACTTTCCTGCAATATTGAATCACAATATTGATACGTTCGTGAATCCGAGACAAACACTGCACTTGTTCAGTGCCGTCATATACATAATTGCTACGAAATACAGTATTGTGAGTTTCATTTGCTCCCTTTTTATATATATTTTTGGGCTGAGAATACATGCGCTGATTTATAAATGTTTTACGAAATAGGCACAAGTACTAAAACTAATTCTATGTGGGTTTAAACCAGAAATATACCCTTAGCTTGGTAACATTAAACTACTTGTCTATGTACGGTAGGCACGAATCCTAAAGATAGATCTATTGGGCCTGACAAACCCCATCCTGACTATGGGATGCTTTAGTACTTCGAGGTTATTTTAAACACACCCGATCTGGTGTACTTCAGAGGGTAAAACATGAACGTTAAGGCTTGTTACCGGGTGCCTACAACTTATAGGATACTTTTATACACTTGCGAGTGTACGGATATTTATAGAAACTGAAATCTTGTGGTCTATTACTATTACGGAAATGATGGATTATGATAAACTAATGAACTCACCAACCTTTTGGTTGACACTTTAAAGCATGTTTATTCTCAGGTATTAAAGAATTCTTCCGCTGTGCATTAGCTCATTTTAAAGATATTACTTGGAGTCATTCAAGACATACTTTGAAAGATGTTGCATTCGAGTCGTTGAGTTCATCAAGATTAATATTAAGTCAATTATAGTTGGATGTAATATGAAATGGTATGCATGCCGTCAATTTTTGATGTAAAGAAAGTTTGTCTTTTAAAAACGAATGCAATGTTTGTAAAACGTATCATATAGAGGTCAAATACCTCGCGATGTAATCAACTATTGTGAATCGTTTATAATGTATATGAACGGGTCCTTTCAGTTGGTATCAGAGCGGTGGTCTTAGCGAACCAGGTCTTGCATTAGTGTGTCTAACTGATAGTTGTTAAGATGCATTAGTGAGTCTGGACTTCGACCTTGTCTGCATGTCAAAAGTTTTGCTTATCATTTTTAGTCGAAAATCATCTACTTACCATCCTTAGGAAATTACCTGCTTATCATTCTTAAGTCTAGACGCGTTTTCCTACATTTATTGCATAATAGTGTATAGACGAATTCTTATCTTAGCATATCTGTTACTGTGAACTTTGACTGACATCTTTCAAAGATTCCTCCGTAATTTATGGGATTTTGGTATTATATATACATATGTAAATTATGTATTGAAGAATACCAAATCTAAATTCTACAATCTATTTCATACCAAAAAAATTCTTTCCCTGATCATACAAGATGAATCCCTCAACCAGTTCGAGTTCCTCGGATTCCGACAGCTATGCCGATATGGATTTCCACATGAGCTCCGAAAGCAGCGTGACCGGAATGAATCAACCAATTAGCCATCATCTATTCTGGATGAATTGGGGATGGGTTCGTAATCTACTTAACCATTGGAGACAAGAAGAAGGCGATCCCTTTCATCCACCACATTGCCCTCTTGGCAATGAACCTGAAGCACTTACCGGCGAACCTGTCCGAAACACCATTTTCTCTCTCATTTCCAGAGTATCTCGTCATGATTGTATACTACACCAAATTCTAGATCTTATTTATCCGCTCGTCCGAACCGACAATTACCCCGGTGTAATAGAAGAAGTCAACGAGCTTCGCGCTCGGGTAGTGGCTTTGGAGAATATAGTGCAAAGGTTACAAACACCAGCAGCAGCACCAACAGCATAACCAGTACCACCATCAACAGTACCATTACCACCACCAACAACAACCGCATCGCAAACCTCAACTTCACAATCTGTCCCACGAGCATCGACGTCATACGCCATGTAGATACCAAGGAATACCACAACGATGAAGTATTGATTCATAACTTCATTGGAGAAACATTCTACGGCGATTATGTAATTTCTAAAATTTAGAAATTATCTATCCTCGCCTTAACCATAAATCAAATGAGTTTAATTTAATATTAACTCATTAAATCAATATTACATCTGAAGAAATATACACATATATATTTCCATAAAGACTGTAATAAAATTCTTTTGTACAAAATATTAATTGTGAATTTTTTTTAACGGGTAGGTAATACCCGAGAGATATATAAATTCACAATTAATATGTTACATTCTTCGAATCTGATTCAGCAAATCATCCATTATACTCCCTACTTTCACAACAATATACATTCTTTTATAAAAATCAAAACAACCATACTCATTCAAAATCTAATTACATATTCTGATTTTGAAATCTCAGAATTCGATTCAAGATATAATCGAAATCGTCACTCTTAGATTCCTACATCTTTCAAAACTATACTTTGACTTCAAAACTGTCCTAGAACCTCATTTCTATTCATGGAACTCACAAAAATATTTGTATCATTCAAAATCTTAGAACATCATATGTATATTAACAATTACAATATGTGTTCAAACACTTCGAAATTTCTAAAGACATGCGAGATGATGATCCAACCACATATTACCCACTGTCATTCATCTGAAAAGCTCTCGAAACCAAAGTTATAGTTTAACACGTATCCATGTCAGATCCTTTGATATTTATTACCAAATATAATTTTTCAATCTCTTTCCAAAATAGACAGTTTTGCACAGCTCCAACAAATCACCTTCATTTGTTTATATGAATAAACCTTATTATAACAATTACCCCTTCATCATTGTTACTGGGAAACCTTTCATATCTCGCCACATTAGCAGTAAACTTATCAACAACTTCATTAACCTTCGACTTAAGCCTCTCCGAAAAGCCACTATACTTATTCATTAAAACCCCATCATGTACTCACCTACATCCTGTAACAATAATTGTCACACCAACTACTGGGAATTAGCAATCAGTATTTTGAATTTCGCGACAATTTTACGTCAAAAGTTATACATATAACGTCTATCTCCTAGACTTACATACTTCAAATGTGAATTTTCTGAAAAACATCCCAAACTATGAACTAGTTCTCCGAAATTGGAAAAATGCTGATGAAGCAGCAAAAACTGTAAACGACTTTAACAGTCAAAAGTTTGATGATAAAGAATAGTATGGTGGTAAAGCTGAGAAAAATAGAAGGTTTGAAACTGGAAAACGGATTGAGCAGACCATGAAGGAGGCTGTGGACAAATCACAAAGACTAAATTTGCCTTCAAAGGATCCAAATGATTCAGTGTCTACTGAAATCGTTAGCAAACACCTTACTTCTTATTCTAAACCTGCACAGACAAATCTTCTTCATCATCCATATTATCGTATCTTTTATTATAATATCTTCGATATTCCTGAAGATATTTTCACAACTATTCTTATCCGATATCTTTTATCTCTTCGCAATATCTGCGTTACAACATAAAAAGAAACTGTGTTAGTTTCTAAATTAAAAAAAAAAATTTGAATTTAAAATAGGAATGTTTTTGAAGTAGTGTTGGGAACTGAAGCATGAGTTAGTATAATATAATGACACTTGATCAACGTGATTATATTACAGTAAGTCATGCTGAGTTTCTAATGGAACGTGATGATTCACAGAACATACCGTCATCATGTACTGTTTACACGACTCTTACATTCTACCCAATTTTCAAACATATTAAGAACATATCATCTTGATACCTCTATATTTTCGGATATTCTGGTAATTTGCCAAATCAAGATCGTGCCATTACGATTTTCTTCTTGGAACATTAACTATGTTCATCCAAAAATTCATATCTACGAATTCTGGACTATTATCCGCTTGACTTAAGATCGGGAAGAGAAAACGAAAGCATGAAGCTCCGAAATATAATGGAGAATATAAAGCCCGATAACAACCCCAAAATTACAAACCGTGTATATAAATGCGTATAGCAATATAAAGACACGGAAGAATGAAAAACACAATAACCCCAAGGTAATGGTAGAAGAAAATAACTTCCTCCGGTGGTAGATGAAAAAGAAGAATGACAGATATGAAAGTTAAAAGTATATCAAGAATCAATACTGGATGAAGCATATTAACGAATGCTTTAAAGTATGAATTGGGGAGAAAGACTAGAAGGTGTGAGCTGTGGAAATAAAGAAACGAAGGGGGTGGAATTATAGTAAAATATCAGACAGAGAAATCGAGACAGATTATCGCATTTAATCAAAGAAGATCCTGATTTCCTTAATCGCCGAAGAACCAAATCTTATTGCAAAGATTTTCTTTAAATCCCATGAATTCCGAAAATCAATCATAACTACGTCATTGGTTAAAACGAATATACGTTTACTCATTTCACTCTCTTGCGATAGCTTCACTTATACTCTTCGCGTAATCAAATTGTTTTATCTATATTACTCAATGATGATAAAACTCTATTTATCAACTCATATTCGTCATGAAAACATTTTTATAGTTAGCCATGACGACCTCGATCAAATTTCGGGACGAAATTTCTTTAACGGGTAGGTACTGTGACGACCCGGAAATTTCCGACCAAATTTAAACTTAACCTTTATATGTTTCTGACACGATAAGCAGAATTTGTAATGTTGAATCTCAAAAAGTTTGGAACTACATTCATGTAATCAATTACCCTTTGACCGTGTTCGACGATTCACGAACAATTATGTGTATATAGATATGTATATATAATATTAACTGAAAACATTAACAAAGTATTAGATATATGATACTTTACATAAACATATTTGTTTCGATATATTTATCGACAGAATTAAGAGATAATATCAAATGATTGAATTATCAGATACATTATGATATGATTACGGGCCTATGTTATGAGGTCCACTGTGATTTAAGAAATCTATTTTTTTTTTTTTTGACAACTCATTACTTAACCAGTATGATAAAGATAACGATATTTATATTTTATTTTATTATATATATATATATATATATATATATATATATATATATATATAACGATTTAAATTAATATTATATATATTTTTATACTCGTATTATACGTACATAGTTATATACTTTTACTATACTTTAACTTTACCTTTACTTTACTTTTACTTTAACTTTAATAATTCATACTTTAATAATTCACTTTAATAATTCATACTTTAATAATTCACTTTAATAATTCATACTTTAATAATTCACTTTAATAATTCATACTTTAATAATTCACTTTAATAATTCATACTTTAATAATTCACTTTAATAATTTAAAAATCTATTATAAATAGAATTCAATAGGTTTCATTATTTTAATAGAAACTTGAAAATATATTTCTCTAAACTCTCTCAATCGAACTACATATATATATATATATTTACTTAGTACTATTTCAAGATATTATTAGTATACATAAAATACTACGACGGAATTATATTCAGACGATTTCAAAATAAGTTTTCAAATGGGATATAGCTAAGGAAATTATGGGTTATAGCTATGAAGGTTATGGGTATTGATCGAGGGTATTGCTCGTGAGGTCAACCTAACGTTTATCATTTTCGTTGCGTCTACGTACTTTCCTGCAATATTGAATCACAATATTGATACGTTCGTGAATCCGAGACAAACACTGCACTTGTTCAGTGCCGTCATATGCATAATTGCTACGAAATACAGTATTGTGAGTTTCATTTGCTCCCTTTTTATATATATTTTTGGGCTGAGAATACATGCGCTGATTTATAAATGTTTTACGAAATAGGCACAAGTACTAAAACTAATTCTATGTGGGTTTAAACCAGAAATATACCCTTAGCTTGGTAACATTAAACTACTTGTCTATGTACGGTAGGCGCGAATCCTAAAGATAGATCTATTGGGCCTGACAAACCCCATCCTGACTATGGGATGCTTTAGTACTTCGAGGTTATTTTAAACACACCTGATCTGGTGTACTTCAGAGGGTAAAACATGAACGTTAAGGCTTGTTACCGGGTGCCTACAACTTATAGAATACTTTTATACACTTGCGAGTGTACGGATATTTATAGAAACTGAAATCTTGTGGTCTATTACTATTACGGAAATGATGGATTATGATAAACTAATGAACTCACCAACCTTTTGGTTGACACTTTAAAGCATGTTTATTCTCAGGTATTAAAGAATTCTTCCGCCGTGCATTAGCTCATTTTAAAGATATTACTTGGAGTCATTCAAGACATACTTTGAAAGATGTTGCATTCGAGTCGTTGAGTTCATCAAGATTAATATTAAGTCAATTATAGTTGGATGTAATATGAAATGGTATGCATGCCATCAATTTTTGATGTAAAGAAAGTTTGTCGTTTAAAAACGAATGCAATGTTTGTAAAACGTATCATATAGAGGTCAAATACCTCGTGATGTAATCAACTATTGTGAATTGTTTATAATGTATATGAACGAGTCCTTTCACTTTGGACGCTAACCATCAAAAGTATTTACGGCCAAAATGGGGGTCTTGATGATCATCTAGTTTTGGAAAACGTAAATTAGAATTCCCAAGGATCTACATGGAAAAATATCATTAAGAATAGGGCGGAACTGAATGGTTTGGGTTTAAATTTCAAAGATAGTGTCAAGAAACGGATCGGTAATTGGGAGGGTACAACATTTTGGGACGATATTTGGCTCAAAAATGTGACTTTAAAGTGCAGATTCCGAAGACTATACTCGTTAGAATCAGAGAAGGATTGTCTGGTAAAAAACAGGTTATCATGGGATGAATCAGGCTGCGTTTTACACCGGAACTATATTAGAGATCTGAGGGGTAGGACCATGGACAAACTCACTGAAATTACTTCTGAGATAACTGCTCTTCCTAAGCCAAATACGGGACAAGACGGTTGGATATGGGCACTTGACTCTACGGGTGTTTTAACTACCAGAAGGCTTACAAAACTAATCTATGACACACTTACCGAGACTGAGATGAGTCAAGGTACAATGCCGAATAACCTTCTTCCTTCCAAGCTAAGGATATTTTTGTGGCGGGAAAAATTAAAAACACTCTCGGTGCTCACGGAGTTAGATAAGCGGTGTATTGACTTGGATTCAATTCGTTGTCCCACTGTTGATGATGGAATCGAATCTATAGATCACACCCTAGTTCTATGCAAGCATGCGTCGGATATTTTGGATCGGTTTCACAAATGGTGGAAACTAGATCAAGTTAGTATCTTCATTATTTAAGAATTGTTTGAAGGGGGAATCCGAAAATAAAAACAAAATGGGCAACTAGATTGTGGCAAGAGGTTGAATGGGTTTGTAGCTATTATATTATGGGTGTATATAATTTTGTGTGAGTTTTTCCTTTGTATAGTCTATAGGTTCAAGTATATATACGCATCGGCTAAACTGTTCGTGTTTGTAGCAAGCACGAAGTTGCAGGCTGCTGGATGTATCTCCTGTATTATGTGCTCTTGTTTTTTATTTAATAAAATAGTTTCTTTCAGAAATAAAAAATAAAAAAATATATTTATATCTATATCTATATTTATATTTATATACTTTCTATAAATTGTGTAAGTTAAAATCATTTTAGTTGGTCAAAAAAGTGTTGACTTACACCATTTAATATTCTTTTCATTTTTTTTTTAATTTTTCATTAACTTTTTATTTTTTAAACAATTATTTATTAACTTATTAATTGTTTCAATTTTTTTTTTATAAATTTAATGTACTATTTGCATACGACATATGATAATATATTATTTATATATATAAAAAATTTAAACTGTAATTTGTTTTAATTTTTTATAACCTTTAGTAAAGTATATAAATTTTTTACCAGTCGTTAATATATAAATTGTAATTATAAAAGTATGGAGCGAATTATTTTTTATCACGACCAACTAACATTGTTACTCATTAAATCCAATAGGAAATCTATGTAAATCATTCATGCATGTACTGTATATGTACAACATTATACTGTCTTAGTCCTATAATAAGTGTATTGTTTGTTTGTGTTATATAATATTTGATTAAAGTTATATCAATGAAAACACATTTAAAAACCGGATCCATTCATATAGGTTTCATCAAATACTACATAACACAAATAAAAATATTGGAAGTCAAAATTTTGAAAGTAATACCTTGAAAAGTCAAACAGGACTCTTATTATAGGATGGAAGGAGTAACTTATGTTAATGAACATTAATTATTATTAATAAATATTAATATATAAAAGTAGCATGTGATATGCATGGTTAAGCTGTTGAAAATGCATTTATTCATCGTGTATCTAGATAAGTTCGGAGACTTTTTTCTCTGTTAATCCCTTAGTTTTATGCTATTTTACATGTGGCGTCTCTGCCATTTTTTTTAACAACCTTGATCATTTTATATTACATATGTTGCGTGGGTGTTTTTTCTGTCTAAATTCTGTTTAAAAAGTCTGTTAATTCTTGACATGTGCATTGTATGTGATGGTAAATTCATCTTTTTTACTCTTCTCTTTCTTCACTAAAAACGAGTGATCACCGGTGAAACAAAAGTCTTAATAATTTATATTTTTAATTTATAATTTATAAAAAAACTAGAAATAATATTGTAGTTAATAAATAATACAATAATGAAAGTAATTAAACAAAAAACTATTAAATTCATCTCCTTTATATGAAACCCTACATCCTTACGTCCCTTTCCTTTCAAAATAATATGCACCCTTTCAATCCGAAAAAAATAATAGCAGCAACATGAATGGAGTATACCAAAATTTCACAAACGCACCCTATGTGACAACTCGGAAATTTCTGACCAAATTTAAACTTTATCTTTATATTATTCCGACACGAAAAGAAAAGTTTGTTAAGATAAATCTCAAGAATTTTAAACTGTGTTCATACATTCATTTAACATCGACCAAATTTCGACGATTCACGAACCACTATATAAATGGATAGGATTATTGACATTAAAGCAGAGGTGTACGAAATAATATTATTATTTTTTTTACAAAATACGATACAAATTACACAAGTTTTATTTATTTATTTATGGAATATACCTAAACCTTGCTACAACACTTATAGGCAGTGTACCTAATCGTAGAGTAGTGTAGTTTTTAGTAAGTCCAGTTCGTTCCATAGGGTGCTAGCTGAGTTTAACGCTATATTTTTAACAACTGTATTTATATAAAATAAATATAATTATATATAGTAATATTATTATAAAAGGGGGTTTTTACCGTTTAATGACCGGTTTGTCAATTTTATATTTTAAGCGTAAAGATGAATGATGATAATTAAAATGCGTAAAATAAATAACAATATTTAAAATGACAATAAATAAATGACAGTAAATAAAAGTACGATGAGATATAAAATAAAACAATTATGCTTATTTAAACTTCCGTAACCATGATGTTTGATGTTTTGATTATAATTAATTGTTACCCACGTTAATTGTCCTTTGTCCTGGTTTATTTGATACCTATCTGGTTTTTGTCCATAATAGTCCATCGGTCATAATTATAAAACGCTCGTCAAATTAACCTTATTCCCGAAGTAAAATATTCCATCTAATTAGGGATTCAAACTGTAACAAGGTTTTAATACTTTGTTTAATGATTACACCAGGTTATCGACTGCTTGTAATCCAAGGTTTTAATACTTTGTTAACAATTAGACCAATTATCCTTGTATGTAATCCACCCCTGTTTTAATGAGATATGAATATTAATTTACCCACTTGATCAGAATGAATAATCAATTACCCAGCCCAAATAATTAATTAAATGATCGTAAAAGATGTCGTATAAACGTTACTAAATAGGACATACATAATCATTTTAATAATTATTAGATTAACTAATTTGAAAATAGGTTCGACATGTTCCAATGAGTTGTCGCTCAATTAGACAATACCCCCTATCTATTAATAGTCATAGTCCAATGTCCACAAGTGTCGGTCTTTTGTCCAAACCTTAATTATGGTACAAAATCTAATAACCCCGTCTTAATATTTAGTCTAACATCATGATTACTTTGGCTCAAATAAGCATAATAATAACTTAGTTACGAGACATTAATTTAAAAATGAAGAACATAGCTTACTGTGGTGATTAATCGCGTAGCGTTACACGGACAGAGTTCCGACTTAAAACCCGTAAAACATTCCTTACAATAACCCAATTATTATTAAACTTAATTTAAAATTAAAATTATAATTAAAAATATAATTATGATTACAGAGGAAGAAGAAGCAAAAGGTATATATTACTCGTCAATTCGCTGGCCTTTTATAGATGTGAGCTGATTTTGGGATCCATGCGATCGCATGGGTTCCCTTTGTTATTTCCATGCGATCGCATGGACAGGCTGGCCAGCATTCATCACTTTGTTTTCTAGTTTTGCCGACGTTTTATTATATATAATATAATATATATATAATTTTAAGAATTATTTATATATTATATTATATTCATGTGCATAGTTGACTTGTCATTTTTGCTCCGTTGCGTCGCGCGTTGATAGTTGGTTTATGTCCCAGTTCCGGATTTTCAAACGTCCTTGCGTACTATTTAATATCTTGTACTTTGCGTTTTACGACTTGTACTTTTGTAATTTTAAGATGTTTCTCATCAATATTTCGAACCACTTGGATTGTACTTTGTACTTTTTAGCTTTTTGGTCATTTGCGTCTTCAAATCGTCATTTTTTTCTTTTGTCTTCGCACTTATTTATTTAAACGAATATTACATAAAAATAGAACAATTACAACTAAAAGCTTTACATATTGGAAGGATATTGTGCCTAAATATATGTTCATTTGGAGCACTATCAAATATCCCCACACTTGAGCGTTGCTTGTCCGCAAGCAATACAGACCTTGAAATTAAATCACATTTCACTCGAATCACTTTTTTATTCTCACACTTTATACATCAGTAATTTTGATACGGCGGTATAAACAATGGTAGTAACGATGTGGTTTACAGTCCCAGATGACTTATAAAAATTTAGATCCTTTAAGGAAATTGGATCTTTATGAAAACATTTGATCTTTTGAAAATTCAATCTAGCTTTTACCCTAGATAAGTTTTCCGAAATAACCCTTCACCAGTGTTTGCAAAATATTTTTGTGGGTTGTGTGGGTTTCATATTTTAAAATTTTAGTTCAAAACTTGCGATTTTGTGTCACCCACTTGCTAACCTTGTATTAGGAAAGCACACGTCCAGTATACTTGCTCCGTATATTACCTTTCGGTAAACTACCGTCTGGTAGTAAAGGAAAGCGTTGAACAAGCAACTGTTAAGGCAATGTCCCGTGACATGCTTTTGATTATGGTCTATATTGTGTCGGATGCAATTACTATCCTTTGTAGGAGCAATAGTAAAGATCACCCTATAGTTTTTCGGTCTAGCACAAGGTCCTGTCTTCGACCATGCTATGCAACCACCGTTCTTACGGTTGACACCCGATTTGGTTCAGGTGACCTAATGAATTCTAGATGAATTCCTAGGATTTTACATTCAATGGTAATGAACGCATTGAAAATGGGTGTTCAGAAAACAAATCGGTTTGTAATTTGATCAAAATATTTTCTCGTTCAAGCTCGAGTTTAGATATCATTGAATTCTATGAGTTTGTAATTCTCAATCTTTAAGGTCAATCTCAAGGATTGAGTAATATCTGATGGAATTCATTACATAAACAAAGTCACAAAACCCATTTTGAACATGTATAATTCGTGTATATGTGTAAGTAACAAGCGGAAGCAATTTAAAGTTTATGCATGTAAAGTTTAACCTTTTAAACATGAATTCCATTAAAGATCTAGTCTTGAAAAATATGCTAAAATGTAAATAGAAGCTAGTAAGATGTTATACCTACTCCAAAAGGAGGTGAAGAACAAGGATGAAGATGATGATGTAGATGAAGAAAGCTTCTAACTTGAAGCCTCAAATCTTTGATACCCACAAGCACTAATCAACACCCAAGACTTGGTTAGGATTTTTAACACTTAATAACAAGCAAAACTAGTTTGAAGAACCTCTTCTTCCTCCTCAATATTTTCGGCCAAAAGCAAGAATGGGAGAGGATTTTTTTTGCAAGTTCAAAATGCAAGTAAGAGAGTGTATGTTTTATTGTGCAAGCATGCAAGAGATGGAGTAAAGATTTGCATTTAACCAAAAGCAAAAGTGGGTGGTCTTGGGACACCCAAAACCGCCACCCACCCTCCTCCCCTCCCTTTTATTATTTTTATTTTTTTTATTACATACCTTTTATTTAAAAGTCTTGCAACAATTTGTGATACTTACACATTTATATTTAATTTTATAAACCTCTTTATAAAATTAAAACACACATATATATAAGTTTAATCATATAAATAATCAAACTTATTTATAATTATCCATATAATTATTTCTTGCATTTTACCTTTAGAAAACCAATTTCTAAAGTATAGGTGCCAAGTATTTATTTATTAAAGTTTCATTCAATAAGATAAATACTAAAAGTGTTGATAAGCTTGTTATTGGGTATGACCCGACTTGGATCATAACATGTTAGCCACATTAGTTTAATATGTCTCTCGGGCATATGAAATACCTTCAATCTCCCACTTGCACGAGAAACATAAGAAATTAATGCAAGTGATGGATAGCACCTAACGACCGTCCATCACCCCTAATATGTTATGACTTAGTGCCATTCAATAACATCATCCCTTTCGAGTTCCCATCTCGAATATGATTTAGGTGAATCTTTCAATATATCCTTTCGTCCTAGATGTCATGTTAAATCCAAGAGACATAGAATGATCACTCTCTTATAGATTTAACTTTATCAGGCCTTAGACATCTGACTCTCAACGAATAAGAGGGACAAATTCCGTCTTGACTACATACGTCCTAGACACTACACTTCGTACCATACCTGAAGCCTCCCTTATGTACTACCATGTTTCAGAATAGCGAAGGAAAGAATCAAGGCACAATATTCGGTGAATATCTGAACCTAATATGTGTCTCAGGTCAGAGGATATAATGATATTCTCCTTTACTCAAGATTACATGTGATCAGCCACAGAGGCTCCATATAGTAAATCTTGAGAGCGGGTCTTCCAATATTTGTGTCCCACAAATATCTATGAACCTTGGTTGCAACCTTGCCCTACATTCACCATTTGAATGTTAACCAATCCAAGTTCATAATAGTCTAAACCTCACACTTGTTCCCACAATTGTGATCAACCACGGAATTTAGAATAAAAGTTTATTCATGGATAAAACATGCTAAATTGGAACATGACTCATAATTGAATTAATACCATAATAATATTAATGAGTTTGAATTAATTCGTTCCGTTACAATACTTAAAATAGATCAATTCCAATCACTAGAATATCGAAGCCCTAATGCACAAACATGTCCCTCATGTTTTGGCCCATGTAAAAGCTTCGTGAGTGGATCCGCAACATTTTGATCTGTGTGAACTTTGCGAATACATATCTTTCCTTTTTCAACCTCATCCCTAATGTAGTTGAATCTCCGCTCAATGTGACGAGTCTTTTGATGAGCACGAGGTTCCTTGATTTGCGCAATCGCACCCTCGTTGTCACAAAAGATCTCAAGAGGGTCCTGAATGGAAGGGACCACTCCTAAGTCGTGGATGAATTTCTTCATCCATGCAGCTTCCTGAGCTGCCAATGAGGCGGCAATGTACTCCGACTCTGTAGTGCATAACGCAACAACTTCCTGTTTCGCACTCTTCCAAGACCCCGCACCACCATTTAACATGAAAACATAACCGGACTGTGATCGAGAGTCATCTCGATCAGTTTGGAAACTCGCGTCCACGTAACCTTTTACAGCGAGTTCCTCCTCACCAGATCCATATATTAGAAACATATCCTTAGTCCTTCTAAGGTATTTCAATATACATTTAACCGCAGTCCAATGACTAATTCCCGGGTTATTCTGGTATCTACTTGTCAAGCTTAGAGCGCATGACACATCCGGTCTAGTACATATCATTGCATACATGATAGACCCAATAGCAGATGCGTATGGGACTTTCTTCATTCTCTCTTGTTCATCTTTGGTGGTAGGACACTGAGATGAACTGAGAACGGTTCCCTTTTGAATAGGTACCAAACCTTTCTTAGAGTTTTCCATCTTGAACCTTTTCAAGATTTTATCAATGTATGTACTTTGACTTAAACCTATCAATCTCTTGGGTCTATTCCTATAGATTCCAATCCCCACTATTGTGCTTCTCCAAGATCCTTAATGGAGAAGCAACCTTTTAACCAAGTTTTGACCTCTTGCATTGTGGTTATATCATTCCCAAATAATAATATATCATCCACATATAGCACAAGGAACATTATGGAGCTCCCACTAGCCTTCTTGTATACACAAGCTTCATCACCATTTTTAATGAAGCCAAATTTCTTTGCCTCTTCATTAAAACGATGATTCCACATTCTAGATGCTTGTTTCAATCCGTAGATTGATTTCTTTAACTTGCATACCTTTTTAGGATTTTTCGGATCAATAAAACCTTCGGGTTGTACCATATAGACATCTTCCTCAAGATACCCATTCAGGAAAGCGGTTTTGACATCCATTTGCCATATTTCATAGTCATAGTGAGCAGCAATGGCAAATAATATCCTAATAGACTTTAGCATTGCCACAGGCGAGAAAGTTTCATCATAATCAACCCCTTGAGTTTGAGTGAAACCTTTTGCTACAAGTCTAGCTTTGTAAGTATCCAAGTTTCCATGTATGTCGGTTTTCTTCTTGAAAAGCCACTTGTAATCAACTAGCTTGGAGCTAGGAGGTTGCACAACAAGTTCCCAAACTTGGTTTTCATACATGGATTGCATCTCGGCGTTCATGGCTTCCTGCCATTTATCTTTATCAATCCTTGATAAGGCATCTTTGTAGTTTGTCGGTTCATCCAAATCAACCGTATAGCAACCATCCACGAGAAACCCATATCTCTCGGGAGGATTACTAATCCTACTAGATCTTCGAACGTCTTGTGTACCTTGATCATCCACTTGATCATTTTCAACATCCTCATGTTGAGTACTAGTGTCAACCAATTGTGTATCATCGGCTTGATCTTGTACCTCTACAAGATCTATCTTCCTTTCACCATCACCCTCCATAAGGAACTTGGTTTCTAGGAATTCCGCTTTCCGAGCAACAAATACCGTTTACTCGGATGGATCATAGAAGTAATATCCCATGTCATCTTTGGGATATCCTATGAAGATACACTTTGTGGATCGAGCATGTAGCTTATTTGCTACATGATGCTTAGGATAAGCTTCACATCCCCATACTTTCAAGTATGAAAGAGAAGGAGGTTTTCCAAACCACATCTCATGAGGAGTTCGTTCCACTTTCTTGGTTGGGGCCATATTTAAAATACGAGCCGCAGAGCTTAGGCAATAACCCCAAAATGATAGAGGTAACGAGCTTCTTGCCATCATATATCGAACCATATCCATTAGGGTTCGGTTCCTCCTTTCGGAAACTCCATTAAGTTGGGGTGTTCCGGGTGGAGTAAGTTATGAGATGATCCCACAACTCCTAAGATGATCTTGGAAGGCATCGCTTAGGTATTCACCTCCTCTATCGGTACGAAGTACCTTGATTGTCCTATTGAGTTGATTTTGTACTTCGTTTTGATATTCTTTGAATGCTTCAAACGTTTCATCCTTGTGTCTTAGTAAATAGACATATCCGAAACGACTAAAGTCATCAATGAAAGTAACAAAGTATCTTTCACCATTCCTAGTTATGGGTTTAAAGGGTCCACATACATCCGAATGTATTAATCCCAACAAATCTTTAGCCCTTTCATAAGTTCCTTTGAAAGGTGCTTTAGTCATCTTGCCTTGTAAACAAGATTCACATACATCAAACGAATCCATTTCATTTGATTTCAAAAGTCCATTCTTTTAAAGCGTATGCATTCGGTTCTTGTTTATGTGACCAAGGCGACAATGCCATAGATAGGAATTACTCAAATCCCTTTTGAGTTTCTTGGTGCTAGTATGGTATATAGAGCTCGATGATGCGTCATCATGAACCAATTCATAAATTCCATTTGAAGGCGAAGCCTTGAAATAGAACACATTATCTTTAGTAATATGAATATCATCATCAACAAAATTAACAACGTAACCACATTGTTTTAAGCGAGAAATAGAAATAATGTTTCGACATAAATCCGGTGCATACAAAACATTTTCTAAAATAAGCTCCAATCCACTTGGAAGCTTCAAAACAAATTCTCCTTGAGCTTTAACATGCACCTTTGCACCATTGCCCATATAGAGATTTGATGTTCCCGCCATACGATCACTTCTTTTGAACCCCTGCAAAGTATTGCAAATATGAGTTCCACATCCCGTGTCTAATACCCATGTATTAGAAGAAGTAATACTAAGCTCTATATATACCATATATATATTACCAGAGGTTTGCCCTGCATCTCTCTTGTCCTTCAACTCTTTAAGATAGACCGGACAGTTTTGTTTCCAATGACCCATCTCACCGCAACCGAAACATGGGTCTTCCTTGGGGTTTGCCTTCTCGGCTACCTTTTGCTTCTTAGCCTTGTTGATGGTTGGGGTAACCATCTTCCCCTTCCCTTTGCCTTGATTGGCGGGTCCTTTTCTCTTAGCCACCTTTGGCTTAGAGGTGTTACCTTTAGACCCACCTTGATCGATTGCTAACACGGGCAAAGTCCTTTTACCCATGCTTGTTTCCGCCGTTCTTAGCATACCGTGAAGCTCACCAATGCTCTTATCCATCCCATTCATATTGTAATTTATTACAAATTGATCAAACCTCTTTGATAGGGAGTTAAGGATAAGATCGGTGGCTAACTCATTAGATATGTTAAGGTTAAGACGGTTAGCACGATCGATAAGGCTTTTCATCTTAAGTACATAAGATGAAACCGATTGGGTATCGTCCATACGACAAGCATGTAGCGCCCGAACCATTTCGAAACGCTCAACACGCGCTTGTTGGAGGAACATCTCCTTCAATTGCGTTATCATGTCGTATGCACTATGATGCTCGAAATCCTTTTGGAGTTCGGGTATCATAGTCCCAAGCATTAAGCATGAGACTTGAAGGGAGTCGTGGCAATACTAGTCGTAAGAGGCCATTGCCTCCACATCATTCTCATCCGGTTGATCGGGAATGGGGTCCTCAAGCACATACATTTTATCCTCTTGTTTGAGGACAATCCGAAGATTGCGGAACCAATCCATAAAGTTTGTATGGTTGAGTTTGTCTTTCTCGAGGAGAGACCGCAACGATAGGTTATTAAAGTTAAGTGGTGCGATGTTCCAGTTGTTGTTGTTATTAGCGGCCATCTACAAAATTCAACAAAGTTCATTTAAGTATTGATTTAGATTTAATGAACAATACCCTTTTAATTTGTTTTTATTAAATATTAGAATCCAACGGTAAATCAAATTTCGGTTAGGTGACCTTTATCCCGTCATTTGATTTAGCTAGGTAGTCATAATGACAATTGCAATCCTTTTGCAACTTCTAAGTTATGGGATCATGCAATCCTTTTGCATGGCATATTAATCCCATCAACGCCTTTTGTTCCTCATGCTTTGGTGACCCTAAGTTCATGATTCCCAAATCAAGTCGTCCTACTTGTGTAAACATGTAGACTTAACATACAAGTGGTTAGGTGACCTTTATCCCACATGTATACGAAGTGTACCTTATTCATATTAGTTCACTCATGACGGTTAGGTGACCTTTATCCCATCAAGAGATTCCTAATATGTCTAAGTGTTTCCACAAAAGGATGGCGTTTAACTTGTTTACCTTGTTTTAGTTAAAGGGATTTTAGGTTTTCTACATTCTAGTTTAGAAAACAAAATGATATACACCAACATGCATTTGGTGTGTAGTGATTTATGAAAAACCTATTTTCATGTCCTTTTAGTAAACCAATTACTAGTTATAAACCATTTCATTACTTTATAAATAAACCATTTTATTCAAGTCTAATAACCAATTATTAGTGTCATTTTGTTATGTTTTATTATAACCAATTATAATGTATTATGCAAGTTGTAAACATGTGATGATCTTGTAGCAACCAAACATACAAACATACACAAACATGCATAACAAAGTGTTCACAATCAAGAGCCATTTGGTGGACATTTGTTTAGCCAAAAAACAAATGTCACTTAAGAGGGTTAACCAAAGTAAGAGATTTTTAAAGAAAATCTCCCACTTAATCTTGTAACTCCATAAGCTCCATCTTGTAATCTTCTTCATGAGTCTTCATTTCCTCTTTACAAAATTATATCCTAATACAATTTTTCTAGAAAATGAAATAACAACCTATTCTATTTTACAAACCAAATAGAACAAATTACATCAACAAATTACAAGATTAATTACAACTTTTACAAACCAAAATTACAAAATTTATACAAACCATATGAATGAATATTACAACCATGAATAACAACCAAATCATTCAAACATTCAACCACATGGTCTAGGCTCGATTGTGAACAACAACATAACAATAAACTTGGCCAAACTTGAAGTCCAAACCCACTTTTGGAGCCCCAAAAATTCGGCCAAAACCAAACACCCACCAAAACTCAAGATTTTTACATTCTACTTTCATGCATGTTGGTAGATTGTAAAATAAATGAGTTTACTAGCCAAAAACAAGAAGTATATTAACAAGACTTTGGCTCTAGATACCATTGATGGAATTCATTACATAAACAAAGTCACAAAACCCATTTTGAACATGTATAATTCGTGTATATGTGTAAGTAACAAGCGGAAGCAATTTAAAGTTTATGCATGTAAAGTTTAACCTTTTAAACATGAATTCCATTAAAGATCTAGTCTTGAAAAATATGCTAAAATGTAAATAGAAGCTAGTAAGATGTTATACCTACTCCAAAAGGAGGTGAAGAACAAGGATGAAGATGATGATGTAGATGAAGAAAGCTTCTAACTTGAAGCCTCAAATCTTTGATACCCACAAGCACTAATCAACACCCAAGACTTGGTTAGGATTTTTAACACTTAATAACAAGCAAAACTAGTTTGAAGAACCTCTTCTTCCTCCTCAATATTTTCGGCCAAAAGCAAGAATGGGAGAGGATTTTTTTTGCAAGTTCAAAATGCAAGTAAGAGAGTGTATGTTTTATTGTGCAAGCATGCAAGAGATGGAGTAAAGATTTGCATTTAACCAAAAGCAAAAGTGGGTGGTATTGGGACACCCAAAACCGCCACCCACCCTCCTCCCCTCCCTTTTATTTTTTTTTTATTACATACCTTTTATTTAAAAGTCTTGCAACAATTTGTGATACTTACACATTTATATTTAATTTTATAAACCTCTTTATAAAATTAAAACACACATATATATAAGTTTAATCATATAAATAATCAAACTTATTTATAATTATCCATATAATTATTTCTTGCATTTTACCTTTAGAAAACCAATTTCTAAAGTATAGGTGCCAAGTATTTATTTATTAAAGTTTCATTCAATAAGATAAATACTAAAAGTGTTGATAAGCTTGTTATTGGGTATGACCCGACTTGGATCATAACATGTTAGCCACATTAGTTTAATATGTCTCTCGGGCATATGAAATACCTTCAATATCAGGCTTAAAAGCTGATTTTTATTCTTTAAGGAGATTATCCTTTCTGGGGGTCTGATTCATTAGTCTTATCAAGCTAATTTGCACGGCGCCCTCCCCATTTTACGAGACAGATCCTTTCATGGTTAGGATAAGTCTGACCACTTGGCGACCCTGTTTGATGCTGAGGTCCGTGGATTTCCTGCTGATTTTAGAGATAACTTTTCTAGATTTTTCGTCAACCTACAGCTGGTCTGGACGACAACTTCCTGACCTAAATCAAGAATCGCGTGTCTTTTTCGGAAGACTTTACTTCCTTTTAATGATGGAATTGATTCATCGTGCAGATCCATCTTTCTTTCAAATATATTATAGTAAATTAGGTAAAACTGATTAAAATTGTCCAAAACAAAAGTACCTGTAATAATCTTGTACAAACATATGTGATATGTGTTTTAAATAACTTGGTAAATTCTTCCCACACTTAGCTTTTATTTATTTTTTTCTTTGCCTTTTTATTCTCCTCTATTCCATTTTAAATGAATTCTAACGTTTTGGGTTGTTTCTCCATTTATGTTCTCTCCGAGGTAACAATAATTTCGGTATTAACACCTAGTTTTATCGTTCAAAAATATGTATAAACATGATTTTGAATTCATTTAGTTGAAATTTTTTTATAATTTTTACAAAATTTGGCAATTAAACTAAGTGTAAACCCGGGAGAATTTATAACCCTTCCCTACACTTGAGATCATGCAATGCCCTCATTTGCATGAAATCAGACTATAATTATAAATTTATGAGGGTGATAAGTGTAGAAAAGTGATTAAAAATACCGAGTTTGCAACATATTATTTTATATCACATTTGATATTTTGCGTCTTGTTGTCAAAATTAGTAGCTTTTGCTGAACTTAATGTCAGTCTTTGAAAGTGCACTGTTTTACCCTGTTTTGTATATAAGATAAACTACAAACAAATATAATATATATATATATATATATACATATATATATATATATATATATATATATATATATATATATATATATATATATATATATATATATATATATATATATATATATAGGGGCAGGATCAATGGGGAAGTAACCAATCGGGGGGAAGCGGGGGGAAGCAAATTTTTTTTTTTCATTTTTTTTGAAATTTTTTTTCCGGCATTAAGATCACACGAAAATATGAACATTTAGAAGAGACACTTCGTGATGAATGTTATTATTTAGGCGGGAAAATGATCGACAAATTTAACATTCAAGATAATATTGTTCGTGAAGAATATGAACGTTTTTTTTTCATGTTTTGTGAAGTAAAATTTAGCTCGATTTAGAGTTTAGGGTTTAGGTTTTAGGATTTGGTGTTTTGGGTTTATTCCATGTGACGACCTGGAAATTTCCGACCAAATTTAAACCTAACCTTTATATGTTTCCGACACGATAAGCAGAATTTGTAATGTTGAATCTCAAAAAGTTTGGAACTACATTCATGTAATCAATTACCCTTTGACCATGTTCGACGATTCACGAACAATTATGAGTATATAGATATGTATATATAATATATAATAATAACTGAAAACATTAACAAAGTATTAGATATATGATACTTTACATGAACGTATTTGTTTTGATATATTTATCGACAGAATTAAGAGATAATATCAAATGATTGAATTATCAGATACATTATGATATGATTACGGGCCAATGTTATGAGGTCCACTGTGATTTAAGAAATCTATTCTTTTTGACAATATTCGGAAAATGGTAAAGTAAGTAAGAACGTGGAGTGTAAATAACTTAGATATTGGATATCGACAAGTTAAGTAACTCGACATTTTTCATTAAGATGATTTCATACGTTTATTAAACCTTTGGACTTTATCTCATGCTTCACCAACAGACTATAATTTAAAAACTTGAAACCTATTATAAATATATATAATTCTACTTTTCTAAAATGTTTTATGATATAACGATTTAAATTAATATTAAATATATTTATGCGCGTATTATACGTAAATAGTTTTATAATTTTACTATACTTTAACTTTACCTTTACTTTACTTTTAATTTACTTTAACTTTAATAATTCACTTTAATAATTCACTTTAATAATTCATACTTTAATAATTCACTTTAATAATTCATACTTTAATAATTCACTTTAATAATTCATACTTTAATAATTCACTTTAATAATTCATACTTTAATAATTTACTTTAATAATTCATACTTTAATAATTTACTTTAATAATTCAAAAATCTATTATAAATAGAATTCAATAGGTTTCATTATTTCATAGAAACTTGAAAATATATTTCTCTAAACTCTCTCAATCGAATTACATATATATATATTTACTTAGTATTATTTCAAGATATTATTAGTATACATAAAATACTACGACGGAGTTATATTCAGACGATTTCAAAATAAGTTTTCAAATGGGATAGAGCTAAGGAAATTATGGGTTATAGCTATGAAGGTTATGGGTATTGTTCGAGGGTATTGCTCGTGAGGTCAACCTAACGTTTATCATTTTCGTTGCGTCTACGTACTTTCCTGCAATATTGAATCACAATATTGATACGTGAGCATTCATATCTTATCTTTTATATATTAATAGTGTATCCCTGACTAGTGCTCGAGTATATATGATTATGCATGTTTGTATGCTTAGTTTCGTCGTTAAATAGTTTTGATAAATCACGAATTTGATTCATATGCTACTGAGATAAGGTATATGATATGCATGTCGTTGAAAAGCTAAAGAAAAATTAATAACTTTTCATATAGAAATCGTGTGGGTTCGATGAACGGATTAAAAGATATGATCAACTGAATTATTATTAATTTTAATATTATTATTAAATCGATTATTATAATTGTTATCAGTTGATGTTATTACTAAAATTATCTTTATTACTAAAAATTAATATTTTTATTGAAACTATCATTTTATTATTTTTATCATTATTATTATTATCAATATTATTTTATCAAATAAATATGCGTACAAAGATATTTTTACCACACGTAATATAATTACATTAATAATACATACCACTATATTTTTATGATATTAAGTGAATTTTATAAATTTTATTACTTGAGATATATAAAAGTATATTTTTTATCATATATGAATTTAAATATAAATTTTTATTTATTAATAAATGATTTTGGAAGTCATTTTGGGTCAAGTTGACTTTTGTTGACTTTTGCATGTCGGTCTCGAGCATTAGGATTGTGATACACTACGACTTGATCTAAATTGTTAGACAGATATTGACCAACATATAAATATATATACTTAATATAGGTTCGTGAATCCGAGACAAACCCTGCACTTGTTCAGTGCCGTCATATACATAATTGCTACGAAATACAGTATTGTGAGTTTCATTACTCCCTTTTTATATATATATTTTGGGCTGAGAATACATGCACTGTTTTATAACTGTTTTACGAAATGAACACAAGTACTAAAAACATATTCTACGTTGAGTTGTACCACTTTGCATTTTTCCCTAATAGCTTGGTAACTACCATTTACATGCGGTATTGTAAACGCGAATCCTGTTGATAGATCTATCGGGCCTGACAACCCCAACCGGACTGGACGACCAGTATTCAACGGTTGCACAGTACTTCGTTTCAGTGACTACACTTGGTACAGTGTAGTGAGATTTCATAATAAAGGGAATATGTGACGTTGATTAAATGTTAAGTATGGTTACCAAGTGCTCAACCACTTAGAATATTTTTATTAAAACGTTTATGTATATGAAATCTTGTGGTCTATTACTATTACGGAAATGGTTGATTATGATAAACTAATGAACTCACCAACCTTTTGGTTGACACTTTAATGCATGTTTATTCTCAGGTATTAAAGAAATATTCCGCTGTGCATTAGCTTATTTTAAGGATATTACTTGGAGTCATTCATGACATACTTTGAAAGACATTGCATTCGAGTCGTTGAGTTCATCAAGATTAATATTAAGTCAATTATAGTTGGATGTAATATGAAATAGTATGCATGCCATCAATTTTAGATGTAAAGAAAGTTTGTCTTTTAAAAACGAATGCAATGTTTGTAAAACATATCATATAGAGGTCAAATACCTCGCGATGTAATCAACTATTGTGAATCGTTTATAATGTATATGAACGGGTCCTTTCAGTTGGTATCAGAGCGGTGGTCTTAGCGAACCAGGTCTTGCATTAGTGTGTCTAACTGATAGTTGTTAAGATGCATTAGTGAGTCTGGACTTCGACCGTGTCTGCATGTCAAAAAGTTTGCTTATCAATTCTAGTCGGAAATCATCTACTTATCATCCTTAGGAAATTACCTGCTTATCATCTTAAGTCTAGACACGTTTTCCTGCATTTATTGCATAATAGTGTATAGACGGATTCTTATCTTAGCACATCTATTACTGTGAACTTTGACTGACATCTTTTCAAAGATTCTCCGTAATTTACGGAATTTTGGTATTATATATACATATGCAAATTATGTAATTGAAGAATACCAAATCTAAATTCTACAATCTATTTCATATCAAAAATTCTTTCCCTGATCCTACGAGATGGATCCCTCATCCAGTTCGAATTCCTCAGATTCCGACAGCTATTCCGATATGGATATCTACCTGAGCTCCGAAAGTAGCATCACCGGAATGGATCAACCAATTTCTCATCATCTATTTTGGATGAATTGGGGATGGGTCCGTAGTCAACTCAACCATTGGAGACAAGAAGAAGGTGATCCCTTCCATCCACCACATTGCCCTCTTGGCGATGAACCTGAAGCACTTACCGCTGAACCTGTTCGAGACACCATTTTCTCACTCATTGCTAGAGTATCTCGTCATGATTATATACTATCCCATATTGCAAATCTTATTCATCCGCTCGTTCCAATCGCCAATCATCCCGGTGTACTAGCAGAAATTAACGAACTTCGCGCCCGAGTAGTGGCTTTGGAACACATGGTGCAAGGATTACAAACACCATCAACAGCACCAGCAGCATAACCAATACCGCCAGTAACATCCACATCGCAAGTCTCAATACCACAAGCTTCAGCAGCATCACCAGCAGTTACCGGCAGTATCATCAGCATCAACAATATCGTCAGCACCACCATCACCGTCAATACTGTCAGCATCATCAGCACTAGCAGCACCTATAACATCACAAGTTCCGTCAGTTCAAGAATCGCCGTGGACGTCATCATTGATCAACAACGAGTATTTTGTATCAACGAGTTATGAAGTATTAACTCATTCTTCTGAAGAAATTATATATATATTTTATATATATGAATGCTGAAACTATAAAAATCTTTCGTACTAAGCTATTGAATATGAATTGAAAAAGGGTAGATACTACTCAGTTAAATTCATATTACTAATATGCTATGATGAACATCCTTCGTTAACAACCTAACCATCGTAACTACAATCTTTGATTCAATTAAATGAATTCGGTTTCATAATAAAGCAAGTGTATCATTCAATAACATGTTTGATTTTACACTTTCATCTTCAATGTACTCGAAACTTACTAGAAAACAACATTCATATCTTGTGAAGTTAGCAAGAGTTCTATGAGTATCAGCATTATTCACTAAGGAAATATCTATAAGAATAAATATTGAAGTATTGATTACATTAACGAAATACTCCGCGAAGATTATGTAATCTCTAATGTTTTAGAGATTATTCTTTACTAATCCAAGCCGAAAATCAAATGAGCTTAATATGATATTAACTCATTAAATCTGTATTACATCTGAAGAAAATATACATACATATATTTTTATAAAGACTGTAATAAAAAATTCTTGTTCAAAATATTATTTGTGACATTTTTTTTAACGGGTAGGTAATACCCGAGAGATATATAAATGCACAATTAATATATTACATTCTTCGATTATAATTCAGTAAATCATCAACTATACTCCCTATTTTCACAACAGTATACCTTCTTTTATAAGAAATCAAAACAACCATACTCATTCAAATTCAATCACCTATTTTGATTTTTGAAATCTCAGAATGCAACTCAAGATATAAGCAAAACCATCACTCTTAGATCCTTAAATTTTTTTCAAAGCTATACTTTGACTTCAAAACTGTGATAGAACATCACTTTTAATTGTAACACTAAAAAGGATACGAGAATCAATCGAGATTTATGACGAATTTATCCTTTGGATATTGACAATGACAAGCTGCATTTAAAATGCTTCGAAATTTCGGAAGACACTTCAAATAAGGAACAATCGAGATGATGATCCAATCACACATTACCCGAAGTCTTGTACCTGAAAAACTCTCGAACCTAAAGTCATAGTTTAACACGTACCCGCGTTGAATTCTTTAGCATTTATTAGCAAAAACAACCTTACGATTCTTTTCAAAGTAGTCAGTTTTGTCACAGCTCCAACAAGTCAACTTCGACTTTTCAGTAAAACTAATTTTATTATAACTTCGATAGATACACTGCCCTTTCACCATCGTTACTGGGGAACCTTTCATATCTCACCACATTAGCAGTAAACTTATCAACAACTTCATTAACCTTCGACTTAAACCTCTCCGAAAAGTCACTATACTTATTCATTGAAACTCCATCTCTTACTCATCTGCATCTTGCAACAAGAATTGTCATACCAATTACTGAAAATCAGCAATCAGTATTTTGAAATCTCGCAGCGTTTCTACTTCGATAGTTATATATACATATAACGTCTATCTCCTAAACTTACACACTTCGAATGTGAAGTTTCTGAAAAACATCTCAAACTGTGAATTAGTTCTCGAAATGCTAATGAAGCAGCAGAAACTGTAAACGACTTTAACAGTCAAAAGTTTGATGACAAAGAATAATGTGTTGGTAAAGCCCAAAAAAGAGAAGAGTTGGTACTGAACAATGGATTGAGCAGACCGTGAAGGAGACTAAGGACAAATACAAGGACCAAAGTATGTATTTAAAGAATCTTGATGATTCTGTTTCTGACGAACTCATTAACGAATACCTTGCTCCTGACTCTAAACCTTTGCGGACCTTATTCTTCATCATCATCTTATCTTAAATATTATAAGATATCTTCGTATCTCTCATTATACATATTCTCCATATTTCTGGAGATATTTTCACAACTATTCTTATCCGCGATCATTTATCTCTCCATAATATCTGCAACATAAAAGAAACTGTGTTGGTTTCTAAATTTTGAAAAAAAATTCAAATATGAATGTTTTGAAGTAGTGTTGGGAACTGAAGCATGAGTTAGTATAATATAATGACACTTGATCAATGTGATTATATTACAGTAATTCATGCTGAGTTTCTAATGGAACGTGATGATTCACAGAACATACAGTCATCATGTGCCATTTACACGACTCTTACATTCTACCAAATCTCCAAACATATTAAGAACATATCTTCTTGATAGTTCTATCTTTCCGGATATTCTGGTAATTTGCCAAATCAAGATCGTACCATTACGATTTCCTTCTTAGAACATTAACTATGTTCATCCAAAACTTTATACCTACTAATTCTGGACCATTATTCGCTTGACTTAAAGCCGGGAAGAGACAACAAAAGTATGAAACTCCGAAATGTAAGGGAGAATATAAAGTCCAATAACAACACATAAATTACAAACCGTGTATATCAATGTTTATCGCAACATAAAGATACGGGAGAATTAAAAACACTATAACCCCAAGGGCGAAGTAGAAGAAAACAGATTCCTCTGGTGGAAGTTGGAAAAGGAGAATGATTGTTGCGATAGTAAGGATAAGGACAAGGATTAGAACTGAATTAAGCATTTTCGCAATCTTTTGAAATTGGAATTGAGTATAGAAGTGGTAAAAACTAA
Source organism: Rutidosis leptorrhynchoides (assembly GCF_046630445.1). Lineage (NCBI taxonomy): Eukaryota > Viridiplantae > Streptophyta > Magnoliopsida > Asterales > Asteraceae > Rutidosis > Rutidosis leptorrhynchoides. The sequence goes on from NC_092337.1 coordinate 183,019,287, forward strand.
TGGAATGGAAAAGGTAAATATATAAGGGAAATATCAGACATAGTAATCGGGACAGATCATCGCATTTACTTAAAGAGATCCTAATTTCCTTAAATCTCGAAGAAACAGATCTTATAGATTTCCAAGATTTATTATTTTTTTTTTTGAATCCCTTGAATTCCGAAATTCAACCATGACTACGTCAAAAATTATGATGAAACATATTTTCCTCATTCCACTATTTTGTGATAGCTTCACTCATACGCTTCGAGTAATCGGATCATTTTATTCATATTACTTTATGGTAATAAAATCCTATCTATCAACACATATCCGTCATAAAAACATTTTTATGGTTAGCCATGACGACCTCGATCAAATTTCGGGACGAAATTTCTTTAACGGGTAGGTACTGTGACGACCCGGAAATTTTCGACCAAATTTAAACCTAACCTTTATATGTTTCCGACACGATAAGCAGAATTTGTAATGTTGAATCTCAAAAAGTTTGGAACTACATTCATGTAACCAATTACCCTTTGACCGTGTTCGACGATTCACGTACAATTATGAGTATATAGATATGTATATATAATATATAATATTAACTGAAAACATTAACAAAGTATTAGATATATGATACTTTACATGAACGTATTTGTTTTGATATATTTATCGACAGAATTAAGAGATAATATCAAATGATTGAATTATCAGATACATTATGATATGATTACGGGCCAATGTTATGAGGTCCACTGTGATTTAAGAAATCTATTCTTTTTGACAATATTCGGAAAATGGTAAAGTAAGTAAGAACATGGAGTGTAAATAACTTAGATGTTGGATATCGACAAGTTAAGTAACTCGACATTTTTCATTAAGATGATTTCATACGTTTATTAAACCTTTGGACTTTATCACATGCTTCACCAACAGACTGTAATTTAAAAACTTGAAACCTATTATGAATATATATAATTCTACTTTTCTAAAATGTTTTATGATATAACGATTTAAATTAATATTAAATATATTTATACGCGTATTATACGTACATAGTTTTATAATTTTACTATACTTTAACTTTACCTTTACTTTACTTTTACTTTACTTTTACTTTACTTTAACTTTAATAATTCACTTTAATAATTCACTTTAATAATTCACTTTAATAATTCATACTTTAATAATTCACTTTAATAATTTATACTTTAATAATTCACTTTAATAATTCATACTTTAATAATTCACTTTAATAATTCATACTTTAATAATTCACTTTAATAATTCATACTTTAATAATTCACTTTAATAATTCACTTTAATAATTCAAAAATCTATTATAAATAGAATTCAATAGGTTTCATTATTTCATAGAAACTTGAAAATATATTTCTCTAAACTCTCTCAATCGAATTACATATATATATTTACTTAGTATTATTTCAAGATATTATTAGTATACATAAAATACTACGACGGAGTTATATTCAGACGATTTCAAAATAAGTTTTCAAACGGGATAGAGCTAAGGAAATTATGGGTTATAGCTATGAAGGTTATGGGTATTGTTCGAGGGTATTGCTCGTGAGGTCAACCTAACGTTTATCATTTTCGTTGCGTCTACGTACTTTCCTGCAATATTGAATCACAATATTGATACGTGAGCATTCATATCTTATCTTTTATATATTAATAGTGTATCCCTGACTAGTGCTCGAGTATATATGATTATGCATGTTTGTATGCTTAGATTCGTCGTTAAATAGTTTTGATAAATCACGAATTTGATTCATATGCTACTGAGATAAGGTATATGATATGCATGTCGTTGAAAAGCTAAAGAAAAATTAATAACTTTTCATATAGAAATCGTGTGGGTTCGATGAACGGATTAAAAGATATGATCAACTGAATTATTATTAATTTTAATATTATTATTAAATCGATTATTATAATTGTTATCAGTTGATGTTATTACTAAAATTATCTTTATTACTAAAAATTAATATTTTTATTGAAACTATCATTTTATTATTTTTATCATTATTATTATTATCAATATTATTTTATCAAATAAATATGCGTACAAAGATATTTTTACCACACGTAATATAATTACATTAATAATACATACCACTATATTTTTATGATATTAAGTGAATTTTATAAATTTTATTACTTGAGATATATAAAAGTATATTTTTTATCATATATGAATTTAAATATAAATTTTTATTTATTAATAAATGACTTGTATTATTTAGTATAATAAGATCTGATAAATATATTTAAATATATAAAACGACTATATATAAGTTATATAATAAACATGTATAGATTTTGGAAGTCATTTTGGGTCAAGTTAACTTTTGTTGACTTTTGCAAGTCGGTCTCGAGCATTAGGATTGTGATACACTACGACTTGACCTAAATTGTTAGACAGATATTGACCAACATATAAATATATATACTTAATATAGGTTCATGAATCCGAGACAAACCCTGCACTTGTTCAGTGCCGTCATATACATAATTGCTACGAAATACAGTATTGTGAGTTTCATTACTCCCTTTTTATATATATATTTTGGGCTGAGAATACATGCACTGTTTTATAACTGTTTTACGAAATGGACACAAGTACTAAAAACATATTCTACGTTGAGTTGTACCACTTTGCATTTTTCCCTAATAGCTTGGTAACTACCATTTACATGCAGTATTGTAAACGCGAATCCTGTTGATAGATCTATCGGGCCTGACAACCCCAACCGGACTGGACGACCAGTATTCAACGGTTGCACAGTACTTCGTTTCAGTGACTACACTTGGTACAGTGTAGTGAGATTTCATAATAAAGGGAATATGCGACGTTGATTAAATGTTAAGTATGGTTACCAAGTGCTCAACCACTTAGAATATTTTTATTAAAACGTTTATGTATATGAAATCTTGTGGTCTATTACTATTGCAGAAATGGTTGATTATGATAAACTAATGAACTCACCAACCTTTTGGTTGACACTTTAAAGCATGTTTATTCTCAGGTATTAAAGAAATCTTCCGCTGTGCATTAGCTTATTTTAAGGATATTACTTGGAGTCATTCATGACATACTTTGAAAGACATTGCATTCGAGTCGTTGAGTTCATCAAGATTAATATTAAGTCAATTATAGTTAGATGTAATATGAAATAGTATGCATGCCGTCAATTTTAGATGTAAAGAAAGTTTGTCTTTTAAAAACGAATGCAATGTTTGTAAAACGTATCATATAGAGGTCAAATACCTCGCGATGTAATCAACTATTGTGAATCGTTTATAATGTATATGAACGGGTCCTTTCATTCCATAAACCCAAAACACCAAACCCTAAACCCTAAACCCTAAACTCTAAACCGTTCGTGTTAAAAACTCAATCTAAATCCTAAATGTAAACCCTAAATCTAAACCCTAAACCCTAAATTTCTAAACCCTAATATCTAAACCCTATAAACCCTAATATCTAAACCCCAATAGCTAAAACCTCAAAATACGCTCGAAAAACACGATAATTGTTATATATTACTTCTTCGAGCATTTTTCCGCCAAAATAAAAACATTTATCACAAAGTGTCTCTACTAAATGTTCATATTTTCATCTCATCTATAATGTTCGTGAACAAAGTTTTTTCAAAAAACGAAAAAAAAAGTTTTTGCTTCCCCCCGAATGGTTACTTCCCTCTTGATCCTACCACTATATATATATATATATATATATATATATATATATATATATATATATATATATATATATATATATATATATATATATATATATATATATATATATATATATATTTTATAAAACCTTTATTTATTAAAAAAATTTAAATGAATAATTTTTTTAAAATTTTGTTTCCTTTTACTATAGGTAGTTTCGGTATGTTTACCTAATCCGTCCCTCGATAAAATTTAAAATTTGTCGTTTTTAAAGCTATTGTTTTAAAAACAAAGATTTTTGGGTTTTTTTTAAATCACACAAAAATTAAATTTAAAAATGCAAATTAATTTCATATAAAACCTATAAAAAAAAAGTTTAGAATGGGGGGAGAAAACTAGTTCTTTAGTGTCTGCTAGTGGAAAAGACCAATCGGATTCCATTCTCGGAACTACACGAGAACAGAACAACTAACTCTAGACAGCATTTTTTCTTAGAATATTTGAATCTCCCCATACTTAGGTAGCTGTGGTGTCAAAATTGTGGTTAATTTCATTGTCAATTTCTCTTGGACCATAATTAACTTGCATATCTGTGACTTTTGCTTTAAGCCATTGGTCGGATTCCTGTGTAATTTCCATAAATTCAACTACTTTTGCCTTTTCTTTAGGCGATAGATTGGATACTAACCGATTACATAACTTAAAGTTCCCCTTAGTTCTAGCATCACGAATCCATTTAATAAGTTTCTTCATTGAACTATTAATAACGGAGTCATTTAATTTCGTATCAACAACTGGGTTCTTTGTTATCAGGTCATCATTAGGTGTTACTTCATCTTCCCCATACTTAAGCGTTTTATTATTGTTAAGCACTACCGTTGGAGTTGGTAAAATAATATGGTTCTTACCAATCGTTTTTGTTGGTTCAACGGTTTTGGTTGGTGGAGATTTAGTCTTTCGACTCACAAAGGTGATCGATTTTTCATCATTATTAAGTGTCATTCTACCCTCTCTTACATCAAATAACGCCCCGGTGGACGCTAAGAATGGTTGATCTAAAATTAGAGGAATGTTTGAGTCCTCTTCTATGTCAATGACAATAAATTCGACTAGAAAGGTTAAATTACCTACTTGAACGGGTAGGTTATTAGCAATTCCAACTGGGTGCCTAATGGTTTGATTAAAGAGTCGAATACTCATCTCCGTTGGACTTAACTCACCTACTCCTAATCTCTTATATAATGAAAGAGGCATAACACTCACACTCGCACCTAAATCTGCTAGTGCATCATATATGACACAATCACTAAGTAGACAAGGAACAATAAATTCACCCGGATTACCCAACCTGGGTGGAAGTTTCGGTGGAACTGTCTTCACCAGGTTTATTTTTACGGTTTTTGTTTCTTGCATTTTCTTATTCTTCTTCTTCTTCTTTCCAGAGGTATCACAAACTTTATTACCTATTACTTGTTCATACTCAACTCCTTTTCTTGGAAACGGGATGGGTGGTCTGTATGGTGCCACCACTGGCTTTACATACTCGGGTAGTTGTGGTGGCGTAACTTCTTTATTGTTACTCACATCGAAAACCTTCCCATCTTCTGGTGCTGGTTTTTCACAATTCGTTGAAACCATGTTAACATTCTCATTTCGAGGATTTACTTCAGTATTACTCGGTAGCTTTCCTTGTTCCCTCTCACTCATCATGCTAGTAAGAGTACCTACGTGTTTTTCTAGATTCAAAATGGAAGCTTGTTGAGTTCTTAATGACTGATCAAACCTCTCATTCGTTTGGGTTTGAGATGTAATAAATTGTGTCTGAGATTCCATTAGCTTTGCCATCATTTCTTCTAGATTTGACTTTTTCTCTTCGGTTTGTTGTGGTAGTTTATACAAGCCAGGTCTTTGTTGATTGAAAGTGTTGTTTTGAGTTGGTTAGTTATTCGGACCTTGTTGGTTGTACGAGTTATTGTTGGATCCATTTGGATTGTAAAGAATGTTTTGATTTCGATTGAAGTTTGGCCTTGGAGGTTGATAATTATTTTGATAATTATTTCCCGGCCTTTGGTTCATCTAGGAAACATTCTCACGTTGTTCCATCGTTTGCTCAATGTGACAAACTTTCGTTAACTGTGTTCCACCGCATTGTTCACAACTGACTCGTATTGCGTGAATATATTTATTCATCTTTTCCATTCGTCTTTCGAAAGCATCTATTTTTGCGGAAATGGAATCAAAGTCATGGCTAGAATCGGCTCTAGCCGCTTTAGATGAACGAAAGATATCTTTTTCCTGGTGCCACTCATGCGAGTGGGAGGCTGTGTTATCAATAATTTTGTGAGCTTCGGTTGCGGTTTTCTTCATAATGGAACCACCAGCTGTTATGTCGATGTCTTTTCGTGTAGCAATGTCGCATCCTTGGTAGAATATTTGTACTATTTGATAAGTGTCTAAACCATGTTGCGGACATCCTCTCAACAACTTTCCAAATCTTGTCCATGCCTCATATAATGTTTCATTTGGCTTTTGCGCGAACGTAACAATTTCTCCTTGAAGTCTCACGGCTTTAGATGCCGGAAAGAATTGTTTAAGAAATTTTTCAACTAAAACGTCCCATGTATCAATCGCCCCTTCAGGTAACGATTCTAACCAATCTTTGGCTTCTCCGTTTAAAGTCCAGGGAAATAACATGAGGTAGATTTGTTCATCCTCCACTTCTCGGATTTTAAATAAAGTACAGATCCTATTAAAGGTTCGAAGATGTTCGTTTGGATCTTCCTTCGGCGTACCACTATATTGCCATTGATTAGTTACCATGTGTAGGATTTGTCCTTTGATTTCATAATCTGGCACATTAATGTCTGGCTTAATAATGGCGTGACCTTGGCCCGTACGTGTGGTTCTCATTCGATCTTCCATGCTTAGAGGTTCCGTTACTTCCATAATAGAAATTGTTGAATACGAATCACTAAAGGATTCTGATTTAACGGTTTGTGGTTCAGGAGGAATGATTAGTGGTTCAGGATCTTGGAATTGTCCTTGAATATCCTCCGGGTTCTCGGTAGTGAAGTCGGGTTCAAAAAATGGATTATCGGAAATTTGAATTGTAGTACTTGGTCGACTAGATGACGATTCTAAAGAAAAATCAACGACAATATTGGCTAGATGTCTTGATCGAGTTACAGGTGGTGAACGTATGAAAGGTCGTGAACGTTTTGCTCGGTGCATTCACTGAATATCCTATTAGTTATAAAAGATAAAAATTATATAAGTTATCAAATTAATAGATTTTTCTGATTTTGCCCACGTTTCGAATAGCCAATAGATGCAGCAGGTAGCCAGGACCCTTTAAATCGGAAGCCCACAACTCGCCACTAACAAATCCAACTATTACTATGAACCAGAAAATTTTGGATGTCTATCAATTTAACTGCTTAAAATAATTTTTTCGTTTTGAAATTTTAGAGAAAAAATAGAAAATTCTATGTCCTAAAAACTAGAGTGTCGAGAAATAAGAAAGAAAAAGAGCGCGTCGAAAAACGTCAAAAAATAAAAGGTTGAAAAATAAAAATAAGAAAGAAAAACGTCGAAACTTAAAAGTCTAAAAACTAAATATTAAAAATTGCGTCTAAAGGTATTAAAGCTTAAAAGGAAATCTATATCCAAAACGGCAATAACTTAAAAAGGCACTAAAATCTAAAAACTGCGTCGCAAAATTCTAAAGCGCCTAAATCTTAATCTAAAGAAAAAGCACTTAAGGGATTTTACGGCAAAGCCTAAAAACTAGAATTATAAAAATAACTACGCAAAAACTAATCTTAAAATTAATTACGAACGATAAATATACAAATTACAAATTAAACGATTAAAATATACAATTTATTACTAAAATGATAGAAATACAAAATTTTATAAAAATATTATTTTTATATTTATATTATATAAAAATATTAAACTATATAATTAAAAATAATAATTACACTTAAAATTACTAATTATTATTAAAACTAAATACTAGCTAATTAATAAAAAATAATTAAAACCCAATTAATAAATAATAATAAATATTAATAAACCCTACCGTCATAAATGCGTACCAGGTTTGTGGCCTGTCAGGTCGACTCATGCGACCGCATGATTTTTTAGCGTAGGGGTCATGCGATCGCATGGCCCAGGAATTCCAGAACTGATTCGGGCTGGTACCAGTTTCGGTCCAAATTATATTTTTATTTGATTTTTAATTTTAATAAAGAAAATATTTATAGAATATTTATTTAAAATATAATTAGCTTATATTTTAAAATCTTAAAAATAAAAGTACTTTTTAATTTAATAAATAAATTCTTAAAATATATATATATATATATATATATATATATATATATATATATATATATATATATATATATATATATATATATATATATATATATTTTGTTTTTTTCTTTCTTTTTATTATTTTTAACACTTATTATAAATACAAAATATTTTTATGAAATAAGAAATAATATATTTTTACAAAAATATACTTTTTCTAAAATATAGCGTAAAGATATAGCGTTTTGCCGATCCCCGGCAGCGGCGCCAAAAACTTGACGTTAAAGCAGAGGTGTACGAAATAATATTATATTTTTTTTACAAAATACGATACAAATTACACAAGTTTTATTTATTTATTTATGGAATATACCTAAATCTTGCTACAATACTTATAGGCAGTGTACCTAATCGTAAATCCGGTTCGTTCCACAGGGAGCTAGCTGAGTTTTAACGCTATATTTTTTACAACTATATTTATATAAAATAAATATAATTATATATAGTAATGTTATTATAAAAGGGGGGTTTTTACCGTTTAATGACCGGTTTATCGATTTTATATTTTAAGCATAAAGATGAATGACGATAATTAAAATACTTAAAATAAATTACAATATTTAAAATGACAATAAATAAATGACAGTAAATAAAAAGTACGATGAGATATAAAATAAAACAATTATGCTTATTTAAACTTCCGTAACCATGATGTTTGATGTTTTGATTATAATTAATTGTTACCCGGGTTAATTGTCCTTTGTCCTGATTTATTTGATACCTATCTGGTTTTTGTCCATAATAGTCCATCGGTCATAATTATAAAATGCTCGTCAAATTAACCTTATTCCCGAAGTCAAATATTCCATCTAATTAGGGATTCAAACTGTAACAAGGTTTTAATACTTTGTTTAATGATTACACCAGGTTATCGACTGCGTGTAATCCAAGGTTTTAATACTTTGTTAACAATTACACCAATTATCCTTGTATGTAATCCACCCCTGTTTTAATGAGATATGAATATTAATTTACCCACTTGATCAGAATAAATAATCAATTACCCAACCCAAATAATTAATTAAATGATCGTAAAAGATGTATTATAAACGTCACTAAATAGGACATACATAATTATTTTAATAATTATTAGATTAACTAATTTGAAAATAGGTTCGACAGGTTCCAATGAGTTGTCGCTCAATTAGACAATACCCCCTATCTATTAATAGTCATAGTCCAATGTCCACAAGTGTCGGTCTTTTGTCCAAACCTTAATTATGGTACAAAATCTAATAACCCTGTCATAATATTTAGTTTAACATCACGATTACTTTGGCTCAAATAAGCATAATAATAACTTAGTTACGAGATATTAATTTAAAAAGGAAGAACATAGCTTACAGTGGTGATTAATCGCGTAGCGTTACACGGACAGAGTTCCGACTTAAAACCCGTAAAACATTCCTTACAATAACCCAATTATTATTAAACTTAATTTAAAATTAAAATTATAATTAAAAATATAATTATGATTATAGAGGAGGAAGAAGAAAAAGGTATATATTACTCCTCAATTCGCTGTCCTTTTATAGATGTGAGCTGATTTTGGGATCCATGCGATCGCATGGTTTCCCTTTGTTATTTCCATACGATCGCATGGGCAGGCTGGCCAGCATATATCACTTTGTTTTCTAGTTTTGCCGATGTTTTATTATATATAATATAATATATATATAATTTTAAGAATTATTTATATATTATATTATATTTATGTGCATAGTTGACTTGTCATTTTTGCTCCGTTGCATCGCGCGTTGATAGTTTGTTTATGTCCCAGTTCCGGATTTTCGAACGTCCTTGCGTACTATTTAACATCTTGTACTTTACGTTTTGCGACTTGTACTTTTGTAATTTTGAGACGTTTCTCATCAATATTTCGAACTACTTGGATTGTACTTTTTACTTTTTAGCTTTTTGGTCATTTGCGTCTTCAAATCGTCATTTTCTTCTTTTGTCTTCGCACTTATTTATTTAAACGAATATTACATAAAAATAGAACAATTACAACTAAAAGCTTTACATATTGGAAGGATATTGTGCTTAAGTATATGTTCATTTGGAGCACTATCAATTATATATATATATATATATATATATATATATATATATATATATATATATATATATATATATATATATATATATATATATATATATATATATGTACATATATTATAACTTAAGAATATTAACAAAGTATTAAACGTATAATACTTTACATGAACGTATTTGTTTCATTATGTTTATCGATGGAATTAGAAGATAATATCAAATGATTGATTTATCAGATACATTGTATGATTACGAGTCTCTGTTGAGAGGTCCACTTTGATTTAGAAAACCTTTCATTTTTAACGGTATTAGGAATAACTGATAAAGTGGTTTACAAAAAGGAATAAAGTGTCAAATATCGAGAATTAGACAAAAGTTAGTGGAAGGCTAGATTACATAATAATCAATTGATTTAGTTTCAAATGTATGAAAATGTTTCTCGATATAATAGAACTTGATTATTTAAAATGTCTTTGATTAATTAACGTGAGTTGAAATATTGGTTGTTAAATATATAAATAAATTACAACGTGTATTTAAAACGTGTTTATATATATTAGATATATTTGATTTCAAATTTATTAAGTAAACGATTGTAGCACTCGCTTATTGATTCTATTGATATTTGGATTAGTACGTTTAGAAGTTAAAATAAACGCTAGTACATAAATGAACTATACTTAGTTAAGTTTTAAAATGAAAACGTTATATGATATAATAATTCCTTTTATGAAAACGATCTTAAATTATACTTTGAAATATAATTAGCATTTGAAAAACTAAATATTATATTATTAAATAAATATTTCTAATATATATAAACTTATATTTCTAAATGATTATGTATATATATATATATATATATATATATATATATATATATATATATATATTCCAAATAATAAAATATAACTTCTATATAAAATGTTTTGATTCAAAATAATACTATCGTATATATATATATATATATATATATATATATATATATATATATATATATATATATATATATATATATATATATATATATATTTGTATATAAAGTAAAAAGTTGATTTAAAGAAGCAAATGACCAAAACACTTAAATGAATAAGTTACACTTTGAGTGGGATAGTTTTTCATTGATTTAAGTCTAATTATTGATAAAGGTACGTGTCGCGAAACGTAAAGTACAAGTTTTCTAAGCGTCAAAAGGACGTTCGAAAAAACCGGAACCGGTACGTAAGTCGAGCGTCAATGTACAATTTATCGGTGCTAAAATTACAAATCAACTATACACGAGAATATAATATAATATTTAATTAATTCTAAAGATTAAATATATTATATATTAAATAATATATATATATATATATATATATATATATATATATATATATATATATATATATATATATATATATATATATATATATATATATTAATTAATTACATGTACAAAAGGTGTCGGCAGCATAATTTGTGCGATTATGAGCTGGAATGGTGGCTCATGCGATCGCATGAGCTCTACACACAATCCTCATGCGATCGCATGAGGAGTAGGTGGGCAAAACATCCTATATATTCGAAAGAAATTCAGTTTGTGATTCATTCTTCATACTACTTCATATTACTCCGTAAGAACATATATATATATATATATATATATATATATATATATATATATATATATATATATATTATTAATATTATTATTATTATTATTAATATTAATCTCATTTATTTTGATATTAGTATTGTCAAGTAGCGATATTATTATTAGTATTATTATACATAAAATACTACGACGAGGTTATGTCAAAATTATTTCAAAATGGTTTTTGCGAGTGGGATAGAGCTAAGGAAATTATGGATTATAGCTATGGAGGTTATGGTTAATGTTCGAGGGTATATTCGTGAGGTCAATCTAGTGTTTATTATCTCCGTTGCGTCTACGTATTTTCCTGCAATATTTAATCACAATATTAATACATGAGCACTCATAACTTAACTTTTATATATTAATAGTGTATCTCTGACTAGTGCTCGAGTATATATGATCATGCATGCTTGTATGTTTAATTTTTGTCGTTAGATAGTTTTGATGAATTATGAATTTGGTACATATGCTACTGAGATAAGGAATATGATATGCATGTCGTTGGAAAGCTGGCGAAAAATTAATAACTTTTCATTTAGAAAGCGTATGGTTTCGATGAACGGATTAAAAGATATAGTCTATTGAATTATCTATAATTTTATGTATTATTGTTAAAATGATTATTATTATTACTATCGTCGTTATCGTTATCGTTATCGTTATCATCGTCATTATCATCATTATTATTATTATCTAATAATCAATATTATTATTATTATTATTATTATTATTATTATTATTATTATTATTATTATTATTATTATTATTATTATTATTATTATTATTATTATTATTATTATTATTATTATTATTATTATTATTAAAATAATTAATATTTTTATCAAAACTATCATTTTACTATTTATATCGTTATTATTATTATTATTACAAAATAATACAACTTTTACTCATTATTATTATTATCATTATTATTTTATCGAATAAATATGGGATACAAAGGTATTTTTTTTACCACACGTAATATAATAATACATACCACTATATTTTTATGATATTAAGTGAACTCTATAAACTTTATTACGTAAGATATATAAAAGTATATTTTTATCATATATAAATTTTAATATAAATTTTTATTTATTAATAAATGACTTGTAATATTTACTCTAATAAAATCTGACAAACATATTTAAATATATATAAATGACTATATTTAAGTTATATAATAAACATGTATAGTTTCTAAAAATCATTTTTGGATTATATGACTTTTGTTGACGTTTGCATGATAATCTCGAGCATTAGGATTGTGATACACTATGACTTGACCTAAATTATTAGACAGATATTGACCATTATATAAATATATATATACTTAATATAGGTTCGTGAATCCGAGGCCAACCATACACTTGTTCAATGACGTCATATATATTTTTACTAAAAGATACAGTATTGTGAGTTTCATTTGCTCCCCTTTTAAATGCTTTTGCAATATATATTTTTGAGACTGAGAATACATGCGCTATTTTTATAAATGTTTGACGAAATAGACACAAGTATTTGAAAATATATTCTATGGTTCGATTATCGAAATCGAATATCGCCCCTTTAAGTCTGGTAACCTAAGAATTAGGGAAATGGCCCCTAATTAACGCGAATCCTAAAGATAGATCTATGGGCCTAACAAACCCCATTATGGAATTTGGAATGCTTTAGTACTTCGATTTTAAAAAGGTGATTGCGATTGCCATTATATAGCATACTTGCGAGTATGCGGGAGATATTCTATATGCATCCTTATTAGTTCGGTTACCAGGTGTCCATGATATGAATGATTTTTTATGCACTTGCGAGTGTATTGATATTTATGGAAAATGAGAATCTTGTGGTCTATTAAAAATGATGAAATGATTATTGATGATAAACTAATGAACTCACCAACCTTTTGGTTGATACTTTAAAGCATGTTTATTCTCGGGTATTAAAGAAATCTTCCGCTGTGCATTTGCTCAATTTAAAGATATTACTTGAAGTCATTCATGACATATTTCAAAACACGTTGCATTCGAGTCGTTGAAGTCATAAAGATTATTATTAAATAAATGACAGATTAAGTCATTATAGTTTGGATATATTATGAATTGGTATGCATACCTGTTAACTTTCGATGTAATGAAAGTTTGTCTTTTAAAAACGAATGCAATGTTTGTAAAATGTATCATATAGAGGTCAAATACCTTACAATGTAACCATATGTGTGAGGACCCGTCCTTATCCACCTGGACGAAGTCTTCATCATTTAGTCCCATTGCGAGGTACTGTCCTAAGCATGTCATGAAGGACTCCAAGTAATGTCTTTAAAATGAGCAAATGCACAGCGGAAGACTTAATTCGTACCTGAGAATAAACATGCTTAAAAGTGTCAACCAAAAGGTTGGTGAGTTCATAGGTTTATCATAACAATAATTTCAATGTATTAATAGACCACAAGATTTCATATTCATAAACGTTTTAAATAAAATATTCTAAGTGGTTGAGCACTTGGTAACCATACTTAACATTTAATCAACGTCGCATATTCCCTTTATTATGAAATCTCACTACACCGTACCAAGTGTAATCACCAAAACGAAGTACTGTGCAATCGTTGAATACTGGTCGTCCAGTCCGGTTGGGGTTGTCAGGCCCGATAGATCTATCAACATGATTCGCGTTTACAATACCCATGTAAATAGTAGTTACCAAGCTACAAGGATATATGCCAGTGGTACAACTCAACGTAGAATATATTTTTAAGTACTTGTGTCTATTTCGTAAACATTTATAAAAGCAGCGCATGTATTCTCAGCCCAAAAATATATATTACAAAAGCAATTAAAAAGGGAGCAAATGAAACTCACAATACTGTATTTTGTAGTAAAAATACATATGACGTCATTGAACAAATGTAAGATTGGCCTCGGATTCACGAACCTCCAAAGAGTAGTCCTATACATGTCCAAGTCCGGGTTTGAACCCGCGACATCCCGCTAACCCGAAAAATATCCTTAACCAACCGATCTACGTATTCATTCTAAACTCATCATCATCATCTTCAATTATCATCATCATGATCTTAAACTAACATCATCATCATCATTATCTTCAACTTAATCTATCATCATTAACCAATATATGAACACCATTATCATTATTGACCCTTTTTAACACCATCGTCTTTTTAATCATAATCATGATCTTAAAAAAAAACATTCTCGGCCCATTAACACAAGCAACACAAGACCCAACGGAAATGGCAGCCCAACCAAACTACTTGTGTTACGGCCCAACAACAAAAAAATAGTGACCTACGGCCTAATAAGTTTTTAGCCCATGAACTAAATAAAAGAAACCCAAATGGTGTGTTTGCTTTATAAACCGGAACCAGGAGTCAAACTCGGCATCTTCTTCTCAGCTCATCACATAATCATCATCTCAATTCACCGTTCACGACTCATCATTATCAAAACCGTATTAACATTATTATATTTTTATCACTATTATAAGATCCTAATTTCTATGCTTCATTTAGTTTTAAAAAAAAACGACCCTTTTAAATCTTGTCAATTTGGTCGGCCCTTCTCCACATGCCCAACATTGTGTCCCTACTTCTATAATGTGTTTTATAAAGTACTTCCATATAGTCAAGTGGGCAACTTTTATGTATTTAAAAGTGATGTCTTGCAATAACATATAGAGTAGTTCATTTAGAAATAGAAACAAAGTCTATTGTAGCAGAAACATGCGTACAGCAGAAAAAATGGTGGTTCTCGTTCGAAAATAAGGTAACAATCGTTGTGCAGGTTTCAATGCCGAATAGTATTAACGCAGGTTAAAGTTGGCGGGTTGAAGGTGATCATAGGGTGGTTTGTGATTGAAGACGGTGTTCGTTGATGTTTTCAAGGTGTTGTGGGTTGTTCACGTTCGAAAAGAAAATAGAAAAGATAGAGAAAGAAGATGAGAGAGAGACAGTGAGAGAGGAAGGTGAAGGATGGTGATTATCGATGGTTCTTGATGGTGGTAATAGGTGATGACGGTTTGAGTTGTAGGGTCGCGGTGGAGGAAGATGGTTGTCGAGTTAGTGGTTGGGTCCTAACAAGAAAACAGAAAAATCATACGCAGGTGAAGGTTTTAATGATGGTGGCGATCAACAAGGATATGAAGTGGTGATTGTTTTAAGGTAATCTCGAATAAAGGAAAGCCAGTGCAGTTGACACAAGGTAGTGTTCGAGCAGTAGCCATAGTAACTTGCAGGTTGTAAGAGGATTCGAAGATGATGGTTGGTTGGGTTTATTGTTTACGGAGAAGAAACAAAGAGATGATATATCTCTATATCTAATAATGTACATGTATATATAAAGAATAAATTGATGGAAGAAAAGATAGAAAAGAAGGAAAACAGTAATCCCACGTTTAACAATAGTAGTTGTCTTTTGTATGCATGTTAATATAATTATATTGATTATGATTATGATTGTGATGTAGAACGGTAATCGACTATATCATATAATAATGAATTATAATGTAATATAAAATTAAAACGTGTTATTAAGGATTTTAAATTTTCTGCCGACAGTTTTTAATGGGGAGGGTATCGTGTCCATTGCGAAACAGTTAACATTTAGAAATGTCCCTAAAAATCCCAAATTTTTAGATTAAATGTATTTAATTATTTCACTCATTAACTGTATGAAACCTGATAAAAAGGTTCGGTAATTAATTTATTTTTAATTCCAAGTAATATATACGGAGTACTAAAACTCAACTCTTCAAAGTAAAAATATTTTTTAATGATCCCAAATTTTATATATCTTAATTATGGATCATCGTTTATCTTTTTTTAAAATCACATAAGTTGGAATTAAGTTTATCTAAATAATAATCGAATGATCAACGAGGGTTACAATCATTTAATAATTTCATTTAATATACATTATATATATATAGACCCATTTAATTAACAATTTTATTATTTCATATAATATTTTACATCTTTAATTCTAATAATTAAATTGTATTTTATTTCAAATTATCATACACACACACACACACACACACACATATATATATATATATATATATATATATATATATATATATATATATATATATATATATATATATATATATATATACATATACATATTTATTTACAAGTAATTGTTCGTGAATCGTCGGGAATGGTCGAATATCAATTGAATATATGAAATAGTTTAAATTTTTTTTGAGACTCATCCTAACAGATTTTCTTCTTATCGTGTCAAAAATATTAAATCGTATCAAGAGTTTGGTTCAAAATTAGTCGAAATTTTTCGGGTCGTGACAGTACCTACCCGTTAAAGAAATTTCCTCCCGAAATTTGATCGAGGTGGTCATGGCTACAATAAGATTATTTTTATGACGAATATGAGTTAATAACTAGAGTTTTATCACCATTTAGTAATAGTGGTTAAAGAATTCGATTATGTGAAGCGTACGAGTGAAGCTGTCACAAAAGAGTGAAATGAAGTAAATAGAGGTTCGTTTTAACTTTTGACGTTGTCTCGATTGAATTCCGAAATTCAAGGAATTTAAAAGAAAATCTTGAAAATCTATAGGATTTGATTATTCGGGATTTATGGAAAATTAGGATCCTCTTTAATTTAATGCGATTATCTGTCTCGATTACTTTGTGTGGTATCTTCTCTATAAATGAACTTCTTTCGTTCCATTATTTTCACCACTCCAATTCTTTCTTTCTCGATCCATACTTTCAAACGATTGTGAAAATGCTTAATCCAGTTCTGATCCTTGTCCTCATCCTTACTATCGCAACATTTATTCTCCCTTTCCTACTTTCACCAGAGGAATCTACTTTCTTCTACTTCGCCTTTGGGGTTATAGTGTTTTTAATTCTCCCGTGTCTTTATGTTTCGATAAACATTGATATACACGGTTTGTAATTTATGCGTTGTTATCGGCTTTATATTCTCTCTTATATTTTGGAGCTCTTTGCCTTTTTATTCTCCTCTCGACTCCTAGTAAAGCGAGTAATGGTCCAAAATTCGTAAGTATGGAGTTTCGAATGATTATAATGTTCTAAGCAGGAAGGAACGTGATAGCACAATTTGATTTTCAAATTTATCAAGGTTACAGAAGATAGAACTATCGAGAATATATTTTCTTAATATGTTCGGAGATTAAGCAGAAAGAAAGAGTTATGTAACATGATACATGATGACGTTAGGGTCTGTGATTCATCATGTTCCATTAGAAACTCAGCATGATTTACTGTAATATAATCACGTTGGCCGGGCGTCATTATATTATACTAACCCATGCTTCAATTCCCAACACTTCTCCAAAATTCATTCATTATTTATACTTAGATTTTACGGAAGTTTCCAATATAATGGCATACAGAAAGCACGAAGAGGTAGATAATTTCGGACAAGAATATTTATGAAAATATCCTCAGAAATATCGAAAATATTTATGATGATATTTTGGAATTTCTAAGTTCGAAGATTGATGAAGAAAAGTTTTTTTTTTTCCCGCAAGATTTTATCATGACTTCGGAGTAAGATTTTCTCTAAGGATTTCGGCGGATCCAGAATTACCTTGATTCTTTTAATATAGGGTTTGGTCCTTGTATTTGTCCTTGGTCTCCTTCATGGTTATCTCAATCCGTTTTTCAGTACCAAATTTTCTATCAAGTGTTCCCAACACTCCATTATTTATCATCAAACTTTTGGCCGTTTAGACCCTCTACCATTTTTCTGTTTCCTCTGCTTTTGATGCTACGATATATGAATCATCGGTTATCAATCCGAAGTGGTTTCAGGAGAATTGTGTTTTTAGATGATTAAACACTGGTGGTAAAATGGTGGAATATGAAAGATTCCCTGGTAATAATAAAGAGCACGCATATATATATATCAAAGTTATAATAAGATTGTTTCGAATGAAAAGTCGATGTTGATTTGCTGGAGCTGTGACAAAATTTGCTATTTTGAAAGGGATTACCAGGTTATTTTGAGTAATAATAACACTAAAGGAAATTGGCACTGCTACGGGTTAAATGTTCACTCAGTTTTCGAGAGTTTTTCAGGTGCATAACTATATGCATCAATCTTTTCTTCCGTAGATGAAGTGCGGTTAGTTTATCCCATCGATTGAAGTGTTTTCAATAATCAAGAAAGGTTTGAACGTGGATTGTAATCGTCAAGATACAATGAGATTTAAGATGAAATCAAGTGGCAAACTTGAAGAATTGTTTAGTTTCATATGTTATAATCAATATTTTAATTCATTTTAATTGTCCAATATTATTAGTCCACAGTCGATATTCCACAGTTAACAGTCCAATAATTCATATATAGTTTAATATATAATATTCGAATTAATTAATACGTTTCATGACCCGTATACGTCTCAGACTCGATCACAACTCAAACTATATATATTATTGTAGAATCAACCTCAACCCTGTATAGCTAACTCCCGCATTACTGCATATAGAGTGTCTATGGTTATTCCAAATAATATATATAGATGCGTCGATATGATATGTCAAAACCTTGTATACGTGTCCCGATATTTAAAGTGCGTAAAAAAAATAACAGAAATTAAATGACGATAAATAAAATTGCGAGAATGTAAATTGCGATAAATAAATTGCGATAAATAAAATGTAATCAGTTAGCTAGGAATAATTAGCTAGGAACAGTTAGCGTGGATTCTTAACAACATTTTTCTCGTAGTTAATTTGTTTGTTTCTAACAAGTTTTATTTTGTCCAGTGTTTTCTTCATTATGCCACTTGTTGGATTCTGATAGATCAAAATCCAAATATGAAATTGAATGAAAATGGTTATTCTGTGGTGAACGGATTCGTATATCTGTAGATGTAAGTAAGATAGTAAATGACTGTGGAATCAGATTCGAAGAATGTACAGTGTAACTTATTAGTGTGAAATCTAAATATTCCTCAGGTATTACCTACCCGTTAAAATATTTTCACCATTAACAGTTTGTACAAAAGAATTTTTAATTACAATCTTTATGAAAATATACATACATATATATTTTCTTCAGATGTAATCATGGATTTAATGAGTCAATAAGATATTAAACTCATTTGATTTATCGTTAGTACTAGATTACATGATCTCTAAAACATTAGAGATTACATAATCGCCATGTCGAATGAAGATAAATGAGTTAGAACGATACGTAAAGCGATGATAATCGATGTAGAATGATATGTAGAACGGAGATAAAGTAGATAGAACGATACGTAGAACGATGATTATGCTCGAGGTACAGAATGAGATGTTGAGGTATGTGATGTTGAAACTTGGGTTGTTGGTGGTACTGGTGTTGATGTTGATGGTACTGTTGGTACCGGTGATGTTGCTGAAGCTGGTAAATTTTGCACCATATTCTCCAAATTTATTAATTGAGTGCAAAGCTCGTTGACTTCTTCCATTACTCCAAGATGATTGTCGGTTGGAACGAACGGATGAATAAGGTTTAGAATTTTAGATAGAATATAACCGTGGCGAGATATTCGGGAAATGATGGTGAAAATGGTGTTTCGGACTGGTTTGCCGGTAAGTGCTTCAGGTTCTTCGCCAATAGGTGAATTCGGTTGGTGGAAGGGATCGCCTTCTTCGCATCTCCATTGATTAAGTAGACTACGAACTCATTAGATGAATTGGTTGATTCATTCTGGTGACGCTTCTTTTGGAGCTTAGGTGAACATCCATGTCGGAATAGTTGTCGGAATAACTATCGGAATAGCTATCGAAATCTGAGAGACTCGAACTGGTTGAGGGATTCATCTCGTACGATCAGATGAAGAATTTTCGATAAGAAATAGATTATAGGGTGTAGATTAGTACCCTTCAATACATAATTTACATATGCATATGTAATACTAAAATCCCATAAGTTACGGAGGAATCTACGGAAGTTGTCAGGCAAAGGTAACAATAACAGATACACTAAGATATGAATTTATCTATACATTGTCTATGCAATAGAGGCAGTAAGACGTGTCTAGACTTTAAGGATGATATGCAAATAATTTTCAACACTAAATGATAAGCAAAACTTTTGACATGCAGACACGGTCGAAGTCCAGACCCAATAATTCATCTAAACAACTATCAGTTAGACACACTAATGCAAGACCTGGTTCGCTAAGACCACCGCTCTGATACCACCTGTGAGGACCCGTCCTTATCCACCTGGACGAAGTCTTCATCATTTGGTCCCATTGCGAGGTACTGTCCTAAGCATGTCATGAAGGACTCCAAGTAATGTCTTTAAAATGAGCAAATGCACAGCGGAAGACTTAATTCGTACCTGAGAATAAACATGCTTAAAAGTGTCAACCAAAAGGTTGGTGAGTTCATAGGTTTATCATAACAATAATTTCAATATATTAATAGACCACAAGATTTCATATTCATAAACGTTTTAAATAAAATATTCTAAGTGGTTGAGCACTTGGTAACCATACTTAACATTTAATCAACGTCGCATATTCCCTTTATTATGAAATCTCACTACACCGTACCAAGTGTAGTCACCAAAACGAAGTACTGTGCAACCGTTGAATACTGGTCGTCCAGTCCGGTTGAGGTTGTCAGGCCCGATAGATCTATCAACAGGATTCGCGTTTACAATACCCATGTAAATAGTAGTTACCAAGCTACAAGGATATATGCCAGTGGTACAACTCAACGTAGAATATATTTTTAAGTACTTGTGTCTATTTTGTAAACATTTATAAAAGCAGCGCATGTATTCTCAGCCCAAAAATATATATTACAAAAGCAATTAAAAAGGGAGCAAATGAAACTCACAATACTGTATTTTGTAGTAAAAATACATATGACGTCATTGAACAAATGTAAGATTGGCCTCAGATTCACGAACCTCCAAAGAGTACTCCTATACATGCCCAAGTCCGGGTTTGAACCCGCGACATCCCGCTAACCCGAAAAATATCCTTAACCAACCGATCTACGTATTCATTCTAAATCTATCATCATGATCTTAAACTAACATCATCATCATCATTATCTTCATTTAGTTTTTAAAAAAAATGACCCTTTTAAATCTTGCCAATTTGGTCGGCCCTTCCCCACATGCCCAACATTGTGTCCCTACTTCTATAATGCATTTTATAAAGTACTTCCATATAGTCAAGTGGGCAACTTTTATGTATTTAAAAGTGATGTCTTGCAATAACATATAGACTAGTTCATTTAGAAATAGAAACAAAGTCTATTGTAGCAGAAACATGCGTACAGCAGAAAAAAAATGGTGGTTCTCGTTCGAAAATAAGGTAACAATCGTTATGCAGGTTTCAATGCCGAATAGTATTAACGCAGGTTAAAGTTGGCGGGTTGAAGGTGATCATAGGGTGGTTTGTGATTGAAGACGGTGTTCGTTGATGTTTTCAAGGTGTTGTGGGTTGTTCACGTTCGAAAAGAAAATAGAAAAGATAGAGAAGGAAGATGAGAGAGAGACAGTGAGAGAGGAAGGTGAAGGATGGTGATTATCGATGGTTCTTGATGGTGGTAATAGGTGATGACGGTTTGAGTTGTAGGGTGGCAGTGGAGGAAGATGGTTGTCGAGTTAGTGGTTGGGCCCTAACAAGAAAACAGAAAAATCATACGCAGGTGAAGGTTTTAATGATGGTGGCGATCAACAAGGATATGAAGTGGTGATTGTTTTAAGGTAATCTCGAATAAAGGAAAGCCAGTGCAGTTGACACAAGGTAGTGTTCGAGCAGTAGCCATAGTAACTTGCAGGTTGTAAGAGGATTCGAAGATGATGGTTGGTTGGGTTTATTGTTTACGGAGAAGAAACAAAGAGATGATATATCTCTATATCTAATAATGTACATGTATATATAAAGAATAAATTGATGGAAGAAAAGATAGAAAAGAAGGAAAACAGTAATCCCACTTTTAACAATAGTAGTTGTCTTTTGTATGCATGTTAATATAATTATATTGATTATGATTATGATTGTGATGTAGAACGGTAATCGACTATATCATATAATAATGAATTATAATGTAATATAAAATTAAAACGTGTTATTAAGGATTTTAAATTTTTTGCCGACAGTTTTTAATGGAGAGGGTATCGTGTCCATTGCCAAACAGTTAACATTTAGAAGTGTCCCTAAAAATCCCAAATTTTTAGATTAAATGTATTTAATTATTTCACTCATTAACTGTATGAAACCTGATAAAAAGGTTCGGTAATTAATTTATTTTTAATTCCAAGTAATATATACGGAGTACTAAAACTCAACTCTTCAAAGTAAAAATATTTTTTAATGATCCCAAATTTTATATATCTTAATTATGGATCATCGTTTATCTTTTTTTAAAATCACATAAGTTGGAATTAAGTTTATCTAAATAATAATCGAATGATCAACGAGGGTTACAATCATTTAATAATTTCATTTAATATACATTATATATATAGACCCATTTAATTAACAATTTTATTATTTCATATAATATTTTACATCTTTAATTCTAATAATTAAATTGTATTTTATTTCAAATTATCACACACACACACACACACACACACACACATATATATATATATATACATATATATATACATATATATATATATATACATATATATATATATATATATATATATATATATATATACATATATATATATATATACATATATATATATATACATATATATATATATATATATATATATATATATATATATATATATATATATATATATATATATATATATATATATATATACATATACATATACATATTTATTTACAAGTAATTGTTCGTGAATCGTCGGGAATGGTCGAATATCAGATGAATATATGAAATAGTTTAAAATTTTTTTGAGACTCATCCTAACAGATTTTCTTCTTATCGTGTCAAAAATATTAAATCGTATCAAGAGTTTGGTTCAAAATTAGTCGAAATTTTTCGGGTCGTGACAATATGTAATTGTATTCGTCATTATGGATTAGGACGGGTCATCTCATGTGGTATCAGAGCGGTGGTCTTAGCGAACCAGGTCTTGCATTAATGTGTCTAACTGATAGTTGTTAGGATGCATTAGTGAGTCTAGACTTCGACCTTAGCTGCATGTCAAAAAATTTTGTTTATCATTTCTTGTCGGAAATTACCTGCTTATCATTCTTAGTCTGGACACATCTTACTGCATTGATTGCATAAATAGTGTATAGACAAAATTCATATCTTAGCGTATCTACTAATTCATATCTTAGCGTATCTGTTACTGTAAACTTTACCTAACATATTCCATAAATTCCTCCGTAATCTACGAAATATTTTGTTCTACATATACATATATATATATATATATATATATATATATATATATATATATATATATATATATAGATATTCTAGGTAATTAGAATACCATATGATAGCCGGAAATCATATCATATCGAAAAACCCTTTATTCAATCATACGAAATGGAATTCGCCACTAGTTCAAGTTCCTCGGATTTCGATATGGAGTTTCACTCGAGCTCTGAAAGCAGTGTGACCGGAATGAATCAACCAATTAGCCATCATCTATTCTAGATGAATTGGGGATGGATTCGTAGCCTCCTCAATCATTGGAGACAATAAGAAGGTGATTCTTTCCATCCACTACATTGCCCTCTTGGTGAAGAACCTGAAGCACTTACCGGCGAACCTGTTCGAGACACAATTTTCTCTCTCATTTCCTGAGTATCTCGTCACGACTACATATTATCTCAAATTCTGGATCTCGTTCATCCGCTCGTCCGAACCGCCAATCATTCCGGTGTAATAAAAGAAGTCAACGAGCTTCGCGCTCGGGTACTGGCTTTAGAGAATATGGTGCAAAGGTTACAAGCACCAGCAGCATCTCCGGCATCAACAGTACCACCATCATCAACGCCAACCGTACCAATACCACCAACAACAACATCCGCATCCCACACCTCAACATCATAATCCGTACCTCGAGCATCAACGTCATACGCCCTGTAGATATCAAGGAATATCAACAACAACAAACGATGAAGTACTAAAAATCATAACTTCATCGGAGAAATATTCTAAGGTAATTATGTAATCTCTAAAGTTTTAGAGATTATTTATTCTAATCATAGCCGTAAACCAAGATGGATGGATGGATAGAGATGATACAAGGAAGAATAGAAACCCTGACAAGGATGGTGCACGAATTACAAGCTAGACTTGTTTACCAGCAGCATCAACAGTACCGTCGGCATCACCAACACCGTCAGTACCGTCAGCATCATCAGCACTAGCAACACCTATAACATCACAAGCTCCGTCAGTTCAAGAATTACCGTGGACATCATTACGAATCAACAACGAGTATATTGTATCAACGAGTTATGACGTATTAACACAATTCCTCTGAAGAATTTATATGTATACTGTATATATATATATATATATATATATATATATATATATATATATATATATATATAAATTTTGAAACCATCATAAATCTTTTCGTATTAAGATATTATGTATGAATTGAAAAAGGGTAGATACTACTCGATTAAATTCATATTACTAATATACTATTATCCTTTGATTAACGACTTAACCATCGTTAACTACAATTTCTGTATCCATTCAATAAAATTCCATTTCATAATAAATCAAGTGTATTATTCAATTATATGTTTGGTTTTACACTTTCATCTTCGATATACTCAAAACTCTCTAAGAAACATTATTCGTATCTTACGAAGTTAGTAGGAGTTCTATTAGCATCAACATGATTCACTGTGGAAATATCAATAAGAATGAATAATGAAGTATTAATCACAGTAGTGAAATACTCTGTGAAGATTATGTAATCTCTAATGTTAGAGGTTATTCATTCCTAGCTTCCGCTGAAAATCAACTAAGCTTAATACGATATTAACTCATTAAATCTATATTACATCTGAAGAAAATCTACATATATATTTTCATAAAGACTGTGATGAAAATTCTCTTGTACAAAATATTACTTGTGAAACATTTAACGGGTAGGTAATACTCGAGATATATATAAATTTACAATTAATATGTTACATTCTTAGATTCTGATTTAGCAAATCATCCACTATACTCCCTACTTTCACAACAATATCATTCTTTTAATAAAAATCAAAACAACCATACTTATTCAAATCCAATTGCATATTCTGATTTTGAAGTCTTAGAATTCAATTTGAGACATAACCGGTATCATCACTCTTAGATTCCTACATATTTCAAAGCTATACTGTGCTAGAACATCAATTCTATGCATAGAACCCAGAAAAATATTTGTATCATTCAACATCATATGTATATTAACGATTACAATCTGTGTTCAAGCCCCTCGCAATTTCTGAAGACACTTCAAATAATGAACAATCGAGATGATGATCCAACCACATATTACCCATAGTCTTGTACCTGAAAAACCCTCAAAACCAAAGTTATAGATTAACACGTATCCGTGTCAGACCCTTTGGCATTTATTACCAAAAATAACTTTGCAATCCCTTTCCAAAGTAGTCAGTTTTGTCACAGCTCCAGTAAGTCAACTTTGACTTTTCAGGTGAAACAGTCTTATTATAACTTCGATATATACGTTGCCCTTCACTATCGTTACCAGGAACCGTTTATGTTCCACCACATTAGCAATAAACTTACTGATCTTTGACTTTTCGAAAAATCACCATATTTATCGAAACCCCATCAATTACTCATTCGCATCTTGTAACAAGAACTTCCATTCTAATTACTGGGAATCAGCAATCAGTATTTTGAAATCTCGCAGCATGTCTATGAAATGTCCCGTTCTTATTGATTAAAAACGTTCCATATTAATTGATTTCGTTGCGAGGTTTTGACCTCTATATGAGACGTTTTTCAAAGACTGCATTCATTTTTAAAACAAACCATAACCTTTATTTCATAAATAAAGGTTTAAAAAGCTTTACGTAGATTATTAAATAATGATAATCTAAAATATCCTGTTTACACACGACCATTACATAATGGTTTACAATACAAATATGTTACATCGAAATCAGTTTCTTGAATGCAGTTTTTACACAATATCATACAAACATGGACTCCAAATCTTGTCCTTATTTTAGTATGCAACAGCGGAAGCTCTTAATATTCACCTGAGAATAAACATGCTTTAAACGTCGACAAAAATGTTGGTGAGTTATAGGTTTAACCTATATATATATCAAATCGTAACAATAGACCACAAGATTTCATATTTCAATACACATCCCATACATAGAGATAAAAATCATTCATATGGTGAACACCTGGTAACTGACATTAACAAGATGCATATATAAGAATATCCCCATCATTCCGGGACACCCTTCGGATATGATATAAATTTCGAAGTACTAAAGCATCCGGTACTTTGGATGGGGTTTGTTAGGCCCAATAGATCTATCTTTAGGATTCGCGTCAATTAGGGTGTCTGTTCCCTAATTCTTAGATTACCAGACTTAATAAAAAGGGGCATATTCGATTTCGATAATTCAACCATAGAATGTAGTTTCACATACTTGTGTCTATTTTGTAAATCATTTATAAAACCTGCATATATTCTCATCCCAAAAATATTAGATTTTAAAAGTGGGACTATAACTCACTTTCACATATTTTTACTTCGTCGGGAAGTAAGACTTGGCCACTCGTTGATTCACGAACCTAAAATAATATATACATATATATCAAAGTATGTTCAAAATATATTTACAACACTTTTAATATATTTTGATGTTTTAAGTTTATTAAGTCAGCTGTCCTCGTTAGTAACCTACAACTAGTTGTCCACAGTTAGATGTACAGAAATAAATCGATAAATATTATCTTGAATCAATCCACGACCCAGTGTATACGTATCTCAGTATTGATCACAAATCAAACTATATATATTTTGGAATCAACCTCAACCCTGTATAGCTAACTCCAACATTCACATATAGAGTGTCTATGGTTGTTCCGAAATACATATAGATGTGTCGACATGATAGGTTGAAACATTGTATACGTGTTTATGGTATCTCAAGATTACATAATATACAATACAAGTTGATTAAGTTATGGTTGGAATAGATTTGTTACCAATTTTCACGTAGCTAAAATGAGAAAAATTATCCAATCTTGTTTTACCCATAACTTCTTCATTTTAAATCCGTTTTGAGTGAATCAAATTGCTATGGTTTCATATTGAAATCTATTTTATGAATATAAACAGAAAAAGTATAGGTTTATAGTCAGAAAAATAAGTTACAAGTCATTTTTGTAAAGGTAGTCATTTCAGTCGAAAGAACGACGTCTAGATGACCATTTTAGAAAGCATACTTCCACTTTGAGTTTAACCATAATTTTTGGATATAGTTTCATGTTCATAATAAAAATAATTTTCCCAGAATAACAACTTTTTAATCAAAGTTTATCATAGTTTTTAATTAACTAACCCAAAACAGCCCGCAGTGTTACTACGACGGCGTAAATCCGATTTTACGGTGTTTTTCGTGTTTCCAGGTTTTAAATCATTAAGTTAGCATATCATATAGATATATAACATGTGTTTAGTTGATTTTAAAAGTCAACTTAGAAGGATTAACTTTTATTTGCGAACAAGTTTAGAATTAACTAAACTATGTTCTAGTGATTACACGTTTAAACCTTAGAATAAGATAGCTTTATATGTATGAATCGAATGATGTTATGAACATCATTACTACCTCAAGTTCCTTGGATAAACCTACTGGAAATGAGAAAAATAGATCTAGCTTCAAAGGATCCTTGGATGGCTTGAAAGTTCTTGAAGCAGAATCATGACACGAAAACAATTTCAAGTAAGATTTCCACTCGAAATAAGATTGTTATAGTTATAGAAATTGAATTAAAGTTTGAATATGATTATTACCTTGTATTAGAAAGATAAACTACTGTAAGTAACAAAGGTTTCTTGATCTTGGATGATTACTTGGAATGGATTTAGAAAACTTGGAAGTAAACTTGCAATCTTGGAAGTATTCTTGATTTTATGCAACTACAACTTTTGGAATTTATGAAGAACACTTAGAACTTGAAGATAGAACTTGAGAGAGATCAATTAGATGAATAAAATTGAAGAATTAAAGTGTTTGTAGGTGTTTTTGGTCGTTGGTGTATGGATTAGATATAAAGGATATGTAATTTTGTTTTCATGTAAATAAGTCATGAATGATTACTCATATTTTTGTAATTTTATGAGATATTTCATGCTAGTTTCCAAATGATGGTTCCCACATGTGTTAGGTGACTCACATGGGCTGCTAAGAGCAGATCATTGGAGTGTATATACCAATAGTACATACATCTAAAAGCTGTGTATTGTACGATTACGAATACGGGTGCATACGAGTAGAATTGTTGATGAAACTGAATGAGGATGTAATTGTAAGCATTTTTGCTAAGTAGAAGTATTTTGATAAGTGTCTTGAAGTCTTTCAAAAGTGTATGAATACATATTAAAACACTACATGTATATACATTTTAACTGAGTCGTTAAGTCATCGTTAGTCGTTACATGTAAATGTTGTTTTGAAACCTTTAGGTTAACGATCTTGTTGAATGTTGTTAACCCATTGTTTATTATAACAAATGAGATGTTAAACTGTTATATTATCATGATATTATGATATATAATATATCTTAGTATGATATATATACAGTTAAATGTCGTTACAACGATAATCGTTACATATATGTCTCGTTTCGAAATCATTAAGTTAGTAGTCTTATTTTTACATATGTATTTCATTGTTAATACACTTAATAATATATTTACTTATCATTTAACATAATTAACCAAGTGTATCAATATCTTAATATGATTCATATGTACCTAGTAAGACGTTGTTATAACGATAATCGTTATATATATCGTTTTCGAGTTTCTTAAATTAATAGTCTCATTTTTATGTATATAACTCATTGTTAAAATACCTAATGAGATACATACTTATAATAAAATCATGTTAACTATATATATAACCATATATATGTCATCGTATAGTTTTTACAAGTTTTAACGTTCGTGAATCACCGGTCAACTTGGGTGGTCAATTGTCTATATGAAACCTATTTCAATTAATCAAGTCTTAACAAGTTTGATTGCTTAACTTGTTGGAAACACTTAATCATGTAAATAACAATTTCATTTAATATATATATATATATATATAAACATGAAAAAGTTCGGGTCACTACAGTACCTACCCGTTAAATAAATTTCCTCCCGAAATTTTAAGCAGTTGGAGGTGTTGACGTATCTTCTGGAAATAAATGCGGGTATTTCTTCTTCATCTGATCTTCATGCTCCCAGGTGAACTCGGGTCCTCTACGAGCATTCCATTGAACCTTAACAATCGGTATCTTGTTTTGTTTAAGTCTCTTAACCTCACGATCCATTATTTCGACGGGTTCTTTAATGAATTGAAGTTTTTCATTGATTTGGATTTCGTCCAACGGAATAGTGAGATCTTCTTTAGCAAAACATTTCTTCAAATTTGAGACGTGGAAAGTGTTATGTACAGCCGCGAGTTGTTGAGGTAATTCAAGTTGGTAAGCTACTGGTCCGACACGATCAATAATCTTGAATGGTCCAATATACCTTGGATTTAATTTCCCTCGTTTACCAAATCGAACAACGCCTTTCCAAGATGCAACTTTAAGCATGACCATCTCTCCAATTTCAAATTCTATATCTTTTCTTTTAATGTCAGCGTAGCTCTTTTGTCGACTTTAGGCGGTTTTCAACCGTTGTTGAATTTAGATGATCTTCTCGGTAGTTTCTTGTATTATCTCCGGACCCGTAATCTGTCTATCCCCCACTTCACTCCAACAAATCGGAGACCTGCACTTTCTACCATAAAGTGCTTCAAACGGCACCATCTCAATGCTTGAATGGTAGCTGTTGTTGTAGGAAAATTCGGCTAACGGTAGATGTCGATCCCAACTGTTTCCGAAATCAATAACACAAGCTCGTAGCATGTCTTCAAGCGTTTGTATCATCCTTTCGCTCTGCCCATCAGTTTGTGGATGATAGGCAGTACTCATGTCTAGACGAGTTCCCAATGCTTGCTGTAATGTCTGCCAGAATCTTGAAATAAATCTGCCATCCCTATCAGAGATAATAGAGATTGGTATTCCATGTCTGGAGACGACTTCCTTCAAATACAGTCGTGCTAACTTCTCCATCTTGTCATCTTCTCTTATTGGCAGGAAGTGTGCTGATTTGGTGAGACGATCAACTATTACCCAAATAGTATCAAAACCACTTGCAGTCTTTGGCAATTTAGTGATGAAATCCATGGTAATGTTTTCCCATTTCCATTCTGGGATTTCGAGTTGTTGAAGTAGACCTGATGGTTTCTGGTGCTCAGCTTTGACCTTAGAACACGTCAAACATTCTCCTACGTATTTAGCAACATCGGCTTTCATACCTGGCCACCAAAAATGTTTCTTAAGATCCTTGTACATCTTCCCCATTCCAGGATGTATTGAGTATCTGGTTTTATGAGCTTCTCTAAGTACCATTTCTCTCATATCTCCAAATTTTGGTACTCAAATTCTTTCAGCCCTATACCGGGTTTCGTCTTCCTGAATATTAAGATGCTTCTCTGATCCTTTGGGTATTTCATCCTTTAAATTTCTCCCTTTTAAAACTCCTTGTTGTGCCTCCTTTATTTGAGTAGTAAGGTTATTGTGAATCATTATATTCATAGATTTTACTCGAATGGGTTCTCTGTCCTTCCTCCTCAAGGCGTCGGCTACCACATTTGCCTTCCCCGGGTGGTAACGAATCTCAAAGTCGTAATCATTCAACAATTCAATCCACCTACGCTGCCTCATATTCAGTTGTTTCTGATTAAATATATGCTGAAGACTTTTGTGGTCGGTATATATAATACTTTTGACCCCATATAAGTAGTGCCTCCAAGTCTTTAATGCAAAAACAACTGCGCCTAATTCCAAATCATGTGTCGTATAATTTTGCTCGTGAATCTTCAATTGTCTAGACGCATAAGCAATCACCTTCGTTCGTTGCATTAATACACAACCGAGACCTTGCTTTGATACGTCACAATAAATCACAAAATCATCATTCCCTTCAGGCAATGACAATATAGTTGCCGTAGTTAGCTTTTTCTTCAATAATTGAAACGCATCCTCTTGTTCATCCTTCCATTCAAATTTCTTCCCTTTATGCGTTAATGCAGTCAAGGTTTTTACTATTTTGGAGAAATCTTGGATGAATCTTCTGTAGTAACCAGCCAATCCTAAAAATTGACGTATATGCTTCGGAGTTTTTGGGGTTTCCCACTTTTCAACGGTTTCGATCTTTGCCGGGTCCACCTGGATACCTTCTTTGTTCACTTTGAAACCGAGGAATTGAACTTCTTCCAACCAAAATGCACACTTTGAAAACTTAGCGTACAGTTTTTCTTTCCTCAATACTTCTAGCACTTTTCTCAAATGTTCTTCGTGCTCTTGATCATTCTTTGAGTAAATAAGTATGTCATCGATGAAAACAATGACAAACTTGTCAAGATATGGCCCACACACTCAGTTCATAAGGTCCATGAACACAGCTGGTGCGTTAGTCAATCCAAACGACATAACCATAAACTCGTAATGACCATAACGCGTCCTAAAAGCAGTTTTTGGAATATCATCCTCCTTTACTCGCATTTGATGATATCCAGAACGTAAATCAATCTTCGAATAAACTGACGAGCCTTGTAGTTGATCAAATAAGTCGTCGATTCTCGGTAGTGGGTAGCGGTTCTTGATGGTAAGTTTGTTCAACTCTCGGTAGTCAATACACAACCTAAATGTACCATCCTTCTTCTTGACAAACAAAACAGGAGCTCTCCACGGTGATGTGCTTGGTCGAATGAAACCACGCTCTAAAAGTTCTTGTAATTGGCTTTGCAGTTCTTTCATCTCGCTGGGTGCGAGTCTGTAAAGAGCACGAGCTATTGGTGCAGCTCCTGGTACAAGATCTATTTGAAATTTAACGGATCGATGTGGGGGTAATCCTAGTAATTCTTTCGGAAATACATCGGGAAATTCTTTTGCGACGGGAACATCATTGATGCTCTTTTCTTCAGTTTGTACTTTCTCGACGTGTGCTAGAACAGCATAGCAACCTTTTCTTATTAGTTTTTGTGCCTTTAAATTAATAATAAGATGTAGCTTCGTGTTGCCCTTTTCTCCGTACACCATTAAGGGTTTTCCTTTTTCTCGTATAATGCGAATTGCATTTTTGTAACAAACAATCTCTGCTTTCACTTCTTTCAACCAGTCCATACCGATTATCACATCAAAACTCCCTAACTCTACTGGTATCAAGTCAATCTTAAATGTTTCGCTAACCAGTTTAATTTCTCGATTCCGTCATATATAATCTGCTGAAATTAATTTACCATTTGTTAATTCGAGTAAAAATTTACTATCCAAAGGCGTCAATGGACAACTTAATTTAGCACAAAAATCTCTACTCATATAGCTTCTATCCGCACCCGAATCAAATAAAACGTAAGCAGATTTATTGTCAATAAGAAACGTACCCGTAACAAGCTCCGGGTCTTCCTGTGCCTCTGCCGCATTAATATTGAAAACTCTTCCGCGGCCTTGTCCATTCGTGTTCTCCTGGTTCGGGCAATTTCTAATAATGTGGCCCGGTTTTCCACATTTATAACAAACTACATTGGCATAACTTGCTCTGACACTACTTGCTCCGCCATTACTCGTTCTAACACCATTTGTTCCTTTCGTTCTGTTAACCCCTGGTCCGTAGACCTCACACTTCGCCGCGCTATGACCATTTCTTTTACACTTGTTGCAAAATTTGGTGCAGAACCCCGAGTGATACTTTTCACACCTTTGGCATAGTTGCTTCTGATTGTTGTTGTTGTTGCGGTTGTTATTGTTGTTGGGATGATTGTTGTAGTTGCTGTTGTTATTGTTGTTGTTGTTGTTGGGCCGTTTGTTGTAGTTGTGATTGATGTTGTGATTGTTGGGATAATTGTTGCGATTATTATAGTAATTGCTGTTGTTGTTGTATTGGTGATTCTTATCACCGTTTTCCTCCCACTTTCTTTTGACTTGCTTCACATTGGCCTCTTCAGCCGTCTGTTCTTTAATTCTTTCCTCAATCTGGTTCACTAGTTTGTGAGCCATTCTACATGCCTGTTGTATGGAGGCGGGCTCGTGTGAACTTATATCTTCTTGGATTCTTTTCGGTAATCCTTTCACAAACGCGTTGATCTTCTCTTCCTCATCTTCGAACGCTCCCAGACACAATAGGCACAACTCTGTGAATCGTATTTCGTACGTGGTAATATCAAATCCTTGGGTTCGTAACCCTCTAAGTTCTGTCTTGAGCTTATTGACCTCGGTTCTGGGACGGTACTTCTCGTTCATCAAATGCTTGAATGCTGACCACGGTAGTGCGTACGCATCATCTTGTCCCACTTGCTCTAGATAGGTATTCCACCATGTTAACGCTGAACCTGTGAAGGTATGCGTAGCGTACTTCACTTTGTCCTCTTCAGTACACTTATGGCAAAGACCGATTCGACCTTCTCGGTCCACCGTTTCAATCCGATCGGTCCTTCGGTTCCATCAAATTCCAAAGGTTTGCAGGCAGTGAATTCTTTGTAGGTGCATCCTACACGATTTCATGTACTGCTAGATCCAAGGTTATTGTTGGTATGTAGTGCAGCCTGTACTGTGGCTATGTTTGAAGCTAGAAAAGTACGGAATTCCTCTTCATTCATATTCACGGTGTGTCGAGTAGTCGGTGCCATTTCCTTCAAAATAGTCAAATGGAACAAGTTAATCATACAGAATATTAAGAGTAGTTAATAGTATTTCGTAGCATAATATGAACTCATTTATAAAAGCTTTTTCTTCATATTAGCATTTTATAAGTTTAAATTCGGGTAGTACCTACCCGTTAAGTTCATACTTAGTAGCTAATATACAATTCAACTACTACAATTCTATATGAAAAACTGATTATAATAATATTTCGCGTTCAAACTTTTATACAATATTTTACAAACTTACAATACCGCTTATTTTACATAAAGCATGAAATATAGCACACAATAACTTTGATACAAGATAGTTGTGAAGATAATTCTAGCTAGTACACAAGTCGTTCAGCAAAGGCAATAAAGACACGTAATTCATACGTCCAGAAACAAGTCATGCATTCTGGTTTTACTAGGACTACTTCCCATCCTTGGTCTTATGGAGCATAACCGTTATGGCCGTTGATAAGACAGAGTGTTGTAACGTCGTCAAAGGGACGAGGGTTACGTAATAACCAACAGTCTCGTAATAACCTAAAAACCTCATTTCTTACCCCAATTACCGGCTCTGTCACTTGTGGAAACATTTTGTTTAATAGTTGTAGCCCGATGTTCTTTTTCTCACTTTGGTGAGAAGCGAAAATTACTAACCCGTAAGCATAATATGCTTCTTTATGTTGCATGTTAGCCGCTTTTTCTAAATCATGAAGTCCTATATTCGGATACATTGAGTCAAAATAATTTCTTAACCCGTTGCGTAAAATAGCATTTGGGTTCCCCGCAATATATGCGTCAAAGTAAACACATCGTAACTTATGGGTTTCCCAATGTGATATCCCCCATCTTTCAAACAAAAGCCTTTTATAAACCAAGGCATTCTTGGAACGTTCTTCGAATGTCTTACAAACTGATTTTGCCCTAAATAGTTGTGCCGTGGAATTCTGACCGACTCTAGACAAGATTTCATCAATCATGTCTCCGGGTATGTCTTCAAAAATATTGGGTTGTCTATCCATTTTGTGTTTTTATACTGTAAAATAGACAAGAGTTAGATTCATAAAAGATACTTATTAATACAAGCAATTTTTACATATATCGTAAAGCATAAGCACACTATATTACATATATTACACTGCACAAATACAACTATCTTATTCCGACTCACTCATTTCTTCTTTTTCGAACTTGGTTCTTTTTGCTAAGTTTTTAGGGATATATGATGTTCCCCTAATACGAGCCGTCGTTTTCCACATTGGTTTAGAAAATCCTGGTGGTTTAGAGGTTCCCGGGTTATTGTCACAACTTAAGAAATACGGGTGTTGACGATACATATAAAGTTCATCGGGTTTGGAATCAAATTTCTCTATTTTTATGCCCTTTCCCTTATTGTTCTCTTTTACCTTATTAAATTGTGTTGGGGTAATTTCTATAACATCATTGAAATCCTTGTCGGGATCCGATTCATCGGAGAATTGGTAATCCTCCCAATACTTTGCTTCCTTGGCGGAAACACCATTGACCATAATTAACTTTGGTCGGTTGGTTGAGGATTTTCTTCTACTTAACCATTTTATTATTTTCCCCACTGGTTCTATTTCTTCTTCCGGTTCCGACTCTTCTTCCGGTTCCTCTTCGGGAACTTGTGAATCAGTCCACGAATCATTCCAATTTACATTTGACTCTTCATTATTATTAGGTGAGTCAATGGGACTTGTTCTAAAGGTAGACATCTATCACATAATATCAAACGCGTTAAGAGATTAATATATCACATAATATTCACATGTTAAAAATATATAGTTTCCAACAAAATTTGTTAAGCAATCATTTTTTCAAGTAAACACGGTCGAAGTCCAGACTCACTAATGCATCCTAACAAACTCGATAAGACACACTAATGCAAAATTCTGGTTGTCTAAGACCAACGCTCTAATACCAACTGAAATGTCCCGTTCTTATTGATTAAAAACGTTCCATATTAATTGATTTCGTTGCGAGGTTTTGACCTCTATATGAGACGTTTTTCAAAGACTGCATTCATTTTTAAAACAAACCATAACCTTTATTTCATAAATAAAGGTTTAAAAAGCTTTACGTAGATTATCAAATAATGATAATCTAAAATATCATGTTTACACACGACCATTACATAATGGTTTATAATACAAATATGTTACATCGAAATCAGTTTCTTGAATGCAGTTTTTACACAATATCATACAAACATGGACTCCAAATCTTGTCCTTATTTTAGTATGCAACAGCAGAAGCTCTTAGTATTCACCTGAGAATAAACATGCTTTAAACGTCAACAAAAATGTTGGTGAGTTATAGGTTTAACCTATATATATCAAATCGTAACAATAGACCACAAGATTCATATTTCAATACACATCCCATACATAGAGATAAAAATCATTCATATGGTGAACACCTGGTAACCGACATTATCAAGATGCATATATAAGAATATCCCCATCATTCCAGGACACCCTTCGGATAGGATATAAATTTCGAAGTACTAAAGCATCCGGTACTTTGGATGGGGTTTGTTAGGCCCAATAGATATATCTTTAGGATTCGTGTCAATTAGGGTGTCTGTTCCCTAATTCTTAGATTACCAGACTTAATAAAAAAGGGGCATATTCGATTTCGATAATTCAACCATAGAATGTAGTTTCACGTACTTGTGTCTATTTTGTAAATCATTTATAAAACCTGCATGTATTCTCATCCCAAACATATTAGATTTTAAAAGTGGGACTATAACTCACTTTCACAGATTTTTACTTCGTCGGGAAGTAAGACTTGGCCACTGGTTAATTCACGAACCGATAATAATATATACATATATATCAAAGTATGTTCAAAATATATTTACAACACTTTTAATATATTTTGATGTTTTAAGTTTATTAAGTCAGCTGTCCTCGTTAATAACCTACAACTAGTTGTCCACAGTTAGATGTACATAAATAAATTGATAAATATTATCTTGAATCAATCCACGACCCAGTGTATACGTATCTCAGTATTGATCACAACTCAAACTATATATATTTTGGAATCAACCTCAACCCTGTATAGCTAACTCCAACATTCACATATAGAGTGTCTATGGTTGTTCCGAAATATATATAGATGTGTCGACATGATAGGTCGAAACATTGTATACGTGTCTATGGTATCTCAAGATTACATAATATACAATACAAGTTGATTAAGTTATGGTTGGAATAGATTTGTTACCAATTTTCACGTAGCTAAAATGAGAAAATTATCCAATCTTGTTTTACCCATAACTTCTTCATTTTAAATCCGTTTTGAGTGAATCAAATTGCTATGGTTTTATATTGAACTATATTTTATGAATCTAAACAGAAAATGTATAGGTTTATAGTCAGAAAAATAAGTTACAAGTCGTTTTTGTAAAGGTAGTCATTTAAGTCGAAAGAACGACGTCTAGATGACCATTTTAGAAAACATACTTCCACTTTGAGTTTAACCATAATTTTTGGATATAGTTTCATGTTCATAATAAAAATAATTTTCCCAGAATAACAACTTTTAAATCAAAGCTTATCATAGTTTTTAATTAACTAACCCAAAACTGCCCGCGGTGTTACTACGACGGCGTAAATCCGGTTTTACGCTGTTTTTCGTGTTTCCAGGTTTTAAATCATTAAGTTAGCATATCATATAGATATATAACATGTGTTTAGTTGATTTTAAAAGTCAAGTTAAAAGGATTAACTTTTATTTGCGAACAAGTTTAGAATTAACTAAACTATGTTCTAGTGATTACAAGTTTAAACCTTCGAATAAGATAGCTTTATATGTATGAATCGAATGATGTTATGAACATAATTACTACCTCAAATTCCTTGGATAAACCTACTGGAAATGAGAAAAATAGATCTAGCTTCAAAGGATCCTTGGATGGCTTGAAAGTTCTTGAAGCAGAATCATGACACGAAAAC
Source organism: Rutidosis leptorrhynchoides (assembly GCF_046630445.1). Classification (NCBI taxonomy): domain Eukaryota; kingdom Viridiplantae; phylum Streptophyta; class Magnoliopsida; order Asterales; family Asteraceae; genus Rutidosis; species Rutidosis leptorrhynchoides. The sequence goes on from NC_092337.1 coordinate 183,057,972, forward strand.
AATTTCAAGTAAAATTTCCACTCGAAATAAGATTGTTATAGTTATAGAAATTGAATTAAAGTTTGAATATGATTATTAACTTGTATTAGAAAGATAACCTAATGTAAGTAACAAAGGTTTCTTGATCTTGGATGATTACTTGGAATGGATTTTGAAAACTTGGAAGTAAACTTGCAATCTTGGAAGTATTCTTGATTTTATGCAACTAGAACTTTTGGAATTTATGAAGAACACTTAGAACTTGAAGATAGAACTTGAGAGAGATCAATTAGATGAAGAAAATTGAAGAATTAAAGTGTTTGTAGGTGTTTTTGGTCGTTGGTGTATGGATTAGATATAAAGGATATGTAATTTTGTTTTCATGTAAATAAGTCATGAATGATTACTCATATTTTTGTAATTTTATGAGATATTTCATGCTAGTTGCCAAATGATGGCTCCCACATGTGTTAGGTGACTCACATGGGCTGCTAAGAGCTGATCATTGGAGTGTATATACCAATAGTACATACATCTAAAAGCTGTGTATTGTACGAGTACGAATACGGGTGCATACGAGTAGAATTGTTGATAAAACTGAACGAGGATGTAATTGTAAGCATTTTTGATAAGTAGAAGTATTTTTATAAGTGTCTTGAAGTCTTTCAAAAGTGTATGAATACATATTAAAACACTACATGTATATACATTTTAACTGAGTCGTTAAGTCATCATTAGTCGTTACATGTAAATGTTGTTTTGAAACCTTTAGGTTAACGATCTTGTTGAATGTTGTTAACCCATTGTTTATTATAACAAATGAGATGTTAAATTGTTATATTATCATGATATTATGATATATAATATATCTTAGTATGATATATATACAGTTAAATGTCGTTACAAAGATAATCGTTACATATATGTCTCGTTTCGAAATCATTAAGTTAGTAGTCTTATTTTTACAAATGTATTTCATTGTTAATACACTTAATAATACATTTACTTATCATTTAAAATAATTAACCAAGTGTATCAATATCTTAATATGATTCATATGTACCTAGTAAGACGTTGTTATAACGATAATCGTTATATATATCGTTTTCGAGTTTCTTAAATTAATATTCTCATTTTTATGTATATAACTCATTGTTAAAATACCTAATGAGATACATACTTATAATAAAATCATGTTAACTATATATATAACCATATATATGTCATCGTATAGTTTTTACAAGTTTTAACGTTCGTGAATCACCGGTCAACTTGGGTGGTCAATTGTCTATATGAAACCTATTTCAATTAATCAAATCTTAACAAGTTTGATTGCTTAATATGTTGGAAACACTTAATCATGTAAATAACAATTTCATTTAATATATATATAAACATGGAAAAGTTCGGGTCACTACAGTCTACGCCAACAGTTATATGTGTACATATAATGTTTATCTCCTAGATTTACATACTTCGAATGTGAAGCTTCTAAAAACCACCCTAAACTGCGAACTAGTTCTTGAAATTTGAAAAATGCTGATGAAGCAGCAAAAACTGTAAACGACCTTAACAGTAAAAAGTTTGATGATAAAGAATAGTGTGTTGGCAAAGCTCAAAAAAAGAGAAGGTTTGGAACTGGAAAACGGATTGAGAAAACTATGAAGGAGGCTGTGGACAAATCACAAAGACTAAATCTGCCTTCAAAGAATCTAAATGATTCAGTATTTGCTAAATTCATTAACGAATACCTTGCTTCTGACTCTAAACCTTTACGAACAAATCTTCTTCATCATCCAACGATATTAGAAATTCTAAGATATCATCGTATCTTTCATTATAAATATGCTCGATATTTCTGAGGATATCTTCATGACTACTCTTATCTGAAATCAATTATCTCGTCACGCTATCTGTATTACATCATAAAGTAATCTGTTTAGTTTCTATACTCTGAAAATCTTTGAGTTTAGAATATGAATGTTTTTGAAGTAGTGTTGGGAACTGAAGCATGAGTTAGTATAATATAATGACACTTAATAAATGTGGT